>NC_052081.1:45575911-46775911 GCF_015852505.1 Tachyglossus aculeatus
AATCGTATTGAGCGCTTATTGTGTGCAGAGCGCTGTGCTAAGCGCTTGGGAAGTCCAAGTCGGCAACATATAGAGACGGTCCCTACCCAACAACGGGCTCACAGTCTGTTTATTGAGCGCTTACTGTGTAGAGCACTGTACTAAGCGCTTAGGAAGTCCAAGTTGGCAACATCTAGAGACGGTAGAGGCTGGAGAGAGGAGCCTTGGACCCGCTGCTCTGTGGAGAGCCTAATAATAATGGCATTTATTAAGTGCTTACTATGTGCAAAGCACTGTTCTAAACACTGGGGAGGTGACAAGCTGATCGGATTATCCCACGGGGGGCTCACAGTCTTCATCCCCATTTTCCAGATGAGGTCACTGAGGCCCAAAGAAGTGAAGCGACTTGCCCAAAGTCACTCAGCTGACAAGCGGCAGAGTCAGAATTAGAGCCCACGACCTCTGACTCTCAAGCCCGTGCACTTTCCCATGAGACACGGTGGTTCGTGGACAAAACAAAACAAATAGGCATCAATACCTTCAAAATATTGGGAAGCAGCGTGGCTAAGTGGAAAGGCTTGGGTTCTAATCCTGACTCCGCCACTTGTCAGATGTGTGAGTCTGGGCAAGTCACAACTGCTCTGGGCCTCAGTTACCTCATCTGTAACATGGGGATTAAGGCTGTGAGCCCCACGTGAGACAACCTGATTACCTTATATAATAATAATAATGGCATTTATTAAGCGCTTACTATGTGCAATGCACTGTTCTAAGCACTGGAGGGGATACAAGATGATCAGGTTGTCCCACGTGGGGCTCACAGTCTTAATCCCCATTTTCCAGATGAGGGAACTGAGGCTTAGAAAAGTTAAGTGACTTGCCCAAGGCCACACAGCAGACATGTGGTGGAGCCGGGAGTCGAACCCATGACCTCTGACTCCAAAGCCCGGGCTCTTTCCACTGAGCCACGCTGCTCATCTGCACCAGCATTTGGTGCTTGGCAAATAGTAAGCACTTAAATACCATCATTACTCTCAAAACAGATAAATAGAATTATAGATTTATAGTGAGCCATTCTCAGTGGAAAAAACAGGAGAGAACATCAATTCTTTTGAAATGTGTTGGAGAAGGATTTGGAGGATACCATGAACTGCCAACCATACTGACAGTACATCCTCGTGCAGGGCACTGTACTAAGCACTTGGGGGGAAGTACCAAAGAACAGAGATGGTAGACTTGGTCCCTGACCACATGGAAAGTACGGTAGAGCAATAATGCTATTGATGCCCGGCTCCTTTTTTGTTGTCCGTCTCCCCCTTTCTAGACTGTGAGCCCATTGTGGGGTAGGGATTGTCTCTGTTGCTGAATTGTACTTTCCAAGCGTGTAGTACAGTGCTCTGCACATAGTAAGCGCTCAATAAATACAATTGAATGAATTGATTAATTAGGGAGAGTGTTCAGCTCAAAGCATCATGCCCCCCAAGTGAATAGGCAGGATCAGAGAGGCCCCTTTCCAAAGAGGAAGTGTTCCCTGGCTCTCTAGGCTCCAGGGCTTAATTTCACTCTGTTCTTTCTGCCGGCCTAGTGAAGGTTTTCATTAAAAAAATGTGGCCAATACCCCAGCTGAAACATGGATTCATTCTGAGGAAGAGTAGATGGAGACCACCAAGGGCGGGTGAGTAAATTTCCCTGGTTCTAGGGCTATCAATCATATTTCATTCCTTCATTCAATCGTATTTATTGAGCGCTTACTGTGTGCAGAGCACTGTACTAAGCGCTTGGGAAGTGCAAGTTGGCTGCTTATGAGAAGCAGCGTGGCTCACTGGAAAGAGCCCGGGCTTTGGAGTCAGAGGTCATGGGTTCAAATCCCCCCCCCCCCCCCCCCCCCCCCCCCCCCACTTGTCAGCTGTGTGACTTTGGGCAAGTCACTTAACTTCTCTGGGCCTCAGTTACCTCATCTGTAGAATGGGGATGAAGACTGTGAGCCCCCCGTGGGACAACCTGATCACCTTGTAATCTCCCCAGCACTTAGAATAGTGCTTTGCACATAGTAAGCACTTAATAAATGTTATTATTATTATTATCATACAGTCCCTACCCAACAGTGGGCTCACAGTCTAGAAGGGGGAGACAGAGAACAAAACAAAACATATTGACAAAATAAAATAAATAGAATTCAATATGTACAAATAGAGGAATAAATATGTACAAACGTATATACAGGTGCTGTGGGGAGGGGAAGGAGATAAGGGGGGGATGGGGAGGAGAGGGAGAGGAAGGAGGGGGCTCAGTCTGGGAAGGCCTCCTGGAGGAGGTGAGCTCTCAGTAGGGAAAATGGGGGAGGATCCCCCAGGCCCAAGACCTGAGGCCCACTCTGCCCAGTTATTGAGTGCATGCTAGGTGCAGGACACTTGTACTAAGCAATTGGAAGAGTACAACACATAACAGACACACTCTCTGCCCACAACAAGCTCACAGACTAGAGTGGGGAGACCGACATTAATATAGATAAATGAATTACACATGTGCACAGTGCCGGGGAACCGGAGGTGGTGGGGAAAAAGGGAGCAAGTCGGGGCGATGCAGAAGGGAGTGGGAAAAGAGAAAATGAGGACTTAGGGAAGGCCTCTTGGAAGAGACGGGCCTTCAATAAGGCTTTGAAGGTGGGGAGAGCAATTGTCTGTCAGATATGAAGAAGGAGGGCTTTCCAGGCCACAGGCAGGATGTGGGCTAGAGGTCGGCGGGGAGATAGACAAGATCGAGGTACAATAAGTAGACTGGGATTAGAGGAGTGAAGTGCGCAGGCTGGATTGTAGTACGAAAGAGTAGCGAGATTACTCTCGCCGCCTTCAAAGCCTTATTGAAGGCGCATCTCCTCCAAGACGCCTTCCTCTTCCTCTTCTCCCATTCCCCTCTGTGCCACCCTGACTTTGCTCCCTTTATTCATCACCCCCCGACAGCACTTATGTTCATATCTTTAATTTATTTACTTATATGGTCTGCCTCCCCCCAGACTGTAAGCTTACTGTGGGCAGAGAATGTGTCTCATGTTGTGCTCTACCAAGCTCTTAGTACAGTGCTCTGCACACAGTAAGCGCTCAGTAAACACCATTGAATGAATAAATTCAATTGAACGAGTGAGGGGGACAAGATAATAATAATAATAATGGCAATTATTAAGCACTTACTATGTGCAAAGCACTGTTCTAAGAGCTGGGGAGGTTGCAAGGTGATCAGGTTGTCCCACAGGGGGCTCACAGTCTTCATCCCCATTTTACAGATGAGGGAACTGAGGCACAGAGAAGTGACTTGCCCAAAATCAGCTGACAATTGGCGGAGATGAGTGATTTAAAACTGACGGTAAGGAGTTTGTTCGATGCCGAGGTGGATGGGCAACCACTTGAAGGTGCTTGAGGAGTGGGGAAACATGGACTGAAAGTTGAGAGAGAGTGATGTTCTGTGGGGAAGACGACCAGTGGGAAGTGTGCTCTGTTATATAAATAGTGGGATCAGAATACAGGGTGCTGAAGTGATTTCCATTTCATTCCCAACTCATTTAGGTTAATTTACTGATGTTAACATCACCTGATAAGGACAGAGCCTAAGGCACCTGTCGCTGGTAGTACCCAGGTGCATCAGGAAACAACGTGTGGAAGACAAATTCATAGCCATTTGCCCCCTCAATATTCCTTTTCCCCCATCCGCTGCCGCTTATAACGCTTTGATCGGTGACCATGATTTCTCTTGTCAGTGGCACACGCCTGGAGCGGGGTTTTAAATGGCATCGTGTGGCCAGCACATCAGCCCACAAAGCTGAAAGCCTGTTAGAACTTTCTCCGGATTGTCAGAGAGTACTGTAACTATAGTAACAAGTTCAGAAAGATGGAGGGAGCCAAAAAAATAAAAAATGAGGCAATAGGAGAGAAGGGTATTATCATAAGATAATTTGACCATGACAACGGTACACACTCATGAAGTGAGAGGGGAGGTCGGGAACAGGAAAGATGGGAAAGCACTACTATAGAAACCAAGCGGGCAACTGTTACTGTAGTAACAAGGAAAGAAAAAAAAGATGGGAAAACTGTGGCCGGCAGAAATACGGAGAGGGAGGAGACTGTTGCTAGGGTAACCAAGGGGAGGGGGGCAGTGAAAAAGACTTCTACCAAAGCATCAGCGACAGAAAATTGCTTTTAGCCTAGCAACACAAGACTGTCTCCATAGTAACAGCGAGCAAGGATCCCAGTTATAAACAAGAGACTAAAGGGAGAATGATCACTGGAAGTGCTGAGGAAGAAGATGGGAAATTTTTACATCAGTCTGGACCATGTGGTCCACGGGATCTTGTAAATGAAGTGGGAGATATAGGAAGGACTCGTAAAGGCCTATCGTTCGCCGGTCCCGTTGCTAGAGCAGCCAAGAGGGTCTGGAACGGCGTGTTCCAAAACATGACTTTGGACCATTCAATATGAATCCTTGGTTTTGCAAATGTACCGAAGAGCCTTCTGCAAATAATGCACTGCCCCGCCATCCCCCTTCTTAGACCCACTCTGATGCCCCAAAAGCCAAACGGCTCAAGTCTGAGACGATGTGACCACGGTACCTTTCAAAAAAGGCAAGGAGACATGAGAAGCAGCAAGTCCTGGTGGATAGAGCACAGGCTTGGGAGTCAAAATGGAAGTGGGTTCTAATCCCGGCTCTGCCACTTGTCTGCTGTGTGACCTGGGGCCAGTCACTTCATTTCTCTGTGCTTCAGCCAGCTCATCTGCTAAATTGAGGATTAAGACTGTGAGCCCCAGATGGGACATGGATGGGGTCCAACCCGATTAGCTTGTATCTGCCCTGGAGCTTAGTACAGTCGTGAAGCAGCATGGCCCAATGGATAGAGAAGCAAAGTGGCTCAGTAGAAAGAGCACGGGCTTTGGAGTCAGAGATCATGGGTTCAAATCCCGGCTCCGCCAATTGTCAGCTGTGTGACTTTGGGCAAGTCACTTAACTTCTCTGGGCCTCAGTTACCTCATCTGTAAAATGAGGATTAAGACTGTGAGCCCCCCATGGGACAACTTGATCACCTTGTAATCTCCCCAGTGCTTAGAAAAGTGCTTTGCACATAGTAAGCATTTAATAAATGCCATTATTATTATTATAGAGCACAGGCCTGGGGGTCAGAAGGTCATGGGTTCTAATCCCCACTCCACCAATTGTCTGCTGTGTGAATTTTGGGCAACTCACTTCACTTCTCTGGGCCTCAGTGACCTCATCTATAAAATAGGGATGAAGATTGTGAGCCCCGCGTGGGACAACCTGACTACCTTATTATCTACCCCAGCTCTTAGAACAGAGCCTAGCACATAGTAAGCGCTTAACAAATACCATAATTATTATCATTATTATAGTGCCTGGCCCATAGTAAGTGCTTAACAAGTACCATAAAAATGAAAAAAGGTAAAATGGATGACCTTTCTTTCCCCTTTTGAACCAAGCAGTTACATAGAAAAAAGATGAGGACTCAATAACTTCCAACTACCTTTAAATATCCAATCGTCCCTTTTCTGATTCCTGTAACTTAGACCCGTACATCTCGGTCTTCCAAAAGAGATGAAATACTTCACTTTGCCCAATTAGCCTAGTTCATTTAGGCTTTTGGCAGTCTCAGTATTTTGAAAATCTCAGATGATCTCAGAACCCACTTCAACTAAGCTAATGGAGCTATTCAACTACTCCCTGACTGTGTGTTTAGAGGTTTATAGGCTGAACCTAGTTTTGTGTGTATATTAACTGGCTGGCTAGTGTCTGGTCCATGGAATGCCTTTCTTCTCCTTCCAACCCTACCACTCCCTTTCGTCTCATACCAGTAGTCACCCAAGACTATCCTGACAGATAGCATCATAGAAACGAGAAGAATGCAGTTACCTCCATTCTTCAGGTGTCCCTACAATGCACACTTCACTCCCTCCTTGATAACCTTCCCGCCAAGAATCCCATTAAATTACTGGTACACAAAGGAAAAGGATGACCCTCATTTTCCCTCTGCAGAGATTCTCATCTCTTTTCACCTAAATCTTGGCTACCCCCAGTGAACATTGCCCCCGAACTACCTTTCTGACTTTGCTTTGGTATACTCAGTTACCTCATCTGTAAAACGGGGATTAAGACTGTGAGCCCCCCATGGGACAACCTGATCACCTTGTAACTTCCCCAGCGCTTAGAACAGTGCTTTACACATAGTAAGCATTTAATAACTGCCATAATAATAATAATAATATTCTTAAGAGGCTTCACTTAAGTTTCTCTGGAATGAACCTAGCGCAAAACTAGACAGCATTTTCCCCACTCGAGGGTTCAATATTGTACTACTTGGTTCTTTTCAGGCAGAAAGATGGAGGAACAAAAACCAGTGAGCAAGGAGCTTAAAATACTTTACATTCCAGAAACACCTTCCCTCCCTCCACAAGCCCAGCAATCCTCTCCCTCTTCTCCCCCTCAGTATTGGCACATGCGAGCACACACACCACACACAGAGTGCAGTGTTCAATTCTCCCCTTAAATGGCCTTGAGAAAGCCCTTATAGCACAATCCTTCTCTGATTAGCCTTAAGAAGGCATAGCTCACGTGAGCTCAGATTGGAGTTGGAACTAAATGAGGGGAAGGGAGACGCAAAAGACTCCCGACGGGCCTAGTCTGTTTTGCACACCTGATTTATGAAGTGTGAGGGAGGAAAGTGCTACATCCAGCCCCAACCTTATCCTTAAAATTTCCTCAGTCAGACAAACTCTGTGACCGCTGCGAGGTTTCCAGCGGTAGGGACTGATCTATTCATGGAGGACTGGGTTTCTCAAACCCTCCTCCAGCGCCATACCTTTCCAAAGAGGGATTGTTTAGCTTTCACAATCTTGGAAGAGGCCAGTCTGGGGGGGCCAGACGGTCTCGTCCAGCTAAACGTAAGCAAATCAGAGGAAGAGACTCCTCTCGGGGAACTTGTATTCCATTTCCTCCCCAGGCTCAGTGACCCCCACGATTCCAACAGTTATGACGTTTGACAAAGAAAAAAATACCCACAAACACAAGAGCAACGGTTCCAATTTAGGTTTCTCCCTCTTGCTAGGATCCGGCAACAATACCCAAGAGCCCCAGGTGGGAAAAGCGGAAGAAGCGGTCAGGAGTTAGGGCTTTTCTTCCCAAATCTTTCGGGCTTTGAGGCATTTGCTTTAAACTGATACAAAACTTCCAAAACTCTTTGAGGCAGATACTATTATTCATTTTACAAGTGGCAAGACTGAGGCACAAGCAACAAAATGACAGTGCCTGGCACATAGTAAGCACTTAAGTAGCATTTAAAGAAAAATCCCATGGCAAATTAATAGGTTAGGGACACAACCTGGCTTGAGCCTCCTACTCATTTTAAAGGTGTATTAAGTTGAGCCAGCCCAGGGGTGGGGTAAAGTGAAATTCCAGGAACTGAATATGCACCGGGCTAATCCTCCTGCCTCTAGAAGTAAAGTCACCAACAGCGTTGGGAATAGAGCAGCTCTTTCTGTTGAACTCCTAGCATCAATCAATAGTATTTATTCAGCCCCCAAGTGAAGGCTTTTAGCCGGTACGTAATTAAGAGTCAATTTTCTCAATCCAGGATGGTTATGGACAGCATAGACTGCCAACTCTAAGTGTCTTGAGAAACCTTTTATTAAAAGTTGAAGAGGTTCCAGATGTACAGGGAAATTTTTGATCAGGGAACTGATATTCCCAAATTAACTAAAATTCAGGCCAATCCCCCTTTCAAAAGAAAAAAAAATCATCAAACCTTTGCAACAGGGATATCACCCAGAAATTTTTCTTGTACAAAACTTAGGTTTCAACAATACTCTGCAAAAAGTCATACAAAAATACAGTATAAAAACATCCTCCAGTACAAGACTCAGCAGCAACTTCCATAAACAAACCAAAAAAAACCGTTTAAGATAAGCTACTGTAAAGTGGTTAAGAGTGAGGTAATAGTCCAAGCTGAGCCAATCTCCCTGCTTCCCTCCAGTGAAAACAGCTCATGTGTCCTCTAGAAAAAGGATTTCAGCAACAGCCCCAAAGCCCAGCTGTCCCGGCCCAACCCCATAGGGACAACCCATCCGGAGCATCCCTTACTAACCCAAAGCTCCGGAGTGTGTGATTTCATGCGAGACAACATCACGGCAGGATACCACCTGTTGTTCGGCATCTGTCACGTTTTCCTTCCAGGACTGCCAATGAGTTTAGCCCCCCCCAAGATCCCCTTGCCCACCCTTCCCCGCCACCCCCCAAAAACCCAACCCCTCTGTCAGTCAACTGCTTTGCCAGAGAAACCAGAGACCACACCCTGATGAGGGCAGGGAAGCGGGTGGAGGGAGGGGAGAAAAGGAAGAGAGACCAGTTTCCCAAATTCCAAGAATGCAAGCCATTATTTTGTGTGCGCTGGCTGCAACGCATTCTGGGATTTGTAGTCCAGATAGTCCCACAGTAACCAAAATGTGCAAATTATTGGGGGGTGGGGAGGGGTGAAAGACCAGTTTGGGTTATTTTTGTTTCCCCAAAGGAAGGGTGTGGGACTGGGGGCGGTGGATAAGAGGAAGAGGTGGCAGTCAAGGAGGGGGCGAGGACAAGAGGAAGAGGTGGCAGTCTGTTGGATAAGTTAGGGACCGCTGAGGTGGGCAATCCTTTTTTGCAGCTGATGTTGCCGAGACTTGAGCTGCCTCTTCTCCACGGCCAACCGCTTCTCAGCACTGACCAGCGACTGCAGGTACTCGGACGCCTTGCTCAGTATCACCACCTTAGGGGCCTTGGAACAGCTCGCCAGGCCGGGCACCTGGTCCCTCAGAGCCAGAAACCGTGAGCGGAGATCGTTCCGCCTCTTGCGTTCCAAGAAGTTGTGGTTTTTCCTCTTGGCCACATCCTCGGTATCAGAGCTCGGGGCGCTCCCGGGCTTGGCGTGACAGGGCCGGGAAGATGGGCTCTCCGGTGACGGCTCCGAGGGACTGACCGGCTCTTCTTCCTCTTCTTCTTCCTCTTCCTCCTCCTCCTCCTCCTCTTCTTCCTCCTCCTCCTCCTCTTTGGCCTTCTTTGGAGCCTCTGCCTGAGGGCAGGCGTCTGGGGGGAAGCGGGCTGCATAGTTGTGCTGCTGCTGGTGGATGGAGATGTGGAAGTGTTTCATGCAGGGATCCAGGGGGTCGGCCCGCACCGTGATGGTGACCGGTTTCCGTACACTCAGGGACTGTCTCTTCTCCACCGTCACCACGTCAATCTCTTCACCCTCTGAGAGGTGAAAAATGAAAAGTCAACAGGCCGCTCGCCGAGGTTCCCGGGACCCCAGGGGCTGCAACCCTGTCCCGGGATGTCCGATTTAGACAATAAACAGGAGAGCGGGAATGAGGGAATTTGGAAACCAGCTGATTCCCTCAAAGGGGAACGGCTTGGGGGCGGGAGGCGGGGAGTAAAAGGAGAGAAAATCAGAAGGAAAATATTCTCCAAGTTCTTTTTACAGACAAGAACAAAAGACAGACCTAGGCCAACACTCCCCAATCTTCACAGAATGTCCCTTCCAGAGGGAGAGGGGGAGAAGGAGAGGCACTCTAGCCTGGGACAAAGTTTCCCTATAAAGATCTTCTCCCTAGTCGGGTTCTTTCATGCCCCATCAGCATTGTAAATGAGGGATACGTGGGCAGCTCCATCCTTTGTTCCCCTCTCAGTGCTGCTTCGCACTCGGGTGACTTGTTACTTTTCACAAGTTATAAATCCTATTCATCCCCCACCAACCCTAGTAGTCGGCCATCCCATTCAGTAGGTTTTCAGAGACAAGGGGAGTTACAATCCTCCCTTTGCCCACAGTGGGGGAGGAATGGGGGTCCCCTTTAAGAGCACTTTACTACTGGGTTCAATGGGCTCTAAAGACATTCATCATTCTCTCTCTCTCTTTCTCTCTCACACACATAGGCCCTAAAGTGTGGGCCAGAGGTGTTTTGAGATTTGGTAAGAAGTTAGGATTTTTCTAAGTAAAAGAGGAACAGATGTCCCTGCCTAAAAGTGGGAATTAAAGCGGATTTGGGTTTTTTTGCCACTGCTCCCTGTGGCATTTGCGAGGTTTTATCAGAAACGGGTATGCCCAGCACCCGGTGGCTGTCAAGGCGGTGCTGAGAATAGAAAATACAGCCGGGTGACACCAAGCTTGCTCCTTCAATTAATCTCCCTTCCCCTTGCATCCTCGGGCATATGACCAAGGATTAACCGATTCTCTCAGAAGAGTTTTGGTAAGTGGTCTGTTTGAAAGTCATATTTTACCCACATCTTGCAGACTATTTAAAAAAAAACCCAAAACAAACAATTTTGAACTTTGTTTCCTGGTCCGTTTGCACAGTCAGCGGTCTGTCACTAAAACTTCCATTGTGTGAACAATACTATTATTTTCCCATTAATAAAATCCTCCGGCTTCCTTCAGTAAAGTGATTGGCTGACTTGGTTGTGTCGGGAATGTTGCTCCGGAAAAAGTCCTTGCCCCTCATTGGTTGAGCCCGGCCGTCAGTCAAGGGGCCCCCCCCTCTCATTGTTTGCAATCTGTTGCTTTTTGTTCCCAGGCCATGTGGCCAGCACGGGAACCAGGGGGGCCTTTGGAAACAAGATCAGGTAAAAAGGCAGGTCAGCAAAGCAGTGTGCTTGGAGGGGAGAAACAAGAAAAACGAACATAACCTTCGCAACCCTCGCTGAGGTGAAGATTTGCAGCCTGTTTGTGATTTCCCTGTGCTCCGAATCGAAAGCTCGTGTGCTTAAGAGAGGTGCAGTTTGTTCTGGCCTGTGAGAAAGTGGTATTTTCTACAATTGGATTTAGGAGCCGATGAGGGGATCCTGGCCCGATGTAAAGGCAGCACAGAGGTGGAAAAGGATGCCTGGCCAAAATGGAACCCAGCCACTTTTCGCCATCACGGCAGGGGGAAGACAGGGCCCGAGTTCAGGGGCTGAACAACCAGGGTGGAGGAAATAACCTACCTAGCAGGAAAATTCTCATTCTCCCCCCCCACCCCACCGCCAAGAAGTGACTAAAAAGTCCCCAAACTATTAAATGAGGGTGTGGCCGGCCCACACTAGTAGAAACCTGTAGTGGATTCTTCTTCCCAAGAGCAGTCTGCATGTGATAATTAGCCTCTGACCCTGGGGTTCCGTTTTAGTGCATTTCTTAAATTGTCCATCGCTTGTCCTAGGCTTCGCCTAGCAGTCCGGGCAGCAACACTGGGTCAGTGTCACTTCTTCGGCTGCAGAAAGGCCGAACTCCCAGTGACCCCCAGTGGGAAGAAAGATCTTGGTTTCCCCCGCATCAATAGCTCTTGCCCTGAGAAAAGCCAAAAGGTCAGATACCCAAGGTGCCTTCTGCTACTCCTATCTACTCTCCCATAGCATCACGACTGCACAGTCAGAGAAACAAAAACCCACAAACCACCCGGGGGAGAAAAAGGAACCGAGGGAGGGCGTTGCAGAAGTTCACAAATTATTTTCTTTCTTTGAAAAGGAAAAGGCGACTACAGATTTTAATCGGAGGAACTGGCCTGCTACTCACAGAAAGAGAGCTGATGTGCAGGCATTCATTCATTCATTCGTATTTATTGAGCGCTTACTGTGTGCAGAGCACTGTACTAAGCGCTTGGGAAGTACAAGCTGGCAACATATATAGACCGTCCCTACCCAACAGCGGGCTCACATGGGGCACAACCTCAAGTGGACCCCGTGGGGAGGAAATAGCTGACTTTCTCTTGCTCAACGCAAAAACTGGTGGGTTATGGGGTTGAAGGGAACACCTAGCTGCCCCCTCTCCACCACCGGCCGGCCCTGCCTTAAACTGATCCCGTGGGGAGAGGCTAGCTGGTTTCCTCTTCCCACTCTTCCCACCAGACACCCAGGGCCAAACTGGGGGGGGGGGGTTATGGGGGTGAAGGGGTACACCTACCTCCCCTTCCCCACCACCGGCTGGCCCTGCCTCAAGCTGATGCCCATGGGGACTAGTTGGCTTCCTCTTGCTCTTCCCACCGGGCACCCAGGGCCAAACTGGGGGGGGGGGGGTTATGGGGGTGAAGGGGTACACCTACCTCCCCTTCCCCACCACCGGCTGACCCTGCCTCAAGCTGATGCCCATGGGGACTAGTTGGCTTCCTCTTGCCCTTCCCACCCGGCACCCAGGGCCAAACTGGGGGGGTTATGGGGGTGAAGGGGTACACCTACCTCCCCCTCCCCACCACCGGCTGGCCCTGCCTGAAGCTGATGCCCATGGAGACTAGTTGGCTTCCTCTTGCTCTTCCCACCCGGCACCCAGGGCCAAACTGGGGGGGTTATGGGGGTGAAGGGGTACACCTACCTCCCCCCTCCCCACCACCGGCTGGCCCTGCCTGAAGCTGATGCCCATGGGGACTAGTTGGCTTCCTCTTGCTCTTCCCACCGGGCACCCAGGGCCAAACTGGTGCGGTTATGGGGGTGAAGGGGTACATCTACCACCCCCTCCCCACCACCCGCTGTCTCTGCCTCAAGCTGATGCCCATGGGGACTAGTTGACTTCCTCTTGCTCTTCCCACCGGGCACCCAGGGCCAAACTGGGGGGGGTTATGGGGGTGAAGGGGTACACCTACCTCCCCCTCCCCACCACCGGCTGGCCCTGCCTCAAGCTGATGCCCATGGGGACTAGTTGGCTTCCTCTTGCTCTTCCCACCAGGGCCAAACTGGGGGGGTTTATGGGGGTGAAGGGGTACACCTACCTCCCCCTCCCCACCACCGGCTGGCCCTGCCTCAAGCTGATGCCCATGGGGACTAGTTGGCTTCCTCTTGCTCTTCCCACCAGGGCCAAACTGGGGGGGGTTATGGGGGTGAAGGGGTACACCTACCTCCCCCTCCCCACCACCAACTGGCCCTGCCTCAAGCTGATGCCCATGAGGACTAGTTGGCTTCCTCTTGCTCTTCCCACCGGGCATCCAGGGCCAAACTGGGTGGGTTATGGGGGTGAAGGGGTACACCTACCTCCCCCTCCCCACCACCGGCTGGCTCTGCCTCAAGCTGATGCCCATGGGGACTAGTTGGCTTCCTCTTGCTCGTCCCACTGGACACCCAGGGCCAAACTGGGGGGGTTATGGGGGGTGAAGGGGTACACCTACCTCCCCCTCCCCACCACCGGCTGGCCCTGCCTCAAGCTGATGCCCATGGGGACTAGTTCGTTTCCTCTTGCTCTTCCCACCGGGCACCCAGGGCCAAACTGGTGGGGTTATGGGGATGATGGGGTACACCTACCTCCCCCTCCCCACCACCGGCCGGCCCTGCCTTCTTTGGTCCCCAGGGGACCCCGGCATCAAATGGGTGGGGGGCGTCCCGTCCCCAAGCCACTTTCCCAGACTATTTACCAACACACCCACGTGTGTGTTGCTCTCTCGGGGGCTCGGCTCTGGGCCAGGCGACTCGCCCGGCGGGAAGGGGGCGGGCCCACAGCCCCACAGGCCACCCAGTCGCCCTCCGGCCAGAAGGGAGGGAAGAAAAAGGGGATCCCAGTAGCCACCCCTCCATCCCACTAGCCACCCCTCCATCCCACTAGCCACCCCTCCATCCCACTAGCCCCTTACCCGAATCACTCAGGCTCTCGGCTCCAGAGCAGGCCTTGTTGTCTCCCGGTGGGCAGGGAAAGACGTTAGCGGGGTCCACGCAGTCGCCCCCGGGGTGTCCGCCCCCCGGCTCCTGGGCGACCCCCGCCCCCGCCGGCTTCACCGCGTTAACCCTTGGCGTGCCGGCGGAAAGTCTGTCACTCATCACTTTCTCCAGCCTCTCCCGGGCCGAGAAGCCACTCCACATGCAGTCGCTGCGGATGATGGAGGAGTAGTTCCTGGGGAAAGCTTTGGATGCGGAGGGCCGGTATTCGGGCTCGTCCCCTCCTCCTCCTCCTCCTCCCCAAGAGGGGCAGGGCTCGGCCAGGCGGTCCGCGTTGGAGGAACAACAGGCGCCCCCGCCATGTCCCCAGGGAGGGGACATGGGGGGCGAGGGAACCAGCTCGAATTTCTTCCAGATGTCCTCGCTGGGCGCCGTGGAGCGGTAGAAATCCTCCTCGCCGTCGTAGTCGTAGAAATAGTGTTGGTACGAGTCCATCGCTTCCCCCCTGCGAGGAAGGGGGCACGTGTGGGCAGGGGGGGAGACCCTCGCCCCCTCCACCCCACCCCACCAGGAGAGAAGCCCCCTTTCTTCGCAACCCCCCACTTCCAGCTCCCGCCAGGATGGGAGCCAAGAGTGCCCGGCTCCCGGGGTGGGGACACCACTCCCTGCTGAGCCCTAAGGGGAGTCGCTGGTGGGAAGGGACCGTCTCTAAATGATGCCAACTTGGACTTCCCAGGCGTTTACTACAGTGCTCTGCACACAGTAAGCGCTCAATAAGATGCAACAAAACTTTCCCCGGAAAGTGGAAATTGCAGGGTGGGAGGGGGGAAAAACCAGGCCCCCTCCCCTCTTTCCCCCTCCACTCTTTCTCCCTCCCCCTTTGGGCCTCCTCACCTTGCTCGTGGGCAACTGGCCCCCGGAGCCCTCGACGCTGGGCTGAGCCTGGCTCAGTGGCAAGAGCCTGGCACAGTGGCAAGGCCCTGGCACTTTCTCCCTCCCCCTTTGGGCCTCCTCCCCTTGCTCGTGGGCAAGAGGCCCCCGCAGCCCTCGACGCTGGGCTGAGCCTGGCACGGTGGCAGGCCCTGGCACGGTGGCAAGGCCCTGGCACGGCGGCAGGCCCTGGCACACTGACTCGCCCGGGCCCCGAGGATCAAAGCGAGCAAGCCGGACTCCGGCGTATTGTTCGGAGGCGTCCTTATATGCAGCCCAACCAAGAGGCGTCTATTTGCATAGTGGGCGGGAGAAGACTGGTGAAACCCCCTCCCCTCCCTTCCCCTTGGTCGGTGGGCAGGGCCAACCCCTCCCCCGGGCCTGGCAGATAATAACAATAATAATAATAATAATAATAATCATCATCATCATCAATCGTATTTATTGAGCGCTTACTATGTGCAGAGCACTGGACTAAGCGCTTGGGAAGTACAAACTGGCAACATCTAGAGACAGTCCCTACCCAACAGTGGGCTCACAGTCTAAAAGGGGGAGACGGAGAACAAAACCAAATATACTAACAAAATAAAATAAATAGAATAGCTATGTACAAGTAAAATAAATAAATAAGTAAATAAATATGTACAAACATATATACATATATACAGGTGCTGTGGGGAAGGGAAGGAGGTAAGATGGGGGAATGATGGCATTTATTAAGCGCCTACTACGTGCAAAGCACTGTTCTAAGCGCTGGGGAGGTCACAAGGTGAGAAGGCCCCTGAGAAGAGAAGCATTTATTAAGCGCTTACTATGTGCAAAGCACTGTTCTAAGCGCTGGGGAGGTCACAAGGTGAGAAGGCCCCCGAGAAGAGAAGCATTTATTAAGAGCTTACTATGTGCGAAGCACTGTTCTAAGCGCTGGGGAGGTCACAAGGTGAGAAGGCCCCTGAGAAGAGAAGGAGCGTGGCCCGGTGGAAAGAACATGGGCTTTGGAGTCGGAGGTCACGGGTTCAAACCCCGGCTCTGCCAATTGTCAGCTGTGTGACTTTGGGCAAGTCACTTCTCTGGGCCTCAGTTCCCTCATCTGGAAAATGGGGATTAAGACTGTGAGCCCCCCCCCCCCCCTCCCCACAGGGACAACCTGATCACCCTGTAACCTCCCCAGTGCTTAGAACAGTGCTTGGCACATAGTAAGCACTTAATAAATGCCATCATCAAGGCCGGCCAACCTGGGCTCCTCGCCGCTCCGGCCTTCCAAGGGGCACGAGGGGGCTGCCAATGGGTCATTCATTCATTCAATCATATTTATTGAGCGCTTACTGTGTGCAGAGCACTGGACTAAGCACTTGGGAAGTCCAAGTGGGCAACACCTAGAGACGGTCCCTACCCAACAGCGGGCTCACAGTCTAGGAGGGGGAGACAGACAACAAAACATATTAACAGAATAAAATAAACAGAATAAATATGTACAAGTAAAATAAATAGAGTAATAAATATGTACAAACATGTATACAGGATATGCATTTATACAGGAGATATTTTGTTAATATGTTTTGTTTTGTTTTCTGTCTCCCCCTTCTAGACTGTGAGCCCGCTGTTGCGTAGGGATGATGCCAACTTGTACTTCCCAAGCGCTTAGTACAATGCTCTGCACACAGTAAGGGCTCAATAAATACGATTGAATGAATGAATGAATGAATGTTGCCTACTTGTACTTCCCAAGCGCTTAGTACAGTGCTCTGCAAACAGTAAGCGCTCAATAAATACGATTGAATGAATGAATGAATGAATGAGGTCACCCCCTCCCCCGGTGCTCAGCAATATTCTGACGGTTTTGACACCTGTCTACTTTGTTAATAATAATAATAATAATAATAATAATAATAATGTTGGCATTTATTAAGCACTTACTATGTGCAAAGCACTGTTCTAATCGCTGGGGAGGTTACAAGGTGATCAGGTTGTCCCACAGGGGGCTCACAGTCTTAATCCCCGTTTTACAGATGAGGTAACTGAGGCCCAGAGAAGTGAAGTGACTTGCCCAAAGTCACCCAGCTGACAATTGGTGGAGCCGGGACTTGAACCCATGACCTCTGACTCCAAAGCCCGGGCTCTTTCCACTGAGCCACGCTGCTTCTCTGTTGTCTGTCTCCCGCTTCTAGACTGGGAGCCCGTTGTTGGGTCGGGCCCATCTCTGCATGGTGATGATTTGTACTTCCCAAGCGCTTAGTACAGTGCTCTGCCCACGGTAAGCGCTCAGTAAATCCGATGGAATGAATGAACGAACCAAGGAAAGGGCTGGGTGATGCAACGGGCCTGCAACGCTGGGCAATGGGAATGAAGCGACCGGGCCGGACTTCCCCCTCCTCCTCTTCATCTTTCATTCCATCCTATTTATAGGGAAGCAGCGTGGCTCAGTGGAAAGAGCCCGGGCTTGGGAGTCAGAGGTCATGGGTTCTAATCCCGGCCCTGCCACTTGTCAGCTGGGTGACTTTGGGCCGGTCGCTTCACTTCTCTGGGCCTCAGTTCCCTCATCTGGAAAACGGGGATGAAGACTGTGAGCCCCATGGGGGACAACCTGATCACTTTGTATCCTCCCCGGCGCTTAAAACAGCGCTTGGCACGTAGTAGGCGCTTAACAAATGCCATCATTATTATTATTGAGCGCTTACTGCGTGCGGAGCACTGGACTAAGCGCTCGGGAAAGTACGATGCAACAATAGAGACGATCCCTGCCCACAACGAGTTCACAGTCTAGGGATCATGAAGCAGCGTGGCTTAGTGGCAAGAGGGGAGTTAGAGGTCGTGGGTTCTAATCCCTACTCTGCCACTTGCCTGCTGTGTGACTTTGGGTAAGTCACTTCACTTCTCTGGGCCTCAGTTCCCTCATCCGTAAAATGGGGATTAAGACTGTGAGCCCCACGTGGGACAACCTGATCACCTTGTATCTACCCCAGCGCTTAGAAGAGTGCTTGGCACATAGTAAGCGCTTAACAAATACCAACATTATTATTAGGGAGGGGGACACAGACATCATAGAGAAGCAGCGCAGCTTAGTCCTCTTGTACAGGTACTGTACTAGGCGAAAAAGCATGGGCTTTGGAGTCAGAGGTCATGGGTTCAAATCCCGGCTCTGTCAACTGTCAGCTGTGTGACTTTGGGCAAGTCACTTCACTTCTCTGTGCCTCAGTTCCCTCATCTGTAAAATGGGGATTAAAACTGAGCCCCCGGGGGACTGATCACCTTGTCACCTCCCCAGCGCTTAGAACAGTGCTTGGCATATAGTAAACGCTTAAATACCAACATTATTATTAGGGAGGGGGACACAGACGTCATAGAGAAGCAGTGCAGCCTAGTCCTCTTGTACAGGTACTGTACTAGGCGAAAGAGCACGGCCTTTGGAGTCAGAGGTCATGGGTTCAAATCCCGGCTCTGTCAACTGTCAGCTGTGTGACTTTGGGCAAGTCACTTCACTTCTCTGTGCCTCAGTTCCCTCATCTGTAAAACGGGGATTAAAACTGAGCCCCCCCGGGGGACAACCTGATCACCTTGTCACCTCCCCAGCGTTTAAAACAGTGCTTTGCACATAGTAAGTGCTTAATAAATGCCATCATTATTATTATTATTACAAGCTTGTAAGCTTGTTAAGCGCTTACTATGGTGCCAGCCACTGTACTAAGCGCAGGGGTGAATTGCTGTCTTATGCTACCGAGTCGTGTACACGTTTGTATTTGATAAGCGCTTGCTATGTGCCAGGCACTGCACTAAGCACTGGGGTGAATTGTTGTCTTATGCTGTCGAATCGTGTACAAGCTTGTATCTGTTAAGCGTTTACTATGTGCCAGACACTGTACTAAGCGCTAGGGTCGATACAAGAGCCCGGGCGTGAGAGTCAGAGGTCATGGGTTCTAATCACGGCCCCGCCCCTAGTCTGCTGTGTGACTTTGGGCAACTTCACTGTGCCTCAGTTCCCTCATCTGTAAAATGGGGCTTGAGACAGAGCCCCACCTGGGACAACCTGATCACCTTGTAACCTACCCAGTGCTTAGAACAGCCCGGGCTTTGGAGTCAGTGGTCATGGGTTCAAATCCCAGCTCCGCCAATTGTCAGCTGTGTGACTTTGGGCAAGTCACTTCACTTCTCTGTGCCTCAGTTACCGCATCTGTAAAATGAGGATTAACTGTGAGCCCCCCGTGGGACAATCTGATCTTCTTGTAACCTCCCCAGCACTTAGAACAGTGCTCTGCACATAGTAAGCGCTTAATAAATGCCATTATGATTATTATTTGCACACAGTAAGTGCTTAATAAATGCTATTATTATTATTATTATGCCAATTCTTCAGCCGCCCACAGATCTAGAGCATGACCTCCCATGGAGCTGATCTGGGTTCCAATCCTGGATCCGCCACTTGTCAGCTGTGTGACTTTGGGCAAGTCACTTCACTTCTCTGGGCCTCAGTGACCTCAACTGGAAAATGGGGATGAAGACTGTGAGCCCCACACGTGACAACCTGATCACCTTGTATCGTCCTCGGCGCTTGGAACAGTGCTTGGCACGTAGTAAGCGCTTAATACCAAAATTATTATTATTATTAGCAAATGTTATTATTATTATTATCTCTGTTAACGCGGGGTCCCGCAGTGGTGGATGGGTTGGGAGGTTCTGAATCCAGAACCTTGAGAACTTAGGCCTTCCCAGACTGAGCCCCCTCCTTCCTCTCCCCTTCCTCCCCGCCTTACCTCCTTCCCCTCCCCACAGCACCTGTATATATGTATATATGTTTGCACAGATTTATTACTCTATTTTATTTGTACATATTTATTCTATTTATTTTATTTTAATAATGGCATTTATTAAGCACTCACTATGTGCAAAGCACTGTTCTAAGCGCTGGGGAGGTTACAAGGTGATCAGGTTGTCCCACAGGGGGCTTACAGTCTTCATCCCCATTTTACAGATGAGGTAACTGAGGCACAGAGAGTGAAGTGACTTGCCCAAGTCACACAGCTGACACTTGGTAGGGGCGGGATTTGAACCCGTGACCTCTGACTCCAAAACCCGTGCTCTTTCCCACTGAGCGACGCTGCTTCTGTTTATTTTATTGTGTTAATATGTTTGGTTTTGTTGTCTGTCTCCCCCTTCTAGAGTGTGAGCCCGCTGTTGGGGAGGGACCGTCTCTAGATGTTGCCAACTTGGACTTCCCAAGCGCTTAGTACAGTGCTCTGCACCCAGTAAGCGCTCAATAAATACGATTGATTGATTGATTGACTTTGGGCAAGTCATTTCACTTCTCTGGGCCTCAGTTCCCTCACCTGGGAAATAGGGATTAAGTCTGTGAGCCCCACGTGGGACAACTTGATTACCTTGTATCTACCCCAGCGCTTAGAACGGTGCTTTGCACATAGTAGCTGCTTAATAAATGCCATCATTATTATTATTATTATATTTATTATACTTGTACATGTTTATTCTATTTATTTGATTTTGTTAATATGTGTTTTTTGTTGTTGTCTGTCTCCCCCTTCTAGACTGTGAGCCCACTGTTGGGTAGGGACTGTCTCTATGTGTTGCCAATTTGTACTTCCCAAGCGCTTAGTACAGTGCTCTGCACATAGTAAGCGCTCAATAAATGCGAGTGATTGATTGATTGATTGATTGACTGTCTCTATATGTTGCCAACTTGGACTTCCCAAGCGCTTAGTACAGTGCTCTGCACCCAGTAAGCGCTCAATAAATACGATTGAATGAATGAATGGGCGACACAGCTGGTCTTCGGAGCAGCGCCTCCTGGTGGCCCTCAGGCGTCCTGTTCCTATCAACCGTTGGGAAGAATCAATCAATCCTACTTACTGAGCGCTTACTGGGTGTAGAGCATTCATTCATTCAATCGTATTTATTGAGCGCTTACTGTGTGCAGAGCACTGTACTAAGCGCTTGGGAAGTCCAAGTTGGCAACATATAGAGACGGTCCCTACCCAGAGCACTGTTCTAAGCGCTTGGGAGAGGACGACAGAAACTGTACGTATTTATTTTATTTGTACATGGTTATTCTATTTATTTTATTTTGTTAATATGTTTTGTTTTGTTCTCTGTCTCCCCCTTCTAGACTGTGAGCCCGCTATTGGGTAGGGACCGTCTCTAGGTGTTGCCAACTTGGACTTCCCAAGCGCTTAGTCCAGTGCTCTGCACACAGTAAGCGCTCAATAAATACGATTGATTGATTGATTGATTGTACTTCCCAAGCGCTTAGTACAGTGCTCTGCACACGGTAAGTGCTCAGTAAATACGATTGAATGAATGAATGAATGAACAGAGGTGGTAGACAACTTCCGTGCCCACAAAGAGCTGACGGTCTAGAGGAGATTAATACAGGGATGGGGAGGGAAGGGGATCATCACCTTCTAATAATAATAATGATGATGATGGCATTTATTAAGCACTTACTATGTGCAAAGCACTGTTCTAAGCGCTGGAGAGGTTACAAGGTGATCAGGGTGTCCCACGGGGGGCTCACAATCTTAACCCCCATTTTCCAGATGAGGTAATTGAGGCACAGAGAAGTGAAGTGACTTGTCCAAAGTCACACAGCTGACGGTGGAACGGGATTTGAACCCATGACCTCTGCCTCCAAAGCCCCTGCTCTTTCCACTGAGCCACGCTGTTGGGTAGGGACCGTCTCTATATGTTGCCAACTTGGACTTCCCAAGCGCTTAGTACAGTGCTCTGCACACAGTAAGCGCTCAAATACGATTGAATGAATGAATGAATCATTGAGAAGAAGTGGCTCAGTGGAAAGAGCCCGGGCTTAGGAGTCAGAGGTCATGGGTTCAAATCCCGCTCTGCCACTTGTCTGCTGTGTGACTTTGGGCAAGTCACTTCACTTCTCTGGGCCTCAGTTCCCTCACCTGTAAAATGGGGATGAAGATTGTGAGCCCCAAGTGGAACACTTAGTACAGTGCTCTGCACACAGTAAGCGCTCGATAAATACGATTGAATAATGAATGAACAACCTAATCATGTATCCCCCCACGCCAGTGCTTAGAACAGTGCTTTGCACATAGTAAGCGCTTAACAAATACCATCATTATCATTATTATTATTATCCACCAGCCAATCGATCGCATTTAGAAGCAGCCAGGTGTGCTGGATAAAAACACCAGTTTGGGAGTCAAGAAGGTCATGGGTTCTAATCCCCACTGTCTCTTGTCTGCTGTGTGACCTTGGACAAGTCATTTCACTTCCTCTGTTCCTTAATTACCTCCTCTTTAAAATGGGGATCGAAACTGTGAGCCCCACGTGGGACGTGGACTGCATCCAACCCGATTTGCTTTGTATTCACCCCAACACTTAGGACAGTGCCTGGCACAAAGTAAGTGCTTAATTATGATTTACTGAGTGCTTACTGTGTATAGAGCACTGTGTACCAAGCGCTTGGGGGCAGCGTGGCTCAGTGGAAAGAGCCCGGGCTTTGGAGTCAGAGGTAATGGGTTCAAATCCCGGCTCTGCCAATTGGCGGCTGTGTGACTTTGGGCAAGTCACTTCACTTCTCTGTGCCTCAGTTACCTCATCTGTAAAATGGGAATTAAGACTGTGAGCGCCCTGTGGGACAACCTGATCACCTTGTTACCTCCCCAGCACTTAGAACAGTGCTTTGCACATAGTAAGTGCTTAACAAATGCCATTATTATTATTATTATTGTTACATTAGAACAGTTGGTAGTTCCATGCCCGCAGTGATCTTACAATCTAGAGGAAGTTAATGAGAAGGAGTGGGGAGGGAAAGGACTCACCAATTGCATTTATTGAGTACTTACTGAGTGCAGAGCACTGAAGCAGCGTGGCTCAGTGGAAAGAGCCCGGGCTTTGGAGTCAGAGGTCTTGGGTTCGAATTCCGGCTCCGCCACATGTCTGCTGTGTGACCTTGGGCAAGTCACTTAACTTCTCTGAACCTCATTTACCTCATCTGTAAAATGGGGATTGACTGTGAGCCCCACGTGGGACAACCTGATCACGTTATATCCCCCCAGCACTTAGAACAGTGCTCTGCACATAGTAAGCGCTTAAAAAATGCCATTATTATTATTATTACTAAGCGCTTGGGAGAGTACACTAAGACAGAGTTGGTAGCCAAGGTCCGTGCCCACAACGAGTTTACAGTCTAGAGGAAATTAACTAGAGAGGGTGGGGGAAGGAAAGGGCTCACCAATCATTTATTGAGCATTTACTGCGTGCAGAGCACTGTAGTAAGCGCTTGGGAGAATACCGTTTAGCAAAGTTGGCTGGCACATTCCCAGCCCACAATGAGTCTAGATGTTTGTACAGACTTATTACTCTACTTTACTGTACATATTTACTATTCTATTTATTTTATTTTGTTGTCTTTCTCCCCCTTCTAGACTGTAAGCCCGTTGTTGGGTAAGGGACCGTCTCTAGATGTTGCCAACTTGTACTTCCCAAGAGCTTAGTACAGTGCTCTGCACACAGTAAGCGCTCAATAAATACGATTGAATGAATGAATGAATAAAGCCCAGCTGGCCAAACACCTTAAGTCAGGAGATGGAAAATAGAAGCAGTGTGGCTCAGTGGAAAGAGCCCGGGCTTGGGAATCAGAGGTCATGGGTTCTAATCCCCCCTCTGCCACTTGTCAGCTGTGTGATTTGGGACAAGTCACTTAACTTCTCTGTGCCTCAGTTACCTCTCTATTTCTTCCTCTCTATTTTTCTCTATTTCTTCCTCTCTTTGTCTGTTTCTCTGGCCCCTCTGTTTCTCTCTCTCCATTTCTCTATTTCTTCCTCTCTTTCTCTGTTTCTGTTTCTCTGCCCCCTCTCTGTTTCTCCCCCCCCCCATTTCTCTATTTCTTCCTCTCTTTCTCTGTCTCTCTGCCCCCTCCCTGTTTCTCTCTCTCTCTCTCCATTTCTATTTATTTTATTTTGTTAATATGTTTGGTTTTGTTCCCTGTCTCCCCCTTCTAGACTGTGAGCCCACTGTTGGGTAGGGGCCGTCTCTCTATGTTGCCAACTTGTACTTCCCTAGCGCTTAGTACAGCGCTCTGCACACAGTAATCGCCCAATAAATACGATTGATTGATTGATGGCCTCATCTGTAAAGTGGGGATTAAGACTGTGAGCCCCACGTGGGACAACCTTGTATTTTCCCCCAGCGCCTAGAACAGTGCTTGGCACATAGTAAGCGTTTAACAACTGTTGTTATTACTATTATTATTTAAAGAGGGGAGAAACCAGGGCCTAAGGGATGGGGGGAGCCGGGAGAAAGGGAAAGGGAAAAGGAGGGGAGGTGGTTGGGTTTTGAGGGGTGGAGCACAGAGAAAATAAACACATTTGCTTCCAAGGTGTGTAATAAAAGCCGAGCCCTATCCTGCAATGAGGAAGATAAAGGCTGCTCTTTGGCAGGGCGAGGGGTGGTCTCTCCCTACTAGTTTTCTTCCCCTCCAGGGGCTTTTGACCTCTTATCCTCCAATAAGTAAGCCAGTGTGGGCCCGGCCCGGCCACAAAAATACCTGATCCGCAGAGGAAATAGGAATAGGCGTTTTAGGCCCAAGGAGAAACACCTTGTTAATGAATTAGAGGCTCGTGGCCCCCAAGACAGAGGTGGGGAAAGGCAGGTGGAGGGAGGGTGATGGACATGCTCTCAGACAGAGTAAATATTTGGGCTTTAGCCCCTAATTGCTTCCTGAAAGCCCTGGGAGAAGTGAGATCACACCCTGGCAGGGAATTATCAGGAGAAAGGCGAGTCTGGTCATTTCCATAACCTGGGGAGGAGGTGGGGGTAGGGGGAGAACTGGAACCCCCAGATTAAGGCTTGAAAGAATGAGGTTTCAGTGTGAAGGCTGGCACGGCTGGCTGCCCAAAGGGAATTTGACCCGGAGTTCAGGAAGTCCGGTTCTGAAAAGTTATCACTAAATCCTGTGGCTTCAACCTCCACAGCAGCGCTAAAATCTGCCCTTTCCTCTATATCCAAATTGATGATAATAATAATGACATTTGTTAAGCGCTCACTATGTGCCGAGCAGTGTTCTAAGCTCTGGGGCGGATACAAGGAGAGCAGGTTGTCCCACGTGGGGCTCACAGTCTTAATCCCCATTTTACAGATGAGGTAACAAGCTCGGAGAAGTTAAGTGACTTGCCCAAGATCACACAGCAGACAGGTGACGGAGCCGGGATTAGAACCCATGACCTCTGACTCCCAAGCTGGGGCTCTTTCCACTGAGCTACGCTGCTTCTCTAATCAATCAATCATATTTATTGAGCGCTTACTGTGTGCAGAGCACTGTACTAAGCGCTTGGGAAGTACAAATTGGCAACACATAGAGACAGTCCCTACCCAACAGTGGGCTCACAGTCTAAAATGGGGAGACAGAGAACAAAACCAAACATACTAACAAAATAAAATAAATAGAATGGATATGCACAGGCAAAATAAACAAACAAACAAACAAACAAATAAATAAATAAATAGAGTAATAAATATGTAAAAACATATATACATATATTAATGTGATACCACATTAATCAAAGCACTTATCCTATCCCGTCTTGACTGTATCAGCCTCCTTGCTGACATTCCAGGGAGTTTGAGGGACTGTGTCCAACTTGATTTGCTTGTATCTTCCCCAATGCTTAGTACAGTGCCTGGCACATAGTAAGCACTTAATACCATCATCGTTAATTATTACTATCATTACTTCTCTGGGCCTCAGTTACCTCATCTGTAAAATGAGGATTAAGACTGTGTCCGTCCTGAATAACTTATCTACTCCAGAACTCAGGCAGGGAATGTATCTGTTTATTGTTATACTGTATTTTCGCAAGCACTTAGTACAGTATTCTGCACAGAGTAAGCGCCCAATAAATACGAACGAATGAATGAATCGCCCCATCAACTCAGTATAATAATAATGATGGTATTTGTTAAGCACTTACTATGTGGAAAGCACTGTTCTAAGCGCTGGGGAGGTTACAAGGTGATCAGGTTGTCCCACGGGGGGGGGCTCACAGTTTTAATCCCCATTTTACAGGTGAGGTAACTGAGGCACAGAGAAGTGAAATGACTTGCCCACAGTCACACAGCTGACAGTTGGCGGAGCCGGGATTTGAACCCATGACCTCTGACTCCAAAGCCCGGGCTCTTTCCACTGAGCCATGCTGCAAAGGCATCGGATGAAGACTGGACTGTCCAGGACGCTAATGGTCACCTCCTCCGGGGGCTGACCAGACGTGTAAGGGAGCAGGAGAGACAGGGCCTATTTCTGGTGCAAATTTGCGACCCCAGAAGGGCAGGTGCGAACTAAAAAGATGCAAACCCATGATTTACACTGCAAGTTCTCTGTGGGCAGGGGCTGTGTCTACCAATTCTGCCGTTTTGTACCTCCCAAGCGCTTAGTAGACTGTGAGCCCACTGTTGGGTAGGGACTGTCTCTATATGTTGCCAATTTGTACTTCCCAAGCGCTTAGTACAGTGCTCTGCACATAGTAAGCGCTCAATAAATACAATTGATGATGTTAGTATAACCTCTGCACACAGTAAGCGCTCAAAAAAATACTATGGATCGATTTAGATGGATAGCAGATGCTCTGTCTATGTGCCAGTATAGTGCCTGGCACATATGGCACAGTGGACAGAACTTGGGCCTGGGAATCAAAATGTCATGGGTTCTAATCCCAGCTCCACCACTTGTCTGCTCTGTGACCTTGGGCAAGTCACTTCCCTTCTCTGGGCCTCAGTTACCTCATCTGGAAAATGGGGATTGAGACTGGGATCCCCACTTGGGACAGGGAATGTGTCCAACCTGATTTGCTTGTGTTCACCCCAGCGCTTAGAACATTGCCTGGCACGTGGGAAGCACCAACAAATCCAATAATAATAATAATAAAAATAAATGATGATGATCATCATCATCATCAATCGTATTTATTGAGCACTTACTATGTGCAGAGCACTGTACTAAGCGCTTGGGAAGTACAAATTGGCAACATATAGAGACAGTCCCTACCCAACAGTGGGCTCACAGTCTAAAAGGGGGAGACAGAGAACAAAACCAAACATACTAACAAAATAAAATAAATAGAATAGATATGTACAAGTAAAATAAATAAATAAATAGAGTAATAAATATGTACAACCATATATACATACATGATGATGATGATGATGTCATTTATTAAGTGCTTACTATGTGCAAAGCACTGTTCTAAGTACTGGGGAGGTTACCTGATCACCTTGTAACTCCCCAGTGCTTTGAACAGTGCTTGGCACATAGTAAGTGCTTAACAAACGCCATAATTATTATTATGTGGCAGAGCTGCGATTAGAACCCAGGTCCTTCTGACTCCCAGGCATGTGCTTTATAATAATAATAATAATGATGGTATTTGTTAAGTGCTTACTATGTGCAAAGCACTGTTCTAAGTGCTGGGGAGGTTACAATAATAATAATAATAATTATAATGGTATTTGTTACAAGGTGATCAGGTTGTCCCACCGGGGGCTCACAGTCTTCATCCCCATTTTACAGATGAGGGAACTGAGGCCTGGAGAAGTGAAGTGACTCGCCCAAAGTCACACAGCTGACAAGTGGTGGAGCCGGGATTTGAACCCATGACCATTAAGAAAGGCAGTGTCGCAGGCCTGCCCATCTCAGGCTCCTCAGCCTGGGTTGATCTACCCCCCCAGGGGCCAAGTAAGTTGCTAATTGATTTGCGCCATTTCCAGTCTGGCGTGGAGACTGGAGGGCCCCAGGTGGGAGACCGGGAGAAAAGAGCAAAGGAAATCTGCCTCAACTGGCCTCACATCCCCCAAAAGCAAGGAGTAGGAATGGGAATCTGGAATTAGAAAGCAGCCACATAAAACCAAAAACTCACAAAGTACCCCTTTGGTGAGCCCCCTCCTTCCTCTCCCTCTCCTCCCCCTCTCCATTCCCCCCTGCCTTACCTTCTTCCCTTCCCCACAGCACCTGTATATATGTATATATGTTTGTACGGATTTATTACTCTATTTATTTATTTATTTTACTTGTACATATATATTCTATTTATTTTATTTTGTTAGTAAGTTTGGTTTTGTTCTCTGTCTCCCCCTTCTAGACTGTGAGCCCACTGTTGGGTAGGGACCGTCTCTATTCGTTGCCAACTCGGACTTCCCAAGCGCTTAGTCCAGTGCTCTGCACACAGTAAGCGCTCAATAAATACGATTGATTGATTATGCTAAGGAGATGGCTCCGGTGCCTCTTAGGATTGGATTGGGATTGGGGAAGCAGCATGGCTCAGTGGAAAGAGCCCGGGCTTCGGAGTCAGAGGTAATCGGTTCAAATCCCGGCTCTGCCGCTTGTCAGCTGGGTGACTTTGGGCAAGTCACTTCACTTCTCTGGGCCTCAGTTCCCTCATCTGGAAAACGGGGATTAAGACTGTGAGCCCCCCCGTGGGACAACCTGATCACCTTGTAAACTCCCCAGCGCTTAGAACAGTGCTTTGCACATAATAAGCGCTTAATAAATGCCATTATTATTATTATTATCCTAGAAAGAGCATCTCCAGCCGGGGGAAGTCTGGAAGAGTTGGGGGGCGTTTCAGACAAGATCGGGACCAACCTACCAACCCTTTCACTCCCACAGCTGAAAGCCTTCAGCGTCCAAGAGACACTCAGCTGATGTACTGATTATTTTGTCGATGATGTGCATTTAGCTTTAATTCTATTTATTCTGACGACTTGACACCCGTCCACATGTTTTGTTTGGTTGTCCGTCTCCCCCTTCTAGACTGTGAGCCCATTGTTGGGTAGGGACCGTCTCTAGATGTTGCCAACTTGTACTTCCCAAGCGCTTAGTACAGTGCTCTGCACACAGTAAGCGCTCAATAAATCGGAGAAGCAGCGTGGCTCAGTGGAAAGAGCCCGGGCTTTGGAGTCAGAGGTCAGGGGTTCGAATCCCGGCTCCGCCACTTATCAGCTGTGTGACTTTGGGCAAGTCACTTCGCTTCTCTGAGCCTCAGTTCCCTCATCTGTAAAATGGGGATTGACTGTGAGCCCCACGGGGGACCACTTAATCACCTGGTATCCTCCCCAGCGCTTAGAACAGTGCTTTGCACATAGTAAGTGCTTAACAAATGCCATTAAAAAAAAATAAATAAATACGACTGATTGATAGATGTCCCCGACTTGTACTTCCCAAGCGCTTAGTGCAGTGCTTTGCACACAGTAAACGCTCAATAAATACGATTGACTGAATGAATGTACACTGCCTGACAGCCAGTGGGACTGATGCCGGGGTAGTTAGGGTTAATTAGTATTTTCTGGAGGTCATGCCTCTTGTGCAGAGCATTCAGACAGGCCCTAATTCTTTTTTTAATGGCATTTGTTAAGCACTTGTGCCAGACAATGTATTCAGTCACATTAAGTGCTTAAGTGCAGTCCTTCTAGACTGTGAGCCCCACTGTTGGGTAGGGACTGTCTCTAGATGTTGCCAACTTGGACTTCCCAAGCGCTTAGTACAGTGCTCTGCACACAGTAAGCGCTCAATAAATACAATTGATTGATTGATTGATTACTGTGTGCAAGGCACTGTACTAAGAACTTGGATGAGTACACCACAAGAGTGGAAAGTGGCTCAGTGAAAAGAGCATGGGCTTTGGAGTCAGAGGTCATGGGTTCAAATCCCTAATAATAATGATGGCATTTATTAAGCACTTACTATGTGCAAAGCACTGTCCTAAGCGCTGGGGAGGTTACAAGGTGATAATAATAATAATGTTGGTATTTGTTAAGCGCTTACTATGTGCAAAGCACTGTTCTAAGCGCTGGGGTAGATACAAGGTAATCAGGTTGTCCCACGGGGGGGCTCATAGTCTTAACCCCCATTTTACAGATGAGGGAACTGAGGTACAGAGAAGTTAAGTGACTTGCCCAAGGTCACACAGCTGAAAAGTGGGGGGGGGGGGCGGGATTGGAACCCATGACCTCTGACTCCAAAGCCCGGGCTCTTTCCACTGAGCCACGCTGCTTCTTCTGGTATTAGAAGACTGTGAGCCCACTGCTGGGTAGGGACTGTCTCTATACGTTGCCAACTTGGACTTCCCAAGCGCTTAGTACAGTGCTCTGCATAAAGTAAGTGCTCAATAAATACAATTGATTGATTGATTGATTGATTGGTATTCCCTGGAGAAGCTCCGTGGAAGTGGGGGGGGGGGAAGGCAACCCACTCATGACCGCTCCTAGCAATCAACCAATCCCATTTAAGCGCTCAATCCCACAGCAATCCCACAGTAAGCGCTCAATAAATACGATTGATTGATTGATTGATTGATTGATTGTTTACGGTGTGCAGAGTGCTGTGGGAAAGCAGTCTGGCCTATTGGATAGAGCACGGGCCTGAGATCCAGAAAAACCTGGGTTCTAACTCCAGCTCCCCTACTTGTCTACCGTGTGACCTCGGGTAAGTCACTTCCCTTCTCTGGGCCTCAGTTATCTCCTCTGTAAAATGGGGTTTGCCACTGTGAACCCCAAGTGGATAGAGCCCGGGCTTTGGAGTCAGAGCTCATGGGTTCGAATCCCGGCTCCACCACGTCTCCTGTGTGACCTTGGGAAGTCACTTCACTTCTCTGAGCCTCAGTTCCCTCAACTGTCAAATGGGGATTAAGACTGTGAGCCCCGTGTGGGACAACCTGATCACCTTGGATCCCCCCCCAGCGCTTAGAACAGTGCTTTGCACATAGTAAGCGCTTAATAAATGCCATCAAAAAAAAAAAGTTACCTCATGGTCTAGTGGCAAGTGCTTGGACTTGGGAGTCATTCATTCAATTGTATTTACTGAGCGCTTACTGTGTGCAGAGTATTCATTCATTTGTTTTTATTGAGCACTTACGGTGTGCAGAGCACTGTACTAAGCGCTTGGGAAGTACAAATCGGCAACATATAGAGACGGTCCCTACCCCACAACGGGGCTCACAGTCTAGAAGGGGGAGACAGACAACAAAACAAAGGATGTGGGTTCTAATCCTAACTCTGCCACTTGTCTGCTGTGTGAACTTTGGGCAAGTCACTTAACTTCTCTGTGCCCCAGTTACCTCATCTGGAAAATGGGGATTAAGACTGTGAGCCCCACGTGGGACAACCTGATCACCTTGTATCTACCCCAGTGCTTAGAACAATACTTGGCATGTAGTAAGCCCTTAACAAATACCATAATAATATTTATTAATTATTAATTTTAAATAATAATAACAATAATAAAGTATTTTAAGGGTATTGTGGTATTTGTTTACTTTTATGTAATCAGCCTCTGTTTAGTTTGGGTTTTTATATTGGAAGGCTTATTTTATAATTAAGTATGATAGAAATGTATCTGAAGGGCAAGACAGTGTAATTGTTCCTACCTTATAGATGAAAATAACTGAAACAGAAATAATAAATATTCTTTCCCAAGGCTATGCAAAAATCTAGTGGTAGAGTGGAGATCAGAATTCAATTAATCCAAGTCAGTTGCCCGGCTCTGCCAATTGTCAGCTGTGTGACTTTGGGCAAGTCACTTCACTTCTCTGGGCCTCAGTTACCTCATCTGTAAAATGGGGATTAAGGCTGTGAGCCCCACGGGGGACAACCTGATCACCTTGTAACCTCCCCAGCGCTTAGAACAGTGCTTTGCACATAGTAAGCGCTTAATAAATGCCATTATTATTATTATTATTATTTTTATTATTACTATTATTATTATGTGGGACAGGGACTATGTCCAACCTGTTTATCTTGGGTCTACCCCAGCGTTTAGTACAGTGCCTAGGACATAGTAAGTGCTTAAAAAATACCTTTTTTTAAAAAAAAAAACAAAAACAAAACAGTGGCCACCTGAAGGTTCCCGAGAGATCCTGTAGGAGAAGCAGCGTGGCTCAATGGAAGGAGCCCGGGCTTTGGAGCCAGAGGTCACGGGTTCAAATCCCTGCTCCGCCAATTGTCAGCTGTGTGACTTTGGGCAAGTCACTTCACTTCTCTGGGCCTCAGTTCCCTCATCTGTAAAATGGGGATTGACTGTGAGCCCCCCGTGGGACAACCTGATCACACTGTAAACTCCCCAGCGCTTAGCACAGTGCTTTGCACATAGTAAGCTCTTAATAAATGCTATTATTATTATTATTATTATTAGGCCTGTGGCGCCATCCAGCGGTCTCAACTATGTCCTGCAAGGGGAGCATTCTGTGTCCGACTAATGGTCTGAATAAGATTAGGTTTCAGTCGCTCAATCAATCCACAGTGCTCTGCACACAGTAAGCGCTCAATAAATACGATGGAATGAATGAATGAATTTATTGAGCGCTTACTGTGTGCAGATCACTTTGGTAATAATAATGATGATAAGAATGGTATCTGTTAAGCACTTACCATGTGTCAAACACTGTCCCCCTCTCCAACCCCCCCACCTTACCTCCTTCCCTTCCCCATAGCACCTGTATATATGTATATATGTTTGTACATATTTATTACTCTATTTATTTATTTATTTTACTTGTACATATCTATTCTATTTATTTTATTTTGTTAGTACGTTTGGGTTTGTTCTCTGCCTCCCCCTTTTAGACTGTGAGCCCACTGTTGGGTAGGGACTGTCTCTAGATGTTGCCAACTTGTACTTCCCAAGCGCTTAGTACAGTGCTCTGCACAAAGTAAGCGCTCAAGAAATACTATGGATTGATTGATTGATTGGGGTAGGTGGTTGGACATATTCGTTCATTCAATCGTATTTATTGAGCACTTACTGTGCGCAGAGCACTGGACTAAGCGGTTGGGAAGTACAAGTTGGCAACATCTAGAGACGGTCCCTACCCAACGGCGGGTTCACGGTCTAGAAGGGGGAGACAGACAACAAAACAAAACATATTAACAAAATAAAATAAATAGAATAAATAGGTACAAGTAAAATAAATAGAGTAATAAATATGTACAAACATATATACAGGTGCTGTGGGGAGGGGAAGGAGGTAAGGCGGGGGATGGGGATGGGGAGGGGGAGGGGACAGTCCTTGTCTCGCATGGGGACAATCAAAGTAGGAGGGAACTGAGGCACAGAGAAGTGAAGTGACTTGCCCAAGGTCACCCAGCAGACAAGTGGCAAAGTAGGAATTAGAACCCAGGTCCTCTGTCTTCCAGGCTCGTATTCATTCATTCATTCTGTCAGTCAGCGCTTAGAACAGTGCTTTGCACATAGTAAGCGCTTAACAAATACCATCATTATTATTCATTTGATCATATTTATTGAACGCTTACTGTGTGCAAAGCACTGTACTAAGCGCTTTTGATGATGATGATGGTGTTTAAGCGCTTACTATGTGCAAAGCAGGGAGGGATACAAGGTGATCCGATTGCCCCGCGTGGGGCTCACAGTCTTAATCCCCATTTTACAGATGAGGGAACTGAGGCCCAGAGAAGTGAAGTGACTTGCCCAAGGTCACACAGCAGACGTGGCATCACAGTCTAAGTAGAAGGGAGAATAGGCACCAAATCGCTATATTCTAATAATAATAATGATGGTGTTTGTTAAGCACTTACTATGAGCAAAACTGTTCTAAGCGCTGGGGTGGTTACAAGGTGATGAGGTTGTCCCACCTGGGGCTCACAGTTTTAATCCCCATTTTGCAGATGAGGGAACTGAGGCACAGAGAAGTTGTGATAAATACGATTGATTGATTGATTGTGACAAGTACTAAACGATACAAGTGCAATACTCTTTCAAGAAGGCCACACTGCTTGGCCGTCACAGCCGGCATTGGGCTCCTGTCCCATTCAGGGTGGACATTCTGTCTTCTTTTAGCCTCTCCAAGGTCAAGGCCGAGGCTTGATTTTATTTTTTATTCCAACTAGCGGCCCTGACTAATTCTCTGGAGAAGACGCTAATGCAAGGAAAAGCCAAGGGGAAACGTGGAAGGGACAGACCGGCCGCGAAATTGATGGAAACCAGAACATTGATAATGGAAGAACCTTTAGCAAGGTTATGGATTATGGCGGAAGATAGGATGTTCTGGAAAAAATATATCCACAGAGTTGCTATGAGTAAGAAATGACTCAATGGAATTCATTATTATTATTATTATTATTAATGCCCCCTGAGGAGCCACTAAATATTTATTTATATTAATATCTGTCTCCCCTCTAGACTATTTGTGAGCTCATTGTGGGCAGGAATGTGTCTGTTGTTATATTGTACTCTCCCAAGTGCTTCCTGGCTCCGCCACTTTTTTTTTTTACGGCATTTATTAAGCGCTTACTATGTGCAAAGCACTGTTCTAAGCACTGGGGAGGTTACAAGGTGATCAGGTTGTCCCACGGGGGGCTCACTTGTCTGCTGTGTAACCTTGGGCAAGTCACCTCACTTCTCTGTGCCTCAGTTTCCTCATCTGTAAAATGAGGATTGAGACTGTGAGCCCCACGTGGGACAGGGACCGTGTCCAACCTGATTTGCTTGTATCCACCCCAGCGCTTAGCACAGTGCCTGGCACATAGTAAACGCTTAACACATGCCACAATTATTGTTATTATCATCAATTGTATTTATTGAGCGCTTGATGATAATAACAATAATTGTTATTAGCAGTAGTACAGAGAAGCAGCGTGGCTCAGTGGAAAGAGCACGGGTTTGGGAGTCATAGATCATGGGTTCTAATCCTGACTCCGCCATTTGTCAGCTGTGTGACTTTGGGCAAGTCACTTCACTTCTCTGGCCTTCAGTTCCCTCATCTGTAAAATGGGGATGAAGACTGTGAGCCCCACGTGGGACAACTTGATTACCTTCTATCTCCCCCAGTGCTTAGAACAGTGCTTGGCACATAGTAAGCGCTTAATAACTACTACCATCATTATTATTAGTATTATTACAGTGTTCTGTATACAGTAAGTGCTCAATAATAATAATAATGATGATGATGATGGCATTTGTTAAGCACTTACTGTATGCCAAGCACTGTTCTAAGTGCTGGGGGGGGATCAATCAATCAATCAATCAATCAATCAATCGTATTTATTGAGCACTTACTATGTGCAGAGCACTGTACTAAGCGCTTGGGAAGTACAAATTGGCATCACACAGAGACAGTCCCTACCCAACAGTGGGCTCACAGTCTAAAAGGGGGAGACAGAGAACAGAACCAAACATACCAACAAAATAAAATAAGTAGGATAGAAATGTACAAGTAAAATAAATAAATAAATAGATAAATAGAGTAATAAATATGTACAACCATATATACATATATACAGGTGCTGTGGGGAAGGGAAGGAGGTAAGACGGGAGGATGGAGAGGGGGACAAGGGGGAGAGGAAAGAAGGGGCTCAGTCTGGGAAGGCCTCCTGGAGGAGGTGAGCTCTCAGCAGGGCCTTGAAGGGAGGAAGAGAGCTAGCTTGGCGGATGGGCAGAGGGAGGGCATTCCAGGCCCGGGGGATGACGTGGGCCGGGGGTCGATGGCGGGACAGGCGAGAGCGAGGTACAGTGAGGAGATTAGTGGTGGAGGAGCGGAGGGTGCGGGCTGGGCAGTAGAAGGAGAGAAGGGAGGTGAGGTAGGAGGGGGCGAGGTGATGGACAGCCTTGAAGCCCAGGGTGAGGAGTTTCTGCTTGATGCGCAGATTGATCGGTAGCCATTGGAGGTTTTTGAGGAGGGGAGTGATATGTCCAGAGCGTTTCTGGACAAAGATAATCCGGGCAGCAGCATGAAGTATGGATTGAAGTGGAGAGAGACACGAGGATGGGAGATCAGAGAGAAGGCTAGTGCAGTAGTCCAGACGGGATAGGATGAGAGCTTGAATTAGCAGGGTAGCGGTTTGGATGGAGAGGAAAGGGCGGATCTTGGCAATGTTGCGGAGCTGAGAGCGGCAGGTTTTGGTGACGGCTTGGATGTGAGGGGTGAATGAGAGAGCGGAGTCGAGGATGACACCAAGGTTGCGGGCTCGTGAGACGGGAAGGATGGTAGTGCCGTCAACAGAGATGGGAAAGTCAGGGAGAGGACAAGGTTTGGGAGGGAAGACAAGGAGCTCAGTCTTCGACATGTTGAGCTTTAGGTGGCGGGCGGACATCCAGGTGGAGATGTCCTGAAGGCAGGAGGAGATGCGAGCCTGGAGGGAGGGGGAGAGAGCAGGGGCAGAGATGGAGATCTGGGTGTCATCAGCGTAGAGATGATAGTTGAAGCCGTGGGAGCGAATGAGGTCACCAAGGGAGTGCATGTAGATCGAGAACAGAAGGGGACCAAGCACTGAACCTTGGGGAACTCCCACAGTAAGAGGATGGGAGGGGGAGGAGGAGCCTGCAAAAGAGACTGAGAAAGAACGACCGGAGAGATAAGAGGAGAACCAGGAGAGGACGGAGTCTGTGAAGCCAAGGTCAGATAACGTGTTGAGGAGAAGGGGGTGGTCCACAGTGTCAAAGGCAGCTGAGAGGTCGTGATCAGGTTGTCCCAAGTGGGGCTCACTTAATCCCCATTTTACAGATGAGGTAACTGAGGCCCAGAGAAGTTAAGTGACTTGCCCAAGGACACACAACAGACAAGTGGAGGAGCTGGGATTAGAACCCATCACCTCTGACTCCCAAGCCCGGGCTCTTTCCACTGAGCCATGCTGCTTCTCAATCGGGTTGTCCCACGTGGGACTCACAGTTTTAATCCCCATTTTACAGATGAGGTAACTGAGGCACAGAGAAGTTGCAACTTGCCCAAAGTCACACAGCGGTTAAGTGGTGGGTCTGGTTTAGAACCCATGACCTCTGACTCCCAAGCCTGGACTCTTTCCACTAAGCCACGCTGCTGCTCAATAAATATAAGGGAAGGGAGGGAGGAAAGGGAGGAAGGGAGGGAGGAAAGGAAGGAAGGGAGGAAAGGAAGGAAGGAAGGGAGGGAGGTAAAGGAGGAAAGGAAGGAAGGGAGGGAGGAAAGGAGGGGAGGGAGGAAGGGAGGGAGGAAAGGAGGGGAGGGAGGAAGGGAGGGAGGAAAGGAGGGAAGGGAGGGAGGAAGGGAGGGAGGAAAGGAGGGAAGGAAGGGAGGAAAGGAAGGAAGGGAGGGAGGAAAGGAAGGAAGGGAGGGAGGAAAGGAAGGAAGGGAGGGAGGAAAGGAAGGGAGGGAGGAAAGGAAGGAGGAGGGAGGGGGGGAGGAGAGGAGGGAGGGGGGAGGAAAGGAAGGAGGGGAGGGAGGGGAGGATGGAAGGAAGGGAGGGAAGAAAGAGGGAGGGGAGGGAGGGGAGGGGGGAGGAAAGGAAGGGAGGGAGGGAAGGAAGGGAGGGAGGAAAGGAAGGTAGGAAGGGAGGGAGGAAAGGAAGGGAGGAAAGGAAGGTAGGAAGGGAAGGAAGGGAGGAAGGGAAGGAAGGGAGGGAGGAAAGGCAGGAAGGTAGGAAGGGAAGGAAGGGAGGAAGGGAAGGAAGGGAGGAAGGGAAGGGAGGGAGGAAAGGAGGAAAGGAAGGAAGGGAGGGAGGAAAGGAGGAAAGGAAGGGAGGGAGAGAGGAAAGGAAGGAAGGGAGAGAGGAAAGGAGGAAAGGAAGGAAAGGAGGGAGGAAAGGAGGAAAGGAAGGGAGGGAGGAAGGAAAGGAAGGAAGGGAGAAAAGACAGGAAAGGAAGGAAGGGAGAAAAGAAAAGAAAGGCAGGAAGGGAGGAAAGAAGGGAAGGGAGGAAAGGCAGGACGGAGCGGTTTGTCCACTAGAGGGAGCTGCAGGGTAAAGGCCGGGGCCGGCCGGGAGCTGCTCAGAGGAGCCCAGGGCGCATGCGCTGGCCGGAATCCTGGGCCCTCAGAGGGCCTGTGGTCCAGCCTGCCACCGCCCAGCGGGGCGGGGTGCCTGGGCTCCTAGGGCTCCCCAGCCCCAACTCGGGCGAATACGGGGCAGGGAAAGCCGCGGAGGAGGCCCCGGGGGTGATCTGCGGCTAATACAGCCTGGCTCAGTGGACGGAGACCCGGGTTTTGGAGTCAGAGCTCATGGGTTCGAATCCCGCTCCTCTGCCAGTGGTCAGCTGGGTGACTTTGGACAAGTCACTTCACCTCCCTGGGCCTCAGTGGCCTCATCTGGAAAATGGGGATGAAGACTGGGAGCCCCACGTGGGACAACCCGATCACCTTGTAACCTCCCCAGCGCTTAGAACGGTGCTTTGCACGTAGTAAGCGGTTAATAAATGCCATCATTATTATCATGTGCCAGGCACTGTACTAAGCGCTGGGATGTATATAAGCCAATTGGGTTGGACGCAGGCCCTGTCCTATGTGGGGCTCACGGTCTAGATCCCCATTTTACTGATGAGGTAACTGAGGAACAGAGATGTTAAGTTACTTGCCCAAGGTCACACAGCAGACAAGTGGGGGAGTGGGGATTGGAACCCTTGACCTGCTGATTCCCAGGCCCGTGCTGTATCCACTAGACCAAGCTGCTAATAATAACAATAATAATGGTAACAAATACCATTAAAAAAAAAACACTGTACTGAGCCCTGGAGAGATACAGGATAAACAGATCATCATCATCATCAATCGTATTTATTGAGCGCTTACTATGTGCAGAGCACTGTACTAAGCGCTTGGGAAGTACAAATTGGCAACATATAGAGACGGTCCCTACCCAACAGTGGGCTCACAGTCTAAAAGGGGGAGACGGAGAACAAAACCAAACATACTAACAAAATAAAATAAATAGAATAGATATGTACAAGCAAAATAAATAAATAAATAAATAAATAAATAGAGTAATAAATATGTACAAGCATATATACATATAAACAGATAAGATACAATCCTGGTCCTTGAAGGGGCCCACAGTCTAATAGTAGTAGTAGAGATAGTAGAAGTATTTATGCCCTCTAAACTGTAAACTCATTTTTTTGTGGGGGGTTTTTATAGTATTTGTTGAGTGCTTACTATGTGCCAGCCATTGTACTAAGCGCTGGGGTAGATATAAACAAATCGGCTTGGACATTGTCCATGTCCCACATGGGACTCACAGTCTTAATCTCCAGTTTACAGATGAAGTCAATGAGGCACAGAGAGGTGAAGTGACTGTCCCAAAGGTCACACAGCAGACAAGTAGCAGAGCTGGAATTAGAACCCAGGTCCTCCTGACCCCCCAAGGCCTGTGCTCGAGCCACTAGGCCGTGTTGCTTCTCGTAGTGGGTGGGAAATGTATTTCCCAACTGAATTCCCTTCCCCACAGCACCTGTATATATGTACATATGTTTGTACATATTTATTACTCTATTTATTTATTTATTTTACTTGTACATATCTATTCTATTTATTTTATTTTGTTAGTATGTTTGGTTTTGTTCTCTGTCTCCCCCTTTTAGACTGTGAGCCCACTGTTGGGTAGGGACTGTCTCTATGTGTTGCCAATTTGTACTTCCCAAGCGCTTAGTACAGTGCTCTGCACATAGTAAGCGCTCAATAAATACGATTGATGATGATGATGAATTGTATCGTACTCTCCAAAGCACTTAGTACAGTGTTCTGCACAGCGTAAGCACTTAATAAATATCATTGATGGATTAATTATTAAGAGCATACTTTCCTCAGAGAAGCGCATTAAGTGCTGGGAAAGAGTATGTTGCCAGCTTGTACTTCCCAAGCGCTTAGTACAGTGCTCTGCACACAGTAAGCGCTCAATAAATACGATTGATTGAGTATACAGGTGAAAATTAGACACAGACAGTGTCCCTCCAAGGGTTCCCAATTTATGATAGGAGAACAAGTCATTAATCCCCACTTTATAGATAATAATAATGATGGCATTTATTAAGCGCTTACTATGTAAAAAGCACTCTGTTCTAAGCGCTGATAGAAGCAGTATGGCTCAGTGGAAAGAGCCCGGGCTTTGGAGTCAGAGGTCATGCGTTCAAATCCCAGCTCTGCCAATTGTCAGCTGTGTGACTTTGGGTAAGTCACTTAATAATAATAATAATGATGGTATTTATTAAGCACTTACTATGTGCAAAGCACTGTTCTAAGGACTTAACTTCTCTGTGCCTCGGTTACCTCATCTGTAAAATGGGGATTAAGATTGTGAGCCCCCCGTGGGACAACCTCATCACCTTGTAACCTCCCCAGCTCTTAGAACAGCGCTTTGCACATAGTAAGCGTTTAACAAATACCATTATTATTATTTAACACCTCTCCTGATTTGATCAGTTTTTTAGAACAGCATTCTGGGATTTAAGAGGAAAAGTGGTCTCCCTCTAGACTTTAAGCTCCTCGTGGGCAGGGAATGTGTCTACCAAGCAGCGTGGCTTTATGGAAAGAGCCCGGGCTTGGGAGTCAGAGGTCGTGGGTTCAAATCCCGGCCCTGCCACTTGTCAGCTGTATGACTTTGGGCAAGTCACTTCACTTCTCTGTGACTTAGTTCCCTCATCTGCAAAATGGGGATTAAGACTGTGAGCCCCACGTGGTACAACCTGATAACTTGCATCTGTCCCAGCGCTTAGAACAATGCTTGGCACATAGTAAGTGCTTAATAATTATCATTATTATTGTTATTATTCTTACCAACTCTGATGTGATGTACTCTCCCAAGCACTTAACCCAGTCCTCTACGGACAGTCAGTGCTCAAGAAATAATAATAATAATAATGGCATTTATTAAGCGCTTACAATGTGCAAAGCACTGTTCTAAGTGTGGGGAGGTTACAAGGCAATCAGGTTGTCCCACGGGGGGGCTCACAGTCTTCATCCCCATTTTACAGATGAGGGAACTGAGGCCCAGAGAAGTGAAGTGACTTGCCCGAAGTCACCCAGCTGACAATTGGCAGAGCCGGGACTTGAACCCATGACCTCTGACTCCAAAGCCCGGGCTCTTTCCACCGAGCCACGCTGCTTTTCTAATACCACTGATTGGTCGACTTTTGAGGAAACAAGTGCAGAGAAATTAAGTGACTGGCCTGAAGTCACACAACAGACTTCAAGGCCCTGCTGAGAGCTCACCTCCTCCAGGAGGCCTTCCCAGACTGAGCCCCTTCCTTCCTCTCCCCCTCGTCCCCCTCTCCATCCCCCCCATCTTACCTCCTTCCCTTCCCCACAGCACCTGTATATATGTATATATGTTTGTACATATTTTTTACTCTATTTATTTTATTTGTACATATCTATTCTATTTATTTTATTTTGTTAGTATGTTTGGTTTTGTTCTCTGTCTCCCCCCTTTTAGACTGTGAGCCCACTGTTGGGTAGGGACCGTCTCTATGTGTTGCCAATTTGTACTTCCCAAGCGCTTAGTACAGTGCTCTGCACATAGTAAGCGCTCAATAAATACGATTGATGATGATGATGATGATGATGAACAGACAAGTGGCCGAGGCAGGATTAGAACCCAGGACCCTCTGATTCCCAGTCTCCTGCTCTTCCCACTAGGCCATACTGTTTCCCAGCTTGCTGAGAGAACGAGTGCGGGCCGTTTGCCTCTTCCCAAACAAAATAATTTTTCCTCGTGTTTATTGTGACCTCACCGCTGTCAAGCTTCAGTGGTTCCTCATTACTGGAAATATGGGATTGGGCGAGCCACAGTTTCCCGTTCTCCCCGTCCGCACCCTTCAAGATTCTGTACACTTCATCCCATTCATTCAGTCGTATTTAGGGAGCCCTTACGGCGGGCAAAGCACTGTACTAAACGCTTGGGAATACGAGAATAAACGGATACATTCCCTCACGACGAGCTTACAGTCTAGAGGGGGAGACAGGCATTGATAGACATAAATTACGGATTATGGACATAAGTGCCGTGGGGTTGCGGGAGATGAAGGAAGGGTGACGCCGAAGGGAGTGGGAGAAGAGGAAAAGAGGGTTTAGACAGGATGAAAGTGGGGAGAGTCGTTGTCCGTTGGATTTGAGGAGGGAGGGAATTCAGGCCTTGTCCCCCCCTCTGCCCTTTCCTTTTTATTTCATAACATTTGTTAAGCCCTACTGGATACAGCAGAGGCCCAAGAGTCAGAAAGATGATGATGATGGCATTTATTAAGCGCTTACTATGTGCAAAGCACTGTTCTAAGCGCTGGGGAGGTTACAAGATGAGCAGGTCGTCCCACGGGGGGCTCACGGTCTTCATCCCCATTTTACAGATGAGGGAACTGAGGCCCAGAGAAGTTAAGAGACTTGCCCAAAGTCACACAGCTGACAACTGGCAGAGCCGGGATTTGAACCCATGACCTCTGACTCCAAAGCCCCGGCTCATTTCCACTGAGCCACGCTGCTTCTCAGCAGAAATGAAGTGACTTGTCACCCAGCTGGCAATTGGCAGAGCTGGGATTTGAACCCATGACCTCTGAATCCAAAGCCCGGGCTCATTTCCACTGAGCCACGCTGCTTCTCAGCAGAAATGAAGTGACTTGTCACCCAGCTGGCGATTGGCGGAGCTGGGATTTGAACTCATGACCTCTGACTCCAAAGCCCGGGCTCTTTCCACTGAGCCACGCTGCCTCTTATATGGCATTTATTATAATAATGACATTTATTAAGCGCTTACTATGTGCAAAGCACTGTTCTAAGCACTGGGGAGTTTACAGGGTGATCAGGTTGTCCCACGGGGGGCTCACAGTCTTCATCCCCATTTTACAGATGAGGTAACTGAGGCACAGAGAAGTTAAGTGACTTGCCCAAAGTCACACAGCTGACAAGTGGCGGAGTGGGGATTTGAACCGATGACCTCTGACTCCAAAGCCCGGGCTCTTTCCACTGAGCCAAGCGCTTACTATGTGCAAAGCAATCAATCAATCGATCGTATTTATTGAGCGCTTACTGTGTGCAGAGCACTGTACTAAGCGCTTGGATAGTACAAGTTGGCAACATATAGGGACAGTCCCTACCCAACAGTGGGCTTACAGTCTAGAAGGGGGAGGTTCTAAGCGCTGGGGAGGTTACAAGGTGATCAGGTTGTCCCACGGGGGGTTCACCGTCTTAACCCCCATTTTCCAGATGAGGGAACTGAGGCACAGAGAAGTTTAGTGACTTGCTCCGCCACTTGTCTGCTTGTTTGAGCCTCAGTTGCATCATCTGTGAAATGGGGATTAAGATCATGAGCCCTTTTCGCAACACAGACTGCGTCCAACTTGATTACCCTGTATATATGTTTGTACATATTTTTTTACTCTATTTATTTATTTATTTATTTAATTTATTTGTACATATCTATTCTATTTATTTTATTTTGTTAGTATGTTTGGTTTTGTTCTCTGTCTCCCCCTTTTAGACTGTGAGCCCACTGGTGGGGAGGGACTGTCTCTATATGTTGCCAATTTGTACTTCCCAAGTGCTTAGTACAGTGCTCTGCACATAGTAAGCGCTCAATAAATACGATTGATGATGATGATGTGTCTATCCCAGGACTTCTTAGTACAGTGCCTGGCACATAGTAAGCGTTTAACAAATACCATAAAAAAAAAAAAGGCTAGATTGGGACAGGCCTTAGATGGGCTTGGGTTAGGGTACCCGGGGATTGTGCACAGAGGAGAGGGGAGGAATGGGAAACATCCAAGAAGCAGCATGGCACTGTGGACTGAGCGTTAGCTTGTGAGTCAGAAGGTCATGGGTTCTAATCCCGGCTCCCCTACTTGTCTGCTGTGTGGCCTTGGACAAGTCACTTCACCTCTCTGTGCCTCATCTGTAAAATGGGGCTTGAGACTGAGTGCCCCGTGTGGGACTGGGACCGCATCCAGCCCAATTTGCTTGTACCCATCCCAGCGCTTAGTACAGTGTCTGGCACATGAGTGCTTGACAAATACCATAGTTATTATTATTAACAATAAACAGACATATACCTCCTTTCCTTCCCCACAGCACCTGTTTATATATATATATATATATATATATATATTTGTACTATTTATTACTCTATTTATTTTACTTGTACATATCTATTCTATTTATCTTATTTTGTTAGTATGTTTGGTTTTGTTCTCTGTCTTCCCCTTTTAGACTGTGAGCCCACTGTTGGGTAGGGACTGTCTCTATATGTTGCCAATTTGTACTTCCCAAGCGCTTAGTACAGTGCTCTGCACATAGTAAGTGCTCAATAGATACGATTGATGATGATGATGAATTGTATTGTACTCTCCAAAGCGCTTAGTACAGTGCTCTGCACATAGTAAGTGCTCAATAAATACGATTGATGATGATTTTACTTGTACATATCTATTCTATTTATTTTATTCTGTTAATACGTTTTGTTCTCTGTCTCCCCCTTCTAGACTGTGAGCCCACTGTTGGGTAGGGACCGTCTCTATATGTTGCCAGCTTGGACTTCCCAAGCGCTTAGTACAGTGCTCTGTACACAGTAAGCGCTCAATAAATACGATTGAATGAATGAATGAATTCCCTGCTCACAACAAGCTTACAGTCTAGAGGGGGAGACAGACATTAACAGAAAAAAATAAATTACAGAAACAATTTCACGTGTTTTTTTTGTTGTCCATCTCCCCCTTCTAGACTGTGATCCCGTTGTTGGGTAGGGACCGTCTCTAGATGTTGCCAACTTGTACTTCCCAAGCGCTTAGTACAGTGCTCTGCACACAGTACGCGCTCAATAAATATGATTGAATGAATGAATGAATTTCAAAGCAAGCATGGACGTCTGGGGATCTAGGCTAGAGTGGGCTGGGGGCTCACAGGTTGTGTCCGGGGGTCCTAGGGAGAAGCAGTGTGGCTCAGTGGAAAGAGCCCGGGCTTTGGAGTCAGAGGTCATGGGTTCAAATTCCGGCTCTGCCAACTGTCAGCTGTGTGACTTTGGGCGAGTCACTTAATTTCTCTGTGCCTCAGTTATCTCATCTGTAAAATGGGGATTAAAGCTGTGAGCCCCCCGTGGGACAACCTGATCACCTTTGCACATAGTAAGCGCTTAACAAATACCATTATTATTATTATTAATATTAAGGGCACAGCGGAAGGGAACCACTGTGTCTGCTGAATAGAGGGCCTTCTCCTGGCCATGGAGCCCATAGGAGCTTTTGGACTTCAATAATAATAATAATAATAATAATAATAGTATTTCTTAAGCGCTTAATATGTGCAAAGCACAGTTCTAAGCGCTGAATAATAATCATGGTATTTTTTAAGCACTTACTAAGTCCCAGGCACTATACTAAGTGGGTGGGGTGGATTCAAGCAAATCAGGTTAGAGCCAGTTCCTGTCCCACGTGGGATTCACAGGCTTAATCCCCATTTTTTTCAGATGAGGTAACTGAGGCCCAGAGAATAATAATCAGTCAATCAATCAATCATATTTATTGAACGCTTACTGTGTGCAGAGCACTGTACTAAGCGCTTGGGAAGTACAAGTTGGCAACATATAGAGACGGTCCCTACCCAACAGTGGGCTCACAGTCTAGAAGAATAGTAACAATATTAATAATGGCATTTATTAAGCGCTTAAGCCCACTGTTGGGTAGGGACTGTCTCTATATGTTGCCAACTTGTACTTCCCAAGCGCTTAGTACAGTGCTCTGCACACAGTAAGCACTCAATAAATATGATTGATTGATTGATTGATTATTATTCTCTGGGCCTCAGTTACCTCAACTGTAAAACATGGGGATTAAGCCTGTGGCTCCCACGGTCCCTACCCAACAGTGGGCTCACAGTCTAGAAGAATAATAGCAATAATAATAATGGCATTTATTAAGCGTTTAAGCCCACGGTTGGGTAGGGACTGTCTCTTTATGTTGCCAACTTGTACTTCCCAAGCGCTTAGTACAGTGCTCTGCACACAGTAAGCGCTCAATAAATACGATTGATTGATTGATTGCAAAGCACTGTTCTAAGCGCTGGGGAAGTTACAATGTGATCAGGTTGTCCCACGGGGGGCTCACAGTCTTCATCCCCATCGTACTGATGAGGGAACTGAGGCACAGAGAGGTGAAGTGAGTTGCCCAAGGCCATCATCATCATCATCATCATCAATCGTATTTATTGAGCACTTACTATGTGCATAGCACTGTACTAAGCGCTAAGGCCACACAGCAGACAAGCGGCGGAACTGGGTTTCGAACCCATGACATTCTGGCTCCCAGGCCCGTGCTCTAGCCACTAGGCCATGCTGCTTCCCAAGGGGGTCACGGCGGGGGTCAGGGTGGGAAGCAGCCTGGAGGGGAGCGGTCCCAGATTTGGGAGAGGAGAGCTCAGAGAGGAGCCGCAAAATGGGTCCCGAACAGAGTGAGCCCACTGTTGGGTAGGGACTGTCTCTATTTGCTGCCAAGTTGTACTTCCCAAGTACAGTGCTCTGCACACAGTAAGCGCTCAATAAATACGACTGATGATGATGATGATGCGGGGAGAGCTAGGCCGCGGCCCGCTTGGAGTGCGGGAAGGCGTCCTGAGAAGGGGCCCGGCCGGGGATGATTTGAGAGCCACTTTTGGGGGGCCGTCAGTTCCCCACTGTCACTCATTTCAAGAGGGGGGTCAGGGAAGGGGCCGTGGGGCCGTGCCTCCCTCCGTCTCCCGGACATTGGGCCCCCAGCCTGACCTTTCGTCCTCCGCCCCCTCCGTCCCCCCGTCCCCCAGCCCCCGTGGAGGCCCGGACCGACGAGGCCCTGGACGCCGGCCCGCGCCCGCCGTCAGCCCCGTTCTGCCCCATCCTCTCGTCCGCCGCCCAATCTTCTTTCAAGTGCCTGGACCGGGGCCACGTCCAGTCCCTGCCCTTCCAAGGGAAGACAGCCCCGACACAAACAAACACACACAGCGCCCGTTTGATCCCCACACAAAGGTGGGAAAGGGCGGGGGCCGGAGCGCGGCCGGAGCGGGGTGCCAGGACATTGGAGGTCATCAGGGGACCGGTCCTGTCCCGGTGGGGGCATCGGGGCGCCTGGAGGGCTGGGGGGTTGGAGGGCAAACCCCCTCTTGGGAGCCCGTCTTCGCAGCAGGCCAAGAAAGCGGGTGGCATCGGCTGGGGAACCCCGAAGGCCTCCAAGGGCGGCCACTGGGCCGAAGCGGCGTGGCTCGGTGGAAAGAGCCCGGGCTTTAGAGTCAGAGGTCACGGGTTCAAACCCTGGCTCTGCCGCTTGCCAGCCGGTTGACTTTGGGCCAGTCACTTCACTTGAGAAGCAGCGTGGCTCAGTGGAAAGAGTCACTTTGGAGCCAGAGGTCATGGGTTCAAATCCCGGCTCCGCCAATTGGCAGCTGGGTGACTTCTTAACTTCTCTGTTCCCTCATCTGTAAAATGGGGATGAAGACTGTGAGCCCCACGTGGGACAACCTGATCACCCTGTAACCTCCTCAGTGCTTAGACCAGTGCTTTGCACATAGTAAGTGCTTAATAAATGCCATTATTATTATTATTATTCCCTGTGCCCCAGTTCCCTCATCTGTAAAATGGGGATTAAACCTGTGAGCCCCCCGTGGGACAACCTCATCACCTTCTAACTTCCCCAGGGCTTAGAACAGTGCATTTGGTTTTGTTCTCTGTCTCCCCCTTTAAGACTGTGAGCCCACTGTTGGGTAGGGACCGTCTCTATATGTTGCCAACTTGTACTTCCCAAGCGCTTACTACAGTGCTCTGCACACAGTAAGTGCTCAACAAATACGATTGATTGATTGATTTGCACATAGTAAGCACTTAATAAATGCCATCATTATTATTACCTGCCTCCTGGGAGACAGAGGGAGCAATAATCAATCAGTCAATCGATCATCCGTATTGACTGATCGCTTACTGTGTGCAGAGCCCTATACTCAGTGTTTGTAATAATAATAATAATAATAATAATAATGGTATTTCTTAAGCATATTTCTTACTATGTGCAAAGCAGTGTTCTAAGCGCTGGGGAGGTTCCAAGGAGATCAGGTTGCCCCACAGGAGGCTCACAGTCTTAATCCCCATTTTCCAGATGAGGGAACTGAGGCCCAGAGAAGTGAAGTGACTTGCCCAAAGTCACACAGCTGACAAGTGGCGGTGCCGGGATTTGAACCCGTGACCTCTGACTCCAAAGCCCGGGCTCTTTCCATTGAGCCATGCTGCTTCTCTTGTGATAGGGCAGTTACATATTTGTACAGATTTATTACTCTATTTTACTTGTACATATTTACTACTATATTTTATTTTATTAATTTATTTTATTAATTTTATTAATGCTGTGCATATAGCTATAATTCTATTTATTCTGATGGTTTTGACACCTGTCTCCGTGTTTTGTTGTCTGTCTCCCGCTTCTAGACTGTGAGCCCGTTGTTGGGTAGGGACCATCTCTATATGTTGCAAACTTGTACTTCCCAAGCGCTTAGTCCAGTGCTCTGCACACAGTAAGCGCTCAATAAATACGATTGATTGATTGATTGATTGAATGAATGACGGTGCCACGGAGTCGGTAGACCCGTCCCTTGCCCTCGTGAGCTTAGAGGGGGTGACAGACATTAATATAAATTAATAAGTGATGGATATGCCTTGGGGCTGAGGGAGAGGGGAATAAAGGGAGCAAATCCAAGAGCAAAGCAGAAAAGAGTAGGAGGAGAGGAAATAAGGGCTTAGTCAGGGAAGACCCCTTGGAGGGGATGAGCCTTCAATAAGGCTTTGAAGGTGGGGAGAGTCATTGTCTGTTGGATATGAGCACCAATATAATAATAATAATAATAATAATAATAATAATAATAATGTTGGCATTTGTTAAGTGCTTACTATGTGCAAAGCACTGTTCTAAGCGCTGGGGGGCATTCAAAGTGATCAGGTTGTCCCACGGGGGGGTTCATTCATTCATTCATTCATTCAATCGTATTTATTGAGCGCTTACTGTGTGCAGAGCACTGTACTAAGCGCTTGGGAAGGACAAGCTGGCAACAGATAGAGACGGTCCCTACCCAACAGCAGGCTCACAGTCTAGAAGAGGGAGACAGACAACAAAACATTAACAAAATAAAATGAAAAAAGGTTCACAGTCTTAATCCCCATTTTACAGATGAGGTAACTGAGGCTCAGAGAAGTTAAGTGACTTGCCCAAAGTCTCACAGCTGACAAGTGGCGGAGCCGGGATTTGAACCCATGACCTCCGACTCCAAAGCCCGTGCTCTTTCCGCCGAGCCATGCTGCTTTGGTAAGCACTTACTAGGTGTCTAGCACTGAATAAAACACTGGGGGTGATACAATATAATCAAGGGGCTCACAGTCTAAAGGGAATGGAGTATGGAAATGGAAGGCCTTCCCAGACTGAGCCCCTTCCTTCCTCTCCCCCTCGTCTCCCTCTCCATCCCCCCCATCTTACCTCCTTCCCTTCCCCACAGCACCTGTATATATGTACATATATTTGTACATATTTATTACATATTTATTACTCTATTTATTTATTTATTTTACTTGTACATATCTATCCTATTTATTTTATTTTGTTAGTATGTTTGGTTTTGTTCTCTGTCTCCCCCTTTTAGACTGTGAGCCCACTGTTGGGTGGAGACTGCCTCTATATGTTGCCAATTTGTACTTCCCAAGCGCTTAGTACAGTGCTCTGCACATAGTAAGCGCTCAATAAATACGATTGATTGATTGACTGATTGAAAGTGAGAGGAAATTGAGTCATAGGGAAGTTATGTGACTTGCTTTGGTAATGGGGATGGTATTTACTGAGCTCCCATTTAGTGCTGCTCTAAGGGAGTCAGTTGGACTGCTGCTAATAGGCCATAACCCCGGAAATCACCCAAGCCCCTGCACCAAACCCATTGTTCCCCTCCTTCACAGCTCTTCCAAAAAGCCACCTCCTCCGGGTGGTCTTCTCTGATTGACCACACCCACAGCCCATCATCCTGGTCATGGCAACTGCTCAGCCACCTCCGCGCTCGGATGGGGCCTTAACATGAAGCGGCGTGACCTAGTGGGAAGAGCACGGGGCTGGGAGTCGCGGGACCTGGGTTCGAATCCCTGATCTGCCACTTGTTTGCTGGGTGACCCTGAGGTAGTCACTTCTCTGGGCCTCAGTTTCCTCATCTGTGAACGCCAACCAACTCATCGTGCCTCAGTCTTTGTCTATCTTACTCCTCATCCATGTCCTCCCTCTGGCCTGGAATCCCCTTCCCCATCATATCTGACAGACCACCCCCGCCACTCTCCCCACCTTCAAAGACTGTGAGCCCACTGTTGGGTAGGGACTGTCTCTATATGTTGCCAACTTGGACTTCCCAAGCGCTTAGTACAGTGCTCTGCACACAGTAAGCGCTCAATAAATACAATTGATTGATTGATTCAAAGCATTATTAAAGTCACATCTTCTCAAAGAGGCCTTCCCCACTTAAGCCCTCTTTTCCCTGACTTCCTCTCCCTTCTGCATCATCTTAAGGAAACAGCGTGGCTCAGTGGGAAAGAGCCCAGGCTTTGGAGTCAGAGGTCATGGGTTCAAATTACGGCTCGGCCAATTGTCAGCTGTGTGACTTTGGGCAAGTCACTTAACGTCTCTGTGCCTCAGTTACCTCATCTGTAAAATGGGGATTAAGACGGTGAGCCCCCCGTGGGACAACCCGATCACCTTGTAACCTCCCCAGTGCTTAGAACAGTGCTTTGCACATAGTAAGTGCTTAATAAATGCCATTATTATTATTATTATCTTGGACCTGTACCCTTAAAGCTTGATAATAATAATAATAATAATGATGGCATTTATTAAGCACTTACTATGTGCAAATCACTGTACTAAGCGCTGGGGAGGTTACAAGGTGATCAGGTTGTCCCATGGCGGGGCTCACAGTCTTAATCCCCATTTTACAGATGAGGGAACTGAGGCCCAGAGAAGTGAAGTGACTTGCCCCAAGTCACACAGCTGACAATTGGTAGAGCAGGGATTTGAACCCATGACCTCTGACTCCAAAGCCCGAGCTCTTTCCACTGAGTCACGCTGCTTCTCTTAATATTTACCCCACTCTCAACCCCACAGCACTTGCATCCATACTGTGGCACAGTGGAAAGAGCCCGGGCTTTGGAGTCAGAGGTCGTGAGTTCAAATCCCGTCTCCGCCAATTGTCAGCTGTGTGACTTTGGTCAAGTCACTTCACTTCTCTGTGCCTCAGTTAACTCATCTGTAAAATGGGGATGAAGACTGTGAGCACCCCGTGGGACAACCTGATCACCTTGTAACCTCCCCAGCACTTAGAACAGTGCTTCGCACATGGTAAGCACTTAATAAATGCCATTATTATTATATCTGCAATTTAATTATTTTAATGTCTGTTTCCCCCTCTAGACTGTAAGCTCCTTGTGGGTAGGGAACGTGTCTCCCAACTCTGTTATATTGTAGTTTCCCAGACACTTAGTCCAGTGCTCTGCACACAGTAAGCACTCAATAAATCCAATTGAGTGACGGATCGATTGATTGACCCCGTTTTACAAATGAGGAAACCGGGACACGGAAAACTTGAAAGACTTGCTCGAGGTCTCGCAACAGTGAAGTGAGTAACAGGGAATAGATCCCAGGTCCTCTGATTCCCAGAACCGGGCTCTTTCCAGAGGCAGCTTGGCCTAGTGGATAGAGCACAGACCTGAGAGTCAGAAGGACCTGGGTTCTAATTCCGGCCCCGCCGCTTGTCTGTTATAATTAATGATGGCTTACTATGTGCATCTGTTATAATAATGATGGCATTTATTAAGCGCTTACTATGTGCAAAACCCGAGACCATGGGCAAGTCACTTCACTTCTCTGGCCTTGGTGGCCTCGTCCGTGATTAAGACTGTGAGCCCCAAGTGGGACAGGACTGTGCCCGACCCAATTGCCTTGTAAATAATAAATGATGGTATTTATTAAGCGCTTACTCTGTGCCTAGCACTGTTCTAAGCGCTGAGCCCCGTTCTGAGCGCTGGATCTACCCCAACGCTTAGAACAGTGCTTGGCACGTAGTGAGGGTTTAACAAATGCCGCAATTACTACTTCTCTGCCAATGGGGCTTGGAGGATTAGGCCTTCCAAACCCTTCAAGTTCTCCTCGGGATTAAATAATAATAATAATAATAATGTCATTTATTAAGCGCTTACTATGTGCAAAGCACTGTTCTAAGCGCTGGGGAGGTTACAAGGAAATCAGGTTGTCCCATGGGGGGCTCACAGTCTTAATCCCCATTTTACAGATGAGGGAACTGAGGCACAGAGAAGTTAAGTGACTTGCCCCAAGTCACACAGCTGACAATTGGCGGAGCCGGGATTCAAACCCATGAACTCTGACTCCAAAGCCCAGGCTCTTTCCACTGAGCCACGCTGCTTCTCATTTTGAGAATGAGGCCCCGGGATCGGAATGGATGAAATGTCCTTGGGACAGGATGAAGAAGGCCCAGCTACAAAGAGGAGGAAGGGAGGGGAGCAGCAGACTGAGGCAGCTGAGGTCCAAATTCCAGCCGGCAGGGAATTCTTGCGGTTCCCACCGAGAGGGGCTCCGGCAGGTGAGGAGGAATCAGACAGGCCCAGCCCCGCTTCCTATTCCTGCCGCTTTTATGGTCGCGGGGGTGCCTGCTTGGAAGTTCTCCTGAAAGCAGACAAGTTTGGACAGTGCGGCCGGGGGTCTGGGAAATGAGGGGGAAATCCGATAAAAGTTGGCCAGCGTTTGAAAGGCCCAGGCCGGAGAGGGAAGGGGAGTTATCCGGAGTTGGGAACTTCACCGCAGGGAGCGAGCAGCCTGTTGGGGGAAGCCTCCTGGGGGGAGGAATGTGGCTTTTGATGGGAACCTGGGCCAGACTTCCCCTGGACATGGGGTCTGGGCCTCCGGTGGACGGGGGGGAGGAATCGGGGCCAGGTTTCAAGCCCAAACCCGCAGTCGGGAGGCGGAAGACCCCTCCGAGCATGGAAACGCCGCCCATGCGGCCTCCTCTTTTCCCAGAGGCCCCTGGGGTAGCCATGGTATGGCTGGGGTGGGGGAGACAATGAGGCAGATGTGGCTCTCTGATCAATCAATCAATCAATCAATCAATCGTATTTATTCATCAGCAGTCGTATTTATTGAGCGCTGACGATGTGCAGAGCACTGTACTCAGCGCTTGGGAAGTCCAAATTGGCAACATATAGAGACAGTCCCTACCCAACAATCAATCAATCAATCAATCAATCGTATTTATTGAGCGCTTACTATGTGCACAGCACTGTACTAAGCGCTTGGGAAGTACAAATTGGCAACACATAGAGACAGTCCCTACCCAACAGTGGGCTCACAGTCTAAAAGGGGGAGACAGAGAACAAAACCAAACATACTAACAAAATAAAATAAATAGAATAGTTGTGTACAAGTAAAATAAATAAATAAATAAATAAATAAATAGAGTGATAAATATGTACAAACATACCTACATATATACAGGTGCTGTGGGGAAGGGAAGGAGGTAAGATGGGGGGATGGAGAGGGGAACGAGGGGGAGAGGAAGGAAGGGGCTCAGTGTGGGAAGGCCTCCTGGAGGAGGTGAGCTCTCAGTAGGGCCTTGAAGGGAGGAAGAGAGCTAGCTTGGCGGAAAGCAGTCATTTATTGAGCGCTTACTGTGTTCAGAGCACTGTACTAAGCGCTTGGGAAGTACAAGATGGCGACATATAGAGACGGGCCCTACCCAACAGTGGGCTCACAGTCTAAAAGTCTGATCCCCCTCAGGGGCCTTCTTGTGGGTTGGCATAATAATAATAATAATAATAATAATGGCATTTATTAAGCGCTTACTATGTGCAAAGCACTGTTCTAAGCGCCGGGGAGGTTACAGAGTGATGAGGTTGTCCCACGGGGGGCTCACAGTCTTCATCCCCGTTTTCCAGATGAGGGAACTGAGGCCCAGAGAAGTTAAGCGACTTGCCCAAAGTCACGCAGCTGACAATTGGCAGAGCTGGGATCCCAGAGGGCATCACCCTCTGGGCCCTGGTGGGGATTTCCCGCCTCTGCGGTGCCATGGGAGGAGCCGCTTTAGGAAGCCTCAAGTCCTGCCTGCCTTTTTTTTTTTTTTAATGGTATTTGTGAAGCGCTTACTATGTGCCGAGTACTGTACTAAGCCCTGAGATAGAGTCAGGCTAATCAGGTTGGACCCAATCCGTGCCCCACTTGGGCCTCACGGTCTTCATCCCCGTTTTACAGATGAGGGAACCGAAGCCAAGAGAAGTGAAGTGATTTCATCCACAGTGGACAAGTGGCAGAGCCGGGATTAGAACCCAGGTCCTCCTGACGCCCAGGCTCTAATAATAATAATAATAATAATGGCATTTGTTAAGCGCTTACTTTGTGAGCGCTTACTGTTCTAAGCACTGGGGAGGTTACAAAGTGATGAGGTTGTCCCACGGGGGGCTCACAGTCTTCATCCCCGTTTTACAGATGAGGTAACTGAGGCCCAGAGAAGTGAAGTGACTTGACCAAAGTCACACAGCTGACAATTGGCGGAGCCAGGATTTGAACCCATGACTTCTGACTCCAAAGCCCGGGCTCTTTCCACTGAGCCACGCTGCTTCTCTAACTACTGGGCCATGCTGCTTCTCAGTTTTTTGTGCAATCCTCCCGCTGCCACTATCTCCCAGCCCGGGGAACACACACTCACACTTCATTCATTAGAAGCAGCGTGGCTCAGTGGAAAGAGCCCGGGCTTTGGAGTCAGAGGTCATGGGTTCAAATCCCGGCTCTGCCACTTGTCAGCTGGGTGACTCTGGGCAAGTCACTTAGCTTCTCTGTGCCTCCGTTCCCTCATATGTAAAATGGGGATGAAGACTGTGAGCCCCCCGTGGGACAACCTGATTGACTTGAAACCTCCCCAGTGCTTAGAACAGTGCTTTGAACATAGTAAGCACTTAATAAATGTCATCATTATTACTGTTATTATTCAATCATATTTATTGAGCACTTGTGTGCAGAGCACTGTACTAAGCGCTTGGGAGAGTCCAATAGAACAATATAACAGACACATTCCCTGCCCACAACAAACTTACAGTCTAGAGGGGGAGTCGGATATGGATAGAAGTGCTGTGGGACTGGGAGGAGGGATGAATAAAGGGAGCAAGTCATGGTGACGTAGAAGGGAGTGGGAGAAGAGGAAAGGAGGGCTTAGTCAGGGAAGGCCTCTTGGAGGAGATGGGCTTTCATTAAAGCTTTGAATGGAGGGAGAGTAATTGCCTGTTGAACAGTGCTTTGCATATAGTAAGCGCTTAACAAATGCCATTATTATTATTATTATTATTATTATATGAGGAGGGAGGGTGGTCAGTGACCCTGGTAACACCCACTCACACGTCATTCATTCAGTCATATTCGAATGGATGGGAGGATGGGAGATGCAGGATAGGAGATCGAGCGGAAGCAGCGTGGCTTAGCGGACAGAGCACGGAGCTGGAAGTCAGAAGGACCTGTGTTCGAATTCTGACTCCTCCAGTGGTCTGCTATGTGACCTTGGGCAAGTCACTTCTCTGGGCCTCAGTCACCTCATTAACTGATTAAGATGGCAAGCAGCAGGGGGGAAAGGGACTGCATCCAAACTGCTTACCTTGTAACTACCCCAGTGTTTAGAACAGTGCTTGGCACATAGTAAGTGCTTAATAATAATAATAATAATAATGAAGGCACTTATTAAGCGCTTACTATGTGCAAGCCACTGTTCTAGGCACTGGGGTGGTTACAAGGTGATCAGGTTGTCCCATGGGGGGCTCACAGTTTTAATCCCCATTTTCTCACTTAACAAACACCATTATTATCATCATTAATATTATTAATATATCATTACTAGTAATATAGTATCATTATTGCAATATATTGTAGTATTGTATCATTATTGTAATATATTATGCATTATAATAACATATTATATTATATAATAATTATAATAATAATAAATCTTTTGGGGGAAATGAGGTTCAACTGTCCCTGAACTTCTCTGCTTTGCCTTGCCCTCCCCAGGGTCTCCGGCCCTGCCCCTGGATCTACACCTTTCAAGATCATTTCGGCTTCCACTCGCCCCCCGGCCCGAAACCAAAGGAAAAGAGGGGTCAGGGGAGGAGCAGAGGGGCGGCTATTAATCTTCCAGATCCTAGGCAGAGCCGGGGGGAGACTTCCTCCCGCCCCTCAAATGTCAGAGGTCCCCCTCGTCCCCCTCTCCATCCCCCCCCATCTTACCTCCTTCCCTTCCCCACAGCACCTGTATATATGTTTGTACATATTTATTACTCTATTTTACTTGTACATATCTATTCTATTTATTTTATTTTGTTAGTATGTTTGGTTTTGTTCTCTGTCTCCCCCTTCTAGACTGTGAGCCCACTGTTGGGTAGGGACCGTCTCTAGATGTTGCCAACTTGGACTTCCCAAGTGCTTAGTCCAGTGCTCTGCACACAGTAAGCGCTCAATCAATACGATTGATTGAGCGTGAGTTTGGGCTCCAGATACTGTCTCCTCCCTACTGGTCCCCCCCCACTCCGTCAGCCCCCAGAATCAGGAGCTGTGGCCAGGCCACCTCTGCGGCCTTCTCACTGGTCAGTCCGGGGGCCCGGGCGGTGGCGTTGGTCTCACCCCATCGTTCGAGGGGGCTGTGCCCGGAGCGGGCAGGCGGGCAATGTTTGGGCAGAGGGTTGGGAATTTAACCCTCTTCATCCGGAAGAGGCCCCAGGAGAGAAAGGATCCTTTGTAACCGGGGCGGTGGTGAAGGAGGCTCTTGGCCGGAGCTCCGGGCCTCTTGAGGGGCCCTTGAGAAGCTGTTCCCAGTCACTTTGGCCGCCCCCCAAGCCTCCCCAAACACTCCCCCCGCAGCCCGTCAAGCCGCTCTGGCTAGTGTGGACGCCAGCGGGCCTGGCCACCTTCCGGACCAGGCAGGGGAGGGCGGGGAACACCAGGTGAAGAGTCGGGGTGGGACAAGGGGGACAATCAGGAAGCAGGATGGCCTAGTGATGATGATGATGGCAGCATTTGTTAAGCGCTTAGTATGTGCAAAGCACTGTTCTAAGCGCTGGGGAGGTTACAAGGTGATCAGGTTGATCACCCAAACTGAGCCCCTTCCTTCCTCTCCCCCTCGTCCCCCTCTCCATCCCCCCATCTTACCTCCTTCCCTTCCCCACAGCACCTGTATATATGTATATATGTTTGTACATATTTATTACTCTAATTTACTTGTACATATCTATTCTATTTATTTTATTTTGTTAGTATGTTGGGTTTTGTTCTCTGTCTCCCCCTTTTAGACTGTGAGCCCACTGTTGGGTAGGGACTGTCTCTAGATGTTGCCAACTTGTACTTCCCAAGCGCTTAGCACAGTACTCTGCACAGAGTGAGCACTCAATAAATACGATTGATGATGATGATGATGATGATGATCAGGTTGTCCCTCATGGGGCTCACAGTCTTCATCCCCATTTTCCAGCTGAGGGAACTGAGGCGTAGAGAAGTGACTTGTCCAAAGTCACACAGCTGACAAGTGGCAGAGCCGGGATTTGAACCCATGACCTCTGACTCCAAAGCCCGGGCTCTTTCCACTGAGCCACGCTGCTTCTCCAGCGTGGATAGTGGATAGAGCCCGGGCCTGGGGGTCAAAAGGACCTGGGTTCTAATCCCGGCTCCACTACTGATCTGTTTGTTGGGTAGGGACTGTCTCTATATGTTGCCAACTTGCACTTCCCAAGCGCTCTGCACACAGTAAGCGCTCAATAAATACGATTGATTGATTGATTGTACTTCCCAAGCGCTTAGTACAGTGCTCTGCACAAAGTAAGCGCTCAATAAATACGATGGATTGATCAATTGCCTTGTCACCTTGGGCAAGTTTTCTGTGCCTCAGTTACCTCATCGGTAAAAATAGGGATTAAGATTGTGAGCCCCATCTGGGACAGGGACTGTGTCTAACTGGATTAATTTGTATCTATGCCAGAGCTTAGAACAATCAATCAATCGTATTTATTGAGCGCTTACTGTGTGCAGAGCACTGTACTAAGCGCTTGTGAAGTACAAGTTGGCAACATATAGAGACGGTCCCTACCCAACAGTGGGCTCACAGTCTAGAAGTCGTCTGTGTGCAAAGCACTGTACTAAGTTTTTAGGAGAGTCCACTCGAGTTAAAAATCGCAGTCCTTGGCCTCAAGTGACTTATAATTCTCCGAGGAGGACAGACAGAAGGAAATTATTTTACAAATAGCGGGGAGGGGCAGGAGGGGAAAAGCAGAGAGCCGGAGTATGGAAATCCAGGAACGAATAGGGCCGGGTCCGGAGAGGTGGGGATTAATCGGGGAAGCCTTCCTGGAGAAGGGGGATTTTCAGGAGGGCTTTGAAGCTGGGGGAGCTGGGGTCTGTTTGGTTTTGTTCTCTGTCTCCCCCTTTTAGACTGTGAGCCCACTGTTGGGTAGGGACTGTCTCTATATGTTGCCAACTTGGACTTCCCAAGCGCCTAGTCCAGTGCTCTGCACACAGTAAGCGTTCAATAAATACGATTGATTGATTGAAGCGCGCTTACACACACATACACACTCTGTCTCTGTCTCTCTCTCTCGTCTAGAGGGCAAAACCCAGACAGAGTGTCTGGGTTATGGTGAGACTTCAGGGCAGGGGGAATTGGTGCGTGGCTCAATGGAAAGAGCCCGGGCTTGGGGGTCAGAGGTCATGGGTTCAAATCCCGGCTCCGCCAAGTGTCAGCTGTGCGACTTTAGGCAAGTCACTTCACTTCTCTGGGCCTCAGTTACCTCATCTGTAAAATGGGAAGTAAGACTGTGAGCCTCCCGTGGGACAACCTGATCACCTTGTAACCTCCCCAGCACTTAGAACAGTGCTCTGCACATAGTAAGCGCTTAACAAATGCCATCATTAAATTAATTGGGAGTGCAGTAAGCACTCAATAAATACAATTGAATGAATCAAACCCACTCTCCTCCCTGGTCATGTATTCCACCCACCATTGCTTAGTTTCTCCCCGCTCCCCTCAAAGGAGATCTTAGGCCTCTAGGATTCATTCATTCATTCATTCATTCAATTATCATCATCATCATCAATCGTATTTATTGAGCGCTTACTATGTGCAGAGCACTGTACTAAGCGCTTGAGAAGTACAAGCTGGCAACATATAGAGACAGTCCCTACCCAACAGTGGGCTCACAGTCTAAAAGGGGGAGACAGAGAACAAAACCAAACATACTAACAAAATAAAATAAATAGAATAGATATGTACAAGCAAAATAAATAAATAAATAAATAAATAGAGTAAAAAATATGTACAAACATGTATACATATATACAGGTGCTGAGGGGAAGGGAAGGAGGTAAGATGGGGGGGATGGAGAGGGGGACGAGGGGGAGAGGAAGGAAGGGGCTCAGTCTGGGAAGGCCTCCTGGAGGAGGTGAGCTCTCAGCAGGGCCTTGAAGGGAGGAAGAGAGCTAGCTTGGTGGATGGGCGGAGGGATTGGGGGCATTCCAGGCCCGGGGGAGGACGTGGGCCGGGGGTCGATGGCGGGACAGGCGAGAGCGAGGTACGGTGAGGAGATCAGGAGATTCAATCGTATTTATTGAGCGCTTACTGCACTCCCAATTAATTTAATGATGGCATTTGTTGAGCGCTTACTGTGTGCAGAGCACTGTACTAAGCGCTTGGGAAGTACAAGTTGGCAACGTATAGAGACGGTCCCTACCCAACAGCGGGCTCTCAAGAACCAGAGAGGCCTAGTGGAAGAGCATGGGCCTGAGGGTCGGAAAGACGTGGGTTCTAATCCTGGCTCCGCCACTTGTCTGCTGTATGAGCTTGGGCAAGTCACTTGACTTCTCGGTGCCTCAGTGACCTCATCTGTAAAATGGGGATTGAGGCTGTGAGTCCCACATGGGACAGGGACTGTGTCCAACCTGATTTGCTTGGACCCACCCCAGCGCCTGGCACATAGTAAGCATTTAATAAGTACCATAAAATAGTCACTTCACTTCTCTGTGGCTCAGTTGCTTCATCCGTAAAATGGGATTAAGACGGAGGCCCATGTGGGACAGGGACAGCATCCAATCTGATTAACTCTTATCTACCTGGTCACTAGAACAGTGCTTGGCACATAGTAAGTGCTTAACTTATCAGCTGTATGACTTTTAGACTGTGAGCCCACTGTTGGGTAGGGACTGTCTCTAGATGTTGCCAGCTTGTACTTCCCAAGCGCTTAGTACAGTACTCTGCACACAGTAAGCGCTCAATAAATACGATTGATTGATCGATTGATTGACTTGGGCATGTCACTTCACTTCTCTGTGCCTCAGTTACCTCATCTGTCAAGTGGGGATGAAGACTGTGAGCCCCCCGTGGGACAACAACCTAATCACCTTGTCACCTCCCCAGCGCTTAGAACAGTGCTTTGCCATAGTAAGCGCTTAATAAATGCTATCATTATTATTATTATTACCTCATCTGTAGAATGGGGATGAAGACTGTGAGCCCCATCTGGGGCAACCTGCTTACCTTGCATCCCCCTCCCCAGCGGTTAGAACAGTGCTTGGCACATAGTAAGCGCTCAACAAATACCATCATAATGATGATTAACAAGTACCATTGCTTTTATTATTAGGCCACGGCCCAGGCATTCCTCATTTCCCCTTTCCCATTAGAGCCCTCGAAACCATTTACCGGCATCACCCCGTGCCTCCCGTCGTTCCCCCCGCCCCTTCCTCTCCCCATCACCTGCTTCCCAATCCCCCATCCACTCCTAGCCCAGACCAAGGAGTCCTAATCCAAAAAAGAAAGCAAACAGTCAAGCCGCGAACATTAAATATTGTTCGTTGCATAACTGTCCCCGGTTCATTGATGTTGTTGCTTGTCTTGAGATCACATCACGCGTTTCAGTCAACGGGAGAGGAGCCCCAGCCCAGCCTACGCTCTGACACCCCGTGTCCGGGGCGCCGTTGATTTATTTAATAATAATAATAATAACAACGATGGCATTTATTAAGCGCTTACTGTGTGCAAAGCACTGTTCTAAGCGCTGGGGGGGGTTACAAGGTGATCAGGTTGTCCCACGGGGGGCTCACAGTCTTAATCCCCATTTTCCAAGTGCTTACTGTGTGCAGAGCACTGTATTAAGCGCTTGGGAAGTACAAGTTGGCAACATATAGAGGCAGTCCCTACTCAACGGTGGGCTCACAGTCTAAAAGTGGGCTCACAGTCACAGTTTCCAGATGAGGGAACTGAGGCCCAGAGAATAATAATAATAATAATAATAATGACGGCATTTATTAAGCGCTTACTACGTGTGAATCACTGTTCTAAGCACTGGGGAGTTTACAAGGTGATCAGGTTGTCCCACGGGGGGCTCACAGTCTTAATCCCCATTTTCCAATCAATCAATCAATCATATTTATTGAGCGCTTACTGTGCGCAGAGCACTGTATTAAGCGCTTGGGAAGTCCAAGTTGGCAACATATAGAGACAGTCCCTACCTAACAGGGGGCTCACAGTCTAAAAGTGGGCTCACAGTCACAGTTTCCAGATGAGGGAACTGAGGCCCTGAGAATAATAATAATAATGACGGCATTTATTAAGCGCTTACTATGTGTGAATCACTGTTCTATGCGCTGGGGAGTTTACAAGGTGATCAGGTTGTCCCACAGGGGGCTCACAGTCTTAATCCCCATTTTCCAGATGAGGGAACTGAGGCCCAGAGAAGTGAAGTGACTTGCCCATAGTCACACTGCTGACAAGTGGCAGAGCGAGGATTTGAACCCACGACCTCTGACTCCAAAGCCCGGGCTCTTTCCACTGAGCCACCTGTCCAAAGTCACACAGCTGACATTTATTTGTTAATTATGGTATCGTCCGCCGCACCAGGCTGAGGCCCTTTAGAAGACAACCGGATCAGACACGGTCCCCGTCCCTCATGGGACTCTCAGACTAAGCGGGAGGGCGGGGGAGCGGGGATCGTATTCCCATTTTACCGATGAGGAAAGCGAGTCCCCGAGTGGTTGCCAAGTGTTGCCAATGTGTACTTCCCAAGCGCTTAGTACAGTGCTCTGCACACAGTAAGCGCTCAATAAATACGATTGATTGGTTAAGAGGCTTGTCCATGGTCTCATAGCAGGCCTGACTTATGCGGGAACTAGAATCAGGCCTCCTGACTCCCAGGGCCCGAGGACGTGCGGCCTCTTGGATTCAGCCGGTAGGAAGAGTTTTCCAAGGCGAAGGGTCCCGGCTACTGTGACCCTCTGGTCCCCTGGTCTCACTTTTGGGCAGAGAGAAGATGAAGCGCCACATCCGCCCGTGTCTGGCACGGGGCCATGTTTGCACTGTCTGGAGAGGAATCCAGGACAAACAACCACCCCGCATCCCCCACACCCCTCTTTTAATCAATCAATCAACCGTATTTATTGAGCGCTTACTGTGTGCAGAGCACTGGACTAAGCGCTTGGGAAGTCCAAGTTGGCGACATATAGGGACGGTCCCTACCCAACAGTGGACTCACAGTCTAAAAGGGGGAGACGGAGAACAAAACCAAACATACTAACAAAATGAAATAAATAGAATAGATATGTACAAGTAAAATAAATAAATAGAGTAATAAATATGTACAAACATATATACATATATATAGGTGCTGTGGGGAAGGGAAGGAGGTAAGATGAGGGGGATGGAGAGGGGGACAGGGCTTTTAGACTGTGAGCCCACTGTTGGGTAGGGACCGTCTCTATATGTTGCCAACTTGGACTTCCCAAGCGCTTAGTCCAGTGCTCTGCACACAGTAAGCGCTCAATAAATACGATTGATTGATTGATTGATCCCCGCCACTCCGCTCTCCAGCCCCGCCGAGCTGCACAAACACAGAGCTGTCCACCTGGTTCGCGATCCCACTTCCCACTCCTTGCCCGGGTGGCTGTGAGCCCGCTGTTGGGTAGGGACCGTCTCTATATGTTGCCAACTTGGACTTGCCAACTTATGTATCCTGTATAATAATAATAATAATGATGGCATTTATTAAGTGCTTACTATGTGCAAAGCACTGTTCTAAGCACTGGGGAGGTTACAAGGTGATCAGGTTGTCCCACGGGGAGCTCACAGTCTTAATACCCATTTTACAGATGAGGTAACCGAGGCACAGAGAAGTTTAAGTGACTTGCCCAAAGTCACACAGCATATATGTATATATATATGTATATATATATGTTTGTATGTATTTATTACTCTATTTATTTTACTAGTACATATTTATTCTATTTGTTTTATTTTGTTAATAGGTTTGGTTTTGTTGTCTGTCTCCCCCTTCTAGACCGTGAGCCCGCTGTTGGGTAGGGACCGTCTCTGGATGTTACCCACTTGGACTTCCCAACTGCTTAATACAGTGCTCTGCACACAGTAAGCGCTCAATAAATACGATTGATTGATTGATTGGAAGGGTCAGCCCATGTGTCTGGGGGACGAGGCCCAGGCCACCCCGGCTTCGGACCCCCAAAGCCCCAGTGAGCGCAGCGCTTTCCCTGCGGGGCTGCAACTAGGACACTCAGTGGGTGTCCAGACAAGTCCAGCCCCGGACCCTCTGCCCTCATCTTGTCCCTGAGCGAGGAGCAGCTGTTCCGGCCTTGGCCGGTCCCGGTGAAGTCATTTGATATTTATGGGTTAGATTCAAGATAATTAGACCCTGCCTATGTCCAGAACCAGGGTCCTCCCCCGGGGAAGTAATAATAATAATGATAATAACAATAATTATAGGTTTTTTAATGGCATTTACTAAGCGCTTACTATGTGCAAAGCACTGTTCTAAGCGCTGGGGAGGTTACAATAATAATAATAATAATAATTTTTAGACTGTGAGCCCACTGTTGGGTAGGGACTGTCTCTATGTTGCCAACTTGTACTTCCCAAGCGCTTAGTACAGTGCTCTGCGCACAGTAAGCACTCAATAAATACGATTGATTGATTTATTAAGCCCTTACTATGTGCAAAGCACTGTTCTAAGCGCTAGGGAGGTTACAATAATAATAATAATAGTAATGATGGCATTTATTAAGCGCTTACTATGTGCAAAGCACCGTTCTAAGCGCTGGGGAGGTTACAGTAATAATAATAATAATAATAATGATGGCATTTATTAAGCGCTTACTATGTGCAAATCACTGTTCTAAGCGCTGGGGAGGTTACAATAATAATAATGATGATGGCATTTATTAAGCGCTTACTATGTGCAAAGCACTGTTCTAAGCGCTGGGGAGGTTACAATAATAATAATAATAATAATAATGGCATTTATTAAGCACTTACTATGTGCAAAGCACTGTTCTAAGCGCTGGGGAGGTTACAATAATAATAATCATAATAATGATGGCATTTATTAAGCTCTTACTATGTGCAAAGCACTGTTGTAAGCGCTGGGGAGGTTACAAGGCGATCAGGTTGTCCCACGTGGGGCTCACAGTCTTAACCCCCATTTTCCAGATGAGGGAACTGAGGCCCAGAGAAGTGAAGTGATTTGCCCAAAGTCACACAGCTGGCAGTTGGCGGAGCTGGGATTTGAACCCATGACCTCTGACTCCAAAGCCCGGGTTCTTTCCACTGAGTCACGCTGCTGTACCCTAAGCGCTTAAGTGCTTACTATGTGCCAGGCCCTGTTCTAAGCTCTCGGGTGGTTACAAGCAAATCAGGTTGGACACGGTCCCTGTCCCACATGGGGCTCACGGTAAGCACTTAACAAATACCACAATTTTAAAAAAATGACAGGCATCAGTTGGTGACAAATTCTTTCCTTCATTCAATCGTATTTATTGAGCGCTTACTGCGTGCAGAGCACTGGACTAAGCGCTTGGGAAGTACAAGTTGGCAACACATAGAGACGGTCCCAACAACGGGCTCACAGGCTAGAAGGGGGAGGCAGACAACAAAACAAAATATGTAGACAGGTGTCAAAATTGTCAGAACAAATAGAATTAGAGCTCTATGCACATCATTAACAAAATAAATAGAATAGTAAATATGGACAAGTAAAATAGAGTAATAAATCAGTACAAATAAATACAAGTGCTGTGGGGAGGGGAAGCGGGTAGGACGGGGGTGGATGGGGAGGAGGAGAGGAAAAAGGGGGCTCAGTCTGGGAAGGCCTCCTGGAGGAGGCTGAATAAATAGAGAACCATAAATGCTGAGGATTCATTCATTCATTCAATCAATCGTATTTATTGAGCGCTTACTGTGTGCAGAGCACTGTACTAAGCGATTGGGAAATACAAGTTGCAGCATATAGAGACGGTCCCTACCCAATGGGGGTTGATAAGAGAAGGCTTCCTGGAGGTGGCTTTTCTGGAGGGTTTTGCAGGCCAGGGGTGAAGTGGTTGGGCAGAGTGAATAATAATAATGGCATTTGTTAAGCGCTTACTATGAGCAAAGCACTGTTCTAAGCATTGGGGGGAGACAAGGAAATCAGGTTGTCCCACCTGGGGCTCACAGTTTTAATCCCTGTTTTACAGATGAGGTAATTGAGGCCCAGAGAATAATAATAATAATAATAATGATAATAATAATAGCATTTGTTAAGCACTTACTATATGCAAAGCACTGTTCCAAGCACTGGGGGGATACAAGGAAATCAGGTTGTCCCACTTGGGGCTCACAGTTTTCATCCCCATTTTACAGATGAGGTAACTGAGGCCCAGAGAAGTGAAGTGACTTGCCCAAAGTCACACAGCTGGCAAGTGGCAGAGCCGGGATTAGAACCCAAGACCTCTGACTCCCAAGCCTGAGCTCTTTCCACTGAGCCACGGACTGGGAGCCTGGGGAGGGTGTTCCTGAGCCACACAGAGCAATGTGGCTCAGTGGAAATCAATCAACCAATCAATCGTATTTATTGAGCGCTTACTGTGTGCAGAGCACTGGACTAAGCGCTTGGAAAGTACAATCCCGGGCTTTGGAGTCAGAGGTCATGGGTTCAAATCCCGCCTCCGCCACTTGTCAGCTGTGTGACTTTGGGCAAGTCACTTCACTTCTCTGTGCCTCGGTTCCCTGATCTGGAAAATGAGGATGAAGACTGTGAGCTCCATGTGGGACAACCTGATGACCTTGTATCTCCCCAGCGCTTAGAACAGTGCTTTGCACATAGTAAGAGCTTAACCAATACCATTATTATTATTATTATTATTATTATTATTCCCAGCTGGGGCGAACAGAGGGAGGAATGGGTGGGGTGGCGTTACAGTAAGGGTCTCTCCCACCATAACAAGCTTCCGGGTTAATAAGTCTCTAATTGAGCTGTTTTCTTTAATTAGGGTTCTGCTCCGGGGTTTCAGAAGGCTTTGATCTGAGGCCTCCCGCCCCTGCCCAACTATGGACAATGGGCCATTAGAGAATCAATCAATCAATCGTATTTATTGAGCGCTTACTGTGTGCAGAGCACTGGACTAAGCGCTTGGGAAGTCCAAGTTGGCAACATATAGAGACAGTCCCTACCCAACAGTGGGCTCACAGTCTAGGAGAACGCGGCTCAGTGGAAAGAGCCCGGGCTCTGGAGTCAGAGGTCCTGGGTTCGAACCCCGCCTCCGCCACCCGTCTGCTGTGTGACCTTGGGCAAGTCACTTCACTTCTCTGAGCCTCAGTTACCTCATCTGTAAAAGGAGGATTAAGACTGTGAGCCCCACGTGGGACAACCTGATCACCTTGTAACCTCCCCAGCACTTAGAACAGTGCTTTGCATGTAGTAAGTGCTTAACAAATGCCATTATTATTATTATTAGAAGGGGGAGACAGAGAACAAAACCAAACATACTGACAAAATAAAATAGAACAGATATGTACAAGTAAAATAAATAGAGTAATAAGTATGGGCAAACATATATACATAGTCAGGGCCACTTCCCTCTCTGATGTCTTCCTCCCTCCCCACCTTTTTCCCTGTCCTCTTCTCGGGCCTGGGTGGGACTCCTCTGGCAGGGGTCAAAGTTTCTGTTTTTCTCATGGCTGTTGATGTTGGGGTGACCGGGGGCAACCTGACTGGAGTCCTGGACTTGCACTTGGTCCCGCTAGTGTCCTGCGACCCAGTGACCCGAGTTCACTGGTGATGTGGAACCTCCCCAGGAGCGATGACCTCGAGGACAGCGACCTCCCAGTTCCCTGTGTCATTTCATTCATTCATTCAATGGTATTTATTGAGCACCTACTGTGTGCAGACCACTGTACTAAGCACTTGGGAAGTCCAAGTGGGCAACATATAGAGACGGTCCCTACCCAACAACGGGCTCCCAATCAATAAATCAAATTTATTGAGCCCTTACTGTGTGCAGAGCACTGGACTAAGTGCTTGGGAAGTCCAAGTGGGCAACATATAGAGACGGTCCCTACCCAACAACAGGCTCCCAATCAATCAATCATATTTATTGAGCCCTTACTGTGTGCAGAGCACTGTACTAAGCACTTGGGAAGTCCAAGTGGGCAACATATAGAGAAGGTCCCTACCCAACAACGGGCTCCCAGTCTAGAAGGGGGAGACAGGCAACAAAACAAAACATGTGGACAGGTGTCAAGTCATCAGAATAAATAGAAATAAAGCTAGATGTGCATCATTAACAAAATAAATAGAATAGTAAATATGAACAACGGGCTCCCAGTCTAGAAGGGGGAGACAGGCAACAAAACCAAACATGTGGACAGGTGTCAAGTCATCAGAATAAATAGAAATAAAGCTAGATGTGCATCATTGACAAAATAAATAGAATAGTAAATATGAACAACGGGCTTCCAGTCTAGAAGGGGGAGACAGGCAACAAAACAAAACATGTGGACAGGTGTCAAGTCATCAGAATAAATAGAAATAAAACTAGATGTGCATCATTAACAAAATAAATAGAATGGTAAATATGAACAACGGGCTCCCAGTCTAGAAGGGGGAGACAGGCAACAAAACAAAACGTGAACAGGTGGCAAGTCATCAGAATAAATAGAAATAAAGCTAGATGTGCTTAATAAATAAAGCTAGATCATTAACAAAATAAATAGAATAGTAAATATGTACAAGTAAAATAAATAGAGTAATAAATCTGTACAAACATATATACAGGTGCTGTGGGGAGGGGAAGGAGGTAGGGCCGGGGGGATGGGGAGGAGGAGAGGAAAAAGGGGGCTCAGTCTGGGAAGAGTCAAATAATAAATAGAGAATAAATAGAGACCCATAAGCACTGCCACTTGTCAGCTGTGTGACTTTGGGTAAGTTACAGCGTGGCTCAGTAGAAAGAGCCTGGCCTTTGGAATCAGAGGTCATGGGTTCAAATCTTGGCTCTGCCACTTGTCAGCTGTGTGACTTTGGGCAAGTTACAGCGTGGCTCAGCAGAAAGAGCCCGGGCTTTGGAGTCAGAGGTCATGGGTTCAAATTCCTGTGCTGCCACTTGTCAGCTGGGTGACTGTGGGCAAGTCACTTAATCAATAAATCAATTGTATTTATTGAGCGCTTACTGTGTGCAGAGCACTGTACTAAGCGCTTGGGAAGTACAAGTTGGCAACATATAGAGACGGTCCCTACCCAACAGTGGGCTCACAGTCTAGAACTCCTCTGTGCCTCAGTTCCCTCATCTAAAAAATGGGGATGAAGACTTTGAGCCCCCCTTGGGACAACCCGATCACCTTGTTCATTCAATCGCATTTATTGAGCGCTTACTGTGTGCAGAACTTGTTACCTCCCCAGCGCTTAGAACAGTGCTTTGCACATAGTAAGCACTTAATAAATGCCATTATTATTATTATTATTATTATTCTCTGTGCCTCGGTTACCTCATCTGTAAAATGGGAATGAAGACCATGATTCCCCAAGTGGGACAACCTGATCACCTTGTATCTCCTCCAGCGCTTAAAACAGTGCTTTGCACATAGTAAGCGCTTAATAAATGCCATTATTATTATTATTATTATTATTCTCTGTGCCTCAGTTACCTCATCTGTAAAATGGGGATGAAGACTGTGATTCCCCAAGTGGGACAACCTGATCACCTTGTATCTCCTCCAGCGCTTAGAACAGTGCTTTGCACATAGTAAGCGCTTAATAAATGCCATTATTATTATTATTATCCTCTGTGCTTCAGTTAACTCATCTGTAAAATGGGGATGAAGACCGTGATTCCCCAAGTGGGACAACCTGATCACCTTGTATCTCCTCCAGCGCTTAGAACGGTGCTTGGCACATAGTAAGTGCTTAACAGATATTATTATTATTATTATTATTATTATTATTAATGATTGGGCGGGACAGAGGAGGGGAAGGGGAGGGAGGCGGAGCCCTGATTGGTTGCCCGGCCTGCCCCCGCAGCCAATCACAGGGAGCCCCGGGGGGCGAGGCCCAAGGGGACTTTAACTCTTTCCTCGACCCACATCATTCATTCATTCATTCATTCATTCATTCATTCACTCATTCATTCACTCATTCATTCAATCGTATTTATTGAGCGCTTACTGTGTGCAGAGCACTGGACTAAGCGCTTGGGAAGTACAAGATGGCAACATATAGAGACAGTCCCTACCCAGAAGCAGCGTGGCTCAGTGGAAAGAGCCCGGCCTTTGGAATCAGAGGTCACGGGTTCAAATCCTGGTTCCACCAATTGTCAGCTGTGTGACTTTGAGCAAGTCACTTCACATCTCTGGGCCTCAGTTCCCTCACCTGGAAAATGGGGATGAAGACTGGGAGCCCCCTGTGGGACAACCTGATCTCCTTGTAGATCTCCTTGTCTCCCCCTTCTAGACTGTGAGCCCACTGTTGGGTAGGGACCGTCTCTATATGTTGCCAACCTGTACTTCCCAAGCGCTTAGTACAGTGCTCTGCACACCATAAGCGCTCAATAAATACGATTGATTGATTGTAACCTCCCCAGCGCTTAGAACAGTGCTTTGCACATAGCGCTTAATAAATGCCATCTCAAAGGGCATGCCGGAGACTAATTTATTACTCCTAGCGCTTCTTCCAGCATAAATAGGGAGAGGTGGTTGAGAGGCAGGGATTCAAAGCTCAGCTCTAAGTAACCGGCTTTCTTTTATACGGTACAGCATCTAATTTAATCAAAGTACAATACAGGATAAATATTTCAGGATGGGCAGCAACACCCCCTGGGTGGGGTTTTCTCCCCGGTTCTCAAGGTGATTAAACCCACTCACCCCGCTCAAAGAGTAGCTTTATTTTATTTTCAGCTACTCCCGGGAAACAAAGTGAAGATGTGTTCACTTCACCTCGTTCACCTCGTTCTCACCTGTCCCGCCATTGACCCCCGGCCCACGTCCTCCCCCTGGCCTGGAATGCCCCCAATCCCTCTGCCCATCCGCCAAGTTCGCTCTCTTCCTCCCTTCAAGGCCCTACTGAGAGCTCACCTCCTCCAGGAGGCCTTCCCACACTGAGCCCCTTCCTTCCTCTCCCCCTCGTCCCCCTCTCCATCCCCCCATCTTACCTCCTTCCCTTCCCCACAGCACCTGTATATATGTATATATGTTTGTACATATTTATTACTCTATTTATTTATTTTACTTGTACATATCTATTCTATTTATTTTATTTTGTTAGTATGTTTGGTTTTGTTCTCTGTCACCCCCTTTTAGACTGTGAGCCCACTGTTGGGTAGGGACTGTCTCTATATGTTGCCAATTTGTACTTCCCAAGCGCTTAGTACAGTGCTCTGCACACAGTAAGCGCTCAATAAATACGATTGATGATGATGTGTTGGGAACCGGATTGCCTTGGTAACGAGAGACAGGCCTACAGACGAAACGGGTCGGAGAGAAGGGAGGAGGCAAATTCAGAACATTGACCTGGGCAGGACATGGGAGGAGAAGAATCCAGGGCCCACCTGGGTGGGCTGTTTATATGTACATCCTGTATATATGTATATATTTGTCCGTATTTAATACTCTATTTATTTATTGATTTTACTTGTACATATCCTATTTATTTTATTTTGTTAATATGTTTTGCTTTGTTCTCCGTCTCCCCCTTCTAGGCTGTGAGCCCACTGTTGGGTAGGGACCGTCTCTAGATGTTGCCAACTTGGACTTCCCAATCAATCAATCGTATTTATTGAGCGCTTACTGTGTGCAAGGCACTGTACTAAGCGCTTGGGAAGTACAAGTTGGCAACATATAGAGACAGTCCCTACCCAACAATCAATCAATCATCAATCAATCATATTTATTGAGTGCTTACTGTGTGCAGAGCACTGTACTAAGCGCTTGGGAAGTCCAAGTTGGCAACATATAGAGACAGTCCCTACCCAATCAATCAATCAATTGTATTTATTGAGCGCTTACTGTGTGCAGAGCACTGGACTAAGCGCTTGGGAAGTACAAGTTGGCAACATATAGAGACAGTCCCTACCCAACAGTGGGCTCACAGTCTAGAAGGGGGAGACAGACAACAAAACCAAACATATTAACAAAATGAAATAAATAGAATAGAGATGTAATGGTAAAATAAATAGATAAATGGAGTAATAAATATGTACAAACATATATACAGATGCTGTGGGGAAGGGAAGGAGGTAAGACGGGGGGATGGAGAGGGGAATGAGGGGGAGAGGAAGGAGGGGACTCAGTCTGAGAAGGCCTCCTGGAGGAGGTGAGCTCTCAGTAGGGCCTTAGTACAGTACTCTGCAATCAATCAATCAATCGTATTTATTGAGCGCTTACTGTGTGCAGAGCACTGTACTAAGCGCTTGGGAAGTACAAGTTGGCAACATAGAGACAGTTCCTACCCAACAGTGGGCTCACAGTCTAAAAGGGGGAGACCGAGAACAAAACCAAACATACTAACAAAATAAAATAAATAGAATAGATATGTACAAGTAAAATAAATAAATAAATAGAGTAATAAATATGTACAAACATATATACAGGTGCTGTGGGGAAGGGAAGGAGGTAAGACGGGGGGATGGAGAGGGGAACGAGGGGGAGAGGAAGAAGGGGGCTCAGTCTGGGAAGGCCTCCTGGAGGAGGTGAGCTCTCAGTAGGGCCTTAGTACAGTGCTCTGCACACAGTAAGTGCTCAATAAATACAATTGATTGATTGATCAGTCAGGCTTGGACTCCAAGCAGAGTCACCTTTGTAAAAGCTTCCCACCTCCCTCACCCCCGGGGCCTTTGAGTTCTAAGTATCTGGGCCTTGTGTCAGGGCCAAGGATGAAGCTCACCTGATCCTAGTCAGCCAAAGAGCATGTGGTAGGTGCCCAGAATATGCCTGGAGGCTTGGCAGGGTCAGGGCTGCATCTGTTGGGTAGGGACCGTCTCTATATGTTGCCAACTTGCACTTCCCAAGCACGTAGTCCAGTGCTCTGCACACAGTAAGCGCTCAATAAATGCGATTGAATGAATGAATGAATGAATCTGAGTCCTGAAGCCTGGGGATGAGGTGGGCGGCCACAGACCCTTGGAGCAAAAAGACAGGTTTTTGGGCCCTGGGTGGTCACCCCTCAGCTGTCTTCGTGCTCAATCAATCAATCGTATTTATTGAGCGCTTACTGTGTGCAGAGCACTGGACTAAGTGCTTGAGAAATACAAGTCAGCAACATAGAGAGACGGTCCCTACCCAACAGTGGGCTCACAGTCTAGAAGGGGGAGACAGAGAACCAAACAAAACATATTAACGAAATAAAATAAATAGAATAGATATATACAAGTAAAATAAATAGAGTAATAAATCTGTACAAACATATATACATATATATAGGTGCTGTGGGGAAGGGAAGACCCTTCCCATCGGCGTGGGCGTCCTTAAAATATTCCCAACTGCTGTTATCCCTCCCTTTAATTATCTAATGAGGAATTGAGGAATCCTCCGGGCAAGAGGAGGCTCGTTCTCCCAGGAGATGGGGAAGGGAGAGAGGGAGAGAGTGTGTGTCCCCTAATGGAAAGAACACAGGCCTGAGAGTCCGAGGACATAATAATAATAACGGTGGCATTTGTTACGCGCTTACTATGTGCCAAGCACTGTTCTAAGCGCTAGGGTAGATACAAGGTCATCAGGTTGTCCCACGTGGGGCTCACAGTCTTAATCCCCCTTTTACAGATGAGGTAATTGAGGCTCAGAGAAGTTAAGTGACTTGTCCAAAGTCACACAGCTGACAAGTGGCAGAGGTGGGATTAGAACCCATGACCTCTGACTCCCAAACCCGGGCTCTTTCCACGAAGTCACGCTGCTTCTCATGAAGCAGCATGGACATGGTCTCTAATCCCAGCTCCGCCACATGTCTGCTGTGTGACCTTGGGCAAGTCACTTAATAATAATAATAATAGCACTTATAAAGTGCTTGCTATATGCAAAGCACTGTTCTAAGCACTGGGGAGGTTACAAGGTGAACAGGTTGTCCCACGGGGGGCTCACAGTCTTCACCCCCATTTTACAGATGAGGTCACTGAGGCACAGAGAAGTGAAATGACTTGCCCAAAGTCACACAGCTGACAAGTGCTGGAGCCGGGATTTGAACCCATGACCTCTGACTCCAAAACCCGGGCTCTTTCCACTGAGCCACGCTGCTTCTCTGAGCCTCAGTTCCCTCATCTGTAAAATGGGGATTAAGACCGTGAGCCCCCCGTGGGACAACCTGATCACCTTGTATCTCCCCCAGCACTTAGAACAGTGCTTCGCAGATAGCACACACTTAACAAATGCCATTATTATTATTATTATTATTATTATTATTTTTATGTCTGTTGTGTGTCCTTGTGCAAATCACTTCCCTTCTCTGGGCCTCAGTTATCTCATCTGCAAAATGGGGATTAAGAGTGTGTGTCCTATGTGGTACAGGGACTGTGTTCAACCTGATTGCCTTGTATCTACCTCAGAGCTTAGAACAGACTTGGCACATAGTAAGCACTTAACAAATGCCAGAGAAGCAGCGTGGCTCAGTGGAAAGAGCATGGGCTTTGGACTCCGGGGTCATGGGTTCGAATCCTGGCCCTGCCAATTGTCAGCTACGTGACTTTGGGCAAGGCACTTCACTGGGCCTCCGTTCCCTCGTCTGTAAAATGGCGATTAAGACTGTCCCCGTGGGACAACCTGATCTCCTTGTAACCTGAACAGTGCTTTGCACGTAGTAAGTGCTTAATAAATGTCATCATTGTCATTATTATTACCACAGTTGTTATTATTATTATTATTTTTAAATGACATTTATTAAGCGTTTACTATGTGCAAGGCACTGTTCTAAGCACTGGGGAGGTTACACGGTGACCTGGTTGTCCCACAGGGGACTTACAGTATTAATCCCCATTTTACAGTTGAGGTAACTGAGGCACAGAGAAGTTAAGTGTAATGCGGGTGCCTGCCAGCCTGCTCAGTGGGCATACCCAGAAAAGTCACCATGGAGGTTGGCACATCCCGTCAGCTGAGCAGGTTCGCTATCATCATCATCATCATCATCAATCGTATTTATTGAGCGCTTACTATGTGCAGAGCACTGTACTAAGCGCTTGGGAAGTACAGGAGATGCCAGGCGGCCCCTCTGTTTCCCCTCATCACCCCGGTTATGGGTTGCAGAATCTTGGACTTCCCAAGCGCTTAGTATAGTGCTCTGCACACAGTAAGCGCTCAGTAAATAACGATTGATTGATTGATTGATCGAATCCGGCTCCTGGGCAGCCCTCAACTCTCCTTTGGGCTACTGGAAAGAGCACAGGCCCGGGAATCAGAAACCTGGGCCCTAATCCCGGCTCTGCCACTTGTCTTCTGTGTGACCGCTTTAAAGCAAGTGGCTTTCCTTTCTTGTGCCTCAATTTCCTTATCTGTAAAATAGGAATTAAATGCAGCGTGGCTCAGTGGGAAGAGCACAGACTTGGGAGTCAGAGGTCATGGGTTCAAACCCTGGCTCCGCCAATGGTCAGCTGTGTGACTTTGGGCAAGCTGCTTAACTTCTCTGTGCCTCAGTACCTCGTCTGTAAAATGGGGCTTAAGACTGTGAGTCCCCCATGGGGCAACCTGATCACTTTGTAACCTCCCCAGCGCTTAGAACAGTGCTTTGCACATAGTAAGTGCTTAATCAATGCCATCATTATTATTATTATTATCATCTGTTCATCCTCCTACTTAAAGCGTGAGCCCTATACAAATGCTTAGCACAAGAAGCAGCATGGCTCAGTGGAAAGAGCACGGGCTTTGGAGCCAGAGGTCATGGGTTCGAATTCCAGCTCCACAACATGTCTGCTGTGTGACCTTGGGCAAGCCACTTAACTTCTCTGAGCCTCAGTGACCTCATCTGTAAAATGGGGATTAAGACTGTGAGCCTCACGTGAGACAACCTGATCGCTTTGTATCCCCCCCAGTGCTTAGAACGGTGCTTTGCACATAGTAAGCGCTTAACAAATGCCATTATTATTATTATAGTGCTCTGCACACAGTAAGTGCTCAATAAATATGACTGAATGAATGTGGGACAGGAACTTTGTCCCACTTAATCAATCAATCAATCGTATTTATTGAGCGCTTACTGTGAGCAGAGCACTGTACTAAGCACTTGGGAAGTACAAGTTGGCAACATATACAGACAGTCCCTACCCAACAGTGGGCTCACAGTCTAGAAGGGGGGTTATATCAATAATAATAATAATGATGGTATTTTTAAGCGCTTCCTATGTGCCAGGCACTGTACTAAGCGCTGGGGTGGGTGCAAGCAAATAGGGTTGGACACATTCCCTGTCCCAGCTGGGGCTCACAAGCAGCATGGCTCAATGGAAAGAGCCCGGGCTTTGGAGTCAGAGGTCATGGGTCCCAAATTCCGGCTCCGCCAACTGTCAGCTGTGTGACAGTTGGGCAAGTCACTTAAATTCTCTGTGCCTCAGTTACCTCATCTGTAAAATGGGGATTAAAACTGTGAGCCCCCCACAGGACAAGCTGATCGCCTTGTAACCTCCCCAGCGCTTAGAATGGTGCTTTGCACATAGTAAGTGCTTAACAAATGCCATCATTATTATTGTTATTGTTATTACAGTGCTCTGCACACAGTAAGTGCTCAATAAATATGATTGAATTAATGAATGAATGTGGGACAGGGACTTTGTCCCATTTGATTATGTTATATCAATAATAATAATAATGGTGGTATTTTTAAGCACTTCCTATGTGCCAGGCACTGTATTAAGTGCTGGGGTGGGTGCAAGCAAATCGGGTTGGATACATTCCCTGTCCCAGTTGGGACTCACAGTCTTAATCCCCATTTTACAGATGAGGCAACCGAAGCCCAGAGAAGTAAAGTGACTTGCCTAAGGTCACACAGCAGACGAGTGGGGGAGGGCTGGGAATAGAACCCAGGTCCTTCTGACTCCCACACTCGGGCTCTCTCTACTTGGCCATGCTGCATCAGCAGTGGTATTTTTTGAGCGCTTACCGTGTGCAGAGCACTGTTCTAAGTGCTTGGGAGAGTACATTGCGATAGCTTGTGCACATAATAATAATGATGGTATTTGTTAAGTGCTTACCATTTGCAAAGCACTGTTCTAAGCACTGGGGGGATACAAGGTGATCAGGTTGTCCCACGTGGGGCTCACGGTCTTAATGCCCATTTTACAGACGAGGGAACTGAGGCCCAGTTGGCGGAGCCGGGAGTTGAACCCCTGACCTCTGACTCCCAAGCCCGGGCTCTTTCCGCTGAGCCACGCTGCTTCTTCTTGCCAGGGAAGAGCTGGGTGATGCCATCTTGCAAGAATTACGAGCCTGGGTCTGCGGCGGAGGAGTGGTTCCCACGAAATGGAGCCAGGGACGGGGATAAGAGAGGAGGAGGAGGAGGAGGAGGAGGAGGGAGGAGATGGTGCCAAGGCGGTGGGTAATTAAGCTGCCAAGGCAGTAGGTAATTTCTCCGTTCACCCAGCACCGATGGCCCTGATAAAGAGCCAACCGTTCAGCTGCCACACCCTCCGACAGAGAGAGAAACTCCAGTGCCAGGGAGACGGGCAGAGTGAGGCACACTGGCAGAGCTGAAACTGAGGCCCTACTGAGCGCTCACCTCCTCCAGGAGGCCTTCCCAGACTGAGCCCCTTCCTTCCTCTCCCCCTCATCCCCCTCTCCATCCCCCCCATCTTACCTCCTTCCCTTCCCCACAGCACCTGTATATATGTATATATGTTGGTACATATTCGTTACTCTATTTATTTTACTTGTACATATCTATTCTATTTATTTTATTTTGTTAGTATGTTTGGTTTTGTTCTCCGTCTCCCCCTTTTAGACTGTGAGCCCACTGTTGGGTAGGGATTTTGTTAGTATGTTTGGTTTAGTTCTCTGTCTCCCCCTTTTAGACTGTGAGCCCACTGTTGGGTAGGGACCATCTCTATATGTTGCCAATTTGTACGTCCCACGCGCTTAGTCCAGTGCTCTGCACATAGTAAATGCTCAATAAATACGATTGATGATGATGACTGTCTCTGTATGTTGCCAACTTGGACTTCCCAAGCGCTTAGTCCAGTGCTCTGCACACAGTAAACGCTCAATAAATACGATTGATGATGATGATGATGACTGTCTCTATACGTTGCCAACTTGGACTTCCCAAGCGCTTAGTCCAGTGCTCTGCACACAGTAAGCGCTCAATAAATGCGACTGATGATGAGGCCCAGGCTCCTGCCCGCCCGAGGCCCTTCGTTTCCTCAGGCCGGCTGGCAGGGCCCCAGATGCGGGGATGAGGTGGGCGTTCCCTCAAAGGTGGATGAACCCCAGGAGTCCCACGGTGGAGTCACAGCCAGCCTCACCGGGGTACAACGCAAATGAGACTTTGGACGGCGGGCAGAGAGGCCCAAGGTCTTTTCGGCCCACGATAAAGATCTTCGGTTTCTTCTTTGCTTCACTGTGGGCCCGGGCACAGCCTGCAATTCACTGCATTGACTTTGGGCGAGTCACTTCTCTGGGCCTCAGTTGCCTCATCTGTAAAATGGGGATTAAGAGCGTTAACCCCCCCCCCCCCCCCGTGGGACAACCTGATCACTTTGTAACCTCCCCAGCACTTAGAACAGTGCTTTGCACATAGTAAACACTTAATAAATGCCATTATTATTATTATTATTCCCACACTGCCCCCCTCCCACTCCCGTTTCCCCGTCCATTCACTCATTCATTCAATCATTCATTCATTCAGTTGTATTTATAATGGTATTTGTTAAGCATTTAGACTGTGAGCCCACTGTTGGGTAGGGACCGTCTCTATATGTTGCCAATTTGTACTTCCCAAGTGCTTAGTATAGTGCTCTGCACATAGTAAGCGCTCAGTAAATATGATTGATGATGATTTACTATGCATAAACCACTGTTCTAAACGCTGGGGGGATACAAGGTGATCAGGTTGTCCCACGTGGGGCTCACAGTCTTAATCCCCATTTTACAGATGAGGTCACTGAGGCACAGAGAAGTTAAGTGGCTTGCTTATTGAGCACTTACTGTGTGCAGAGCACTGTGCTAAGCGCTTGGGAAGTACAAGTTGGCAACATAGAGAGACGGTCCCTACCCAACAGTGGGCTCACAGTCAATCGTATTTATTGAGCGCTTACTGTGTGCGGAGCACTGTACTAAAAGCAGCATGGCTCAGTGGAAAGAGCCCGGGCTTTGGAGTCAGAGATCATAGGTTTGAATCCCGGCTCTGCCACATGTCTGCTGTGTGACCTTGGGTAAGTCACTTAACTTCTCTGAGCCTCAGTTCCCTCACCTGTAAAATGGGGATGAAGACTGTGAGCCCCACATGGGGCAACCTCATTACCTTGTTTCCCCTCCCCAGCGCTTAGAACGGTGCTTTGCACATAGTAAGCGCTTAACAAGTGCCATTATTATAAGCGCTTGGGAAGTACAAGTTGGCAACATCTAGAGATGGTCCCTACCCAGCAACAGATTCACAGTCTTGAAGGGGGAGACAGACAACAAAACAAAACATATAAACCAAATAAAATTAATAGAATAAATAGGTACAAGTGAAATAAATAGAGTAATAAATACGTACAAACATATATACATATATACAGGTCCACACTGTCCACACTTAGGGGTGAACAAGGCTTGGGAAGAAATCCCCCCTGCTATGAGTTAGACTCCCACAGCAGGGAGAGGTCATTATGGACATCCCCCTGCCTCCAGGCAGCTAAGTGCCTCTGAGGGAGTGGTGGGAAAACCAGCCCTATTATGTACAGCAGTTGGCATTGGGTTCTTCCACTTGATCCTCAGGGTGGTGCCAAACAGCGCTTAGAACAGTGCTTTGCACATAGTAAGCGCTTAATAAATGCCATTAAAAAAATGGCACCTTCAAGAGGGTAGAGGAATGGTCTTCAGGATCTGACCTGGGACATAATAATAATAATAATGGCATTTATTAAGCACTTACTATGTGCAATGCACTATTCTAAGTGCTGGGGAGGTTACAAGGTGATCAGGTTGTTCCACGGGGGGCTCACAGTCTTCATCCCCATTTTACAGATGAGGGAACTGAGGCCCAGTGAAGTGACAATAGTAATAATAATAATGATGGCATTTGTTAAGCGCTTACTATGTGCAAAGCACTGTTCTAAGCGCTGGGGAGGATGCAAGGTGATCAGGTTGTCCCACGGGGGGCCCGCAGTCTTCATCCCCATTTTACAGATGAGGGAACTGAGGCCCAGAGAAGTGGAGTGACTTAATAATAATAATGATGGCATGTGTTAAGCGCTTACTATGTGCAAAGCACTGTTCTAAGCGCTGGGGAGGATACAAGGTGATCAGGTTGTCCCACGGGGGGCTCACAGTCTTCATCCCCATTTTACAGATGAGGGAACTGAGGCCCAAAATAGTGGAGTGACAATAATAATAATAATAATAATGATGGTATTTGTTAAGCGCTTACTATGTGCAAAGCACTGTTCTAAGCACTGGGGAGGATACAAGGTGACCAGGTTGTCCCATGGGAGGCTCACAGTCTTCATCCCCATTTTACAGATGAGGGAACTGAGGCCCAGAGAAGTGGAGTGAATAATAATAATAATAATAATGGCATTTGTTAAGCGCTTACTAGGTGCAAAGCACTGTTCTAAGCACTGGGGAGGATACAAGGTGACCAGGTTGTCCCATGGGAGGCTCACAGTTTTCATCCTCATTTTACAGATGAGGGAACTGAGGCCCAGGGAAGTGACTTCGGAGTGATAATAATAATAATAATAATAATAATAATAATAATAATGTCTCTGTTGGCTGAAGACACACACACTTCTGGTCCTGTTTGGGACCACTCCCCCTCGACCTCTACTAGCCCCCACAGTCCCTTTCACCACCTGGACACCCCCGGCAAATTGGGGAGAGCAGCCCGGGCCGCCCACACTACCAGCTGGGCATGTTTGGGGAGAGTCAGGGCCGGCAGCGGGCATTGACTAAACGATAATAATCATGGTGGTATTTGTTCACTCATTCATTCATTCAATCGTATTTATTGAGCGCTTACTGTGTGCAGAGCACTGTACTAAGCGCTTGGGAAGTCCAAGTTGGCAACATATAGAGACGGTCCCTACCCAACAGTGGGCTCACAGTCTAAAAGGGGGAGATGGAGAACAAAACCAAACATACTAACAAAATAAAATCAATAGAATAGATATGAGATTCATTCATTCATTCATTCAATCGTATTTATTGAGCGCTTACTGTGTGCTGAGCACTGTACTAAGCACTTGGGAAGTACAAGTTGGCAACGTATAGAGACGGTCCCTACCCAACAGTGGGCTCCCAGTCTAAAAGGGGGAGACGGAGAACAAAACCAAACATACTAACAAAATAAAATCAATAGAATAGTTATGAGATGATGATGATGGCATTTGTTAAGCGCTTACTATGTGCAAAGCACCTTTCTAAGCGCTGGGGCAGATACAGGGGGACCAGGTTGCACCACAGGGGGCTTACGGTCTTCATCCCCATTTTACAGATGAGGCGGACATCCAAGCAGAGATGTCTCGAAGGCAGGAGGATACGCAAGACCTCAAAGAGGGAGGGAGATCAGGGCTGGATACGTAGGTTTGGGTGTCATCAGCTTAGAGGTGATAGTTGAAGCCGTGGGAGGGAATGAATTTTCCGAGGGAGTGGGTGTAGACGGAGAAAAGAAGGGGACCCTTGATTTGTTAAGCATTTACTACGTGCCAGGGACTGTACTAAGCGCTGGGATCCATACAAACATATCGGGTAGGACACAGTCCCCGTCCCACATGGGGCTCACGGTCTTAATTCCCATTTGACAGATGAGGGAACTGAGGGGCCGAGAAGTGAAGTGACTTACCCGAGGTCACTCAGCGGAAAAGTGGCCGAGCAGGATTAGAACCCAGGTCCTTCTGACTCCTGGAGTTGAGCCTTAATGGCCGCGGGGCAGGGTCGCCTGAACCCTCCTGAAAGGTTGTATCCTTACTGTACCCTGGTCCTAGGATCTCTGCAGGCTCCTAGGCTAAATCATTAGCATTTATTGGTATTAGAGAAGCAGCGTGGCTCAGTGGAAAGAGCCCGGGCTTTGGAGTCAGAGGTCATGGGTTCAAATCCCGGCTCCGCCAATTGTCAGCTGTGTGACTTTGGGCAAGTCACTTCACTTCTCTGGGCCTCAGTTCCCTCATCTGTAAAATGGGGATTAAGACTGTGAGCCCCCCGTGGGACAGCCTGATCACCTTGTAACCACCCTAGAGCTTAGAACAGTGCTTTGCACATAGTAAGCGCTTAATAAATGCCATTATTATTATTATTATTGAGCACCTGCTGGGTTTGGCTCTACATTAAATTCTTGAGAGTGAACAATAGCTGGCAGACACAATCCCAGCCCTCTAAGAATTTACAACCTAACAGGGGAGGCTGACACTGAAATAAATAACAGGAATGGAATGAAATGGAAAGGTCTCCAGTCTGTACTTTGTAATCAACCAGTGGTGTTATTGAGTGCCTTGCTTTTTTTTGGTATGTGTTAAGCGCTTACTATGTACCAGGCACTGTTCTAAGCGCTGGGGTAGATGCAAGGTAATCAGGATGGCCACAGTCCATGTCCCACATGGGGCTCACAGGCTTAATAATAATAATAATAATGATGGTATTTATTAAGCGCTTACCATGTGCAAAGCATTCATTCAGTCACTCATTCAATCGTACTTATTGAGCGCTTACTATGTGCAGAGCACTGTACTAAGCGCTTGGGAAGTACAAGTTGGCAACATCTAGAGATGGTCCCTACCCAACAGTAGGCTTACGGTCTAGAAGACTAGAAGCACTGTTCTAAGTGCTGGGGAGGTTACAAGGTGATCAGGTTGTCCCACGTGGGGCTCACAGTTTTAATCCCCACTTTACAGATGAGGGAACTGAGGCCCAGAGAAGTTAAGTGACTTGCCCAAAGTCACACAGCTGACAGTTGGCGGAGCTGGGATTCGAACCCATGACCTCTGCCTCCCAAGCCCGGGCTCTTTCCACTGAGTCATGCTGCTTCTCAGTCAATCCCCACTTTGCAGATGAGGCGCAGAGAAGTGAAGTGCCTTGCCCAAGGTCTCACAGCAGACAAGTGGTGGAGCCAGGATTAGAACCCATGCCCTTCTGACTTGGCTGTAGAGCACTGTACTAAGCACGTGGGAGAGAATACAACAGTATTAACAGGCTCATTCCTTACCATCTACCTGCTAACTGTGGGTCCTTAAAGGTTCAGTTCTGGATCCTCTTCTATTCTTCATCTAAATCCACTCCCTTGGAGAAATCATTCACCCCCATTCATTCATTCAATCGTATTTATTGAGCGCTTACTATGTGCAGAACACTGTACTAAGCTCTTGGGAAGTACAAGTTGGCAACATATAGAGACGGTCCCTTCCCAACAACGGGCTCACAGTCTAGAAGATACCACCTCTGTGCAAGTGATACCCAATTTCCATCTCCAGCCCTGATCTCTCCCTCCCCGCAGTCTCGCATTTCCTCCTGCCTTCGAGACATCTCTATTTGGATGTCCTCCCGTCACCTCCAACTTAACATGTCTAAAACTGAACTTCTCACCTTCCCACCCAAAACCCTGTCCTCCCTCCGACTCTCCTCCCATCGCTGTTGATGGCTTCACCTTCCTTCCTCTCTCACAAACCCAGAACCTTGACGTTCTCCTTGACTCCTCTCTCTCATTCAACCCATATATTCAATCCATCACTAAATCCTGTCGGTTTGACCTTCACACAGTATCGCTAAAATCCACCCTTTCCTCTCCATCTAAACTGCTAGCTCATTAATCCAGACCCGTATTCTATCCCTCCTTGATTACTGTACCAGCCCCTTTACTGATCTCCCAGCGTCCTGTCTCTCCCCATTCCAGTCCATACTTCACTCTGCTGCCTGGATCATTTTTCTACAAAAATATTCAGACCACCTTTCCCCACTCCTCAAGAACCTCCAGTGGGTGCCCACCCACCTCTGCATCAAACAGAAACTCCCCACCAGTGGCTTCAAAGAACTCAAATCACCTGGCTCTCTCCTACCTCACCTCATTAATCTTACTCCAACTCAGCCCACACACTCTGCTCCTTCTCTCTGCACCTTGAACTCATCTATCTCACCATCAGCCTCTCGCCCACATCCTGCCTCTGGCCTGAAATGCCCTCTCCCCTTAAATCCCACAGACAATTACTCTTCCCCCCCATTCAAAGCCTTATTGGAGGCACATCTTCTCCAGAGGCCTTTCCCAACCAAGTCTTCGTTTCCTTTTTTCTCACTCCCTCCTGTATCACTCTGACTTGCTCCCTTTATTCATCACCCGTCCTAGCCCTACAGCATTTGCGTACATATCTGTAATTTATTTATTTCTAGCAGTGTCAATCTCCCTATCTAGGACTGTAAGCTTGTTGTGGGCAGGGAATGAGCCTGTGATATCCTTATCTTCTACTCTCCCAAGGACTTAGTATAGTGATCTGCACACAGTAAGGGATGTGGAGTTTACACTCTAGAGGTTGTAAATAATGATATAATGAGATTTCAGTCTGCTGCCTTGATGATTTTTCTAATTTGTCACTTTCCACACATCTCTCCATTCCTCAGAAACCTCTAGAAGATGTCCATTCCCCTCTGCTTTAAGCAAAATTCTTGATTATTAGCTTTAGTGCATTCAGTAAGCTCTCTCCCTCCTACTTAATCCATTTCCTTCTCCCACTAAACCCCAGCTGGCTTTCTTCATTCCTCTCAAGGGAACCTAATCATGACACCTCATTCTCCTCTCTCACAAATCTACCCTCACCCTGTCTCCCCCCTCTAGACTGTAAACTCACTGTGGGCAGGGAATATGCCAATTTATTGTTCTCTTTTCCTCTCCCAAGTGCTTATTATAGTGCACTCAATGAATAGTGCACTCAATAGCACTCAATAAATTTGATCAAATGAATGAATCTGACAGACCACAGGTCTCCCCATTTTCAAAGTCCTCTTCCAGGAAACCTTCCCTGATTAATCAATTTCCCCTCTTATATCCCCAACTTCCATTCCGGCTCTTTCATGACCCCCAAAAGCCGTTAAATTCTAACCCTTCAAGCAACGTGTAGCACTTCAGTACACAGTTTATATTCTTTACTTCTCCCCCATCTGTAATTTTTTAAGTGTCTGTTTCCCCGACCGATCAATGGTATTTATTGTGTGCACAGCATTGTACTAAGTGCTTGGGAAAGTAATAGCAATAATAATGGCATTTATTAAGCACTTACTATATGCAAAGCACTGTTCTAAGCGCTGGGGAGCATACAAGGTGATCAGGTTGTCTCACAGGGGGCTCACAGTCAATCCTCATTTTACAGACGAGGGAACGGAGGCACAGAGAAGGAAAGTGACTTGCCCAAAGTCACACAGCTGACAATTGGTGGAGCCGGGATATGAACCCGTGACCTCCGACTCCAAAGCCAGTGCTCCTTCCACTGAGCCACACTGCTTCTCTAGCATGGATAGACACGTTCCCTGCTCACAATGAGCTTCCAGTCTAGAGCTTATCATTCCCATGATAAGAGGCAGCATGGCCTAGTGGACAGAGCTCGGGTCTGGGAATCAGAAAGACCTGGGTTCTAATCCCGGCTCCGCCACTTGTCTGCTGTATGACCTTGGGCAAACCACTTCTCTTCCCTGGGCCTCATCTGTAAAATGGGGATCAAGACTGTAAGCCCTATGTGGGATACGGAACGTGTCCAACCTGATTACCTTTTATGTACCCCTGGCACATAGTAAGCGCTTAACAAATACCACAAACTGTTATTATTATTATTTTTCAGATAAGGAAATGGAGGCCCAGAGCAGTTAGGTCACACAGCAGGCTAGTGGCAGAGCTGGTATTTAAATCCAGGTCTCCTGACTCTCAAGTGATGCTCTTTCCACCAGACCCCCGGCCAAGATTTTTTCCAAGCAGGCTCCCGGTAACCACACTGAGGAGCTGGCTCCCAGCCCCGTGGACCCCAAGGTCACAGCAGGATCTTCCCAGCCTTCTTTATTTTCTTTTTTCTTTTTCTTCTCTGGGACTTTTCTGGGTTTTGGATTTCTCCGGAGCAACTTTGCCTAGTGGAAAAAGTACAGGCCTGGGAGCAAGAGGAACTGGGTTCAAATCCCAGCTCCACTACTTGCCCGCTGCGTGATCTTGAGTGAGTCACTTAACTCGTCTCTCCTGCAGTTTCCTCATCTCTAAAACAGGGATTCAATATCATAATTATTATTGGAATCCGGAATCTCTGGAGCCCGAGGTATCTGCTCACTTCCATCCAGCTCCACCTCCAAACAAGAAGCCGTCATTCCCTCCCTCCCTCGTGAATTAATGGATAAAGCATGGATCTGGGCGTCAGAGGCACCTGGGTTCTAATCCCAGCTCTGCCATTCACCTGCTGTGGGACTTTGGGCAAGTCACTTAACTTCTCTGTGCCTGTTACCTCATCTGGAAAAAGGGGATTAAGACTGTTAACCCTGATTACCTTGTAGAATAATGATGGTACTGTTAAGTTCTTACTAGGTGTCGAGCACTGCTCTGTTCCAAACCAGTGCTTAGAACAGTGCCTGGCACATAGTAAGCGCTTAATGAATACCATAAAAAAAAAGAAAAGAAAAAAGATCTCCTCTGTGAGACAGCAGGCAAGTAGCAGAGCTGGGATTAGAAGGTCCTTCTTACTCCCAGCCCTGTTCTCTGTCCACTAGCAGTGTGGCTCAATGGAAAGAGCCCGGGCTTCGGAGTCAGAGGTCATGGGTTCAAACTCTGGCTCCGCCAATTGTCAGTTGTGTGACTTTGGGCAAGTCACTTAACTTCTCTGTGCCTCAGTACCTCATCTGTTAAATGGGGATTAAGACTGTGAGCCCCCCCGTGGGACAACCTGATCGACTTGTAACCTCCCCACGCTTAGAACAGTGTTTTGCAAATAGTAAGTGCTTAATAAATGCCATCATTAGGCCATGCTGCTTCTCAAAGGCATCGCTTGCATTGTCTCCCTTCTTTTCTAATCTTTTGAGTTTTTATAATAATAATGATGGCATTTATTAAGCGCTTACTATGTGCAATGCACTGTTCTAAGCGCTGGAATTTAATTTTGATTTTATCAAATCAAATTTACAGCTTACACCCCCCACCTTGTGCACATCACTTCCCTTCTCTGTGCCTGGGTTCCCTCATCTGTAAAATGGGGATTGAGACATGGGACAGGGACTGTGTCCAACCCGATTTGCTTGTCTCCGCCCCAGCGCTTAGTACAGTGCCTGGCACCTAGTAAGTGCTTAACAAATACCACAATTATTATCTCCTTGACGTTTATGACTTCTTTCTGCTCTTTAACCTTTACGCTTTTCACAAAGAACTTTCCCCTACTGATGGCTGGGTCACACATGGAGCCTGGGAACAGAACAGAACATCCTTGGCATTTGATAGCTAGTGTCCATTTGGCAGGCAACACTCCAATGCTCCAGGAGTGGAAGCATGCTTTAAATTTTCTCCCCCTGCTCCCCGCCACCCCTCCAGCCCCGTCCAGCCTTTGGCAATGGCGAGCCGGGTGTTGGGGGGAAGATTTTGCCCCAAAACTGCTGTTTTCACCACCCTTTTCCCAGCCATCCATCTCACCAGTCTGTGCCTGACCTGCTCTGTCTGTGTTTATTCACCGCCCCCTCAATCCCACAGCTCTTACATCCACGGTCGTAATTTATTTATTTATATTAGCATCTGTATTCTTCTCTAGACTGGAAGCTCGTTGTGGGCAGGGAACAAATCACTCTCCCCTCTTTCAAAGCCTTATTGAAGGCTCATCTCCTCCAGGAGGCCTCTTAGACTAAGGTCCCCTTTCCTCTTCTCCCACTCCCTTCTGCGTCACCCGGACTTGCTCCCTTTTTTTCATCCCCTCTCCCAGCCCCGCAGATTCATTCATTCAATCATCATCATCATCATCATCAATCGTATTTATTGAGCGCTTACTGTGTGCAGAGCACTGTGCTTAGCGCTTGGGAAGTACAAGTCGGCAACATCTAGAGACAGTCCCTACCTAACAATGGGCTCACAGTCTAGAAGGGGGAGACAGACAACAAAACAAAACATGTGGACAGGCGTCAAGTCGTCAGAACAAATCGAAGTAAAGCTAAATGCACATCATTAGCAAAATAAATAGAATAGTAAATATGTACAAGTAAAATAGAGTAAGAAATCTGTACAAACTGCAATTTATTTATATTAATATCTGTCTCCTCCCTAATTAATTAATGATGGTGGAGCAGCGTGGCTCAGTGGAAAGAGCATGGGCTTTGAAGTCAGAGGTCATGGGTTCGAATCCTGACGCCACCACATGTCTCCTGTGTGACCTTGGGCAAGTCGCTTAACTTCTCTGAGCCTCAGTTACCTCATCTGTAAAATGGTGATTAAGACTGTGAGCCCCACGTGGGACAACTTGGTCACCTTGTAACCTCCCCAGCGCTTAGAACAGTGCTCTGCACATAGTAAGCACTCAACAAATGCCATTATTATTATTATTTATTAAGCACTTACTATGTGCAAAGCACTGTTCTAAGCGCTGAGGAGGTTGCAAGGTGATCAGGTTGTCCCTGGGGGGGCTCACAGTCTTAATCCTCATTTTACAGATGAGGAACTGAGGCCCAGAGAAGTGAATTGACTTGCCCAAAGTCACGCAGCTGACAAGTGGCAGAACTGGGATTTGAACCCATGACCTCTGACTCCAGAGCTCGGGCTCTTTCCACTGAGCCACGCTGCTTCTCTAGACTGTAAGCTCATTGTGAGTGGGGAATGTGCCTACCAACTCTGTTGTATTGTACTCTCCCAAGCGCTTAGTACAGTGCTCTGCACACAGGAAATGCTCAATAAATGACATTGAATGAATGTTATGGTGTGCTCTCCCAAGTGCTTAGCACAGCATTCTGCACACAGTAAGCACTCAATAAATACCACTGATTGGTTGATTTTTACATAGTAGATCTTTACATTTTGGCCCAGAATGGGCTAACCACCCAGCTTTCACCGGACTTCCGAACAATCTGAATCTCCAGCCCTGTTGAACTGTGCAGATTTATTACTCTATTTATTTTACTTGTACATATTTACTATTTGTTTTGTCAGTGATGTGCCTCTAGCTTTACTTCTATCTATTCTGATGACTTGACACCTGACCACATGTTTTGTTTTGTTGTCTGTCTCCTCCTTCTAGACTGTGAGCCCGTTGTTGGGTAGGGACCGTCTCTATATGTTGCCGACTTGTACTTCCCAAGTTCTTAGTACAGTGCTCTGCACACAGTAAGCGCTCAATAAATGCGATTGAATGAATGAATGAACTGCAACCTCTAGAGCTGATACGTGAGTTAGCTGCTGTAGCGAAGTGGCAAGTTGCGACAGGCTAAATGAGAGGGTTAGAATGAGCTTTCTTCCTCCCTTCAAAGCCCTATTGAGCGCTCACCTCCTCCAGAAGGCCTTTCCAGACTGAGCCCCCTTTTTCCTCTCCTCCTCCCCATCCCCCCCCACCCTACCTCCTTCCCCTCCCCACAGCACCCGTATATATGTTTGTACAGATTTATTACTCTATTTATTTTACTTGTCCATATTTACTATTCTATTTATTTTGTTAATGATGCACATCTAGCTTTATTTCTATTTATTCTGATGACACCTGTTCACATGTTTTGTTTTGTTGTCTGTCTCCCTCTTCTAGACTGTGAGCCCGTTGTTGGGTAGGGACCGTCTCTATATGTTGCCGACTTGTACTTCCCAAGCGCTTAGTATAGTGCTCTGCACACAGTAAGTGCTCAATAAATACGATTGAATGAACGAGCTGAAAGGGCATAATAGCCAAGGTGGCAGGCTAAATGAGGATGCCTGTCTCCCAAGTGCTTAGTACAGGGCTCTGCCCACAGTAGAGTGCCAATAAATACCACTGATTGATTGATTGGTTACAGAGGTTTGTTTGTTAAGGATCAGCATGGCCTAGTGGAAAGAGCACAGCCCTGCGTTTATTCAATCATTCAATCACATTTATTGAGTGTTTACTGCATGCAGAACGCTGTACTAAGGGCTTGGGAGAGTATAGTATAACAATAAACAGACACAACAAGTGTCCCACAACAAGTTTATAGTCTAGAAGGGCTGACAGACATTAACAGAAATAAATAAATTACAGACATGGACATAATTGCTGTGGGGCTGGGAGGGGGGCATGAATTAAGAGGGCAAGTCAGGGCGAAGGAGAAGGGAGAGGGAGAAGAAGAAAGGAGGGCTTAATTAGTGAAGGCCTTTTGGAGGAGACGTGCCTTCAGGAAGGATTTGAGGGGGGAGAAAATACTAATCCGTTGGATTCAAAGAGGGAGGGCATTCCAGGCCAGAGGCGGGATGCGGGCGGTGAGGAGTTTTTGTTTGATGCAGAGGCGGATGGGCAACTGGAGTTTCTTGAGGAGTGGGGAGACATGGCCTGAACATTTCTGTAGAAATATGAGCCGGGCAGCAGAGTGAAGTATGGGGAGAGACAGGAGGTTGGGAGGTCTGCAAGAAAGCTGATACGGTAAGCAAGGCGGGTTAGGATAAGTTTTTGGATGAACGTGGTAGCAGTTTGGATGGAGGGGAAAGGGCGGATTTTACCGAGGTTGTGAAGGTGGAATCGATAGGATTTAGTAAATGGATTGGATATGTACTGTAGGCGACTGGCAAGTAGACTTTAAGCTCACTGTGGGCAGGAAATGTGTCTATTTATTGCTGTACTCTTCCAAGTGCTTAGTACAGTGCTCCGCACATGGTAAGTGCTCACCGACTGAACGAATATGTGGGTTGAATTCATTCATTCAATCGTATTTATTGAGCGCTTACTGTGTGCAGAGCGCTGTACTAAGTGCTTGGGAAGTACAAGCTGGCAACATATAGAGACGGTCCCTACCTAGAAGCAGGCTCACAGTCTAGCCTTTATCCAATGGCCTGCCTAAAAAGGGGTTGGGACTCAGGTGCTCACCTGTTCCTGCATCAACATAGTTCAGGGCAAAGAGGACAGTGACAGGGTGGAGGGGAATAGGTGCAGGCTTCTGACACGGAGGGGGCTGCCACCTTCCTACGAGCCGTACAAACCGAGCTTTCCAAAGGGAAAACTTGGGCCTCAGGTTGGAGACAGTGAGGCTCAGGGGCGAATGGCAGCTAAGAAATGGCAGCTTTTAGACTGTGAGCTCACTGTTGGGTAGGGACTGTCTCTATATGTTGCCAACTTGTACTTCCCAAGCGCTTAGTACCCTGCTCTGCACACAGTAAGCACTCAATAAATACGATTGATTGATTGAAATGGGTTGGCTGAGCACAGACACTAGCAGCGTGGTCAGGGGAAAGAGGAAAGCACCCAGAATGGGTGGAGTGAGGTAGTACTGGTCTGCCCTCGGGCACTGGCACAACCGGGAATGGCAAAAAGAGAGCCGGCTCACTCACCTGCAGCAAGGGCTGCAAAAATCTCCAGTGGCTACCAATCAACCTACGCATCAGGCAGAAACTCCTCACCCTTGGCTTCAAGGCTGTCCATCCCCTCGCCCCCTCCTACCTCACCTCCCTTCTCTCCTTCTCCAGCCCAGCCCGCACCCTCCGCTCCTCTGCCGCTAATCTCCTCACCGGGCCTCGTTCTCGCCCGTCCCGCTGTTGCCCCCCGGCCCACGTCCTCCCCCTGGCCTGGAATGCCCTCCCTCCACACATCCGCCAAGCTAGCTCTCTTCCTCCCTTCAAGGCCCTACTGAGAGCTCACCTCCTCCAGGAGGCCTTCCCACACTGAGCCCCCTCCTCCCCCTCTCCATCCCCCCCGCCTTTCCTCCTTCCCTTCCCCACAGCACCTGTATGTATGTATATATGTTTGTACGGATTTCTTACTCTATTTATTTTACTTGTACATATTTATTCTATCTATTTTATTCTGTTAATATGTTTTGTTTTGTTCTCTGTCTCCCCCTTCTAGACTGTGAGCCCACTGTTGGATAGGGACCGTCTCTAGATGTTGCCAACTTGTACTTTCCCAAGCGCTTAATACAGTGCTCTGCACACAGTAAGTGCTCAATACGATTGATTGATTGATTGATTAGTACAGTGCTCTGCACACAGTAAGCGCTCGATAAATATGATTGATTGATTGATTGATTGATTAGTACAGTGCTCTGCACACAGTAAGCGCTTGATAAATACGATTGAATGAATGAATGAAGGGCTCTGGGCCTTACTAAGCCTCAAACTGCACCTGTACACGTTAGAAAAATGACAGCGGAACCCCTGGAACGCGTCAGGCAGCCCGTCCACTTATTGTGCGTAAGAAATGTTGCCCCGGTGAGGGTCACACAGCACAGCCCGCCGATCCTCCACAGGCCGAGGCTCCCCAGAGGGACAGCTGAAGGTGCCGGGAGAGTGGCCCGAGGCCTGCCCACCGAGTCCCTACTGTGACGGCACCCAGGCCGCACCGGGTTCGTTCCTCCTCCTCCTCCTCCTCATCAATCGTATTTATTGAGCGCTTACTATGTGCAGAGCACTGTCCTCCTGACCCCTCCGTCCCCAGGGCCGTCCGCTGACGGGCCCAGCAGTGGGGTGAGGAGGAGGGGGTCACTAGGGTCGGTGTCCCGTTTCGTAGAGCATGCTTTCCAAGTGCATTTAACCGCCCTCGTCGAGATAGGGCTGGTGCAGCCAGATGGACAAATACGTCATCATCGGGTCCCGCTCCCGCGTGGGAGCGATAGCTTCCACAACAGCGTGCGTGAGGCGCAGTTCCGTCCTGCATGTTTCCGAAAGCTTGAGTGAGACTTCGTAAAAACAGGCAGTGGGAGAGAGAAGTCAAGGATGAGCCAAGGTTATGGGCTTGTGAGGCAGGAAGGAGGGTGTGCCGTCTAACAGTGATGGGAAAGTCGGGGGGAGGACGGGGTTTGGGTGGGAAGATAAGGAGTCCTGTCTTAGGTGTATTAAGTTTGAGAAGTTGCATGGTCTAATGGATAGACAGTCTTTTAGACTGTGAGCCCACTGTTGGGTAGGGACTGTCTCTATATGTTGCCAATTTGTACTTCCCAAGCGCTTAGTACAGTGCTCTGCACACAGTAAGCGCTCAATAAATACGATTGATGATGATAGAGCATGGGCCTGGGTTCTAATCCTGCTCCAGCACAAGTCTGGTAATAATAATATTATCATTATAATAGAATGTAATATAATATATAATATAATATATAATATAATATGAAATATAACATATAATAGAATATAATATAACATTATATAATATAATATAATATATATAATGTAATATAATATAACATAATATATAATAATATAATATAATATAACATAATATATAATAATATAATATAATATAATATAATATAATATAATATAATATAATATAATATAATATAATATAATATAATAATATCAATAATAATAATGATAGCATTTATTAAGCACTTACTATGTGCAAAGCACTGTTCTAAGCGCTGGGGAGGTTAACAAGGTGATTAGGTTGTCCCACGGGGGGCTCACAGTCTTCATCCCCATTTTCCAGATGAGGTAACTGAGGCCCAGAGAAGTTAAGTGACTTGCCCAAAGTCACACAGCTGATAAGTGATGGAGCCGGGGTTTGAACCCATGACCTCTGACTCCAAAGCCCAGGCTCTTTCCACTGAGCCGCGCTGTGGTCTGGGGCAAGTCACTTCACTAGAGAAGCAGCGTGGCTTAGTGACAAGAGCACGAGCTTGGGAGTCAGAGGACATGGGTTCTAATCCCGACTTCACCACTTGTCTGTTGTGTGACCTTGGGCAAGCCACTTAACTTCTCTGTGCCTCAGTTACCTCAACTGTAAAATGGGGATTAAGACTGTGAGCCCCATGTGGGCCAACCCGATTACCTTGTATCTACCCCGGCGCTTAGAACAGTGCTTGGCACACAGTAAGCGCTTAACAAATACCATAATAATAATAATAGAAATTCTCTGTGCCTCAGTTACCTCATCTGTAAAATAGGGATTAAGAATGTGAGCCCCATGTGGGACAGGGACTGTGTCCAACCTGATTAACTTGTATCTACCCCAGCATTTAGAACAGTGCTTGGCTTAGCAAGTACTATAATTATGATCAATTATTATTATTATTATTATTATTATTATTATTATTATTATGAGCTGGGAGGACATCCAAGTAGAGCTGTCTTGAAGGCAAGAGGAAATGCGAGATTGCAGAGAGAGAGAGAGAGAGAGAGAGAGAGAGAGAGACCAGGGCTGTAGACTTGGGTATCAACAGTGCTTTGCACATAGTACGTGCTTAACAAATACCATGCGTGGCTCAGTGGAAAGAGCCTGGGCTTTGGAGTCAAAGGCCATGGGTTCAAATTCCGACTCTGCCACTTGTCAGCTGGGTGACAACTTCTCTGTGCCTCAGTTACCTCATCTGTAAAATGGGGATTAAAACTGTAAGCCTCCCGTGGGACAACCTGATCACTTTGTAACCTCCCCAGCACTTAGAATGGTGCTTTGCACATAGTAAGCGCTTAACAAATACCATCATTATTATTATTATCATCATTATTATTATTATTATCCTCAAAGAGGTAGTAGTTGAAGCCATGTGAATGAACGGGTTCTCCAAGGGAGTGGGTGGAGGTGGAGAAGAGAGGGGGACTCAGGAATGAACCCTGCCTCCCCACAGTGAGGGGTTGGGAGGCAGAGGAGGAGTCCAAGAAAGAGACGGAGAATGAGAGGGCAGTGTCAGTGATACCAAGGTTGGATGATGTTTCCGGGAGAAGGAGGGCGAGGAGGATTAGAATGGGCTAGAGGCCGTTGGATGTGGCAAGAACGAGATCATTAGTGACCTTTGGGAAGGCGGAGGGGGTGTCAGAGGACCTGGGTTCTAATTCTGGCTTCACCACTTACTTATCCGCACCCTCTGCTCCTCCACTGCTGATCTCCTCACCATACCTCGCTGTCGCCTGTCCCGCCATCGACCCCCGGCCCACGTCATCCCCCGGGCCTGAAATGCCCTCCCTCTGCCCATCCGCCAAGCTAGCTCTCTTCCTCCCTTCAGGGCCCTGCTGAGAGCTCACCTCCTCCAGGAGGCCTTCCCAGACTGAGCCCCTTCCTTCCCCTCCCCCTCGTCCCCCTCTCCACCCCCCCCCATCTTACCTCCTTCCCTTCCCCACAGCACCTGTATATATGTATATATGTTTGTACAGATTTATTACTCTATTTATTTATTTTTTTTATTTTATTTGTACATATCTATTCTATTTATTTTGTTAGTATGGTTTTGTTCTCTGTCTCCCCCTTTTAGACTGTGAGCCCACTGTTGGGTAGGGACTGTCTCTATATGTTGCCAATTTGTACTTCCCAAGCTCTTAGTACAGTGCTCTGCACATAGTAAGCGCTCAATAAATACGATTGATGATGATGATGATGATGATGTTGGGTGGCCCTAGCCAGGTCACTTAAACGCTCCGCTCTTCAGTTTCCTCGTTGGTAAAATAGAGGTTAAACCCCTATTCTCCCTCCTTAGGACTGTGAGCCCTAGTTGGGCCAGGGACTGCGTCCAACCTGATTCACTTGTACCCATTTCGGTGCTTAGTGCAGCGCTTGGCACGTAGTAAGCGCTTACCAAATACCACCGTTACTATTAATGATTCCCCAGCACTGGACCAGACAAGGGCTCTATCCTCTAGGTCACACTGCTCCTCTACTTCCTCGTGGAGTAGGAGTGGTGGGGTGGGAACAGTCTAGACGGAGAAAGAGACCGAAACCCAGAGCAGCCTCGTGGGCACTTGACAGAGTCCCGTCAGCCAGGCAGAACGGTCATGATGTCATTCGCAAATCCTATCTTCGGAGTCAATCTGAGGAGTAGCCACATGTTGCCACAGAGAAATGCAAAGTCCATGGAGGGTTGGATTCACACTTAGGCTGCAAAGGGAGAGGAGGGAAGAGGAGGAGAGAGGGAAGGGGCAGAAGGGAGGGGAGCCAATGCCCAGAGATGGCCACATCGAAGCCTGTTCCCATTCTGCATTTTAGACCTCCCCTGAGGTATGCAGCCGAAGAAGCACCGGGGCCACTCACCCTGCCCTCCTGAAGCCATCTCTTTGCCAGGCGAGCTTGGACTCTTTAACCTTGGCCCGCTGTTTCCCAATTTGTACCGTGGACCAGGGCTTATCTCCTGCTCATCAAGGCAGCCAGGGTGAGACCTCGGATAGGGCCCATCCAAAGGGAGGAACCGCCACCACCCTGGCACTACCATCATCAGGCTGCTCTCCCCCTCTGTTCTCCCAAACTGACCCCCGGTCAACGACTTCTGAGATTGAAGCCCGGAAGAGGAGTGGGAGATGCCCCCAAGGGAGAACGTTTCAGACCCCTCTTTGAGGGGTTGAGGATCTCCCCGCCACCGCGGGGACCCCAGGGACCGGAGCTGTTCCCTGGGCTCAGGAGGGGGTCTCTGAACCTGCAACAGAGGAAAGACCCCCCCACACACACACCTCATCAGCGCTTAGAACAGTGCTTTGCACATAGTAAGAGCTTAATAAATGCCATCCTTATTATTATTATTAAATTAAGGACTCAGAACCCCTGAGGGGGCCGGGAGGGTCTGTTCTGTCCTCGATTTGGCGGCAGCGGAAAGGGAAGCCTGGCACCAGGTGGAAACTGGTCGGAAGCCCCACTCTCCCCCAGCGCCACAGGGCACAGAGGGCAGGGCTAATAATAATAATTACGATACTTGTTAAGCCGCTTACTATGTGCCAAGCACTGTCCTAAGCACTGGAAGTTAATCAGGTTGGACCCATTCCCTGACCCCCCCTTGGGGCTCACACTTTTAATCCCCATTTTACGGATGAGGTCACTGAGGCACAGAGAAGTGAAGTGACTTCCCCAAGGTGACACAGCAGACAAGTGGCGGCGGCGGCGGGTTTAGAACCCAGGTCCTTCTGGCTCCCAAACCCATGCTCTAACTCTGGCTCTGGGGCCCGGGGTCGGGGGGATGTTTGGAGGTCAGGATTCTGCGGGCCTCTCCTGAGCTCCCAAGACCTTTAGCCCTGATGAACGGTGGTGCGGGTTGAAGGACCTCTATTTGACCCCAACTTGGGCACAATTTCCTGGGTGACATAACTCTCTCGTCTGGCCTCCCTGGGGAAACAGAAGAACGATAGGAAAACCAAGTGGGGAGCAGAGAAAAGGAGGAGGTGGTAGCAGCAGAACTCCCCAATCCCAAGCTGATAATAATAATAATAATGGCATTTATTAAGCACTTACTATGTGCAAATCACTGTCCTAAGCGCTGGGGAGGTTACAAGGTGATCAGGTTGTCCCACGGGGGGCTCACAGTCTTCATCCCCATTTCACAGATGAGGGAACTGAGGCCCCGAGAAGTGAAGTGACTTGCCCAAAGTCACACAGCTGATTGGCGGAGCCGGGATTTGAACCCATGACCTCTGACTCCAAAGCCCGGGCTCTTGCCACTGAGCCACGCTGCTTCTCTTCGGAAAGCCTAATAGAAGTAGTGAGGCATAGTGAGAAGCAGCCTGGTGGCCCTGGGTTCTAATCCCGGCTCCGCCACTTGTCTGCTGGGTGACCTGGAGAAAGTCACTTCATTTCTCTGGGCCTCAGTTACCTCATCTATAAAATGAGGATTGAGACCATGAGCCCCACATGGGACAGGGACTGTGTCCATCTCTATTTACCTGTATCCATCCCAGTGCTTAGAACAGTGCTTGGCACATAGTAAGCACTTAACAAATACCATTTTTATTTATTTATTATTATTATTATTATTATTATTATTATTGTTATTATTATTATTATTATGCTCACTCAGACAGTGGAACAGAAAGCCCGGAGCCCAGAATCTGGAGCCCATCCATGTGCATCCCACTTTCCCATCTCTAAAGGTGTTTCCTGCTAGTTTTCCACCTTCCTGGCACCTTCTAGACAGGCTTGAGAGTCAGAAGTCATGGGTTCAAATCCTGACTCCGCCACTTGGGCAAGTCATTTCACTACTCTGTGTCTCAGTTCCCTCATCTGGAAAATGGGAATGAAGAATGTGAGCCCCACGTGGGACAACCTGATCATCTTGTATCCTCCCCAGTGCTTAGAACAGTGCTTTGACATAGTAAGCACTTAATAAATACCATTATTATTATTATTATTATTATTATTAGCTTGGGATTTGGGAGTTCTGCTGCTACCACCTGCTCCTTCCAGCAACCTTGTAACCTCCCCAGCGCTTAGAACAGTTCCTTGCACATAGTAAGCGCTTAATAAATACCATCATCATCATTATTATTATTATCAGCTTGGGATTTGGGAGTTCTGCTGCTACCACCTCCTTGTAACCTCCCCAGCGCTTAGAACAGTGCTTTGCGCTTAATAAATGCTTAATAAACGTCATTATTATGATTATTAGGAGTATAAGAAATGCCATCATTATTAGTGAGCGCTTGGTAAGGACGATGGGAGTGAGGGACATAGTAAGCGCTTAATAAATACCATCATCATTATTATTATCAGCTTGGCTGCTGCTACCACCTCCTTGTAGCCTCCCCAGCCCTGAGAACAGTGCTTTGCACTTAATAAACATCATTATTATGATTATTAGGAGTATAAGAAATGCCATCATTATTAGTGAGCGCTCGGCAAGGACGATGGGAGTGAGGGACATAGTAAGAGCTTAATAAATACCATCATCATTATTATTATCAGCTTGGCTGCTGCTACCACCTCCTTGTAACCTCCCCAGTGCTTAGAACAGTGCTTTGCGCTTAATAAACGCTTAATAAACGTCATTATTATGATGATTAGGGGTATAAGAAATGCCATCATTATTAGTGAGCGCTCAGTAAGTACGATGGGAGTGAGGGACATAGTAAGCGCTTAATAAATACCATCATTATTATTATTATTATCAGCTTCGGATTTGGGAGTTCTGCTGCTACCACCTCCTTGTAACCTCCCCAGCGCTTAGAACAGTGCTTTGCGCTTAATAAACGCTTAATAAACGTCATTATCATTATTATTGGGAGTATAAGAAATGCCATCATTATTAGTGAGCGCTCGGTAAGTATGATGGGAGTGAGGGACATAGTAAGCGCTTAATAAATACCATCATCATTATCATTATCAGCTTGGCTGCTGCTACTACCTCCTTGTAGCCTTCCCAGCGCTTAGAACAGTGCTTTGTGCTTAATAAACGTCATTATTATGATTATTAGGAGTATAAGAAATGCCATCATTATTAGCGAGCGCTCGGTAAGGACGATGGGAGTGAGGGACATAGTAAGCGCTTAATAAATACCATCACTATTATTATTGTCAGCTTGGGATTGGGGAGTTCTGCTGCTACCACCTCCTTGTAACCTCCCCAGCGCTTAGAACAGTGCTTTGCTCTTAATAAACGTCATTATTATTATTATTAGGAGTATAAGAAAAGCCATCATTATTAGCGAGCGCTCGGCAAGTACGATGGGAGTGAGGGACATAGTAAGCGCTTAATAAATACCATCATCATTATCATTATCAGCTTGGCTGCTGCTACCACCTCCTTGTAGCCTCCCCAGCGCTTAGAACAGTGCTTTGCCCTTAATAAACGTCATTATTATGATTATTAGGAGTATAAGAAATGCCATCATTATTAGTGAGCGCTCGGTAAGGACGATGGGAGTGAGGGACATAGTAAGTGCTGAATAAATACCATCATCATTATTATTATCAACTTGGCTGCTGCTACCACCTCCTTGTAACCTCCCCAGAGCTTAGAACAGTGCCTTGCAAATAGTAAGCGCTTAATAAATACCTTCATCATTATTATTATGATTATCAGCTTGGGATTTGGGAGTTCTGCTGCTACCACCTCCTTGTAACCTCCCCAGTGCTTAGAACAGTGCTTTGCGCTTAATAAACGCTTAATAAACGTCATTATTATGATTATTAGGAGTGTAAGAAATGCCATCATTATTAGTGAGCGCTCGGTAAGGACGATGGGAGTGAGGGACATAGTAAGCGCTTAATAAACACCATCATCAGTATTATTATCAGCTTGGCTGCGGCTACCACCTCCTTGTAGCCTCCCCAGCGCTTAGAACAGTGCTTTGCGCTTAATAAACGCTTAATAAACGTCATTATCATTATTATTTGGAGTATAACAAATGCCATCATCATTAGTGAGCCCTCGGTAAGTATGATGGGAGTGAGGGACATAGTAAGCACTTAATAAATACCATCATCATTATCATTATCAGCTTGGCTGCAGCTACCACCTCCTTGTAGCCTCCCCAGCGCTTAGAACAGGGCTTTGCGCTTAATAAACGTCATTATTATGATTATTAGGAGTATAAGAAATGCCATCAGTATTAGTGAGCGCTCGGTAAGGACGATGGGAGTGAGGGACATAGAAAGCGCTTAATAAATACCATCATCAGTTTTATTATCAGCTTGGCTGCGGCTACCACCTCCTTGTAGCCTCCCCAGCAATTAGAACAGTGCTTTGCGCTTAATAAACGTCATTATTACGATTATTAGGAGTATAAGAAATGCCATCATTATTAGTGAGCGCTCGGCAAGGACGATGGGAGTGAGGGACATAGTAAGCGCTTAATAAATACCATCATCATTATCAGCTTGGCTGCTGCTGCCACCTCCTTGTAGCCTCCCCAGCGCTTAGAACAGTGCTTTGCGCTTAATAAACGTCATTATTATGATTATTAGGGGTATAAGAAATGCCATCATTATTAGCGAGCGCTCGGTAAGGACGATGGGAGTGAGGGACATAGTAAGCGCTTAATAAATACCATTATCATTATCAGCTTGGCTGCTGCTGCCACCTCCTTGTAGCCTCCCCAGCGCTTAGAACAGTGCTTTGCGCTTAATAAACGTCATTATTACGATTATTAGGAGTATAAGAAATGCCATCATTATTAGTGAGCGCTCGGCAAGGACGATGGGAGTGAGGGACATAGTAAGCGCTTAATAAATACCATCATCATTATCATTATCAGCTTAGCTGCTGCTGCCACCTCCTTGTAGCCTCCCCAGCGCTTAGAACAGTGCTTTGCGCTTAATAAGCGTCATTATTATGATTATTAGGAGTATAACAAATGCCATCATTATTAGTGAGCGCTCGGCAAGTACGATGGGAGTGAGGGAGGGAAAGAAAGGAGAGGAGGAGGAGCTTTTCTGTGTCTTTAAGAGGGAGAAGGCGGAGGGGCAGGCCTTGGCGGGTGGGGGCGGGACTGGAACACGAGAGCCTGACGAGGAGGAGGAGGAGGAGGAGGGGGAGGAGGAAGAGGAGGAGGAGGAGGGAAAGAGAAAGAAAAAAAGCCAACGCGACGGTCCCCGGCTTTTCATTCATCGCCTGCCCGGGAGCCCCAGGGCCATGGCCAAGGGCGAGGGGGCTGAGAGCGCCTCGGCTACGGGCCTGCTGTCCCCGGGCATCCTCAAACCGCAGGAGAGGTGTCTGCCCAAGGTGAGAGGCTGGGGGGCGTCTAGGACCCTCCCCGGGGCTTTGGGGGGGGGGGGAACAGGGGGAGAGGGCCGGGCCACGTGCGGCCCACTGGGGAAATCCCCACCATCAATCAATCAAGTCGTATGTATGGAGCGCTCACTGTGTGCAGAGCACTGGACTAAGCGCTTGGGAAGTCCAAGTCCCCGGAGAATGGGCTTTCCAGCCTTCCTCAACTAGGTATGGGTTAATTCATTAATTAATAACGGCACTTATTAAGCGCTTACTATGTGCAAAGCGCTCTTCTAGACTGTGAGCCCACCGTTGGGGATATGTTGCCAACTTGGCCTTCCCAAGCGCTTAGGACAGTGCTCTGCGCACAGTAAGCGCTTGATTGATTGATTGTTCTAAGCGCTGGGGAGGTTCCAGGGGTGATCAGGTTGTCACGGTCTTAATCCCCATTTTCCAGATGGGGGAACTGAGGCCCAGAGAAGTGACTTGCCCAAAGTGACCCGGCTGACAAGTGGCGGAGGCGGGATTTGAACCCGTGACCTCCGACTCCAAAGCCCGGGCTCTTTCCATTGAGCCACGCTGCTTCTCTGATTGAGCGCTTACTGTGTGCAGAGCACTGGGCTAAGCGCTTGGGAAGGACAGGTCGGCAACAGAGAGAGATTGGCTCCATCCCAACCCAACAACGGGCTCACAGGCTAGAGATCAATCAATCAATCGTATTTATTGAGCGCCTACTGCGTGCAGAGCACTGTACTAAGCGCTTGGGAAGTGCAAGTTGGCAACATATAGAGACGGGCCACAGTCTAGAAGGATAGTCTAGTCTAGTAGTGACAATGATGATGGTGTCTGTTAAGCGCTTACTATGTGCCAGGCGCTGTTCTAAGCGCCGGGAAGGGTAATCAGGTTGTCCCACGTGCGGCTCACACTGTGAATCCCCATTTTACAGATGAGGGAGCTGAGGCACAGAGAAGGCAAGTGGCTTGCCTAAAGGCACACAGCGGCGACAGGGCCGGGCCTGCGGGCCACGGGGGGAGAGCACCAGGAGGAGGGGGAGAAGATGGGGTCCAGCCCCCCTCCACCGCCCTAACCCGGGAAACGTGTCCTTAAGCAGGACCGGACAGGGATGAGGAATCAGTTTTTCCAGGGAAAGAGGGGTTGGATAGAGGAGGGAGTGAGGATGAGTGAGTGAGCGTGTGTACACACGCTGGGGATTTAGGGTGTACAGTTCGGGCGCATTGTCTCCCTCTTCTAGCCTGCGAGCCCGTTCTTGTCTCTGTTGCCGAATTGTACTTTCCAAGCGCTTAGTACAGTGCCCCGTACACTGCAAGCGCTCAGTAAATGCGATTGGATGAATGAGCGTGTGGGGATTTAGAGTGCACGGTATGTGCGTATTGTCTCCCCGTTCTAGACTGTGAGCCTGTTGTGGAGTAGGGACCGTCATCATCATCATCATCATCAATCGTATTTATTGAGCGCTTACTATGTGCAGAGCACTGTACTAAGCGCTTGGGAAGTACAAATTGGCAATATATAGAGACAGTCCCTACCCAACAGTGGGCTCACAGTCTAAAAGGGGAGACAGAGAACAAAACCAAACATACTAACAAAATAAAATAAATAGAATAGATATGTACAAGTAAAATAGAGTAATAAATATGTACAAACATATATACATATATACAGGTGTTGTGGGGAAGGGAAGGAGGTAAGATGGGGGGATGGAGAGGGGGACGAGGGGGAGAGGAAGGAAGGGGCTCAGTCTGGGAAGGCCTCCTGGAGGAGGCCTCCATCTGTTGCCGAATTGTACTTTCTAAGCGCTTAGTCCAGTGCTCTTTTAGACTGTGAGCCCACTGTTGGGTAGGGACTGTCTCTATATGTTGCCAACTTGTACTTCCCAAGCGCTTAGTACAGTGCTCTGCACACAGTAAGCGCTCAATAAATACGATTGATTGATTGACTGCTCTGCACACTGTAAGTGCTCAATAAATACGATTGAATGAATGAGTGAGCGTGTGTACACACGCTGGGGATTTAGAGTGTACAGTGTGTGTGCATTGTCTCCCCCTTCTAGACTGTGAGCCCGTTGTGGGGTAGGGACCGTCTCCATCTGTTGCCGAATTGTACTTTCTAAGCGCTTAGTATAGTGCTCTTCACACTGTAAGCGCTCAGTAAATACGATTGAATGAGTGATCGTGTGTACAGCGTGTACACACGCTGGGGATTTAAAGTGTGCAGTATGTGTGCATTGTCTCCGTCTTCTAGGCTGTGAGCCTGTTGTGGAGTAGGGACCGTCTCCATCTGTTGCCGAATTGTACTTTCTAAGCGCTTAGCACAGTGCTCTGCACACTGTAAGCGCTCAATAAATACGATTGAATGAGTGAGTGAGCCTGTGTACACACGCTGGGGATTTAGAGTGTGCAGTATGTGTGCATTGTCTCCCCCTTCTAGACTGTGAGCCCACTGTGGGGTAGGGACCGTCTCCATATGTTGCCGAATTGTACTTTCTAAGCGCTTCATTCATTCATTCCTTCAATCGTATTTATTGAGCGCTTACTGTGTGCAGAGCACTGTACTAAGCGCTTAGGAAGTCCAAGTTGGCAACATCTAGAGACGGTCCCTACCCACCAGTGGGCTCACAGTCTAGAAGGGGGGATTTAAAGTGTACATACAGTATGTGTGCGTTGTCTCCCCCTTCTAGACTGTGTGAGCCCCCGTTGTTGGGTAGGGATTGTCTCTGTTGCCGAATTGTACTTCCCAAGCGCTTAGTACAGTGCTCCGCACACGGTAAGCGCTCAATAAATACGATTGAATGAATGAATGAATGGTGTGTACAGTAGCGCAGTATTTGAGGCTCTATTTCTCCCCTACCTCGGGTCGGCCTGGTGTGGATGGGTCCCGGTGATTAGGTTTCAACCCATTCTTCAGACGGCCAGACTTTCCGAGCTTAACTTCAGTCCGTCCCTTCTGCTCCAGTTTGTCTCCGGGAGCGGGGGGGCCGCCTTGTGGGATCCCCTGGCCCCCCGGTTTCGGGGTGCGGGCCCATCCCCCCCCCCCACACCTGGTGGGGAGCAGAGGGACCCAGGCGCCCCCCGGCCTTTCCCTTGGGTTTTCTGGATTGCGTTTCCGTCGTTGAGGCCCTAAGGAGCGGGGAGCCCCGGCCGTCGTGATTGAGCCCCGGGCCTGGGATTCAGCCCAGCGCTTAGTGCAGTGTCTTGGGCACATAGTAAGCGCTGAACAAGTAGCATTATTAACACGCGAGTCAGATCCACAAGGGAATGGGAAGGGCCCTCCTTCCCATCCTTCCTCCCGCCTTGTGTGTGTCTCTCTCTCCTTGTCTCGCTCCCTTTCTTTCTCTGTGTCTCTGTCTATCTCTGTGCCCCCCCTCTCTCTGCCTCTCTCTCTCTGTGCCCCCCTCTCTCCCCTCTCTTTCTCTCTCTGTGCCCCTCTCTTTCTCTCTCTGCCCCGCTCTCTCTCTGCCCCCCCGCCCCCTGTGCGCCTCCCCCTGTGCCCCCTCTCTCTCTGTGTGCCCTCCCTCTCTCTGTGTGCCCCTCTCTCTCTGCCCCCCTCTGTGCCCCCTTCTCTGTGCCCCCCTCTTTGCCCCCCTCTCTCTCTCTGTGCCCCCCTCTCTCTCTCTGTGCCCCCCTCTCTCTCTCTGTGCCCCCCCTCTCTCTCTCTCTGTGCCCCCCCGTACCCCCTCTCTGTGCCCCTCTGTGTGTGTGTGGGGGGGGTCATCTTTCTGTGTGTATCTCTCTCTCTCTCTCTCTCTCTCGCTCTGTGTCTCACTCTGTGTCTCTCTCACTCTGTGTGTGTGTGTGTGTGTGTGTGTGTGTGTGTGTGTGTGTCTGTGTCTGTGCCTGTGCCTCTCTCTCTTCCTCTCTCTGTGCCTCTCTGTCTCTCTGCCTCTCTCTCTCTGTCTCTGCCTCTCTGTATGTCTCTCTCTCTCTCTCTCTCTCTCTCTCTCCCTGCCCCGGGCCCCCAGGCCTGGAGAATGGCCCCATTCAAGGACCTGTGATTCAGGGTTGGGATTGAAGAAGCCTGCTGGGATCCGTTCTCCTCCCAGCCCAGGGAGACTGACAGGTGGGGTGGGGGCGGACATTAGCGTGAGGGTCTCCAGAGCCATCCTGAGCCCGGATCAGTGGGCGAAGCCTAGAGCTCTAAACCCGCAGCTGCTGAGCGAGCTCGAGGGTCGAGCTCAGTTGGATCCCCTTTCCTCCCACTTCAACTTTCCCCCTAAGCTGTCCACAGGCCCAGGACAGGCTGGAGGCTGGAAACTCATCCTGGGCAGGGAATGTGTCAGTTTATTGTTGTAGTGTACTCCCCCAAGGGCTTAGCACAGTGCTGTGCACACAAGTAAGCGTCCAAGAAATACGACTGAATGGTCCCAGGGCTGCTGGTTGCCCGGGATCTCCAGAGAAGATTTTCAGGTTGTGGCGGGGCGCGTAAGGGACCGGTTAAGCCGCTGAAACCAGCTTTTACCCTGATCGACTGCAGGTGGTAACGACCTGGTTTGGAGCCAGCCGGGCTTGGGGGTTGAGGTTGGGGGAGGGGGGCAGAGGGCTGGGGGAGACGCTCTCCTGCTGCTTTTAGTAGGTGCCACCAACAGACCGGTTCCCGGGACTCTTTGGAGATGGCGAATCCAGGGTGCAGACGCCCTCGTGCCCCTCCCTGTCTGGTCCTGCTCTTTCCCCGCAGCAGCGGGCAGCCGCTTGGGCATCTATAAGGGGGGCAAAGCCGGGCAGCGATGGAGTCCTCAGGAGTCACCCCGGTGCCCCTCTCTCGTCCGTCCCTGCAGAAGGAGGGGAAACAGAAGCTGTCCATCTGCAACAAGCTGTGCTATGCCGTGGGTGGTGCCCCCTACCAGATCACCGGCTGCGCCCTGGGCTTCTTTCTCCAGATCTACCTGCTGGACGTCGCCCAGGTGAGTGGCGGACGCGGCCCGGAGAGGGGAAAACCGAGCGAGCGTTGGGAGGGAGCTCGACAGGCCCGCGAGGGGATCGGGAAACCAGAGCAGACCTCCGTCTTGGAAAGGGAAGCAGCGTGGCCTAGTGGAAATAATAATAATAATAATAACGACATTTATTAAGCGCTTAACTATGTGCAAAGCACTGTTCTAAGCGCTGGGAAGGTTACAAGGTGATCAGGTTGTCCCACGGGGGGCTCACGGTCTTCATCCCCATTTTACGGATGAGGGAACTGAGGCCCAGAGAAGTGGAGTGACTTGCCCAAAGTCACACAGCTGATGGAGTCGGGATTTGAACCCATGACCTCTGACTCCAAAACCCATGCTCTTTCCACTGAGCCACGCTGCTTCTCTAATAATTATGGTATTAAGCGCTTACTATGTGCCAGGCACTATACCCAGCGCTTAGAACAGTGCTTTGCACATAGTAAGCGCTTAATAAATGCCATTATTATTATTATTATTATTATTATTATTACAAAGTGCTGGGGTGGATACAAGCAAATCGCGTTGGACACAGTCCCTGTCCCACGTGGGGCTCACAGTCTCAATCCCCATTTCACAGATGAGGTAACTGAGGCCCAGAGAAGTCAAGTGACTTGCCCAAAGTCACACAGCAGAAAAGTGGCAGTGCTGGGATTAGAACCCATGGCCTTCTGACCCCAAGGCCCGGGCTGAATCCACTATGCGTGTGATGTTGGGCGAGTCACTTTACTTCCTGGGTCTCTCTCACCTTTTAGATGGTGAGCCCCATGTGGGATGGGGTGAGCCCACTGTTGGGTAGGGACCGTCTCTATATGTTGCCAACTTGGACTTCCGAAGCGCTTAGTTCAGTGCTCTGCACACAGTAAGCGCTCACTAAATGTGATTGAATGAATGAATGACCGAGCTGATAGCATTGTATCTATCCTAGCGTGCGCACGGTAAGCATTTAATAATAATGTTGTTATTATTATTAATAAACGCCAACCCCGGCATCAGCTTCCTTGGCCGGGAGAGGCCGAGGCCTTGGTCAGTTTTGGGTTTGATCTGGCTTGACGTGTGGCTCCCACCCTTCCCTCACCTACCGATGAGGTAGAGGAAAGAATACTTAGAAATTGGGCAAGGCGGAGTGTGAAGGAGGCTGGCTGCTGATGGCATTCTCTTTTTCCAAGAAAAGCAGGAACTTCCCGTTCCTGGTTGGGGGACCAGGCTGCCCCGTCCGTCCGCTGCCATCCGGGCCCCTGGGGTGAGGGGAGGAGAAGGTCCTGGGCTTGGTCCTAGGACCAAGAAGGGGAGGACCCAATTTGGGATTGGCGATTCCTCGAAGGCAGGGACCACAGATCCGCTCGGGGCCGTCTTCAGTTGGCATTCGTTGGCAGCTGGGAGGAGCAGCGTGGCTCTGTGGAAAGACCCCGGGCTTTGGAGTCATAGGTCATGGGTTCAAATCCCGGCTCTGCCAGTTGTCAGCAGTTGGGCAAGTCACTTCACTTCTCTGGGCCTCAGTTCCCTCAGCTGTAAAATGAGGATTAAGACTGTGAACACCCTGTGGGACAACCAGGTCAATCAATCAATCAGTTGTATTTATTGAGCGCTTACTGTGTGCAGAGCACTGTACTAAGCGCTTGGGAAGTACAAGGTGGCAACATATAGAGACAGTCCCTACCCAACAGTGGGCTCACAGTCTAAAAGGGGGAGACAGACAACAAAACCAAACATATTAACAAAATAAAATAAATAGAATAGATATGTACAAGTAAAATAAATAAATAGAGTAATAGGAATGGAGGAAGGAGATAAGGAGGAATGGAGATAAGGAGCCGGTTTCGGTGACACATCAATCAATCAATCAATCGTATTTATTGAGCGCGTACTGTGTGCAGAGCACTGGACTGAGCGCTTGGGAAGTACAAGTTGGCAAACATATAGAGACGGTCCCTACCCAACAGTGGGCTCACAGTCTAAAAGGGGGAGACAGAGAACAAAACCAAACATACTAACAAAATAAAATAAATAGAATAGATATGTACCTTGTAACCTCCCCAGCGCTTAGAACAGTGCTTTGTACATAAGTAAGCGTTTATTAAATGCCAACATTATTAGTAGTAGTAGTAGTAACGGTCGAAAGCTGATTCATTCTCGTCACCCTAAGGCATAACCAACAGCGTTGGCCTAGTGCCGGCAGGGCACTGAACTAGGCGTTTTTAACAGGAAAAGATATGGTCTTCGCCCTGAAGAAGTTCGTTCATTCATTCATTCAATCGTATTTATTGAGCGCTTACTGTGTGCAGACCACTGGACTAAGCGCTTGGGAAGTACAAGTTGGCCACCTATAGAGACGGTCCCCACCCAACGGTGGGCTCACAGTCTAGAAGGGGGAGACAGACAACAAAACAAATAATGATATATGTTAAGTGCTTACTATCATCATCATCATCATCATCAATCGTATTTATTGAGCGCTTACTGTGTGCAGAGCACTGTACTAAGCGCTTGGGAAGTACAAGTTGGCAACATATAGAGACGTTCCCTACCCACGCAAAGCACTGTTCTAAGCACTGGGTGGATACAAGGCGATCAGGTTGTCCCACGGGGGGCTCACAGTCTTAATCCCCATTTTCCAGATGAGGGAACTGAGGCCCAGAGAAGTGAAGTGACTTGCCCAAAGTCACACAGCTGACAATTGGTGGAGCCGGGATTTGAACCCATGACCTCTGACTCCCAAGCCCGGGCTCTTTCCACTGAGCCACGCTGCTCACCATCTGTCGGGGGAAGGTGAGCCATCAGAAATGGGCGAAAGTTGAGAAGGAAAGAGTAGACACATGTCAGTGCTGGGGATCGCTGTCAGTAAGCGCTCATTAAAGACGATTAGCTGACTAATTAGGCAGGTCTGGGCAGGTGCTTAGTACAGTACAGTGTCTGCGAGCTTACTGTGAGGAGGTAATATGTCTACCAACTCTGTTATAATGTCCTTTCCCGAGTGCTTTAGTACAGTACAGAGAAGCAGCATGGCTCAGTGGAAAGAGCCCGGGCTTTGGAGTGAGAGGTCATGGGTTCGAATCCCGGCTCCGCCAATTGTCAGCTGGGTGACTTTGGGCAAGTCACTTCACTTCTCTACGCCTCAGTTCCCTCATCTGTAAAATGGGGATGAAGACCGTGAGCCCCCCGTGGGTCAACCTGATTACCTTGTTACCTCCCCAGCGCTTAGAACAGTGCTTTGCACATAGTAAGTGCTTAATAAATGCCATCATTATTATTATTATTAGTGATCTGCGCACATTAAGCACTCAATAAATACCATTGATTGACTGACACAGATTGAGCCCCCGCCTTACCTCCTTCCCCTCACCACAGCACCTGTATATATGTTTGTACGCATTTATTACTCTATTTTACTTGTACATATTTATTCAATTTATTTTACTTTGTTACTATGTTTTATTTTGTTCCCTGTCTCCCCCTCCTAGACTGTGAGCCCACTGTTGGGTAGGGACCGTGTCTATATGTTGCCAGCTTGTACTTCCCAAGCGCTTAGTACAGTGCTCTGCACATAGTAAGCGCTTAATAAATGCCATCATTATTATTATTATTAGTGCTCTGCGCACATTTAGCACTCAGTAAATACCATTGATTGACACAGATTGAGCCCCCGCCTTACCTCCTTTCCCTCACCGCAGCACTTGTATATATGTTGGTACGCATTTATTACTCTATTTATTTTACTTGTACCTATTTATTCTATTTATTTTACTTTGTTACTATGTTTTATTTTGTTGTCTGTCTCCCCCTTCTAGACTGTGAGCCCACTGTTGGGTAGGGACCGTCTCCATATGTTGCCAACTTGTACTTCCCAAGCGCTTAGTACAGTGCTCTGCACACAGTAAGTGCACAATAAATACGATTGAATGAATGAATGGGTTAATAATAATGATGGCATTTATTAAGCGCTTCCTATGTGCCAAGCACTGTTCTAAGCGCTGGGGAGGTTACAAGGTGATCAGCTTGTCCCACGGGGGGCTCACAGTCTTCATCCCCATTTTACAGATGAGGTCACTGAGGCTCAGAGAAGTGACGTGACTTGCCCAAATCAGAGAATGCATTCTGGAGGAGTTGGCTTTTTAGGATACTGAAGAAGGGAGGGGGAAAAAATTTGCTAAAACTGGGGAGTGGAAGGTGTGGGTAATACAATGTGGTACTTGTTAAAACACTTACTATGTAGCGAGCACTGTACGTACTAAACGCTCAGGGCAGAGACGATACAATCAGGTTAGGCTCCACATGGGGCTTACAATTTAAGTAGGAGGGAGAACGGGCATTGAATCCCTATTTTACAGATGAGGAAACTGCGTTCATTCATTCATTTAATCGTATTTATTGAGCGCTTACTGTGTGCAGAGCACTGTACTAAGCGCTTGGGAAGTCCAAGTTGGCAACATCTAGAGACGGTCCCTACCCAACAGTGGGCTCACAGTCTAGAAGGGGGAGACAGAGAACAAAACATATTAACAAGAATAAAATAAATAGAATAAATATGTACAAATAAAATGGAGTAATAAATCTGTACAAACATATACATATATACAGGTGCTGTGGGTAGGGGAAGGAGGTAAGGTGGGGGGGGATGGGGAGGAGGGAGAGACTGTGAGCCCACTGTTGGGTAAGGACCGTCTCTATATGTTGCCAACTTGGACTTCCCAAGCGCTTAGTACAGTGCTGTGCATCATCATCATCATCATCAATCGTATTTATTGAGCGCTTACTATGTGCAGAGCACTATACTAAGCGCTTGGGAAGTACAAATTGGCAACATATAGAGACAGTCCCTACCCAACAGTGGGCTCACAGTCTAAAAGGGGGAGACAGAGAACAAAACCAAACATACTAACAAAATAAAATAAATAGGATAGATATGTACAAGTAAAATAAATAAATAGAGTAATAAATATGTACAAACATATATATATATATATATATATATATATATATATATATATACAGGTGCTGTGGGGAAGGGAAGGAGGTAAGATGGGGGGATGGAGAGGGGGACGAGGGGGAGAGGAAGGAAGGGGCTCAGTCTGGGAAGGCCTCCTGGAGGAGGTGAGCTCTCAGCAGGGCCTTGAAGGGAGGAAGAGAGCTAGCTTGGTGGATGGGCAGAGGGAGGGCATTCCGGGCCAGGGGGAGCACGTGGGCCGGGTGTCGACGGCGGGACGGGCGAGAACGAGGCCTAACGGTGAGGAGATTAGCGGTGGCAGAGGAGCGGAGGGTGCGGGCTGGGCTGGAGAAGGACAGAAGGGAGGTGAGGTAGGAGGGGGCAAGGGGATGGATGGACAGCCTGGAAGCCCAGGGTGAGGAGTTTCTCCCTACCCAAGAACGGGCTCACAGTCTAGAAGGGTCACGACCTTTTCTCCTCTCCCCGGGGCAGGTGGACCCCTTCTACGCCTCTATCATCCTATTTTTCGGCCGGGCCTGGGACGCCGTCACGGACCCCATGGTGGGCTTCTTCATCAGCAAGTCCCACTGGAACCGCCTGGGTCGCCTCATGCCCTGGTAAGAGGAGGGGCTTCTCCCCCTTTCTCCCTCCTCAGCCTTTGCCAACGTCTGCCCTGCGCGTCTCCCTTCTCCCTCCCAACGACGTGGCTGAAGGGGGTGGCCGTGGGAGGGTGATGGGGAAGCGGGTGCATCAGCAACGTAAGTTAGAAAGGCGTGTGGGTGTGTGTTTGTGTGTTTGTGTGTGTGTACACACGTCCCCCACCAGGCTTGAGCCCGGTAGGAGCTATTTCCTCTCAAAGAATCCACATCCCACTTCGCGAGATCTGTTCCCCTCCGCTTCCCTCCTCCCGCCCCAACCCCAGGGCAGGAAACGTGGGACCAAACCGCACCAGGCCGTTTCTGAGCCGAATCTCGTAGCCACCCCAGCGCTTAGTACAGTCAGCGTGGCGTGACTCGGTGGGCTTTGGAGTCAGAGGTCATGGGTTCAAATCCAGCCTCCGCCAAGTGTCAGCTGTGTGACTTTGGGCACTTCACGTCTCTGTGCCTCACTTCCTCATCTGTAAAATGAGGATTTTTTAAAACTGGGAGCCCCCCGTGGGACAACCTGATCACCTTGTAACCTCCCCAGCGCTTAGAACAATGCACATAGTAAGCGCTTAACAAATAAAATCATGATTATTATCATTACAGTGCCTGGCACACAGTAAGCGCTTAACAAATACCAGAATTATTATTATCACTCCCTGCCAATGCTTCCTCTTCCCTGCCCCTGGGTGTTGGCAGAAACTGTGCTTCCCCCACCCCAGTGTGGGTAAGCCACTTGGGGCTGTCATTGCCGCTCTCTCACCACCTCCGTGGCTGATGAAGCGCTTAGTACAGTGCTCTGCACACAGTAAGCGCTCAATAAATACGATTAAGGGGAACCTTGGGCTCGGCAGAGGAAATGATCGGCGGAGAGCATGTCATTGGATCTCCTGATCCAGGTGGGCTGGGGAACTTATTTTTTATTTATTTATTTATTTATATTTATTATTTATTTTATTTTTATTTATTATTTATTTTATTTTTATTTATTTATTTATTTTTATTTATTTATTTTACTTGTACATATCTATTCTATTTATTTTATTTTGTGAGTATGTTTGGAACTTATTTTTTTATTTTTTATTTATTTATTTATTTATTTTTATTTATTTATTTTACTTGTACATATCTATTCTATTTATTTTGTGAGTATGTTTGGTTTTGTTCTCCGTCTCCCCCCTTTTAGACTGTGAGCCCACTGTTGGGTAGGGACTATCTCTAGATGTTGCCAACTTGGACTTCCCAAGCGCTTAGTACAGTGCTCTGCACACAGTAAGCGCTCAATAAATACGATTGATTGATTGAGAGCATTTATTCATTTGACTGTATTTGTCGAGCACCTGTTGTGGGTGGACCACTGTACTAAGCGCTTGGGAGAGTATGATAGAACAATAAACTTCTGCCCCAGGGAGAGAGTGGAAGGTCTAGAACAGGATGCTCCAATCCATCCCGCGGAAGAATTCCCGTCAATCCTATTTTTCCCGCAGCTACCGTGTGTCAAACAGTGCACCCGGAAGAATAGGACGTAGTTGACAGACAAAATCCCTGCCCTCAAAGAACTTTTTATTTTTTTTTTAATGGCATTTATTAAGCGCTTACTATGTGCAAAGCACTGTTCTAAGCGCTGGGGCGATACAAGGTGATCAGGTTGTCCCACAGAGGGTTCACAGTCTTCACCCCCATTTTACAGATGAGGGAACTGAGGCCCAGACAAGTTAAGTGACTTGCCCAAAGTCACACAGCTGACAATTGGAGGAGCTGGGATTTGAACCCACAACCTCTGACTCTAAAACCCGGGCTCTAACAATCAGCAGCTGAGAAGCAGCGTGGTTTAGAGCCCGGGCTTGGGAGTCAGAAGGACCTGGGTTCTAATCCTGGCCCTGCCACACGTCGGCTGTGTGACCTCGGGCAAGCCGCTTCGCTTTTCTGGGCCTCAGTTACCTCATCTGAAAAGTGGGGATGGAGAGTGTCAGCCCCGTGTGGGACAGGGACTGTGTCCAACCTGATTAATTTGTATTTACCACCAGGAGCTTACAGTCTAGAGGGGGAGACTCTAAAAGTTAGAGCCTGGGATTTGGAGTCAGAGGTCATGGGTTCAAATCCCGGCTCCGCCAATTGTCAGCTGTGTGACTTGGGGCAAGTCACTTCACTTCTCTGGGCCTCAGTTACCTCATCTGTAAAATGGGGATGAAGACTGTGAGCCCCCCCCGTGGGACAATCTGCTTACCTTGTAACCTCCCCAGTGCTTAGAACAGTGCTTTGCACATAGTAAGCGTTTAATAAATGACATTATTATTATTATTATTATTATTAAAACGTTACAATAGACTATCAACGCTCTTTCCCTAGCACTTACTACAGTGCTCTGCACAGAATAAGCGCTCAGCAAATACCTTAGAGAGACAGCATGGCTCAGTGGAAAGAGCACAGGCTTTGGAGTCAGAGGTCATGGGTGCAAATCCCGACTCTGCCAATTGTCAGCTGTGTGACTTTGGGCAAGTCACTTCACCTCTCTGGGCCTCAGTTCCCTCATCTGTAAAATGGGGATTAAAACTGTGAGCCCCCTGTGGGATGACCTGATCACCTTGTAACCCCCCCAGTGCTTAGAACAGTGCTTTGCACATAGTAAGTGCTTAATAAGTAAGTGGGAAGCAGCGTGGCTCAGTGGGAAGAGCCCGGGCTTTGGAGTCAGAGGTCATGGGTTCAAATCCCAGCTCCGCCGCTTGTCAGCTGTGTGACTTTGGGCAAGTCACTTCACTTCTCTGGGCCTCAGTTCCCTCATCTGTAAAATGGGGATTAAGACTGTGAGCCCCCCGTGGGACGACCTGATCACCTTGTAACCTCCCCAGCGCTTAGAATAGTGATTTGCACATAGTAAGCACTTAATAAATGCCATCATTATTATTATTATTACAAGTAAGAATATGCACATAAATGGAGCAGGGGTGGGGTGACTGAGTACTAAGTGCACGGGTGAGGTAGATTCCTACCCTCAAGGAGTTTACAATCTGTAATTTTGTAAATTTGTAAATTTGTTCAGGGCTGGGGCAGGTCTAGTATTATTATTATTATTATTCCTGTCCTCGAAGAACCTACTCAGTCAAGGATAGTCAACGCTTAGCACAGAGCGCTCTCCTAAATATTTGGGAGAGTACCACAGAAGACAAATACCCATTAGCCGCTCTCAGGGAGTTTGCAATCTAATGGGGAAGGCAGACAGATTTCCAGATCCTGGGAACGGGACGAGGGAGTCTAAAACCCAGTCAGCCGTATTTATTGAGCACTTGCGGGGTGCGGAACACTGTACTAAGTGCTTGAGAGGATACAATATAACAGACACGTTCTCGGCCCATAACGAGTTGACAGTCTAAAATCCCGCAGATGTGTCGGGGTGAAATTTCGGAATAAACTGAATGTGAAACTGAGTGGGCTTGGGACAAGTGGCAGAGTCAGGATTGGAACCCAAGTCCTCCTACTCTGAGGCGGGCACACTATGCACCAGGCCACGCTTCTTCTGAGCACTTATGTGATCCTGGGTGCGGAGCGTGACTTGCCCAAGGTCACACAGCGTGTATTAAACACTTGACAGGGTACAATAGAGTTGGGCAGACTCCAGTCCTGCCCTTGGGATGCTTAAGAAGCAGCGCGGCTCAGTGGAAAGAGCCCGGGCTTTGGAGTCGGAGGTCATGGGTTCAAATCCTGGCTCTGCCACTTAGCTGTATGACTTTGAGTCACTTCACTTCTCTGGGCCTCAGTTCCCTCATCTGTAAAATGGGGATGAAGACTGTGAGCCTCATGTGGGACAACCTGATCACCTTGTAACCTCCCCAGCACTTAGAACTTTTCATTCATTCAGTCGTATTTATTGAGCGCTTACTGTGTGCAGAGCACTGTACTAAGCGCTTGGGAAGTACAAGTTGGCAACATAGAACAGTGCTTTGCACCTAGCGCTTAATAAATGCTATTATTATTATTGTTATTATTACAGTCAAGTAGCTGTCAAGCGGAGGGTGGTTTTTGGTCTCCTGATCTCTCAAACTCGAAGGGTGCCCACTCAGCTCCGTGGGCTCTCCGGGAAGGTCTCTGCCCTTGGGAGTTTCTGGAATGTGTTAATTCCAAGGCTTTGGGGCTGGGAATTTCATTTCTTTGATTCCCCCGACTCCTGCCTCAGCAGGGGGGTTGGGTGGAAGCAGAGAAAACTCTCATTTCACAGCCAAGGATGAGATACTATTTTGTTTAATGATGGATCCTGCCATCCAGCCCTTCGTGAGCGGGGATGAGAAGCCTTACCCCCTACTCTCACCCCCATTTATTCAGTCAATCGTATTTATTAAGCGCTTACTGTGTGCAAAGCACTGTATTCATTCAGTCGTATTTATGGAGCGCTTACTGCGTGCAGAGCACTGTACTAAGCGCTTGGGAAGTCCAAGTTGGTAACATCTAGAGACGGTCCCTACCCAACGGCGGGCTCACAGTCTAGAAGGGGGAGACAGAGAACAAAACAAAACATATTAACAAAATAAAATAAATAGAATAAATATGTACAAATAAAATAGAGTAATAAATACACTGTAGACATATTAACAAAATAAAATAAATAGAATAAATATGTACAAATAAAATAGAGTAATGAATACACTGTAGACGTATTAACAAAATAAAATAAATAGAATAAATATGTACAAATAAAATAAATAGAGTAATAAACTGTAGTAAGCTTAGGACAGTCACATTCCCTGCCCACAACCCCCTGTACTGTACTAAGCGCTTGGGAAGTCCAAGTTGGCAACATCTAGAGACGGTCCCTACCCAACAGTGGGCTCACAGTCTAGAAGGGGGAGACAGACAACAAAACATATTAACAAAATAAAATAAATAGAATAAATATGCACAAATAAAATAAATAAAGTAATAAATTCAGTCTGAAGGGTTGTGGACGCGTGGCTTAGTGGAAAGAGCCCAGGCTTGGAAGTCAGAGGTCATGGGTTCTAATCCCGACTCCGCCACTTGTCAGCTGTGTGACTTTGGACAAGTCGCTCCACTTCTCTGGGCCTCAGTGACCTCATCTGTAAAATGGGGACGAAGACTGTGAGCCCCCCGTGGGACAACCTGATCACCTTGTATCTACCCCAGCGCTTAGAACAGTGCTTGGCGCGTCGTAAGTGCTTAACAAAGCTTAACAAGCGCTTAACAAAGTCTTCTAGACTGTGAGCCCACTGTGGAGACGCGTGGCTTAGTGGAAAGAGCCCGGGCTTGGAAGTCAGAGGTCATGGGTTCTAATCCCGACTCCGCCACTCATCAGCTGTGTGACTTTGGGCAAGTCGCTCCACTTCTCTGGGCCTCAGTGACCTCATCTGTAAAATGGGGACGAAGACTGTGAGCCCCCCGTGGGACAACCTGATCACCTTGCATCTACCCCAGCGCTTAGAACAGTGCTTGGCACGTCGTAAGTGCTTAACAAAGTCTTCTAGACCGTGAGCCCACTGTTGGGTAGGGACCGTCTCTAGATGTTGCCAACTTGGACTTCCCAAGCGCTTAGTCCAGTGCTCTGCATGCAGTAAGCGCTCAATAAATACAATTGAATGGATGAATGAATGAACAAATGCCATCATTTGGAGAAGCAGTGTGGCTCAGTGGAAAGAGCCCGGGCTTTGGAGTCAGAGGTCATGGGTTCAAACCCCGGCTCTGCCAACTGTCAGCTGGGTGACTTTGGGCAAGTCACTTCACTTCTCTGTGCTTCAGTGACCTCATCTGTAAAACGGGGATGAAGACTGTGAGCCCCCGCGTGGGACAGCCTCATTACCTTGTAACCTCCCCAGCGCTTAGAACAGTGCTTTGCACATAGTAAGCGCTTAATAAATGCCATTATTATCATTTGTGATGGCTGTGAGCCCCACGTGGGACAATCTGATCACCTTGTATCCCCCCAGTGCTTAGAACAGTGCTTGGCACGTAGTAAGCGCTTAACAAATGCCATCATTATTATTATTATCATTATTATTATGTGGAGGGAGCTGCTTTATTCTTATGGTTTTTTGTTTTTGTGATTTTTCTGGGTGATTGTTCACCCAATTCCACAGGCTGGAGTCAGGGTGGAGGGGGTGGGAGAGGGAATGGGGTGGAGCTGGCACTGCCCCTGCCCCAGGGGAGGGGAAGGGGTGTGTTTTGGTCACGCGGGCCCGCCTGGTGCCCACCGCCCCCTCTTCCTGGCACAGCTGGGTTGAGTCAGGCCAAGCCGGCCGAGGTTACTATGAGTCAAACCTGTGCCAGGCCCCAAGAGCCCGTGGCTGACTTAATTATTCATTCATTCAATCGTATTTATTGAGCGCTTACTGTGTGCAGGGCACCGTGCTAATAATAATAATGGCATTTGTTAAGCGCTTACTACGTGCAAAGCACTGTTCTAAGCGCGGGGGGGATACAGTGTGACCAAGTTGTCCCACGTAGGGCTCACAGTCTTGATCCCCATTTTTCCAGATGAGGTCACTGAGGCTCAGAGAAGTGAAGTGACTTGCCCAAGGTCACACAGTAAACTTGTGGTGGAGCTGGGATTCGAACCCACGACCTCTGACTGCAAAGCCCGGGCTTTTCCCACTGAGCCACGCTGCTTCTCGAAGCGCTTGGGAGAGGACAGTATGACCATAAGCAGAAACATGGAGAAGCAGCGTGGCTCGGTGGAAAGAGCCCGGGTTTGCAGTCAGGGGTCGTGGGTTCTGATCCCGGCTCTGCCACTCAACAGCTGTGTGACTTTGGGTCAGTCATTTATAATAATAATAATAATAATAATAATAATAATAATAATAATAATAACGATGACATTTATTATTAATAATAATGGGGGAATTTATTAAGCGCTTACTATGTGCAAAGCACTGTTCTAAGCGCTGGGGAGGTTACAAGGGGATCAGGTTGTCCCACAGGGGGCTCGCAGTCTTCATCCCCCTTTGACAGATGAGGGAACTGAGGCCCAGAGAAGAGACTTGCCCAAAGTCACACAGCTGACAGTTGGCGGAGCCGGAATTTGAACCCATGACCTCCGACTCCAAAGCCCGGGCTCTTTCCACTGAGCCACGCTGCTTCTCCAAGTCACTTCACTTCTCTGGGCCTCAGTTCCTTCATCTGTAAAATGGGGATGAAGACTGTGAGCCCCACGTGGGACAACCTGATCACCTTGTATACTCCCCAGTGCTTAGAACAGTGCTTGGCACATAGTAAGCGCATAATAAATGTCATTGTTATTATACACTTCTCTGTGCCTCAGTGACCTCATCTGTAAAATGGGGATGAAGACTGTGAGCCCCACGTGGGACAACCTGATCACCTTGTATAATCCCCAGCGCTTAGAACAGTGCTTGGCACATAGTAAGCAATCAACAAATGCCATCATTATTATTATTATTATTATTATTATTCTCTGCCCACAACCAGTCGAGGAGATGACCTACATTAAAGTTTGTGCATGTGCATCTGGGTGACGATGACTCTTTCCCCGCTTCAAAGGTTTATTGAAGGCACATCTTCCAGAGGCTTTCCGTTCATTCAGTCAGATTTATTGAGCACTTGCTATGTGCAAAGCACTGTTCTAAGCACTTGGGAGCGTGGCTCAGTGGAAAGAGCACGGGCTTTGGAGTCAGAGGTCATGGGTTTGAATCCCGGCTCCACCAATTGTCAGCTGTGTGACTTTGGGCAAGTCACTTAATTTCTCTGTGCCTCAGTTACCTCATCTGGAAAACGGGGATTAAGACTGTGAGCCCCATGTGGGAAAACCTGATCACCTTGTAACCTCCCCAGCGCTTAGAACAGTGCTTTGCACATAGTAAGCGCTTAATAAATGCCATTATTATTATTATTATTATTACAGTGTAACAGACACATTCCCCGCCCACAATGAGCTTCCCTGACTAAGCCTTCCTTTCCTCTTCTCCCACTCCCTCCTTCATCGCCCTGACTTGCTCCCTTCATTCATCTCCCCCTCCCAGCCCCACGGCATTCATTCCTTCATTCAGTCCTATTTACTGAGCGCTTATCGAATGCAAAGCACTGTACTAAGCACTTGGGAGAGGCCAACATAACCACAGGCACATTCCTGCCCACAGTGAGCTCACAGCCTGTTTAATTGTTTTGATGCCTGTCTCCCCCTTCTAGACTATGAGCCCGTTGTGGGCAGGGATTGTCTCTCTTTGTTGCTGAATTGTACTTTCCAAACGCTTAGTACAGTGTCCTACTGTACTGTTCTACTCCCCCTCTCCATCCCCCCCCCCCGCCTTACCTCCTTCCCTTCCCCACAGAACCTGTATATATGTTTGTATGTATTTATTACTCTATTTATTTTACTTGTGCATATTTATTCTGTTTATTTTATTCTGTTAATATGTTTTGTTTTGTTCTCTGTTTCCCCCTTCTAAACTGTGAGCTCACTGTTGGGTGGGGACCGTCTCTATATGTTGCCAACTTGTACTTCCCAAGCGCTTAGTACAGTGCTCTGCACACAGTAAGCGCTCAATAAATACGATTGATTGTTCTGCACACAGTAAGTGCTCAATGAATGCAATTGAATTGTGTGACCTTGGGCAAGTCACTTAACTTCTCTGAGCCTCAGTTCCCTCATCTGGAAAATGGGGATTAAGACTGTGAGCCCCCAGTGGGACAACCTGATCGCCTTGTATCCCCGCCAGGGCTTAGAACAGTGCTTTGCACATAGTAAGCGCTTAACAAATGCCATCATTATTAATTGAATGAATGAATGTCCCTATCTGTAATTTGTTCATATTAATGTCAGTCTTCCCTTATAGACTCTAAGCTCGTTGTGAGCAGGGAATAATAATAATAATAATAATGGCATTTATTAAGCACTTACTATGTGCAAAGCACTGTTCTAAGCACTGGGGAGTTTACAAGGAGATCAGGTGGTCCCACAGGGGGCTCACAGTCTTAATCCCCATTTTCCAGATATGAGGAAACTGAGGCACAGAGAAGTGAAGTGACTTGCCCAAAGGCACACTGTTCATACCCTTTCAAGCGCTTAGAGAAGCAGCGAGGCTCAGTGGAAAAAGCATGGGCTTTGGAGTCAGAGGTCATGGGTTCAAATCCCGGGTCTGCCACTTGTCAGCTGTGTGACTTTGGGCAAGTCACTTGACCTCTCTGTGCTTCAGTTACCTCATCTGGAAAAATGGGGATTAATAATAATAATAATAATAATAATAATGGCATTTATTAAGTGCTCATATGTGCAAAGCACTGTTCTAATCAATCAATCAATCGTATTTATTGAGCGCTTACTGTGTGCAGAGCACTGTACTAAGTGCTTGGGAAGTACAAGTTGGCAGTATATAGAGACGGTCCCTACCCAACAGTGGGCTCACAGTCTAAAAGGGGGAGACAGAGAACAAAACCAAACATACTAACAAAATAAAATAAATAGAATAGATATGCACAAATAGAGTAATAAATATGTACAAACATATATACAGGTGCTGTGGGGAAGGGAAGGAGGTAAGATGGGGAGGATGGAGAGCACTGATTAAGACCGTGAGCCCCCCGTGGGACAACCTGATCACCTTGTAACCTCCCCAGCGCTTATTAATGGCTTAATAAATGCCGTTATTTAAAAAAAGCGCTTAGTGCAGTGCTCAGTACTCGGTGAGCACTCGGTAGACATGATTGACTGACTGACTTGCCCGGTGACATGTGTGCTTACGCATATGTGCCTTGATGACAGCGTCTTTCCGATGGGAGTGTCCACTCTCCCCCGTTCCCCACCCAGGGGGAGGGCAGTACCACACCCCTCCCTCGTGGCTGATGATAGAAGCAGCGTGGCTCAGTGGAAAGAGCGCAGGCTTTGGAGTCAGAGGTCATGGGTTCAAATCCTGGCTCTGCCAATTGTCGGCTGGGTGACTTTGGGCAAGTCACTTCACTTCTCTGGGCCTCAGTTCCCTCATCTGGAAAATGGGGATGAAGACTGGGAGCCCCACGTGGGACAACCTGATCACCTTGTAACCTCCCCGGCGCTTAGAAAAGTGTTTTGCACGTAGTAAGCGCTTAATAAATGCCATCATTATTATTATTATTATTATCCGGAGGAGGCGGCTGCTGGATTTTCTCTGGGTGGCGTCATACTCCCTTGAAGGAATGGAAAACTTTCCCGAGTCCTGCCCCCGCCCGCCTGGTTTCTTGTTGGGGTTGCCGGGATCCCAGAGTTACCAGGAAGCAGGCATGAGCTGGGTGGAGAGGGGGAATCAGTCCATCAATCAATAGTAGCTCCTGAACGTATTATCCATCAATCAATCAACCAATCAGTAGTATCTCCTGAACGTATCGATTGAGGTTGTCGAGAGGCAGCACGGCATAGTGGATAGAACCCGGGCCCGGGAGTAGGAAGGACTGTGAGCCCACTGTTGGGTAGGGACCGTCTCTATATGTTGCCATCTTGTACTTCCCAAGCGCTTAGTCCAGTGCTCTGCACACAGTAAGCGCTCAAGAAATAGGATTGATTGATTGATTGACCTGGATTCTAACCTCAACTCCGCCCCGGGTCTGCCCTGTGACCTTTGGCAAGTCAAGCGACTTCTCTGGGCCTCAGTTTCCTCATCTGGAAACAGATGAGGCTTCAGATGGTGAATCCCACGTGGGACAGGGAGCGGGTCCAACCTGATTTGCCTGTATCTACCCCAGCGCTGAGAACGATGCCTGGCACTTAATAAGCGCTCCTTCTAGACTGTGAGCCCGCTGTTGGGTAGGGACCGTCTCTATATGTCGCCAACTTGGACTTCCCAAGCGCTTAGTCCAGTGCTCTGCACTCAGTAAGCGCTCAATAAATACGATTGATTGATTGAAAAAATACCAGAAAAAAGAGCATTTACTCTGTGCGGAGCACTGTACCAAGGGAAGGGAAGGGAGCTCATGAGAAGCAGCATGGCTCAGTGGAAAAAGCATGGTCTTTGGAGTCAGAGGTCATGGGTTCAAACCCCAACTCCGCCAATTGTCAGCTGTATGACTTTGGGCAAGTCACTTAACTTCTCTGTGCCTCAGTTCCCTCATCTGTAAAGTGGGGATTAAGACTGTGAGCCCCCCGTGGGACAACCTGATCACCTCGTAACCTCCCCAGCACTTAGAACAGTGCTTTGCACATAGTAAGCGCTTAATAAATGCCATCATTAAAGAGAGTCTCCCACCACCAAGAGCAAACAGTAAGGGCACCGTCTCCGTCCCCCCACCACCCCCAGGCTTGGGGCCCTGCGACCAGTGGGTTGCTATAGCTAAGAGCTATATCTTTTTGGGGGTGACCATTAGGTACCACCCCTCCTGCCTCCATTGGGGGTGACCATTAGGTAATTATAATAATAATAATAGCATTTATTAAGCACTTACTATGTGCAAAGCACTGTTCTAAGTGTTGGGAAGGTTACAAGGTGATCAGGCTGTCCCACGGGGGGCTCACAGTCTTAATCCCCATTTTACAGATGAGGTAACTGAGGCCCACCACCCCCAGGCTTGGGGCCCTGCGACCAATGGGTTGCTATAGCTAAGAGCTATACCTTTTTGGGGGTGACCATTAGGTACCACCCCCCATCCTCCATTGGGGGTGACCATTAGGTAATAATAATAATAATGGCATTTATTAAGCGCTTACTATGTGCAAAGCACTGTTCTAAGTGCTGGGGAGGATGCAAGGTGATCAGGTTGTCCCACATGGGGCTCACAGTCTTCATCCCCATTTTCCAGATGAGGTAACTGAGGCCCAGAGAAGTGAAGTGACTTTCCCAAAGTCACACAGCTGGCAATTGGCAGAGCTGGGATTTGAACCCCTGACTTCTGACTCCAAAGCCTGGGCTCTTTCCACTGAGCCACGAGGTACCACCCCCGCCCTCCTCCATTGAGCCAAGAGAAGCAGCGTGGCTCATTGGAAAAGAGCCTGGGCTTTGGAGTCAGAGGTCATGGGTTCAAATCCAGGCTCCACCAACTGTCAGCTGTGTGACTTTGGGCAAGTCACTTCACTTCTCTGGGCCTCAGTGACCTCATCTGGAAAATGGGGATTAAGACTGTGAGCCCCCCGTGGGACAATCTGATCACCTTGTAACCTCCCCAGCGCTTAGAACAGTGCTTTGCACATAGTAAGCGCTTAATAAAATGCCATTATTATTATGATTATCACAGTGCTTAGCACATAGCAAGTGCTTAAATACCACCATTATTATTATTGTTATATTGTATTCTCCCAAGGTTTGGAAAGGGTCAGCTGGTCTGTTTTCCCCGCATCCTTTTCAGTTCTGGCTCTGTTGGTCGGCTCCGGTGTCCCCGTGTCCTTCAGAAGACCAGGGCTCCTAAACCGAGGACTAATTGTAAGGGTCAGTTGGCTAGTATCCGATCTTTTAGACTGTGAGCCCACTGTTGGGTAGGGACTGTCTCTATATGTTGCCAACTTGTACTTCCCAAGCGCTTAGTCCAGTGCTCTGCAGACAGTAAGCGCTCAATAAATATGATTGATTGATTGGCTTTGGCACACAGAATGTGGGAGCCCAGTTTGGAGGGGAGGCGGAGAGTGTGGGGTGGGTACGTTTGCGTCGTCCTGCTCTCCATCCTCCAACCTTGACTCCTCTCCCTGTCCCTACTCCTGAAGTTCTGGGCCACCAATCAATCAATCAATCCATCGTATTTATTGAGCGCTTACTGTGGGCAGAGCACTGGACTAAGCGCTTGGGAAGTCCAAGTTGGCAACATCTAGAGACGGTCCCTACCCAACAGTGGGCTCACAGTCTAAAAGACTGTAAAAGTCTAAAAGACCAGGGAGGCGAACCTCTGGAATTTATTTTAAAATCCGCCTTTCCCACTAGAGAGGAAGCTCCTTGGCAGGGATAATGTCCACCTCCCGTATTATACTCTCCCGAGGGCGCTTAGAGCACTGCCCTGCCCAAAGTAAACACTCACTCCCCTTGGGAGGAGAAAGTTCTTTCATTCGTTCATTCAGTCATATTGATTGAGCACTTACGGTGTGCCGAGCACTGTACTAAGCACCATCCTGCAGCAAAATAGAGACAATCCCTTCCCAACAACGGGCTCACCGTCTAGAAGTGTATTCTGGAAGTTTAGCTTTGTAATCCCTTCTCCCTCCTGGAATCCTGTGGAAGGGCAGGGGCCTTCTCAACCCCAAGATGGTCACTATAATTACACTGCCAGGACTCAACTCTCCTCCATCTTCTTTCCCAAAGCCCAGTCAGTGGTCTTTACTGAGGGGAAAAACAGTAGAGAATCAATCAATCAATCCATCGTATTTACTGAGCGCTTACTGTGTGCAGAGCACTGGACTAAGCGCTTGGGAAGTACAAGTCGGCAACACATAGAGACAGTCCCTACCCAACAGCGGGCTCGCAGTCTAGAACGGGGAGACAGAGAACAAAACCAAACATACTAATATAATAAAATAAGTAGAATAGATATGTACAAGTAAGATAAATAGAGTAATAAATATGTACAAACATATATACATATATACAGGTGCTGTGGGGAAGGGAAGGAGGTAAGATGGGGGGGATGGAGAGGGGGACGAGGGGGAGAGGAAGGAAGGGGCTCAGTCTGGGAAGGCCTCCTGGAGGAGGTGAGCTCTCAGTAGGGCCTTAGAGAAGAAGGCCCCGTGACAGAAAAAGGGAGGCGGGCAGCTGTCAGCCTCAGTCTACCCTTCTGGTGGACTTCCCTCCTCCGGCTCTACTGTTATCTCGCCCTCGCCATGTGGTTATTAAAGCTGTTGACTTTCTATCACTCTCTCCCTCCACGCCTCCCCAAGACTGTGAGCTTGCCATAGCCAGGGGATTGGTCCATCTGTGGTTGCATCGTCCCCTCCCAAGCACTTAGTACGGTGCCCTTCACCCAGTAGACGCTCAATAAATACGACTGAATGAACGGATGAACTTTGTTCAGCCCAGCTAGACTGTGAGCCCACTGTTGGGTAGGGACCGTCTCTATACGTTGCCAACTTGGACTTCCCAAGCACTTAGTACGGTGCTCTGCACCCAGTAAGCGCTCAATAAATATGACTGAATGAACGGATGAACTTTGTTCAGCCCAGCTAGACTGTGAGCCCACTGTTGGGTAGGGACCGTCTCTATATGTTGCCAACTTGGACTTCCCAAGCGCTTAGTACGGTGCTCTGCACCCAGTAAACACTCAATAAATACGACTGAATGAATGGATGAACTTTGTTCAGCCCAGCTAGACTGTGAGACCGCTGTTGGGTAGGGACCGTCTCTATATGTTGCCAACTTGGACTTCCCAAGCGCTTAGTACGGTGCTCTGCACACAGTAAGCGCTCAATAAATACGATTGATTGATTGATTGAGGCTCGTCCAAGCTCGTATCCCCTGGCCGTCTTCCCCAAAATTCCCTACACGCCTCCTGTGCCTGGAGTTTTCTCCGGGAGGGTGGGAGGGGAATTCCGGCTGAAAGGCTCCTGGGAACGGGACAGAGGGTGGGCTGAATCCTCGCCCTCTGCTTCCCTCGGACTCCCCCGGTCTGGGCCTTAGCATAGCTGTTGGAGATCCCCTTCCTCATCCGATCCTTTGATGCCTTGCTTCCCGTAAGGAGGGGATGATTACTGGGGCTGGTGGGGGGTGCGGGAGAAGAGAGGGAGTTGATCTCGGTCCATCCCCTCCTCTCCTGTGTCCCCCACATTCCCTCGTGTCCTGCCACCGGCTTTCTGTCCTACCAGATGTATCCGGTGGCCTCGGGGCTTTGAAACGAGGACCGGTCCCTGTTTTGGGAGTGGGTCCCCTGACCCTCAACAAGTCAACAGTCCAGACTGGGCACTGGGGGAAAGCTGGGAGGGCCAGGGAGCGTCTAGAGGAATCTCAAGATACCCTCCTTTGCCTTCAAGGAGCTTATAGTCCAATGGGGAAGGCGTGGAAACACGAACACATTTTTATCTGGTTCACTGTTGCGGTCCGTTCTTTCCAGCCTGGTTTCCCGCCACTCCTTTCCCCTCTTAATAATGAATAATTATGGTCTTTGTAAAGCATTAACTATGTGCCAGTCACTTTCCATAGGATTAGACACAGTCCTTGTCCCGTGTGGGGCTCACCGTCTCAATCCCCGTTTTACAAGATGAGCGAACTGAGGCAACGGAGAATAATAATATTAATAATAATAATAATAATAATAATAATGGCATTATTCAAGCACTTACTATGTGCAAGGCACTGTTCTAAGAGCTGGGGGTATACAAGATACAAGGTCAGGTTATCCCACAGGGGGCTCACAGTCTTCATCCCCATTTTACAGATGAGCTACCTGAGGCCCAGAGAAGTTAAGTGACTTGCCCAAAGTCACACAGCTGACAAGAGGCAGAGCCAGGATTCGAACCCATGACCTCTGACTCCAAAGTCCATGCTCTTTCCACTGAGCCAGGCTGCTTCTCTAAGTGAATTGAAGTGACTTGCCCAAGGTCACACAGCAGACAAGTGGCGGAGCCGGGATTAGAACCCATGACCTTCTGACTGTGCCATGCTGCTTCTCACCTCTTCTACCCTGACGGTGGAGAAGCAGCGTGGCTCAGTGGAAAGAGCCCGGGCTTTGGAGTCAGAGGTCATGGGTTCAAATCCCAGGTCTGCCAGTTTTTTTGGGTTTTTTGATGGCATTTGTTAAGCGCTTACTATGTGCAAAGCACTGTTCTAAGCGCTGGGGAGTTTACAAGGTGATCAGGTTGTCCCACTTGGGGCTAACAGTCTTCATCCCCATTTTACAGTTGTCAGCTGTATGACTTTGGGCGAGTCACTTGACTTCTCTGGGCCTCAGTTCCCTCATCTGTAAAATGGGGATGAAGACTGGGAGCCCCCCGTGGGACAATCTGATCACCTTGTAACCTCCCCAGCACTTAGAACAGTGCTTTGCACAGAGTAAGCCCTTAATAAATGCCATCGTTATTATTAAAATTCTCCTGAAGAATCAGGCCGAGCCCATTGCGGGCAGGGAATGTGTCTTTTATACTGTGCTGTCCCAAGCGCTTAGTACAGTGCTCTGTGCACCGTAAGCCCTCAATAAATGGAATTGATTGATTGTTTTTTTTGTCCCCACCCGCAATCAGGATCATCTTCTCCACCCCGTTCGCCATGATCACCTACTTCCTCATCTGGTTCGTGCCGGATTTCTCCACGGGGCAGGTGATTTGGTACCTCATCTTCTACTGCCTGTTCGAGACCCTGGTCACGGTGAGTCACGGTGGTCACGGTCAATAAATACGATTGATTGATTGATTGAGTCGGGGGCAGCAAGAGGAAAAAAATCAATTCTTCCTCCCGAACCGGGCCCTCTCGGCCTCCTCTGGGATGGGACCAGGAGACTCTGTCTCGGGGCTCGCAGGATTGGAGGGAGTCATTGTTAATAATGACAATTATCATCAATAATAACAGTGATGGCATTAAGCACTTACTTTGTGCCAGGCACTGTACTAAGCGCCAGGGTAGATACAAGCAAATTGGGTTAGACACAGTCCTGCTCACAGTCTTAGTCCCCAGTCCTCATAGAGAAGCAGCGTGGCTCAGTGGAAAGAGCCCGGGCTTTGGAGTCAGAGGCCGTGGGTTCAAATCCCAGCTCCGCCAACTGTCAGCTGGGTGACTTCGGGCAAGTCGCTTCGCTTCTCGGTGCCTCAGTTCCCTCATCTGTAAAATGGGGATGAAGACTGTGAGCCCCCGTGGGACAACCTGATCACCTTGTAACCTCCCCAGCGCTTAGAACAGTGCTTTGCACATAGTAAGCGCTTAATAAATGCCATCGTTGTTGTTACTATTTGACAGATGAGGTAACTGAGGCACAGAGAAGTGAAGTAACTTGCCCAAGCCCCCCGGCTGACTTGCCAGCTTGTACTTTCATCATCATCATCATCATCATCAGTCGTATTTATTGAGCGCTTACTGTGTGCAGAGCACTGTACTAAGCGCTTGGGAAGTACAAGTTGGGAACATATAGAGACCCAACAGTAACCCTACCCAACAGTGGGCTCACAGTCTACTTTCCAAGCGCTTAGTACAGTGCTCTGCACACAGTGAGTGCTCGATAAATACGACTGAGTGAATGAATGAATGAAGTGGCGGAGCTGGGGTTAGAATCCATGACCTTCTGATTCCCAGGCCCATGCTCTACCCACTATGCCATGCTGTACTGGAGTCTCCCAAGTACTTAGTACAGTGCTCCGCACACAATAAGCGCTCAGTAAATACGACCGAGTGAACGGATGAGTCGGCGGAGGCCCGAGCCTGCCCTGATTAGAGGCCTCCTGTGGCTCCCCTGGAATGGGTTTGCCCCTGACCCTCTCTCAGGGTACACCGGGCTTCCAGCGCTTAGAACAGTGCTTTGCACGTAGTAAGCGCTTAATAAATGCCATCATTATTATTATTATTCTTCCCAGGGTGCGTCGGGCTTCCAAGAAGGAAAGAGCGGGGACCTAGGGGGAGGAAGCTGGGCTCCCGGCCTCGGGATCCCCATTTCCCGCGGGCCTCGAGTGGGTTTCTGACGACTGAGCCCTCGGCTTTCCCTCCCCAGTGCTTCCACGTCCCGTACTCAGCCCTGACCATGTTCATCAGCACGGAGCAGAGCGAGCGAGACTCGGCCACCGCTTACCGTGAGCCCCTCCCCGCCGCCGGCGGTCAAAACCTCGCCCCGTCCCCTCCAACGCCGCCGCGGGGGTGCTGACCGCTTGCCGGCGGGGACGCCCGAAGTCGGGCGCTCAGACGTTGGGGTGGGAGGCGGTGTGTGAGTGTGTGTCCCCCACAGAGGAAACTCAACACCCCGTGATGGTGGCTTGTGAGCCAGGATGGGAGAAAATTGCGCTGTCCTTCCCACTTCCCCATCCTAAGGAAGTTCTGAGGTCTTTGCCAGGCGTCCTCTGACCCGCCGTGGGAGGGAGGGAGAGAGAGAGTCCGTATTAGCGGGCGGGAGGCAGTGAGAGACGATCTTGGAGCTGAGACATCCAATGGAGGGGACCCCCCTCTCTGCCCAGCCCCTGCAGCGGGGATGACCTCCTCTGTCCTCCCCGCTCTGCCAGGAATGACGGTGGAGGTGTTGGGCACCGTGCTGGGCACTGCCATCCAGGGGCAGATCGTGGGCCAGGTGGACACTCCCTGCCTCCCGAATACCATCCTCAACACCGTCAGTAGCAACACCTCGGGGGCCACGAAGGACGTGAACAGGACGCACGACTCCGGCTCGCTCACCAGCACGGTGGGTCCTGGCGGGGGGCGGAGGGTGGGGGGGGCTTTGGTCTACTTGGGCCTTGTATCTACCCCGGTGCTTAAAACGGTGCTTGGCACATAGTAAGTGCTTAACAAATACCAACATTATTATTATTAAGTTCCTCCACCCCAATTCAAGTCTGCCAATCCATAACTCTCGCCGTCATCAAAGCTCCTGGGAAGTCCTCTCCAGAGGCTTCCCGATAGGTTGTATCCTCTCCCCCTCTCCCCCTCGTCCCCCTCTCCATCCCCCATCTTACCTCCTTCCCTTCCCCACAGCACCTGTATATATGTATGTACATATTTATTACTCTATTTATTTTACTTGTACATATCTATTCTATTCATTTTATCTTGTTAATATGTTTGGTTTTGTTCTCTGTCTCCCCGTTCTAGACTGTGAGCCCACTGCTGGGTAGGGACTGTCTCTATATGTTGCCAACTTGTACTTCCCAAGCATTTAGTACAGTGCTCTGCACGCAGTAAGCGCTCAATAAATACGATTGATTGATTGATTGATTGGGCCCAGCCCTGGCTGACCCCCAGGGTGGTGGCCCGTTTCTAGACTGTGAGCCCGTTGTTGGGTAGGGACCGTCTCTATATGTTGCCGACTTGTACTTCCCAAGCGCTTAGTACAGTGCTCTGCACACAGTAAGTGCTCGATAAATATGATTGAATGAATGAATGAATGGGCCCAGGCCCTAATGGGACAGAAAACGCCCACGGGTGGGCACGGCCTGCCCAGGCCCAGGCCGTTTCCCGTGACCCCTTGGCAAGGCCCCGGCTGGAGGGCACGGCTGCCCCCACCACCCCCAGTGGGGGTCTTAACTTGAGAAGGATGAGCCGGAGGACCACCAGAGTCAAGTGTGGGGAAGGGAAGACTGCTGTGGACCGCTCTAGACTGTGAGCCGGCCGTTGGCTAGGGACCATCTCTATATGTTGCCAACTTGGACTTCCCAAGCTCTTAGTACAGTGCTCTGCACACAGTAAGCGCTCAATAAATGCGATTGAGTGAATGAATGAATATGTTGCCAACTTGTACTTCCCAAGCGCTTAGTACAGTGCTCTGCACACAGTAAGCGCTCAATAAATGTGATTGATTGATTGATTGATTGAGAAGGATGAGCTGGAGGACCACCAGAGTCAAGTGTGGGGAAGGGAAGACCGCTGTGGACCGCTCTAGACTGTGAGCCCGCCGTTGGGTAGGGATCGTCTCTATATGTTGCCAACTTGGACTTCCCAAGCGCTTAGTACAGTGCTCTGCACACAGTAAGCTCTCAATAAATGAGATTGAATGAATGAATACGTTGCCAACTTGTACTTCCCAAGCACTTAGTACAGTGCTCTGCACACAGTAAGCGCTCAATAAATATGATTTAATGAATGAATGTGGAGTCGGGGGTGGTGTTGGAGGAGATGATGTGCCTGATCCTCCCTTTTCTGCACCACAGCTCTTATGTCCATATCGGTCATTTATTTATTTCTATTAATGTCCGTCTCCCCCGCTAGATTGTAAGCTCGTTGTGGGCAGGGAAAGTGATGGTTTATTGTTGTAACGTACTCTCCCAAGCGCTTAGTAATAATCATAATAATAATGGCATTTAGTAAGTGTTTACTATGAGAAGCAGCATGGCTCAATGGAAAGAGCCCGGGCTTTGGAGTCAGAGGTCATGGGTTCAAACCCCGGCTCCACCCATTGTCAGCTGTGTGACTCTGGACAAGTCACTTAACTTCTCTGTGCCTCAGTTACTTCATCTGTAAAACAGGTATTAAGACTGTGAGCCCCACATGGGACAACCTGATCACCTTGTAACCTCCCCAGCGCTTAGAACAGTGCTTTGCACATAGAAAGTGCTGAATAAATGTGCTTAGAACAGTGCTTTGCACATAGTAAGTGCTTAATAAATGCCATAAAAAAAGCACTATTCTCTGTGTACAGAAGCAGCATGGCTCAGTGGAAAGAGTCCGGGCTTTGGAGTCAGAGGTTGTGGGTTCAAATCCTTGCTCTGCCAACTGTCAGCTGTGTGACTTTGGGCAAGTCACTTCACTTCTCTGGGCCTCAGTTACCTCATCTGGAAAACGGGGATTAAAATTGTGTGAGCTCCCCGCCATGGGACAAGCTAATCACCTTGTAACCTCCCCGGCGCTTAGAACAGTGCTTGGCACACAGTAAGCGCTTAACAAGTGCCAACATTATTATTAGTCAATCAATCAATCGTATTTATTGAGCACTTACTGTGTGCAGAGCACTGTACTAAGCACTTGGAAAGTACAAGTTGGCAACATATAGAGACAGTCCCTATTCATTCATTCATTCATTCAATCGTATTTATTGAGCGCTTACTGTGTGCAGAGCACTGTACTAAGCACTTGGGAAGTACAAGTTGGCAACATATAGAGACGGTCCCTATTCATTCACTCATTCAATCGTATTTATTGAGCGCTTACTGTGTGCAGAGCACTGGACTAAGCTCTTGGGAAGTCCAAGTTGGCAACATATAGAGACGGTCCCTACCCAACAGTGGGCTCACAGTCTAGAAGACTATGAAGTATTATTATTAGTATTAGTATTACTACAGAGAGTACACGAGTACAGTGCTCTGAGCATGGTAAGCGCTCAGATATGATCGACTGACTGGCTGATGGCTCGGGGAAGCAGGGAGAGATCTCTGAACTTGGGGTCCGCTGCCCTCGCTGACCCCCTGATGACCACTCCCTCTCCTCCCCGCCCCCCCAAAAATGTCCTTGCCTCCCACAGAAGAACGCGTACATGATCGCGGCCGGGGTCATCGTGGCTATCTACATCCTCTGCGCTGTCATCCTCTTTCTGGGCGTGAAGGAGCAGCGGGGTAAGGGCAAACCGAGAAGCGGCCAAGTGGATAGAGCCCTGGTCACCCCCCACTTGTCTGCTGGGTGATCTTGGACAAGTCACTTGGCTTCTCTGAGCCGCAGTTCCCTCATCTGGAAAGTGCGGTTTGAGACTGTGAGCCCCTCACGTGGACTGTGTCCCTCTTGCTTTGCTTGGATCCGCCCCGGCGCTTAGTACAGTGCCTGGCACATAGTAATAATAATAATAATAATAATAATAATAATAATAATAATAATAATTGCATTTGTTAAGCGCTTACTATGTGAAAAGCACCATTCTAAGCGCTGGGGGGGATACAAGGTGATCGAGTTGTCCCACATGGGGCTCACAGTCTTAATCCCCATTTTACAGATGAGGTAGCTAAGGCTCAGAGAAGTTAAGTGACTTGCCCAAGGTCACACAGCAGGCATGTGGCAGAGGCGGGATTCGAACCCATGACCTCTGACTCCAAAGCCCGTGCTTTTTCCACTGAGCCATGCTGCTTCTCTAAGCGCTGGACTTAAGTAAGCTTAAGTGGACTTGTTAGTAAGCGCTGAACAGATACCATCATGATTATTATTAGGGGTCTGGGGCGGAGTTGGGGCCGGGGGGATGTGGGTGGGCCCGGGGGAACCTGAGGTGGGAATGAGGGGCTGTGTGACTCGGTTTGACTGCCGCTACTGGAGTGCCAACAGGTGGAGGGGCACCCCAGTTTCCTCTGGGGAGAGGCTCCCCGCTCCCATGGGGACCCCGAGATCTTCCCCCCGGACCCTGCCCGTATGGAACATCAGGTGGCACAGAGCCGCCCTCCTTCCCCGCTCTCCTTGGGTGGCCACAGGCTCCTCACTGGAGGAGGGGTCCCCGCAGTCACCGAGGGGCCACTCCCGCCCTTTATAGCTGTTTTCCGGGGTCTCCAGAGCTTCCAGCAAGAGGGTGGAGATGGAGCCCCCCACTCTGGTCACACAGCTGGGCCCCTTGCATCCATCCCGACTCCTCATCGTGGCCCCTGACAGCGGAAGAGCCGGGGTCCAGGAGGGCAGCAGGAGGAGGCAGCAACGTTGTGGGGGTGGGAAGTGTCTCGAGGCCTGGGGGGGCTGAGACTTGGCCTCTCCGGCCCCTCAGAGGCCTGCTGCTCCCCCCCCCAACACGAGCGGGACGGGGCGGGGAGATGCTCCCAGAGGCGCAAACATCACCGGAGACAAAGAGGGAATCTGTCTCGCCTCTCCTAGCCCCACTCCCGTCCGGATGGGCGGATGCACACGGTCTCACTGACCAGCCACAAAGGGGCTTTCATGGAGGGGGAAGGGGGAAAAGGGGGGACCCAGAGTGGAAACCCAATAATGGTACCTCCCTGCCTCCGCCCCTCCTCAGGCCTGGGCCTTTGACCCCGTGGTGAGTGAGTGAGTGTGTGTGTTGGCAAGATTCCGGGGGTCTATCACGGTCAGGGTGGGCTAGGGAAATGGCGGGGGTGGGGGCAGCCTCCTCATCCTCTCCCTGTCCCCCCCAACCCCACAGAACCCTGTGACTCCCAGACGGACAAGCCCGTCTCCTTTTGGAAGGGGCTCAAACTGGTCATGAGCCACGGTCCCTACATCAAGCTGATTGCCGGCTTCCTCTTCACCTCCCTGGCCTTCATGGTGAGCAACCGGTGGGGAGGGGCCTCTAATAATAATAATAATAATAATAATAATAATAATAATAATGCGATGGCATTTATTAAGCGCTTACTATGTGCAAAGCACTGTTTTAAGCACTGGGGAAGTTACAAGGCGATCAGGTTGTCCCGCGCGGCGGGGAGGGGCCTCTAATAACAATAATAATACGATGGCATTTATTAAGCACTTACTATGTGCAAAGCACTGTTCTAAGCGCTGGGGAGGTTACAAGGCGATCAGGTTGTCCCGCGGGGGGGCTCACAGTCTTCATCCCCATTTGACAGATGGGGGGACTGAGGCCCAGAGAAGTGAAGTGACTTGCCCAGAGTCACCCAGCTGACAAGTGGCGGAGCCGGGATCTGAAGCCATGACCTCCGACTCCAAAGCCCGGGCTCTTTCCACTGAGCCTCGCTGCTTCTCTAGACTGTGAGCTCATCGTGGGCAGGGACGTGGCCGTTTGTTGTTCTATTGCGCTCTCCCAAGCGCTTAGTACGGTGTTCCGTACACAGCGAGCGGTCAATAAATCCGTTGAATGAATGAGGGGCCCCGCTGAGCCATCCCCCACCGTCCCCCCAAATTCTCCCTGTCCCGGCTTCTGTCTCTGCAGCTGGTGGAAGGGAATTTTGCCTTGTTCTGCACCTACACGCTGGGCTTCCGCAACGAGTTCCAGAATCTGCTCCTGGCCATCATGGTGCGTTCCCCCCGACAGCCTACATCTTTCCCCACAACCTTCCCCGTGGATGGAGTCGCGTGGGGGCTGGGAATGGAGGGAGGGATGACTGGGTGGGAAGGCCAGAGTGGGCAGGGCCTGGGGTAGGAGAACAGTGAGCTCTTTGTTCCTGGCTCCCGCCGCCCGGGACGAGGAGAAGAAAAGGCTGGCGGGGGGCTTTGTGTGTGTGATGGATGGGAGGGGGCACGGTTAGGGATCTTAGGATTTTTTTGGGGGTGTGTGTGAAGGATGGAGGGGGCGTGGTAAGGGAACACTGGGGTTAGAGTGAGGATAATAATAATAATGACGGCATTTGTTAAGCGCTTACTATGTACAAAGCGCTGTTCTAAGCGCTGGGGAGGATACAAGGTGATCAGGTTGTCCCACTTGGGGCTCACAGTCTTAATCCCCATTTTCAGAAGAGGTCACTGAGGCCCAGAGAAGTGAAGTGACTCGCCCAAAATCACCCAGCTGACAATTGGCAGAGCTGGGATTTGAACCCATGACTTCTGACTCCAAAGCCCGGGCTCTTTCCAGTGAGCCACGCTGCTTCTCTAAGCGTGGGGAAAGAGGAGGAGCGTCTCAGGCTGGTGTGGTCCGAGGGGAGGCCAAAAAAACAGTCCCACCAACCTCCCCCTCTTTAAGGACCCAAGCCAACTGGGGCCCAGGCCCAGCCAGTGGTCTAGATTGGCCAGACATCTCCAGCCTGGGGGTGGGTGGGCCCAACTCCACCCCAGAGCTCAGCACCAGCTCAGGTGCCAGGGAAAGTGGGGTCATCATCATCATCAATCGTATTTATTGAGCGCTTACTATGTGCAGAGCACTGTACTAAGCGCTTGGGAAGTACAAATTGGCCACATATAGAGACAGTCCCTACCCAACAGTGGGCTCACAGTCTCAAAGACTGTCCAGTCCAGCACCGAGGGAGACGGGAGGGGCGAGGCGGTGGGGAGTAAGCGCTCAATAAATACAATTGATTGATTGATTGATGCCTTAGTTCCAGGTGGCTGAGCTTCAGGAATCAATCAATCAATCAATCAGTCATATTTATTGAGCGCTTACTGTGTGCAGAGCACTGGACTAAGCGCTTGGGAAGTACAAGTTGGCAACATATAGAGACGATCCCTGCCCAACAGTGGGCTCACAGTCTAGAAGGGGGAGACAGAGAACAAAACCAAACATACTAACAAAATAAAATAAATAGAATAGATAGGTACAATCATCCCCCGGGCCTGGAATGCCCTCCCTCTGCCCATCCGCCAAGCTAGCTGTCTTCCTCCCTTCAAGGCCCTACTGAGAGCTCACCTCCTCCAGGAGGCCTTCCCAGACTGAGCCCCCTCTTTCCTCTCCCCCTCGCCCCCCTCTCCATCCCCCCCCTCTTACCTCCTTCCCTTCCCCACAGCACCTGTATATATGTTTGTACATATTTATTACTCTATTTATTTTACTTGTACATATCTATTCTATTTATTTTATTTTGTTAGTATGTTTGGTTTTGTTCTCTGTCTCCCCCTTTTAGACTGTGAGCCCACTGTTGGGTAGGGACTGTCTCTATATGTTGCCAATTTTTACTTCCCAAGCACTTAGTACAGTGCTCTGCACATAGTAAGCGTTCAATAAATGCGATTGATGATGATAAAATAAATAAATAGAGTAATAAATATGTACAAACATATATACATATATACAGGTGCTGTGGGGAAGGGAAGGGGTAAGATGCGGGGGGATGGAGAGGGGGACGAGGGGGAGAGGAAGGAAGGGCTCAGTGTGGGAAGGCCTCCTGGAGGAGGTGAGCTCTCAGTAGGGCCTTGAAGGGAGGAAGAGAGCTAGCTTGGCGGATGGGCAGAGGGAGGGCATTCTAGGCCCGGGGGAGGACGTGGGCCACCCTCCAGGGAATAGGAATGCTTCTTTTTACCATCCCAAGTGCTTAGTACAGTGCTCTGCGCACAGTAAATGTTCAATAAATAGGATGAATAAATGAATGAACACACATTTCCAGCCACAAACTCACACACTCACTCCCATACACACAACCACCTTGCGTCATCATCATTGTCATCAATCGTATTTATTGAGCGCTTACTATGTGCAGAGCACTGTACTAAGCGCTTGGGAAGTACTTCTGTCCTTCCCACCCCCTCCACCCTGTCTCTGGCTTCACAGCCACCCCTTCTAGATTGGGGGGTTAGGGGGGTTCAATCCCATCCTTGAGCCCCATCCATGACAAGCAGCATGGCTCAGTGGAAAGAGCCCGGGCTTTGGAGTCAGAGGTCATGGGTTCAAATTCCGGCTCCGCCAATTGTCAGCTGGGTGACTTTGGGCAAGTCACTACTCTGTGCCTCAGTTTCCTCATCTGTAAAATGGGGATTTAGACTGTGAGCCCCCCGTGGGACAACCTGATCACCTTGTAACCTCCCCAGCGCTTAGAACAGTGCTTTGCACATAGTAAGCGCATAATAAATGCCATCATTATTATTATTAGTAGTAGTAAGCGCTTAATAAATGCCATCATCATCACTAGGCTTCGGGGCCAGTTGCCTTGCCCGGTTCCCTCCAGCGGATTCCCTTGTCGGCCTCCGGTGCCTTGGTTTACCCGCCCTCTTCCCTCCTCCCGCTCAGGTCTCCGCCACCCTCACCATTCCCATCTGGCAGTGGTTCCTGACCCAGTTTGGGAAGAAAACCGCCGTGTACGTCGGGATCTCGGTGAGCCGAGGGCAGGGGGAGGGCGGCGGAGGTCGGAGTGGGCTGAATCCCTGCCCCGGCCACCCCAGTGACCCTCCCCTTCCCCTTCCCCTTCTTCCCCGCTGCTCCACAGTCCGCCGTGCCCTTCCTTGTCCTGGTGGCCGTCCTGGAGAGCAACTTGATTGTCACCTACGTGGTGGCGGTGGCCGCGGGCATCAGTGTGGCGGCTGCCTTCCTCCTGCCCTGGTGAGCAAAGGAGGGCGGCTACGGCGGCGGCGGGCCGGGCAGTGGGCAGGGATCCTGAACCCCCTTCCTCTCGTGGGCAGAGCCTGAGGACGGGCAGGGGGCACAGGGGTCAGGAGAAGAAGCGGGGCTTAGTGGAGAGCGCCTGGGCCGGGAGTCGAGCGCTTAGTACAGTGCTCTGCACACAGTAAGCGCTCAATAAATACGATTGATTGAGTCTGGAGGACCTGGGTTCCCAGCTCTGCCAATTGTCAGCTGTGTGACTTTGGGCGAGCCGCTTATTCTCCGGGCCTCAGTTCCCTCATCGGTAAAATCGGGGTGAAGACTGTGAGCCCCCCCGTGGGACAACCTGATCACCTTGTAACCTCCCCAGCGCTTAGAACAGTGCTTTTTATTATTATTATTATTATTATTATTATTATTATTAATTCCGACTTCGCCACTTTTCATTCATTCTTTCATTCATTCAATTGTATTTATTGAGCGCTTACTGTGTGCAGAGCACTGTACCGAGCGCTTGGGAAGTACAAGTCAGCAACATAGAGACGGTCCCTACCCAACAGCGGGTTCCCAGTCTAGAAGGGGGAGACAGACAACAAAACAAAACATATTAACAAAATAAAATAAATAGAATCAATCAATCAATCAATCGTATTTATTGAGCACTTACTGTGTGCAGAGCACTGTACCGAGCGCTTGGGAAGTACAAGTCGGCAACATAGAGACGGTCTCTACCCAACAGCGGGGTCACAGTCTAGAAGGGGGAGACAGACAACAAAACAAAACATATTAACAAAATAAAATAAATAGAATAAATATGTACAAGTAAAATAGAGTAATAAATATGTACAAACATATATACATATGTACAGGTGCTGTAAAATAAATAGAGTAATAAATGTGTACAAACATATATATTCAGGTGCTGTGGGGAAGGGAAGGAGGTAAGGCAGGGGGAGGGGGAGAAGAAGGAGGGGGCTCAGTCTTCATTCAGTCGTATTTATTGAGCACTTACTGCGTGCAGAGCACTGTACTAAGCACTTGGGAAGTCCAAGTCAGCAACATCTAGAGACGGTCCCTACCCAACAGCGGGCTCACAGTCTAGGAAGGGGAGACAGACAACAAAATAAAACATATTAACAAAATAAAATAAATAGAATAAATATGTACAAGTTAAATAGAGTAATAAATATGTACAAACATATATACAGGTGCTGTGGGGAGGGGAAGGAGGTAAGGCGAGGGGAAGAGGAAGGAAGGGGCTCAGTCTTCATTCAGTTGTATTTATTGAGCACTTACTGTGTGCAGAGCACTGTACCAAGCGCTTGGGAAGTACAAGTTGGCAACATCTAAAGATGGTCCCTACCCACCAGCGGGCTCACAGTCTAGAAGGGGGAGACAAACAAAATAAAACATATTAACAAAATAAAATAAATAAAATAAATATGTACAAGTAAAATAGAGTAATAAATCTGTACGAACATATATACGTATATACAGGTGCTGTGGGGGGGGAGAGGAAGGAGGGGGCTCAGTCTTCATTCAGTTGTATTTATTGAGCGCTTACTGTGTGCAGAGCACTGGACTAAGCGCTTGGAAAGTACAGTTAGGCGACAGTCCCCATCCAGCAACGGGCTCACAGTCTAGCCTGCTGCTGTATGACCTTGGGCAAGTCACTTCACTTCTCTGGGCCTCAGTTACCTCATCTGGAAAATGGGGAGCCCTACGTGGGACATGGACTGTGTCCAACGCGATTAACTTGTATCTACCCCAGCACTTAGAACAGTGCCTGCCATATAATATATAATGTGTTTAACAAATACCACAAAATACTATTATTATTATTACCATTATTACGAGAAGCAGCGTGGTTCAGTGGAAAGAGCCTGGGCTTTGGAGTCAGAGGCCATGGGTTCAAACCCCGGCTCCGCCAATTGTCAGCTGTGTGACTTGGGGCAAGTCACTTCACTTCTCTGGGCCTCAGTACCTCATCTGTAAAATGGGGATGAAGACTGTGAGCCCCCCGTGGGACAACCTGATCACCTTGTAACCTCCCCAGCGCTTAGAACGGTGCTTTGCACATAGTAAGTGCTTAATAAATGCCATCATTATTATTATTATTATTCTCTGGGCCTCAGTTACCCTTGGGACAACCTGATCACCTTGTAACCTCCCCAGCGCTTAGAACGGTGCTTTGCATATAGTAAGTGCTTAATAAATGCCATTATTATTATTATTCTCTGGGCCTCAGTTACCTCATCTGTCAAACGGGGATGAAGACTGAGCCCCCCATGGGACAACCTGATTCATTCAATCATATTTATTGAGTGCTTACTGTGTGCAGAGCACTGTACTAAGTGCTGATCACCTTGTAACCTCCCCAGCGCTTAGAACAGTGCTTTGCACATAGTAAGCGCTGAGTAAATGCCATTATCAGTATTAAACACCATCTGTTAGGTTTGTCAGGTCCACGTTCCCTGATGTGATCGATGACTTCAACCTAATGCACCCTAAATCACGGGGCCACGAGGCCATCCTCTTCTCCTACGTCTTCTTTACCAAATTCGCCTCGGGCATCTCCCTGGGCATCTCCAGCGCTTAGAACGGTGCTTTGCACATAGTAAGCGCTGAATAAATGGCATTATCATTATTATTAAACACCGTCTGTTAGGTTTGCCAGGTCCACGCTCCCTGATGTGATCGCTGACTTCAACCTGACGCACCCTAAATCACGGGGCCACGAGGCCATCTTCTTCTACGTCGTCTTTACCAGATTCGCCTTGGGCATCTCCCTGGGCATCTCCAGTGCTTAGAACGGCGCTTTGCACGTAGTAAGCACTGAATAAATGCCATTATCATTATTATTAAGCACCGTCTGTTATGTTTATCAGGTCTACGCTCCCTGATGTGATCGCTGACTTCAACCTGACGCACCCCAAATCATGGGGCCACAAGGCCATCTTCTTCTCCTTCTACGTCGTCTTTACCAAATTCTCCTCGGGCATCTCCCTGGGCATCTCCAGCACTTAGAACGGCGCTTTGCACATAGTAAGCGCTGAATAAATGCCATCATCATTATTATTAAACACCGTCTGTTACGTTTGTCAGGTCCATGCTCCCTGATGTGATCGATGACTTCAACCTGACGCACCCCAAATCACGGGGCCACGAGGCCATCTTCTTCTCCTTCTACGTCTTCTTCACCAAGTTCGCCTCGGGCATCTCCCTGGGCATCTCCACGCTGAGCCTCGAGTGAGTTCCCGGCCCCCGGGGAGGGCGGAGAGGGGGCAGCCACCCAAGGGTGCCCGCGGCTAGGGACCCCGAGCGGCCCGGCCCTCGCAGACCACCCCCCGTCTCCCCCTCCAACGGCCTCAGGTTCGCCGGCTACGAGACCCGCGGCTGCTCCCAGCCCGAAGCGGTGAAGATGACCCTGAAGGCCCTGGTCACGGCGGCCCCCATCGTCCTCATCTTCCTGGGGCTGTTCCTTTTCAAGCTGTACCCCATCAACGAGGAGAAGCGGAGAGAGAACAAGAAAGCCATGCAGCGGTTAGGACCTGGCGGGGGGTGGGGAGGCGGGACGGTGTCCCTGTCTTAAGCACCCCTCTGTTGCGGCTGCCCCGGGGTGGGTGGCTTGAATGAGCCAAGGAATTGCCATCCAGTCCGGCCACCATCACCTCAGTCTGTGATGCTGGTGGTTCTGGGGTCACCCGGATCCCCGGGGGGGTCTCCACCACTTGCCTGCTGACAAGTCACTTCACCTTTCCGTGCCTCGGTTCCTCACCTGCAAAATGGGGGTTCAGTACCTGTTCTCCCTCCTGCTTTTTTGGTATGGTACTTAAGCCCTTACTACCCATCAAATTCATTCATTCAGTCGTATTTCTTGAGGGCTTGCTGTGTGCGGAGCACTGGACTAAGCGCTTGGGAAATACAAGTTGGCAACATAGACGGTCCCTATTCATTCATTCATTCATTGAGCGCTTACTGTGTGCGGAGCACTGGACTGAGCACTTGGAAAGTACAAGTTGGCAACATATAGAGACAGCCCCTATTCATTCATTCATTCATTGAGCGCTTACTGTGTGCGGAGCACTGGACTAAGTGCTTGGGAAGTACAAGTTGGCAACATATAGAGACCGTCCCTATTCATTCATTCATTCAGTTGTATTGAGCGCTTACTGTGTGAGGAGCACTGGACTAAGCGCTTGGGAAGTACAAGTTGGCAACGTATAGAGATGGTCCCCATTCATTCAATCGTATTTATTGAGCGCTTACTGTGTGCGGAGCACTGGACTAAGCGCTTGGGAAATGCCAGTTGGCAACATATAGAGACTGTCCCTATTCATTCATTCATTCAATTGTATTTATTGAGCACTTACTGTGTGCAGAGCACTGGACTAAGCGCTTGGGAAGTCCAAGTTGGCAACATATAGAGGCGGTCCCTACCCAACAGTGGGCTCACAGTCTAGAAGATCAAATGAAGAAGAAACGTGGCTCAGTGGAAAGAGCCCGGGCTTTGGAGTCAGAGGTTGTGGGTTCAAATCCCGGCTCCGCCAAATGTCAGCTGTGTGACCTTGGGCAAGTCACTTCACTTCTCTGTGCCTCAGTTACCTCATCTGTAAAATGGGGATTAAAACTGTGAGCCCTCTGTGGGACAACCTGATCACCTTCTGGGCTCCCCAGTGCCTCGCACATAGTAGGCACTTAACAAATACCATTGTCATTATTATTATTATTATTATTATTATTATTATTAAGTCACTTCAGTTTTCCATGCCTCAGTTTCCTCACCTGCAGAATGGGGATTCAGTACCTGTTCTCCCTTTTACTTTTTTTTATGATATTTAAGCCCTTCCTACCGATCAAATGAAGAAGGAACGTGGCTCAGTGGAAAGAGCCTGGGCTTTGGAGTCAGAGGTCATGGGTTCAAATTTGGGCTCCGTCAACTGTCAGCTGTGTGACTTTGGGCAAGTCACTTCACTTCTCTGGGCCTCAGTTCCCTCATCTGTAAAATGGGGATTAAAACCGTGAGCCCCCCCTTGGGACAACCTGATCACCTTGTAACCTCCCCAGCACTTAGAACAGTGCTTTGCACATAGTAAGCGCTTAACAAATACCATCGTTATTATTATTATTAAGTCACTTCATTTTTCCATGCCTCAGTTTCCTCACCTGCAAAATGGGGATTCAGTACCTGTTCTCCCTCCTACTTTTTTTTATGGTATTTAAGCCCTTCCTACTGATCAAATGAAGAAGGAACAGGGCTCAGTGGAAAGAGCCCGGGCTTTGGAGTCAGAGGTCATGGGTTCAAATCCCAGCTCCGTCAACTGTCAGCTGTGTGACTTTGGGCAAGTCACTTCACTTCTCTGGGCCTCAGTTCCCTCATCTGTAAAATGGGGATTAAAACCGTGAGCCCCCCCTTGGGACAACCTGATCACCTTGTAACCTCCCCAGCACTTAGAACAGTGCTTTGCACATAGTAAACGCTTAACGAATACCATCATTATTATTATTATCAAATTGTACCTACCTCAGTGCTTAGAACGGTGCTTGGCATGTAATAAGCGCTTAACAAGTACCATTATTATTATTATTATTACTGTGACAGCCCCTGTACTAGGCGCTGGGATACATACAAGCTGATCAGGTTGGACACAGTCCGTGTCTCACACAAGGCTCACGGTCTTATGATGATGATGGCATTTTTTAAGTGCTTACTATGTGCAAAGCACTGTTCTAAGCGCTGGGGATGTTACAGGGTGATCAGGTTGTCCCACGGGGGGCTCACAGTCTTAATCCCCATTTTCCAGATGAGGTCACTGAGGCCCAGAGAAGTGACTTGCCCAAGGTCACACAGCTGACAATTGGCGGAGCCGGGATTTGAACCCACAACCTCTGACTCCAAAGCCCGGGCTCTTTCCACTGAGCCACGCTGCTTCTCTAAGTACCTGCAAGGTTACAAGGTGATCAGGTTGTCCCACGGGGGTGCTCACAGTCTTAATCCCCATTTTACAGATGAGGGAACTGAGGCCCAGAGAATAATAATAATAATGATGGCATTTATTAAGTGCTTACTAGGTGCAAAGCACTGTTCTAAGCACTGGGGAGGTTACGAGGTGATCAGGTTATTCCTCGGAGGGCTCACAGTCTTAATACCCATTTTACAGACGAGGGAACTGAGGCCCAGAGAATAATAATAATAATAATAATGATGGCATTTATTAAGTGCTTACTATGTGTAAAGCACTGTTCTAAGCGTAGGGGAGGTTACAAGGCGATCAGGTTATTCCTCGGAGGGCTCACAGTCTTAATCCCCATTTTCCAAATGAGGGAACTGAGGCCCAGAGAATAATAATAAAAATAATAATAATAATGGCATTTATTAAGTGCTTACTATGTGCAAAGCACTGTTCTAAGCACTGGGGAGGTTCCAAGGTGATCAGGTTATCCCTCGGGGTGCTCACGGTCTTCATCCCCATTTTCCAAATGAGGGAACTGAGGTCCAGAGAAAAATAATGATAATAATGATGGCATTTATTAAGTGCTTACTATGTGCAAAGCACTGTTCTAAGCACTGGGGAGGTTACAAGGTGATCAGGTTATCCCTCAGGGGGGCTCACAGTCTTCATCCCCATTTTCCAGATGAGGCAACTGAGGCCCAGAGAAGTGACTTGCCCAAAGTCACCCAGCTGACCGTTGGCGGAGCCGGGATTTGGCTCCGAAGCCCGCCACCGGGCCACGCTGCTTCCCAATCCCCATTTTGCGGAAACTGAGGCCCCAAGGCGAAGTGACTCCCCCCGAGGTCGCCCGGCGGAGCCACGATCGGAACCCGGGGGCTCCCGATTCCTCGGCTCCCTCCCGGGCCGGGCCCCGCCGTCTTCCCCGGCCTTTCCGGAGGAGCGTGGCCCACTCCCGTTGTCTCCGCAGGGACGAGAGCAGTTCCAGTTCGGACTCCGACTCCACAGAGCTGGCCAGCATCCTGTGAGAGCGGAGGGCCCGGAGTCCCGAGCAGGACCACGATGGCCGGCGCCAGCCCGGAGCATCCCGGCTCGTCGAGGGACGGGAGACGGGGTGGACCGCGGGCCCGGGGGGCCGACCCCGGGCGCCGGGAGTAGTGTACATTACACGAGACCTACCGAGCGAGCACCGTTGCGACCATCCCCTGGTCGGACGACGAGGGCCGGGCCCGGCGCGTCCCGACGGGGCCGGCGCCGACACTGTGAATACGCTGCGATCTCTGCCCCCTCTCCACCGCGGGGCGGGCGGGGGACGCGACACTAATGTAGAGAAACGTTTTCTAAGACTAATTAATAACTTAATGACGCTGTACAGATGAAATATTTTCCTATTTGGGTATACAACTGTTCGGAAAGCAAACCCGCGGTGCTGTGAACGTTATTAATTGGAGGGGCGGGGGCGAGGAAAAAGGGAAGCGGGTTGTCGAAAACCCTCGCCGTGGGTTTGTGCGTGCGAGGCTGTGACTAAAGATGGGGGGATCGGTGACTAAGAACGTGCGCGCGATCTTCGGACGGTGAGTGATTTGGACGGAAGCCGAGCATGCGGGTAAGCAGGCGGGCGCGCATGTGGCACTGAAATCCCCTGGGGAGGGGAGCACGTGTCAGTCGGTCATATTTATTGAGCGCTTCCTGGGTCCAGAGCGCTTGGAAGAGCACGCGGTACTGATAAACGGACCCATTCCCTGCCCTAAATGAGCTTACAGTCTAGAGGGGGGAGACAGACCTCTCTATATGTTGCCAACTTGTACTTCCCAAGCGCTTAGTACAGTGCTCTGCACACAGTAAGTGCTCAATAAATGCGATTGATTGATTGATTGATATAAATAAATGGCAGATGGGGACATAAGTGCCGTGGGGCTGGGAGGGGGGATGAATAAAGGGAGCAAGTCAGGGCGATGCAGAAGGGAGTGGGAGAAGAGGAAGGGAAGGCCTCTTGGAGGAGATAATAATAATGATGGCATTTGTTAAGCGCTTACTATGTGCAAAGCACTGTTCTAAGCGCTGGGTGGGGGATACAAGCTGATCAGGTTGTCCCACGGGGGGCTCACAGTCTTCATCCCCATTTTACAGATGAGGTAACTGAGGCTCTGAGAAGTTAAGTGACTTGCCTAAGGTCACACAGCAGACGTGGTGGAGCCGGGATTCGAAACCATGACCTCTGACTCCAAAGCCTGGGCTCTTTCCACTAGGCCATGACTTCTAGACTGTGAGCCCACTGTTGGGCAGGGACCGTCTCTATTTGAACTTCCCAAGCGCTTAGTTCAGTGCTCTGCACACGGTAAGCGCTCAATAAATATGATTAAATGAATGAATAAGATTCTGAACGTGGGGAGAGTCATTGTCATGACACGGATATCATCCCTCTGACCGCCGGTGTAGGCATAGCTCCTCTTCTTCCTTGATTTTTCTTCCCCACGAAGCTGGGACAAGCCTCGCCTTATCTACTGTTGGGTAGGGACCGTCTCTATATGTTGCCAACTTGTACTTCCCAAGCACTTAGTACAGTGCTCTGCACACAGTAAGCGCTCAATAAATACGATTGATTGATTGATTGATTGATTATCTAACGGTCTCTGGGAATGGCCGGGAAAGGGGGTGAGGGGTCTAGGCCTGTGAGCCCACTGTTGGGTAGGGACCGTCTCTATATGTTACCAACTTGGACTTCCCAAGCGCTTAGCCCAGTGCTCTGCACACAGTAAGCGCTCAATAAATATGATTGATTGATTGATTATCTAATGGTCTCTGGGAATGGCCGGAAAAGGGGGTGAGGGGATCTGGGCCTGTGAGCCCACTGTTGGGTAGGGACCGTCTCTAGATGTTGCCAACTTGTACTTCCCAAGCGCTTAGTACAGTGCTCTGCACACAGCAAGCGCTCAATAAATACGATGGATCAATTGATTATCTAACGGTCTCTGGGAATGGCCGGAAAAGGAGGTGAGGGGGTCTGGGCCTGTGAGCCCACTGTTGGGTAGGGACTGTCTCTAGATGTTGCCAACTTGGACTTCCCAAGTGCTTAGCCCAGTGCTGTGCACACAGTAAGCGCTCAATAAATACGATGGATCGATTGATTATCTAACGGTCTCTGGGAATGGCCGGAAAAGGGGGTGAGGGGATCTGGGCCTGTGAGCCCACTGTTGGGTAGGGACCGTCTCTAGATGTTGCCAACTTGGACTTCCCAAGCGCTTAGCCCAGTGCCGTGCACACAGTAAGCGCTCAATAAATACGATGGATCGATTGATTATCTAACGGTCTCTGGGAATGGCCGGAAAAGGGGGGTGAGGGGATCTGGGCCTGTGAGCCCACTGTTGGGTAGGGACCGTCTCTAGATGTTGCCAACTTGGACTTCCCAAGCGCTTAGCCCAGTGCCGTGCACACAGTAAGCGCTCAATAAATACGATGGATCGATTGATTATCTAACGGTCTCTGGGAATGGCCGGAAAAGGGGGTGAGGGGATCTGGGCCTGTGAGCCCACTGTTGGGTAGGGACCGTCTCTAGATGTTGCCAACTTGGACTTCCCAAGCGCTTAGCCCAGTGCTCTGCACACAGTAAGCGCTCAATAAATACGACTGAACGAATGGGCCTCTGCCACCCCAGAGCCCGGAGGAGCGGGGTAGGTTTTTTTCACCCTCGGTGAGCACATTTTTCAGCAGCGGGGCCAACCAGGGGATGGGGAGCGGCCGGGAGGGGAGGAGGGAAGGGCGTTGTTTTGGGGGCACACAAGTTCTTGCGTGTCAGAGGTTGGAGCGGGAGGAGCCCCGGGGGGCAGGTGGAGGAGGGAAAGTGGGGGGACCAACATCCGTGTCCTCAGCTGCACCCTGGGGCCAGGTGTTCCGGCTGCCGAGAGGACTTGGCCTTGGGGTGGGAGAAGCAGCGTGGCTCAGTGGAAAGAGCCCGGGCTTTGGAGTCAGTGGTCGTGGGTTCAAATCCCGGCTCCGCCAATTGTCAGCTGGGTGTCCAAGTCTTCCTCCCTTCAAGACCCTACTGAGAGCTCACCTCCTCCAGGAGGCCTTCCCACACTGAGCCCCTTCCCCTCTCCATCCCCCCCATCTTACCTCCTTCCCTTCCCCACAGCACCTGTATATATGTATATATGTTTGTTCAGATTTATTACTCTATTTTACTTGTACGTATCTATTCTATTTATTTTATTTTGTTAGTATGTTTGGTTTTATTCTCTGTCTCCCCCTTTTAGACTGTGAGCCCACTGTTGGGTAGGGACCGTCTCTTTATGTTGCCAACTTGGACTTCCCAAGGGCTTAGTACAGTGCTCTGCACACAGTAAGCGCTCAATACATACGATTGAATGAATGAATGAATGCTTCCTGTAAAATGGGGATTAATAATAATAATGATGGCATGTATTAAGCGCCTACTATGTGCAAAGCACTGTTCTATGCGCTGAGGAGGTTACAAGGTGATCAAGTTGTCCCACGGGGGGCTCACAGTCTTAATCCCCATTTTCCAGATGAGGGAACTGAGGCACTGAGAAGTCAAGTGACTTGCCCAAAGTCACACAGCTGACAACTGGAGGAGCCGGGATTAAGACTGTGAGCCCCCCGTGGGACAACCTGATCACCTTGTAACCTCCCCAACGCTTAGAACAGTGCTTTGCACATAGTAAGCGCTTAATAAATGCTATTATTATTATTATTATCTGACTCCATCCTGGGAGTCAGAAGGTCGTGGGTTCTAATTCCGGCTCCACCCCTTGTCCTCTGTGCGGCCTTGAGCAACTCACTTCACTTCTCTGGGCCTCAGTCCCCTCATCTGTAAAATGGGGGCGGAGACTTTGAGACCCACGTGGGACAGGGACTGTGCCCAACTCGATTTGCTTGGATCCACCCCAGCGCTTAATACAGCGCTCATTCATTCATTCATTCATTCAATCGTATCTATTGAGCGCTTACTGTGTGCAGAGCACTGTACTAAGCGCTTGGGAAGTCCAAGTTGGCAACATATAGAGACGGTCCCTACCCAACAGTGGGCTCATTCATTCATTCAATCGTATTTATTGAGTGCTTACTGTGTGCACAGCAGTGTACTAAGCACTTGGGAAGTACAAGTTGGCAACATATAGAGACGGTCCCAACCCAACAGTGGGCTCATTCATTCATTCAATCGTATTTATTGAGCGCTTCCTGTGTGCACAGCAGTGTACTAAGCACTTGGGAAGTACAAGTTGGCAACATATAGAGACGGTCCCAACCCAACAGTGGGCTCACTCATTCATTCAATCGTATTTATTGAGCACTTACTGTGTGCACAGCACTGTACAAAGTGCTTGAGAAGTACAAATTGGCAACAATGTGCCAAGCGCTCAGCACATAGTAAGTGCTTAACAGATAATAATAATAATGATGGTATTTGTTAAGCGCTTACGAGGTGCCAAGCACTGTTCTAAGCGCTGGGGTAAATACAAAGTTATCAGGTTGTCCCACCTGGGTCTTCCAGTCTTAATCCCCATTTTACAGATGAGGTAACTGAGGCGCAGAGAAGAATGCCCTCCCTCCGCACATCCGCCAAGCTCGCTCTCTTCCTCCCTTCAAGGCCCTACTGAGAGCTCACCTCCTCCAGGAGGCCTTCCCACACTCAGCCCCCTCCTTCCTCTCCCCCCGCCTTACCTCCTTCCCCTCCCCACAGCACCTATATATATGTATATATGTTTGTTCGTCTTTATTACTCTATTTATTTTGCTTGTACGTATCTATTCTATTTATTTTACTTTGTTAATATATTTTGTTTTGTTGTCTGTCTCCCCCTTCTAGACTGTGAGCCCACTATTGGGTAGGGACCGTCTCTATATGTTGCCAACTTGGACTTCCCAAGCGCTTAGTCCAGTGCTCTTCACACAGTAAGCGCTCAATAAATACGATTGATTGATTGACTTGCCCAAAATCACACAGCAGACAAGTATTATTCCCTCTTCACCTCCCATCTCCCCCACCCCACCCCTTCCATCCTCCTTAGTCACCTCTCCCTGTTCCCTTCCCCACGGATCTTTTTCCCTCAAGGACTTGGGCCTCTCCCACTTGGGCTCCCTCTCCTTCTCTCCTTTCCTTGACAACCGGGAGCACAACCACAACAAATCCCATTCCCTTCCCGGCACAGTTCCTGACCTCTCATCCCCCTTTTTTCCTGGCAAGTGGCTCACCCCCCCCCCCACCCCCCCAGCAGCTGGACCGACTCAGGACTCTGAAATTTGGGGTGGGACAAGAGGGGGTGAGGTGACATCTTTTTTTTTTAATTTAATTTTATTTTTTAATGGCATTTATTAAGCACTTACTATGTGCAAATCTTTTTATTTTTTATTTTTAATGGCATTTATTAAGCGCTTACTATGTGCAAATCTTTTTATTTTTTATCTTTAATGGCATTTATTAAGCGCTTACTATGTGCCAAGCGCATAGTTCTATGTTCTAAGTTCATAGTTCTATATGTTCTAAGCGCTGGGGGGATACAAGGTGATCGGGTTGTCCCCCGGGGGGCTCCCAGTCTTCATCCCCATTTTCCAGATGAGGGAACCGAGGCCCAGAGAAGTGAAGTGACTTGCCCAAAGTCACACAGCTTTGGCGGAGCCGGGATTTGAACCCATGACCTCTGACTCCAAAGCCCGGGCTCCTTTCCACTGAGCCACGCTGCTTCTCTGCATCTTCTTTCCCAACTTCCCCTGGCCCCCACCCCATCTCCCACTGGGGGGTTGCATTAATTCAATCGTATTTATCGAGCGCTTAATTGGGTGCAAGCACTGTACTAAACGCTTGGGAGAGTACAATATAACCATAACAGACACATGGGTTCAAATCCCGCCTCCGCCAATTGCCAGGTGTGTGACTTTGGGCAAGTCACTTCACATCTCTGGGCCTCAGTTCCCTCATCTGCAAAATGGGGATTAAGACTGTGAGCCCCACCGTGGGACAACCTGATCACCTGGTAACCTCCCCAGCGCTTAGAACAGTGCTTTGCACATAGTAAGCGCTTAATAAATACCATAAAAAAAGTAGCTTGGCTCAGCGGAAAGAGCCCGGGCTTGGGAGTCAGAGGTCCTGGGTTCTAATCCCTGCCCTGCCACATGTCTGCTGTGTGACCTTGGGCAGGTCACTTCACTTCTCTGAGCCTCAGTTACTTCATCTGTAAAATGGGGTTTAAGACTGTGAGCCCCACGTGGGACAACCTGATCACCCTGTGTCCCCCTCCAGCGCTTAGAGCAGTGCTTTGCACATTCATTCATTCATTCATTCATTCATTCAATCGTATTTATTGAGCACTTACTGTGTGCAGAACACTGTACTAAGCGCTTGGGAAGTACAAGTTGGCAACATATAGAGACGGTCCCTACCCAACAGTGGGCTCACTTTCCACTGAGCCACTCTGCTTCTCTAAGGGAGGTCAGTCCAGCCAGTGGGAAGCAGCGTGGCTCAGTGGAAAGAGCCCGGGCTTTGGAGTCAGAGGTCATGGGTTCAAATCCCGGCTCCGCCACTTGTCAGCTGTGTGACTTTGGGCAAGTCACTTCACTTCTCTGGGCCTCAGTTACCTCATCTGGAAAATGGGGATGAAGACTGGGAGCCCCACGTGGGACAACCTGATTACCTTGTACCTACCCCAGCGCTTAGAACAGTGCTTTGCACATAGTAAGCACTTAACAAATACCGACATTATTATTATTAATTAGGAAACAGGAACTCCGGAACTCAATCAATCAATCAATCAATTGTATTTATTGAGCGCTTACTGTGTGCAGAGCACTGTACTAAGCGCTTGGGAAGTACAAGTTGGCAACATATACAGACGGTCCCTACCCAACAGTGGGCTCACAGTCTAAAAGGGGGAGACGGAGAACAAAACCAAACATACTAACAAAATAAAATAAATAGAATAGATATGTACAAGTAAAATAAATGAATAAATAGAGTAATAAATATGAACAAACATATATACACATATACAGGTGCTGTGGGGAAGGGAAGGAGGTAAGATGGCCAGCTCTCCCTCTCAATCAATCAATCAATCAATCAGTTGTACTTATTGAGCACTTACTGTGTGCAGAGCACTGTACTAAGCGCTTGGGAAGTACAAATTGGCAACATATAGAGACAGTCCCTACTCAACAGTGGGCTCACAGTCTAAAAGGGGGAGACGGAGAACAAAACCAAACATACTAACACAATAAAATAAATAGAATAGATATGTACAAGTAAAATAAATAGAGTAATAAATATGTACAAACATATATACATATGTACAGGTGCTGTGGCGAAGGGAAGGAGGTAAGATGGCCAGCTCTCCCTCTCAATCAATCAATCGTATTTATTGAGCGCTTACTGTGTGCAGAGCACTGTACTAAGCGCTTGGGAAGTCCAAGTTGGCAACATATAGAGACAGTCCCTACCCAACAGTGGGCTCACAGTCTCAAAGGGGGAGACGGAGAATAAAACCAAACATATTAAAATAAAATAAATAGAATAGATAGGTACAAGTAAAATAGAGTAATAAATATGTACAAACATATAGACATATATACAGGTGCTGTGGCGAAGGGAAGGAGGTAAGATGGCCAGCTCTCCCTCTCAATCAATCAATCGTATTTATTGAGCGCTTACCGTGTGCAGAGCACTGGACTAAGCGCTTGGGAAGTCCAAGTCGGCAACATATAGAGACAGTCCCTACCCAGCAGTGGGCTCACAGTCTAAAAGGGGGAGACGGAGAACAAAACCAAACATGCTAACACAATAAAATAAATAGAATAGATATGTACAAGTAAAATAAATAAATAGAGTAATAAATATGTACAAACATATATACATATATACAGGTGCTGTGGCGAAGGGAAGGAGGTAAGATGGCCAGCTCTCCCTCTCAATCAATCAATCGTATTTATTGAGCGCTTACTGTGTGCAGAGCACTGTACTAAGCGCTTGGGAAGTCCAAGTCGGCAACATATAGAGACAGTCCCTACCCAACAGTGGGCTCACAGTCTAAAAGGGGGAGACGGAGAACAAAACCAAACATACTAACAAAATAAAATAAATTGAATAGATATGTACAAGTAAAATAGAGTAATAAATATGTACAAACATATATACATATATACAGGTGCTGTGGGGAAGGGTAGGAGGTAAGATGGCCAGCTCTCCCTCTCAATCAATCAATCGTATTTATTGAGTGCTTACTGTGTGCAGAGCACTGTACTAAGCGCTTGGGAAGTACAAGTTGGCAACATATAGAGACGGTCCCTACCCAACAGTGGGCTCCCGGCCTACGGCGGGATGAGAGCGTGTTTCCAGAGCCCTCGGGAATTCTGGAAAGAAAGTTTAACAGGGTTATTCTTGGCCACCTCCTCCAGGCACCAAATGGGAGGCTGGAAGCAGCCTCCCAGACTGCATACACTTGGGATGGGGGCGGGAAGCAGACACTTGTTGGGTTTTTTTTAGAAATAATTATAGCTCCGAGGGAGGGGGAGAGAGGAGAAGTGTCTGGGCGGAGGGTGTGAGCCCTGATCTGCTCTTCGGGCCTAAAGGGAGGAGGAAGAGGGAACCGAAATAGCGTTCGTGCGGCCTCCCGTCCGGCCTGGCTCGATGAAAGACATCGCTAGATGTCAGTGTAATTATAGAAACCGGGTAGCAATGGGATGAAATTCCTCACATTTCATTCCCTCTGAGTAACGGGAGCTCGGGCCCACCCGGAGCGACTCGGGCCCGGAAACAGACCTCGCCTGGCGCTTCCTCCTCGCCGCCGGGGCGCCCAGACGTGACCATCTTTGGTAACGGAGCCCGGAGGACAAGCAGGAAGCGGTGGCGAGGGCGGCGAGGCCTCCTTCCCATCTGTTGGGCAGGGACCGTCTCTGTATGTTGCCAACTTGGACTTCCCAAGCGCTTAGTCCAGTGCTCTGCACACAGGAAGCGCTCAGTAAATACGATTTTTAGACTGTGAGCCCCCTTTTAGACTGTGAGCCCACTGTTGGGTAGGGACTGTCTCTATGTGTTGCCAATTTGTACTTCCCGAGCGCTTAGTACAGTGCTCTGCACATAGTAAGCGCTCAATAAATACGATTGATGATGATGATTGATGATGATGATCCGTTCATTCCCTTCCCGTGCTCCGGCGGTGTGGAGCTGAGGGCAGCCACGGTCGAAGCAGCGTGGCTCGGTGGGTAAGAGCCCGGGCTTTGGAGCCAGAGGTCATGGGTTCGAATCCCGGCTCCACCGTGAGCCCACTTTTAGACTGTGAGCCCACTGTTGGGCAGGGACTGTCTTTATATGTTGCCAATTTGCACGTCCCAAGCGCTTAGTACAGTGCTCTGCACATAGTAAGCGCTCAATAAATACGATTGATGATGATGATGATGATTGATGATGATGATCCGTTCATTCCCTTCCCGTGCTCCGGCGGTGTGGAGCTGAGGGCAGCCACGGTCGAAGCAGCGTGGCTCAGTGGGAAAGAGCCCGGGCTTTGGAGCCAGAGGTCATGGGTTCGAATCCCGGCTCCACCATGAGCCCACTTTTAGACTGTGAGCCCACTGTTGGGCAGGGACTGTCTCTATGTGTTGCCAATTTGTACTTCCCGAGCGCTTAGTACAGTGCTCTGCACATAGTAAGCGCTCAATAAATACGATTGATGATGATGATGTTGATTGATGATGATGATCCGTTCATTCCCTTCCCGTGCTCCGGCGGTGTGGAGCTGAGGGCAGCCACGGTCGAAGCAGCGTGGCTTGGTGGGTAAGAGACCGGGCTTTGGAGCCAGAGGTCATGGGTTCGAATACCGGCTCCACCATGAGCCCACTTTTAGACTGTGAGCCCACTGTTGGATAGGGACTGTCTCTATGTGTTGCCAATTTGTACTTCCCAAGCGCTTAGTACAGTGCTCTGCACATAGTAAGCGCTCAATAAATACGATTGATGATGATGATGTTGATTGATGATGATGATCCGTTCATTCCCTACCCGTGCTCCGGCGGTGTGGAGCTGAGGGCAGCCACGGTCGAAGCAGCGTGGCTCGGTGGGAAAGAGCCCGGGCTTTGGAGCCAGAGGTCATGGGTTCGAATTCCGGCTCCACCGTGAGCCCACTTTTAGACTGTGAGCCCACTGTTGGGCAGGGACTGTCTCTATATGTTGCCAATTTGTACTTCCCAAGCGCTTAGTACAGTGCTCTGCACACAGTAAGCGCTCAATAAATATGACTGATGATGATGATGATGTCTGCTGTGTGACCTTGGGCAAGTCACTTCACTTCTCTGGGCCTCAGTTCCCTCATCTGGAAAATGGGGATGATGACTGTGAGCCCCACGTGGGACAACTTGATCACCTTGTATTTCCCCCCAGCGCTTAGAACAGTGCTCTGCACATCATAAGCGCTTAACAAATGCCATCATTATTATTATTATTATTATTTGTTAGGCGCTTACTAAGTTCTAAACGCTCCATATTCATTCAATCGTATTTATCGAGCGCTTATTGGGTGCAAGCACTGTACTAAACGCTTGGGAGAGTACAATATAACAGTAACAGACACATGGGTTCAAATCCCGCCTCCGCCAATTGTCAGGTGTGTGACTTTGGGCAAGTCACTTCACATCTCTGAGCCTCAGTTACCTCATCTGCAAAATGGGGATTAAGACTGTGAGTCCCCCCGTGGGACAACCTGATCACCTTGTAACCTCCCCAGTGCTTAGAACAGTGTTTTGCACATAGTAAGCACTTAGTAAATGCCATAATTATTATTCTCTGGGCCTCAATTACCTCATCTGTACAATGGGGATGAAGACTGTGAGCCCCCCCCGTGGGACAACCTGATCACCTTGTATCCACCCCCGCGCTTAGAACAGTGCATTGCACATAGTAAGTGCTTAAAAAATGCTATTATTATTATTGTAACCTCCCTAGTGCCTAAAACAGTGCTTTGCACATAGTAAGTGCTTAATAATTGCCATAATTATTATTATTATTATTATTATTCACTTCTCTGGGCCTCGGTGACTTCATCTGTAAATGAGCCCACTGTTGGGTAGGGACCGTCTCTATATATTGCCAACTTGTACTTCCCAAGCGCTTAGTACAGTGCTCTGCACACAGTAAGCACTCAATAAATATGATTGATGATGATTGATGATGAAGACTGTGAGCCCCACGTGAGACAGCCTGATCACCTTGTATCCCCCCCAGCGCTTAGAACACTGCTTGGCACATAGTAAGTGCTTAATAAATGCCATTATTATTATTATTATTGTAACCTCCCTAGTGCCTAAAACAGTGCTTTGCACATAGTAAGTGCTTAATAAATGTTATTATTAGTATTATTATCTTCTCTGGGCCTCGGTGACCTCATCTGTAAAATGGGGATTAAGACTGTGAGTCCCCCCGTGGGACAACCTGATCACCTTGTAACCTCTCCAGTGCTTAGAACAGTGTTTTGCACATAGTAAGCACTTAGTAAATGCCATAATTATTATTCTCTGGGCCTCAATTACCTCATCTGTACAATGGGGATGAAGACTGTGAGCCCCCCCCCGTGGGACAACCTGATCACCTTGTATCCACCCCCGCGCTTAGAACAGTGCATCGCACATAGTAAGTGCTTAAAAAATGCTGTTATTATTATTATTGTAACCTCCCTAGTGCCTAAAACAGTGCTTTGCACATAGTAAGTGCTTAATAATTGCCATTATTATTATTATTATTATTATTATTATTCACTTCTCTGGGCCTCGGTGACTTCATCTGTAAATGAGCCCACTGTTGGGTAGGGACCGTCTCTATATGTTGCCAACTTGTACTTCCCAAGCGCTTAGTACAGTGCTCTGCACACAGTAAGCACTCAATAAATATGATTGATGATGATTGATGATGAAGACTGTGAGCCCCACGTGGGACAGCCTGATCACCTTGTATCCCCCCCAGCGCTTAGAACACTGCTTGGCACATAGTAAGTGCTTAATAAATGCCATTATTATTATTATTATTGTAACCTCCCTAGTGCCTAAAACAGTGCTTTGCACATAGTAAGTGCTTAATAAATGTTATTATTAGTATTATTATCTTCTCTGGGCCTCGGTGACCTCATCTGTAAAATGGGGATGAAGACTGTAAGCCCCACGTGGGACAGCCTGATCACCTTGTATCCCCCCCAGCGCTTAGAACAGTGCTTGGCACATAGTAAGTGCTTAACAAATGCCATCATTATTATTTTGACACCTGTCTATTTAGTTTGTTTTGTTGTGTGTCTCCCCCTTCTTGACTGTGAGCCCAATGTTGGGTAGGGACCGTCTCTGTATGTTGTCGACTTGTACTTCCCAAGCGCTTAGTCCAGTGCTCTGCACATAGTAAGCGCTCAATAAATACGACTGAGTGAATGAATGAATGAATTTAGGGCGGAGGGTTCTCGCCTCCCCACTGGGCCGCAAGCTCAGCCAATCAGAAGCCTTCCTCCAGCAGGGGGCGGGACTAAACCGGGACGGCGCCCGCTCATTGGTCCGCTTCGTCGAAAGTGGGCGGGGCCTCCCCTCAAGGCTCCCTCCGGCAGGGGGCGGGGCCTCCTCTAAGCCCGACCACTCACAGCACTGCCCAGGTCTTAGGGGCCGCAAGCTCAGCCAATCAGGAGCCTTCCTCCAGCGGGGGGCGGGACTACACCGGGACCGCGCCCACCTCGTCGAAAGGGGGCGGGGCCTCCTCTAAAACCGACCAATCACGACATCGCTTCGGATTTAGGGACGCAAGCCCAGCCAATCAGGAGCCTTTCTCCAGCAGGGGGGCGGGACTAAACCGGGACTGCGCCCGCCTCGTCGAAAGGGGGCGCGGCCTCCTCTAAGCCCGACCACTCACAGCACCGCCTCGACATTACGGGCCGCAAGCATAGCCAATCAGGAGCTTTCCTCCCGCGGGGGGCGGGACCAAACCGGGACCGCGCCCGCCTCGTCGAAAGGGAGCGGGGCCTCCTCTAAACCCGACCACTCACAGCACCGCCTCCTCCTTAGGGGCCGCAAGCCCAGCCAATCAGGAGCCTTCCTCCAGCGGGGGGGCGGGACTAAACCGGGACCGCGCCCGCCTCGTCGAAAGGGGGCGGGGCCTCCTCTAAACCCGACCACTCACAGCACCGCCTCGGCCTTAGGGGACACAGCTCAGCCAATCAGGAGCTTTCCTCCAGCGGGGGGGCGGGACGAAACCGGGACCGCGCCCGCCTCGTCGAAAGGGGGCGTGGCCTCTTCTAAATCTGACCAATCACAGCACGCCTCGGATTTAGGGGCCGCAAGCCCAGCCAATCAGGAGCCTTACTCCAGCAGAGGGCCGTCCCCCTCTCCACCCCCCATCTTACCCCCTTCCTTTCCCCACAGCACCTGTATATATGTATATACGTTTGTACATATTTATTACTCTATTTATTTACTTATTTATTTATCTTACTTGTACATATCTATTCTATTTATTTGATTTTGTTAGTTTGTCTGGTTTTGTTCTCTGTCTCCCCCTTCTAGACTGTGAGCCCGCTGTTGGGTAGGGACCGTCTCTCTATGTTGCCAACTTGGACTTCCCAAGCGCTTAGTCCAGTGCTCTGCACACAGTAAGCGCTCAATAAATACGACTGATGATGAGGATGACTGTCTCTATCTGTTGCCGACTTGTATTTCCCAAGCGCTTCGTCCAGTGCTCTGCACACAGTAAGCGCTCAATAAATACATATCTATTCTATTTATACATATCTATTCTATTTATTTTATTTTGTTAGCATGTTTGGTTTTGTTCTCCGTCTCCCCCTTTTAGACTGTGAGCCCACTGTTGGGTAGGGACCGTCTCTATATGTTGCCAATTTGTACTTCCCAAGCGCTTAGTACAGTGCTCTGCACATAGTAAGCGCTCAGTAAATACGATTGATGATGATGATAAAAGGGGGAGACAGAGAACAAAACCAAACATACTAACAAAATAAAATAAATAGAATAAATAAATAAATAATAAATAATAATAATAACTGTTGGGTAGGGACTGTCTCTATATGTTGCCAATTTGTACTTCCCAAGCGCTTAGTACGGTGCTCTGCACATAGTAAGCGCTCAATAAATGTTTGATTGATTGATTGATTAAAAGGGGGAGACAGAGAACAAAACCAAACATACTAACAAAATAAAATAAATAGAATAAATAAATAAATAATAAATAATAATAGATAATAATAATAACTGTTGGGTAGGGACTGTCTCTATATGTTGCCAATTTGTACTTCCCAAGCGCTTAGTACGGTGCTGTGCACATAGTAAGCGCTCAATAAATAGGATTGATTGATTGATTAAAAGGGGGAGACAGAGAACAAAACCAAACATACTAACAAAATAAAATAAATAGAATAAATAAATAAATAAAAAATAATAATAATCAATCAATCAATCAATCGTATTTATTGAGCGCTTACTATGTGCAGAGCACTGTACTAAGCGCTTGGGAAGTACAAATTGGCAACACATAGAGACAGTCCCTACCCAACAGTGGGCTCACAGTCTAAAAGGGGGGAGACAGAGAACAGAACCAAACATACCAACAAAATAAAATAAATAGGATAGAAATGTACAAGTAAAATAATAAATAAATAAATAAATAGAGTAATAAATATGTACAACCATATATACATATATACAGGTGCTGTGGGGAAGGGAAGGAGGTAAGAAACTGGAGAAATAAATACGATTGATTGATTGATTAAAAGGGGGAGACAGAGAACAAAACCAAACATACTAACAAAATAAAATAAATAGACTAAATAAATAAATAATAAATAATAATAATAAATAAATACGATTGATTGATTGATTGATTAAACCGGTACCGCGCCCGCTCATCGGTCCCTCTCGTCGGAAGTGGGCGGGGCCTCCCCTCAAGGCGCCCTCCGGCTCTAAGCCACGCCCACCTCGCCGTCCCATTGGAGGAGAGGGGAAGGGGGCGTGGCTTGGGCGTGGCGAGCCCCGCCCTGCTGCCATTTCCGGTGTCAGGCGCGGGGGCCCCCGATGGGGACCGGAAGTTGCTCGCGCGGGGGTTGCTGGGCGTTTCCTGCCGGAAGTGGAGAGAGGCCGAGGGCAGCGCCTGAGGAGGAGGAGGAGGAGGAGGAGGAGGAGGGCTGAGGTGAGTGAGGGGAGCGGCCCTCAGGGGGTTTTCCTCCCTTTTTAATTTATATTTTTCCCCCTTTTATCCCCAGACACCAGGAAGCCTAGTCAGGGGGAGGGAACCCCCTCTCCCCAGTTGGACTATATGTTGCCAACTTGCCCTTCCCAAGCGCTTAGTACAGTGCCTTGCACACAGTAGGCGCTCAATAAGTACGATTGAACGAATGGGCTGAGGGTCCAGCGCGTAGAACAACAATTAAAAAAATGATATTAAGCGCTTACTATGTGCCAAGCACTGGCCTAAGCGCTGGGGAGGTTCCAAGGCGATCAGGTTGGCCCACGGTCTTCATCCCCATTTTACAGAGGAGGCCCAGGGAGTAATAATGAGGGCTTTTATTAAGCGCTTACTATGTGCCAAGCGCTGGGGAGGTGCCAAGGCGATCAGGTTGGCCTACAGTCTTCATTCCCATTTTACAGGTGAGGTCATTGAGGCCCAGAGAATAATAATGAGGGTTTTTAGTAAGCGCTTACTATGTGCCAAGCTCTGGGGAGGTTCCAGGGTGATCAGGTTGGCCCACAGCCTTCATCCCCATTTTACAGATGAGGTCATTGAGGCCCAGGGAATAATAATGAAGGCATTTATTAAGCGCTTACTATGTGCAAAGCACTGGTCTAAGCGCTGGGGAGGTTCCAAGGCGATCAGGTTGTCCCACAGTCTTCATCCCCATTTTACAGCTGAGGTCATTGAGGCCCAGGGAATAATAATGATAATGGCGTTTATTAAGCGCTTACTATGTGCAAAGCACTGTCCTAAGCGCTGGGGAGGTTCCAGGGCGATCAGGTTGTCCCACAGTCTTCATCCCCATTTTACAGATGAGGTCATTGAGGCCCAGGGAATAATAATGAGGGCTTTTATTAAGCGCTTACTATGTGCCAGGCACTGTCCTAAGCGCTGGGGAGGTTCCAGGGTGATCAGGTTGGCCCACAGTCTTCATCCCCATTTTACAGGTGAGGTCATTGAGGCCCAGGGAATAATAATGAGGGCTTTTATTAAGCGCTTACTATGTGCAAAGCACTGTTCTAAGCGCTGGGGAGGTTCCAAGGTGATCAGGTTGTCCCATGGGGGGCTCACAGTCTTCATCCCCATTCTACAGATGAGGTCATTGAGGCCCAGGGAATACTAATGAGGGCATTTATTAAGCGCTTACTATGTGCAAAGCACTCTTCTAAGCACCGGGGAGGTTGCAAGGCGATCAGGTTGTCCCACGTAGGGCTTACAGTCTTCATCCCCATTTTACAGATGAGGTAATTGAGGCCCAGAGAATAATAATGATGGCATTTATGAAGCCCCTACTATGTGCAAAGCACTATTCTAGGCGCCGGGGAAGTTACAAGGTGATCAGGTTGTCCCACGGGGGGCTCACAGTCTTAATTCCCATTTTCCAGATGAGGGAACTGAGGCCCAGCGAAGTGAAGTGACTTGCCCAAAGTCACACAGCTGACAAGTGGCGAAGCCGGGATTGGAACCCATGACCTCTGACTCCAAAGCCCGGGCTCTTTCCAGTGAGCCACGTTGCTTCCTCATTATTTTCATCATCGTAATAATGATGGCATTTATACTTCCCAAGCGCTTAGTCCAGTGCTCTGCACACAGTAAGCGCTCAATAAATACGATTGAATGAATGAATGAATGGCATCGTAATGATGGCAGAAGGGAGGGATGGTGGGCTGGGATTGTGTCTGGTTTTTGTCTTCTCTCCAGCGTTTAGTACAGGGTTGCAATGTTGCTATATGTTGCCAACTTGTACTTCCCAGGCGCTTAGTACAGTGCTCTGCACACAGTAAGTGCTTAATCAGTCGTACTTATTGAGCGCTTACTGTGTGCAGAGCACTGTACTAAGCCCTTGGGAAGTACCAGTTGGCAACATATAGAGGCAGTCCCTACCCAACAGTGGGCTCACAGTCTAAAAGATAATAAATAAATACGATTGAATGAATAAGCGCTCAATAAAAATAATGATGGTATTTGTTAAGCGCTTACTGTTCATTCATTCATTCATCCATCCAATCGTATTTATTGAGCGCCTACTGTGTGCAGAGCACTGGACTAAGCGCTTGGGAAGTCCAAGTCGGCATCAGATAGAGACGGTCCTTACCCAGCAACGGGCTTCCAGTCTAGAAGGGGGAGACAGAAAACAAAACAAGTAGACAGGTGTCAATACCATCCGAATAAATAGGATTATAGCCCTAGATACATCATTAATAAAATAAATTGAGTGATAAATATGTGCAAATATACACAAGCGCTGTGGGGAGGGGAAGGGAGTAGGGTACCTCGGGAAGGGCTTTGAGGCAGCCCGGCTACCTCGGGTGAGGGGGTGTTTTTTGTTTTCCTGGATTGTGGTGTTAAGAGCCAAACTATTTGCATGCAAATAGCTGTTTTTCCTGCCCGCCTAATGGCCTTCCTGAGTGACATGGGATGGCAAACATCGGGCGAGCGCCCTTGGAGATGGAAAGGTTGGGGGTCCCATTCTCATGGAAATGGGGGCTGTTTCAGGATGGCTGTCAGAGCAGGAAATGGTGGTTTGAAGTCATCTCCACAATTTCCCGACCCGGTGACGGGTATTTAAAGGAAAAGGACGCCTTGGTTTCGGAGCCGGGATTGGAACCCATGTCCTCGGACTCCAAAGCCCGGGCTCTTTCCACTGAGCCACGCTGCTTCATCATTATTGTGATCATCATAGTAATGATGGCATTCATTCATTCATTCAGTCGTATTTATTGAGCGCTTACTGTGTGCAGAGCACTGGACTAAGCGCTTGGGAAGTCCAAGCTGGCAACATATAGAGACGGTCCCTACCCAACAGTGGGCTCAGGGTCTAGAAGACTGGCAGAAGGGAGGGTTGGTGGGCTGGGATTGTGGAAGATCCCGGGGGCGAGGACAGGTGATAATAATAATAATAATGGCATTTGTTAAGCGCTTACTACGTGCGAAGCACTGTCCTAAGCGCTGGGGGGAATACAAGGCGATCAGGTTGTCCCACGGGAGGCTCACAGTCTTCATCCCCATTTTACATCTGAGGGAACTGAGGCTCAGAGAAGTGAAGTGACTTGCCCAAAGCCACACAGCGGACAAGTGGCGGAGTCGGGATTAGAACCCGTGACCTCTGACTCCCAAGCCCGGGCTCTTTCGCCAGTTGCCAGCTGTGTGACTTGGGGCAAGTCACTTCTCTGGGCCTCAGTTCCCTCATCTGTAAAATGGGGATTCAGACTGTGAGCCCCCCGTGGGGCAACCTGATCACCTTGTAGCCTCCCCAGCGCTTTGTGCATAGTAAGCGCTTAATACATGTTGTTGTTGTTATTATTATTATTATTATTATTATTATTATTATTATTTCCACGGAGCCATGCTGTTGAGCCTAGGGAGTTAGGGTGACCAAGTTGCATCTAAGTTGGATCCAGTGGCCACTTGGGTTGTTGGGAGTTTCCAGGGTGAAGTGTACTGGAGTAACTTTTCAACACTCCCCCCTCCCTACTTCCTTCCTTTCCCCTCTTCCCCACCTACATAAAATTATAAAAAGGTCACCCCTCTCCCTCCTTCAATCCCGGCTTGGGCGTCGGCCGGGTCTCCCCGGCGTTTTCTGCAGGTGGGAAGGCTTTCCAACTTAAAGATGAGGTTGGAAATATCCCCAGGAAGTCTTCGGAGAAGGAATAGGGGATCCTGTGAAGCCAAAAGCGGGCAAGGTGTACGGTAAACCGAGAGTTTGAAAACAGTGGGACCCCGAGTAAGTCATGCGGGCCTAAGGAAGCATTCATTCATTCATTCAATCGTATTTATTGAGCGCTTACTGTGTGCAGAGCACTGGACTAAGCGCTTGGGAAGTCCAAGTTGGCAACATCTAGAGACGGTCCCTACCCAACAGTGGGCTCGCAGTCTAGAAGGGGGAGACAGAGAACGAAACAAAACATATGAAAAAAATAAAATAGAGTAAATATGTACAAGTAAAATAGAGTAATAAATACATACAAACATATACACATATTATACAGTTGCTGTGGGGAAGGGAAGGAGGTAAGGCAGGGGGGATGGAGGGGGGAGAGGAAGGAGGGGGCTCAGTCTGGGGCAGCGTGGCTCAGTGGAAAGAGCCCGGGCTTGGGAGTCAGAGGTCCTGGGTTCAAATCCCGGCTCCGCCAGTTGTCAGCTGGGTGACTTTGGGCGAGTCACTTCACTTCTCTGTGCCTCAGTTCCCTCATCTGCAAAATGGGGATGAAGCCTGTGAGCCCCACGTGGGACAACCCGATCACCTCGTATCCTTCCCAGCGCTTAGAACAGTGCACATAGTAAGCGCTTAACAAATGTCATCATTATTATTATTAAGGACCTGAGCATTTTCGTACAAGCCAGACACAGTGAGGCAGAGGCACCTCAGGAGGTTCAGGTGGAAGAAGTGTGGTTTTTTTGGCCGCGTTCGCACGACCTTCTGGGCTGTTAAGACAGTGGGAGGTGAGGTTGCCGCCCCACCGGCCGGAACGTTTTGCGGAACCCTTTTGGCCGGAACCGCCGCTTGTCCGAGCATTGTTGCTGATGTAACTCTCTGGGCCCGGGGGGAGCCGAGCCAGGGGCAGAATATGTGATTCAGGAAGTTGGACTGTTGCCTTAATTGGCTTTCTTGGGACCATCCAGTGCGAGCCTCCGCCCGGTCCTTTCTGGAGGTCGGCTGAGTCACGGCCCAAGATCCGTCCGAACTCCGGCCGGTTTGGGCCCAAGACCTCAGAAGAAGCCCCCATAAAACCCGCCGCCCCCCCAATAATAACAGCAATTATGGTATTAAGCGCTTTCTCTGTGCCAGTCACTGTTCTAAGCGCTGGGGTATGTACAAGCTATTCCGGTTGGACAGAGTCCCTCTCCTACATAGGGCTCCCAGCCTTCACCCCCATTTTACAGATGAGGGAACTGAGAAGCCAAGTGACTTGCCCAAGGTCACAAAGCAGAGAAGTGGTGGGGCTCGCAGCCTTCACCCCCATTTTACAGATGAGGGAACTGAGAAGCCAAGTGACTTGCCCAAGGTCACAAAGCAGAGAAGTGTTGGGGCCGGGATTAGAACCCATGACCTTCTGACGCCCAGGCTCTATCCACTAGGCTCCCGATATGGGTAGGAGGTGGGACCCTGCTTAAGCGCTTAGTACAGTGCTGTGCACACAGTAAGCGCTCACTAAATACGATTGAGTGAATGACACTGGGGTAGAGGGACAGCGGAACCCAAATATGAGCCTCCCGTGGGACAGAGACTTTGTCCGACCTATCAATCATTCGGTGGGTATTTATTGAGCGCTTACTATATGCAGAGCACTGTTCTAAGCGCTTGCGAGTGTACAGTGCAACAGAATTAGCAGTCACGGTCCCTGCCCATAACGAGCTTACAGTCTCAAGGGAGCTTTCGGTTTGGACCTGATTATCTTCTATTCACCCCAGTGCTCCGCTCAGTGCTTGGTACTCATTGAATATATGTTGCCAACTTGTACTTCCCAAGCGCTTAGTACAGTGCTCCACACACAGTAAGCGCTCAATAAATACGATTGAATGAGTACCACCGTTGTTATCATGATGTGTGGTTGCTCGGTTTCCTTTCAGAGGCGTTTCCTCCGTGACTTACAGAGGTTTTATCTTTGGCTTTCGCGTATGAGCCATTTGAGGTGGTTCTCCAGTAGTGTCCACTACAACCCCTGTATTCTCCCAAATGCTTAGTATAGTGCTCTGCACAGTGTAAGCACTCAGTAAATCCCATTGACTATCTAATGAGCGCTCTCTGGATGCGGTGCCCTGTTCTAAGGGCTTGGGCAGGGCAAACCAGAGGTGGCACACGGAGTTTACAGTCCAAAGGGGAGACAAAGAGAAAGCGTTTATGGTATTTGTTAAGCGCTTACCATGACAGAATCCCCCAAACCAGGAATGGACTGATTCTCCGGGTGTGATTCATTCATTCAGTCATATTTATTGAGCGCTTACTGTGTGCAGAGCACTGTACTAAGCGCTTGGGAAGTACAAATTGGCAACATATAGAGACAGTCCCTACCCAACAGCGGGCTCACGGTCTGGAAGGGGGAGACGGAGACACAGCGTCATGCTCAGCGTGCTCGTTGAGTATTTGTTGCTGGAGTTAATTTCGAGATAAACACGGCTATTCAGCAAGGCGCTTTGCCTTTTCAGAGGACACTGTACTGACCGGACGTATTCATGGAGGCCTCCCCAAATGCCTGTCCGCACAATGCAGCTCTGTTCGGGCCCACTCTCAGCGTCCCACTGGAAGGTTGGCCCGGCCACTGAAGCGGGTGGGTGGAGGTTGGAACTTGTGTCCTTTCCAGAGCCTGTTGAAGGTGGTTGTAACACTGTTAGCTGCGTATTTCAATCATATTTATCGAGCGCTTACTGGGAGCCGATCACTGTCCTAAGCGCTTGGGAGAATACAGCTTGAATGATGCCTAGCAGAGTGCTAACAATCCCCACGGATCTTTTCACACCTCTAGACTGTAAGCCCGCTGTGGGCAGGGAATGTGTCTGTTGTTTTGTCGTATCGATCAATCAATCAATCGTATTTGTTGAGCGCTTACTGTGTGCAGAGCACTGTACTAAGCGCTTGGGAAGTACAAGTTGGCAACATATAGAGACAGTCCCTACCCAGCAGTGGGCTCACAGTCTAAAAGGGGGAGACAGAGAACAAAACCAAACATACTAACAAAACAAAATAAATAGAATAGATTCGTACTCACTGAAGAGCTTAGTACAGAGCCCCCTCCTTCCTCTCCCCCTCCTCCCCCCTGCCTTACCTCCTTCCCCTCCCCACAGCACCTGTATATATATTTGTACATATTTATTCTATTTATTTTATTTTGTTAATATGTTTTGTTGTCCGTCTCCCCCTTCTAGACTGTGAGCCCGCTGTTGGGCAGGGACCGTCTCTAGATGTTGCCGACTTGGACTTCCCAAGCGCTTAGTCCAGTGCTCTGCACACAGTAAGCGCTCAATAACTACGATTGAATGAATGAATGAATGCAGTAAACGCTCAATAAATTCATTCAATCGTAGTTATTAAGCGCTTAGAGCGCTGTACTAAGCGCTTGATACAATCGAATGAATGAAACCTCGGGAGATGACTTGATCTCCTGCAGGAATAGAATGCCCGAGGGAATTCCCCCTCGTCCCCCTCTCCATCCCCCTCTTCTTACCTCCTTCCCTTCCCCACAGCACCTGTATATATGTATATATGTTTGTGCATATTTATTACTCTATTTATTTATTTTACTTGTACATATCTATTCTATTTATTTTATTTTGTTAGTATGTTTGGTCTTGTTCTCCGTCTTCCCCTTTTAGACTGTGAGCCCCCTGTTGGGTAGGGACTGTCTCTATATGTTGCCAATCTGTACTTCCCAAGCGCTTAGTACAGTGCTCTGCACATAGTAAGCGCTCAATAAATACGATTGATGATGATGATGATGATGAAGAGTGCTTGCCTTTGGCCGGAGAGAAACTGAAAGTAGCTGTTCTGTCCGAGCTAAACCACAATCTGGTGTCAGCTCTTGCAGTCTCCCATCTATATTCGGTCCCCAAACAGAGGTACCTTGTGTTTAGACAGCGCCCATTGAGGAGCAACAAGCCTTGTGCTCTTATCTCCTGGGCTCCTCTCTGGGGCTGAACAGGCCTGATTGGGGCCGAGCTGATGGGATCAGTCTCCGCGCCAGGGTTGGAGTGGAAAAAGTCAATCTCTGACTCAAGACTCCAGGCTTTCTTCTCCTCAACCCACTCCTCTGGAGCTCCGGGTCAAAGGGACCAACTGAGGTTCCCTGTTGAGGAGGGCCCGGGAGGTGGAGGTCCTGATTAGCCATTTAGGTGCCGACTCCTCGTCCCTGAAAGAGAAATCAGGAACTAAGGTGGCCGTGAGTCATGTAGCAAAACCTTAACCCGTGGACTCGGGGAAACCCAACCCTGTGGGAAAGGCAGGGTGCCTCTGTCTTGTCATCATCATCATCAATCGTATTTATTGAGCGCTTACTGTGTGCAGTACTGTGTGCATCCCCTGGGCCTGGAATGCCCTCCCTCTGCCCCTCCGCCAAGCTAGCTCTCTTCCTCCCTTCAAGGCCCTGCTGAGAGCTCACCTCCTCCAGGAGGCCTTCCCAGACTGAGCCCCTTCCTTCCTCTCCCCCTCGTCTCCCTCTCCATCCCCCCATCTTACCTCCTTCCCTTCCCCACAGCACCTGTATATATGTTTGTACATATTTATTACTCTATTTATTTTACTTGTACGTATCCTATTTATTTTATTTTGTTGGTTTGTTTGGTTCTGTTCTCTGTCTCCCCCTTCTAGACGGTGAGCCCACTGTTGGGTAGGGACTGTCTCTATGTGTTGCCAATTTGTACTTCCCAAGTGCTTAGTACAGTGCTCTGCACATAGTAAGCGCTCAATAAATACGATTGATTGATTGATTGCAGAGCACTGTACTAAGCGCTTGGGAAGTACAAGTTGGCAACATAGAGAGACAGTCCCTACCCAGCAGTGGGCTCACAGTCTAAAAGGGGGAGACAGAGAACAAAACCAAACATACTAACAAAATAAAATAAATAGAATAGACATGTACAAGTAAAATAAATAAATAAATAGAGTAACAAATATGTACAAACATATATACAGGTGCTGTTGGGAAGGGAAGGAGGTAAGATGGGGGGGAAATTGTCTATTAGAGTCCTCCCTACGTGGATCCAACCCGCCTAACAGACGGTGCCAGCTCCCCGGCCTTGCCCAGACAGCTGGGCACCGCTCACTCCCACTTCAAATGCAGCTCTTGTATTTTCGCGGCCCGGGCCCCAGCGAAGCCAACTCCTCCGTAGGAAACCTGAGCCCACGGACCCGGAGCAGGGCAGGTCCTCTCCGCCCCACCTCCTAAAAGCTGAAGGTTCCCAGAAACAAAAGACTCGGGCCCAGCCTTGCCCTGGTGAAACCATGCCCTCGAATTGACCAGACAGAAGCACCCTGCCTTTCCCACAGTGCGTATGTGTGTGTGTGAGAGAGAGGTAAAACACGAACGAACAACCCAAAGTTGTAGAGTCTGAGTTCAGCCAGAACCTGCAGGGTTCAGATGCACTCCTGAATCCCAGCCCAATCCCCAGTTGTGCGGATAATTGAACTTTCTCCCTCCTCCCAAGCGGTGATAATGATAATGGTATTTGTTAAGCGCCTACTATGTGCAAAGCACTGTTCTAAGCGCTGGGGAGGTTCCAAGGTGATCAGGTTGTCCCACGGGGGGGCTCACAGTCTTCATCCCCATTTTACAGATGAGGTCACTGAGGCTCAGAGAAGTGAAGTGACTTGCCCAAGGTCACACAGCAGACATGTGGCAGAGCCGGGATTAGAACCCATGACCTCTGGCTCCCAAGCCCGGGCTCTTTCCACTGAGCCACACTCTCGTGTCTCCTCCTGCCTTCAAGACATCTCCATCCGGATGTCCGCCCACCATCTAAAACTCAGTATGCCCAAGACTGAACTCCTTGTCTTCCTGGCCCTCTCTCTGACTTTCCCATCTCTGTTGACGGCACTACCATCCTTCCCGTCTCACAAGCCCGCAGCTTTGGTGTCGTGCTCGACTCCGCTCTCTTCGTTCACCCCTCACATCCAAGCTGTCACCAAAACCTGCCGGTCTCAGCTCCGCAACATCGCCAAGATCCTCCCTTTCCTCTCCATCCCAACCGCTACCCTGCTCATTCAAGCTGTCATCCTATCCCGTCTGGACTACTGCACCAGCCTTCTCTCTGATCTCCCATCCTCGTGTCTCTCCCCACTTCAATCCATACTTCATGCTGCTGCCTGGATTATCTTTGTCCAGAAACGCTCTGGGCATATTACTCCCCTCCTCCAAAATCTCCAGTGGCTACCAATCAACCTACGCATCAGGCAAAAACTCCTCACTCTCGGCTTCAAGGCCGTCCATCACCTCACCCCCTCCTACCTCACCTCCCTTCTCTCCCCGCACCCTCCGCTCCTCTGCCACTAACCTCCTCACCGTGCCTTGTTCTCGCCCGTCCCGCCGTCGACCCCCTGCCCACCTCCTTCCCCTCCCCACAGCACCTGTATATATGTTTGTACAGATTTATTACTCTCTTTTGCTTGTACATATTTACTACTCTATTTTATTTTGTTAATATGTTTTGTTGCCTGTCTCCCCCTTCTAGACTGTGAGCCCGCTGTTGGGTTGGGTCCATCTCTAGATGTTGCCAACTTGGACTTCCCAAGCGCTGAGTACAGTGCTCTGCACACAGTAAAGCGCTCAATAAATACGATTGATTGAATGAATGAGTGTCCCCGGGCCCACCCGTAATGGGGAGATAGAGGAGGGAGGCTGTAAGGGAGGGGAGGAGAAGCCACTGCCTTCCCACTTGGCAGAGGCCTGGCTTCTTGCTCTCCCCCCACCCCCCAAATCCTTCCACGTATACATGTGATGCAACGGATCGGAGGAGGTCTGGGATAAGAAAGATGGAAATCTTCTCGTTCTGGGGCCAGGCGGTCTGGAGTTGGGGGAAGGGGGCCGGGGGCAGCAGGGTTATTACCTCGTTTGTTTTGAATCTGACCGTTAGAAGTCGGAACCCGCCGCCACCGCCGTGGTGAGCAGGACCCGGAAATGGGCGGTGGATGGTGATTCGGAGCTCGTTGGGGGCAGGGACTGTGTCTGTTTCTCGTTATATCGCTTAGTTCATTGCTCTGTAAGCCCTCAATAAATAAGGCCGAATAAACGAATGAATTCATTCATTCAGTCGTATTTATTGAGCGCTTACTGTGTGCAGAGCACTGGACGAAGCGCTTGGGAAGTCCAAGTTGGCAACATCTAGAGACGGTCCCTACCCACCAGCGGGCTCACAGTCTAGAAGGGGGAGACGCAGACAAGAAAACATATTAACGAAATAGAATGAGAGCCGTGACTCTCGGACTCCCCGAGCGCATCGGTGCCCAGCGCATTTGGGGGGGAAAAGGGAACTAAAATACAGTCAGGTCGTTGCAAGAAGGAAGCAAGGTTCTCCTGCCGCAAAGTTGGGTAACGGCCCCGAGGTCGAACCGGGCACGGAGCCAGGCTGGCAAGCCTTTTCCCCGATACGTGTGCCCTCTCCGGGAAGTAGGGAAGATGACCTGTTTTTTTCCTATGACGTCAGCAGCGATCCCGGCCTCCTCCGACTACGTCCCGGCTGGCCAGCCCGGGAACAGATTTTTATAGCAGAACTCCGTAGGTGGTGACTGTTGAAAGAAAGATCCGGGGGGCCGAACCCCACCCGGTACGGGGGCCCGATTTCCCCCCTTACCCGCTCTCCACTCATCCATTCTTCTAGAAGGGTGAGCTTGAAGAGAAAAAATGAAGACACAAATACTACAGTACCCATTAGGTAACTGACAGATTATTAAACACTGCTCCAGAAAAATGATTTCCTTACCCGTTTTGATAGGGTATATGGTGTCGGAATCTTTGAGAAAGTGAATTTACACGCCGAATACACCTAGGTTTAAGAAAAAATGGAGAGCGATAGAAGAAACTTAATCACTTCATTGATTCTATTTATTTTATTTTGTTAGTATGTTTGGTTTTGTTCTCCGTCTGCCCCTTTTAGACTGTGAGCCCGCTGTTGGGTAGGGACTGTCTCTAGATGTTGCCAATTTGTACTTCCCAAGCGCTTAGTACAGTGCTCTGCACATAGTAAGCGCTCGATAAATGCGATTGATGATGATCCACATCCTCCTCCTCGGGGGTCTCGAGGTCTAGGGGGGTTCAGGCTGTGGTGGTCGGGGTCTCCAAAAAGCGTTAATGTAGGTGAGCAAGCCCACCACGCCCTGCCTCTAGTTTGCATCTGTTCTCCAAGGGTGGATCCTAAATCCGGTTCCATTTTGTGACTCAGCCTCCCCCCGGGGAGGCCGGGACTGAACGCGCGCAGGCCGTCTGAGGTCTCCTCAGCTGCCCGTCTCCTCCGCGAGCGGAACGGGCGAGCTTCGGGCCGGCAAGTCCTTGCACGGGCAGGGTCCCCGACGTCACAGTTTCAACCCCCATTTCACAGATGAGGTAACTGAGGCCCAGAGAAGTGAAGTGACTTGCCCAAAGTCACCCAGCTGACAGTTGGCAGAGCCGGGATTTGAACCCATGATCTCTGACTCCGAAGCCCAGGCTCTTTCCACTGAGCCACGCTAATAATAATAATGACGGCATTTGTTAAGCGCTTACTAGGACTAGACTGTGAGCCCACTGTTGGGTAGGGACTGTCTCTATATGTTGCCAACTTGTGCTTCCCAAGCACTTAGTACAGTGCTCTGCACACAGTAAGCGCTCAATAAGTATGAGTGATTGATTACTATGTGCCAAGCACTGTTCTAAGCGCTGGGGGAGGTTCCAAGGGGATCAAGTTGTCCCATGGGGGGCTCACAGTTTTAATCCCCATTTCACAGATGAGGTAACTGAGGCCCAGAGAAGTGAAGTGACTTGCCCAAACTCACCCAGCTGACAGTTGGCAGAGCCGGGATTTGAACCCATGATCTCTGACTCTAAAGCCCGGGCTCTTTCCACTGAGCCACGCTAATGATAATAATGATGGCATTTATTAAGCGCTTACTATGACTAGCCTGTGAGCCCACCGTTGGGTAGGGACTGTCTCTATATGTTGCCAACTTGTACTTCCCAAGCGCTTAGTACAGTGCTCTGCACACAGTAAGCACTCAATAACTACGATTGATTGATTGATTACTATGTGCCAAGCACTGTTCTAAGCGCTGGGGGAGGTTCCAAGGGGATCAAGTTGTCCCATGGGGGGCTCACAGTTTTAATCCCCATTTCACAGATGAGGTAACTGAGGCCCAGAGAAGTGAAGTGACTTGCCCAAAGTCACCCAGCTGACAGTTGGCAGAGCCGGGATTTGAACCCATGATCTCTGACTCTAAAGCCCAGGCTCTTTCCACTGAACCACGCTAATAATAATAATGACGGCATTTATTAAGCACTTACTATGGCTAGACTGTGAGCCCACTGTTGGGTAGGGACTGTCTCTATATGTTGCCAACTTGTGCTTCCCAAGCACTTAGTACAGTGCTCTGCACACAGTAAGCGCTCAATAAGTACGACTGATTGATTACTATGTGCCAAGCACTGTTCTAAGCGCTGGGGGAGGTTCCAAGGGGATCAAGTTGTCCCATGGGGGGCTCACAGTTTTAATCCCCATTTCACAGATGAGGTAACTGAGGCCCAGAGAAGTGAAGTGACTTGCCCAAACTCACCCAGCTGACAGTTGGCAGAGCCGGGATTTGAACCCATGATCTCCGACTCTAAAGCCCGGGCTCTTTCCACTGAGCCACGCTAATGATAATAATGATGGCATTTATTAAGCGCTTACTATGACTAGCCTGTGAGCCCACCGTTGGGTAGGGACTGTCTCTATATGTTGCCAACTTGTACTTCCCAAGCGCTTAGTACAGTGCTCTGCACACAGTAAGCACTCAATAACTACGATTGATTGATTGATTACTATGTGCCAAGCACTGTTCTAAGCGCTGGGGGAGGTTCCAAGGGGATCAAGTTGTCCCATGGGGGGCTCACAGTTTTAATCCCCATTTCACGGATGAGGTAAGTGAGGCCCAGAGAAGTGAAGTGACTTGCCCAAAGTCACCCAGCTGACAGCTGGCAGAGCCGGGATTTGAACCCATGATCTCTGACTCTAAAGCCCAGGCTCTTTCCACTGAGCCACGCTAATAATAATAATGATGATGGCATTTGTTAAGCGCTTACTATGACTAGACTGTTAGCCCACTGTTGGGTAGGGACTGTCTGTATATGTTGCCAACTTGTGCTTCCCAAGCACTTAGTACAGTGCTCTCACACAGTAAGCGCTCAATAAGTACGACTGATTGATTGATTACTATGTGCTAAGCACTGTTCTAAGCGCTGGGGGAGGTTCCAAGGGGATCAAGTTGTCCCATGGGGGGCTCACAGTTTTGATCCCCATTTCACAGATGAGGTAACTGAGGCCCAGAGAAGTGAAGTGACTTGCCCAAAGTCACCCAGCTGACAGCTGGCAGAGCCGGGATTTGAACCCGTGATCTCCGACTCTAAAGCCCGGGCTCTTTCCACTGAGCCACGCTAATAATAATAATGATGGCATTTATTAAGCGCTTACTATGACTAGCCTGTGAGCCCACTGTTGGGTAGGGACTGTCTCTATATGTTGCCAGCTTGTACTTCCCAAGCGCTTAGTACAGTGCTCTGCACACAGGAAGCGCTCAATAAATATAATTGATTGATCGATTACCGGGGACGAAATTCAGAGTAGACGTGGTCATCTTGGACTGTCCTGGGCCGGCCGAGATCACTGGACTCCCCTGTCCGTTTAGGAGAAGCCCGGGCGAGTGTCTTAAACGGCGAGCGTCGCCGTTGTCCCGCCAGGGAGGGCCGAGTCCCGGCGTCGCGCTCCTCGGCCAGTCGCGATGCGTCCGCGTTTGGGAGGGAAGGCCCACTTAGCGTTTCCCGTGGAAAACACGTCGGTTCTGGGGCTACGCGCCGATCCCTGTTCTTTTCGACTGTGAGCCCACTGTTGGGTAGGGACTGTCTCTATATGTTGCCAATTTGTACTTCCCAAGCGCTTAGCGCAGTGCTCTGCACATAGTAAGCGCTCAATAAATACAATTGATGATGATGATCCCTAAGTGTCCAGAGGAAGGTGGTTATTCCCTCTCCTCCTCCCCATCCCCCCCGCCCTACCTCCTTCCCTGCACACAGTAAGCGCTCAATAAATACGATTGATTGATTGATAGATTGATTCCCCTCCCCACAGCACCTGTATATATGTTTGTACAGATTTATTACTCTGTTACTTGTACATATTTACTATTCTATCTATTTTGTTAATGATAATAATAATAATGATGGTATTTGTTAAGCACTTGCTATGTGCAAAGCACTGTTCTAAGCGCTGGGGGGATACAAGGCGATCAGGTTGTCCCACGGGGGGCTCACAGTCTTAATCCCCATTTTACAGATGAGGGAACTGAGGCACAGAGAAGTTAAGCCACTCAGCTGACAGTTGGCAGAGCCGGGATTTGATGTGTATCTAGCTTTATTTTTATTTATTCTGGTGACCTGACACCTGTCCACATGTTTTGTTTTGTTGTCTGTCTCCCCCTTCTAGACCGTGAGCCCGTTGTTGGGTAGGGACCGTCTCTATATGTTGCCGGCTTGGACTTCCCAAGCACTTAGCACAGTGCTCTGCACACAGTAAGCGCTCAATAAATACGAATGAATGAAGTGGATGGGTGGACGAGACACTGGAATCTTTCATTTATTCATTCAGCCGTGTTTTTTGAGCTCTTGCTGTGTGCAGAGCACCGTACTGAAGCGGCGTGGCTCAGTGGAAAGAGCACGGGCTGTGGAGTCGGAGGTCATGGGTTCAAATCCGGGCTCCGCCAATTGTCAGCTGTGTGACTTGGGGCAAGTCGCTTCTCTGGGCCTCAGTTCCCTCATCTGGAAAATGGGGATGGAGACTGTGAGCCCCCCCCCATGGGACAACCTGATCACCTTGTAACCTCCCCAGCGCTTTGAACAGTGCTTTGCACATAGCAAGCGCTTAATAAATGCCATTATTATTATTATTATTATTACTAAGCACTTGGGAGAGTGCCACATAACATTCACTGCCCACAACGAGCTTACAGTCTAGAGCCCCTGACCAGACTGGACAAGGAGGTTTGTTTGCTGCCGTGCCTCTCCCGGCCACAAATTGTGACCCCCGCTTAAGGCTGCTCTTTATTGGACGTTTAGCGCGCCTGGGGTCACCTCGCTTAAGGACTCCGGGCAGCAGCTGCCAAATATTTCTTTCTGCATCAGATATTTGTAGACTTTTAGACTGTGAGCCCACTGTTGGGTAGGGACTGTCTCTATGTGTTGCCAATTTGTACTTCCCAAGCGCTTAGTACAGTGCTCTGCACATAGTAAGCGCTCAATAAATACGATTGATGATGATGATGATGATATTTGAGACATCTGTAAGACTGGGTTGAAAATACAATGGAGACTTTTCCCTCTTGGCTGGGTCATCACAACACTGTGTTAGGAAATATTTGGACAGTGTTAACAGCCGTCGGAAAACGTTTAGTACATAAGAACAGTGCTCTGCACATAGTAAGCGCTTAACAAATGCCGTTATTATTATTATTTACTATTCTTATTTTGTTAATGATGGGCATATAGCTGTACATATATAGCTGTATATATGTATATATGTTTGTACATATTTATTACTCTATTTTACTTGTACATATCTATTCTATTTATTTTATTTTGTTAGTATGTTTGGTTTTGTTCTCTGTCTCCCCCTTTTAGACTGTGAGCCCACTGTTGGGTAGGGACTGGCTCCATATGTTGCCAACTTGGACTTCCCAAGCGCTTAGTACAGTGCTCTGCACACAGTAAGCGCTCAATAAATATGATTGATGATGATGATGTAGCTTTAATTCTATTTGTTCTGACGATTTTGACAGCTGTCTCCATGTTTTGTTATGTCGTCTGCCTCCCCCTTCTAGACTGGGAGCCCATTGTGGGGTAGGGACCGTCTCTATATGTTGCCGGCTTGTACTTCCCAAGCGCTTAGTACAGTGCTCTGCACACAGTAAGCGCTCAATAAATGCGATTGTATGAATGAATGAATAAATGAACGAACTTCGCTGGGCCTCAGTGACCTCCCCAGAACCCCGTACAGAGTTGGGTGGTCCCTAGCGTGACGCCCCCAGTTCCCTCAGAAGAGCCAGAGATCCTGCAGTCTGCGACCCCACCTCTTCACGCCACCCTCCGCACATGGTCCGAAACAATCAATCGTATTTATTGAGCGCTTACTGTGTGCAGAGCACTGTACTAAGCGCTTGGGAAGTACAAGTTGGCACCATATAGAGACGGTCCCTACCCAACAGTGGGCTCACAGTCTAAAAGGGGGAGACAGAGAACGAAACCGAACATACTAACAAAATAAAAGAAGATGGGTGTGCGGCGGGAGGGGCACCCGTCTTTGTGCCCAGGCCCCTCCGAGTGACCGCGGCTTTGCCTCAGCAGGTGGAGCGTCATGGCCGATATGCAGCACCTGGTTGAGAGGCTGGAGAAGGCGGTGGGCAGGCTGGAGGCGGTGTCCCAGGCCCCCGGCGGGCACGGGGGCTGCGGAGACGCCGGGCCCAAAGGTAAGAAGTCCCACCGCCCGAGCGGGAGGGCTCGGTTCCCGATCGAACGCCCCGAGCCCGGGAATGGGAGGCGGCGGCGGGCTGGGCAGAGGCGGCTCCTGCCGCCCCTCTAACGCCTTGGCCGTCTCCCTTCGGCAGGCGTGGCTCCGTTCGTGCAAGCCTTCGACTCGCTCCTCGCCGGTCCGGTGGCCGAGTACCTGAGGATCAGCAGGGAAATCGGGGGCGACGTTCAGAAACACGTGAGGGCCCTTGTCGCTTCCTCCCCTCCCAAGGGCGGCCGGCGCTGCCCGGCTGCTCTTCTGGCTGTTTGAGTCGAGGCATGAGGGAGGGTCCCCTTGGGCTACTCGGTGCCCGTCGCCTCCCGGGGGGCACCCTCCCCACCCCATCACCCCACTCCTTCCCTCTCCCCATCTGCCTCTTCCGCCCTCCGTTTCCCATCTCATTCCTACCTAATAATGATGATGATGGCATTTGTTAAGCGCTCACTACGTGCCAAGCACTGTTCTAATCACTGGTGGGGATGCAGGGTAATCAGGTTGTCCCACGTGGGGCTCCCAGTCTTCATCCCCATTTTGCAGATGAGGTCACTGAGGCCCAGAGAAGTTCATTCATTCATTCATTCAGTCAGTCATATTTATTGAGCGCTTACTGTGTGCAGAGCACTGTACTAAGCGCTTGGGAAGTGCAAGTCAGCAACATATAGAGACGGTTCCTGCCCAACAACGGGCTCACAGTCTAGAAGGGGGAGACAGACAACAAAACGAAACATGGAGACAGGTGTCTAAATCGTCAGAACAACTAGAATTAAAGCTAGATGCACATCATTAACAAAATAAAAAGAATAGTACATATGTACTAAACGTTTTCCGATGGCTGTTAACACTGTCCAGATATTTCCTAACATGGTGTTGTGATGACCCAGCCAAGAGGAAAAAGTCTCCATTGTATTTTCAACCCAGTCTTATAGATGTCTCAGATAGCTGATGCAGAAAGAAATATTTGATACCACCAGCATCTGAATCTTCCTTGTCCCATAGCAGGGCATTGGAGAATTTCATTGTTTGGAGAAAGTCTTGTAATAATAATAATAATGATGGTATTTCTTAAGCGCTTACTATGTGCAAAGCACTGTTCTAAGCACTGGGGAGATTACAAGGTGATCAGGTTGTCCCACGGGGGGGCTCACAGTTTTTAATCCCCATTTTACAGATGAGGGAACTGAGGCCCAGAGAAGTGAAGTGACTTGCCCAAAGTCACCCAGCTGACAATTGGCGGAGCTGGGATTTGAACCCATGACCCGGGCTCTTTCCACTGAGCCACGCTGCTTCTCTGGTAGACAGATAACCTCTACCTAGTCAATGAGTAACAAATATCCTATGAATTGTACATACCAGTGTAAAAAAACAAACAAGTGACTTGCCCGGTGTCACACAGCTGACAAGTGGCGAGGCCAGAATTAGAACCCGTGACCTCTGGCTCCTAAGCCCGGGCTCTTTCCGCTGAGCCACGCTGCTTCTACTCTTGGGAGAGGCCTCTCATTCATTCATTCAGTCATATTTATTGAGCGCTTACTGTGTGCAGAGCACTGTACTAAGCGCTTGGGAAGTCCAAGTTGGGGAGGAGCCGATGAGCCCTTTGGGAAATCGGGGTCCATCGGGGCGCCAACCTCACCCCTCCATCTGCCGGCTCCTTATCTCCATTCCTCCTTATTTCCTTCCTCCATTCCTATTACTCTATTCATTCATTTATTTATTTATTTATTTATTCATTCATTCATTCATTTATTCATTCATTCATTCATTTATCTATCTTGTACCTATCTATTCTATTCATTTTATTTTGTTAGTATGTTTGGTTTTGTTCTCTGCCTCCCCCTTTTAGACTGTGAGCCCGCTGTTGGGTGGGGACTGTCTCTATATGTTGCCAACTTGTACTTCCCAAGCGCTTAGTACAGTGCTCTGCACACAGTAAGCGCTCAATAAATACGATTGATTGATTGATTGATTGATTGATCTGCCGGCCCCCCGGGGCAGGGAGGGGAGGCGAGGCAGGGAATAACCTCCTGGAGGGTGGCCTGGGAGCCGGAAGAAACGCTCTTTTTGACCCATCAGAATTCCCGGCAACTTCCTCCTTTCCCTGCCGTCTGTCGTCCCGGGAGGCCGACGGCGCGGGCTGTGTGCGAGTCCTCCCCGTTCCCCCGCCCCCGCCCCGGCTTGCCGAAAGAGGAACCGGGGAGAAGGCGGCTTTCTATTTTTGAGCGTGGAGGCGAGCGGCAGGCCTGGAGCCATTGGCTAGCACACCCCACCACCCCCATCTTCAGCCTGGTCCTCTCCCCCCTCCCCGACAGAAAACGTAGGCTGGGGCCCCAGGTGAGGCTGGAGAACCGCCCCTCATTCATTCATTCATTCATTCAATCGTATTTATTGAGCGCTTACTGTGTGCAGAGCACTGTACTAAGCGCTTCGTGACAGAGCTTCAGGCTGGCTTCCGGGCAGGCGCCCGATGACCACACGGCCAACTCTGCCGCCCGCAAGAGGAAATTTCCCAAGATCTCTGTGCTCTGGGCTGCTCTGAGAAGCTCTGAGCTTTTCATTCATTCAGTCGGATTTATTCATTCATTCATTCACTCATTCAGTCGTATTTATTGAGCGCTTCCTGTGTGCAGAGCACTGGACTAAGCGCTTCGTGACAGAGCTTCAGGCTGGCTTCCGGGCAGGGGCCCGATGACCACACGGCCAACTCTGCCACCCGCAAGAGGAAATTTCCCAAGATCTCTGTGCTCTGGGCTGCTCTGAGAAGCTCTGAGCTTTTCATTCATTCAGTCGTATTTATTCATTCATTCATTCATTCACTCAGTCATATTTATTGAGCGCTTACTGTGTGCAGAGCACTGGACTAAGCGCTTGGGAAGTCCAAGTTGGCAACATATAGAGACGGTCCCTACCCAACAGTGGGCTCACGGTCTAGAAGGGGGAGACATTCATTCATTCATTTATTCATTCAATCGTATTTATTGAGCGCTTACTGTGTGCAGAGCACTGGACTAAGCGCTTGGGAAGTCCAGGTTGGCAACATCTAGAGACGGTCCCTACCCAACAGTGGGCTCACGGTCTAGAAGGGGGAGACATTCATTCATTCAGTCAGTCGTATTGATTGAGCGCTTACTGTGTGCAGAGCACTGGACTAAGCGCTTGGGAAGTCCAAGTTGGCAACATCTAGAGACGGTCCCTACCCAACAGCGGGCTCACAGTCTAGAAGGGGGAGACAGACAACAAAACAAAACATATTAACAAAATAAAATAAATAGAATAAATATGTACAAATGCACATAGTATGTGCTTAACAAATACCACTATTGTTATTATTTTGGACAAAGGTCTTGCTAGTGTTGATTTTTTTTTTAGTTTGTTACCATTCCTAGGTAGCCAAAGGGTCCCCGAAATTTACTCGTCACGTAGATTCATTCATTCATTCAATTGTATTTATTGAGCGCTTACTGTGTGTAGAGCACTGGACTAAGCGCTTGGGAAGTCCAAGTTGGCAACATAAAGAGACAGTCCCTACCCAACAGCGGGCTCACAGTCTAGAAGTGGGAGACAGACAACAGAACAAAGCATATTAACAGAATAAAATAAATAAAATAAGCACTTGAGCACTTGCTGTGTGCAGAGCACCGAGCTTGCCTTCCCTCCGGCCTCTCTCCGCGGTGGCCACCTCCTTGGCCCGAGGCTGCCTCCCTCATGGGATTCAGAGAAGCAGCGTGGCTCAGTGGAAAGCGCCCGGGCTTTGGAGCCAAAGGTCGTGGGTTCAAATCCCAGCCCCGCCACTTGTCAGCCGTGTGACTTCGGGCACGTCGCTTAACTTCTCTGAGCCTCAGTTCCCTCATCTGGAAAATGGGGATGAAGACTGTGAGCTCCCCGTGGGACCACCTGATCACCTTGTAACCGCCACAGTGCTTTGCACATAGTAAGCGCTTAATAAATGCTGCCATCATCATTCAGGGTGGTGGTGGGGATCACCCCCTACCCTTGCCAAGCCTCTTCACTAATTACGCTAGCAGTGGGCATCCCTCCCCCCGCTGCCCAGCTGTGTGTTTCAAGGCCCTACTGAGAGCTCACCTCCTCCAGGAGGCCTTTCCAGACTGAGCCCCTTCCTTCCTCTCCCCCCTCCATCCCCCCCATCTTACCTCCTTCCCTTCCCCACAGCACCTGTATATATGTATATATGTTTGTACATATTTATTACTCTATTTATCTTGTACATATCTATTCTATTTATTTTATTTTGTTAGTATGTTTGGTTTGGTTCTCTGTCTCCCCCTTTTAGACTGTGAGCCCACTGATGGGTAGGGACTGTCTCTAGATGTTGCCAACTTGTACTTCCCAAGTGCTCAGTCCAGTGCTCTGCACACAGTAAGCGCTCAGTAAATACGATTGATTGATGTGTCACCGAAACGGGCTCCTTATCTCCATTCCTCCTTATCTCCTTCCTCCATTCCTATTACTCTATTTATTTGTTTATTTTACTGGTACATATCTATTCTATTTATTTTATTTTGTTAGTATGTTTGGTTTGGTTCTCTGTCTCCCCCTTTTAGACTGTGAGCCCACTCTTGGGTAGGGACTGTCTCTATATGTTGCCAACTTGTACTTCACAAATGCTTAGTACAGTGCTCTGCACACAGTAAGCGCTCAATAAATACGATTGATTGATTGTCTCCCCCTTTTAGACTGTGAGCCCACTGTTGGGTAGGGACTGTCTCTATATGTTGCCAACTTGTACTTCCCAAGCGCTCAGTACAGTGCTCTGTACACAGTAAGCGCTCAGTAAATACGATTGGTTGATTGATTGATGTGTCACCAGAAACCGGCTCCTTATCTCCATTCCTCCTTATCTCCTTCCTCCATTCCTGTTACTCTATTTATTTTATTGGTACATATTTATCCTATTTATTTTATTTTGTTAGTATGTTTGGTTTTGTTCTCCGTCTCCCCCTTTTAGACTGTGAGCCCACTGTTGGGTAGGGACCGTCTCTCTATGTTGCCAACTTGGACTTCCCAAGCCCTCAGTACCGTGCTCTGCACACAGTAAGCGCTCAATAAATACGATTGATTGATTGATTGATTCCTCAGGCCGAGATGGTCCACACGGGGCTGAAGACGGAACGGGCCCTCCTGGTGACGGCCTCTCAATGCCAGCAGCCTTCTGGGGTGAGTTTCCGGGGTTGCGGGGGAACGGGGGAGGTGAAAAGGCTTCGCTAGGGAGACGAGGGGAAGAGGGGGGTTGTTTTAACCTTCCTCTTTTAGTTGGGGCGAAGTCTGCCAAGCCATCCCGGCCTCTTAAAATAGATCCCGGCGCGTCGCGTGACAACCAGAGTCCCGTTCGCCGAGCCGATTTCCCCAAGCAGCCTCCTCCAGTTTGGTAGAATGACGGGAACAGCCCGCCGAAGCTATTTCTGGGTCTCTAACGGGCTCCTGGCGGCCCGCGCCAACTCACCCTCCGACCTCTGGGCCGGGGATCGTTTGTAGCGGCCGCAGCTTACTGGTAGGATTGCTATTTATCGAGCGCCCGCTGGGTTTGGCACACTGAACTAAGCGCTTGGGAAAGTACAACAGAAGCAAAAAAAAAAAAAAAACCCCAAACCACTCACCACCTTCCCGTAAGGAGCTTCCAGTCAATCAATCAATCAGTCGTATTTATTGAGCGCTTACTATGTGCAGAGCACTGTACTAAGCGCTTGGAAAGTACAAATTGGCAACACGTAGAGACAGTCCCTACCCAACAGTGGGCTCACAGTCTAAAAGGGGGAGACAGAGAACAGAACCAAACATACCAACAAAATAAAATAGGATAGAAATGTACAAGTAAAATAAATAAATAAATAAATAGAGTAATAAATATGTACTTGGACGAGGGAGGTAGACGTAAAGCTGTTTACTTGGGAGGTACAATTTGTACTTCCCAAGCGCTTAGTACAGTGCTCTGCACATAGTCAGCGCTCAATAAATACGATTGATGATGATGATGATGATGTTTAGCGGTGGGGTACCGGCCCTGTCACTCGTCCGCCGTGTGACCTTGGGCAAGTCGCTTCACTTCGCTTTGTGGCTCATTGGAAAGAGCCCGGGCTTTGGAGACAGAGGTGATGGGTTCAAATTCCGGCTCTGCCAGTTGTCAGCTGGGTGACTTTGGGCAAGTCACTTCTCTGGGCCTCAGTTCCCTCATCTGGAAAATGGGGATTAAGACTGTGAGCCCCAAGTGGGACAACCTGCTCACCTTGTATCCTCCCCAGCGCTTAGAACAGTGCTTTAACAAATGCCATCATCATTATTATTATTATTACTTCTCCGTGCCTCAGTTGCCTCGTCTGTAAAATGGGGATTGAGGCTGTGAGCCCCACGTGGGACGAGGACCACGTCCAGTCCGCTTTGCTGGTTTTCATTCCAGTGCTTAGGACGGTGCCTGCCACTTAGTAAGCACTTAGCCAGTACCGCAGTTATTCATCGGAATAAATCGGGTCACGGGAGTTGAGGAAGGATATGCCTAAGTAAATCTGTAAGTGCTGGAGGCTGACGTGTTGGTGTGACTGGAGTTGGAGGGAATTGGGGCGGACCTGTTGGAGGGGAATAGGATTTTAGAAGGGCCCGGAGGGTGGGGAGCACTGGGGTCGGTCTGATCGGGCAGGGGCGGGAGTTTTGGGCCTGTGGGCCAGCTGGAGAGACGAGTGTGAGGTACAGCTGGGAGGTTCATTCATTTCTAGACTGTGAGCCCACTGTTGGGTAGCGTGTTGCCAACTTGGACTTCCCAAGCGCTTAGTCCAGTGCTCTGCACACAGTAAGCGCTCGATAAATACGATTGAATGAATGAATGGTGGACACATTCTCTGCCCATAAGGAGTTTCCAGCTGACTAGGCCGCTTCCAGGGTCGGCCAGGCTGTTCAGGCCCGTGGGAGACTTCCTGGGAGTTGAGAGGCGCCCAGCCTGACGTCCTTGTCGGGGTCAGGGAGGGTGGCTTGGCTTCTTAAAGCAGGCCGTTTTCCCCCCGGGGGGTTGCCGGAGGGACCCAAGTAGCCGCTCAATCCTCCCCGCCCCGCGCTGTGTGGGTTTTCTGAGGTTGGGAGTGGGGAGCGGGCCGGCGGGGACACGGGGAGGGCCGAGGAAGGGGATTTGGCCAGAGGGATGGCGGCCCCGGTGCAGGCCGGCGGTTGTCGCGGTCGGGCGTTTCCCAGGGACCGGAGCCGCCCCGCCATTTCCACCCCGTCTGCTTTCCCTTTCCGGCCTCCAGAATAAACTCTCGGACCTGCTGGGCCCCATCTCGGACCAGATCCAGGGGGTGCAGAACTTCCGGGAGAAGAATCGGGGCAGCAGGCTGTTCAATCACCTGTCGGCCGTCAGCGAGAGCATCCCAGCGCTGGGCTGGGTGGCCATGGTGAGCCCCGGCCCCGGGGGAGCGGCGGGGGGGACCCCCCCACCCCCCCGGGGGAGCGGCGGGGGGACGGGGACCCGTGGCCATCTGACCCGTGACTGTCTCTAGGCTCCCAAGCCGGGCCCGTACGTGAAGGAGATGACCGACGCCGCCATGTTCTACACAAACCGCGTTCTCAAGGAATACAAGGATGTGTACGTTCAGCCCCTCCGCCCATCACTCAATCCATCAATCAGTCGTATTTATTGAGCGCTTACCGTGTGCAGAGCACTGGAATAAGAGCTTGGGATGTCCAAGTTGGCAACATCGACAGACGGCCCCTACCCAACAGCGGGCTCACAGTCTAGAAGGGGGAGACAGAGAACAAAACAAAACGTATTAACAAAATAAATAGGATAGATATGTACAAGTAAAATAAATAAATAGAGTAATAAATACGTACAAACAGGTCAATGGTGCTCGCTGGGTGCGGGGCACCGGACTGAGCACTTGAGTTGGTAGACGCAGTCTGCGCCCTCAAGGGGCTTACAGCCTAGTCGGGGGAGACATAAAAATACAGATGGGGATGGGAATAATAATAATAATAATGATGGCATTTATTAAGCGCTTACTATGTGCAAAGCGCCTTGCTAAGCGCTGGGGTGGTTACAAGATGATCAGGTTGTCCCACGGTGGGGGCTCACAGTCTTCATCCCCATTTTCCAGATGAGGTCACTGAGGCACAGAGAAGTGAAGCGACTTGCCCAAAGTCACACAGCTGACGATTGGCAGAGCCGGGGTTTGAACCCATGACCTCCGACTCCAAAGCCTGGGCTCTTTTCTACTGAGCCACGCTGCTTCTCAAATAATGGCATTTGTTAAGCGCTTACTATGTGCCAAGCGCTGTTCTGAGCACTGGGGAGGTTACAAGGTGATCAGGTTGTCCCATGGGGGGCTCACAGTCCTTATCCCCATTTTACAGATGAGGTCACTGAGGCCCAGAGAAGTGAAGTGGCTTGCCCAAAGTCACACAGCTGGAGATTGGCAGAGTTGGGATTTGAACCCATGACCTCCGACTCCAAGGCCCAGGCTCTTTCCACTGAGCCACGCTGTGAGGATGTGTCCGTCAGGGGTGTGGGGTTGGGGGTAGGGTGAGTTTCGAGGGGCTAAGGGGATACAGACCCTGGTGATGAGGTGACGCAGAAGGGAGGGCGGATAGGGTGGGGAGATGGGGGGTAAATCAGGGAAGGCTCCCTGGAGGCGATGTCATTTTGGTAGGGCTTTAAAGACAGGGGGAGAGCAGTGTGGCTTAGTGGATAGAGCCCCGGCCTAGGTGTCAGGAGGACCTGGGTTCTAATCCCGGCTCTGCCACTCGTCTGCTGTGTGGCCTTGTCACCTCACTTGTTTGGGCCTCAGTGACCTCATCTGGAAAACGGGGCTTGAAGATTGTGAGCCCCATGTGGGGCAAGGACGGTGTCTAACCCGATTTGCGCGTTTAGTACGGTGCCCCTCACAGAGTAAGCACGTAACAAAGACCGTCATTATGATCAGAGAGGCTGTGAGCGTGGGCTCAGCGGCCTGGCCGGGCGCCCGTCCCCATCCCGGTGGGGGTCGTGGTTGGAGCCGGGTCCCTCCATCCCGCCCACCGTCCCGCGGGGTTGCCTGGCAACAGTCGCGCCTTTTGCCAACAGGAAATGTTGGGTGCAGAGCGTCCCTGCCTGGGAGCCTCCCCCCTTCCCCCGCGGGTTCTCCTGACTTGTGGGTGGGAAGGTGTCAATCACCTCGGCCGTGGCTTGGTGGCTTGTCTTTGTCCAGAAATGCTCTGGGCATGTTACTCTCCTCCTCAAAAATCTCCAGTGGCTCCCAATCAATCTGCGCATCAGGCAGAAACTCCTCACCCTGGGCTTCCAGGCCGTCCATCCCCTCGCCCCCTCCTACCTCACCTCCCTTCTCTCCTTCTGCAGCCCAGCCCGCACCCTCCGCTCCTCTGATGCTAATCTCTTCAGCATGCCTCGTTCTCACCTGTCCCACCATCGACCCCCAGCCCACGTCCTCCCCCTGGCCCGGAATGCCCTCAATCCCTCCGCCCACCCGCCAAGCTCGCTCTCTTCCTCCCTTCAAAGCCCTACTGAGAGCTCACCTCCTCCAGGAGGCCTTCCCACACTGAGCCCCCTCCTTCCTCTCCCCCTCCTCCCCCTCTCCATCCCCCCGCCTTACCTCCTTCCCTTCCCCACAGCACCTGTATATATGTTTGTACATATTTATTACTCTATTTATTTTACTTGTACATATCTACTTTGTTAATATGTTTGGTTTTGTTCTGTGTCTCCCCCTTCTAGACTGTGAGCCCGCTGTTGGGTAGGGACTGTCTCTAGATGTTGCCAACTTGGACTTCCCAAGCGCTTAGCGCAGTGCTCTGCACTCAGTAAGCGCTCAATAAATACGATTGATTGATTGGTGGGGTTTTCGAACAGGCTCTGGGGGGGCTCTCCTAGAAGGAAGGGGGGCATTTGCTTGTTTAGAGAGGGAGGCCCGGGGATGGAGAGCTGCCGGGGTCAGTGCCTCTTTGCCCTTCCCCATTCCAGCTATCAGGGTGGACCAATCCATGTTTATTGAGCGCTTACTGTGTGCAGAGCACTGTACTAAGCGCTTGGGAAGTCCAAGTTGGCACCATATAGAGACGGTCCCTACTCAACAGCGGGGTCACAGTCTAGACCAGGGTCTGGGGGTGCCCCGGGCAGCTTCACCTGAGCTCTTTTCCCCTCCCCAGGGACAAGAAGCACGTGGACTGGGTGAAAGCGTACCTGAGCATCTGGGTGGAGCTCCAGGCCTACATCAAGGAGTTCCACACCACCGGTCTCACCTGGAGCAAAACGGTCAGTGAGGCTCCCCGGCCGCTCCGCGGGCCGGCACTCGGGCCGGGGGCCGGACTGACGCCTCCTCTCCCCCCCCCATCCCGGCCAGGGTCCGCTGGCGAAGGAACCGAGCGGAGGCTCCGCCGGTTCGGGGGCGCCGCCCCCGCCCCCGGGGCCTCCCCCGCCGCCGGTCCCCACCAGCTCCGGCTCGGACGACGCGGCCTCGCGCTCGGCCCTCTTCGCCCAGATCAACCAGGGAGAGGGCATCACGCACGGTGAGCGGCGTCCAGCCGGGCCACCCGGAGAGGGCGGGTGGGGCGGCCGGAGAGGCCTCGGGAGGGAGGGGGAGACGGCGATCCGGGGCGAGGGGGTGGGAGGATTCGGGGGGTTGTTTCTGGGGTCCCGGGAGGGGGGAGGCCCGGAAGCGCAGGCGGACCGAACGGCTTCGTGGGGGGGCCTCGGCAGCTTTGAAGCACGTGTCGGACGACATGAAGACCCACAAGAACCCCGCCCTGAAGAGCCAGGGGGGCCCCGTGCGGGCCGGCCCCAAGCCCTTTACCGCCCCTAAACCCACCGGCGGCTCCGTCCTCAAACCCCTGGCCAAGAGGGAGCCACCCTTGCTGGAGCTGGAGGGCAAAAAGTGGAGAGTGGTGAGTGGGGCGGCGGCGGCCGGGTGAGGGGGGGACCGACCCCGGTGGAAGAGGGGGATCCCCCGGTTGGGGACGGACCCGAAACCGGTCCGGCCCAGGAGGCGGAGGGGATAGAGCCCGGGCCTGGGATTCGGGAGCACCTGGTTTCTAATCAGAGAAATCAATCAATCAATCACTCGTATTTATTGAGTGCTCACTGTGCGCAGAGCACTGGACTAAGCGCTTGGAGAAGCAGCGTGGCTCAGTGGAAAGAGCCCGGGCTTTGGAGTCAGGCATCATGTGGTTCAAATCCCGGCTCTTCCATCTGCCAGCTGTGTGACTTGGGGCAAGTCGCTTCTCTTCTCTGGGCCTCAGTGACCTCATCGGGAAAATGGGGGTTAAGGCTGGGAGCTGAGCCCCACGAGGGGCAACCTGATTACCTTGTCACCTCCCTGGCGCTTAGAACAGCGCTTTGCACATAGTAAGCGCTTAACAAATGCCATCATTATTATTATTATTATTATTGTATCCCCCCCAGCGCTTAAAACAGTGCTTTGCACATAGAAAGTGCTTAACAAATACCATCGTCATTATTATTATTATTGTATCCCCCCCAGCACTTAAAACAGTGCTTTGCACATAGTAAGTGCTTAACAAATACCATCATCACTATTAGTACAGTGCTCTGCACATAGTAAGCGCTCAATAAATACGATTGATGATATATACATATATTGCTTGTATCCACCCCAATTGCTTAGTACAGTGCCTGGCACATTCATTCGTGGCTCAGTGGAAGGAGTCTGGGCTTTGGAGTCAGAGGTCATGGGTTCAAATCCCGGCTCTGGCAATTGTCAGCTGTGTGACTTTGGGCAAGTCACTTCACTTCTCGGGGCCTCAGTTCCCTCATCTGGAAAATGGGGATTAAGACTGTGAGCCCCACGTGGGATAACCTGATCACCTTGTATCCCCCCAGTGCTTAGAACAGTGCTTTGCACATAGTAAGCGCTTAACAAATACTACTATTATTATTATTATTATTATTATTATTATTATTATTATTATTATTATTATTATTATTATTAATCCCGGGCTCCCCTGCGCGTCTGCTGTGTGACTTATCTTCTCCGGGCCTCAGCTCCCTCACCTGTAAAATGGGGATTCATTCATTCATTCAGTCGTATTTATTGAGCGCTTACTGTGTGCAGAGCACTGGACTAAGCGCTTGGGAAGTACAAGTTGGCAACATATAGAGACGGTCCCTCCCTGACAGTGGGCTCACAGTCTAGAAGGGGGAGACAGACAACAAAACAGAACATGTTAACAAAATAAAATTATTGGAATAAATATGTACAAATAAAATAAATAGAGCAATAAATACGTACAAACATATATACATATATACAGGGATTGAGACTGTGAGCCCCACATGGGGCAGGGATAGTGTCCAACCCCATCGTGTCTCAGTGGAAAGAGCCCGGGCTTTGGAGTCAGAGGTCAAGGGTTTGAATCACGGCCCTGCCACATGTCTGCTGTGTGACCTTGGGCAAGTCACTTCACTTCTCTGAGCCTGTTACCTCATCTGTAAAATGAGGGTTAAGACTGTGAGCCCCACGTGGAACAACCTGATCACCTTAATAATAATAATAATAATGATGGCATTTATTAAGCACTTACTATGTGCAAAGCACTGTTCTAAGCGCTGGGGAGGTTACAAGGTGATCAGGTTGTATCCCCCCCAGCGCTTAGAACAGTGCTTTGCACATAGTAAGCGCTTAACAAATGCCATTATTATTATTATTACAATATAATATAATTATTATAATAATGATGATGGCATTTGTTAAGCACTTACTAAGCTTATTACTAAGCTTATTAAGCACGTATTATTATTATTATTATTATTATTATTATCATCATCATCATCATCATCATCATCCACCCCAGCGCTTAGTACAGTGCCCGGCACACAGTAGGCACTTAACCGATACCACAATTCTTATTAGAGAAGCAGCGTGGCTCAATGGAAAGAACCTGGGCTTTGGAGTCAAAGGTCATGGGTTCAAATCCCGACTCTGCCATCTGTCTGCTGTGTGACTCTGGGCAAGTCACTTGACTTCTCTGGGCCTCCGTTCCCTTGTCTGTAAAATGGGGAGGAAGACTGTGAGCCCCCCGGGGGACAACCTGATCACCTTGTAACCTCCCCAGCGCTTAGAACAGTGCTTTTGCACAGAGTAAGCGCTTAATAAATGCCATCATTATCATTATTATTATTGTTAAGGCAGCTTCCTGCTGGAGGAGGGGAGCTTACCCCTTTCCCCTCCAGGAGGGGAAAGGGGTGAGCTCCCCATTGCTCTGCCCGTTTTAGAGGGAGGGAGCCTAACAAATACCATTATTATTATTAATAATAACAGGAGAACCAGGAGAATGTCTCCAACCTGGTGATTGAGGACACGGAGCTGAAGCAGGTGGCCTACGTGTTCAAGTGTGTCAACAGCACCCTGCACATCAAGGGCAAGATCAACTCCATCACATTAGGTGAGGGGGGGCCGAGGGCAGACCCCAGACCGCGTCCCCTTCCCCCCACCGCGCCCGCCCGCACTCGGGCCCGGGACTGAGCGGCCCCCTCCCTCTCCTTCCAGACAACTGTAAGAAGCTGGGCCTGGTGTTCGACGACGTCGTGGGTATCGTGGAGATCATCAACAGCAGGGACGTCAAAGTGCAGGTAACGGGATCCCGGCTCGGCCACGTGTCTGCTTTGTGGCCTTGGGCGACTCCCTTCACTTCTCTGGGCCTCCTCGGGTGTCAAATGGGGATTAAATGCCTGTTCTCTCCCACCTAGATTGTGGGACAGAGACTGGGTCCAACCCGTTCATCTGAATTTACCCCGGTGTTTTAGAACATTATTTGAGACCTCGTAAGCACTTAGCAATCAATCAATCCATCAATCGTATTTATTGAGCGCTTACTGTGTGCAGAGCACTGGACTAAGCGCTTGGGAAGTACAAGCTGACAACATCTAGAGACAGTCCCTACCCAACAGTGGGCTCACAGTCTAGAAGGGGGAGACAGAGAACAAAACCAAACATACTAACAAAATAAAATAAATAGAATAGGTAGGTACAAGTAAAATAAATATTTTACTTACAGTGCTTACTATGCTGAGAAGCAGCATGGCTCGGTGGAAAGAGCCCGAGCTTGGGAGTCAGACGTCCTAGGTTCAAATCCCGGCTCTGCCACGTGTCTGCTTTGTGGCCTTGGGCGACTCCCTTCACTTCTCTGGGCCTCCTCAGGTGTCAAATGGGGATTTAAATGCCTGTTCTCTCTCACCTAGATTGTGGGACAGAGACTGGGTCCAATCAATCAATCAATCAGTCATATTTATTGAGTGCTTACTGTGTGCAGAGCACTGTACTAAGCACTTGGGAAGTCAAGTTGGCAACATAACCCGTTCATTTGAATTTACCCCAGTGTTTTAGAACAGTATTTGAGACCTAAGTAAGCAGTGCTTACTACGCTGAGAAGCAGCATGGCTCAGTGGAAAGAGCCCGGGCTTGGGAGTCAGACGTCATGGGTTCAAACCCTGGCTCCGCCAGTTGTCGGCTATGTGACATTGGGCAAGTCACTTGACTTCTCTGGGCCGCAGTTCCCTCATCTGGAAAAGGGGGATTAGGACCGTGAGCCCCCGTGGGACAACCTGATCTCCTTGTAACCTCCCCAGCGCTTAGAACAGTGCTTTGCACATAGTAAGTGCTTAACAAATACCATCATCATCATTCTCTGTGCCTCAGTTCCCTCCTCTGTAAAAGGGGGATTAAGACTGTAAGCCCCCCGTGGGACAACCTAATCACCTTGTAACCTCCCCAGCGCTTAGAACAGTGTTTTGCACATAGTAAGCGCTTAACAAATACCATCATCATCATCGTTCTCTGTGCCTCAGATCCCTCATCTGTAAAAGGGGAATTAAGACTGTGAGCCCCCCGTGGGACAACCTGATCTCCTTGTAACCTCCCCAGCGCTTAGAACAGCGCTTTGCACATAGTAAGCGCTTAACAAATACCATCATCATCATCTTTCTCTATGCCTCAGTTCCCTCATCTGGAAAAGGGGGATTAAGACTGTGAGCCCCCCGTGGGACAACCTGATCTCCTTGTAACCTCCCCAGCGCTTAGAACAGTGCTTTGCACAGAGTAAGCGCTTAACAAATACCATCATCACTGTTCTCTGTGCCTCAGTTCCCGCCTCTGTAAAAGGGGGATTAAGACTGTGAGCCCCCTGTGGGACAACCTCATCTTGTAACCTCCCCAGCGCTTTGCACATAGTAAGCGCTTAATAAATGCCGTTATTATTATTATTATTATGATTAACTGATACCATTCAAAAAAAAAAAGGGGGGGAGGGTTGGTCCACAGATGCCACCGTCCACGAAAGGGAAGGAGGTTGGGCCCAGTGGCTAAAAACAAAGCGCCAAAGAGAGCCACCCCAGCCTCCGTCCATCCCTCTCTCGGCGCCGTCGTCCCCCCGGGCCGCCCTAGCCCGCTGTGGGGCTCGCCCCCGCTCCGCCGAGGTTCCCCGGGGGGGGTCGAGGCTTTACCCGCCTGTCTCCTCAGGTGATGGGGAAAGTGCCAACCATTTCCATCAACAAGACCGACGGCTGCCACGTGTACCTGAGCGCGAGCTCGCTCGACTGCGAGATCGTCAGTGCCAAGTCTTCCGAGATGAACGTCCTCATCCCCGGCGAGGGCGGCGATTTCGTGAGTGCCTTGCCGGCGGGGAGGGGACCGGGGAGAGCCCCCCAGCCGGTGATACCGGTCGGGCTTCAGCTCAGAGGGCACAGGGCGGGATGGCCAAAGCTCCCGTCGCGGAGACAGAAGGCCCTGGGTACTACTACTGATAATAACGACGCCATTTGCTAAGCGCTTACTATGTGCAGAGCACCGTTCGAAGCGCCGGGGGGATATAACGCGATCAGGTTGTCCCACGTGGGGCTCACAGTCAACCCCCATTTTACAGATGCGGTCACTGAGGCTCAGAGAAGCGAAGTGACTTGCCCAAGGTCACACAGCAGGCTCGAACCCGTGACCCCTGACCCTCTCCAGCGAGCCACGCTGTTTCTCCGTACTAATCTCGGCTCTGCCGCCCGTCTGCTGTGTGACCTCGGACAAGTCACTCCTCTGCGCCTCAGTTTCGTCCTCTGTAAAATGGGGATTAAGACCGGGAGCCCCCCCGTGGGATGGGGACAGCGTCCAACCCGATATCCCCAGTGCTTAGGATGGTGCTTGGCACATAGTAAGTGCTTAACACATACCATCGTTATTATTTTTCTGTTAACCCCAGTGCGTAGAATGATGCTTGGCACATAGTAAGTGCTTAACACATACCATCGTTATTATTTTTCTGTTAACCCCAGTGCTTAGAATGATGCTTGGCACATAGTAAGTGCTTAACACATACCATCGTTATTATTTTTCTGTTAACCCCAGTGCTTAGAGTGGTGCTTAGCGCTTAACACATACCATCATTATTATTTTTCTGTTAACCCCAGTGCTTAGAATGGCGCTTAGCGCTTAACACAGACCATCGTTGTTATTTTTCTGTTAACCCCAGTGCTTAGAATGGCGCTTAGCGCTTAACACATACCATCGTTATTATTTTTCTGTTAACCCCAGTGCTTAGAATGGCGCTTAGCGCTTAACACATACCATCGTTATTATTTTTCTGTTAACCCCAGTGCTTAGAGTGGTGCTTAGCGCTTAACACATACCATTGTTATTATTTTTCTGTTAACCCCAGTGCTTAGAGTGGTGCTTGGCACTTAATGCTTAACACATACCATCGTTATTATTTTTCTGTTAACCCCAGTGCTTAGAGTGGTGCTTAGCGCTTAACACATACCATCGTTATTATTTTTCTGTTAACCCCAGTGCTTAGAATGGTCCTTGGCACTTAGCGCTTAACACATACCATTGTTATTATTTTTCTGTTAACTCCAGTGCTTAGAATGGTGCTTGGCGCTTAGCGCTTAACACATACCATCGTTATTATTTTTCTGTTAACCCCAGTGCTTAGAATGGTGCTTAGCGCTTAACACATACCATCGTTATTATTTTTCTGTTAACCCCAGTGCTTAGAATGGTGCTTGGCACTTAGTGCTTAACACATACCATCGTTATTATTTTTCTGTTAACCACAGTGCTTAGAGTGGTGCTTGGCACTTAGCGCTTAACACAAACCATCGTTATTATTTTTCTGTTAACCCCAGTGCTTAGAATGGTGCTTAGCGCTTAACACATACCATCGTTATTATTTTTCTGTTAACCCCAGTGCTTAGAATGGTGCTTGGCACTTAGCGCTTAACACATACCATCGTTATTATTTTTCTGTTAACCCCAGTGCTTAGAATGGTGCTTGGCACTTAGCGCTTAACACAGACCATCGTTATTATTTTTCTGTTAACCCCAGTGCTTAGAATGGTGCTTAGCGCTTAACACATACCATCGTTATTATTTTTCTGTTAACCCCAGTGCTTAGAATGGTGCTTGGCACTTAGCGCTCAACACATACCATCGTTATTATTTTTCTGTTAACCCCAGTGCTTAGAATGGTGCTTGGCACTTAGCGCTTAACACATACCATCATTATTATTTTTCTGTTAACCCCAGTGCTTAGAATGGTGCTTGGCACTTAGCGCTTAACACATACCATCGTTATTATTTTTCTGTTAACCCCAGTGCTTAGAATGGTGCTTGGCACTTAGCGCTTAACACATACCATCATTATTATTTTTCTGTTAACCCCAGTGCTTAGAGTGGTGCTTAGCGCTTAACACATACCATCGTTATTATTTTTCTGTTAACCCCAGTGCTTAGAATGGCACTTAGCGCCTAACACATACCATCGTTAGTATTTTTCTGTTTACCCCAGTGCTTAGAATGGTGCTTGGCGCTTAGCGCTTAGCGCTTATCACATACCATCGTTATTATTTTTCTGTTAACCCCAGTGCTTAGAATGGTGCTTGGCGCTTAGCGCTTAACACATACCATCGTTGTTATTTTTCTATTAACCCCAGTGCTTAGAATGGTGCTTAGCGCTTAACACATACCATTGTTATTATTTTTCTGTTAACCCCAGTGTTTAGAATGGTGCTTGGCACTTAGCGCTTAACACATACCGTCGTTATTATTTTTCTGTTAACCCCAGTGCTTAGAATGGTGCTTGGCACTTAGCGCTTAACACATACCATCGTTATTATTTTTCTGTTAACCCCAGTGCTTAGAATGGTGGTGCTTGGCACATAGCAAGCGCTGAACACATACCATCGTTGTTATTTTTCTATTAACCCCAGTGCTTAGAATGGCGCTTAGCGCTTAACACATACCATCGTTATTATTTTTCTGTTAACCCCAGTGCTTAGAGTGGTGCTTGGCACTTAGCGCTTAACACATACCATCGTTATTATTTTTCTGTTAACCCCAGTGCTTAGAGTGGCGCTTAGCGCTTAACACATACCATCGTTATTATTTTTCCACTAGAGTCTAGGGTTGGGGAGGGCTCGTGGGGCAAGACAGACATCTCCCGCCCACCTTCCCTAGGAACGGGGGTCGGGGGGACCGTCCGGGCACAGGCCGGAGGGAGGCGCGGGCTCCTTGAGGGTTGGGGGGGGGGGACGGGGGGCACCGTCCCGCCGGCCCCGAGCCTGACGGCACGCTCCCGTCCCCCTCCGCAGAACGAGTTTCCGGTCCCCGAGCAGTTCAAGACGCTGTGGAACGGGCAGAAGTTGGTGACCACAGTGACCGAGATCGCGGGCTAAAGCCACCCCAGTGCCACGGGGCCCGGGCCTCCGCCCCCCTCTCCCCCCCCCCAACCCCCTGCCCCCCACCACGGGATCAATCAGCATTCAGACGATTCTCTTCTAGGTTTCCCCTTCCCTTTCCGCTCTCAAACCGCTTTCTCCGTCCTCTCCCGGAGAGACCCAGCTACCCGCCTTCACCGAAATATACCTCAGGCTGCGCGCTGGGGTCACGGGGCGGCGGGGGGGGGGGAGAGGGGAGGGCAGGGCCGGCTGCTCACCCGAATGCCCACCGCGGCGGTCCGGCGGCGGAGACCGGCGCCGGACCGGTACCGGGGGTTAGCTTTCCGCTCCGTCCACGTTCGGTTTCTTCTTGCGTCGTCGCCGTCGCCCCGGGGGGGAACCACCGACGGCCCCCCGGCCGCAGTCGGGGCGCGTTCCTTTTTTTCTTTTGTACCGAGACCCCCCCAGCCCACAGCTCTGCCGAACCCGACGCCGCAAGGCGGGCTTTCCCGGCAGAGCGGGGGTCCCTCGTTGACATTCCTTATTTTTTTTTATTTTAATTTGGCTACGTGTAATATTACGCTCGCTCTACCTGTGCCATCGCGGGTCCGTTTCCCCCCGGCGTCCTGGGGACTCGACAGCCCTCTCTCCCTTAGCGGGACCAGCTCCATTTTACGCGTCGTAAGTGTTAAAACCAAGGGGGAGGGAGGGCAACCGTCGCTTTTCAATACCGTCCCCCCCCTCGCATCACCCCGCTCTGCCGGAGGCAGAAGCTTCTAGCTTTTGTCCAGAGCCCCATTTTGGGGGTTCGGGGGGGGGGTAAAGCGAACAGCACAGAAGCGTCTCCCCACCCCAAGGGCTTCGGCGTCCCCATTCCAGGCCTTAAACGGCATGAGCATATTTTACGGCATTTCTTAGGTAAAACGGTCGATGGTTTTTGGGTTTTATTTTTTCGGTTTTGTTTTTTTTTCTCTTAGAATAAAACCTCCAAAAATCCGCACCTTGGTTTTTTAAGCCCCTCCGGTGACTTGCGCTCATCTCCCGAGGCTGGGTGGGGTGAGGGGGGGACCTCTCTTTTGGACTGAAAGTTACACAGAAACTAGAATAAAACCGATGCCGATCCGTGGGTTCGGTCCGTGCCGCCCCCGATCCGGCAACTCCCACGGAAGAGGAGAAGGCACCCAGAGGAATAAGAAGTCGAAGTCTTTTATTTCAGGGAACGGCACAAAACCGTCCGCGGTTATAAAAAGGCTCCTGCCGGAAGACGGGGGCGTGGGGAGTTACGGAGACGAGGAGGGGGCCAAAAGGCGGTTAGTTGGAGCGGCGGTTTTCCTCTCTTGGCTTTAAATCATCCGGTTTCAATCAATCAATCAGTCGTATTTATTGAGCGCTTACTGTGTGCAGAGCACTGGACTAAGCGCTTGGGAAGTCCAAGTTGGCAACATCTAGAGACGGTCCCTACCCACCAGTGGGCTCACAGTCTAAAAGGTTTCTGCTCATTGACCAGTGAGCAGTAAGTAACGATTTGCGAGAGGAGCGGCGTGGCTCGGTGGAAAGAGCACGGTTTGGGAGTCGGGGGTCCTGGGTTCAAATCCCGGCTCCGCCACTGTGTGCCCTCATCGGGAAAATGGGGATTAAGACGGGGAGCCCCACGTGGGACAATTGTATCCCGCCAGCGCTTAGAGCAGTGCTTGGCACATAGTAAGCGCTTAACGAATACCATCATTATTATTTGTGGACAGTTAGGACCCCCGAGACCGTGAGCTCGGAATCGGGGCCCGCCGCGCTCAGTAAAGTGCTCAGCATGCATTTCAGTGCTCAAATCCCACGGGCTGGCTCGGGGCAAGGCCGTCTTCCAGGCTGCGGGAAAGCGAGCCCACCCCGTCCGCCCCAACCCCGGCGGTCCAAAAGTCCCCCGAGCCTCTCGGCTGATTGCTCCCGGCCGGGAATGCCGTCGGGTGGTAGCGGGATTAAGCTCAAGCAGGCCCGCCGGCTCCGATTGGGATCTCTGAGCTTTCTAGGCGGGGAGGGAAGAGCGGAGTCGTGGCCGTTTGGTTCCCAGCGGGCCCGTCCGTTTGCCCGGAGGGCTGCTCGGGGGCAGCGGGCCGCCTCACAGCAGGAACGGGAGGAGGTTGGCGTAAAACCAATCCGCCGTGAACTGCAGGTGGTCGCCGGGGGCCGTCAGGAACACCAGTTTGCCCGCCTCGTCCATCTCCTTGAGCCCCAGCCGGTCCTGCGGGGGGAAATAATAATAATAATCATCATCATTATCATCATCAATTGTATTTATTGAGCGCTTACTATGTGCAGAGCGCTGTACTAAGCGCTTGGGAAGTACAAAGTGGCAACAGTTTGCCCGCCTCGTCCATCTCCTTGAGCCCCAGCCGGTCCTGCGGGGGGGAAATAATAATAATAATCATCATCATTGTCATCAATTGTATTTATTGAGCGCTTACTATGTGCAGAGCACTGGACTAAGTGCTTGGGAAGTACAAATTGGCAACAGTTTGCCCGCCTCGTCCATCTCCTTGAGCCCCAGCTGGTCCTGCGGGGGGAAATAATAATAATAATAATCATTATCATCATCAATTGTATTTATTGAGCGCTTACTATGTGCAGAGCGCTGGACTAAGCGCTTGGGAAGTACAAGTTGGCAACATCTAGAGAGAGTCCCTACCCAACATTCATTCATTCATTCAATCGTATTTATTGAGCGCTTACTGTGTGCAGAGCACTGTACTAAGCGCTTGGGAAGTACAAGTCAGCAACATATAGAGACGGTCCCTACCCAAAAACGGGCTCACAGTCTAGAAGAGGGGGAGACGGACAACAAAACATGTAGACAGGTGTCAAAACCGTCAGAATAAACAGAATTAGAGCTATATGCACACATTTTTAGACTGTGAGCCCACTGTTGGGTAGGGACTGTCTCTATATGTTGCCAATTTGCACTTCCCAAGCGCTTAGTACAGTGCTCTGCACATAGCAAGCGCTCAATAAATACGATTGATGATGATATATACCCAGTAAGCGCTCAACAAATATCACCGAACGAATGAGCGAGCGTAGGCCATCAGTGGGCTCACAGTCTAGAAGGGGGAGACAGAGAACAAAACCAAACATACTAACAAAATAAAATAAATAGGATAGATATGTACAAGTAAAATAGAGTAATAAATACGTACAAACATATGATGGCATTTGTTAAGCGCTTACTATGTGCAGAGCACTGTTCTAAGCGCTGGGGGGGATACATGGTGATCAGGTTGTCCCACATGGGGCTCACAGTCTTAATGATGGGATTCATTCATTCAGTCGTATTTATTGAACGCTTACTGTACTGGGCGCTTGGGTGATGATGGTATGTGCAGCGTGGCTCGGTGGAAGGAGCCTGGGCTTTGGATTCAGAGGTTATGGGTTCAAATCCCGCCTCCCCCACTTAGCTGTGTGACCATGGGCAGGTCGCTTCGCTTCTCTGGGCCTCAGTTCCCTCATCTGGAAAATGGGGATGAAGAATGTGAGCCCCCCGCCCCGCCCCCCGTGGGACAACCTGATCACTTTAATAATAATAATAATAATGATGGCATTTATTAAGCGCTTACTTTTTTTTTTTAATGGCATTTGTTAAGCGCTTACTATGGGCAAAGCACTGTTCTAAGCGCTGGGGAGGATGCAAGGTGATTAAGTTGTCCCACGTGGGGCTCACAGTCAATCCCCATTTTACAGATGAGGTAACTGAAGCTCAGAGAAGTGAAGCGACTTGCCCAAGGTCACACAGCAGACATTTGGCAGAGCCGGGATTCGAACCCCTGACCTCTGACTCCAAAGCCCGGGCTCTTTCCACTGAGCCACGCTGCTTCTCCAAAGCTTACTATGTGCAAAGCACTGTTCTAAGCGCTGGGGAGGTTACAAGGTGATCAGGCTGTCCCACGGGGGGCTCACAGTCTCAATCCCCATTTTACAGATGAGGGAACTGAGGCCCAGAGAAGTCACGTGACTTTGTCACCTCCCCAGCGCTTAGAACAGTGCTTTGCTCTGCTTCTAGACTGTGAGCCCACTGTTGGGTAGGGACCGTCTCTATGTGTTGCCAACTTGGACTTCCCAAGTGCTTAGTCCAGTGCTCTGCACACAGTAAGCGCTCAATAAATACGATTGATTGATTAATAAATGCCATCATCATCATTATTTGTGATGGTACTAAGTGCCAAGTATCGTTTTAAGCACTGGGGTAGATACAAGGTTGTCGGGGAAAGAGCGGCAAAGCGGAAAGCTTCAAGGAGGAGGCGGCTGGCGGCCCGGCCGGGGAGACACTGGAGGGAGGAGCCTTGGACCCACTGCTCTGTGGAGAGCCTAATAATAATGGCATTTATTAAGCGCTTACTATGTGCAAAGCACTGTTCTAAGCTCTGGGGAGGTTACAAGGTGATCAGGTTGTCCCACAGGGGGCTCACGGTCTTAATCTCCATTTTACAGTTGAGGTCAACGAGGCACGGAGAAGTGTATAATAATAATGACATTTATTAAGCGCTTACTATGTGCAAAGCACTGTTCTAAGCGCTGGGGAGTCTACAAGGTGATCAGGTTGTCCCACATGGGGCTCACGGTCTTAAACCCCATTTTACAGATGAGGTCAACGAGGCACGGAGAAGTGTATAATAACAATGACATTTATTAAGCACTTACTATGTGCAAAGCACTGTTCTAAGCGCTGGGGAGGTTACAAGGTGATCAGGTTGTCCCACATGGGGCTCACAGTCTTAATCCCCATTTTACAGATGAAGTCACCGAGGCACGGAGAAGTGTATAATAATAATGACATTTATTAAGCGCTTCCTATGTGCCAAGCACTGTTCTAAGCGCTGGGGAGGTTACAGGGTGATCAGGTTGTCCCACATGGGGCTCACGGTCTTAATCCCCATTTTACAGATGAGGTCACCGAGGCACAGAGAAGTGTATAATAATAATGGCATTTATTAAGCGCTTACTATGTGCCAAGCACTGTTCTAAGCACTGGGGAGGTTCCAAGGTGATGAGGTTGTCCCCCGGGGGGGTTCACAGTCTTCACGCCCATTTTCCAGATGAGGAATGTGGTCTTACCCCCACTAGGCTCTATCAACCCACCGTATTAGAGGAGCAGCGTGGCTTAGTGGAAAGAGCCCAGGCTTGGGAGTCAGAGGTCGTGGGTTCCAATCCCGCTCCGCCACCTGTCTGCTGTGTGACCTTGGGAAAGTCACTTAACTTCCCTGTGCCTCAGTGACCTCATCTGGAAAATGGGGATTAAGACCGTGAGCCCTTCATGGGACAACCTGATTTCCTTGTATAATAATAATGGCGGCATTGTACTTCCCAAGTGCTTTGTACTTCCCAAGCGCTTAGTACAGTGCTCTGCACGCAGTAAGCGCTCAATAAATACGATTGATTGATTGGTTTCTTAAGAACAACAACAATAACGGCATTTATTAAGCTCTTACTATGTGCAAAGCACTGTTCTAAGCGCTGGGAAGGTTACAAGATCAGGTTGTCCCACAGGAGGCTCACAGTCTTAATTCCCCTTTTACAGATGAGGGATCTGAGGCACAGAGAACGATGATGATGATGATGGTATTTGTTAAGCGCTTGCTCTGTGCAAAGCACTGTTCTAAGCGCTGGGGAGGTTACAAGGTGATCAGGTTGTCCCACGGGGGGCTCACAGTCTTAATTCCCCTTTTACAGAGGAGGGAACTGAGGCCCAGAGAAGTGAAGAGACTTGCCCAAAGTCACACAGCCGACAATCAGTCAATCCATCAATCGTATTTATTGAGCACTTGCTGTGTGCACAGCACTGTACTAAGCGCTTGGGAAGTCCAAGTTGGCAACATCTAAAGACAGTCCGTACACAACAGTGGGCTCACAGTCTAGAAGTCTAGTCCGACAAGCGGCGGAGCCGGGATTTGAATGAATGATGGCATTTATTAAGCGCTTACTCTGTGCAAAGCACTGTTCTAAGCGCTGGGGAGGTTACAAGGTGATCAGGTTGTCCCACGGGGGGGCTCACAATCTTAATCCCCATTCTACAGATGAGGGAACTGAGGCCCAGAGAAGTCAAGTGACTTGCCCAAAGTCACACAGTTGATAACTGGCGGAGCCGGGATTTGAACCCATGACCTCAGACTCCAAAGGCCGGGCTCTTTCCACTGAGCCACGCTGTTTCCCCTCGGGTCGCTGGGGGCCTTTACGGTTGTCTTCGTTGCGAGGGGGGGCTGGGGGCCGGGCTGCCGTGACCCGCTGTGCCAAAGCAACCCCCCCAATATGGTGGAGGGGGGGAGGGCGCAGGAACAACAGCGGCAGTGCCCCCCAAGCCGGGAAGGGACGGTGAGCCCGCTGTTGGGTAGGGACCGTCTCTACATGGTGCCAACTTGGGACAGTCTGATCTCCTTGTAACCTCCCCAGCGCTTAGAACAGCGCTTTGCACATAGTAAGCGCTTAACAAATACCATCATCATCGTTCTCTGGGCCTCAGTTCCCTCCTCTGTAAAAGGGGGATGAAGACTGTGAGCCCCCCGTGGGACAACCTGATCTCCTTGTAACCTCCCCAGCACTTAGAACAGTGCTTTGCACATAGTAAGCGCTTAAATCGTTCTCTGGGCCTCAGTTCCCTCCTCTGTAAAAGGGGGATTAAGACTGGGAGCCCCCCGTGGGACAACCTGATCTCCTTGTAACTTCCCCAGCGCTTAGGACAGTGCTTTGCACATAGTAAGCGCTTAACAAATACCATCATCATCATTCATTCATTCAATCGTATTTATTGAGCGCTTACTGTGTGCAGAGCACGGTACTAAGCACTTGGGAAGTACAAGTTAGTACTTGGTAAGTGCTTAAATACCATAATAATAATAATTTTTATTAATGAATGTCATTATTATTATTATTATTGTTATTATTATTATTAAGACCAGATTGTGGATTTGGGTTGGGAGCATGAGCGCTTTCCACACCCCGCCTCCCCATCCCGTGAGGGGGGTGGGGGATGGTTTTTTCTCATTCATTCATTCATTCAATCGTATTTATTGAGCACTTACTGTGTGCAGAGCACTGCACTAAGCGCTTGGGAAGTACAAGTTAGTACTTGGTAAGTGCTTAAATACCATAATAATTATTATTATTAATAAATGCCATTATTATTATTAAGACCAGATTGTGGATTTGGGTTGGGAGCATGAGCGCTTTCCACACCCCACCTCCCCATCCCGTGAGGGGGGTGTGTGTGGGGGAGGTTTTTCCTCATTCATTCATTCATTCAGTGGTATTTATTGAGCGCTTACTGTGTGCAGAGCACTGTACTAAGCACTTGGGAAGTCCAAGTGGGCAACATCTAGAGACAGTCTCTGCCCAACAGCGGGCTCACAGTCTAGAAGGGGGAGACGGAAAACAAAACATATTAACAAAATAAAATAAATAGAATAAATATGTACAAATAAAATAGAGCAATAAGTACATGTACAAGTACAAGTTAGTGCTTGGTAAGTGCTTAAATACCATAATAATAATTATTATTAATAAATGCCATTATTATTATTAAGACCAGATTGTGGATTTGGGTTGGGAGCATGAGCGCTTTCCACACCCCGCCTCCCCATCCCGTGAGGGGGGTGTGGGGGGTGTGGGGGGGGGGGGGGGGAGGTTTTGCCTCATTCAGTCATTCATTCATTCATTCAATGGTATTTATTGAGCACCTACTGTGTGCAAAGCACTGTACTAAGCGCTTGGGAAGTCCAAGTGGGCAACATCTAGAGACGGTCCCTGCCCAACAGCGGGCTCACAGTCTAGAAGGGGGAGATGGACAACAAAACAAAACATATTAACAAAATAAAATAAATAGAATAAATATGTACAACTAAAATACAGTAATAAGTACATACAAACATATATACAGGTGCTGTACGGAGGGGTAAGTGCTTAACAAATACCATAATTATTATTATTATTAATAAATGTCATTATTATTATTAAGACCAGATTGTGGATTTGGGTTGGGAGCATGAGCGCTTTCCACACCCCACCTCCCCATCCCGTGAGGGGGGTGTGAGGTGGAAGGTTTTTCCTCATTCATTCAATCAATGAATGGTATTTATTGAGCGCTTACTGTGTGCAGAGTACTGCACTAAGCGCTTGGGAAGTCCATGTTGGCAACATCTAGAGCCGGTCCCTACCCAACAGTGGGCTCACAGTCTAGAAGGGGGAGACGGACAACAAAACAAAACATATTAACAAAATAAAATAAATAGAATAAATATGTACAAATAAAATAGAGTAATAAGTACATGTACAAGTACAAGTTAGTACTTGGTAAGTGCTTAAATACCATAATAATTATTATTATTAACAAATGCCATCATTATTATTAAGACCAGATTGTGGATTTGGGTTGGGAGCATGAGCTCTTTCCTCACCCCGCCTCCCCATCCCGTGAGGGGGGTGTGGGGGGGGGAGGTTTTTCCTCATTCATTCATTCAGTGGTATTTAGTGAGCACTTACTGTGTGCAGAGCACTGTACTAAGCGCTTGGGAAGTCCAAGTGGGCACCATCTAGAGACGGTCCCTACCCAACAGTGGGCTCACAGTCTAGAAGGGGGAGACAGACAACAAAACAAAACATATTAACAAAATAAAATAAATAGAATAAATATGTACAAATAAAATAGAGTAATAAGTACATACAAACATATATACAGGTGCTGTACGGAGGGGTAAGTGCTTAACAAATACCATAATTATTATTAATAATAAATATAATTATTATTAAGACCAGATTGTGGATTTGGGTTGGGAGCATGAGCGCTTTCCACACCCCACCTCCCCATCCCTTGAGGGGTGTTGGTGGGGGGGGAAGGTTCTTCCTCATTCATTCACTCATTCATTCAATCATATTTATTGAGTGCTTACTGTGTGCAGAGCACTGCACTAAGCGCTTGGGAAGTACAAGTTAGTACTTGGTAAGTGCTTAAATACCACAATTATTATTAATAATAATAAATATTGTTATTATTATTGTTATTAAGACCAGATTGTGGATTTGGGTTGGGAGCATGAGCGCTTTCCACACCCCACCTCCCCATCCCTTGAGGGGTGTTGGGGGGGGGGGGAAGGTTCTTCCTCATTCATTCACTCATTCATTCAATCATATTTATTGAGTGCTTACTGTGTGCAGAGCACTGCACTAAGCGCTTGGGAAGTACAAGTTAGTACTTGGTAAGTGCTTAAATACCACAATTATTATTAATAATAATAAATATTGTTATTATTATTGTTATTAAGACCAGATTGTGGATTTGGGTTGAGAGCATGAGCGCTTTCCACACCCTGCCTCCCCATCCCGTGAGGGGGGTGTGGGGGGGAAGGTTTTTCCTCATTCATTCATTCATTCAATGGTATTTATTGAGCGCTTACTGTGTGCACAGCACTGTACTAAGCACTTGGGAAGTACAAGTTAGTACTTGGAAAGTGCTTATATATGATGATAATAATAATAATAATAATAATAATTATACTTAATAAATGCCATTATTATTATCATTATCATTATTATTAAGACCAGATTGTGGATTTGGGTTGGGAGCATGAGCGCTTTCCACACCCCACCTCCCCATCCCGTGAGGGGGGTTGGGGGGGGGGGGGAGGTTTTTCCTCATTCATTCATTCATTCAATGGTATTTACTGAGCACTTACTGTGTGCAGAGCACTGTACTAAGCACTTGGGAAGTACAAGTTAGTACTTGGAAAGTGCTTATATATGATAATAATAATAATAATAATTATACTTAATAAATGCCATTATTATTATCACTATCATTATTATTATCACTATCATTATTATTAAGACCAGATTGTGGATTTGGGTTGGGAGCATGAGCGCTTTCCACACCCCATCTCCCCATCCCGTGAGGGGGGTTCGGGGGGGGGGAGGTTTTTCCTCATTCATTCATTCATTCAATGGTATTTATTGAGCACTTACTGTGTGCAGAGCACTGTACTAAGCGCTTGGGAAGTACAAGTTAGTACTTGGTAAGTCCTTAAACACCATAATAATAGTAATAATGATTAATAAATGTCGTTATTATTATTATTATTATTAAGACCAGATTGTGGATTTGGATTGGGAGCATGAGCGCTTTCCACACCCCGCCTCCCCATCCCGTGAGGGGGGGTGTGTGGAGGGGACGGTTTTTTCTCATTCATTCATTCATTCATTCATTCAATCATAGTTATTGAGCGCTTAGTGTGTGCAGAGCACTGTACTAAGCGCTTGGGAAGGACAAGTTGGCACCATCTAGAGCCGGTCCCTACCCACCAGTGGGCTCCCAGTCTAGAAGAGGGAGGGCCCTGCAGCAGCCTGGGTTACCTGGGCATATAAAGCAGTCTCCTGCAGACGAACGGTTTCTCTGGCCTGGCCGCTTCTGTAGAATCCAAACCACTGTGGGAGGAAAAAGGGGAAAGGAAATCGATTGACTGAAAGGAGGAGGGGGGTGGGGGGGGTGTCCCACTGCTGTGTGACCTTGGCAAAGTCACTTAACTTCTCTGTGCCTCAGTGACCTCATCGGGAAAATGGGGATTAAGACAGTGGGACTGTGAGCCCACTGTTGGGTAGGGACCGTCTCTATGCGTTGCCAATTTGTACTTCCCAAGCGCTTAGTACAGTGCTCTGCACACAGTAAGCGCTCAATAAATACGACTGATGATGGGACAACCTGATTCCCTTGTAATCTACCCCAGCGCTTTGCACATAGTAAGCGCTTAATCAGTGCCACTATTTGAGAAGCGGCGTGGCTCAGTGGAAAAGAGCCCGGGCTTTGGAGTCGGAGGTCGTGGGTTCAAACCCCGGCTCTGCCAACTGTGTGACTTTGGGCGAGTCACTTCACTTCTCTGGGCCTCGGTGACCTCCTCTGGAAAACGGGGATGAAGACTGGGAGCCCCCCGTGGGACAACCTGATCACCTTGGAACCTCCCCAGCGCTTGGCACAGTGCTTTGCATTCATTCAGCCATTCAATTGTATTTACTGAGCGCTTACTGTGTGCAGAGCACTGTACTAAGCGCTTGGGAAGTCCAAGTTGGCAACATATAGAGACGGTCCCTACCCAACAGCGGGCTCACAGTCTAGAAGTAAGCACATAGTAAGCGCTTAATAAATGCCATCATTATTATTGTGTCTACCCCAGTGTTTAGAATCAATCAATTGTATTTTATGAGCGCTTACTGTGTGCAGAGCACTGTACTAAGCGCTTGACAGTGCATGGCACACAGTAAGCGCTTAACAAATATCATTACTGTTATTATTATTATTATTAATTATTGTTGTTGTTCAGCCTGGTCACATGTATATATGTATATCATCATCATCATCAATTGTATTTATTGAGCGCTTACTGTGTGCACAGCACTGTACTAAGCGCTTGGGAAGTACAAGTTGGCAACATATAGAGACAGTCCCTACCCAACAGTGGGCTCACAGTCTAAAAGGGGGAGAATATATGGGAGAATAAAGGGGGTATATATGTTTGTACGTATTTACTACTCTATTTTACTTGTACATATTTATTCTATTTATTTTCTTTTGTTAATATGCTTTGTTTTGTTGTCTGTCTCCCCCTTCTAGACCGTAAGCCCGCCGTCGGGTAGGGACCGTCTCTAGATGTTGCCAACTTGTACTTCCCAAGCGCTTACTGCAGTGCTCTGCACACAGTAAGCGCTCAATAAATATGATTGAATGAACTTGTACATATTTATTCTATTTATTTTATTTTGTTAATATGTTTTGTTCTCCGTCTCCCCCGTCTAGACAATGAGCCCGCCATCAGATAGGGACCGTCTCTAGATGTTGCCGACATGGACATCCCAAGCGCTTAGTCCAGTGCTCTGCACACAGTAAGCGCTCAACAAATACGATTGAATGAATGAATGAATGAACTGGTACATATCTATTCTATTTATTTTATTTTGTTAATATGTCTTGTTCTCCCTCTCCCCCTTCTAGACCGTGAGCCCGCCGTCGGGTAGGGACCGTCTCTCTATGTTGCCAACTTGTACTTCCCAAGCGCTGAGTCCAGTGCTCTGCACACAGTGAGCGTTCAGTAAATACGACTGAATGAATGAATGAATGAATGAATGAATGAATGAAAAGTGGAGGGGGAACGGGTCTTTCCCAAACCTCCCGGGACCCAGGTTCCGGGTGGGTGATGGGGCTCCGGATGGTGGGGGACGAGCGAGCCCTGGACTTGTGTGGTCCCCCCCCGCCGCCACCGTCCCGCCGGCCGGGGACGGAGCCGAGATGCCCCGCGGGCCTCACCTCTGACTCCACGGGGTCCACCACTGAGTCCTTGAGGAACTTGACCATCACGAAGGTCTTCAGCGCCATCAGGTTCTTCTTGTACGTCGCATTGAACCCCTGGACGGGGGGTTGTGGGGGGTGGGAGCGGGTCCGGGACGCCCGAGCCGCTCCGGCCCCTCATCCATCAATCATATTTATTGATTCCCTCAATCAATCAATCGTATTGAGTGCTTCCTGTGTGCAGAGCACTGGACTACGCGCTTGGGAAGTTGGCAACATATACAGTCCTGACCCAACAGTGGGCTCACAGTCTAAAAGGGGGAGACGGACAACAAAACCAAACATACTAACAAAATAAAATAAATATTTTATTTATCCCCTCGTTCCCTCCCGCCTCCCCAGGAAAGCCAGTTCGGCAAGTGGCCACTTCCCGGCTCGAACCCGCTTCCTCCCAGGACGATGCCCGCCCCCCCCCCCCCCCCCCGCTTCCGAATCAATCAATCAATCGTATTTATTGAGCGCTTACTGTGTGCAGAGCACTGGACTAAGCGCTTGGGAAGTACAAGTTGTACTTGTAAAAGGATGAATCAATCAATCAATCAATCGTATTTATTGAGCGCTTACTGATTTTTGAGGGTGAAAGGTGTAAAAGGGTGAAAGGGGGTCATTCATTCAATCAATCGTATTTATTGAGCGCTTACTGTGTGCAGAGCACTGGACTAAGCGCTTGGGAAGTACAAGCTGTACTTGTAAAAGGATGAATCAATCAATCAATCAATCGTATTTATTGAGCGCTTACTGATTTTTGAGGGTGAAAGGTGTAAAAGGGTGAAAGGGGGTCATTCATTCAATCAATCGTATTTATTGAGCGCTTACTGTGTGCAGAGCACGGGACTAAGCGCTTGGGAAGTACAAGTTGTACTTGTAAGAGGATGAATCAATTAATCAATCAATCGTATTTATTGAGCACTTACTGGTTTTTGAGGGTGAAGGGTATAAAAGGGTGAAAGGGGGTCATTCATTCAATCAATCGTATTTATTGAGCGCTTACTGTGTGCAGAGCACTGGACTAAGCGCTTGGGAAGTACAAGTTACTTGTACTTGTAAAAGGGTGAATCAATCAATCAATTGTATTTATTGAGCGCTTACTGGTTTTTGAGGGTGAGAGGTGTAAAAGGGTGTAAAAGGGTGAAAGGGGGTCATTCATTCAATCAATCGTATTTATTGAGCGCTTACTGTGTGCAGAGCACTGCACTAAGCGCTTGGGAAGTCCAAGTTACTTGTACTTGTAAAAGGGTGAATCAATCAATCAATCGTATTTATTGAGCGCTTACTGATTTTTGAGGGTGAAAGGTGTAAAAGGGTGAAAGGGGGTCATTCATTCAATCAATCGTATTTATTGAGCACTTACTTTGTGCAGAGCACTGTAATAAGCGCTTGGGAAGTCCAAGTTACTTGTACTTGTAAAAGGGTGGAAGGTGTAACAGGGTGTAAAAGGGTGAAAGGGGTTCATTCATTCAGTCGTATTTAATAATGGTATTTATTAAGCGCTTACTACGTATCCCCCCAGCGCTTAGAACAGTGCTCTGCACATAGTAAGCACTTAATAAGTGCCATCATTATTATTATTATTATAGTAAGCGCTGAACAAATGCCATCATCATCATCATCAACGGACTGGACTCTCGGCCGGGGGCCCGGTGGCTTGGGGGGGGGACTGACGGACCCTCTGGGCTGTGGCTTTCGCGGGCCGGGGCGGGCTGGGTAAACCGAGGCAGGGCGGGCTCTTACCCTCTCTTGGTTGATGTCGGCCAGGAAGATACTGCAATTGCGGTACAGGTCCTCCCTCACCGGGTCGTGCCAGTATTCAGCCTGCACCAAGCTGCGCCACGACGGGCGGGGGTCAGGGGGGGCTCCCCCAGCCCCCCGCTATTTGGAAAGCACCACAACCTGCCTCCCCCAGGGGACCAACAAGCTCCTCAAAAACACGGAATAATAAGGATGCCTGATCACCTTGTAAATTCCCCAGCGCTTAGAACAGTGCTCTGCACATAGTAAGCGCTTAATAAATGCTATTATTACTATTATTAAGCGCTTACTATGTGCCAAGCACTGTTCTAAGCGCCGGGGGGGTTCCAAGGTGATCGGGTTGTCCCACAGTCTTCATCCCCATTTTACAGACGAGGTCACGGAGAAGCGAGTGATAATAATGGCCTCTATTAAGCGCTTACTATGTGCCAAGCACTGTTCTAAGCGCTGGGGAGGTTCCAAGGTGATCGGGTTGTCCCACGGGTTGTCCCATTTTACAGATGAGATCACCAAGGCACAGAGAAGTGAATAATAATAATGGCATTTATTAAGCGCTTACTCTGTGCCAAGCACTGTTCTAAGCGCTGGGGAGGGTCCAAGGTGATCGGGTTGTCCCACGGGTTGTCCCATTTTACAGCTGAGGTCACCGAGGCACAGAGAAGCAAATAATAATAATGGCCTCTATTAAACGCTTACTATGTGCCAAGCACTGTTCTAAGCGCTGGGGAGGTTCCAAGGTGATCGGGTTGTCCCACGGGTTGTCCCATTATACAGATGAGATCACCAAGGCACAGAGAAGTGAATAATAATAATGGCATTTATTAAGCACTTACTATGTGCCAAGCACTGTTCTAAGCACTGGGGAGGTTCCAAGGTGATCAGGTTTTCCCACGGGTTGTCCCATTTTACAGATGAGATCACCAAGGCACAGAAAAGTGAATAATGATAATGGCATTTATTAAAGCGCTATGTGCCAAGCACTGTTCTAAGCGCTGGGGAGGTTACAAGGTGATCAGGTTGTCCCACAGGTTGTCCCATTTTATAGGTGAGGTCACCGTGGCACAGAGAAGTGAATAATAATAATGGCATTTATTAAGCGCTTACTATGTGCCAAGCACTGTTCTAAGTGCTGGGGAGGTTACAAGGTGATTGGGTTGTCCCATGGGGGGCTCACGGTCTTCATCCCCATTTTACAGATGAGGTCACCGAGGCACAGAGACGTGAATAATAATAATGGCATTTATTAAGCGCTTACTCTGTGCAAAGCACTGTTCTAAGCGCTGGGGAGGTTCCAAGGTGATCAGGTTGTCCCACGGGGGGCTCACAGTCTTCATCCCCATTTTCCAGATGAGGAATGTGGTCTTATCCCCACCAGGCTTTATCAATCCACCGTATTAGAGGAGCAGCGTGGCTCAGTGGAAAGAGCCCAGGCTTGGGAGTCAGAGGTCGTGGGTTCCAATCCTGGCTCTGCCACCTGTCTGCTGTGTGACCTTGGGAAAGTCACTTCACATCTCTGTGCCTCAGTGACCTCATCTGGAAAATGGGGATTAAGACTGTGAGCCCTACATGGGACAACCTGATTTCCTCGTATAATAATAATGATGGCATTTATTAAGCGCTTACTATGTGCAAAGCACTGATCTAAGCGCTGGGGAGGTTACAAGGTGATCAGGTTGTCCCACAGGGAGCTCACAGTCTTCATCCCCATTTTACAGATCAGGTAACTGAGGCCCAGGGAAGTTAGGTGACTTGCCCAGAGTCACCCAGCTGACAAGTGGCGGAGCCAAGATTTGAACCCATGACCTCTGACTCCAAAGCCCGGGCTCTTTCCACTGAGCCATGCTGCTTCTCTTGTAACCTCCCCAGCGCTTAAAACAGTGCTTTGCACATAGTAAGCGCTTAACAAATACCACCATTATTATTATTATTGTTCACTGAGCACTTACTGTGTGCAGAGCACTGTCTAAGCGCTCAGGTGAGCACAATATAACAGACACGCTCCATGAGGGGAGGAATAGTGTCTTCTCCCTGCGGCAGGCGCTCAGTAAGTAACCTTGAGGGGCTGTCCTCTCTCCAGTGCACTTAGTACAATGGCGGGCTCTTAAAGATGCCGTCTCCCACCGGCCTTCCTCCCTCATTCATTCAATCGTATTTATTGAGCGCTTACTGTGTGCAGAGCACTGTACTAAACGCCTGGGAAGTTCAAGTTGGCAACATCTAGAGACGGTCCCTACCCAACAGTGGGCTCACTCCTCTTAGCGCTAGGATCCGCTAATCCCAGCTCCGCCATTTGTCAGCTGTGTGACTTTGGGTAAGTCACTTCACTTCTCTGGGCCTCAGTTCCCTCATCTGTAAACTGGGGATGAAGACTGTGAGCCCCATGTGGGACAACCTGATCACCTTGTAACCTCCCCAGCGCTTAGAACAGTGCTTTGCACATAGTAAGGCGTTTAATAAATGCCATCATTATTATTCTCTGGGCCTCAATCACCTCATCTGTAAAATGGGGATGAGGGCGGTGAGCCCCCCCGCCGTGGGACCACCTGATCACCTTGTAACCTCCCCAGCACTTAGAACAGTGCTTTGCACATAGTAAGCGCTTAATAAATGCCATCATTATTATTATTCTTTGGGCCTCAATCACCTCATCTGTAAAATGGAGATGAGGGCTGTCAGCCCCCCGTGGGACCACCTGATCACCATGTAACCTCCCCAGCGCTTAGAACAGTGCTTTGCACATAGTAAGGCGTTTAATAAATGCCATCATTATTATTCTCTGGGCCTCAATCACCTCATCTGTAAAATGGGGATGAGGGCGGTGAGCCCCCCGTGGGACAACCCGATCATCTTGTAACCTCCCCAGCACTTAGAACAGGGCTTTGCACATAGTAAGCGCTTAATAAATGCCATCATCATTATTATTCTCTGGGTCTCAATCACCTCGTCTGTAAAGTGGGGATGAGGGCTGTGAACCCCCCGTGGGACAACCTCCCCAGCACTTAGAACAGTGCTTTGCACATAGTAAGCACTTAATAAATGCCATCATTATTATTCTCTGGGCCTCAATCACCTCATCGGTAAAATGGGGATGAGGGCTGTGAGCCCCCCGTGGGACCACCTGATCACCTTGTAACCTCCCCAGCGCTTAGAACAGTGCTTGGCACATAGTAAGGCGCTTAATAAATGCCATCATTATTATTCTCTGGGCCTCAATTACCTCATCTGTAAAATGGGGATGAGGGCTGTGAGCCCCCCGTGGGACCACCTGATCATCTTGTAACCTCCCCAGCGCTTAGAACAGTGCTTTGCACATAGTAAGCGCTTAATAAATGCCATCATTATTATTATTCTTTGGGCCTCAATCACCTCATCTGTAAAATGGAGATGAGGGCTGTCAGCCCCCCGTGGGACCACCTGATCACCATGTAACCTCCCCAGTGCTTAGAACAGTGCTTTGCACATAGTAAGGCGCTTAATAAATGCCATCAGTATTATTCTCTGGGCCTCAATCACCTCATCTGTAAAATGGGGATGAGGGCTGTGAGCCCCCTGTGGGACCACCTGATCATCTTGTAACCTCCCCAGCGCTTAGAACAGTGCTTTGCACATAGTAAGGCGTTTAATAAATGCCATCATTATTATTCTCTGGGCCTCAATCACCTCATCTGTAAAATGGGGATGAGGGCGGTGAGCCCACCGTGGGACAACCCGATCATCTTGTAACCTCCCCAGCACTTAGAACAGGGCTTTGCACATAGTAAGCGCTTAATAAATGCCATCATCATTATTATTCTCTGGGTCTCAATCACCTCGTCTGTAAAATGGGGATGAGGGCTGTGAACCCCCCATGGGACAACCTCCCCAGCGCTTAGAACAGTGCTTTGCACATAGTAAGTGCTTAATAAATGCCATCATCATTATTATTCTCTGGGCCTCAATTACCTCGTCTGTAAAATGGGGATGAGGGCGGTGAGCCCCCCGTGGGACAGCCTGATCACCTTGTAACCTCCCCAGCGCTTAGAACAGTGCTTTGCACATAGTAAGCGCTTAATAAATGCCATCATCATTATTATTCTCTGGGTCTCAATCACCTCGTCTGTAAAATGGGGATGAGGGCTGTGAACCCCCCGTGGGACAACCTCCCCAGCGCTTAGAACAGTGCTTTGCACATAGTAAGTGCTTAATAAATGCCATCATCATTATTATTCTCTGGGCCTCAATTACCTCGTCTGTAAAATGGGGATGAGGGCGGTGAGCCCCCCGTGGGACCACCTGATCACCTTGTAACCTCCCCAGCGCTTAGAACAGTGCTTTGCACATAGTAAGCGCTTAATAAATGCCATCGTTATTATTTATTATTATTGTTAGGATTTGACGTGGCATCGCTCGCTGTCATGCCCGCCCGCCGGGGCCCAGGGTGGTCCGGGGGTCCAGGGGGGCAGGGGCGCAACCCCCGGTGAAGTTGGGGACCCCCGCCGCGCCCCCCAACTCACAGCTCTTGGACCCGTTTGGTGTAGGCCCCGATGTCCAGCGTCTTCCGGATCCAGTCACAGAGGTGGGAGCTCTCCCCGGGGCAGCGAGGAAGCCCATAGACCCCTGGGGACCAAGACCGTGGGTGGGCCATTAGCCCAGTCTCCCCGAGATGGGGGATGGAGAAGCTCAGGGGAAAGAGCCCGGTCTTGGGAGTCAGAGGTCCTGGGTTCGAATCCCCGCCCTGCCACGTGTCTGCTGCGTGACCTCGGGCAAGTCACTTCACTTCTCGGAGCCTCAGTTCCCTCATCTGGAAAATGGGGATTAAGGCTGGGAGCCCCCCGTGGGACAACCGGATCACCGTGTGTTCCCCCCAGCGCTTAGAACAGTGCTTTGCACATAGTAAGCGCTTAATAAATGCCATTATTATTATTATTATTAATACTACTCACCCCTGGCAGATCAGAGACCTATCTCAGACAGCTCCCTCCCTCTAGAACGGGCAGAGTTATGGGGGGCTCACCCCTTTCTGAGCCCCACGTGGGACAACATGATCACCTTGCATTCCCCCAGCGCTTAGAACAGTGCTTTGCACATAGTAAGTGCTTAACAAAGGCCATTGTTATTATTATTATTATTATTATTATTACTACTCACCCCTGGCAGATCAGAGACCTATCTCAGACAGCTCCCTCCCTCTAGAACGGGCAGAGTTATGGGGGGCTCACCCCTTTCTGAGCCCCACGTGGGACAACATGATCACCTTGCATTCCCCCAGCGCTTAGAACAGTGCTTTGCACATAGTAAGTGCTTAACAAAGGCCATTATTATTATTATTATTATTACTACTCACCCCTGGCAGATCAGAGACCTATCTCAGACAGCTCCCTCCCTCTAGAACGGGCAGAGTTATGGGGGGCTCACCCCTTTCTGAGCCCCACGTGGGACCACATGATCACCTTGTATTCCCCCAGCGCTTAGAACAGTGCTTTGCACATAGTAAGTGCTTAATAAATGCCATTATTATTATTATTATTATTATTATTATTAATACTACTCACCCCTGGCAGATCAGAGACCTATCTCAGACAGCTCCCTCCCTCTAGAATGGGCAGAGTAATGGGGGGCTCACCCCTTTCTGAGCCCCACGTGGGACAACCTGATCACCTTGTGTTCCCCCAGCGCTTAGAACAGTGCTTTGCACATAGTAAGCGCTTAACAAATGCTATTATTATTATTATTATTACTCACCCCTGGCAGATCAGAGACCTGTCTCCGACAACTCCCTCCCTCTAGAACGGGCAGAGTAATGGGGGGCTCACCCCTTTCTGAGCCCCACGTGGGACAACATGATCACCTTGTATTCCCCCAGCGCTTAGAACAGTGCTTTGCACATAGTAAGCGCTTAACAAATGCCATCATTATTATTATTATTATTATTACTCACCCCTGGCAGATCAGAGACCTGTCTCCGACAACTCCCTCCGTCTAGAACGGGCAGAGTAATGGGGGGCTCACCCCTTTCTGAGCCCCACGTGGGACAACATGATCACCTTGTATTCCCCCAGCGCTTAGAACAGTGCTTTGCACATAGTAAGCGCTTAACAAATGCCATCATTATTATTATTATTATTATTATTACTCACCCCTGGCAGATCAGAGACCTATCTCAGACAGCTCCCTCCCTCTAGAACGGGCAGAGTAGCTCCCCTCCTCCAGCAGGAAGCTGCTGCCTTAATAATAATAATAATAATAATAATAATAATAATAATGGCATTTATTAAGCGCTTACTATGTGCAAAGCACTGTTCTAAGCGCTGGAGAGGTTACAAGGTGATCAGGTTGTCCCACGGGGGGCTCACAGCCTTCATCCCCATTTTCCAGATGAGGGAACTGAGGCACCGAGAAGTGAAGTGACTTGACCAAAGTCACCCAGCTGACAATTGGTGGAGCCGGGATTTGAACCCATGACCTCTGACTCCAAAGCCCGGGCTCTTTCCACTGAGCCACGCTGCTTCTTCTCCTCCCCCTCTCTTATTCATTTTCATGTCCCTCTCCCCCTTGAGACCGAAGTAAGCTCAGTGGGCGGGAACGTGACTGCTCATTCTGCTGTACTGTGCTCTCCAAGCGCTTAGTACAGTGCCCTGCACATAGTAAGCCCTCAATACAATTGACTGAACTCCAGGAGGCCACTCCTGATTAACCCCCGCCGCCCCCACTTTTCTGGTTAATATTATTACAATGTTTTATAATACTAATGATGATGATCCAATAGCGGTAATTGGTAAGGGGTTGCCAAGCACTGCGGGCAGACTGAACGATAATCGGGTCAGACCCAGGTTCGGGTCTACACAGGATTAACAGCCTGAAGGGGAGGACTTGTACCCCCCAAGCGCTTAGTACAGTGCTCTGCACACAGTAAGCACTCAAAAAATACGATTGAATGAATGAATGCGGGACAAGGACTGCATCTGACCTGATGATCTTTCAACTACCGTAGTGCTTAGCACAGAGCAAGCACTTAATACCATCATATAATAATAATAATAATAATAATAATAATAGTACTTGGTCAGCGCTTACTATGTGCCAAGCACTGTTTTAAGCATTAGGGTAGATACAAGGTCATCGGGTTGGACGCAGTCCCTGTCCCACCTGGGGCTCACACTCTTAATCCCCATTTTACAGATGAGGCCACCGAGGCCCAGCGAAGTGCAGTGACTTGCCCAGTCACCCAGCAGACATGTGGCAGAGCCGGGATTAGAACCCAGGTCCTTCTGACTCCCAAGCCTGTGCTCCATCCACTAAGCCACACATTCAATCAAATGTATTTATTGAGCGCTTAGATGTGTGCAGAGCACTGTACTATTCCTACTATTCATTCATTCAATTGTATTTATTGAGCGCTTACTGTGTGCATTCATTCATTCAATCGTATTTATTGAGCGCTTACCGTGCACAGCACTGTACTAAGCGCTTGGAAAGTACAAATCAGCAACAAAGGGATGCTAACCTTTGTTACCTAGACATGTTCTCCTGCAATCCAGATCTGTATCAGCACTGGCCTCCTTGGCCTGTCAGTTAATTGTATTTATTGAGTGCTTCTTGTGTGCAGAGCACTGTACTAAGCCCTTGGGAGAGTTCGACAATAAACAGACACCTTCTCCGCCCACAGCGGGCTTACATTCATTCATTCATTCAATCAATCGTATTTATTGAGCGCTTACTGTGTGCAGAGCACTGGACTAAGCGCTTGGGAAGTCCAAGTTGGTATAGAGACGGTCCCTACCCAACAGTGGGCTCACAGTCTAGAAGAGCTTATGGTTTCCTCCGGAAACTTCTGCAGTCCGCTGAGCTGGCAGCCTTTCGACCAATTTGCAGACCATAAAGAGCTTCATTTCGGCCCACGGGCCCGGGCCACGGAATCCCCCCTCCGCCGCCCCCCGTTCCCACCGGTTTCCCCCCCGTCTTCTCGCTGCTCCCCAGAAGCCCGGCAGAAAAAGCCCCCCGTTACCTTGATGTTGGCCCCCAACTGAGATCAGGTTGACCATGGGAGGTGACGGACATCTCTGAGCCACGGCCCTCCTGGAGGAGAAACGGAGCGGTTTGTATCCTTTTTTGTGTAAGGTTTGTATTTTTTGTGGTAAATAATAATAATAATTATGGTATTTAAGCGCTTACATGTGCCAAGCACTGTTCTAACTGCTGGGGTAATAATAGTAATAATAATAATGGCATTTATTAAGCGCTTACTATGTGCAAAGCACTGTTCTAAGCGCTGGGGAGGTTACAAGGTGATCAGGCTGTCCCACGGGGGGCTCACACTCACCCCCCAACCCTTCCTCTCCCCTTCCCCATCCCCCCCGCCTTACCTCCTTCCCCTCCCCACAGCACCTGTATAGATGTAATAATAATAATAATAATGCTGGCATTTATTAAGTGCTTACTATGTGCAAAGCACTGTTCTAAGCGCTGGGGAGGTTACAAGGTGATCAGGTTGTCCCACGGGGGGCTCACAGTCACCCCCCTCACCTTCCTCTTCCCCTCCCCACACCACCTGTATATATGTTTGTACGGATTTATTACTCTAATTTGTACATATTTATTCTATTTATTTCATTTTAATACGTTTTATTTTGTCCTCTGTCTCCCCCTTCTAGACTGTGAGCCCACTGTTGGGTAGGGACGGACTCTATATGTTGCCAGCTTGGACTTCCCAAGCGCTTAGTACAGTGCTCTGCACACAGTAAGCGCTCAATAAATACGACTGAATCCCCATTTTACAGATGAGGGAACTGAGGCCCAGAGAAGTGAAGTGACTTGCCCAGAGTCACACAGCTGACAATTGGCGGAGCCGGGGTTTGAACCCAAGACCTCTGACTCCAAAGCCCAGGCTCTTTCCACTGAGCCACGCTGCTTCTCTAATAATGATGGCATTTGTTAAGCGCTTACTATGTGCAAAGCGCTGTTCTAAGCGCTGGGGAGGTTGCCAGGTGATCAGGTTGTCCCAAAGGGGGCTCACAGTCAATCCCCATTTTACAGATGAGGTAACCGAGGCACAGAGAAGTGAAATGACTTCCCCAAAGTCACACAGCTGATGAGTGGCAGAGCTGGGATTAGAACCCATGACCTCTGATTCCAAAGCCCGGGCTCTTTCCACTGAGCCACGCTGCTTCTCTAGATACAAGGTAATCAAGTTGTCCCACGTGAGCTGTGTGACCTTGGGCAAGTCACTCCACTTCTCTGTGCCTCAGTTCCCTCATCTGTAAAATGGGGATTAAGACTGTGAGCCCCACGTGGGACAGCCTGATCTCCTTGTATTCCCCCCAGCGCTTAGAACAGTGCTTTGCACATAGTAAGCGCTTAACAAATACCAACGTTATTATTATGTGAGGCTCACAGACTTAATCCCCATTTTACAGGTGAGGGAACTGAGGCCCAGAGAAGTTAAGTGACTTGCCCAGAGTCACACAGCTGACAAGTGGTGGAGGGGGGTATTTGTTAAGCGCTTACTATGTGCCAGGCACTGTTCTAAGCGCTGGGGAGGATCCAAGGTGATCGGGTTGTCCCACATGGGGCTCACAGTCTTCATTCCAGCGCTTAGAACAGTGCTTTGCACATAGTAACAACAATAATAATAATAATGGTATTTGTTAAGCGCTTACTATGTGCAAAGCACTGTTCTTGTACTTCCCAAGCGCTTAGTACAGTGCTCTGCACACAGTAAGCAGTCAATAAATACGATTGATTGTCCTAAGCGCTGAAGCGCTTAATAAATGCTATTATTATTATTATTATTATTATCATCCCCATTTTACCCATGAGGGGACTGAGGCCCAGGGAAGTCAAGTGACATACCCAAGGTCACACACATTCCACGGAGCTTTCCGGGAAGGGTTTTTTTTTTTTTTTTTTGGTTTGGTTTTAAGGACAAGCCTTGCCTTGGGCAACCAAGAGCCCGTGGAGGAGGGCGATTTGCGACTGGCCCTTGGAAACGGGAGGAAAGGGTCTGAATGCGACCTAGGGGCTGCCGGGAAACCAGGGAGGAAACACGTACAGGAACTGGCCTCCTTGGGAAAATCCCATGGCGTTGTAGCCCTGTTGCAACTTGGGCTCCTTTGACAGCATCTCACATACGGTCGACACTTGGTGGTTGACGTTCATGAAGAAACTGTTTTCCATATCCTAGAAGAGCCGTGCCCGGGCGGGAAAGAAGATGACGAACATACGTGAGTAGAAATGCGAACGGAGGGACCTAGCGGAAAGGGCAGGACGCAGGAGACCTGAATTCTAATCCTGGTCGCGTCCTGACTCTACCGAACACTTCATTCCTCTAATTCCCACCTATTCACTGGGCCTCCATCTCCCCAACAAACTCTCAGCCACAGCCTACTTCTGGCCTGGAACTCATTCATTCATTCAATCGTATTTATTGAGCGCGTACTGTGTGTAGAGCACTGTACTAAGCGCTTGGGAAGTACAAGTTGGCAACATACAGAGACAGTCCCTACCCAACAGTGGGCTCATAGTCTAGAAATGCCCTCCCTCTTTAATCCGTCAACCAGTGACACTCCCCTCCTTCAAAGCTTTACTTTAGACACAACTCCTCCAAGAGGCCTTCCCTTCATTCATTCATATTTATTGAGCACTTACTGTGTGCAGAGCACTGTACTAAGCACTTGGGAAGTACAAGTTGGCAACATATAGAGACGGTCCCAACCCAACAGTGGGCTCACAGTCTAGAAATGCCCTCCCTCTTTAATCCGTCAGTCAGTGACTCTCTCCTCCTTCAAAGCTTTACTGAAGACACATCTCCTCCAAGAGGCCTTCCCTTCATTCATTCATTCAATTGTATTTATTGAGCGCTTACTGTGTGCACAGCACTGTACTAAGCGCTTGGGAAGTCCAAGTTGGCAACATCTAGAGACGGTCCCTACCCAACAGTGGGCTCCCAGTCTAGAAATGCCCTCCCTCTTTAATCCGTCAGTCGGTAACTCTCCCCTCCTTCAAAGCTTTACTGGAGACACATCTCCTCCAAGAGGCCTTCCCTTCATTCATTCATTCATTCAATTGTATTTATTGAGCGCTTACTGTGTGCAGAGCACTGTACTAAGCGCTTGGGATGTCCAAGTTGGCAACATCTAGAGACAGTCCCTACCCAACAGTGGGCTCACAGTCTAGAAATGCCCTCCCTCTTTAATCCGTCAGCCGGTGACTCTCCCCTCCTTCAAAGCTTTACTGAAGACACATCTCCTCCAAGAGGCCTTCCCTTCATTCATTCATTCATTCACTCGTATTTATTGAGCGCTTACTGTGTGCAGAGCACTGTACTAAGCGCTTGGGAAGTCCAAGTTGGCAACATATAGAGACGGTCCCTACCCAACAGTGGGCTCACAGTCTAGAAGAGGGAGACAGACAACAAAACCAAACATATTAACAGAATAAAATAAATAGAATAAATATGTACAAGTAAAATAAATAGAGTAATAAATACGTACAAACATATATACATATATACAGGTAATTGCGGGAGCCACCACTGACTCAGCCCCAACTCCGGCCCCATTCCAGGACTGCTGCATTCCCCCCTCCAAGTCTTGTAAACATGGGCACCACTGCCAAGCTGTGGAATTCTGTTTGGGCAGAGGCTGGGCATGGACAATAAAAACACCGGCCATAAATAATAATAATAATAATAATGATGATGGTATTTGTTAAGCGCTTACTATGTGCAAAGCACTGTTCTAAGCGCTGGGGAGGTTACAAGGTGATCAGGTTGTCCCCCGGGGGGGCTCACGGTTTTAATCCCCATTTTACAGAAGAGGTAACTGAGGCACAGAGAAGTGAAATGACTTGCCCAGAGTCACCCAGCTGACAGTTGGGGAGCCGGGATTTGAACCCATGACCTCTGACTCCAAAGCCCGGGCTCTTTCCACTGAGCCACACTGCAAAGGCATCGGATGAAGACTGGACTGTCCAGGACGCTAATGGTCACCTCCGTGTCGGGGGCTGACCAGATGTGTAAGGGAGCAGGAGAGACAGGGTGCAAATTTGCGACCCCAGAAAGGCAGGTGCCAACTAAAAGATGCAAACCCATGATTTACACTGCAAGTTCTCTGTGGGCAGGGGCTGTGTCTACCAGTTCTGCTGTATTGTACCCCCCCAAGCGCTTAGTACAACAGTAAGCGCTCAAAAAAATACCACGGATCGATTTAGATGGATAGCAGACGCTCTCTCGGTACTTACCTCTACCAAGTTCTTGCCAATCTCTAGAGATAAAACATAAATCCCAGGTATTTTACTCTCCACCATCTTTTTAACGGATCCCATGCTCAAGGGGTTACAACAGCTGTCTCCTGGGGAAAAAATAAAAGCCGGCAACGTTCCCGAAACTGTAAATACGTGATTTCAAGGAGGTTGAGAAAACTAATTGGAGGCCTTCCCAGACTGAGCCCCCTCCTTCCTCTCCCCATCATCCCCCTCCCCATCCCCCCCGCCTTACCTCCTTTCCCTCCCCACAGCACCTGTATATATGTATATATGTTTGCACGTATTTATTACTCTATTTTATTTGTACGTATTTATTCTAATTATTTTATCTTGTTTGTTTTGTTCTCTGTCTCCCCCTTCTAGCCCACTGTTGGGTAGGGACCGTCTCTAGATGTTGCCAACTTGGACTTCCCAAGCGCTTAGTACAGTGCTCTGCACACAGTAAGCACTCAATAAATACAATTGAATGAATGAATTGGAAGACTTTAAACGAGTTACATTTGTGCACCTAGACTCGCTACACGGAACTCCTGAGGAAAATGGGCTTCGACGCCCACAGCTCTGGCGTCTCACAAAGGGCCGTTTTCCCAACGGAGTGGATGATGCTGTTGGGAAAACCGGTCCTGGGAGCCAGGAGACCTGGGTTCTAATCCCAACTCCGCCACCCACCTGCTGGGTCACCTTGGGCAAGTCTCAACTTCTCCGAGCCTTGATTTTCTCTTCTATAAAATGGGGATTCAATACCCGTCCTCCTACTACTTAGGCTGTGAGCCCCGGGGCAGGCGGGGACCATGGTAACCTGATTTTCTTGTCTCTATCTCAACGTTTAGAGCACTGCATGGCATGCAGTAAGCACTTTAAATACCACTCTCCACTTCACGTTCAGGTGAGCAGGTTGGATACTCCTACAAGGAAATTCTCCCTTCCCAGATGGACTAAATTGCGTAGCATGCAGTAAGCGCTTTAAATGCCACTCTCCACGTTCAGGTGAGCAGGTTGGATACTCCGACAAGGAAATTCTCCCTTCCCAGATGGACTAAATTGCGTGACATGTAGTAAGCGCTTTAAATGCCACTCTCCACGTTCAGGTGAGCAGGTTGGATACTCCTACAAGGAAATTCTCCCTTCCGAGATGGACTAAATTGCGTGGCATGCAGTAAGCGCTTTAAATGCCACTTTCCACTTCACGTTCAGGTGAGCAGGTTGGATACTCCTACAAGGAAATTCTTCCTTCCCAGATGGACTAAATTGCATGGAATGCAGTAAGCACTTTAAATGCCACTCTCCACTTCACGTTCAGGTGAGCAGGTTGGATATTATAAGGAAATTCTCCCTTCCCAGATGGACTAAATTGCATGGCATGCAGTAAGCGCTTTAAATGCCACTCTCCACTTCACATGCAGGTGAGCAGGTTGGATACTCCTACAAGGAAATTCTCCCTTCCCAGATGGACTAAATTGCATGGCATGCAGTAAGCACTTTAAATGCCACTCTCCACTTCATGTTCATGTGAGCAGGTTGGATACTCCTACAAGGAAATTCTCCCTTCCCAGATGGACTAAATTGCGTGGCATGCAGTAAGCACTTTAAATGCCACTCTCCACGTTCAGGTGAGCAGGTTGGATACTCCGACAAGGAAATTCTCCCTTCCCAGATGGACTAAATTGCGTGGCATGCAGTAAGCGCTTTAAATGCCACTCTCCACGTTCAGGTGAGCAGGTTGGATACTCCGACAAGGAAATTCTCCCTTCCCAGATGGACTAAATTGCGTGACATGTAGTAAGCGCTTTAAATGCCACTCTCCACGTTCAGGTGAGCAGGTTGGATACTCCTACAAGGAAATTCTCCCTTCCGAGATGGACTAAATTGCGTGGCATGCAGTAAGCGCTTTAAATGCCACTTTCCACTTCACGTTCAGGTGAGCAGGTTGGATACTCCTACAAGGAAATTCTTCCTTCCCAGATGGACTAAATTGCATGGAATGCAGTAAGCACTTTAAATGCCACTCTCCACTTCACGTTCAGGTGAGCAGGTTGGATATTATAAGGAAATTCTCCCTTCCCAGATGGACTAAATTGCATGGCATGCAGCAAGCGCTTTAAATGCCACTCTCCACTTCACGTTCAGCTGAGCAGGTTGGATACTCCTACAAGGAAATTCTCCCTTCCCAGATGGACTAAATTGCATGGCATGCAGTAAGCACTTTAAATGCCACTCTCCACTTCATGTTCATGTGAGCAGGTTGGATACTCCTACAAGGAAATTCTCCCTTCCCAGATGGACTAAATTGCGTGGCATGCAGTAAGCGCTTTAAATGCCACTCTCCACGTTCAGGTGAGCAGGTTGGATACTCCGACAAGGAAATTCTCCCTTCCCAGATGGACTAAATTGCGTGACATGTAGTAAGCGCTTTAAATGCCACTCTCCACGTTCAGGTGAGCAGGTTGGATACTCCTACAAGGAAATTCTCCCTTCCGAGATGGACTAAATTGCGTGGCATGCAGTAAGCGCTTTAAATGCCACTTTCCACTTCACGTTCAGGTGAGCAGGTTGGATACTCCTACAAGGAAATTCTTCCTTCCCAGATGGACTAAATTGCATGGAATGCAGTAAGCACTTTAAATGCCACTCTCCACTTCACGTTCAGGTGAGCAGGTTGGATATTATAAGGAAATTCTCCCTTCCCAGATGGACTAAATTGCATGGCATGCAGTAAGCGCTTTAAATGCCACTCTCCACTTCACATGCAGGTGAGCAGGTTGGATACTCCTACAAGGAAATTCTCCCTTCCCAGATGGACTAAATTGCATGGCATGCAGTAAGCACTTTAAATGCCACTCTCCACTTCATGTTCATGTGAGCAGGTTGGATACTCCTACAAGGAAATTCTCCCTTCCCAGATGGACTAAATTGCGTGGCATGCAGTAAGCACTTTAAATGCCACTCTCCACGTTCAGGTGAGCAGGTTGGATACTCCAACAAGGAAATTCTCCCTTCCCAGATGGACTAAATTGCGTGACATGTAGTAAGCGCTTTAAATGCCACTCTCCACGTTCAGGTGAGCAGGTTGGATACTCCTACAAGGAAATTCTCCCTTCCGAGATGGACTAAATTGCGTGGCATGCAGTAAGCGCTTTAAATGCCACTTTCCACTTCACGTTCAGGTGAGCAGGTTGGATACTCCTACAAGGAAATTCTTCCTTCCCAGATGGACTAAATTGCGTGGCATGCAGTAAGTGCTTTAAATGCCACTCTCCACTTCACGTTCAGGTGAGTAGGTTGGATACTACAAGGAAATTCTCCCTTCCCAGATGGACTAAATTGCGTGACATGTAGTAAGCGCTTTAAATGCCACTCTCCACGTTCAGGTGAGCAGGCTGGATACTCCTACAAGGAAATTCTCCCTTCCCAGATGGACTAAATTGCGTGGCATGTAGTAAGTGCTTTAAATGCCACTCTCCACGTTCAGGTGAGCAGGTTGGATACTCCAACAAGGAAATTCTCCCTTCCCAGATGGACTAAATTGCGTGGCATGCAGTAAGTGCTTTAAATGCCACTCTCCACTTCACGTTCAGCTGAGCAGGTTGGATACTCCTACAAGGAAATTCTCCCATCCCAGATGGACAAAATTGCCATTTGAACACTCTCTGCAGCTTTTCCCTCTAGCTGGTACGACTCCTTTGTACTCTCCCAAGCATTCAGTACAGTGCTCTGCACACAGCAGGCACTCACTAAGTACCAATGCATCCGATTGATTGATGGGTTGAAGGGGGATCCTGTTCACGGAAGGATCTTTCCCTTCTGTGTCGGCCTTAACTCGGCTACCCCTCCTCTCTTCCTCCTCCCTCATGGCTGGAAGAGTGAAGTGGAAGTGGGGCTCATCCCAGACTGAGCCCCCTTTTTCCTCTCCCCTCCCCATCCCCCTCAGCCCTACCTCCTTCCCCTCCCCACCGCCCCTGTATATATATTTGTACAGATTGATTACTCTATTTTACTTGGACATATTTATTATTCTATTTATTTTGTTAGTGACGTGCTTCTAGCTTTACTTCTGTTTATTCTGACGACGTGACACCCGTCCACCCGTTTTGTTTTGTTGTCCGTCTCCCCCTTCTAGACTGTGAGCCCGCTGTTGGGTAGGGACCGTCTCTAGATGTTGCCGACTTGGACTTCCCAAGCGCTTAGTCCAGTGCTCTGCACACAGTAAGCGCTCAATAAATACGACTGAATGAATGAATGAATGAATGAATGAATGACCCAAGGCAGGCCCAGCCCAGGAATCACCTTTCAGCTACGCAGGGAACCCTGCAGAGATTGTCCAATCCTTCTGGAGAATCATTTGAACGGATGCGGGGTCCCAGGGGGTGAGAGAGGCAGGATGATGATGATGGTATTTGTTAAGCGCTTACTATGGGCGTAACAAGTACCATCGTTATTTTGGGGAACTTGACAAAAGGAAGCAGCAAGTCCCGAGTGAGGGGGAGGTGTGTGCGTACGGGCTTTCTCTTCCTCCAGGCCCTTGGGGGCAAGAGGCGGAAGGAGCCCGGCCCTTCGGAGGGGTGAAGAAGGGTAACCGCATCTCCCAACGGCTGGGAAGGAAAAGAATCATAATAATTACGATGGCATTTTTTAAGCGCTTCCTATGTGCCAAGCACCGTTCCAAGCACTGGGGGAGATACAAGACTCCTAGACTGTGAGCCCACTGTTGGGTAGGGACCGTCTCTCTATGTTGCCAACTTGTACTTCCCAAGGGCTTAGTCCAGTGCTCTGCACACAGTAAGCGCTCAATCAATACGATTGAATGAATGAATACAAGGTGAGCAGGTTGTCCCCCGTGGGGCTCACAGTCTTCATCCCCATTTTCCAGATGAGGTCACTGAGGCCCAGAGAGGTTAAGCGGCTTGCCCAAGGTCACCCAGCAGGGAAGGGGGGGATTAGCACCCACGTCTTCAAAGCCCTACTTAGTGCTCACCTCCTCCAGGAGGCCTTCCCAGACTGAGCCCCCCTCTTTCCTCTACTCCTCCCCATCCCTCTGTCCTACCCCTTCCCCTCCCCTCAGTGGTCATGGGTTCAAATCCCAGCACTGCCACTTGTCAGGTGTGTGACTTTGGGCAAGTCACTTAACTTCACTGGGCCTCAGTTACCTCACCTGTAAAATGGGGATGAAGACTGAGTCCCCCGTGGGATAACCTGATCACCTTGTAACCTCCCCAGTGCTTAGAACAGTGCTTTATACATGGCAAGTGCTTAATAAATGCCATTACTATTATTATAAGGTGATCAGGTTGTCCCACGTGGGGCTCACATTCTTCATCCTGATTTTAATAATAATAATAATAATGACAATGGCATTTATTAAGTGCTTACTATGTGCAAAGCACTGTTCTAAGCACCGGGGAGGTTACAAGGAGATCAGGTTGTCCCACGGGGGGCTCCCAGTCTTAATCCCCATTCCACAGATGAGGGAACTGAGGCCCAGTGAAGTGACTTGCCCAAAGTCACACAGCTGGCAATTGGCTGACTGAGCCCCCTCCTTCCTCTCCTCCTCCCCATCTCCCCGGCTCTACCTCCTTCCCCTCCCCACAGCACCTGCATATATGTTTGTACAGATTTACTACTCTATTTTACTTGTACATGTTTACTATTTATTTTTTGTTAATATGTGTTTTGTTGTCTGTGTCCCCCTTCTAGACTGTGAGCCCGCTGTTGGGTAGGGACCGCCTCTAGATGTTGCCGACTTGGACTTCCCAAGCGCTTGGTACAGTGCTCTGCACACAGTAAACGCTCAATAAATTCATTCACTCATTCAATCGTATTTATTGAGCGCTTACTGTGTGCAGAGCACTGTACCAAGCGCTTGGGAAGTCCAAGTCGGCAACATCTAGAGACGGTCCCTACCCAGCAGCGGGCTCACAGTCTAGAAGGGGGAGACAGACAACAAAACAAAACATATTAACAAAATAAAATAAATAGAATAAATATGTACAAATAAAATAGAGTAACAAATCCGTACAAACATATATACAGGTGCTGTGGGGAGGGGAAGGAGGTAAGGCGGGGGGATGGGAAGGGGAAGGCAGGGGAGAGGAAGGAGGGAAGAGCTGGGATTCGAACCCATGACCCCAGTGCTCTTTCCACTGAGCCACGCTGAAGCCCAGACAAGTGAAGTGACTTGGCCAAAGTCACCCAGCGGACAAGCGGCGGGGCGGGAATTTGAACCCATGACCCCGGTGCCCTTTCCACTCAGCCACGCTGAGGCCCAGACAAGTGAAGTGATTTGGCCAAAGTCACCCAGCGGACAATAATAATAATAATGATAATGGCATTTATTAAGCGCTTACTATGTGCAAAGCACTGTTCTAAGCACTGGGGAGGTTACAAGGTGATCAGATTGTCCCACGGGGGGCTCACAGTCTTAATTCCCATTTTCCAGATGAGGTCACTGAGGCCCAGAGAAGTGAAGTGACTTGGCCAAAGTCACCCTGCTGACAACCGGATGAAGCAGCATGGTTAAGTGGAAAGAGCCAGGCTTTGGGGTCAGAGGTTATGGGTTCAAATCCCGGCTCCGCCACTTGTCAGCTGGGTGACTTTGGGCAAGTCACTTCACTTCTCTGGGCCTCAGCTGTCAATCAATCGTATTGATTGAGCACTTACTGTGTGCAGAGCACTGTACTAAGCGCTTGAGAAGTCCAAGTTGGCAACACATAGAGACGGTCCCTACCCAACAGTGGGCTCACAGTCTAGAAGGGGAAAAATTTTAGGGCTTCCTAAAGCCGGAAAACCTACTGGACAAATTCTAAAAGAGCTGTAACACTCATCTTAACACTCATCTTAGTACAGTGCTCTGCACACAGTAAGCACTCAATAAATACGATTGATTGATCTGTAAAATGTCTCATTTTGTAAAATGGGGCTGAAGACCGTGAGCCCCCCGTGGGACAACCTGATCACCTTGTATCCTCCCCAGCGCTTGGAACAGTGCTTGGCACATAGCAAGCGCTTAATAAATGCCATTTAAAAAAAAAAAACTGGCGGGGTCGGGATTTGAACCCACGACTTCTGCCCCTTCCTTCCTCTCCCCCCCTCCATCCCCCCCATCTTGCCTCCTTCCCTTCCCCACAGCACCTGTATATATGTTTGTACATATTTATTACTCTATTTTATTTAATTTTTTATTTTTATTTTATTTTATTTTGTTAGTATGTTTGGTTTTGTTCTCTGTCTCCCCCTTTTAGACTGTGAGCCCACTGTTGGGTAGGGACTGTCTCTCTATGTTGCCAACTTGGACTTCCCAAGCGCTTAGTCCAGCGCTCTCACACAGTAAGCGCTCAATAAATACGATTGATTGATTTTACTTGTACATACCTATTCTATTTATTTTATTTTGTTAGTATGTTTTGTTTTGTTGTCTGTCTCCCCCTATTAGACTGTGAGCCCGCTGTTGGGTAGGGACCGTTTCCAGATGTTGCCAACTTGGACTTCCCAAACGCTTAGTCCAGTGCTCTGCACACAGTAGGCGCTCAATAAATACGATTGACTGATGACTCCCAATCTTCCCAATTCGTTCCCTGAGTGAATGAGTGAAGTCCTGGGGCTCCCAAGGTTGGGATCTCACCCATTCCATGCCAGATGACGAGGGGCAGGGCCTCGCAGCCCCCAACCACCACCATCAGCAGGGCAGGCCAAGATGACAGGCCCGGCGGCGCCATCTTCCTTCGTGTCACGTGACCCGCCGGGGCCGCCCGTTGTCGGGGCGACGGCGCCTCCGCATCCTTCACGGCGCAGGCGCAGAGCCGTTCGCGCCCTAAGGTTTGAGGAGAAGGGCACGTGACCCGACCACGTGACCCGTGGGGGGGGGCGGGGATGGAGACCTCCCTGAGGCCTCTCTTGGTTTCCACAGACACCCACTCCCTTGGGCAATCATCATCGTCATCAAAATAACATTATATATTATCCATTGTATCATATACAATCCATTATACATTATATCATTCACTCAATTGTATTTATTGAGCGCTTACTGTGTGCGGGGCACTGTACATCGTCAATCATCAATCGTATTTATTGAGTGCTTACTGTGTGCAGAGCACTGTACTAAGCACTTGGGAAGTACAAGTTGGCAACATATAGAGACAGTCCCTACCCAACAGTGGGCTCACAGTCTAAAAGGGGGAGACAGAGAACAAAGCCAAACATACTAACAAAATAAAATAAGTAGAATAGATATGTACAAGTAAAATAAATAAATAAATAGAGTAACAAATATGTACAAACATCTATACATATATACAGGTGCTGTGGGGATGCAGAGGGGCACGAGGGGGAGAGGAAGGAAGGGGCTCAGTCTGGGAAGGCCTCCTGGAGGAGGTGAGCTCTCAGTAGGGCCTTGTCAATTGTCAGCTGTGTGACCTTGGGCAAGTCACTTGACTTCTCTGGGCCTCAGTGGCCTCATCTGTAAAATGGGGATGAAGACTGTGAGCCCCCCGTGGGACAACCTGATCACCTTGTAACCTCCCCAGCGCTTAGAACAGTGCTTCGCACATAGTAAGCACTTAGCAAATGCCATTACTATTATTCTCTGTGCCTCAGTGACCTCATCTGTAAAATGGGGATGAAGACTGTGAGCCCCCCATGGGACAACCTGATCACCTTTGTAAGCTCCCCAGCACTTACAACAGTGCTTTGCACATAGTAAGCGCTTAGCGAATGCCATTATTATTATTATTATTCTCTGTTCCTCAGTGACCTCATCTGTAAAATGGAGATGAAGATTGTGAGCCTCCTGTGGAACAACCTGATCACCTTGTAACCTCCCCAGCGCTTAGAACAGTGCTTTGCACATAGTAAGCGCTTAACAAATGCCGTCATTATTATTATTATTATTATTATCATTATCAAAATAATATATATTATACATATTCATTCAATCGTATTTATTGAGCGCTTACTGTGCGGAGCACTGTACATCATCAAAATAATATATATTATACATATCATTCATTCAATCATCATCATCAATCGTATTTATTGAGCGCTTGCTGTGTGCGGAGCACTGTACATCATCAAAATAATATTATATATTATACATTATGTCATAAATAATCTATTATATAGTATATCATTCATTCAATCGTATTAATTGAGCGCTTACTGTGTGCGGAGCACTGTACATCATCAAAATAATACATATTATATCATATATAATCTATTGTACAGTATATCATTCATTCAGTCGTATTTATTGAGCGCTTACTGTGTGCGGAGCACTGTACATCATCAAACTAATATTCTATATTACACATTATATCATATAAAATCTATTATACATTATATCATTCATTCGATCGTATTAATTGAACGCTTACTGTGTGCAGAGCACTGTACATCATCAAAATAATATTATCTATTATGCATCATATCATTCATTCAGTCGTATTTATTGAGCGCTTACTGTGTGCGGAGCACTGTACTAAGCGCTTGGGAAGTCCAAATTGGCAGCATCTAGAGACGGTCCCTACCCAACAGCGGACTCACAGGCTAGAAGGGGGAAACAGACAACAAAACAGAACATATTAACAAAATAAAATAAATAGAATAAATATGTACAAATAAAATAAATAAATAAATAGAGTAATAAATACGTACAAACATATATACATATATACAGGTGCTGTGTTGTTATGTTCTCTGTGTCCCCCTTCTAGACTGTGAGCCCGCTGTTGGGTAGGGACCGTCTCTAGATGTTGCCAACTTGGACTTCCCAAGCGCTTAGTACAGTGCTCTGCACACAGGAAGCGTTCAATAAATACGACTGAATGAATGAATGAAAGTGGGGAGGGGAAGGAGGTAAGGCGGGGGGGGATGGGGAGGGGGAGGAGGGGACACAGACACCTACTCCCTTAGACAATCAGCATCATCAAAATAATATATATTATACATTATATTATATATAATCTATTATACATTATATCATTCATTCAATCGTATTTATTGAGCGCTTACTGTGTGCGGAGCACTGTACTAAACGCTTGGGAAGTCCAAGTTGGCAGCATATAGAGACGGTCCCTAACCACCAACGGGCTCACATAACATATATGTGGGAAGCGCTCAATAATAAAGATGGTGTTTGTTAAGCGCTTACTATGTGCAAAGCACTGTACTAAGTGCCGGATTAACAAATGTCATTATTATTATTATTAAGGGCTTAATAATAAAGATGGTGTTAAGTGCTTACTATGTGTGAAGCACTGTACTAAGTGCTGGATTAACAAATGTCATTATTATTATTATTATTATTATTATTAAGGGTTTAATAAAGATGGTGTTTGTTAAGCCCTTACTATGTGCGAAGCATTGTAATAAGCGCTGGATTAACAAATGCCATTATTATTATTATTATTAATAAGGGCTTAATAATTAAGTTGGTGTTTATTAAGCACCTACTGTGTGCGAAGCATTGTACTAAGCACTGGATTAACAAATGCCATTATTATTATTATTATTATTATTAATGGCTTAATAATAAAGATGGTGTTAAGCGCTTACTATGTGCAAAGCACTGTACTAAGTGCTGGATTAACAACTGCCATTATTATTATTATTATTATTATTAAGGGCTTAATAATAAAGATGGTGTTTGTTAAACACTTACTATGTGCAAAGCACTGTACTAAGTGCTGGATTAACAAATGCCATTATTATTATTATTATTAAGGGCTTAATAATAAAGATGGTGTTTGTTAAGCGCTTACCATGTGCAAAGAACTGTACTAAGCGCCGGATTAACAAATGACATTATTATTATTATTAAGGGTTTAATAATAAAGATGGTGTTTGTTAAGCGCTATGTGTGAAGCACTGTACTAAGCAACGGATTAACAAATGCCATTATTATTATCATTATTGAGGGCTTAATAATAAAGATGGTGTTTGTTAAGCGCTTACTATGTGCGAAGCACTATACTAAGCACCGGATTAACAAATGCCATCATTATTATTATTATTATTATTATTAAGGGCTTAATAATAAAGATGGTGTTTGTTAAGCACTTACTATGTGCAAAGCACTGTACTAAGTGCTGGATTAACAAATGCCATTATTATTATTATTATTATTAAGGGCTTAATAATAAAGATGGTGTTTGTTAAGCGCTTACCATGTGCAAAGAACTGTACTAAGCGCCGGATTAACAAATGACATTATTATTATTATTAAGGGTTTAATAATAAAGATGGTGTTTGTTAAGCCCTATGTGTGAAGCACTGTACTAAGCAACGGATTAACAAATGCCATTATTATTATCATTATTAAGGGCTTAATAATAAAGATGGTGTTTGTTAAGCGCTTACTATGTGCGAAGCACTATACTAAGCACCGGATTAACAAATGCCATCATTATTATTATTATTATTATTATTAAGTGCTTAATAATAAAGATGGTGTTTGTTAAGCGCTTACTGTGTGCGAAACACTGTACTAGGTGCTGGATTAACAAATGCCATTATTGAGAAGCCGCGTGGCCCAGTGGAAAGAGCACAGGCTTAAGAGTCAGAGGTCGTGGGTTCAAATCCCGGCTCTGCCACTTGTCAGCGCTTAGAACAGTGCTTTGCACATAGTAAGCGCTTAACAAATGCCATTCTTATTTTATTATTATTGTCCTTGAGCAAGTCACTTCACTTCTCTGGGCCTCAGTTCCCTCATCTGTAAAATGGGGATTAAGACTGAGCCCCCCCCCGTGGGACAACCTGATCACCTTGGAACCTCCCCAGCGCTTAGAACAGTGCTTTGCACCTAGTAAGCGCTTAATAAATGCCATTTAAAAAAAAGAGCACGGGCTTGGGAGTCAGCGATCACGGGTTCTAATCCCGACTCTGCCACTTGTCAGCTGTGTGACCTTGGTCAAGGCACTTAAATTCTCTGTGCCTCAGTTTCCTCATCTGTAAAATGGGGATGAAGACTGTGAGCCCCACGTGGGACAACCTGATGACCTTATATCTACCCCAGGGCTTAGAACAGTGCTTGGCACATAGTAAGTGCTTAACAAATACCATCATTATTATTAGAGAAGCAGCCTGGTCTAGTGCATAGAGTTCAGGCCTGGGAGTTGGAAGGATCTGGGTTCCAATCCCTGCTCTGCCACTTGTTCATTCATTCATTCAATCGTATTTATTGAGCGCTTACTGTGTGCAGAGCACTGTACTAAGCGCTTGGGAAGTACTTGTCTGTTCTGTAACCCTGGGAAAATCACTTAACTTCTCTGTGCCTCAGTTACCTCATCTGTAAAATGGGGATTAAGACCGTGAGTCCTGGTGGGAGAGGGACTCAGCCCAACCGGATTCATTTGTATCCACACCAGTGCTTAGAACAGTGCTGGGCACATATACCAATCAATCAATCAATCAATCATATTTATTGAGCGCTTACTGTGTGCAGAGCACTGTACTAAGCGCTTGGGAAGTACAAGTCGGCAACATATAGAGACAGTACCTACCCAACAGCGGGCTCACAGTCAAGAAGGGGGAGACAGAGAACAAAACCAAACATACTAACAAAATAAAATAAATAGAATAGATATGTACAAGTAAGATAAATAAATAAATAGAGTAATAAATATGTACAAACATATATACGTATATACAGGTGCTGTGGGGAAGGGAAGGAGGTGAGGCAGGGGGGATGGAATGGGAGTGGAGGGGGAGAGGAAGGAGGGGGCTGAGTGTGGGAAGGCCTCCTGGAGGAGGTGAGCTCTCAGTAGGGCCTTGAAGGGAGGAAGAGAGCGAGCTTGGCGGATGGGCGGAGGGATTGAGGGCATTCCAGGCCCGGGGGAGGACGTGGGCCGGGGGTCGATGGCGGGACAGGCGAGAGCGAGGTACGGGGAGGAGATCAGCGGCGGAGGAGCGGAGGGTGCGGGCTGGGCTGGAGAAGGAGAGAAGGGAGGGGAGAAGGGAGGGGAGGCCCCCGGTTCCTCCCCCTGCCCCCGGTTCCTCCCCCTCCTCCTTCCCTCACCCCCAACGATCTGGCCTCCTACTTCATTAACAAAATTCAATCCATCAGGTCCGACCTCCCCAAAGTCACTCCCCCCCCCCCTTCTCCAACCCCCCGGCTCTCAACCCTCTCTGCTACTCTCCCATCCTTCCCAGCGGTATCCTCAGAGGAACTCTCCTCCCTCCTCTCAAGTGCTACTCCGGCCACCTGTGCTTCTGACCCCATTCCCTCTCATCTTATGAAATCTCTCGCTCCATCCCTTCTCCCCTCCTTAACTTCCATCTTCAACCGCTCACTCTCCACTGGTTCCTTCCCCTCTGCCTTCAAACATGCCCATGTCTCTCCCATCCTAAAAAAACCCTCTCTTGACCCCACCTCACCTTCTAGTTATCGTCCCATATCCCTCCTACCATTCCTTTCCAAACTCCTTGAACGAGTTGTCTACACGCGCTGCCTAGAATTCCTCAACAACAACTCTCTCCTCGACCCCCTCCAGTCTGGCTTCCGTCCCCTTCATTCCACGGAAACTGCCCTCTCAAAGGTCACCAATGACCTCCTGCTTGCCAAATCCAACGGCTCATACTCTGTCCTAATCCTCCTCGACCTCTCAGCTGCCTTTGACACTGTGGCCCACCCCCTTCTCCTCAACACGCTATCTGACCTTGGCTTCACAGACTCCGTCCTCTCCTGGTTCTCCTCTTATCTCTCCGGTCGTTCTTTCTCCGTCTCTTTTGCAGGCTCCTCCTCCCCCTCCCATCCTCTTACTGTGGGGGTTCCCCAAGGTTCAGTGCTTGGTCCCCTTCTGTTCTCAATATACACTCACTCCCTTGGTGACCTCATTCGCTCCCACGGCTTCAACTATCATCTCTACGCTGATGACACCCAGATTTACATCTCTGCCCCTGCTCTCTCCCCCTCCCTCCAGGCTCGCATCTCCTCCTGCCTTCAGGACATCTCCATCTGGATGTCCGCCCGCCACCTAAAGCTCAACATGTCGAAGACTGAGCTCCTTGTCTTCCCTCCCAAACCTTGTCCTCTCCCTGACTTTCCCATCTCTGTTGACGGCACTACCATCCTTCCCGTCTCACAAGCCCGCAACCTTGGTGTCATCCTCGACTCCGCTCTCTCATTCACCCCTCACATCCAAGCCGTCACCAAAACCTGCCGGTCTCAGCTCCGCAACATTGCCAAGATCCGCCCTTTCCTCTCCATCCCAACCGCTACCCTGCTCATTCAAGCTCTCATCCTATCCCATCTGGACTACTGCACTAGCCTTCTCTCTGATCTCCCATCCTCGTGTCTCTCTCCACTTCAATCCATACTTCATGCTGCTGCCCGGATTATCTTTGTCCAGAAACGCTCTGGACATATTACTCCCCTCCTCAAAAACCTCCAATGGCTACCGATCAATCTGCGCATCAGGCAGAAACTCCTCACCCTGGGCTTCAAGGCTGTCCATCACCTCGCCCCCTCCTACCTCACCTCCCTTCTCTCCTTCTACTGCCCAGCCCGCACCCTCCGCTCCTCCACCACTAATCTCCTCACTGTACCTCGCTCTCGCCTGTCCCGCCATCGACCCCCGGCCCACGTCATCCCCCGGGCCTGGAATGCCCTCCCTCTGCCCATCCGCCGCGCTAGCTCTCTTCCTCCCTTCAAGGCCCTGCTGAGAGCTCACCTCCTCCAGGAGGCCTTCCCAGACTGAGCCCACCTCCTCCAGGAGGCCTTCCCAGACTGAGCCCCTTCTTTCCTGTCCCCCTCGTCCCCCTCTCCATCCCCCCATCTTACCTCCTTCCCTTCCCCACAGCACCTGTATATATGTATATATGGTTGTACATATTTATTACTCTATTTATTTATTTATTTATTTATTTTACTTGTACATTTCTAGCCTACTTATTTTATTTTGTTGGTATGTTTGGTTCAGTTCTCTGTCTCCCCCTTTTAGACTTTGAGCCCACTGTTGGGCAGGGACTGTCTCTATGTGATGCCAATTTGTACTTCCCAAGCGCTTAGTACAGTGCTCTGCACATAGTAAGCGCTCAATAAATACGATTGATTGATTGATTGATAGGAGGGGGCGAGGGGATGGATGGACAGCCTTGAAGCCCAGGGTGAGGAGTTTCTGCCTGATGCGCAGATTGATTGGTAGCCACTGGAGATTTTTGAGGAGGGGAGTAACATGCCCAGAGCATTTCTGGACAAAGACGATCCGGGCAGCGGCATGAAGTATGGATTGAAGTGGGGAGAGACACGAGGATGGGAGATCAGAGAGAAGGCTGATGCAGTAGTCCAGACGGGATAGGATGAGAGCTTGAACGAGCAGGGTAGCGGTTGGGATGGAGAGGAAAGGGCGGATCTTGGCAATGTTGTGGTCGACAGTGCCGAAGGCCGCTGAGGGGTTGAGGAGGATTAGGATGTTGCAGAGGCCATTGGAGTTGGCAAGAAGGAGAGCACATTGAGCTGCGAGAGGGCAGTTTTCGTGAAGCTAAGGGGAAAGTGGAGTGGAAATAGATTCCAAGAAAGTATTTGAAAATCGTTTCCGGATCTACCGTGGTCTCAAGCGGGAGTGGACATTCCCTACTTTCCCGCTTTGCATTTACCCCGGCCCTTAGTACAGTGCCTGGCCCATAGTGAACGCTTAACAAATACCATTTCATTTCACTTTGCAAAATCTCCCACTTCCCACGGGGACTGACGCTCCATCGGGGAGAGCCACGTTACTTCATCAGGGGTTAACCGCACTTCCTGACCCCGATAATGTCCAACTCCTGTTAATCATTATCCTCTTCACGGGCAGGGGATGCTTTGAGATCCACCTAAACTAGGACTTATCTCAAGGCTAACCTCTCCCAGACCTCAGACAAATATTATTCCTGGCTTGGTGATTTTACCCTCAGACTTCCATCTCACTGCCGAGGTCAAATCGAGGGAAAATGAGCGGAACAGAACGAGCCCTGTTTGGTCCAAGACCCCAGTGGAGTTCCGTTTTAGCGGCCTTAGGTGACCATTGTTTTTCCTCTCGAGGAATTTCCCCACATTGTCGATCAATCTGGCAATCAACCAACTAATCCATGGTATTTATTGAGTGCTTACTAGGTGCAGAGCACTGTACTAAGCGCTTGGGAGAGTACAATACAACAGAATTAGCAGACCCGTTCCCTACCCAAAACGAGCTTACAGTCTAGAGGATAAGTTTACAGTCAGGACTTTTCTGTTGGTGTTGTAGCCACTCAAGGTCAAAATTTCGGACAGTTGCCTAAAGTATTTGTTTTGCTGAGGGAAATTCAATTTTTTAGACTCAGCATTAGCTTTTTAAGTATAAAAGCCGGAGGAGTACAGAACTTTTTTTTTGTTCTCATGGGGTTTGGTTACTTGATCGCTGATACACTGCTGCATGTTATCATCTCTAAGATAATTGATTTAGGGAATTACATCTCGTTTCCAAAGAGCTCATTCTTATGGGCCAAACGGATGCTAAAAGTGAAATGAAATGGTATTTGTTTTGGGGGTTTTTTTGATGGCATTTATTAAGCGCTACACTGCTGCGTGTTATCATCTCTAAGATAATTGATTTAGGGAATTACATCTCATTTCCAAACAAAGGGCTCATTCTTATGGGCCAAACTGATGCTAAAAGTGAAATGAAATGGTATTTGTTTTTTGGGTTTTTTTATGGCTTTTTTTATGGCTTACTATGTGCAAAGCACTGTTCTAAGCGCTGTTTGTTAAGCACTTACTGTGGGCCAAGCACTGTACTAAACGCTGGGGTAGATGCAAGATAATCAAATTGGACACAGTCCATGCATGAGGCTCACAGTCTTAATCCCCATTTTAATCTTAGTTTTAATCGTAATCAATCTTAATTTTTGTCTTAATCCCCCCTTCTAGACTCTGAGCCCGTTGTTCGGTAGGGATTGCCTCTATTTGTTGCCGAATTGTACTTTCCAAGCGCTTAGTACAGTGCTCTGCACACGGTAAGCGCTCAATAAATACGATTGAATGAATGAATTTTGCAGATGAGCTAACAGGCACAGAGAAGTGAAGTAACTCGCCCAAGTCACACAGCAGACAAGCGACTCTTGTCCCCAATAGGAGTTTACAGTCTACAGGGGAGACAGACATTAAAATAAATAAATTCCATTTATTTTCAGACTTGGCTCCTGGACCTTTCTAGATTACAGGGAAGCGGGCCAAGATCGATGGAATTTCCACGGTGGAAAAGCAGGAACTGAAGGACCAGATTGGAGCCCTTGGGGTTGGAAAATCTTAACATCAGATACCTTCGTCAGTGACTAAAATCTGACAGGAAGAGGAGTTTGTTGTTGTTGTTATTGTTTTGAAAGAAACTAACAGCTGTTGTTTCATAACGAGCTATCGGACAAGGGCAGGCTTATGAAAAAACGGCTCACCGGCCAGGCTAGTTTTGATTTGTTCACTAGATAATAAAATCAGGATTTCATCATGATATTTGAGTGGGACTGTTGTGATGGATGGGTGTTGAATACATTTCCTGTTTTGATCTTGACTTGTATCCGGAATTTTGGACTGATTAAAGCCAACAGGAAGGAAAGACGTATCCCAGCTTTCCAAATAATAAACACTTGAGTGTCAAAGTTTTTTTTTTTTTTAACTTTTATCGATGAAAGCTTCCCAGCAGCTGCATTCAAATTCATTCATTCATTTAGTCGTATTTATTGAGCGCTTACTGTGTGCAGAGCACTGTATTAACCGCTTGGGAAGTACAAGTTGGCAACATATAGAGCGGTCCCTAACCAACAACAGGCTTACAGTCTAGGCACTTTTCATTCATTCAATCATATTTATTGAGCGCTTACCATGTGCAGAGCACTGCACTAAGCGCTTGGGAAGTACAAGTTGGCAACATATAGAGACCGCGTCCCTACCCAACAGTGGGCTCACAGTCTAGAATTGATTACTAATGAACAACTATGGTATTTGTTAAGTACTTTCAGTATATTAGAAGCAACGTGGCTCAGTGGAAAGAGCCCGGGCTTTGGAGTCAGAGGTCATGGGTTCAAATCCCTGCTCTGCCACTTGTCAGCTGTGTGACTTTGGGCAAGTCACTTCACTTCTCTGGGCCTCAGTTCCCTCATCTGGAAAATGGGGATGAAGACTGTGAGCCCTACGTGGGACAACCTGATCACCTTGTATCGCCCCATCATCATCATCATCAATCGTATTTATTGAGCGCTTACTGTGTGCAGAGCACTGTACTAAGCGCTTGGGAAGTACAAATTAGCAACATATAGAGACAGTCCCTGCCCAACAGTGGGCTCACAGTCTAGCGCTTAGAACAGCGCTTTGCACATAGTAAGCGCTTAACAAATACCATTATTATTATTATTAGACACTGTTTAAAGTGCTGGCACAGATACAAGTGTATCGGGTTGGATTCAGTCCCTGTCCCACAAAGAACTCATAGCCTAGAGGAGAGGGAGAAGAGGGCTTGAACTCCCATTTCACAGATGAGGAAACTGAGGCACTAAGAAGTGAAGTGACATGCCCCAGGTCACACAACAGACAAGTGGCGGCCTCTGACACCTGTGCTCTTTCCACTTTCAATCAGTCAACTAATCATTGGCATTTATTGAACGCTTACCGTGTGCGGAGTGCTGTATTAAGCGCTTGGGAGAGTACGATATTACAAGTTGGTAGTACAATATTACAGCGATTTTACAGTCTAGAGGGGGTACTAGGCCATACTGCTTCCCTATAAATTGATTGTTTTAGAAACTAAGAAAACTCAAGCTCAAAATCATGAGATTCTTCTAGCTCCTCTTGAAGTAATAAGTAAGTAAGGGGAAGCAGCGTGGCTCAGTGGAAAGAGCCCGGGCTTTGGAGTCAGAGGTCATGGGTTCGAATCCTGGCTCCGCCACATGTCTGCTGGGCAAGTCACTTAATAATAATAATAATAATAATGTTGGCATTTGTTAAGCGCTTACTATGTGCAAAGCACTGTTCTAAGCGCTGGGGGGGATGCAAAGTGATCAGGTTGTCCCATGTGGGGTTCAGAGTCTTAATCCCCATTTTACAGATGAGGTAACTGAGGCTCAGAGCAGTTAAGTGACTTGCCCAAGGTCACACAGCAGACATGTGGCGGAGCCGGGATTCGAACCCATGACCTCTGACTCCAAAGCCCGGGCTCTTACCTCATCTGTAAAATGGGGATTAAGACTGTGAGCCCCACATGGGACAACCTCATCACCTTGTATCCCCCCCAGCACTTAGAACAGTGCTTTGCACATAGTAAGTGCTTAGCAAATACTATTATTATTATTATTATTATTATTATTAATACCAAGTCCAAAAGAGTCTTGGAAGAGCAAGCCCAAAGCTCGATGTCTAGACTGGAACTCTGTTGCATTGGCACTCCCATGCGCATAGTTAAGTGCTCTATACACAATAAATTCATTCAATCGTATTTATTGAGCGCTTACTGTGTGCAGAGCGCTGTACTAAGCGCTTGGGAAGTCCAAGTTGGCAACATCTAGAGACGGTCCCTACCCAACAGCGGGCTCACAGTCTAGAAGGGGGATCACTGAGAAGCAACGTAGCCTAATGGCTAGAGCCCGGGCTTGGGAGTGGGAAGGACCTGTGTTCTAATTCCGGCTCTGCCACGCGTCTGCTGTGTGATCTTGGACACGTCGCTGGATCTATTTTATTTGTACATATTTATTCTATTTATTTTATTTTGCTAATTTGTTTTGTTCTCTGTCTCCCCCTTCTAGACTGTGAGCCCGCTGTTGGGTAGGGACCGTCTCTCTATGTTACCAACTTGGACTTCCCAAGCGCTTAGTACAGTGCTCTACACACAGTAAGCGCTCAATAAATACGATTGAATGAATGAATGAAAGTATACCTGTATATATGTTTGTACATATTTATTACTCTATTTATTTTATTTGTACATATTCTATTTATTTTATTTTGTTAATAGGTTTTGTTTTGTTGTCTGTCTCCCCCTTCTAGACTGTGAGCCCGCTGTTGGGTAGGGACCGTCTCTAGATGTTGCCAACTTGTACTTCCCAAGCGCTTAGTACAGTGCTCTACACACAGTAAGCGCTCAATAAATACGATTGAATGAATGAATGAAAGTATACCTGTATATATGTTTGTACATATTTATTACTCTATTTATTTTATTTGTACATATTCTATTTATTTTATTTTGTTAATAGGTTTTGTTTTGTTGTCTGTCTCCCCCTTCTAGACTGTAAGCCCGCTGTTGGGTAGGGACCGTCTCTAGATGTTGCCAACTTGTACTTCCCAAGCGCTTAGTACAGTGCTCTGCACACAGTAAGCGCTCAATAAATACGATTGAATAAATGAATGAAAGGGGGATTAAGACCGTGAGCCCTATGTGCATCCAACCCCAGCGCTTAGAACAGTGCCTGGCACATAGTAAGTACTTAACGCATACCACGCTTCTTGTTGTTATTATTATTAGTAGTAATAATAATAATATAATAAAGTGTTTTTAAAGCATTTGCTCTGAGATCTGACACGGTCCCCGTCCCACCGTCTGACTCAGCCCCATTTTACAGCAGAGAAGAACGAGGCTCTGAGAGGAGAGGTGACTTGTCCAAGGTCACCCAACTAGCCAGTGGCAGAGCTGGGATCTAGAACTTGGGACTCTTTACTCCCAGACTTGGCTCTTTCCACTAGCCCACGCTGCCACTTTAGAATAGAGATAATAATAATAATAATAATAATAATAATAATAATAGGCATTTGTTAAGCGCTTACTATGTGCAAAGCACTGTTCTAAGCGCTGGGGAGGATACAGGGTGATCAGGTTGTCCCACGTGGGGCTCACAGTCTTAATCCCCATTTTCCAGATGAGGTAACTGAGGCACAGAGAAGTTAAGTGACTTGCCCAAGATCACACAGCAGACATGTGGTCACTGGAGAGAAGCAGTGTGGCTCAGTGGAAAGAGCCCGGGCTTGGGAGACAGAGGTCATGGGTTCAAATCCCGGTTCCGCCACTTGTCATCTGTGTGACTTTGGGCAAGTCACGTCACTTCTCTGTGCTTCAGTTCCCTCATCTGTAAAATGGGGATGAAGACTGTGAGCCCCCCGTGGAACAACCTGATCACTTTGTATCCTCCCCAGCGCTTAGAACAGTGCTTTGCACATAGTAAGCGCTTAACAAATGCCATCATGATTATTTGGAGAAGCAGCGTGGCTCAGTGGAAAAAGCCCGGGCTTTGGAGTCAGAGGTCATGGGTTCAAATTCCGGCTCTGCCAATTGTCAGTTGTGTGACTTTGGGCAAGTCACTTCACTTCTCTGTTACTCTATTTATTTATTATTACTCTATTTATTACTCTATTTATTATTACTCTATTACTCTATTTATTATTACTCTATTTATTTATTACTCTATTTATTTATTTTACTTGTACATATCTATTCTATTTATTTTATTTTGTTAGTATGTTTGGTTTTGTTCTCTGTCTCCCCCTTTTAGACTGTGAGCCCACTGTTGGGTAGGGACTGTCTCTAGATGTTGCCAACTTGGACTTCCCAAGCACTTAGTACAGTGCTCTGCACACAGTGAGCGCTCAATAAATACGATTGATTGATTGATTGATTCTCTGAGCCTCAGTTACCTCCGTTGTAAAATGGGGGATTAAGACTGTGAGCACCCTGTGGGACAACCTGATCACCTTGTAACCTCCCCAGCGATTAAAACAGTGCTTTGCACATAGTAAGCGCTTAATAAATGCCATTATTATTATTATTATGTATTAAAGTCCCCACTGGGAGGGGAAGTCTCCCTTAAATGGGCAAATCCAAAAGCCTCCTCCCTTGTGTTCTCCTAAATCAATCAATCAATCAATCGTATTTATTGAGCGCTTACTGTGTGCAGAGCACTGTACCAAGCGTTTGGGAAGTACAAGTTGGCAACATATAGAGACAGTCCCTACCTAACAGGGGGCTCACAGTCACACTAATCAGCGCTTAGAACAGTGCTTTGCACGTAGTAAGCGCTTAACAAATACCAACATTATTATTATTATTATTATTAAAAGGGGACACAGCCTAAAGAGCCTGTGTCTAAAATGCCGCTGGTCGTAAGCATAATTTCACGCTTTATTCTCCAGGTTCGAGGGTCTTCTTCACTAAGGATGCGTGGCCGCCATGAATATTTTGACATCTACTATGTAATGAAGGCGATAGCAGTTGGAAACAGCATCTTCTTCAAGGGGCCTTCCCCAACTAAGCCCTCATTTCTCTTCTTCCACTCACTTCTCTTCTTCCACTCCCTTCTGCGTCATTCTCGCCCTTGGATTTGCACACTTTATCCACCTCACCCCCCACCCCACAGCCCCTCCGTACCCGTAATTTATTTTTATCATCATCAATCGTATTTATTGAGCGCTTACTATGTGCAGAGCACTGTACTAAGCGCTTGGGAAGTACAAGTTGGCAACATATAGAGACGGTCCCTACCCAACCGTGGGCTTACAGTCTAGAAGGGGGAGACAGAGAACAAAACAAAACATACTAACAAAATAAAAGAAATAGAATAGATACGTACAAGTGAAATAAATAAATACAGTAATAAATGTGTACAAACATATGTACATATATACAGGTGCTGTGGGGAAGGGAAGGAGGTAAGGCAGGGGGAATGGAGAGGGGGAGGAGGGGGAGAGGAAGGAGCCCGCTGTTGGGTGGGGACCGTCTCTAGATGTGGCCAACTTGGACTTCCCAAGCGCTTAGTACAGTGCTCTGCACGCAGGAAGCGCTCAGTAAATACAATTTAATGAAATTTTGTTAATATGTTTTGTTGTCCGTCTCCCCCTTCTACACTGTGAGCCCGCTGTTGGGGAGGAACCATCTCTAGATGTTGCCAACTTGGACTTCCCTAGCACTTAGTACAGTGCTCTGCACACAGGAAGTGCTCAATAAATACGATTGAATGAAATTTTGTTAATGTGTTTTGTCATCCGTCTCCCCCTTCTAGACTGTGAGCCCGCTGTTGGGGAGGGACCATCTCTACATGTCACCGACTTGTCAATCAATCAATCGTATTTATTGAGCGCTTACCGTGTGCAGAGCACTGGACTAAGCGCTTGTCCTTCCCAAGAGCTCAGAACAGTGCTCTGCACACAGTAAGCGCTCAATACGATCGATGATGATGAATAAATGCGACTGAATGAACCGACTGATGGACCGCTCTCCAGGAACCGCCATCACCGAACCCTCGTCTCTTCACCGGCCGGACCCCAGGAGCGCTTGTTGTTTGAAGAGGACAGCGGCGCCAACGAAACCCTGAAAATGGGAGCAAAGGTGGAGCGTGTAGGGTTCGAGAGGAAACACATGCTGATGCAACAGTCCTCCGCTCTTGACCCTCCCCTTCCCACTTAACCACCCGCTCTGCCTCTGTGGAGATGTAGATCGGTTGGAATGGGGGTTCCCGCCAGCAGGGACTTGGCCTTCTTTCAGGAGGAAGATCTAGGGTGAAGCCATTCCCAAATTTGGGAGGGGATTTCGCCCACCCTCCGCCTGCTCACCTGGGCCCGGTGGGCGGCGAAGGCAGAGCGTGAGGCGTCTCCTCAGGTCAGGCCGGGATTCTCCCAAGGAGGCCGTCGCGTGGGGACGGTGGAGGACGTCGTCCCTCTTTTCCCTGCCGCTCATCTCCGGGGATTGTCTCCTTACAGCAGCAGCCGGGCGCCGGCCCCCGGACGGAGAAGACGTGCCCACCGCCATGGTGGCCCAAGTGGAAGAGGGTCAGCCCGCCTCCAGGGATCCGCGAACAGAGGAGCGACACCCGGCCAGGAAAGGTAATAATAATGATGGCATTTATTAAGCGCTTACTATGTGCAAAGCACTGTTCTGAGCGCTGGGGAGGTTCCAAGGTGATCAGGTTGTCCCACTGGGGGCTCCCAGTCTTCATCCCCATTTTCCAGATGAGGGAACTGAGGCACAGGGAAGTGAAGGGACTTGCCCAAAGTCACCCAGCTGACAAGTGGCAGAGCTGGGATTCGAACCCATGACCTCCAAAGCCCGGGCTCCTTCCACTGAGCCACGCTGCTTCCCCTTAAGGTAGCGTTTTCTTTGGAACTGCAGGATGTTGGGGTCTCCCCGGACCCCCCACCCCGGCCGATGAGGCTCATGTTTGTTCCGACGACTTGACACCTGCCCACATGGTTTGTTTTGTCTTCTGTCTCCTGCTTCTAGACCGTTGTTGGGCAGGGACCGTCTCTAGATGTTGCCAACTTGGACTTCCCAATAATAATAATAATAATAATAATAATGGCATTTGTTAAGTGCTTACTATGTGCAGAGCACTGTTCTAAGCGCGGGGGGAATACAAGGTGATCAGTTTGTCCCACGTGGGGCTCACAGTCTTAATGCCCATTTTACAGATGAGGTCACTGAGGCTCAGAGAAGTTAAGTGAGTTGCCCAAGGTCACACAGCAGACGTGTGGCAGAGCCGGGATTCGAACCCATGACCTCGGACTCCCAAGCCCGGGCTCTTGTCACTGAGCCACGCTGCTTCTCCCAAGCGCTTAGTCCAGTGCTCTGCACACAGTAAGCGCTCAATCAATCAATCAATCATAGTTATTGAGCGCTTACTGTGTGCAGAGCACTGGACTAAGCGCTTGGGAAGTACAAGTTGGCAACATATAAAGACAGTCCCTACCCAACAGCGGGCTCACAGTCTAAAAGGGGGAGACAGAGAACAAAACCAAACATACTAACAAAATAAAATAAATAGAATAGATATGTACAGGTAAAATAAATAAATAGAGTAATAAATATGTACAAACATATATACAGGTGCTGTGGGGAAGGGAAGGAGGTAAGATGGGGGGATGGAGAGGGGGACAAAGGGGAATAAATACGATTGAACGAATGAATGTAATCGGGTGGTAATAAACATAATGATTGCATTTGTTAAGCACTTACTATGTGCCAAGCACAAGTCCAGTGCTCTGCACACAGTAAGCGCTCAATCAATCAATCAATCAATCGTATTTATTGAGCGCTTACTGTGTGCAGAGCACTGGACTAAGCGCTTGGGAAGTACAAGTTGGCAACATATAAAGACAGTCCCTACCCAACAGTGGGCTCACAGTCTAAAAGGGGGAGACAGAGAACAAAACCAAACATACTAACAAAATAAAATAAATAGAATAGATATGTACAGGTAAAATAAATAAATAGAGTAATAAATATGTACAAACATATATCCATATATACAGGTGCTGTGGGGAAGGGAAGGAGGTAAGATGGGGGAATGGAGAGGGGGACGAGGGGGAATAAATACGATTGAACGAATGAATGTAATCGGGTGGTAATAAATATAATGATTGTATTTGTTAAGCACTTATTATGTGCCAAGCACTGTTCTAAGCGCTGGGGTAAATACAAGCTGATCAGGACGGGCACAGTCCCCGTCCCACATGGGGCTCAGTCTGGCTCAGTGGAAAGAGCCCGGGCTTGGGAGTCGGCGGTCATGGGTTCTAATCCCGACTCCGCCACATACCTTCTAGACTGTGAGCCTGTTGTTGGGTAGAGACCGTCTGTATATGTTGCCAACTTGTACTTCCCAAGCGCTTAGTACAGTGCTCTGCAATCAATCAATCAATCAATCGTATTTATTGAGCACTTACTGTGTGCAAAGCACTGTACTAAGCGCTTGGGAAGTCCAAGTTGGCAACATATAGAGGCGGTCCCTACCCAACAGTGGGCTCACAGTCTAGAAGTGTGCTTACTGTACACAGTAAGTGCTCAATAAATACGATTGAATGAATGAATGAATATCTGCTGTGTGACCTTGGGCAAGCCTTTCACTTATCTGATCCTCAGTTCCCTCATCTGGAAAATGGGGGTGAAGACTGTGAGCCCCCCGTGGGACAACCTGATCACCTTGTATCCCCCCCCCAGTGCTTAGAACAGTGCTTTGCACATAGTAAGCGCTTAACAAATGCCCTTTTTATTATTATTATTGTTAATCCCCATTTTACAGATGAGGGAACTGAGGCTTAGAGAAGTGAAGTGACTTGCCCAAGCAGACAAGTGGCAGAGGCAGGATTAGAACCCATGTCCTCTGACCCCTGCCAAGCCCATGTGCTTGGCACTAGGCCGTGCTGCTTCTCATGGTAGAGAGATGGGGATGGGGGGGTGGCTAAGAGGGGAGAGGCTGGGGATGGTGAGTTGTACATTTCCTACAACCGTATTTATTAAGTGCCTACTGTGTGCAAAGCACTGTACTGAACGCTTAGCGGAATTGATCGAGTGCCTGCTGTGGGCTTAACACTGCTCTTCTACTCTATTTTCCCTCCCTGTCATGTATTTTTGTGTCTGTCTCCCCCACTTGATGGTAAGCTCCTTGCGGGCAGTGATCGTGTCAACCGACTGTGCCGTATTGTACTTTCCCGAGTGCTTAGTTCAGTGCTCTGCGCACAGGGAACGCTCAGTAAATATCAGCGATTGATGGAATGACTGTACTAAGAACTGGGGGAGTGTACGACGGATGTAGAAGAAAATGGTTCCTGCCCTCCAGGAGCTTGCAATATCCTGGGGAGACCTTAGGGAATAATGAAAGGGTGGATAATAATAATAACTGTGGTATTTGTTAGGTGCTTACTCTGTACCAGGCACTGTAGTAAGCGCTGGGGTGGATACCAGCTAATCAGGTAGGACACAGTCAATGTCCCACATGGGGCTCACAGTCCCCATTTTCCAGATGAGGCAACTGAGGCACGGAGAAGTAAAGTGACTTGCCTAAACTCACACAGCAGACAAGTGGCGGAGTCAGGATTAGAACCCAGGTCCTTCTGACTCCCACGCCTGGGTTCTGTCCACTAAACCATGTAAATATCCAATACAAATGGACCACTCCATCACTTTAGTATATAGCTTTATATTCTATTGCCTTCCCTGCCCATAATTTATTTTAAATGTCAGTCTCCCCCGCTAGACAGTAAGTTCCTTGAGGAGAACTCTAACGTATTGCACTCTCCCAAGCGCTCAGTTCAGCTCACTCCTGTAAGCGCTCAAAAAAAACCCATCGATGGATTAAATATATCCACGAAGGACTCAGGTTCTTCTGACACCTGGGCCTGAGTTCTGCCCACTAAACCATGCAAATAACCGATACAAATGGACCACTCCATCACTTTAGTATATAGCTTTATAGTCTATTGCCTTCCCTGCCCGTAATTTATTTTAAATGTCAGCCTCCCCCGCTAGACAGTAAGTTCCTTGAGGACAGCTCTAACGTATTGCACTCTCCCAAGCGCTCAGTACAGCTCACTCCCGTAAGCGCTAAAAAAAAACCCATCGATGGATTAAATAAATCCACGAAGGACTCAGGTCCTTCTGACACCCAGGCCTGAGTTCTGTCCACTAAACCATGCAAATAACTGATACAAATGGACCACTACATCACTTTAGTATATAGCTTTATATTCCATTGCCTTCCCTGCCTGTAATTTATTTTAAATGTCAGTCTCCCCTGCTAGACAGTAAGTTCCTTGAGGACAGCTCTAACGTACTGCACTCCCAAGCGCTCAGTACAGCTCACTCCCGTAGCGCTAAAAAAAAACCCATCGATGGATTAAATAAATCCACGAAGGACTCAGGTCCTTCTGACACCCAGGCCTGAGTTCTGTCCACTAAACCATGCAAATAACTGATACAAATGGACCACTACATCACTTTAGTATATAGCTTTATATTCCATTGCCAACCCTGCCCGTAATTTATTTTAAATGTCAGTCTCCCCCGCTAGACAGTAAGTTCCTTGAGGACAGCTCTAACAAATTGCACTCTCCCAAGCGCTCAATACAGCTCACTGCCATAAGCGCCCCAAAAAACCCATCGATGGATTAAATAAATCCACGAGAAATACAAAAGAATGCATGGGTATCAAAGTGGCAGAGGAGATAACATCAAATAGGGAGGTGGAAGAATCAGTCCCTGAGGTCTTTGGCCGGGAATTTTCTTCTGCAGAACCAAAGGAGGAGAGAGACGTGAGGAAAACTGTTCAGACGGGGAATCCAGAAGGGGAACAGCTCAGCAGCTGGAAAGAGAGTCTAGCAGAGGCCCAAACACATATTATGTATGACTTTGGACAATTTACTTAACTTCTCTGTGCCTCAGTTACCTCATCTGCAAAATGGGGTTTAAGACTGTGAGCCCCACGTGGGACAACCTGATTATCTTGTATCTACCTCAGCGCTCAGAACGGTGCTCGGCGCTAAGAAAGCGCTTAACAAATGCCATCATTATTATTATATTATACAGGCTGCATCTCCCCCAGGTCTTGAGGGGAAAGCCACCCATCAATTGACGGTATTTAAAGAGCGCTTACTGTGTGCGGAGCGCTGCGTTGAGAGCTTGGGAGAGTACGACACAACAGCAATAAAGAAGGATGCTGAGGAAATATTGAGCCGTGATCATCATCATCATCATCAATCATATTTATTGAGCGCTTACTGTGTGCAGAGCGCTGTACTAAGCACTTGGGAAGTACAGGTTGGCAACATATAGAGACAGTCCCTACCCAACAGTGGGCTCACAGTCTAAAAGGGGGAGATAAAACCAAACATACTAACAAAATAAAATAAATAGAATAGATATGTACAAGTAAAATAAATAAATAAATAGAGTAATAAATATGTACAATAATAATAAATACAATAAATACAGTAATAAATATGTACAAACATATATACATATATACAGGTGATAAAGTAAGCCAGTCTCCCCCGGTCAATCAGTTGTATTTATGGAGCGCTTACAGTGTGCAGAGCCCTGGACTAAGCACTCGGCAGAGTACGATATAGCAGGGTCCGTAGACACGTTCCCTGTCCGCAACTAGCTTCCATTCTAGACTGTGAGCCCGCTGTTGGGTAGGGGCCGTCTCTATATGTTGCCAACTTGGACTTCCCAAGCGCTTAGTACAGCGCTATGCACACAGTAAGCGCTCAATAAATACGATTGAATGAATGAATGAATGAATTCTAAAGGGGACTGTAAGAGTGTGCCTAGTTATCCCCCAGTTTCCAAGAAGGTGAATGAACTCTGCTGGGATGTGGTCCCGGGAAGAGACTCGGGTGCCGGGGAGTCGGAAGCCAGTTCGGACCCCGGAGTTCTCGGCTCCTCTTTCAGTTGCCACCTCGTCCCAATGAGCTCAGGCTTTTAGCTCAGAAAAGCGGAGAAGCAGCGTGGCTCAGTGGAAAGAGCCCGGGCTTGGGAGCCAGAGGTCATGGGTTCCAATCCCGGCTCCACCAATTGTCAGCTGGGTGACTTTGGGCAAGTCACTGGACTTCTCTGGGCCTCAGTTCCCTCATCTGTCAAATGGGGATTGAGACTGTGAGCCTCATGTGGGACAACCTGATCACCTTGTATCCTCCCCAGTGCTTAGAACTGTGCTTTGCACATAGTAAGTGCTTAACAAATGCCATTATTATTATTAGAAAAGCAGTGTGGTCTAGTAGATAGAGCCTGGGAATCAATCAATCCATCAATCGTATTTATTGAGCACTTACTGTGTGCAGAGCACTGTGCTAAGCGCTTGGGAAGTACAAGTCGGCAACACATAGAGACAGTCCCTACCCAACAGCGGGCTCAAGAAGGTCATAGTGCCGGCTCCTGCACTTGTCTGCTGTGTGACCTTGGGCAAGTCACTCTTTGAGCCCCGTGTGGGACAGGGACTGCGTCCAACCCAATTTCCTTGTATCCACCCCAGCGCTTAGCACATAGTAAGCGCTTAACAAAGCCACAATTATTATTTTTATTATTCTCTGGGCCTCAGTTCCCGCTCTTATAAAATGGGGATTAAGACTGTGAGCCCTGTGTGGGACAGGGACTGTGTCCAACCTGTTTAGCTCGCATCTACCCCAGTGCTTAGAACAGTGCCTGGTACATTCATTCATTCATTCATTCATTCATTCATTCAATCATATTTATTGAGTGCTTACTGTGTGCAGAGCACTGTTCTATTGGGAAGTACAAATCGGCAACATATAGAGACGGTTCCTACCCAACAATGGGCTCACAGTCTAGAAGGGGGAGATGGACAACAAAACTAAACAAGTAGACAGGTGTCAGTACCGTCAGAATAAATTGAATTATAGCTATATGCACATGATTAATAAAATAAATAGAGTAATAAATATGTACAAATAGACACAAGTGCTGTAAGGAGGGGAAGGGGATAGGGAAGAAGGAGGGAGTGGGGGCGATGGGGAGGGGAGGAGGAGCAGAGGAAAAGGGGGGATTCAGTCTGGGTACCTAGGAAGTGCTTAACAAATACCATAATTATTATCATTATTATCTGAAGTGACACAACAGCGGAGCTAGGTGCTTTCATTACCTGAGCAGTGGGCAAAAGAGTAGCTGATTTGCAGGGAGTTCGGTTTGTGAGAGGTGGGCAGAATTCGTCTCTTACCCCAGCATTTAGCACAGTGTTTCAGCCCTTGGTAAGCATTTAATGAATTCCATCACCATCAAAATAACTCTTTTCAGCCATACTCAAACTGAAGAGTGACCCCGTTGGCCGAAAATTTGTCAGACGTGGACATCAGCAGAATGATAACCTGGTTGGGCTATAGAGATTGTCTACAGAATAGGTTGGAAGTGGCCAAATCTCTTCTAGACGACGCATTATTGACATTCAGTTCCCAGAGCGTGCTGATTCTCACTGGGAAAATTATTATTATTGCTGATAATAAGTGTGGTGCCGGCTAAGCGCTTACTGTGTGCCAGGCATTGTGCTAAGGATTGGGGTTAGAGACAAGATAATCTTCACCATCTCCTACTAGGAAGAATCAATCAATCAATCAATCGTATTTATTGAGCGCTTACTGTGTGCAGAGCACCGTACTAAGCGCTTGGGAAGTACAAGTAGGCAACACACAGAGACAGTCCCTACCCAACAGCGGGCTCACAGTCTAGAAGGGGGAGACAGAGAACAAAACCAAACATACTAACAAAATAAAATAAATAGATATGTACAGAATAGAATAGATACAGATAGGTACAGATACAATAGAAGGTGTAGACTGGAAGCTTCTTGTGGGAGGGGATCGTGTCTGACCACTCTATTGTATTGTACTTTCTCGAGCGCTTAGTGCAGTGCTCTGCACACAGTAACTGCTCAATCAACACCATTTACTGGAAGCTTACATAGTGAGGCACCAGTAGACCACACCTTCATCTAACAATTCATTCATTCACTCATTCAGTCATACTTATTGTGCGCTTACTGTTTGCAAAGCCCTCTACGAAGCACTTGGGAGGCCCTACTGAGAGCTCACCTCCTCCAGGAGGCCTTCCCAGATTGAGCCCCTTCCTTCCTCTCCCCCTCGTCCCCCCTCCATCCCCCCATCTTACCTCCTTCCCTTCCCCACAGCACCTGTATATATGTAGATATGTTTGTACATATTTATTACTCTATTTATTTATTTTACTTGTACATATCTATTCTATTTATTTTATTTTGTTAGTATGTTTGGTTTTGTTCTTCATCTCCCCCTTTTAGACTGTGAGCTCACTATATATACATATATACCTGTATACCTGTATATATGTATATATGGTTGTACATATTTATTACTCTATTTATTTATTTATTTATTTATTTATTTTACTTGTACATTTCTATCCTATTTATTTTATTTTGTTGGAATGTTTGGTTCTGTTCTCTGTCTCCCCCTTTTAGACTGTGAGCCCACTGTTGGGTAGGGACTGTCTCTATGTGTTGCCAATTTGTACTTCCCAAGCGCTTAGTACAGTGCTCTGCACATAGTAAGCGCTCAATAAATACGATTGATTGATTGATTGATTGATTGTTGGATAGGAACTGTCTCTATATGTTGCCGACTTGTACTTCCCAAGCACTTAGTCCAGTGCTCTGCACACAGTAAGCGCTCAATAAATATGATTGATTGATTGATTGATTGGGGGGGTTCAGTGTAACAATCCACAGACACATTCCCTGCCCACAGCGAGCTATGAAATTGTCCCTCTGGAAAATCTGGTGTTGAAAGAAGCTGCCTCCCATCAGTCATTGAGTCACTGAGAAAATAGACCTTAGCATCCAGGTGGGAGCCTGGATTTGAGAATCCAACCGCCGATTCCCGGTGATTCATTGATGCATGACGCCCAATTTCACAACGTCGGATAGTTCCCCATTGATCCAGGCTCCCCGAGGCATCGATACGGGGCCGGAGACAGACCACGGGGGAGCCAGGTTCGACCTGGCTCAGAAAATCCCTCCTCAGTGGAAGAGCTAGCTCATCCCTTTGGACGTCGGGCGGAAGATCCGTCCACCGATCCTGGACCGGGGGATCTGTCGCCCACCCAGGATTGGCATTCCCAAGCCTTTTCCTCTTCCCCCTCTCCCATCTGTGTCACCTTCCCTCTTCCCCTTTATTCCTCCCCACTCCCGGCCCCGCAGCACTAATGTCCGCCTCTGTCATTTATTCATATCTATTCACATCCGTCTCCCCCTCTAGACTGTAAGCTCGTTGTGGGTAGACGACGTGTCTGTTTGTTGTTATACCGTACTCTCCCAAGTGCTTAGTACAGTGCCCTTCGCACAGTAGGCGCACAATAAATACGATTGAATGAACGGGCCAAACTGCATCTTGGCCAGGTGTAGACCTCTTCACCACTCTAGGGAACTGTGGGCATTTCCAAGCGCCTCAAAACCGGGCAGAGGAATGATGTCACCTGGACTTCCCACCGTTTTCCAATTAACAGTGATTTCTTCTTCAAGGTCTCAAAGAAATCGTCGATGGCTCCAGCTCTACTGTCTTTGTGTTTTTCCCCAGGCTCTGGGCTCTGGTCAGTACGGAACAGTCTGGCTCTTCTCATGCACTTCTCTAATTTTGTGGCTTTTTCCCACCGTGTGACTCTCAGCATCGCCATTGTAGCCATGGCGAATGGGACAAGCCAGTGGGGACTGAACAATATCTCCTCCGAAGGACCTTCCGCCAGCCCCGTTCACCCAAATGGATCCTTCCTGGAGGATGCGACGGGGGTAAGGGAGAGGGCAACTTAATAATGATAATTCTGGCATTTGTTAAGCACTTTCTATGTGCCAGGCACTGTACTAAGTGCTCTATATGTTGCCAATTTGTACTTCCCAAGCGCTTAGTACAATGCTCTGCACACAGTAAGCGCTCAATAAAGACGATTGATGATGATGATGATGATGCAAGTGAATGGGGTTGGACACAGTCCCTCTCCCTAACGGGCTCGCTCTTCGCCCCCCTTTTCCAGATGAGGTCACCGAGGCACAGAGAAGTGGCTTGCCCGAGGCCACACAACAGACAAGGTGGCGGAGCCGGGATTAGAACTCACACTTGGACCTCCCAAGGGCTTAGTACAGTGCTCTGCACACAGTAAGCGCTCAATAAATACGATTGAATGAATGAATGACCTTCTGACTCCCAAGCGTGGGCTCTATCCAACAGGCCACGCCGCCCTTCCTCCGGGGCTTCATACGGCACGCTCTGCACACAGTGAGCGCTCAGTAGATAGCACTGATGGAATGATTCTTGGGCAGCCCACTGCTTCTTTGTCCTAAAAGGAACCAAACCGACTGATCGAAGCTTCAGGTTTCAAGGCACCGCGAGAAGCAGCGGGGCCTAGTGGAAAGGGCCCGGGCGAGGGAGTTAAAAGAGCAGGGTTTTAATTATCGTCATCGTCATCTTGTCTCGTCTTATGCTGTAGCGATTCCGTGGCCACATCTCTCCCAGAACGCCCCACCTCCATGGGCAATCGTTCTGGTAGTGGATCCAGAGTTTTCTTGGTAAAAAATTCGGAAGCTGGTTATCGTTACCTCCTTCCGCGCGGAAAAGCTGAGTCTCCGCCTTCGATTCTCTCGATTATGTGCTCTGCACATGGTCAGCGTTCAAAAAATACGATTGATGATGATGATTCCCTCCCGTGCCGCTGCTGCCCAGCGCAGATGAGTTTTGACTCGGAGCAGATTGTCTTCCCACTCGCTAACCGCTTCCCAAGCTAGGAACGGAATGGATATGCCTCTGCTCGACCCTCCCTCCCAGAGCCGAGACCGGTAGAATCCTGGAAACTCTCCACGTGCGACCCTGAGAGGGGTCATCATCATCATTGTCATTATAATAATAATGATGATGGTATTTATTAAGCGATTACTACATGCAAAGCACTGTTCTAAGCGCTGGGGAGGTTTCAAGGTGATCAGGTTGTCCCACGGGGGGCTCACAGTCTTCATCCCCATTTTACAGGTGGGGTACCTGAGGCCCAGAGAAGTGAAGTGACCTGCCCAAAGTCACCCAGCTGACAATTGGCGGAGCCGGGATTTGAACCCCTGACGAATGACTCCAAAGCCCGGGCTCTTTCCACTGAGCCACGCGGCTTCTATTGCTTCTATTTAATTAACGAATGAATTATTCATTCATTTATCCATCCATTCAATCGTATTTATTGAGCGCTTACTGTGTGCAGAGCACTGTACTAAGCGCTTGGGAAGTACAAGTTGGCAACATGTAGAGACAATCCCTACCCATCAACGGGCTTACAGTCCACAAATGGGAGACAGACAGAGTCAGAGATAATGGGTTCAAATCCTGGCTCCGCCACTTGTCAGCTGTGTGACTTTGGGCAAGACACTTAACTTCTCTGTGCCTCAGTTACCTCATCTGTAAAATGGGGGATGAAGACTGTGAGCCCCCCGTGGGACAACCTGATCACCTTGTAACCGCCCCAGCGCTTAGAACAGTGCTTTGCACATAGTAAGCGCTTAATAAATGCCATTAAATGCCATTATTATTACAACAAAACATGTAGACAGTTGTCAAAATCGTTAGAACAAATAGAATTATAGCTATATGCACATCATTAACAAAATAAATAGAATAGTAAATACATACAAGTAAAATAAATAGGGTAATAAATCTGTACAAATTATTATTAGTATATTTGTTAGCATATTAGTATGTTTGTCAAGCACTCACTAGGTGCCAAGCGCTGTTCTCAGCACTGGAGTAGATACAAGGTTGGACCCAATCCTTGTCCCAAATGGGGCCCAAAGTCTAAGAGAGGGAACAAGTGTTTCATCCCCATTTTACAGCTGAGGAAACTGAGGCACAGAGAATTGGCAGAGCTGGGATTAGAACCCAGGTCCTCTGGCTCCTGGGCCTCTTTCCACTAGACCATGCTTCTTCTCATTTAGCATCAGTTATCAAATCCGGGCCCTGCCGTCTCCCCGTCGAATGACCTTGGACAAGTCACTTCAGTTCTCAGTTCCTCGATTGCCTCATCTGTAAAATGGGGATGAAATACCTGTCGTCCGTACTTCTTAGACTGTGAGCCCCGTGTGGGACAGGGACTGTGTCTATCCCAACGCTTAGTTGAGGGCTTGGCACATATAAATGCTCATTCAGAGTGGGAGCCCCACATGGGACAGGGACTGCGTCCAAACTGATTAACTTGTATCTCCCCTAGTGCTTAGAACAGCACTTGGTACAGAGTAAGTGGTTAGCAAGTACCATTATTTTTTAAAATAATAACAACAATAATAATAATAATGACTAATATCTTAGAGAAGCAGCATGGCTCAGTGGAAAGAGCCTGGGCTTTGGAGTCAGAGGTCATGGGTTCAAATTCCGGCTCTGCCAATTGTCAGCTGGGTGACTTTGGGCAAGTCACTTCACTTCTCTGGGCCTCAGTTACCTCAGCTGTAAAATGGGGATTAAGACTGTGAGCCCCCCGTGGGACAACCTGATCACCTTGTAACCTCCCCAGCGCTTAGAACAGTGCTTTGCACATAGTAAGCACTTAATAAATGTCATTATTATTATTATTATTATATCTCCCACTCGCCACTTCAAAACTTTAGCTTCACTTAACTTCTCTATGCCTTTGTTATCTCCTCTGTAAAATGGGGATTAAGACTGTGAGCCCCACTTGGGACAACCTGATTAACTTGTATCTACCCCAGCGCTTAGAACAGTTCTTGGCATGTAGTAAGCACTTTAAAAGTGCCATTATTATTATTAGGTTATGCACATATCTTATTCATTCAGTCGTATTTATTGAGCGCTTACTGTGGGCAGAGCACTGCACTAAGCGCTTGGAAAGTACAATTCAGCAACAAATGGAGACAATCCCTGCCCACAGAGGGCTCACAATGCTTCTTCCTGCCTGAAAAATGGTCTCTTGTTACATTGCAAAAGCTCCTTAAAGGCAGAGATCACTAAATAATAATAATAATAATGGCATTTATTAAGCGCTTTCTATGTGCAAAGCACTGTTCTAAGCGCTGGGGAGCTTACAAGGTGATCACATTGTCCCACGTGGGGCTCACAGTTTTAATCCCCATTTTACAGATGAGGTCACTGAGGCCCAGAGAAGTCAAGTGACTTGCCCAAAGTCACCCGGCTGACAATTGGCGGAGCCGGAATTTGAACCAGTGACCTCTGACTCCAAAGCCCGGGCTCCTTCTACTGAGCCACACTGCTTCTCTGTAAATTCACTCAAGCGTATTTGTTGAGCGCTTACTGTGTGCAGAGCACTGGACTAAGCGCTTGGGAAGTCCAAGTTGGCAACATCTAGAGACGGTCCCTACCCAACAGTGGGCTCACAGTCCAGAAGTAAATCCCTATCGTCCTCTCCCGAGTGGCGAGTCCAGAGTCCTGCCCCCCGGCCAGACTGGTGGGTGAATCTCCTCAGTCATCATCATCATCATCGATCGTATTTATTGAGCGCTTACTATATGCAGAGCACTGTACTAAGCGCTTGGGAAGTACAAATCGGCAACATATAGAGACAGTCCCTACCCAACAGTGGGCTCACAGTCTAAAAGGGGGAGACAGAGAATCAATCAATCAATCAATCATATTTATTGAGCACTTACTGAGGGACAGAACACACCAGCACTGAGTCCATCTTCCCCCAGATCATCATCATCATCAATCGTATTTATTGAGCGCTTACTGTGTGCAGAGCACTGTACTAAGCGCTTGGGAAGTACAAATTGGCAACATATAGAGACAGTCCCTACCCAACAGTGGGCTCACAGTCTAAAAGGGGGAGACAGAGAAAAAAAAAACCAAACATACTACCAAAATAAAATAAATAGAATAGATATGTACAAGTAAAATAAATAAATAGAGTAATAAATATGTACAAACATATATACAGGTGCTGTGGGGAAGGGAAGGAGGTAAGATGGGGGGGATGGAGAGGGGGAGAACAAAGAACAGAGAACAAAACCAAACATACTAACAAAATAAAATAAATAGAATAGATATGTACGGGAAGGAGGTAAGATGGGGGGATGGAGAGGGGGATGAGGGGAAGAACAGAGAACAAAACCAAACATACTAACAAAATAAAATAAATAGAATAGATATGCACAAGTAAAATATATATTCCACGCCAGCCGAAAACCGCGTCCAGCCGGAACGTCGGGTGGGCACGGCTGACCGCCCTCCGCCGCGTCCGTCTCTTCCAGGCCCGGGTGTACGACTGGAGCTCAGAAACTCAAGGCGTCATCCTCAGTGCCATCTTCTACGGCTACTTGCTGACCCAGATCCCCGGCGGATACCTGGCGGGCCTGCTCGGGGGGAAGCTGGTGGCCGGGGCCGGCTTGCTGGCCTCCTCGGCCCTCACGCTCCTCACCCCGTTGGCCTCAGACCTGGGGGCGGCCTACCTCGTGGGGCTCCGCGTGGCCCAGGGGATGGCTCAGGTACCGCTCGGGGGACTTCGGCCCAGACCCGCTGACCCGCTGACCGGCGGATTCATTGACGCCCCCGTCTTTTCCCCTTTCAGGGGGTTATAATACCAGCTCAGTTCACCCTCTGGGCCGAATGGGCACCTCCCCTGGAACGCAGTCGCCTCGTCAACTTCTCCAGCGCTGGTAGTTATTTCTTAGATTCGATTATTTGTGAAATGAATCCATTCCTATCCGTGTCCCTCGGATCCCGGCTCGGCCGCTGGGTGACGTTGGGAGAGTCACTTCACTTCTCTAATAATAATAATAATAATGATGATGGTATTTGTTAAGCGCTTACTACGTGCAAAGCACTGTTCTAAGCGCTGGGGGGATACAAGGTGATCAGGTGGTCCCACGTCTTAATCCCCATTTTACAGATGAGGGAACTGAGGCCCAGAGAAGTGAAGTGACTTGCCCGAAGTCACACAGCCGACAGTTGGCAGAGCCGGGATTTGAACCCATGACGTCTGACTCCAAAGCCCGGGCTCTTTCCACTGAGCCACGCTGCTTCTCTGTGCCTCATCTGGAAAATGGGGATTAATAATGGGTGTAATGGAGAAGCAGCATGGCTCAGTGGAAAGATCCCGGGCTGGGTTCCAATCCCGGCTCCGCCAATTGCCAGCTGGGTGACTTTGGGCAAGTCATTTCACTTCTCTGGGCCTCACGTCCCTCATCTGTAAAATGGGGATTAAGACTGTGAGCCCCCCTTGGGACAACCTGATCACCTTGTAACCTCCCCAGCACTTAGAACAGTGCTTTGCACATAGTAAGCACTTAATAATGCCATCATTATTATTATTATTATTATTATTACCGTGAGCCCCAAGTGGGATGTGGACTGGGTCCAACCCAATTAGCTTGTATCTACCCCGGTATTTAGTACGGTACGTGGCATATAATAATTATAATGCCATTATTATTATTATTATTATTACCGTGAGCCCCAAGTGGGATGTGGACTGGGTCCAACCCAATTAGCTTGTATCTACCCCGGTATTTAGTACGGTACGTGGCATATAATAATTATAATGCCATTATTATTATTATTATTATTACCGTGAGCCCCAAGTGGGACGTGGACTGCGTCCAACCTTATTAGCTTGTATCTGCCCCGGTACTTAGTATGATACGTGGCATATAATAAACACTTAACAAATACCATTGACAAAAACCGTGGCAGAACCAGAAAGAGAACCCAAGTCCTCTGAATTCCTATATCTCAATAGAGGAAGCTATTGACTCACTTCACTGAGGGGGAATGAGTCTTAAGAAGCTCCTGTAGCTTTCTCTCTATAATTTTCTCTGTCTTTTGGGTTTTTCAGGTATATCTTTCGGGATCTTCCTCACCCTCATTGTCGGTGGGGTGATCTCCCATTCGCTGGGCTGGCCTTCCATCTTCTACATCTTCGGTGAGCCGCTTTGCGTTGAGTCCGGCCCTGCCATTTTTCGGTCAAGTTGTGTCCCAATTAGGATGGTTCCTAATCCCCTTCCCGTTCTAGGGACCAGAAACAGGAAGGTTGACGGGCCCACTGTCAGCGTCCCGCTGGAAGGTCGGCCCGGCCACTGAAGGGGGTGGGTGGAGGGCGGAACTTGTATCCTTTCCAGAGCCTGTTGAAGGTGGTCCTGGCAGGGTTAGCTGCGTATTTCAATCATATTTATCAAGCGCTTACCGGGAGCCGAGCACTGTACTAAGCGCCGGGAGAATACACCTTGAACGATGCCTAGCAGACCGTGAGCCCCATGTGGGACATGGACTGTGTCCAACCTGATTAGCTTGAATCTAACCCAGCTCTTAAAGTCACTTCACTTCTCTGGGCCTCAGTTCCCGCATCTGTCAAATGGGGATGAAGACTGTGAGCCCCCCGAGGGTCAACCTGATCACCTTGTAACCTCCCCAGCGCTTAGAACAGTGCTTTGCGCATAGTAAGCGCTTACCAAATAGCATCATTATTATTAAAGCAGTGGCTGGCCCATAGGAAGCGCTGAACAAATACCATTAAAACAAAAAAATATGAGTTGAGCGAAGGAGTTAAGCGCTGAGTACAGTGCTCTGCACACAGTAAGCGCTCAATAAATACGATTGATTGATTGAAATGCTGGAGAGATGAGTGGCTGGATGCAGAAGGCCGAAACTAACTACCATTCTTCATTCCTTCAATTCAGTCGTATTTATCGAGCACTTACTGTGTGCACAGCACTGTACTAAGCGCCAGGGAGAGTGCAACAGAACAATAAGGCGACACATTCCCTGCCCACAGTGAGCTTACAGTCTAAAAGGGGAGACAGGCATTAATAGAAATAAATGACCGATACGGAGGGGCTGGGAGGGGAGGGATGAATAAAAGGAGCAAGTCTGACGCAAGCTAGATCAATCAATCAATCAATCAATCATATTTATTGAGCTCTTACTGTGTGCAGAGCACTGTACTAAGCGCTTGGGAAGTACAAGTTGGCAACATATAGAGACAGTCTTTACCCAACAGTGGGCTCACAGATGTGTGAGGAAAGAAAATATGGCAGTCGAAGGCCCATTCGGAGTCAAATTCAGTTGCCGTTTCCCACTGGTCCTTTCCTGCAGGAGGTGTTGGCTGTATTTGTTGTCTTCTCTGGTTCTCTCTGGTTTATAAAGATCCCCAAAGTCACCCTTTCATCGATGCCAGTGAAAAGGAATTCATCACATCTTCCCTGACCCAGCAGGTAAGCCCCACCTTTCCTCTTCTTCCTCTCCCTTTATTCATCCCCCCTCCCAGCCCCGCGGCACTTGGGTCCGTATCTATTTATTTCTATTCACATCTGTCTCCCCCTCTAGACTGTAAGCTCGGTGTGGGCAGGGAATGTGTCTGTACTCTCGCAAGCACTCAATAAATACGACCGAATGAATTAATGAATGGACGGATGAACTCCTGGGCAGTGAGCCGGGGCAACCGACGACCCCTCCGAGCTCTCCGCCTCAGGGTCCCGGACCCCAGAATGAAGATGGTGTGCTTTTCACCATCACCTCCATCCAAACTGCTACCTTATTAATCTAAACACTTGTCTCTCCTATCCCGTCTTGATTACTGCATTAGTGTCCTCCTTGCTGCTGACCACCCTGCCTCCTGTCTCTCCCCACTCCAGTCCATACTTCACTCTGCTGCCTGGATCTTTTAGACTTTTAGACTGTGAGCCCACTGTCGGGTAGGGACTGTCTCTGTATGTTGCCAATTTGGACTTCCCAAGCTCTTAGTACAGTGCTCTGCACATAGTAAGCGCTCAATAAATGCGATTGATGATGATGACGATGTGCTGTGTTTCCTTTCAGGGCGGCTCTCACGGACGGACGGTCCCCATCTCTGCCATGCTGACGTCTCTGCCTCTCTGGGCCATCTCTGTGGCCTTTTTCAGTAATTACTGGTTGTATATCACCCTGTTTACGTCACTCCCAATGTACATGAAAACGGTCCTTCACTTTAACATCAGAGAAGTGAGCCCATCTGCCTTCCTCTTCTCTCCCGCCGGCTAGGCTTTCCCCTTATCGGCATCGGTTTTCTTCCTCGGGCCTGGGAATCGGAGTCAGTCGGGCAGCCAGGGAATCGTATTTATTGAGCGCTTACTGCGTGCGGAGCACTGTACCAAGCGCTTGGGAGAGGACGATATGACAACTTGACAGTCATAAACAACAAGCTTACAGTTTAGAAGGGGAGGCAGACGTTAGCAGAAATCAATAAACTGAAGGACGTGGGTTCTCATCCCGGCCTGCTGGGTGACCTCGGGAAAATCACTTCACTTCTCTGGGCCTCCGTTCCCTCATCTGTAAAATGGGGATTCAGACGGTGAGCCCCATGTGGGACACGGACCATGTCCAACCTAACGTGTATCTACCCCAGCGCTTAATACATTGTCTGGCACCTAGTAAGCGCTTAATGAATACCATTAAAAAAAAAAAGACCATGCCACATCATCATCATCAATCGTATTTATTGAGCGCTTTCTGTGTGCAGAGCACTGTACTAAGCACTTGGGAAGTACAAATTGGCAACATATAGAGACAGTCCCTACCCAACAGTGGGCTCACAGTCTAAAAGGGACACATGCCTGCTGGGAGACCTTGGGCAAGTCATTTCTAACTTCTCTGGGCTCATTTCCTCATCTGTAAAATGGGGATTCAGACGATGAGCCCCATGTGGGACACGGACCATGTCCAACCTAACGTGTATCTACCCCAGCGCTTAATACATTGTCTGGCACATAGTAAGCGCTTAATGAATACCATTAAAAAAAAAAAGACCATGCCACATGCCTGCTGGGAGACCTTGGGCAAGTCATTTTTAACTTCTCTGGGCTCATTTCCTCGTCTGTAAAATGGGGATTCAAACGGTGAGCCCCATGTGGGACACAGACCATGTCCAACCTAATGTGCATCTACCCCAGCGCTTAATACATTGTCTGGCACATAGTAAGCGCTTAATGAATACCATTAAAAAAAAAAGACCATGCCACATGCCTGCTGGGAGACCCTGGGCAAGTCATTTTTAACTTCTCTGGCCTCATTTCCTCATCTGTAAAATGGGGATTCAGACGGTGAGCCCCATGCGGGACACGGACCATGTCCAACCTAACGTGTATCTACCCCAGCGCTTAATACATTGTCTGGCACATAGTAAGCACTTAATGAATACCATTAAAAAAAAGACCATGCCACATGCCTGCTGGGAGACCTTGGGCAAGTCATTTTTAACTTCTCTGGGCTCATTTCCTCGTCTGTAAAATGTAGATGAAATACCTACATCTCCCTATTTACATGGTTCCCAGTGTACATAAACCAAGTCCACAGAGAAGCTTGCCTTCCTGCCTTCCTCTTCTCCCTCAATCCCTGCAGAATCCCGATTGACAGGATTTTGTTCGTTGTGGGCAGGGAACGTGTCTACCAACTCTGTTATATCCACCCAAGCGCTTAGTACAGTGCTCTGTACACAGAGAGCGCACCATAAATATCGACAGATTGATTATTTTACTTGTACATATCTATTCTATTTATTTTATTTTGTTAGTATGTTTGGTTTTGTTCTCTGTCTCCCCCTTTTAGACTGTGAGCCCACTGTTGGGTAGGGACTGTCTCTAGATGTTGCCAACTTGGACTTCCCAAGCACTTAGTACAGTGCTCTGCACACAGTAAGCGCTCAATAAATACGATTGATGATAATGATGATGATGATTAATCGGTCAGCCCTTTCATCTTGCTCAGAAGTCATCCTTGGGTCTCTCTCCTGAAGAAATGTCACTCAATGCTCAAATCAGCCTCCCCCTTGAGACCCATGCAGGACGCCGACTAAATCCAGCCTGATGAAATTATGTCTCTCCCGGCGCTTAGAACGGTGCTTGACACATAGTAAGCACTTAACAAACACTACTAAAAAAATAGGAACAACTTTTTATCTACCCCAGATCTTAGGCGTCTGCGCTTAAGTGCTTTGCACATAGTAAGCGCTCAATAAATGCCATTATTATTATTATTATTAATCCATCAGTCAATCAAGCCATTGTAATTATTGAGCACTTACTACATGCAGAGCACTGTATTAGGCGCTTGGGAGAGTACAAGCCAACCTAATTAGCAGCTTAACAAATCCCGTAACAGTAATAATAAGGTGACGAAATGGAACTAGGATGGCTTTGAACCCCGGGACATTTAAAGATGTCTTTAAAGATAATGAAAGTCGAAGTGTCCGGATTTTCCTAGCGTTGCTTCTGCCTTTTGAAATCGGGGCGATTTGCGGGGAGCAAGTGGACGTCGACATGGATGGTTAGCTGCTGTTTTCCTTTGCGTAGGGCGGTTTTCTCTCTTCTCTACCGTATATCGCTTCCTGGTTCAGTGGATCTCTGGTGGGGATTTTGGCAGATCTCCTCCTGGCTAAGAACATTTGTAGCCTCATCACTCTGCGGAAACTCTTCTCGGCCCTGGGTAAGAGCAGGTGCAACTGCTTATCAATAATAATAATAATAATAATAATAATAATAATGACAACTGTGGTGTCTGTACTGTTTGGGAACTTAATATTCACTTCACCATTAGCCCCATGGCACTTAGGAGCACATCCATAATTTACTGCAGTCCCCTCTGGACCGTAAATTTGTTCTGGGCAGGGAATATGTCTACCAATTCTGTTGTTCTCTCTCAAGCGCTTAGGACAGTGTTCTGCACATAGTAAATGCTCCATAACTATGATGGATTGATTAATCATCATCAATCGTATTTATTGAGCGCTTCAGAGCACTGTACTAAGCGCTTGGGAAGTACAAATTGGCAACATATAGAGACAGTCCCTACCCAACAGTGGGCTCACAGTCTAAAAATCATGTAATAATCATGTATCTCTGTTATGGACTGTAAGCTCCTTGTGGGCAAGGAACGTGTCTACCGCGGTAAGCGCTCGATAAATACGAATGAATGGGTCCTGTTGCATTGTATTCTCCCAAGCGGTTAGAACAGTGTTTTGCACATAGTAAGCGCTCGATAAATACCGCTGATGATGAGGATTCTTGTCCATCTCCCGTTCTAAGCTTCTTATGGGCCGGGAAAGTGTCTACCGATTCTGTTGTATCGTACCCGCCCAGGCATTTCTCCAGCGAAGCAGCGTGGCTCAGTGGAAAGAGCCCGGGCTTTGGAGTCAGAGGTCATGGGTTCAAATCTCGGCTCCGCCAATTGTCAGCTGGGTGACTCTGGGCAAGTCACTTCACTTCTCTGTGCCTCAGTTACCTCATCTGGAAAATGGGGATAAAGACTGTGAGTCCCGCGTGGGACAACCTGATCACCTTGTATCCTCCCCAGCGCTTAGAACAGTGCTTTGCACACAGTAAGTGCTTAATTTTCCCAGACTGAGCCCCCTCCTTCCTCTCCCCCTCCTCCCCCGCCTTACCTCCTTCCCCTCCCCACAGCACCTATATATATGTATATATATTTGTACATATTTATTACTCTTTATTTTACTTGTACACATTTATTCTATTTATTTTATTTTGTTAATATGTTTTATCTTGTTGCCTGTCTCCCCCTCCTAGACTGTGAACCCGCTGTTGGGTAGGGACCGTCTCTAGATGTTGCCGACTTGGACTTCCCAAGCGCTTAGAACAGTGCACCGCACCCAGTAAGCGCTCAACAAATACGATTGAATGAATGAATGAATGAATTTAATTCAGTGCTCTGCACACAAGAAGTGCTCAATAAAAACCAGTGACTGATTGATCGATATTCGTCCAGCGCTTACCCTACGCCAAGCACCGTACTAAGCGTACCAGTGATTGATTGATCGATATTCATCCAGCGCTTACCCTACGCCAAGCACCGTACTGAGCGTTGGGCTAGATACAAGCTATGCTTTTATTTTTTGCCCGCCGAGGCTCCGTCGACAACGCTAATGGGATCGTTCGACGGAGCAGGTGATTAATAATCAGTAATCGATTGATAACCAAGAATGTGTTTTTTCGCCCCCTCCAGCAATGCTGATCCCTTCCGCGTTCCTTGTGGTCGTCTCGTATATGGACTCCAATTATGTCACGGCCGTCATCTTACTGACCCTCTCTCTGGTCATCCGCTCCCTCAGTGGAGCCGGCTGTCTTATTAACCACATGGATATAGCTCCCAGGTAAGCCCGTCGATCCCTTCCGTTTCCCCAAGAGTCCATACGTCGGTCCTAACAGCGATACTATTTGTTGAACGCTTCCTCTGTGTCAAATACTGAGCTAAGCGCTGGGGTAACCACATTTCTTTATCAGTTTTGATGTCCTGTTCCCCCCCTCCCACCCCCAGACTGTAATTAATCTGGACACGTTGATTAATCTAGACTGTAGACTGTCGTGGGCGGGGAGCGTGTCTACCCACCCTGTTGTATCGGACTCTCCCGAGCGCTTTGTACAGTGAGCCCACTGTTGGGTCGGGACTGTCTCTATATGTTGCCAATTTGTACTTCCCAAGTGCTTAGTACAGTGCTCTGCACATAGTAAGCACTCAATAAATACAATTGATGATGATGATGATGATGGTCCGCCTACAGTGAGCTCTCTGTAAATAGTAATTAATGAGGTCTTTAGAGCGTCTTCTAGACTGTGAGCCCACTGTTGGGTAGGGACTGTCTCTATATGTCGCCAACTTGGACTTCCCAAGCGCTTAGTACAGTGCTCTGCACACAGTAAGCGCTCAATAAATACGATTGATTGATTGATTTAGAGGGGGAGGGATTTGTTGCGTAAGAATGTGGATTTAGGTGGTTGGACTCAACGGAGAGGCCCGGTGGCTTAGTGATTAGAGCACAGGCTTGGGAGTCAGGAGGACCTGAGTTCTAATCCTGGATTCCCCCCACTGTCTTCTGTGTGACCTTGGGCAAGCTACTCCACTTCTCTGGGCCTCAGTTACCTCTTGTGTAAAATTCATTCATTCATTCTAGACTGCGAGCCCGCTGTTGGGTAGGGACCGTCTCTATATGTTGCCAGCTTGTACTTCCCAGGCGCTTAGTACAGTGCTCTGCACACAGTAAGCGCTCAATAAATACGATTGAATGAATGAATGAATGAATTCAATCGTATTTATTGAGCGCTTAAGGTGTGCAGAGCACTGGACTAAGCGCTTGGAAAGTTCAATTCGGCAGCAGATGGAGACAATTCCTACCCAACAACGGGCTCACGGTCTAGAAAATGGGGATTAAGACTTTGAGCCCCATGTGGGACTATGTCCAGCCTGATGAGCTTGTATCTACCCCGGCGTTTAGCACAGTGCCTGGCACATAGTAAGTGCTTAGCAAATACCGAGAGTTCCGTTTCCTCTCCCTGGTAATGTTTTCCTGCCTCAGATTTGCAGGTTTTCTTCAAGGGGTGACCAGCACTTTTGGAACAATTTCAGGAGTCATCACCCCTTCTGCTGTTGGATTCTTCACCAGTCAGGTATTTATTGTTGATAAATGTCACCAAACACCCAAAATAAATTAGGTGTGTCCCCCTGCCACGAATAGAAAGCCACGCCAGGAGACCTGGCTGACTCCCATTTCTTGACTGATTGATTGATTGATGATTGATTGACAGAAGGCGCTCCAGGAATACACGCTCGATAGGAAAGGAGACGAGTGGCGATACCTGGCATGTGATTTTCTTTTTTTTTTTAATGGTACTCGTTAAACGCTTACTATGTGCCAGGAACCGAACTAAGCGCTGGGGTAGATGCAAGATAATCAGGTTGGACGCGGTCCCTGTCCCACATGGGGTTCACAGTCTAGGAGGGAGTATAGGCATTTAATCCTCATTTTACAGGTAAGGAAACTGAGGCCCAGAGAAGTTAAGCGACTTGCCCAAAGTCCCACAGCAGAAAAGTGGCAGAGCATGGATTAGAACCCAGGTCCTTCTGAAACGTTCCCTGCCCACCACGAGCTCACGGTTTAGACATGACCCCTGCCCTCAAGAAGCTTACGGTCTAGTGGGGAAGACAGGTGTTAAATTACAGATAAGAGGAGGGACATAGGAGCTTGTTGCAGACATGGATTGTCTCTATTGCTGTATTGTAATAATAATAATAATGGCATTTATTAAGCGCTTACTAGGTGCAAAGCACTGTTCTAAGCACTGGGGAGGTTACAAGGTGATCAGGTTGTCCCACAGGGGGGCTCACGGTCTTAATCCCCATTTTCCAGATGAGGTAACTGAGGCCAGAGAAGTGAAGTGACTTGCCCAAACTCACACAGCTGACAACTGGCGGAGCCGGGATTGGAACCCATTTTATTTTGTTAGTATCATCATCATCAATCGTATTTATTGAGCGCTTACTATGTGCAGAGCACTGTACCAAGTGCTTGGGAAGTACAAATTGGCAACATATAGAGACAGTCCCTACCCAACAGTGGGCTCACAGTCTAAAAGGGGGAGACAGAGAACAAAACCAAACATACTAACAAAATAAAATAAATAGAATAGATATGTACAAGCAAAATAAATAAATAAATAAATAGAGTAATAAATATGTACAAACATATATACAGGGTAGTATGTTTGGTTTTGTTCTCTGTCTCCCCCTTTTAGACTGTGAGCCCACTGTTGGGTAGGGACTGTCTCTATATGTTGCCAACTTGGACTTCCCAAGCGCTTAGTCCAGTGCTCTGCACACAGGAAGCGCTCAATAAATACGATTGATGATGATGATGATGACCTCTGACTCCAAAGCCCGGGCTCTTTTCCACTGAGCCACACTGCCTCTCTGAACTTTCCAAGCGTTCAGTACAGTGCCCTGCACACAGTAAGCGCTCAATCAATACGACTGAATGGATGAATGAATGAAGGAGGAATGGCCAGAAACTATACTTAGCTGTTGCCTAATTTATCAAGAACCAGAGTCTGTTGGGAAGCCGCTGCTCCGGGCTTTGGTTCCGATTAAAGGGCAGGGGATGAATTGGGAATGCGGGTCGAGTGACTAACCGGGTGTTGGATGGTGCACCCACAGGATGCCTCGGCGGGCTGGAGAAAGGTGTTTTTCCTTTCGGCCGCCATTAACCTGTTTGGCCTGATCTTCTACGTCACTTTCGGCAAAGTGGATATCCAGGATTGGGCGAGAGTAGAACTGGAACTTCGCTGACCCATTGCGTTCCGGGAAGGGAGAAGATGGCACGGCACGGCGGCTACCCGGCGAAACTGGCTTTTATCCCCTTGGTTGTTTTTTCCTTTTTACAGCTCGGCCCTTGAAAATGGATATAATAGAAATCTACTCAGGGAATGCTGTCTTGGTGGCTCAGTTCTTTCTGAAATGTTATATGTCCTAAGAACTACGGGTGGCCTAGTGGAAAGAGCACAGGGAAAGTACGATATAACAATAAACAGTGACATCCCTGCCCACAACGAGCTTACAGTCTGGGGAGGGGTGGCGGGAGACAGAGATCAATACAAATTAATAAAATGACAGATACGGACAAAAGTGCTGAGGGGCTGGAGCAGGGGGGAAGAGCAAAGGAAGTGATGCAGTTGAGGAAGATGGACACTAAAATAGAGATAGAGGGAAGGAGGAAGCAGTAGAATGAAAAGATGAACATGAGAACAGTGCGGAGGTGTAAGTATCCAAGTGCTGAGGCCTGTGAGAGAGTTGACAAGGAATAAAAACAATGCCAGGCATTGTGCATAACAAATGCAACAGTGCAGCAAGTGATGCGGTTGAGGAAGATGGACACTAAAATAGAGATAGAGGGAAGGAGGAAGCAGTAGAATGAAAAGATGAACATGAGAACAGTGCGGAGGCGTAAGTATCCAAGTGCTTAGGCCTGTGAGAGAGTTGAAGAGGAACAAAAACAATGCCAGGCGTTGTGGATAACAAATGCAACAGGGCAGCAAGTGATGCGGTTGAGGAAGATGGACACTAAAATAGAGATAGAGGGAAGGAGGAAGCAGTAGAATGAAAAGATGAACAAGAGAACAGTGCGGAGGTGTAAGTATCCAAGTGCTGAGGCCTGTGAGAGAGTCGAAGAGGAACAAAAACAATGCCAGGCATTGTGGATAACAAATGCAACAGCGCAGTAAGTGATGCAGTTGAGGAAGATGGACACTAAAATAGAACTAGAGGGAAGGAGGAAGCAGTAGAATGAAAAGATGAACATGAGAACAGTGTGGAGGTGTAAGTATCCAAATGCTGAGGCCTGTGAGAGAGTTGAAGAGGAATAAAAACAATGCCAGGCATTGTGGATAACAAATGCAACAATGCAGCAAGTGATGCGGTTGAGGAAGATGGACACTAAAATAGAGATAGAGGGAAGGAGGAAGCAGTAGAATGAAAAGATGAACATGAGAACAGTGCGGAGGTGTAAGTATCCAAGTGCTGAGGCCTGTGAGAGTGTTGAAGAGGAATAGAAACAATGCCAGGCATTGTGGCATTGTTAGTATGTTATGTTAGTATGTTAGTATGTTAGTTATTTTGTTAGTATGTTTGGTTTTGTTCTCTGTCTCTCCCTTTTAGACTGTGAGCCCACTGTTGGGTAGGGACTGTCTCTAGATGTTGCCAACTTGTACTTCTCAAGTGCTTAGTACAGTGCTCTGCACACAGTAAGCGCTCAATAAATATGATTGATTGATTGATTGTGGATAACAAATGCAACAGTGCAGCATGTTTTGTTCTGTTGTCTGTCTCCCCCTTCTAGACGGTGAGCCCGTTGTTGGGTAGGGACCGCCTCTATATGTTCAGTCGTATTTATTGAGCTCTTACTGTGTGCAGAGCACTGTACTAAGTGCTTGGGAAGTACAAGTCGGCAACATATAGAGACGGTCCCCACCCAACAACAGGCTTACTGTCTAGAAGAGAAGCAGCGTGGCTCAATGGAAAGAGCCCGGGTTTTGGAGTCAGAGGTCATGGGTTCTAATCCCGGCTCCGCCAGTTGTCAGCTGTGTGTCTTTGGGCAAGTCACTTCACTTCTCTTTGCCTCAGTTCCCTCATCTGTAAAATGGGGATGACGACTGTGAGCCCCACATGGGGCAACGTGATCACCTTGTATCCTCCCGAGCGCTTAGAACAGTACTTCGCACGTAAGCGCTTAACACATGCCATCATTATTATTACTATTATTAGAAGGGGGAAACAGTGTGGGGCTGGGAGAGGGGCTGAATAAAGGGAGCAAGTCAGGGTGACGCAGAAAGGAGTGGAAGAAAAGGAAAAGAGAACTCTCCCCCTTCTAGACTGTGAGCCCACTGTTGGGTAGGGACTGTCTCTATATGCTGCCAACTTGTACTTCCCAAGCGCTTAGTACAGTGCTCTGCACACAGTAAGCGCTCAATAAATATGACTGAATGAATGAATGAAGGGAAGGCCTCTTGGAGGAGATGTGTCTTCAGTAAAGCTTTGAAGGAGGGGAGAGTCACCGACTGACGGATCAAAGAGGGAGGGCATTTCTAGACTGTGAGCCCGCTGTTGGGTAGGGACCGTCTCTATATGTTGCCAACTTGGACTTCCCAAGCGCTTAGTACAGTGCTTCTGCACACAGTAAGTGCTCAATAAATAAGATTGAATGAATGAATGAAAATGCAGAAGGGAGTGGGAGATGAGGAAAAGTGGGGCTGAGTCTGGGAAGGCCTCTTGGAGGAGATGGGCCTTCAGTAAGGCTTTGAAGCGGGGGGGAGTCATTGTCCGGCGGGATTTGAGAAGGGATGGCATTCCAGGCCAGAATCAATCAATCAATCGTAATTATTGAGCACTTACTGTGTGCAGAGCACTGTACTAAGCGCTTGGGAAGTACAAGTTGGCAACATATAGAGACAGTCCCTACCCAACAGTGGGCTTACAGTCTAGAAGAAGCCTGCAGCCCCTCTCTCTGAAAAATGGGGTTTTAGGAACTGCATCCCTGAGGCCTCTGGAGTTAAAAGAAATTAAGTACAAAGCCGGAGGAGGAGGAGGAGGAGGAGGAGGAGGAAGAGGAGGAGGAGAAGGAGAAGGAGAAGGAGAAGAAGGAGGAGGAGGAGGAGGAGGAGGAGGAGGAAGAAGAAGAAGGAATAATAATAATAATAATGGCATTTATTAAGCGCTTACTATGTGCAAAGCACTGTTCTAAGCACTGGGGAGGTCACCAGGAGATCAGGTTGTCCCACGGGGGGCTCACAGTCTTAATCCCCATTTTCCAGATGTGGGAACTGAGGCCCAGAGAAGTGAAGTGACTTGCCCAAAGGCACCCAGCTGACAAGTGGCGGAGCCAGGATTTGAACCCATGACCCCTGACTCCAAAGCCCGGGCTCTTTCCACTGAGCCACGGTTAATCATTACTGTCCTTAAACAGGGAGGATAGGGTTCAGTATCCCCCACCTTTGCTCTCTCTCTCTGTCTCTCTCTCCTTGTATAAACTTTGCCCTTGTCTAGAGAATAAATCAGATGGGAAAACAACTTTTCAGGAAATCATTCGGCATCCAAACTTCTCTTTGCCCCCGGGGCGATTTGCTAAATCTTGTTTCCTCCACTTACCCAAGGCAGTCCTCCCAACCTGAGGCTTCACATTTCCTGCTCAATCGGTCGGTCACCCAGGGGTGCGTGCTGAGCGTTCTCTAGGTGCCAAACACTGTACTGATCACCTACCGCGGTGATCAGTAGGAACTGTGAGTACCATGTGGGCTGGGATTACATCTACCGACTCGATTAGATTGTACGTTGAGAAGCAGAGTGGCCTAGGAGATCGAGCCCGGGAGTCAGAAGGTCATGAGTTCAAATCCCGGCTCCGCCACACTTGTCAGCTGTGTGACTTTGGGCAAGTCACTTCACTTCTCTGTGCCGCAGTTACCTCATCTGTAAAACGGGGATTAAGACTGTGAGCCCCATGTGGGACAACCTGATCACATTGTAAACTCCCCAGCGCTTAGAACAGTACTTTGCACATAGTAAGCGCTTAATAAATGCCATAAAAAACCCCCCAAAACCCCGGGATTACATATGTTGACATCTGTCTCACCCCCCTACACTGTAAACCCGTTGAGGACAGGGATTGTCTCTCTTTATTGCTGTATTGTTCTTTCCAGGCACTTAGTACAGTGCTCTGCACACAGTAAGCACTCAATAAATACGAATGAATGAATAAATGACACGGACTGTGTCCAATCTGCTTTGCTTGCATCCACCCCAGCGCTTAGTACGGCCCCTGGCACATAGTAAGCGCTCACCAAATACAGTGATTATTATTATTACTCTTATTATTAGAGAAGCAGCGTGGCTCAGTGGAAAGAGCACGGGCTTTGGAGTCAGAGGTCATGGGTTCAAATTCCGGCTCTGTCAATTGTCAGCTGTGTGACTCTGGGCAGGTCACTTAACTTCTCTGTGCCTCAGTTCCCTCATCTGTAAATGGGGATGAAGACTGGGAGCCCCCGCCGTGGGACAACCTGATCACTTTGTAACCTCCCCAGCGCTTCGAACAGTGCTTTGCACATAGTAAGCGCTTAATAAATGCCATCATTATTATTATTATTACATTACTAAACGCTGAGCGCAGTGCGCTTTCCCCAGTAACGCTCGATAAATATCACTGAAGGGTTGATCGATTGCAGAGCACTGTACTAAGCACTTGGGAAAGGGCAATACAATCGGGAGACATCCCTTTTTTAAAATGATCTGTGTTAAGCGCTTACTATGTGCGGAGCACTGTACTAAAGCTCTGGGATTGAGATGAGTTAATCAGATCGGACGCAGTCCCACGTGGGGCTCACGGCCAAAACGAAGAGGGAAGACGGATTCTACCGGTGAAGAAACTGAGGCACAGAGCGGTTAAGTGACTTGTCCAAGGACTCACAACAGGTAAGTGGCGGAGCCGCGATTAGAATCCAGGTCCTTCTGACTCCCTCTGACCCCACTAGGCCAAGCTGCTTCTCCACAGCACTTTGTACAGTGTTCTGCACACAATAAGCCCTCAATAAATACCGCTGATTGATTTATTCTCCCATTGTCTTCTCCACAGTGAATTCCCACCAATAATATATAATTATTTAGAATTGTGGCTTTAATCGTTTAGACAGTGAGCCCCATTTGGGAAAGGGACTGTGTCCAACTTGTATCCGCCCCAGCGCTTAGAACAGTGCTTGACGCCTAGTAAGTAGTTAACAAATACCATCGTAATAACAATTTTTAAATGCTTGAATCTGCTCCTTGCAAATTGTTCTTGGGAAGAAAATTGGAAACTGAAATAAAAACATGTGAAGCTTCTTCAGTAATTGGATAACAGCTGCTCCACATAACGTTATAATTTTCTAAAAATCAGTTCGAGAGATGGTCTTCACTACCGCAAACCTTCCACTGAAACCCTTCTTTGAGTGTCATCCCTTAATAATAATGATGGTATTTGTTAAGCGCTTACTGTGTGCCAGGCACTGTTCTAAGCACCGGGGTGGATACAAGCAAATTGAGTTGGACACAGTCCCTGTCCCACGTGGGGCTCACAGTCTCAATCCCCATTTTAAAGATGAGGTAACTGAGGCCCAGAGAAGTGAAGTGACTTGCCCAAGGTCACCCAACAGACAAGTGGCAGAGGGAGATTAGAACCCATGACCCTCTGACTCCCAAGCCCGGGCTCTTTCCACTGAGCCACGCTGCTTCTCAGCTTTGCTTTGCACATAGTAAATGCTTAATAAATGCCATTATTATTATTATTATTATTATCCATCTCACCCTCTAGGTTGCAAGATTGTTTTGGGCGGGGAATCTGTTATATTGTTGGATTGGACTCTCCCAGGCGCTTAGTACAGTGCTCTGCACACAATAAGCAGCGTGGCTAAGTGGAAAGAGCATGGGCTTTGGAGCCAGAGGTCAGCGGTTCAAATCCCGGCCCCGCCACTTGTCAGCTGGGTGACTTTGGGCAAGTCACTTCAATTCTCTGGGCCTCAGTTACCTCATCTGTAAAATGGGGATGAAGACTGTGAGCCCCATGTGGGACAACCCGATTACCTTGTATCCCCCCCAGCGTTTAGAACAGTGCTTGGCACATAGTAAGCGCTTCACAAATACCAACATTTTTATTATTATCATTACTCTGATTATTATTATTCAGTTACCTCATCTGGAAAATGGGGATTAACAATGGGGATAATGGAGAAGCAGCACGGCTCAGTAGAAAGAGCCCGGGCTTTGGAGTCAGAGGTCATGGGTTCCAATCCCGGCTCCGCCACTTGTCAGCCGGGTGACTTTGGGCAAGTCACTTCGCTTCTCTGGGCCTCAGTTCCCTCATCTGGAAAATGGGGATGAAGACTGTGAGCCCCCCGTGGGACAACCTGGTCACCTTGTAACCTCACCAGCGCTTAGAACAGTGCTTGGCACATAGTAAGCGCTTAAGAAATGCTATTATTCTTATTATTCTTATTATTATTATTATTATTATGTGCTCTATAAATAGGATGGACTGACTGCCTTCTAGACTGTGAGACCGTTGTTGGGTAGGGACCGTCTCTACCTGTTGTAGATTTGTACTTTCCAAGCGCTTAGTACAGTGCTTTGCACACAGTAAGCGCTCAATAAATACGATTGAATGAATGAATGACGGACTGACTGCTAGGGATGAGGCAGAAAGATGGCGGGGTTCTGCCCTCTAGTGGTAAGGCAATGCCACTGCAGCCTTTTCTGCAGTATCTTAGAGATATAATAATAATAATAATAATAATAATGGCATTTATTAAGCGCTTACTATGTGCAAAGCACTGTTCTAAGCGCTGGGGAGATTACAAGGTGATCAGGTTGTCCCAAGTGGGGCTCCCAGTCTTCATCCCCATTTTCCAGATGAGGTAACAGGCACAGAGAAGTGAAGTGACTCGCCCAAAGTCACACAGCTGACAAGTGGCGGAGCCGGGATTTGAACCCGTGACCTCTGATTCCAAAGCCCGGGCTCCTTCCACTGAGCCACGCTGCTTCCCTGATTTAAGTCAATAATCAGAGTAATGATAATAATAATAATGTTGGTATTTGTGAAGCGCTTACTGTGTGCCAAGCACTGTTCTAAGCTCAGGGGGGATAGAAGGTTGTCCCACATGGGGCTCACAGTCTTCATCCCCATTTTACAGATGGGGTAACTGAGGCACAGAGAAGTGAAGTGAATTTTCCAAAGTCATCCTGCTGACAGTTGGCAGAGCCGGGATTAGAATCCATGACCTCTGACTCCCAAGCCCGGGCTCTTTCCTCTGAGCCTCGGAGAATAATAATGATGGTATTTGTTAAGCACTTACTATGTGCAAAGCACTGTTCATTCATTCATTCATTCAATCGTATTTATTGAGCACTTACTGTGTGCAGAGCACTGTACTAAGCGCTTGGGAAGTCCAAGTTGTCAACATCTAGACACGGTCCCTACCCAACAGTGGGCTCACAGTCTAGAAGGGGGAGACAGACAACAAGACAAAACATATTAACAAAATAAAATAAATAGAATAGTAAATATGGCCAAGTAAAATAAATAGAGTAATAAATCTGGACAAACATATATACAGGTTCCGTGGGGAGGGGAAAGAGGTAGGGTGGGAGGGATGGGGAGGAGGAGGAGAGGAAAAAATGGGCTCAGTGTGGGAAGGCCTCCTGGAGGAGGTGAGCTCTCAGTAGGGCTTTGAAGGGAGGAAGAGAGCTAGTTTGGCAGATGTGTGGAGGGAGGGCATTCCGGGCCAGGGGGAGGATGTGGTCCGGGGATCAATCAATCAATCAATCAATTGTATTTATTGAGCGCTTACTGTGTGCAGAGCACTGTACTAAGCGCTTGGGTCAACGGTGGGATGGGCAAGAAGAAGGCCCAGTGAGGAGGTGAGCGGTGGCAGAGGAGCGGAGGATGCGGGCTGGGCTGGAGAAGGAGAAGCACCTTCTGTGAGCCCCCAGTGGGACAACCTGATCACCTTGTTACCTCCCCAGTGCTTAGAACAGTGCTTTGCACATAGTAAGCGCTTAATAAATGCCATTATTATCATTATTATTGTTATTATAAGTCACTTCACTTCTCTGGGCCTCAGTTCCCTCATCTGTAATATGGGGATGAAGACTGTGAGCCCCCCATGGGACAACCCGATCACCTTGTCACCTCCCCAGTGCTTGGAACAGTGCTTTGCACATGGTGGGCGCTTAATAAATGCTATTATTGTTATTGTTACAAGTCACTTCACTTTTCTGGGTCTCAGTTACCTCAGCTGGAAAATGGGGATGAAGACTGTGAGCCCCCCGTGGGGCAACCCGATCACCTTGTCACCTCCCCAGTGCTTAGAACAGGGCTTTGCACATAGTAAGCACTTAATAAATGCTATTATTATTATTGTTATTATAAGTCACTTCACTTCTCTGGGCCTCAGTTCCCTCATCTGTAAAATGGGGATGAAGACTGTGAGCCCCCCGTGGGGCAACCCGATCACCTTGTCACCTCCCCAGCGCTTAGAACAGGGCTTTGCACATAGCAAGCACTTAATAAATGCTATTATTATTGTTATTATAAGTGACTTCACTTCTCTGGGCCTCAGTTCCCTCATCTGTAAAATGGGGATGAAGACTGTGAGCCCCCCGTGGGACAACCCGATCACCTTGTCACCTCCCTAGCGCTTAGAACAGTGCTTTGCACATAGTAAGCGCTTAACAAATATTATTATTATGTGTAAAATCTGTGAGCCCCCAGTGGGACAATCTGATCACCTTGTAACCTCCCCAGCGCTTAGAACAGTGCTTTGCACATAGTAAGCACTTAATGTGTCATTATTTTTATTATGTGTAAAATCTGTGAGCCCCCAGTGGGACAATCTGATCACCTTGTAACCTCTCCAGTGTTTAGAACAGTGCTTTGCACATAGTAAGTGCTTAATAAATGTCATTATTATTATTATTATGTGTAAAATCTGTGAGCCCCCAGTGGGACAATCTGATCACCTTGTAACCTCCCCAGTGCTTGGAACAGTGCTTTGCACGTGGTGGGCACTTAAATGCTATTATTATTATTGTTATGTCACTTCACTTTTCTGGGTCTCAGTTACCTCATCTGTAAAATGGGGATGAAGATTGTGAGTACCCCGTGGGGCAACCCGGTCACCTTGTCACCTCCCCAGCGCTTAGAACAGGGCTTTGCACATAGTAAGCACTTAATAAATGCTATTATTATTATTATTGTTATTATAAGTGACTTCACTTCTCTGGGCCTCAGTTCCCTCATCTGTAAAATGGGGATGAAGACTGTGAGCCCCCCGTGGGACAACCCGATCACCTTGTCACCTCCCCAGCGCTTAGAACAGTGCTTTGCACATAGTAAGCGCTTAACAAATATTTTTATTATGTGTAAAATCTGTGAGCCCCCAGTGGGACAATCTGATCACCTTGTAACCTCCCCAGTGCTTAGAACAGTGCTTTGCACATAGTAAGTGCTTAATAAATGTCATTGTTTTTATTATGTGTAAAATCTGTGAGCCCCCAGTGGGACAATCTGATCACCTTGTAACCTCCCCAGCGCTTAGAACAGTGCTTTGCACATAGTAAGCGCTTAATAAAATGTCATTATTATTATTATTATTATGTGTAAAATCTGTGAGCCCCCAGTGGGACAATCTGATCACCTTGTAACCTCCCCAGCGCTTAGAACAGTGCTTTGCACATAGTAAGCACTTAATAAATGTCATTATTTTTATTATGTGTAAAATCTGTGAGCCCCCAGTGGGACAATCTGATCACCTTGTAACCTCCCCAGCGCTTAGAACAGTGCTTTGCACATAGTAAGTGCTTAATAAATGTCATTATTATTATTATTATTATTATGTGTAAAATCTGTGAGCCCCCAGTGGGACAATCTGATCACCCTGTAACCTCCCCAGTGCTTAGAACAGTGCTTTGCACATAGTAAGCGCTTAATAAATGTCATTATTATTATTATTATTATGTGTAAAATCTGTGGGCCCCCAGTGGGACAATCTGGTCACCTTGTAACCTCCCCAGCGCTTAGAACAGTGCTTTGCACATAGTAAGCACTTAATAAATGTCATTATTTTTATTATGTGTAAAATCTGTGAGCCCCCAGTGGGACAATCTGATCACCTTGTAACCTCCCCAGCGCTTAGAACAGTGCTTTGCACATAGTAAGTGCTTAATAAATGTCATTATTATTATTATTATGTGTAAAATCTGTGAGCCCCCAGTGGGACAATCTGATCACCTTGTAACCTCCCCAGCGCTTAGAACAGTGCTTTGCACATAGTAAGCACTTAATAAATGTCATTATTTTTATTATGTGTAAAATCTGTGAGCCCCCAGTGGGACAATCTGATCACCTTGTAACCTCCCCAGCGCTTAGAACAGTGCTTTGCACATAGTAAGTGCTTAATAAATGTCATATCATTATTATTATGTGTAAAATCTGTGAGCCCCCAGTGGGACAATCTGATCACCTTGTAACCTCCCCAGCGCTTAGAACAGTGCTTTGCACATAGTAAGCACTTAATAAATGTCATTATTTTTATTATGTGTAAAATCTGTGAGCCCCCAGTGGGACAATCTGATCACCTTGTAACCTCCCCAGCGCTTAGAACAGTGCTTTGCACATAGTAAGCACTTAATAAATGTCATTATTTTTATTATGTGTAAAATCTGTGAGCCCCCAGTGGGACAATCTGATCACCTTGTAACCTCCCCAGTGCTTAGAACAGTGCTTTGCACATAGTAAGCGCTTAATAAATGTCATTATTATTATTATGTGTAAAATCTGTGAGCCCCCAGTGGGACAATCTGATCACCTTGTAACCTCCCCAGTGCTTAGAACAGTGCTTTGCACATAGTAAGCGCTTAATAAATGTCATTATTATTATTATTATTATTATGTGTAAAATCTGTGAGCCCCCAGTGGGACAATCTGGTCACCTTGTAACCTCCCCAGCGCTTAGAACAGTGCTTTGCACATAGTAAGCGCTTAATAAATGTCATTATTATTATTATTATGTGTAAAATCTGTGAGCCCCCAGTGGGACAATCTGATCACCTTGTAACCTCCCCAGCGCTTAGAACAGTGCTTTGCACATAGTAAGCGCTTAATAAATGTCATTATTATTATTATTATGTGTAAAATCTGTGAGCCCCCAGTGGGACAATCTGATCACCTTGTAACCTCCCCAGCGCTTAGAACAGTGCTTTGCACATAGTAAGCGCTTAATAAATGTCATTATTATTATTATTATGTGTAAAATCTGTGAGCCCCCAGTGGGACAATCTGATCACCTTGTAACCTCCCCAGCGCTTAGAACAGTGCTTTGCACATAGTAAGCGCTTAATAAATGTCATTATTATTATTATTATGTGTAAAATCTGTGAGCCCCCAGTGGGACAATCTGGTCACCTTGTAACCTCCCCAGTGCATAGAACAGTGCTTTGCACATAGTAAGCGCTTAATAAATGTCATTATTATTATTATTATTATGTGTAAAATCTGTGAGCCCCCAGTGGGGCAATCTGATCACCTTGTAACCTCCCCAGCGCTTAGAACAGTGCTTTGCACATAGTAAGCACTTAATAAATGTCATTATTTTTATTATGTGTAAAATCTGTGAGCCCCCAGTGGGACAATCTGATCACCTTGTAACCTCCCCAGCGCTTAGAACAGTGCTTTGCACATAGTAAGTGCTTAATAAATGTCATTATTATTATTATTATTATGTGTAAAATCTGTGAGTCCCCAGTGGGACAATCTGATCACCTTGTAACCTCCCCAGTGCTTAGAACAGTGCTTTGCACATAGTAAGCACTTAATAAATGCCATTATTATTATTATTAATAAATGCCATTATTATTATTAAGGAGAGAAGGGAGGTGAGGTAGGAGGGGGTGAGGTGATGGACAGCCGAGAGTGAGGAGTTTTTGCTTGATTCGTAGGTTGGCAGGCAGCCACTGGAGATTTTTGAGGAGGGGAGTGATATGCCCGGAATCTTTCTATATAAAAATAATCCAGGCAGCAGAGTGATGTATAGACTGAAGCGGGGAGAGGAGGAGGAAAGAGTGGGAAAGGAACAGGTCAAGGATGAAAGGGGGCTTATCGATAATGGAGCGGGGGTTCCAGAGGCCACACTTGGCAGCAGCTGTGGAGGGAGGGAAGGGATGGGTGGGAATAGGGAGAGGGATGGGAAGGATTTGCATGGGAATTAGTTGGTGAGGCCCCCCCCATCTTATCTCCTTCCCTTCCCCACAGCACCTGTATATATGTATCTATGGTTGTACATATTTATTACTCTATTTATTTATTTATTTATTTATTTTACTTGTACATTTCTATCCTATCTATTTTATTTCGTGGGTATGTTTGGTTCTGTTCTCTGTCTCCCCCTTTTAGACTGTGAGCCCACTGTTGGGTAGGGACTGTCTCTATACGTTGCCAATTTGTACTTCCCAAGCGCTTAGTACAGTGCTCTGCACATAGTAAGCGCTCAATAAATACGATTGATTGATTGATTGATTGATTGAGGGCCTAGGCTGGGAGAAGGGAGGAGAAAGGATTGGAAGGGAGGGGTTGAAGGTTGGCGCTGGTACAGAGAGATTCTGGAGAGGGGACAGGGGAAAGGGAGGGAAAGAGCTGGGTGGGAGAGGGGAAGGGGAAGGTGAGGACATTTATTACTCTATTTATTTATTTATTTTATTTGTACATATCTATTCTATTTATTTTCTTTTGTTAATACGTTTTGTTATGTTGTCTTTCTCCCCCTTCTAGACTGTGAGCCCGCTGTTGGGTGGAGACTGTCTCTATCTGTTGCCAACTTGGACTTCCCAAGCGCTTAGTCCAGTGCTCTGCACACAGTAAGCGCTCAATAAATACGATTGAATGAATAAATGACTCGGAAGGGCAGATGGGAGCGGGGGAATTGCCAGTTCATGATGAGGTCAGCAAGAGAAATGCCAGCACAGAGAGCAGTTAACGATTAACATGCAACAGCAACAATGAAAGAAGCGGATTCATTCATTCAGTCGTATTTATTGAGCGCTTACTGTGTGCAGAGCACCGTACTACTACTACTAATAATGATGACATTTGTTAAGCGCTTACTATGTGCAGAGCACTGTTCTGAGCGCTGGGGGTGGGGGGATACAAGGTGATCAAGTTGTCCCACGTGGGGCTCACAGTCTTCATCCCCCTTTTACAGAGGAGGGAACTGAGGCTCAGAGAAGTGAAGTGACTTGCCCCAGGTCACACAGCAGACATGTGGCATTTCTCCCCCTTTTAGACTGTGAGCCCACTGTTGGGTAGGGACTGTCTCTAGATGTTGCCAACTTGTACTTCCCAAGTGCTTAGTACAGTGCCCTGCACACAGTAAGCGCTCAATAAATACGATTGATGATGATGATGATGATGTGGCAGAGTTGGGATTCGAACCCATGACCTCTGACTCCAAAGCCCGGGCTCTTTCCACGCTGCTTCTCCCTACCCAACAGTGGGCTCACAGTCTAGAAGGGGGACACAGAGAACAAAACGAAACATATGAACAAAATAAAATAAATAGAATGAATATGCAGAAAGAAAATAAATAGAGTAATAAATCTGTACAAACATATATACATATATCCAGGTGCGTTGGGGAGGGGAAGGAGGTAAGATGGGGGGGATGGAGAGGGGGATGAGGGGGAGAGGAAGGAAGGGGCTCAATCTGGGATGGGGATTGAGACTGGAAGCCCCACGTGGGACAGGGACTGTGTCCAACCCAATTTACTTGTATCCCCCCCAGCACTTAGTACAGTGCCTGGCACATAATAATAATAATTATGGTATTTGTTAAACGTTCACTACGTGCCAGGCACTGTTCTAAGCGCTGGGGTAGAGACAAGACAATCAGGTGTCCCACGTGGGGCTCACAGTCTTAATCCCCATTTTACAGCTGAGGTAACTGAGGCACAGAGAAGTTAAGTGACTTGCCCAAAGTCACACAGTTGGCAAGTGGCGGAACTGGGATTAGAACTCACGCCCTCTGACTCCCAAACTCTTTCCATTAAGCCACTCTGCTTCTCCAAGCAACATAGTACATAGTAAGCGCTTAAGAAATATCACAGTTATTATTATTACTATTTTTAAAGACGTGCCCCCGCATTTCTCTGAATCCACTTCCTTTCCAGTCGGTGTTTTTTTAAATTGATGAATTTTAACTCGCTTTTACGGCTGATTGGATTATGTCTGGGCTGGCCTATGGAAATGTAGCAGGAGCACTGATTGAGCGGAGCACTGTACTAGGCGTTTGGGAAGTACAGATGAAAGGAGTAATGCATGCCCTGCATTCTCTAGACTGTCAGCTCATTATGGGCAGGGAATTTGTCCAGAAGGGCAGAATAAAGGAGGGACATAATTATTATTATTGTTATGGTATTTGTTAAGTGCTTACTATGTGCCAGGCACTGTACTAAGCGCCGGGGTGGACACTAGCAAATCGAGTTGGACACAGTCCCTGTCCCACGTGAGGCTCACAGTCTTAATCCCCATCTTTTAAATCCCGAACATAGTAACATGTATATATGTTTGTACATATTTTTTTTTTACTCTATTTATTTATTTATTTATTTTATTTGTACATATCCTATTTATTTTATTTTGTTAGTATGTTTGGTTTTGTTCTCTGTCTCCCCCTTTTAGACTGTGAGCCCACTGTTGGGTAGGGACTGTCTCTATATGTTGCCAATTTGTACTTCCCAAGCGCTTAGTACAGTGCTCTGCACATAGTAAGCGCTCAATAAATACGATTGATGATGATGATGATGATAGTAAGCGCTTAACAAATACCATCATTATTTTTGTGAGCCCGTGAGCCCACTGTTGGATAGGGACCGTCTCTATATGTTGCCAACTTGTACTTCCCAAGCGCTTAGTCCAGTGCTCTGCACACAGTAAGCGCTCAATAAATACGACTGATTGATTATCATCATGTCACAATCCCAGGGCAGAGCACAGCGTGGTTACCCACCGCGAGCCCTCAAACCCAGGGGAATCGCTCCTCCACGATTCATTCATTCACTCAATCGTATTTATTGAGCGCTTACTGTGTGCAGAGCACTGGACTAAGCACTTGGACAGTACAATGCGGCAACAAATCAATCAAATGGACAACAAGATCCTTAAGGCAACGTTGACAATGAATTTGACCCAGTTAAACGGTAACCAGAATTAAAATTCAGGCCAAAGTTTTTCTTGCAAAATCAGAGTACTAGATATGCTTCCCCACCAATCTCCCCCCGGCTCCGGAATTTTTACACCCGCTCCCAAATCTGGAGTCACCGAGGGCTCGGTGTTCCCTGAGGAAAAGGAAGCGTCTTTCTACCCAAGGTCAGTCTGCCTTTCCTGGTCTTGAAATCCCAGCCTGGAATGGGGGCCGGGATGGGCAGGAACCCCTTCCAGCGGGAGAAGGCACCCGAACGATCGGGAAGATCTCGTTTTGCGAGAAAGCTAGGCCCCGGCCCTGGGGAAGTGGGATTCTGGTCTGCGTGCGAAGGTCACGGGTTCTAATCCCACCTCTGTGACCTTGAGCAAGTCACTTCACTTCTCTGGGCCTCAGTTAACCTCATCTGAGAAGCTCAGTGGAAAGAGCCCGGGCTTTGGAGTCAGAGGTCATGGGTTCAAATCCCGCTCCGCCAATTGCCAGCTGGGTGACTTTTAGACCGTGAGCCCGCTGTTGGGTAGGGACTGTCTCTATATGTTGCCAATTTGTACTTCCCAAGCGCTTAGTACAGTGCTCTGCACATAGTAAGCGCTCAATAAATACGATTGATGATGATGATGATGACTTTGGGCAAGTCACTTCACTTCTCTGGGCCTCAGTTCCCTCATCTGGAAAATGGGGAGTAAGGCTGTGAGCCCCCCGTGGGACAACCTGATCACCTGGTAACTTCTCCAGTGCTTAGAACAGTGCTTTGCACGTAGTAAGCGCTTAATAAATGCCGTCGTTATTATTATTATTATCTGGAAAATGGGGATTGAGACTGTGAGCCCCTTGTGGGACAGGGACTGTGCCTGCCCACATTTGTTTGAATTCACCACAGCATTTTATTCAGTTCCTGGCCCATAATAAGTGCTTCACAAATGCCCTTTGTTATTATTAATATTAATATTAACGATTATTGTTATTATATGTAATATATAATGATATTATATATTATATGCAACATATAATAACATTCATTCATTCAATCATTATTTATTGAGCCCTTACTGTGTGCAGAGCACTGTACTAAGTGCTTGGGAAGTACAAGTTGGCAACATATATATTATATTATATTATATTATATTGTATTATATTATATTATATATTATATCATATCATATCATATCATATCATATTATATTATATTATATTATATTATTATATTATATTTTATATTATATTGTGTTGTGTTGTGTTGTGTTATATTACATTATACTATATGGTATTCTATTCTATTATGTTATGTTATATTATATTATACTATATTATATTATATTATATTATATTATATTGCATTGTATTGTGTTATATTATGTTATGTTATATTATATTGTATTGTATTATATTGTATTATTAGCATTAATAAAAACTATTATTGTTATTATATGTAATATATAATAATATTGATATATTATATATTAATGAATTGTTATATTATTATATTATATAGCATATAGTATTATCTATTACTTATAATAACAATAATGGTTATTATTAATGCTAATGATATAATATGAGTATATAATATAGTATATTATATTATTATATGTTGCCTATAATAGTTATTATCAATATCAGCAATACTATAATTATATCATATAACGTATGATTCATTATATGTAGTGTAATTTATGTATAATATATAATAGTATATATAATATATAGCAGTATATATAATACATAATAGTATGTAAAAATAATATAATATATTGTTATAATGATATTATTATATTATATTATATTATATTATATTATGTTATGTTATGTTATATTATGTTATGTTATGTTATGTTATATTATATCATATTATATTATTATTATTATTGGTCCAGGGGGAAGGCCCGTGCGATTCTGGTCCTGAGGGAAGACCTGGTGAGATGGGGGTTGTTAACTGAGCGTCATGAGGCGGGACCACCCCTCCATCCAGAAGGGGCCGGGGAAGGGGGTGCGCACCTGGGGGAAGATGGACTCAGTGCTGGTGCGTTCTGTCCCTCAGGGGAGCATGATAGACACCATGTCTACCAAGGCCGGGGACAGGAACGAAGAGAAGGAGGGGAGCATGACAGACACCACGTCTGCCAAGGCCGGGGACAGGAACGAAGAGAAGGAGAACTGTCCCTCGCTTCAGGTGGATGAGCAGCACCAGTTCAGAAGAGGTAAAGACGTGGGCCTGGGCCCTGGGACACCCTTTTTTTTTAATTTAATGGAATTTATTAAGCGCTTACTATGTGCAAAGCACTGTTCTAAGCACTAGGGAGTTTACAAGGTGATTAGGTTGTCCCACGGGGGGCTCACAGTCTTCATCCCCATTTTACAGATGAGGTAACTGAGGCCCGGAGAAGTGAAGTGACTTGCCCAAAGTCACGCAGCTGACGAGTGGTGGAGCCAGGATTTGAACCCATGACCTCTGACTCCAAAGCCTGGACTCTTTCCACTGAGCCACGCTGCTTTCTCACCGGGTAGGAGACAGAGGGGCCTAGTGGAAAGAGCACAGATCTGAGAGTCAGAAGGCCTGGGTTCTAAACCCGGCCTTGCCACTTGTCTGCCGTGTGACCTGGGAATCAGAAGGTCATGGGTTCTAATTCCGGCTCTGCCACTTGTCTGCCGTGTGACCGTGGGCAAGTCACTGCACTTCTCCGGGCCTCAGTTCCCTCAGCTGTAAAATGGGGTTTGAGTCTGTGAGCCCCATGTGGGACAAGGGACTTTGTCCAATCTCCCCCACACACCCCCACAGCCTACCTCCTTCCGCTCCCCGCAGCACTTATTTTACTTGTACATATTTACTCTTATTTATTTTGTTAATAATAATAATAATAATGGCATTTATTAAGCGCTTACTATGTGCAAAGCACTGTTCTAAGCGCTGGGGGGGTTACAAGGTGATGAAGTTGTCCCACGGGGGGCTCACAGTCTTAATCCCCATTTTACAGATGAGGTAACTGAGGCGCAGAGAAGTTAAGTGACTTGCCCAAAGTCACACAGCTGACAATTGGCGGAGGCAGGATTTGAACCCATGACCTCTGACTCCAAAGCCCATGCTCTTTTCCACTGAGCCACGCTGCTGTTAATGATGTGCTTATAGCTATAATTCTATTTATTCTGTCGGTTTTGACACCTGTCTACGTGTTTTGTTGTCTGTCTCCCCCTTCTAGATTCATCTGTAAAATGGGGATTAAGACTGTGAGCCCCCCATGGGGCCACCTGATCACCTTGTAACTTCCCCAGCGCTTAGAACAGTGCTTTGCACATAGTAAGCGCTTAATAAATGCCATTATTATTATTATTATTATTATCATTAGACTGTGAGCCCCTTGTTGGGTAGGGACCATCTCTATATGTCAGTGCTAAGAACAGTGCTTTGCACATAGTAAGCGCTTAATAAATGCCATTATTATTATTATTATTAACATTAGACTGTGAGCCCCTTGTTGGGTAGGGACCATCTCTATATGTCAGCGCTTAGAACAGTGCTTTGCACATAGTAAGCGCTTAATAAATGCCATTATTATTATTATGTTGCCGGTTTGTACTTCCCAAGCGCTTAGTACAGTGCTCTGCACACAGTAAGCGCTCAATAAATACAATTGATTGATTGACCTTGGGCCGGTCACTTCACTCATTCATTCAATCGTATTTATTGAGCGCTTACTGTGTGCTAAGCGCCCGGGAAGTCCAAGTCGGCAACATATAGAGACGGTCCCCACCCAACAATGGGCTCACAGTCTAGAAGGGGGAGACAAGGAATAAAACAAGAAGACAGGTGTCAATATCATCAGAATAAATAGAATTATAGCTCTATACAGATCATTAATAAAATAAAGAGAGTAATAAATATGTACAAATATACATAAGTGCTGTGGGGAGGGGAAGGGAGGGAGGGGAGGAGGAGGAGAGGAAAAGGTACTTTTCTGTACCTCAGTTGTCTCATCTGTAAAGCTTCCAATCTGATTTGCTTCTATCCACCCCAGCGCTTAGTACAGTGTCTGGCGCATAGAAAGCGCTTAACAAATGCCATGATGATCACGATTATTTTTATTCTTATTTTTGCTATTAATAAGCATTACTAAGGTCACATCTTCTCCACGAGGCCTTCACCACTTAAGCCCTCTTTTTCCCAGATCGCTCTCCCTTCTGCGCTGTCTACTGAGTTGGATGGGCAACTTTTGGGCATTTGATATTCGCCACCCCCACAATCTCAGAGCACTTGTGTATTTATCTTTGAATCATACACTATAAATTACTTATTTATTCATGTTAATGTCCCTAGACTGCAAGCTTGTTGCGGGCAGGGATCGTGTCCGCTAATTCTGTTGTATCGTACTCTCCCAAGAGCTTAGTACGGTGCTCTGCACGTAGTAAGCGCTCAATAAATACCATTGATTGATGGGTCGATTGATTGTAAAATGGGGGCTAAGACTGTGAGCCCGATGTGGCTTGATTGTATCTGCCCCAGCGCTTAGAGCCCACTGTCTCTATATGCTGCCAACTTGTACTTCCCAAGCGCTTAGTACAGTGCTCTGCACACAGTAAGCGCTCAATAAATATGATTGATTGATTGATTAGAACAGTGTCTGGCACAGAGTAAGCACTTTGCCGGTCTACTTGTTTAGCTTTGTGGTCTGTCTCCCCCTTCTAGACCGTGAGCCCGTTGTTGGGTAGGGATTGTCTCCATCTGTTGCCGAATTGTGTTTCCAAGCGCTTAGTCCAGTGCTCTGCACACAGTAAGCGCTCAATAAATACGACAATGAGTGAAAGAAATGCCTTTTTAAAAAACAAACAAGCAAACAAAAGGCTCCCTTAGAACCCGGACAAGCCTGTGGGAGTGTCTGGTTGATGGGTGTCTTCTGCGGCTCAAGGCAGCTCTAATAATAACAATAATAATAACAATTCCAATTTCTCTAGCCTGTAAGTTCATTTTGGTCAGGGGAACATATCTTGTAGAGAAGCAGCGTGGGTCAGTGGAAAGAGTCTGGGCTTTGGATTCGGAGGTCATGGGTTCAAATGCCGACCAGCTGTGTGACTTTGGGCGAGTCACTTCACTTCTCTGTGCCTCAGTTCCCTCATCTGTAAAATGGGGATAAAGACTGTGAGCTCCCCTCACCGGGGGACAATCTGATCACCTTGTAACCTGCCCAACGCTGCACATGGTAAGTGCTTAATAAATGCCATAATTATTATTATTATTATTATTATTATTAATTATTATTATTATCAGCTCTTTTACATTGTCCTCTCCCAAGTACTGAGCACAGTGCTTGGCATGCAGTAAGTGCTTAACAAATAGCGCAATTATTATTCAATCAATCAATCATATTTATTGAGGGCTTACTGTGGGCTCAGTGCAGTGCTCTGCACATAAGTAAGCCCTCAATAAATATGATTGATTGATTGAATAACAATTGTGGTATTTATTAAGCACTTACTCTATAATAATGTTGGTATTTGTTAAGGGCTTACTATGTGCCAAGCACTGTTCTGGGCGCTGGGGTAGCTACAAGACGATGGGGTTGGACTCTGCCTCTGTCCCTGTAGACTGTGCGCTCACTGTGGGCAGGGATCGTCACTCTTGCTCAGTGGAAAGAGCCCGGGCTTTGGAGTCAGAGGTCGTGGGTTCGAATCCCGACTCCACCACATGTCCGCTGTGTGATCTTGGGTAAGTCACTTAACTTCTCTGGGCCTCAGTGACCTCATCTGGAAAATGGGGATTAAGACTGTGAGCCCCACGTGGGACAACCTGATCACCCTGTATCCTCCCCAGTGCTTAGAACAGTGCTTTGCACATAGTAAGCGCTTAACAAATGCCAATTATATATATATATATATATATATATATATATATTGTACTTTCCCAAACGCTCTGTACACAGTGAGATACAAGCGAATGAACAGAGCTGAAGGCAGGTCTGGTGAGCTCTAGGGAAGCCTGGTGAGTATCAACCATGCCTAGTGGTTAGAGCCCAGGCTTGGGAGTCAGAACGGCTCTCAGGTCATGGGTTCAAGTCCTGACTCCTCTAAATGTCAGCTGTGTGACTTTGGGGAAGTCACTTCACTTCTCTGGGCCTCAGTTCCCTCATCTGGAAAGTGAGGTTTAAGACTGTGAGCACCCCCGTGGGACAACCTGATGGTCTTGTAACCTCCCCAGTGCTTAGAACAGTGCTTTGCACATAGTAAGCGCTTAACAAATGCCATTATTATTATTATTATTATTAGAGCACTCAAAGAGATTTTGGAGGGCTCAAGACTGCTCTGGCAACCACTAAGGGAATCTACAAGCTCAGGGTTCCCCTCAGGATCTGGAGTCGTGAGGACCAAGATCATCAATCGTATTTATTGAGCGCTTACTGTGTGCAGAGCACTGTACTAAGCGCTTGGGAAGTCCAAGTTGGCAACATATAGAGACAGTCCCTACCCAACAGTGGGCTCACAGTCTAGAAGGGGGAGACAGAGAACAAAACCAAACATGTTAACAAAATAAAATAAATAGAATAGATATGTACAGGTAAAATAAATAAATAAATAAATAGAGTAATAAATATGTACAAACATATATACAGGTGCTATGGGGAAGGGAAGGAGGTAAGATGGGGGGATGGAGAGGGGTGATGGCTCTCACCCAAGATGGCTCTGAGGGGCTCTGGGAGGTTCTGGGAGGGTTTAAGATGAATTTGGGAGGTCCTAGAATTTGGGAAGGCAGCTCAAGGACACTATAATAATAATAATAATAATAGTAATGGTATTTGTTAAGCACTTACTACGTGTGAAGCATTCATTCATTCATTCAATCGTATTTATTGAGCACTTACTGTGTGCAGAGCACTGGACTAAGCTCTTGGAAGTCCAAGTCGGCAACATATCGAGACGGTCCCTACCCCACAAGGGGCTCACAGTCTGGAAAGGGGAGACAGACAGTCAATCAATCAATCAATCAATCGTATTTATTGAGCGCTTACTGTGTGCAGAGCACTGTACTAGCGCTTGGGAAGTACAAGTTGGCAACATATAGAGATGGTCCCTACCCAACAGTGGGCTCACAGTCTAAAAGGGGGAGACAGAGAACAAAACCAAACATACTAACAAAACAAAATAAATAGAATAGATATGTACAGGTAAAATAAGTAAATAGAGTAATAAATATGTACAAACATCTATGCATATATACAGGTGCTGTGGGGAAGGGAAGGAGGTAAGATGGGGGGATGGAGAGGGGGACAACAAAACAAAACATGTTCTAAGCGCTGAGGGAGATACAAGGTGATCAGGTTGTCCCACGTGGGGCTCACAGTCTTCAACCCCATTTTACAGTTGAGGTAACTGAGGCCCAGAGAAGTTGTGCCTTGCTTAAAGTCACACAGCAAGCTCTGGGGGAGTCTAGGAGGTTCAAGATGGCTCTAGAGGGGCTGTCAGGGCCACCCCTGACCACCGGCCAGGGGAATCGACTTGACACCTGTCTCCATGTTTTGTTTTGTTGTCCGTCTCCCCCTTCTAGACTGTGAGCCCACTGTTGGGTAGGGACCGTCTCTATATGTTGCCGACTTGTCCTTCCCAAGCGCTTAGTACAGTGCTCTGAACATGGTAAGCGTTCAATAAATACGATTGAATGAATGGACCCATATAGACCCAATATATACAGCACCTGTATATATGTATATATGTTTGTATATATCTGTTGCTCTATTTATTTATTTATTTTACTTGTACATATCTATTCTATTTATTTTATTTTGTTAGTATGTTTGGTTTTGTTCTCTGTCTCCCCCTTTTAGACTGTGAGCCCACTGTTGGGTAGGGACTGTCTCTATATGTTGCCAACTTGTACTTCCCAAGCGCTTAGTCCAGTGCTCTGCGCACAGTAAGCGCTCAATAAATACGATTGATGATGATGATGATGATGATCCCTGTCCCACATGGTTCTCGCGGTCTAAGAGGGAGTAGAACCGAATCCCCGTTTGACAGTCGAGGAAACCGAGGCACAGTGAAGTGACTTTTCCAAGGTCACAACGGGCAGAGCCGGGATCAGAACTCGTGACTTGCTGCTGGTCACGCTGCTTCGGGGTCCCGGGTTCAGGGGGCGTTGGGGGGGGGTCTCTGTGTCCTCAGTGCCGGACTGCTGTTCCATGAGGTACATCCTGGCTTGCATCTTCTTCTTCACCACCTTCCTGACCTATTCCCAACGGAATGTGCTCAACATCACTATCGTCGCCATGGTGAACGGCACGGACCCCGGGAAGGCGGGCAACGTCTCCTCAGCCGGATTTCATGAGGGGATCAGGCCCAAGGTCAGTCTTCCGGGCTCTTCCTCTTCTTGAGCCCACTGTTGGGTCTCTATATGTCGCCAACTTGTACTTCCCAAGCGCTTAGTCCAGTGCCCTGCACACAGTAAACGCTCAATAAATACGATTGAATGAATGAGTGGTGTGGATAGGGCTGAACGGCCAGCTCTTCCACAGATTCTGGTGATCTGGAGTTCCCCTGTTGGCCTAGTTATGCTCCCTCGGACTCAATCAATCAGTCCATCAGTGGTATTTATTGAGCGTTCTCTATCCACCGGCCAAGCTGTCCTCTCCCCATCGCTCGGCAGAGTGCTCTGCACACAGTAAGCGCTCTAAAAGTCCCATCGATTGAGGTGGGGCATCTCGGTCTCCGGCAGCCTCCCGTCTACAACTGGAACTCGGAGGTCCAAGGCATGCTGCTCAGCTCCATCTTCTTCGGCTGCATGGTGACCACGATCCCGGCGGGATACCTGGCGACGGTCTTCGGCGGGAGATTGACGGGGGGCATTGGAGTCTACCTCAGCACCCTCCTCACCCTCCTCAGCCCCTGGGCGGCCGACATGGGCGTCACCTGCTTCTCCTTGCTGCGGGCCCTGCAGGGCATCAGCCAGGTGTGGACTAGGAGGTGGGGCCGTTGTGGGGTGGGCTCATTGAGGGCTGGGGCCATTGTGGGGTGGGGGGTCATTGTAGGGTGGGGCCATTGTGGGGTGGGGGCATTGTAGGGTGGAACCGTCGAGGGGTGGGGTCACTGTGGGATGGGGCCATTGTGGATGGGGTCATTGTGAGATGGGGCCATTGAGGGGTGGGGCCATTGTGGATGGGGTCATTGAGGGGTGGGGCCATTGAGGGAAGGGGCCATTGTGGGGTGGTACCATTGTGGGGTGGAACCATTGAGGGATGGGGTCATTGAGGGCTGGGGCCATTGTGGGATGGGGGCATTGACGGGTGGGGCCATTGTGGGGCGGGTCATTGAGGGCTGGGGCCATTGTGGGGTGGGGTCATTGTAGGGTGGGGTCATTGAGGGGTGGGGCCATTGTGGGATGTGGGTCATTGAGGGGTGGGGCCATTGTGGGATGGGGTCATTGAGAGGTGGGGCCATTGAGGGGACGGGCCATTGTGGGGTGGGGCCATTGTGGGGTGGGACCATTGTGGGGTGGGACCATTGAGGGATGGGGCTATTGTGGGTTGGGGCCATTGTGGGGTGGGACCATTGAGGGGTGGGGTCATTGCGGGGTGGGGCTATTGCGGGATGGGACCGTTGAGGGGTGGGGCCATTGTGGGGTGGGACAACTGATGGGTGGGGCCATTGAGGGGTGGGGGCCATTGTGGGATGGGGCCATTGAGGGGTGGGGCTATTGCGGGATGGGACCGTTGAGGGGTGGGGCCATTGTGGGATGGGGTCACGGTGGGGTGGGACAATTGAGGGGTGGGGCCATTGTGGGGTGGGGCCATTTAGGGGTGGGCCATTGAGGGGTGGGGCCATTGTGAGGTGGGACAATTGATGGGTGGGGGCATTGTGGGGTGGGGCCATTATGGGGTGGGACCATTGAGGGGTGGAGCCATTGAGGGGTGGGACCACTGTTGGGTAGGGACTGTCTCTATATGTTGCCAACTTGTACTTCCCAAGCACTTAGTACAGTGCTCTGCACACAGTAAGCGCTCAATAAATATGATTGATTGATTAATTGATTGATTGAGGGGTGGGGCTATTGTGGGGTGGGACCATTGTGGAGTAGGGTCATTGGGAGGTGGGACCATTGAGGGGTGGGGTCATGGAGGTGTGAGACCATTGTGAGCCCGTTTTAGACTGTGAGCCCACTGTTGGGTAGGGACTGTCTGTATATGTTGCCAACTTGTACTTCCCAAGCACTTAGTACAGTGCTCTGCACACAGTAAGCGCTCAATAAATACGATTGATTGATTGATTGTGGAGTCATGGGGGGGCGGGACACATCGGTGTTGTAAAGGGACAGGGCCACGGCCTAGTGGTTAGTGCCTGGGGCTGGGAGACAAGAGGGCCTGGGTTGATGATGATGGTATTTGTTAAGCGCTTACTATGTGCAAAGCACTGTTCTAAGTGCTGGGGAGGTTACAAGGAAATCAGATTGTCCCCCGGGGGGCTCACAGTCTTCATCCCCCTTTTCCAGATGGGGGAACTGAGGCACAGAGAACGATGATGATGCTATTTGTTAAGCGCTTTCATTCAGTCCTACTTATTGAGCGCTTACTGCGTGCGGAGCACTGTGCTAAGCGCTTGGAAAGTACAGCTCAGCAATAAAGAGACAATTCAATCAATCGTATTTATTAAGCACTTACTGCGTGCAGAGCACCGTACTAAGCTCTTGGAAAGTACAATTCAGCAATAGAGACAATTCATTCAGTCAGTCTTATTTATTGAGCGCTTACTGCGTGCAGAGCACTGTATTAAGCACCTGGAAAGTAAAATTTGGCACTAGAGATAATTCATTCAGTCAGTCATTTATTGAGCGCTTACTGCATGCAGAGCACTGTGCTAAGTGCTTGGAAAGTACAATTCAGCAACAGAGACATTCAGTCATTCAGTCTTATTTATTGAGCGCTTACTGCATGCAGAGCACTGTGCTAAGCGCTTGGAAAGTACAATTCAGCAACAGGGACATTCAGTCATTCAGTCTTATTTATTGAGCGCTTACTGCATGCAGAGCACTGTGCTAAGCGCTTGGAAAGTACAATTCAGCAACAGAGACATTCAGTCATTCAGTCTTATTTATTGAGCGCTTACTGCGTGCAGAGCACTGTACTAAGCGTTTGGAAAGTACAATTCGGCAGTAGAGACAATTCATTCAGTCAGCCTTGCTTATTGAGCGCTTACTGTGTGCAGAGCACTGTACTAAGCGCTTGGAAAGTACAATTCAGCAACAGATAGAGACAATTCAGTCATCCAGTCTTATTTATTGAGCGCTTACTGCATGCAGAGCACTGTGCTAAGCTCTTGGAAAGTACAATTCGGCGAGACAATTCATTCAGTCAGTCTCGTTTATTGAGCACTTACTGCTTGCAGAGCACTGTACTAAGCGCTTGGAAAGTACAATTCAGCAACAGAGACAATTCAGTCATTTATTGAGCGCTTGCTGCGTGCAGAGCACTGTACTAAGCGCTTGGGAAGCACAATTCGGCCATAGATAGGGACAATCCCTACCCAACACCAGGCTCACAACGGCCTTACAGCCTCGAGGTTCTAATCTCAGCCCCACCACCTGCTGTGTGACCTTGGGCGAGTCACTGGGCTTCTCTGGGCCTCGGTTCCCTCCTCCGTAAAATGGGGTTTAAGACAGCGAGCCCCATGAGGGACAGGGACCGCGTCCGACCCAATTCGCCCGCGTCAATCAATCAATCAATCAATCAATCGTATTTATTGAGCGCTTACTATGTGCAGAGCACTGTACTAAGCATCCACCCCGGCGCTTAGTACAGCAACTGGCTTAACAACTACCACAGTTATTGCCCCTCGAACCGACCCCAGGGTCAACGGACGGCACGTGTTGAGCGGCTGCTGTTGTGCGTGTGTGTTGTGGTGTGTAGTAGACTGTGGGCCCACTGTTGGGTAGGGACTGTCTCTATATGTTGCCAATTTGTACTTCCCAAGCGCTTAGTACAGTGCTCTGCACATAGTAAGCGCTCAATAAATACGATTGATTGATTGATTGATAGTAGGCGTTGTGTGGCGGGCTTCCCCTCTGCTGCAGGCGCTGGTTTTAATGGGCATCCTGGGTTTGTTGGCCAAATGGTCGCCTCCCCTGGAACGCAGCCGCCTCGTGAGCTTGTCCATCTCAGGTAAGGCCGCCGGGGTCCCCCAGCCCCCCAACTTCATTTTATTCCCATTTTCTCGATCTTATTACCATTATTATTATCACTCTGGCATTCGTTGAGCGCGTACTATGTGTCAAGCGCTGCTCTAAGCGCCGGGGCAGAGGCAAGGTCATCAGGTTGTCCCATGGCGGGTTCACAGTCCTAATCCCACTTTTCCAAGATGAGGGAACCGAGGCCCGGAGAAATACGATCAAGTACGACGGCGCTCGTAATAATTATAATAATTATGGTATTGGTTGAGTGCTTACTAAGCGCCGGGGTGGCGACGAGCCTATCAGCTAGGAGATGTGTGTTGTCATTAAATAGGGATCTTACCTCCTTCCCTTCCCCACAGCACCTGTATATATGTATATCATCATCGTCATCATCATCAATCGTATTTATTGAGCGCTTACTGTGTGCAGAGCACTGTACTAAGCGCTTGGGAAGTCCAAGTGGGCAACATATGTTTGTACATATTTATTACTCTATTTACTGATTGATTTATTTTACTTGTACCTATCTATTCTATTTATTTTATTTTGTTAGTATGTTTGGTTTTGTTCTCCGTCTCCCCCTTTTAGACTGTGAGCCCGCTGTTGGGTAGGGACCGTTTCTATACGTTGCCAACTTGGACTTCCCAAGCGCTTAGTACAGTGCTCTGCACACAGTAAGCGCTCAATAAATACGATTGATTGATTGATTATCTTGAGATCCCATTGGGAAAATCGCGATTTCCGTTCCTTGCGCTTCCCTACACTAAGCGCTTGGGAAGCACGATTCAGCAACGGAGACAGTTCATTCATTCAATCTTATTTATTGAGCACTTACTGCGTGCAGAGCACTGTATTGAGCACCTGGAAAGCGCAATTCGTCAATAGAGGCAATTCATTTGGTCACTCAATATACTAGGCGCTGCAGCCTAGTGGATAGAGCCCAGGCGTGGGAGTCGGAAGGACCTGAGTTCTAATCCCAGCTCCGTCGCTTGCCTTTCGTGTAATCTTTGACAAGTCACTTCACTTCTCTGGGCCTCAGTTGCCTCATTGCTAAATTGGGATGGTGAGTTCCGTGTGGGACGTATATATATGTATACACGTATATATGTATATATATATGTAATAATAATAATGATAATAATGATGGCTACTATGTGCCAAGCACTGTTCTAAGCACTGGGGAGGCTACAAGGTGATCAGGTTGTCCCACGGAGGGCTCACAGTCTTCATCCCCATTTTCCAGATGAGGGAACTGAGGCCCAGAGAAGTGAAGTGACTTGCCCCAAGTCACACAGCGGACAACTGGCAGAGCCGGGATTTGAACCCGTGACCTCTGACTCCAAAGCCCGGGCTCTTTCCACTGAGTCACGCTGCTTCTCCGGTTTGTACTGGAGCGCTTACTGCGTGCACAGCACTGTACTAACTGTTAGGGAGAGGACACTAGAAAAAAAGTAGCAGACACGTTCCCTGCCCATGAGGAACTGACAGCCCAGAGGAGCTTTCATTGAAGGCTTATTGTGTGCCCAGCACTGTACTAAGCATTTGGAAAAGGACATTAGAACAGGATAGCAATATAAGAATATATTATAAATATTATATTATTATATAATATAATATATTTATATAATATATAATATGATATTATATTAATATGTTACATTATATATTATATAATAATTATAAAAATATGATAATTATGTTATATATTATATTGTTATGTTATAATAATATAATATTATTATATTATAATCATATATATTATATATATATATCAGGGAAGCGGCGAGGCTTAGTGGCTAGAGCACGGGCCTGGGATTCTGAACCCAGGACCTTATCTCAGGTCCGCCCCATGTCTGCTGTGTGACCTTGGGGAAGTCATTTGACTTCTCTGGGCCTCAGTTCCCTCATCTGTAAAATGGGGATGAAGACCGTGAGCCCCTGGTGGGACGGGGACTTTGTCCAATCTGATTAGTCTGTATCTAACCCAGCACTTTGAACAGTGCTTGACACATAGTAAGCACTTAACAAATGCCATTATTTATTATTATTATTATTATTATTGTTATTGTTATTATTATTACAACATAACCGAGCTGGTAGAGATGTTCCTTACCCTTGACCAGCTTACCCTCTAGAAGGGGATACCGACATACATCTGGAACCAACAGACACATACATCCAACTATACAAACTCCTACAACTATACAAACTGGACAAACTCAAACTATACAAACCCCCCTCCTCCCCCTCCCAATCCCCCTGCCTTACCTCCTTCCCCTCCCCACAGCACCTGTGTATATGTATATATGTTTGTACGCATTTATTACTCTATTTATTTACTTATTTTATTTGTACATATTTATTCTATTTATTTTATTTTGTTAAGATGTTTTGTTTTGTTCTCTGTCCCCCCTTCTAGACTGTGAGCCCACTGTTGGGTAGGGACCGTCTCTAGATGTTGCCAACTTGTACTTCCCAAGCACTTAGTACAGTGCTCTGCACACAGTAAGCGCTCAATAAATACAATTGAATGAATGAATGAATGAATGAATGAATGAATGAGTCTGTATCTAACGCAGCACTTTGAACAGTGCTTGACACATAGTAAGAGCTTAACAAATGCCATTATTATTATTAGTATTTATTATTATTATTATTATATTACGATATAACCGACCTGGTAGAGATGTTCCTTACCCTTGACCAGCTTACCCTCTAGAAGAGGATACCGACATACATCTGGAACCAACAGACACATGCGTCCAACTACACAAACTCCTACAACTATACAAACTATACAAACTCAAACTATACAAACCCCCCTCCTCCCCCTCCCAATCCCCCTGCCTTACCTCCTTCCCCTCCCCACAGCACCCGTGTATATGTATATATGTTTGTACACATTTATTACTCTATTTATTTACTTATTTTATTTGTACAGATCTATTCTATTGATTTTATTTTGTTAATATCCTTGGTTTTGTTCTCTGTCTCCCCCTTCGAGACTGTGAGCCCGCTGTCGGGTAGGGACCGTCTCTAGATGTTGCCAGCTTGGACTTCCCAAGCGCTTAGTCCAGTGCTCTGCACACAGGAAGCGCTCAATAAGTACGATTGAAGGAATGAATGGGAAATCTAAGTGTTCCCTGACTGGATTTTGCGGGGGCTGGGTGTCTTCTTTTCTAATCCACAGGACTTCACTTTGGATTCTTCGTCCCTCTCTTTATGGGGGGCTTCATCTCTGAGACTCTAGGGTGGCCTTCCGTTTTCTACATTTTAGGTGAGTCCCTTCCCTTCCAGTTCCCCGCATTCCTATTATTTTTTTTTTATGGTATTTGCTAAGCGCTTACTATGTGTACTAAGCCCTGGGGTGGATTCAAGCAAATCAGGTTGGACGCAGCCCACACCCCCATACGGGGCGCACAGTCGTAATCCCCATTTTACGGATGAGGTGACTGAGGCACAGAGAAGTGAAGCCATTTGCCCAAGGTCACACAGCAAACAAGTGGCAGAGCAGGGATTAGAACCCAGGTCCTTCTGACACTCAGGCCCAAGCTCTCTCCACTCGACCATACTCCCATTTCTGGGCAAAGCATTCCTACCCAATCAGTCAGTCTGTGGTAACTGTGAGCCCGCTGTTGGGTAGGGACCGTCTCCATATGTTGCCAACTTGGACTTCCCAAGCGCTTAGTACAGTGCTCTGCACACAGTAAGCGCTCAATAAATACGACTGAATGAATGAATGAATGTGAGAATAATAATAGTAACAATGATGGCATTTATTAAGCGCTTACTATGTGCAAAGCACCGTTCTAAGCACTGGGGAGGTTACAAGGTGATCAAGTTGTCCCATGGGGGGCTCACAGTCTTCATCCCCAATTTACAGATGAGGGAACTGAGGCACAGAGAAGTGAAATGACTTGCACAAAGTCACACAGCTAATTGGCAGAGGCGGGATTTGAACCCATGACCTCTGACTCCAAAGCCCGGGCTCTTCCCACTGAGCCACGCTGCTGATTTGCGTGAAGCACTTACTCTGTGCCAAGCACTGTAGTAAACTTGTGGGTAATAATAATAATAATGATGATGGCATTTATTAAGTGCTTACTACGTGCAAAGCGCTGTTCTAAGCACTGGGGATGTTACAAGGTGATCAGGTTGTCCCAAGGGGGGCTCACAGTCTTAATCCCCACTTTACAGATGAGGTAATTGAGGCTCAGAGAAGTTAACTGACTCGCCCAAAGCCACACAACTGACAAGTGGCGGAGTCAGGATTTGAACCCATGACCTCTGACTCCAAAGCCCGGGCTCTTTCCACTGAGCCACGCTGCTTCTGCCACAAGACGATCAGGCCAGGCACAGTCCCTGTCCCGTGTGAGGCTCACAGTCTAAGAAAGAGGGAGAAGAGTTAGCAAATCCCCATTTTACAGATGAGGAAACTGAGGCAACTTTGGGAACTGAGGCACCGAGAAGTTAGGTGACTTGCCCTATGTCACAGAGGAGGCAAGCGGCAGAGTCAGGATTGGAACCCAGGTCCCACTTTTTCCTCCTGGGTTCTAATCCTGGCTCCTGGGGTTGACAGACATCCCGGCTCCGCCACTTGTCAGCTGTGTGACTTTGGGCAAGTCACTTCACTTCTCTGGGCCTCACTTCCCTCATCTGTCAAATGGGGATGAATAATAATAATAATGGTGGCATTAATTAAGCACTTACTTTGGGCAAAGCACTGTTCTAAACGCTGAGCACTGTCCTAAGTGCTGATGAAAACTGTGAGCCCCCCGTGGGACAACCCGATCACCTTGTAACCTCCCCAGCGCTTAAAACAGTGCTTGGCACATAGGAAGCGCTTAATCAACCAATCAATCAATCGTATTTATTGAGCGCTTACTGTGTGCAGAGCACTGTACTAAGAGCTTGGGAAGTAAAAGTTGGCAACACATAGAGACGGTCCCTACCCAACAGCGGGCTCACAGTCTAGAAGGGGGAGATGGAGAACAAAGCAAAACATATTAACAAATAAATGCCATTATTATTATTAATATAAATAAAGAAATGACAGCTATGAACCAAAGCGCTTTCATGCTGAGGGACGGGGTGACATGGAATCCTGTGTGTCCCACCTTCCCGACATCGCTAAAATCCGCCCTTTCCTCTCCATCCAAACCGCTACCACGTTAATCCAGTCACGCTCATCCTCTCCCGCCTAGATTACCGCATCAGCCTCCTTGCTGACCTCCCAGCCTCCCGTCTCTCCCCACTCCAGTCCATATGATGATGATGATGATGACGATGGCATTTATTAAGCGCTTACTATGTGCCAAGCACTGTTCTAAGCGCTGGGGAGGTTCCAAGGTGATCAGGTTGTCCCACGGGGGGCTCACAGTCTTAATCCCCATTTTACAGATGAGGTAACCGAGGCCCAGAGAAGTTATGCTTCTCAAAGCCAGACGATACGTTTTTCGCTTCCTTTGTATTCTCTTAGGACTTGGTAGAGCATTCCGCACAATGTAGGCACTAAATAAATATCACCGATCGGCAGAGAGCTGAGAGGGTAGTGATAAATCTACTGTTACTCACCTAATCTTCCTCCATTTCTGTGTTCTCGCATTTGAAGTGCCTCATCTTCCATGGATCTCTGCCATCTTTTCTTCTGGGTGTCTCTTCCCTAGGAATGTGCCTCTCCCTTTCTCTGTGCATGGAGAGTTAGGTATTTATTTTCCGCGGTGATGCTTCGTGGAAATTAATTGTAATTTATTACTCTATTTATTTATTTATTACTCTATTTATTTATTTATTTATTTATTTTGCTTGTACATTTCTATCCTATTTATTTAATTTTGTTGGTATGTTTGGTTCTGTTCTCTGTCTCCCCCTTTTAGACTGTGAGCCCACTGTTGGGTAGGGACTGTCTCTATGTGTTGCCAATTTGTACTTCCCAAGCGCTTAGTACAGTGCTCTGCACATAGTAAGCGCTCAATAAATACGATTGATTGATTGATTGATTGATTGATTGATTCGCACCAACGGAATCCAATTTAATATAGCTCCAGTTTTCTTAACGGGCGACGGGGGGTGGCTGAAGGGTGATTTAGGAAAACAAGGTAGGTTAATTCATTTATTTATTTATTTTACTTGTACATATCTTATTTTGTTAATATGTTTGGTTTTGTTGTCTGTCTCCCCCTTCTAGACTGTGAGCCCGCTGTTGGGGAGGGACCGTCTCTATATGTTGCCAGCTTGTACTTCCCAAGCGCTTAGTACAGTGCTCTGCACACAGTAAGCGCTCAATAAATACGATTGATTGATTAATTGATTAATGGAAAATGGAGACTGAAAACAAGAAGGAGTAAGGCCGGTTAAGAGTTGGTTTCCACAGCAGTGATTTTTGTGGGGGTGTTAGTGTGACGTAGGATGGCCTAGTGAAAAGAGCGTGAGCCTGAGAGTTGGAGGACCTGGGTTCAAAACCCAGCTCTGCCACTTGTTCTGCCAGTTGCTTGCTGTGTATGTGACCTTGGGCACGTCCCGTCACTTCTCTGCGCCTCAGTTTCCTCCACTGTAAAATGGGGACTCGATACCTGTTCTCCCTCCTACTTAAGACCCTGCACACAGTAAGTGCTCAATAAATACGATTGATTGTTTGATTCTAGCCTGTGAGCCCACTGTTGGGTAGGGACCGTCTCCATATGTTGCCAACTTGTACTTCCCAAGCGCTTAGTACAGTGCTCTGCACACAGTAAGCGCTCAATAAATACGACTGATTGATTGATTAAGACCCCATGCGGAACAGGGGCTTGGCGTTTGATGCGTAGTAGTTGTGAGAAGCAGCGTGGCTCAGTGGAAAGAGCCCGGGCTTTGGAGTCAGAGGTCATGGGTTCAAATCCCGGCTCCACCAACTGTCAGCTTTGGATAAGTCACTTCTCTGGGCCTCAGTTACCTCATCTGTAAAGTGGGGATTAAGACTGTGAGCCCCCAGTGGGACAACCTGATCACATTGGAACCTCCCCAGCGCTTAGAACAGTGCTTTGCACATAGTAAGTGCTTAATAAATGCCATTAGTAGTAGTAGTAGTAGTAGTAGTAGTAGTAGTAGTAGTACCAAAAAACAAACAAACCAACTTGGGGAGATGCAATCTGAACACATGTCCATGAACACTTAGTGCTTGGTGCAAGGGGATTTCTCTACCTATGACCCAAGTGCATTTGAGTTTCCATCCCGTTCCCATTTGTTACTTCTCTAAGCTCTCCATTCATTCATTCACTCATTCACTCAATTCTATTTATTAATAAAAATAATAATGGCATTTATTAAGCACTTACTATGTGCACAGCACTGTTCTAACCGCTGAAAATGATATTTGTTAAGCACTATGTGCCAAGCACTGTTCTAAGCACTGGGGTAGATGCAAGGTAATCAGGTTGTCCCACTTGGGGATCACAGTCTTAATCCCCATTTTCCAGATGAGGGAACTGAGGCCCAGAGAAGTGAAGTGACTTGCCCAAAGTCACACAGCTGACAAGTGGCTGAGCTGGGATTAGAACCCATGACTTCTGGCTCCCAAGTCTGTGCTCTTTCCACCAAGCCACGAGTCCTTACTGTGCGCAAAGCACTGTACTAAGCACTAGACCATAAATTCGTTGGGGGCAGGGAGTGTGTACGCTCCTAAGCGCCGAGTACAGTGCTCTGCACACAGCAGACGCTCAATAAGTATGATTGAATGAATGAATGAGTGGTTGCCACAGACCCTTGAAGGAGAGTGAGCAGCTGGTGAAGACAGATTTGAAGTTTCCCCGATCTGTGCCCATCTGGTGAGCCATTCATTCATTCATTCAATCGTATTTATTGAGCACTTACTGTGTGCAGAACACTGTACTAAGCGCTTGGGATGTCCAAGTTGGCAACATATAGAGACGGTCCCTACCCAACAGTGGGCTCACAGTCTAGAAGGGACTGTGAGCCTATCATCAGGCTATGCACTGACTACCTTAGGGCAAGCGAAGCACGGCCGAACCGTCTCTATATGTTGCCAACTTGTACTTCCCAAGCGCTTAGTCCAGTGCTCCGCACACAGTAAGCGCTCAATAAATACGATTGAATGAATGAATGAATGAAGGGCAACCGAAATGAACAAGGAGATGGACAGGATGCGTGGAAAAGATTGAAGGTCTTAAAACCACGAAGGATGTGGACAGGGAGAAGCCATTCAAGTAACGAAGTGAAGTGACTTGCCCAAGGTCACACAGCAGACACGTGGCGGAGCTGGGATTAGAACCCATGACCTCTGACTCCCAAGCCCGGGCTCTATCCACTGAGCAATACTTCTTCTGTAAAGTGGGATTTAATCCTGTTAGCCCCATGTGGGATGTGGATTTTGTCCAACCTGATTAGCTTATATCTGCTCCAATGCTTAGTACAGTGCTTGGCACATAGTAAACGCTTAACAAATACCTTTTTTTTTAAAAAAAGTGTTCAGTGGGCCATCCCTAACGGGGAAGGTGGAAGTCAAAGTTGGACGGGTGTTGGATGGTCTGTTCTCAATCCCAAGGATGGGAATCCATCCTTTTAGACTGTGAGCCCACTCTTTTAAACTGTGAGCCCGCTGTTGGGTAGGGACTGTCTCTATATGTTGCCAAATTGTACTTCCCAAGCGCTTAGTACAGTGCTCTGCACACAGTAAGCGCTCAATAAATACGATTGATGATGATGATGAATCCAAAAGGACAACCGACGTCCAGCATCTTTGGTGCCTCAGTTGGAGGCAAGAAACCGGACCCCTGGTCCACGGTGACTCAAGCCCGCGGTGCTTCCGTCCTCGGATACCAAGCGGAGATCCGGATTATATCAAGGATTGGATTAGGAGAAGCAGAGTCAGAGGTCATGGGTTCGAATTCCGGCTCTGCCCATTGTCAGCTGTGTGACTTTGGGCAAGTCACTTCACTTCTCTGGGCCTCAGTTCCCTCATCTGTCAAATGGGGATTAAGACTGTGAGCCCCCCGTGGGACAACCTGATCACCTTGTAACCTCCCCAGCACTTAGAACAGTGCTTTGCACATAGTAAGCGCTTAATAAATGCCATTATTATTATTATTATTATTATTATTATTATTATTATTATTATTATTATTATCAAGGGCTACCTGCTCTATCTTCCCCTTTAGGTGGTGTCAGCTGTATCCCCTGTCTCCTCTGGATCTGTCAGGTATTTGAAGATCCCGAATCTCATCCGTTCATTAGTGCCACGGAAAAGAAATACATCACTTCACATACCAAACAGGTACCTCGGCAGATTCCCCAAATAGTAATAAAGAGATGGAGCGGCGTGGCTCAGTGGAAAGAGCCCGGGCTTGGGAGCCAGAGGTCATGGGTTCAAATCCCGGCTCCGCCACCTGTCAGCTGGGTGACTTTGGGCAAGTCACTTCACTTCTCTGGGCCTCAGCTACCTCATCTGGAAAATGGGGATGAAGACTGTGAGCCCCCTCGTGGGACAACCTGATCACCTTGTAAACTCCCCAGCGCTTAGAACAGTGCTTTGCACGTAGTAAGCGCTTAATACATGTCATCATTAATTAATTAATTAATTTTCTGCGCCTCAGCTACCTCATCTGTAAAGTGGGGATTAAGACTGTGAGCCCCCCATGGGACAACCTGATCACCTTGTATTCCCCCCAGTGCTTAGAACAGTGCTTTGCACATAGTAAGCACTTCATAAATGCCATTATTATTATTATTCATACATAGAAAACGCTTAACAAATACCATTATTATTGAGAAGCAGCGTGGCTCAGTGGAAAGAGCCCGGGCTTGGGAGTCAGAGGTCATGGGTTCTAGTCCCGGCTCCGCCTCTTATCAGCCATGTGACCTTGGGCAAGTCACTTCACTTCTCTGTGCCTCAGTTCCCTCATCTGTAAAATGGGGATGAAGACTGTGAGCCCCCCGTGGGACAACCTGATCACCTTGTAACCTCCCCAGAGCTTAGAACAGTGCTTCGCACATAGAAAACGCTTAACAAATACCATTATTATAGAGAAGCAGCATGGCTCAGTGGAAAGAGCCCGGGCTTGGGAGTCAGAGGTCATGGGTTCTAATCCCGGCTCTGCCATTTGTCAGCTGTGTGACTCTGGGCAAGTCACTTCACTTCACTTCACTCCTCAAAAATCTCCAGTGGCTACCAATCAATCTGTGCATCAGGCAGAAACTCCTCACCCTGGGCTTCAAGGCTGTCCATCCATCCCCTCACCCCCTCCTCCCTCACCTCCCTTCTGTCCTTCTCCAGCCCAGCCCGCACCCTCCACTCCTCTGCCGCTAATCTCCTCACCGGGCCTCGTTCTCACCCATCCCACCATTGACCCCCTGCCCACATCCTCCCCCTGGCCCGGAATGCCCTCCCTCCTCACATCCGCCAAGCTAGCTCTCTTCCTCCCTTCAAGGCCCTACTGAGAGCTCACCTCCTCCAGGAGGCCTTCCCACACTCAGCCCCTTCCTTCCTCTCCCCCTCGTTCCCCTCTCCATCCCCCCCATCTTACCTCCTTCCCTTCCCCACAGCACCTGTATATATGTATATATGTTTGTACATATTTGTTACTCTATTTATTTATTTATTTTACTTGTACATATCTATTCTATTTATTTTATTTTGTTAGTATGTTTGGTTTTGTTCTCTGTCTCCCCCTTTTAGACTGTGAGCCCACTGTTGGGTAGGGACTGTCTCTATAGGCTGCCAGCTTGTACTTCCCAAGTGCTTAGTCCAGTGCTCTGCACACAGTAAGCGCTCAATAAATACAATTGATTGATTGATTGGGTAGGGACCGTCTCTATATGTTGCCAGCTTGGACTTCCCAAGCTCTTATTCCAGTGCTCTGCACACAGTAAGCGCTCAATAAATACGATTGATTGATTGATTGATTGATTGGACACAGTCTCTGTCCCACACGGGGCTCACAGTCTTGATCTCCATTTGACGGATGAGGTAACTGAGGCCCAGAGAAGTGAGGTGACTTACCCAAGGTCACTCAGCAGAGGAACGGTGGAGCCGGGATTAGAAGCCTCCTCCTGCCTGGGGAGAGCTTATTTTGAGGGATGGGGACTCTCCAGCCCCCTCCCACCCTGACAAACACTCCTCACGCTGGGCTTCCAGGCTGTCCATTCCCTGGCCCCCTCCTACCTCACCTCCCTTCTGTCCTTCTCCAGCCCAGCCCGCACCCTCCTCCTCTACCACCGCTAACCTCCTCCCCGTGCCTCATCCTCACCTGTCCCGCCATTGACCCCCGGCCCACATCCTACCCTGGCCCGGAATGCCCTCCCTCCACACATCCGCCAAGCTAGCTCTCTTCCTCCCTCCGAAGCCCTACTGAGCCCTCCTCATTCATTCATTCAATCGCATTTATTGAGCGCTTACTGTGTGCGGAGCACTGTACTAAGCGCTTGGGAAGTCCAAGTCCAAGAGGCCTTCCCACACTGAGCCCCCTTTTTCCTCTCTCCCTCCCAATCCCCCCCTTCCCACCTCCTTCCCCTCCCCACAGCACCTGTATATACGTTTGTACAGATTCATTACTCTATTGATTTTGCTTGGACATATATTCTATTTATTTCATTAATGATGTGCATTTAGCTTTAATTCTTTTTGTTCTGACGACTTGACACCCATCCACATGTTTGGTTTCGTTGCCTGTCTCCCCCTTCTAGACTGTGAGCCCATTGTTGGGTAAGGACCGTCTCTAGATGTTGCCGACTTGGACTTCCCAAGCGCTTAGTCCAGTGCTCCGTACACAGTAAGCGCTCAGTAAATACGATTGAATGAATGAACTTCTTGATGCCATCCATCCCCTCGCCCCCTCCTACCTCACCTCACCGCTCCACTTCTACAAGCCAGCCCTCACACTTCGTTCCTCTATCGCCATCCTCCTCTCTCATCCTCGATCTCATCTATCTCATCGCCAACCTCTCGCCCAGGCCTGGAACACCCTTCCTCTTCATACCTGACGGACCGTGATTCTCTCCCGCTTCAAAGCCATCTTCTCCGAGAGGCCTTCCCCGACTGACCCCTCATTTCCTCTTCTCCCCCTTCTTCTTCCTCGCCCTAATTTGCTCCCTGAATTCACCCCTCCCAGCCCCACAGCACTTCCGTCCCTATCCGTAATTGATTTCCTTCCCTTCCCCACAGCACCTGTATATATGTATATATGTTTGTACATATTTATTACTCTATTTATTTATTTTACTTGTACATATCTATTCTATTTATTTTATTTTGTTGGCATGTTTGGTTTTGTTCTCTGTCTCCCCCTTTTAGACTGCGAGCCCACTGTTGGGTAGGGACTGTCTCTATATGTTGCCAATTTGTACTTCCCAAGCGCTTAGTACAGTGCTCTGCACATAGTAAGCGCTCAATAAATACGATTGATGATGATTTGTTCGTATTAATGTCCGGTTATCCCGTGCAGTGCTCTGCACGCGGTAAGCGCTCAGTAAATCCGATCGATCGACGGAGCGACGTCATACTTAACCAACGCGCGTTTCCTTCCAGATCAGCATGTTGAAGCCGAACGTTCCCGTCTTCCAGATCCTGAAATCCATCCCTCTCCTGGCCATTTCAGTCTGCAGTTTCTGTACTACGTGGCTGACGATCACCACAGTGGCGACAGTCCCCACCTACCTGAGCCAAGTGTTTCATTATAATCTCACCGAGGTAAGACACCTACGGGCCGTGTGACCTCGAGCGAGTCATTTCCCTTCTCTGAGCTTCAGTTACCTCATCTGGGAACTGGGGATTCAATACCTGCGCTCCCTCCTAATGATATTAATAATAATCGTGGTATTTGTTAAGCAGTAACTACGTGTTAATCACTGTACTAAGCACTGGGGAAGATACGTGGCTCAGTGGAAAGACCCTGGGCTTGGGAGCCAGAGGTCGTGGGTTCTAATCCCGGCTCCGCCACCTGTCAGCTGTGTGACTTTGGGCGAGCCACTTAACTTCTCTGGGCCTCAGTTACCTCCTCTGGAAAATGGGGATAAAGACTGTGAGCCCCACGTGGGACAACCTGATTATCTTGTGTCTTGTCCTCTGTCTCCCCCTTCTAGACTGTGAGCCCACTGTTGGGTAGGGACCGTCTCTAGATGTTGCCAACTTGGACTTCCCAAGCGCTTAGTACAGTGCTCTGCACACAGTAAGTGCTCAATAAATATGATTGATTGATTGATTGGAACAGTGCTTGGCACATAGTAAGCGCTTAACAGATACCATTATAATCATAATCATAAATACCACTGTAATTATTATTGTTATTATGGGGCAGGCATCTGGACAGGGATTCATCCCTAATCTTGAGGATGGGGGCCAGGAAGGTGAACCATCAACCCCCGGTGCCTCAGTTGCATCCTTATTTCCCGGAAATAAGACGGGGGGGGGGGGGGTAGGGAGGACCACCGTGAGCCCCCAGGGCCTGCCTTATTCTCCTCAGAATGGCTTCCTGTCGGCAACGCCCTTCATCGGGGCCGGGATCATGTCCATCCTGGTGGGAATTATGTCCGACTTCTTGCTGACCAGAAACATCCTCACCCTACTGACGGAGAGGAAGCTGTTTTCCACCCTGGGTAAGATGCGGAAGGGTCTTTCCCCGGGCTACCCCGGCTCCATAATAATAATAATAATAATAATAATAATAATAATAATGGCATTTGTTAAGCGCTTACTATGTGCAAAGCACTGTTCTAAGCGCTGAGGGGATACAGTGGGATCAAGTTGTCCCACGTGGGGCTCACAGTCTTAATCCTCATTTTACAGATGAGGTAACTGAGGCTCAGAGAAGTTAAGTGACTTGCCCAAGGTCGCACAGCAGAGATGTGGCGGAGCCGGGATTCGAACCCATGACCTCTGACTCCAAAGCCCGGGCTCTTTCCACTGAGCCACGCTGCTTCTCTAACAGTCAACCCATCATTCATTCATTCAATCGCATGATGTGCAGAGCACTTGTGGTTAACGGTCACCACAGTGGACTTGACTTCAGGTATTTCCATAACTGCGGCTTCGGGTGTGTAATCACCCTGTAATCTCCCCAGTGCTTAGAACAGTGCACATAGTAAGCACCTTATAAATGCCATCATTATTATTATTATTATTATCATCACTAACAAAATAAATAGAATAGTAAATATGTACAAGTAAAAGAAATAGCGTAATGCCCTGGAGTGGGCCCCGGGGCATTTCCACAGCCCACTGGATTGTACTCTCCCAGGCATTTAGTACAGTTCTCTGCACATAGTCAGCGCTCAGTAAATACCACTGATTGACTGGATGCCCTTCGGGACTGGCCCAGCCGGTGTCCACAGCACTAGTATGTCTCGCCACTGATTTGGTCCATATATACTGGATCTTTTAGACCGTGATCCCACTGTTGGGTAGGGACTGTCTCTATATGTTGCCAACTTGTACTTCCCAAGCGCTTAGTACAGTGCTCTGCACCTAGTAAGCACTCAATAAATACGATTGATGATGATGATGATATACTGGGTCAACCTCAGCGCTTGCCATAAGGCAGTGGTCATGGGTTCAAATCCCAGCTCTGCCACTTGTCAGCTGTGTGACTTCGGGCAAGCCACTTCGCTTCTCTGGGCCTCAGTTATCTGTGAAATGGGGATTGACTGTGAGCCCCCCGTGGGACAACCTGATCACCTTGTAACCTCTCCAGCGCTTAGAACAGTGCTTTGCACATAGTAAGCGCTTAATGAATGCCATCATCATCATCATCAAACGCCCTCCCTCTCCATTTCGGACAGGCGATGACTGTCCCCCCTCTCCAAAGCCTCACCGAAGTTCCCATCTCCCCCTTTTAGACTGAGCCCACTGTTGGGTAGGGACTGTCTCTATGCATTGCCAATTTGTACTTCCCAAGCGCTTAGTACAGTGCTCTGCACATAGTAAGCGCTCAATAAATACGATTGATGATGATGATGATGATCTCCTCCTGACTGAGCCCTCTTTTCCTCTTCTCCCACTCCCCTCCGCGTCACCCCGACTTGCCCCCTTCTTTCATCCCCCCGTCCCATCCCCACGGCCCCTAGTCACGTCTTTCTCCCCCTCTAGACCATCAGCTCCCTGTGGGCAGGGAATGTGTCTCTTTAGTGTTGCATTATACTCTCCCAAGCGCTTAATGCAGTGCTCCGCACCCAGTCAACGCTCAGGAAATACGACTGACTGACTGGCCGTCTAGCTGGACGTCCGGTTGTCCATTGATGTGCGTGTTCGTTCCCTCAGGAATGCTGTTTCCATCCATCTGCCTGGCGTTGGTTCCTTTCATGGCCTCCAGCCACACGACGGTCCTAGTCCTCCTCAACCTCTCCATGGTGGGGCAGAGCTTTGGCGGGGCAGGATTCCAACTTAACCCCCTGGACCTCGCTCCCAGGTACGGGTGTCCGCGGCCTCTCGGCTTCTCGCCAGCCTCCCTGCCTCCAGCCTCTTCGTCCCGGGCTCCTGACCACCAACCATCCCGCCCTCCCCCCCAACCTGGGACTCCCGGCCCCCCTCACAAACCTCACCGGTCCTCAGCTCTCTCCATCTTCAAAGCCCTTCTGCGGTGAGAAGCAGCGTGGCAGCGTGGGCTTGGGAGCCGGAAGGACCTGGGTTCTAATCCCGGCTCCGGCACTTGTCCGCTGTGTGACCTCGGGCAAGTCACTTGGCTTCTCTGGGCCTCAGTCCCCTCGTCTGTAAAATGGGGATTAAGAGCGTGAGCCCCATGTGGGACAGGGACTGTGTCCAATCTGACTTGTCCCTACCCCAGCACTTAGAACACATAGTAAGCACATAATAAATACCATCATCGCCATCCTTCTGGCCCCCCACTCAAACTCCCCCCCGAATCCACCTTCTCCATCCACTTTGCCCCGTCCTGAGCCTTGATTCCCCACTGCCAACCTCCCGGCTCTGTTGGTCTAAATGTCTTCCACACCACCCCCTTTCCCCTCTCTGAAATACACAAATCATGGCCCAGCTCCTCCAGGAAGCCCTCCCTGATCACCCCCGCCCATAGCCCAGTATTGGACCATTTACTGACAGTAACCGGCAGTGGGAAGAGGGGCAGGGGGAGAGGGGTGGCACAGAGGTGCGAGGGCTTCATGCCTGATTTAATAATAATAGTAATTACGATATTAAGCATTTACTATGTGCAAGGCACTGTACAAACCACTGGGGTAAATACAAGCCAATAACAGTGGACACAGTCTCCGTCTTGCGCGAAGCTAGCAGTCTTCAGCCCCATTTTCCAGATGAGGTCACCGAGGCCCAGAGGAGTGAAGTGATTTGCCCAAGCTCACAAAGCAGACAAGTGGCGGCGCTGGGATTAGAACCCAAGACCTTCTGATTCCCAGGCCCAGGCTCTAGGACCCGCTGCTTCTTAAACCCTCAGGCCGGGCCCCCTCGGCCCCCCGCCCCTCACCCAGCAGCAGCAGGGGTTGAGGGGAGGGTGGTGGTGGTGATGACGGGTGGGTCCTCCCTGATTTATGTTGCCCCCTGGCCCCCAAACAGCTGGGATTGATGCCCTGGCTCAGGGCTACCGAAGCAGGGCTGTGCTGTGAGTTCGAGTCTTGGGCTTTCGTCCCTCCCCTCCCCGCACACCCCAGAGGCTGGAGAATGGCTCTGGGCCTGCTCGAAGCCAAGGCCTGCTCGAAGCCGTGACCTGAGATCCCAGGTGGCAGGGGGTCCTGCTGTGAGTTCGAGTCTTGGGCTTCCATCCCTCCCCTCCCCGCTCACCCCAGAGGCTGGAGAATGGGTCTGGGCCCGCTGGAAGCCAAGGCCTGCTCAAAGCCGTGACCTGAGATCCCAGGTGGCAGCGGGTCCTGCTGTGAGTTCGAGTCTTGGGCTTCCATCCACCCCACTTGGTCCCTCCCCTCCCCGCTCACCCCAGAGGCTGGAGAATGGCTCTGGGCCCGCTCGAAGCCAAGGCCTGCTCAAAGCCGTGACCTGAGATCCCAGGTGGCAGGGGGTCCTGCTGTGAGTTCGAGTCTTGGGCTTTCGTCCCTCCCCTCCCCGCACACACCAGAGGCTGGAGAATGGCTCTGGGCCTGCTTGAAGCCAAGGCCTGCTCGAAGCCGTGACCTGAGATCCCAGGTGGCAGGGGGTCCTGCTGTGAGTTCGAGTCTTAGGCTTCCGTCCACCCCATTTGGTCCCTCCCCTCCCCACTCACCCCAGAGGCTGGAGAATGGGTCTGGGCCCGCTCGAAGCCAAGACCTGCTCGAAGCCGTGACCTGAGATCCCAGGTGGCAGGGGGTCCTGCTGTGAGTTCGAGTCTTGGGCTTCCGTCTCCCCCACTTGGTCCCTCCCCTCCCCGCTCACCCCAGAGGCTGGAGAATGGCTCTGGGCCTGCTCAAATCCAAGGCCTGCTCAAAGCCGTGACCTGAGATCCCAGGTGGCAGGGGGTCCTGCTGTGAGTTCGAGTCTTGGGCTTCCATCCCTCCCCTCCCCGCTCACCCCAGAGGCTGGAGAATGGCTCTGGGCCCGCTCGAAGCCAAGGCCTGCTCGAAGCCGTGACCTGAGATCCCAGGGGGCAGGGGGTCCTGCTGTGAGTTCGAGTCTTGGGCTTCCGTCCCTCCCCTCCCCGCTCACCCCAGAGGCTGGAGAATGGCTCTGGGCCCGCTCGAAGCCAAGGCCTGCTCAAAGCCGTGACCTGAGATCCCAGGTGGCAGGGGGTCCTGCTGTGAGTTCGAGTCTTGGGCTTCCGTCCCTCCCCTCCCCGCTCACCCCAGAGGCTGGAGAATGGGTCTGGGCCCGCTCGAAGCCAAGGCCTGCTCAAAGCCATGACCTGAGATCCCAGGGGGCAGGGGGTCCTGCTGTGAGTTCGAGTCTTGGGCTTCCGTCCCTCCCCTCCCCGCTCACCCCAGAGGCTGGGAGAACGGCTCTGGGGCCCGCTCGAAGCCAAGGCCTGCTCAAAGCCGTGACCTGAGATCCCAGGTGGCAGGGGGTCCTGCTGTGAGTTCGAGTCTTGGGCTTCCATCCCTCCCCTCCCCGCTCACCCCAGAGGCTGGAGAATGGCTCTGGGCCCGCTCGAAGCCAAGGCCTGCTCGAAGCCGTGACCTGAGATCCCAGGTGGCAGCGGGTCCTGCTGTGAGTTCGAGTCTTGGGCTTCCATCCCTCCCCTCCCCGCTCACCCCAGAGGCTGGAGAATGGCTCTGGGCCCGCTCAAAGCCAAGGCCTGCTCGAAGCCGTGACCTGAGATCCCAGGTGGCAGCGGGTCCTGCTGTGAGTTCGAGTCTTGGGCTTCCGTCCCTCCCCTCCCCGCTCACCCCAGAGGCTGGAGAATGGGTCTGGGCCCGCTTGAAGCCAAGGCCTGCTCAAAGCCGTGACCTGAGATCCCAGGTGGCAGGGGGTCCTGCTGTGAGTTCGAGTCTTGGGCTTCCATCCCTCCCCTCCCCGCTCACCCCAGAGGCTGGAGAATGGGTCTGGGCCCGCTCGAAGCCAAGGCCTGCTCAAAGCCATGACCTGAGATCCCAGGGGGCAGGGGGTCCTGCTGTGAGTTCGAGTCTTGGGCTTCCATCCCTCCCCTCCCCGCTCACCCCAGAGGCTGGAGAACGGGTCTGGGCCCGCTCGAATCCAAGGCCTGCTCAAAGCCGTGTGACAGGGGTTCCCTGGGACCTGAGCTCCTAAATCGGGGGTCTCCCCGTGACCCGTGGGTTTGGGGGCGGTGTCCCTCACCAACTTCGCCCCACCTCCAGGTACGCGAGCCTACTCTTTGGGATCATGAGCTCCTACGGGCAGCTAGGCGGGTTCTTCGCTCCCTTGGTGGCTGGCTTCCTCCTCAATCACGTAAGGCCGGGCTCCAGGACCCCCCACCCCGACACCCCCAGGGGAGCAGGAGAGCCCCTGGCCACCCCCCCAGCCCCTAGCCGGCCGGGCGGCCCGCTCTGACCGCCCAGATGGGAAGGGGGCTGGAAATGGGGGGCAGACAGGGGGGAAGAGGGGATGGAGATGGAGCTGGAGAAGGGGAGAGGAGAGAGGAAAATGGAGCAAGGGAAAGAAGGGAGAAGCAGCGTGGCTCAGTGGGAAGAGCCCGGGCTTTGGAGTCAGACGTCATGGGTTCAAATCCCGCCTCCGCCAATTGTCAGCTGGGTGACTTCAGGCAAGTCACTTCACTTCTCAGTGACCTCATCTGTAAAACGGGGACAAAGACTGTGAGCCCCCCGTGGGACAACCTGATCAACTTGTATCCTCCCCAGTGCTTGGAACAGTGCTTTGCACATAGTAAGCGCTTAATAAATGCCATTATTTTTATTATTCTCCTTGACTCAGTGACCTCATCTCTAAATTGGGAATTAGGACTGGGAGCCCCCCGTGGGACAACCCGATCACCTTGTATCCTCCCCAGCGCTTAGAACAGTGCTTTGCACATAGTAAGCGCTTAATAAATGCCATTATTGTTATTATTCTCCTTGCCTCAGTGACCTCATCTCTAAAATGGGGATTAGGACTGGGAGCCCCCCGTGGGACAACCTGATCACCGTGTAACCTCCCCAGCGCTCAGAACAGTGCTTTGCACATAGTAAGCGCTTAATAAATGCCATTATTATTATTCTCCTTGCTTCAGTGACCCATCTGTAAAATGGGGATAAAGACTGTGAGCCCCCGTGGGACAACCTGATCACCTTGTAACCTCCCCAGCACTTAGAACAGTGCTTTGCGCATAGTAAGCGCTTAATAAATGTCATCATTATTATTATTATTATTATTATTAAAGGAAGGGCAAGGACAAGGGAGGGGAGATAAGAGAGAGAAGAATCAATCATCAGTGGTATTTATTGAGCTGTGCGTGCAGGGCGCTGTACTATGCACTGAGCATTCATTCATTCATTCAATCAATCAATCAATCGTATTTATAAAGCACTTACTGTGTGCAGAGCTCTGTACTAAGCACTTGGGAAGTACAAATCAGCAACATAGAGATGGTCCAGTCATATTTATTGAGTGCTTACTGTGTGCAGAGCGCTTGGGAAGTCCAAGTCGACAACATCTAGAGACGGTGCCTACCCAACAACGGGCTCGCAGTCTAGAAGGGGGAGACGGGCGACAAAACCAAACACGTGGACAGGTGTCAAGTCATCAGAACAAAGAGAAATAAAGCTAGATGCCCATCATTAACAAAATAAATAAAATAGTAAATATGGACAAGTAAAATAAATAGAGTGATAAATCTATACAAACATATAGATTGTACAGATGGGGGAAGATGGGGGAATGTATAGATTCTATCCAATCTATCCAATGTATACATTGGGGAAGCAGCGTGACTCAGTGGAAAGAGCCCGGGCTTTGGAGTCCGAGGTCATGGGTTCAAATTCCAGCTCCGCCGCTTGTCAGCTGGGTAACTTTGGGCAAATCACTTCGCTTCTCTGGGCCTCAGTTCCCTCATCTGTAAAATGGGGGTGAAGACTGTGAGCCCCACGGGGGACAACCTGATCACCTTGTAACCTCCCTAGCGCTTAGAACAGTGCTTTGCACATAGTAAGTGCTTAATAAATGCCATTATTATTATTATTATTATTATTATTATTATTATTATTATTATTATTATTATTATATATACAGGTAGGGCGGGGGGGGCGGAGGAGAGGAAAAAGGGGGCTCAGTCTGGGCCCACGGTTGGGTAGGGACTGTCTCTATGTGTTGCCGACTTGTAATTCCCAAGCGCTTAGTACAGTGCTCTGCACACAGTAAGCGCTCAATAAATACGATTGATTTATTGATTGATTGTCCTCAGGGGTTTTAAGGGGAGAAAGGGTCAGAGGAGGAGAAAGGAGAGGAGCAAAGTGGGGAAAGAGGTCGGAGAGGAGCCTTGTTCACAGTTTAGAGTCTTATTTTAGACTCTTAGACTGTGAGCCCACTGTTGGGTAGGGACTGTCTCTATATGTTGCCAACTTGTACTTCCCAAGCGCTTAGTACAGTGCTTTGTACACAGTAAGCGCTCAATAAATACGATTGATTGATTATTTTACACGGAAACCAGGATGGTTCCCTCGGGTTCTTGTGCCTGCAGGATTCGGAGTACGGCTGGACTTATATCTTCACCCTGACGGCCGGAGTTAACCTGGTGGGCCTGGCGTTCTACCTCATCTTTGCCAAGGTGGACGTCCAGGACTGGGCGAAGGAGACTCTCACCCGCCTCTGACACCTGATGGACGCTCGTGAAGAACCCAATCCCATCCGACGACGACTCGACACCCGTCCCCGTGTTTGGTTTTGTCGTCCGTCTCCCCCTTCTAGCCTGTGAGCCCCTTGTCGGGTAGGGACCCTCTCTAGATGTCGCCGACTTGTGCTTCCCAAGTGCTTAGTCCAGTGCTCTGCACACGGTAAGCGCTCAATAAATACGATTGAATGAATGAATGAATGAAATCTCTCTGGTCTTAAAAAAAATTACTACTTCTAACAACGAAAAATAACTGTGGTATTTGTTAAGCAACTGCTATGCGCCAGGCACTGTATTAAGCGCTGGGGTAGATATAAGCTAATCGGGTTGGACACTGTCTCCGTCCCACATAGGGCTCACGGTCTTAATCCCCATTCTACGGATGAGGAAACTGAGGCCCAGACAAGTGAAGTGGTTTGCCCAAGGTCACACAGCGGAGAAGGGATTAGAACTCACGTCCTTTGACTCCCACTTTCCACTAAGCCAGTCATTCATTCATTCAATCAATCGTATTTATTGAGCGCTCACTGTGTGCAGAGCACTGTACTAAGCGCTTGACAAGTTGGCAAAATATAGAGACAGTCCCTACCCAACAGTGGGCTCACAGTCTAGAAATAATAGAATAATAGAATAATAATGGAATAATAATAATACAAGCCATGCTGCTTGTACCCCTTAGATCTAAGCCAGATAAGAAGGAACATAACCCAATTTGGAAAGCGACCCCCTGGGCCCGGCTCTGCCACGTGTCAGCTGTGTGACTTTGGGCAAGTCGCTTCACTTCTCTGGGCCTCAGTGACCTCATCTGGAAAATGGGGATGAAGATTGTGAGCCCCACATGAGACAACCTGATCACCTTGTATCATCCCCAGCGCTCAGAACAGTGCTTGGCACAGTAGTGCCGTGGCTCAGTGGGAACAGCCCGGGCTTTGGAGTCGGGGGTCATGGGTTCAAATCCCGGCTCTGCCAATTGTCAGCTGGGTGACTTTGGGCAAGTCGCTTCACTTCTCTGGGCCTCAGTGACCTCATCTGGAAAATGGGGATGAAGATTGTGAGCCCCCCGTGGGACAACCTGATCACCTTGTATCATCCCCAGCGCTTAGAACAGTGCCTGGTACAGTAGTGCCGTGGCTCAGTGGGAAGAGCCCGGGGTTTGGAGACAGGGGTCACGGGTTCAAATACCGGCTCCGCCAATTGTCAGCTAGGTGACTTTGGGCAAGTCACTTCACTTCTCTGTGCCTCAGTTACCTCATCTGTAAAATGGGGGTGAAGACTGTGAGCCCCCCGTGGGACAACCTGATCACCTTGTAAACTCCCCAGCGCTTAGAACAGTGCTTTGCACATAGTAAGCGCTTAATAAATGCCATTATTATTATTAACAAGTATCATCATTATCCAGTGCTTTGCACATAGGAAGCACTTAGCGTGGCTCAGTGGAAACAGCCCGGGCTTTGGAGTCAGAGGTTGTGGGTTCAAATGCCGGCTCTGCCACTTGTCTGCTGTGTGACCTTGGGTAAGTCACTTAACTTCTCTGTACCTCAGTTACCCCATCTGTAAAATGGGGATTAAGACTGGGAGCCCCCCACGGGACAACTTGATCACCTTGTAACCTCCCCAGCGCTTAGAACAGTGCTTTGCACATAGTAAGCACTTAATAAATGCCATTATTATTATTATTATTATTAATAATAATAAATGCCATCATTATTATTTATCGGTTCTTGGTCTCCTATTTCCAGAAATATTGAAGTCTTTTTTTTTTAATTTTTTCCCCTGCCTGGGGTTTTTAGTTCCATCCCCCCAGGCCCTGGCATCTAAATGGTAGCCCCCTGACCTACTCGACACGGAGAGATTCTTCCCTGGGACCTCTGAAGCTAAAACATTAATCCCTGGATGAATTCACCCCTCCTTCAGGAGAAGCCTTGGGCCTCGAGAGAAGCAGCGTGGCTCAGGGGAAAGAGCCCGGGCTTGGGAGTCAGAGGTCATGGGTTCAAATCCCGGCTCCGCCACTTGTCAGCTGTGTGACTTTGGGCAAGTTGCTTCTCTGGGCCTCAGTTCCTCATCTGTAAAATGGGGATCAAGACTGAGAGCCCCACGTGGGACAACCTGATCACCTTGTATCCTCCCCAGTGTTTAGAGCAGTGCTTCGCACATAGTAAGTGCTTAACAAATCCCATCATTATTATTTTCTCGACTGTGAGCCTGCCCGCTGTTGGGCAGGGACCGTCTCTACACGTTGCCGACTTGTACTTCCCAAGCGCTTAGTACAGTGCTCTGCACATAGTAAGCGCTCAATAAATACGATTGAATGAATAAATGAATAAAGTCACTTCATCATCATCATCATCAATCGTATTTATAGAGTGCTTACTGTGTGCAGAGCACTGTACTAAGCGCTTGGGAAGTGCAAGTTGGCAACATATAGAGACAGTCCCTACCCAACAGTGGGCTCACTTCACTTCTCTGTGCCTCAATTCCCTCATCTGTAAAATGGGGATGAAGACTGGGAGCCCCCCGTGGGACAACCTGATCACCTTGTAACCTCCCCAGCGCTTAGAACAGTGCTTTGCACACAGTAGGCGCTTAATAAATGCCATCATCATTATTATTATGTCGAATTTGCGATGAAACAGCTGATTCTCTTACTGAGCCCAGAAGAACTCATTCTCTCCTTCAGAAGCAGAATGTCACTAACCCTTTTCCACAAAAAAAATAGACGTAGAATAAGTTGCAAAAATCCAAGATGATGAATGGCAGCCTATGTTATTAATATTAATAATATTAATTAATAAAATTAATATTAATATTAATTGTTGTTGTTATTTTATCATGTGCTGTCGAGTCGTTTCCAATTCCCAGTGACTCCATGGATGTACTTTCTCCAGAACATCCTGTCTTCTGCCATAACCCGCAACCTTTCTAACGGTTCTCCCGTTTTGGTTGTCAATCAATCAGTCCATGCTATTTGCTGAGCTGGGGCTAGTATATTGATGATGATGATGATGATGACATTTTATTAAGCGCTTACTATGTGCCAAGCACTGTTCAAAGCGCTGAGGAGCCTCTGCCCCTCTCAGCCCAGTGCCCTGGGGCTAGTATATTGAGGATGATGATGATGATGGCATTTATTAAGCGCTTACTATGTGCCAAACACTGTTCTAAGCATTGAGGAGCCTCTGCCCCCTCTCAGCCCAGTGCCCTGGGGCTAGTATATTGAGGAGGAGGATGATGGTGGCATTTATTAAGCGCTTACCATGTGCCAAGCACTGTTCTAAGCGCTGAGGGCCCTCTGCCCCCTCTCAGCCCAGTGCCCTGGGGCTAGTATATTGAGGAGGAGGATGATGGTGGCATTTGTTAAGCGCTTACTATGTGCCAAGCACTGTTCTAAGCGCTGAGGGCCCTCTGCCCCCTCTCAGCCCAGTGCCCTGGGGCTAGTATATTGAGGAGGAGGATGATGGTGGCATTTATTAAGCGCTTACTATGTGCCAAGCACTGTTCTAAGCGCTGAGGAGCCTCTGCCCCCTCTCAGCCCAGTGCCCTGGGGCTAGAATATTGAGGATGATGATGATGATGGCATTTATTAAGCGCTTACTATGTGCCAAGCACTGTTCTAAGCGCTGAGGAGCCTCTGCCCCCTCTCAGCCCAGTGCCCTGGGGCTAGTATATTGACGATGATGATGATGATGGCATTTATTAAGCGCTTAAGTGCTTAGAACAGTGCTTTGCACATAGTAAGCGCTTAATAAATGCCATCATTATTATTTATTTTACTATGTGCCAAGCAATGTTCTAAGCGCTTAGGAGCCTCTGCCCCCTCTCAGCCCCGTGTATATTGAGGATGATGATGATGATGGCATTTATTAAGTGCTTACTATGTGCCAAGCACTGTTCTAAGCGCTGAGGAGCCTCTGCCCCCTCTCAGCCCAGTGCCCTGGGGCTAGTATATTGAGGACGAGGATGATGGTGGCATTTATTAAGCACTTACTATGTGCCAAGCACTGTTCTAAGCACTGAGGAGCCTCTGCCCCCTCTCAGCCCAGTGTCCTGGGGCTAGTATATTGAGGATGATGACGATGATGGCATTTATTAAGCGCTTACTATGTGACAAGCACTGTTCTAAGCGCTGAGGACCCTCTGCCCCCTCTCAGCCCAGTGCCCTGGGGCTAGTATATTGAGGAGGAGGAGGATGATGGCATTTATTAAGCGCTTACTATATGCCAAACACTGTTCTAAGCGCTGAAGAGCCTCTGCCCCCTCTCAGCCCAGTGCCCTGGGGCTAGTATATTGAGGAGGATGATGATGATGGCATTTATTAAGCGCTTACTATGTGCCAAGCACTGTTCTAAACACTGGGGAGGTTACAAGGTGATGAGGTTGTCCCATGGGGGGCTCACAGTCTTCATCCCCATTTTACAGATGCGGGGACTGAGGCACAGAGAATAATAATAACAATAATGGCATTTTATTAAGCGCTTACTCTGTGCAAAGCACTGTTCTAAGCGCTGGGGAGGTTACAAGGTGATGAGGTTGTCCCATGGGGGGCTCACAGTCTTCATCCCCATTTTAAAGATGGTGTGAGCCCCATGCAAGACAGGGACTGTGTCCAACCTGATTAGCTTGTATCTCCCCCAGTGCTTAGAACAGTGCTTGACACGTAGCAAGCGCTTAACAAATACCGTCATTATTATTATTATCATCATCAATTGTTTCTATTGAGCACTTTCCGTGTGCAGAGCACTGTACTGAGCACTTGGGAGAGGACAACAGAGTGCACAGTGCTCTACAGACAGAAAAGGACATGAAATGCAAGTGCCAGAAACTCAAACCATCATGATGCCGAGGAGAATACCTGTATATATGTATATATGTTTGTACATATTTATTACTCTATTTATTTATCCATTTATTTTACTTGTACATATCTATTCTGTTTATTTTATTTTGTTAGTATGTTTGGGTTTTTTCTCTGTCTCCCCCTTTTAGACTGTGAGCCCACTGTTGGGTGGGGAGTGTCTCTATATGTTGCCAAATTGTACTTCCCAAGCGCTTAGTACAGTGCTCTGCACACAGTAAGCACTCAATAAATACGATTGATGATGATGATGATGATGAGAATGCCAGGGACAGATAGAGGAGTGGGATGGGTAATAATTGCTACAAGGTGACTGGAAATGGCAGGGAGGGGAGAGAAGAGGGTTAATCCAGGAGGGCTCAGTGGAGGAGGTGAGAATCCAGCAGGGTTTTAAAAGAGGGAAGACCTAGAGTTTGAAGAGGATGTGAAAGGGAATTCCAGGTGTGGGGAGATAACATAAATCTGTATATATGTATATATGTTTGTACATATTTATTACTCTATTTACTTTATTTATTTTACTTGTACATATCTATTCTATTTATTTTATTTTGTTAGTATGTTTGGTTTTGTTCTCTGTCTTCCCCCTTCTAGACTGTGAGCCCGCTGTTGGGTAGGGACCGTCTCTATAGGTTGCCAACTTGGACTTCCCAAGCGCTTAGTACAGTGCTCTGCACACAGTAAGCGCTCAATAAATACGATTGATTGATTGCTCGATTGATTGATAAATACATCGCCATCCCAGATGGTTTGCTTCGCCCCTTTCAGGCGGTATTTATTGAGCACTTACTATGTGCAGAGCATCGGCTTGGGAGAGGACAATACAACAGACCCATTCCTTGGCCACAGTGAGCGGGAATGGGGACAGACATTAATATAAAGAAATCATTTATAATATAAATTAATAAGTGAGTACAGAGCATCAGTACTCTATTTATTTTACTTGTACTTATCTATTATATTTATTTTATTTTGTTAATATGTTTGGTTTTGTTCTCTGTCTCCCCCTTCTAGACTGTGAGCCCGCTGTTGGGTAGGGACTGTCTCTCTATGTTGCCAACTTGTACTTCCCAAACGCTTAGTCCAGTGCTCTGCACACAGTAAGCGCTCAATAAATACGATTGATTGATTGATCGGCTGATTGATGAATACATCGCCATCCCAGATGGTTGCTTCACCCCTTTCAGACGGTATTTATTGAGCGCTTACTATGTGCAGAGCACCGGCTTGGGAGAGGACAATACAACAGACCCATTCCTTGCCCACAGTGAGCGGGAATGGGGACAGACATTAATATAAAGAAATCATTTATAATATAAATTAATAAATTAGTACGGAGCATCAGTACTCTATTTATTTTACTTGTACTTATCTATTATATTTATTTTATTTTGTTAATATGTTTGGTTTTGTTCGCTGTCTCCCCCTTCTAGACTGTGAGCCCGCTGTTGGGTAGGGACCGTCTCTATTTGTTGCCAACTTGGACTTCCCAAGCGCTTAGTCCTGTGCTCTGCACACAGTAAGCGCTCAATAAATACGATTGATTGATTGATTGATTGATCAGTATAAATAAATAAAATGACAAATGTATATGTAAGGGCTGTGGAGGGGGAAGAGGGGGTTGATTAATGCTATTGATGACTGAGTGGAAAGGGCACGGGTTCTGAGCCCAGCTCTGTCACTTGTGTGCTGTGTGACCTTGGGCAAGTCACAGCTTTGCTGGACCTCACTGTCTTCAGCTGTAAAGTGGGAATTAAATCCCTGTTCTCCCTCCCCCTTAGATTAGCTCTGTGTGGGAGAGGGACTCTATCCAACCTGATTATCTTGCATCGATCCCTGTACTTGCTTTATCTTGATGATCTACAGTAAGCACTTCACAAAACCCACAGTTAATTTCTGCGAAAATCAATCTATCAATCATATTTATTGAGCGCTTACTGTGTGCAGAGCACTGTACTAAGCGCTTGGGAAGCACAAGTTGGCAACATGTAGACAGTCCCTACCCAACAGTGGGCTCACAGTCTAGAAGGAAGCTGAAGAAAATAAAGACAAAATGGGATATGGATTCACCTAATCCCAAAGACCCTTGAAACAGGTGGCGGTGATGATGATGATGGTATCTGTGAAGTGCTTACTATGTGCCAAGCCCTTTGCATCCCACAAAACACCGCTCTTCCCACCTTCAAAATCCTCCTAGAATCATATCTCCTTCCGGAGGCGTTCCGGAATTAAACCTTTATTTCCCTAAGCTCTCCCGTCTGCGTCGCCTGGAAACCTGGTTCATTCATTCACTTAATTAAGCGCTTACTGTGTGCAGAGCACTGTACTAAGCGCTTGGGAAGGTATAGTGCAGCAATAAAGAGTGACAGTCCCTGCCCACGACGAGCTCAAAGTCTTGGGGGGAGGAGGGAGAGAGAGACATCAATATAAATAAACAGGCATCAGTACTCTTTATTTATTTTACTTGTACATATCTATTCTATTTATTTTATTTTGTTAATATGTTTGGTTTTGTTCTCTGTCTCCCCCTTCTAGACTGTGAGCCCACTGTTGGGTAGGGACTGTCTCTAGATGTTGCCAACTTGGACTTCCCAAGCGCTTAGTCCAGTGCTCTGCACACAGTAAGCGCTCAATAAATACGATTGATTGATTGATTGCTCAGTATAAATAAATAAAATGACAAATGTATACATAAGGGCTGTGGAGGGGGAAGAGGGGGTTGATTAATGCTATTGATGACTGAGAAGCCATGAGGCTTAGTGGAAAGCATGGGCTCGGGAGTCGGAGAACATGGGTTCTAATCCTGCCACTTGTCTGCTGTGTGACCTTGGGCAAGTCACTTCAGCGTGACTCAGTGGAAAGAGCCCGGGCTTTGGAGTCAGAGGTCATGGGTTCAAATCCCGGCTCCGCCAGTTGTCAGCTGTGTGACTTTAGTCACTTAACTTCTCTGTGCCTCAGTTCCCTCATCTGGAAAATGGGGATTAAGATTGTGAGCCCACGTGGGACAACCTGATCACCTTGTATTCCCCCCAGCGCTTAGAACAGTGCTTTGCGCATAGTAAACGCTTAACAAATGCCATCATTATTATTATTATTTTCTTTGCCTCAGTTCCCTCATGTGTAAAATGGGGATTAAGACCGTGAGCCCCCAGTGGGACAACCTGCTGACCTCCTATCTACCCCAGCCGTTGTTGGCTTGGGACTGTCTGTGTCGCCGAATTGGACTTTCCAAGCGTTTAGCACAGTGCTCTGCACACGGTAAGCACTCAAGACGACTGAATGAATGAATAAACAGCGCTTGGCACATAGTAAGCGCTTCACAAATGCCATCATTACTATGAATGACGCCCACCTGGAATTGATTTTCCTGTTTGTTTTCCCCCTCTAGCCTAGAAACTCCTAATGGGCAGGGAACATGTGTGCCCCTGCAACCAGTAAGTGCTCTATAAAATATCACTAATTGATTGATTGATTGATTGATTGATTGATTGATTGCACGTTTTTCCCCAGGAGCTGGGGGGGGCGTGGATTGGACCCCCGAGGCTGGTAATTTGCTGTGGAAATGTCAACTGGGTGGAGTCAATAAAAAGAGGATAAAAAGAGGGAGAGCAGATGGGGCTTGGGCTTGCTGATCGTCCTGTGAGCTTGACCACTGAGGTAGCCCCTGGCTAGAAGAGGGGGGGGGGTCCCATGGCAGGGGTCTCCTGTTCTTTGGGGGGGGGGTGGGTGGAGGGAGGAAGTGCTCTTATATGGGGGTCTTACTCCTGGAAAGGAAGCTGTTTTTGTTTAAAAAGCTCCTTGTTTTGCAGGCAGTCAACTGTATTTATTAATCAATCAATCAATTGTATTTATTGAGCGCTTACTGTGTGCAGAGCACTGTACTAAACGCTTGGGAAGTACAAGTTGGCAACATATAGAGACAGTCCCTACCCAACAGTGGGCTCACAGTCTAAAACGGGGAGTCTAAAAGAGGGGGGGAGTCTAAAAGGGGGGGGTAAGTGTTACGTATTTACTGTGTGTAGAGCACTGTACTAAGTGCTTGGGAGAGTAATGATAATAATAATAATGATGGCATTTATTAAGCGCCTACTATGTGCAAAGCATTGTTCTAAGCGCTGGGGAGGTTACAAGGTGATCAGGTTGTCCCACGGCGGGGCTCAGAGTCTTAATCCCCATTTTCCAGATGAGGTAAGTGAGGCCCAGAGAAGTGACTTGAAAGTCACACAGTGGCGGAGGTGAGGCCCAGTGAAGTGACTTGCCCAAAGTCACACAGTGGCGGAGGCGGGATTGGAACCCATGACCTCCGACACCCAAGCCCGGGCTCTTTCTACTGAGCCGCGCTGCTTCTCTATAGGACAGACGCATTCCCTGCCCACAGTGAGGTTACAGTCTAGAGGGGGAGGCAGATGTTAATATAATTGCAGCCCCCCTGCCCACCCCCGCTTTAGCCTTGGCCATTTTATTCCCTTCCCTCCACTGGGATCTCTTTAATTCTTTTTATATGGTGTTTGTTAAATGTTTATTATGTGCCAGGCACTGTACTAGACGCTGGGGTAGTTACAAGTTCGTCAGGTTGGATGCAGTCCGTGTCCCACTTGGGGCTCACGATCTCAAGGCCCATTTTAGAGCTGAGGGAATTGAGGCCCAGTGAAGTGACTGGCCCAAGGTCACACAGTGGGCAAGTGGAGGAGCGAGGATTAGAACCCAGGCTTTGTGGGTTTCCAGGACTGTGCTCTACCCACTAGCCCACACTGCTTCTCTGCTTTCCACCCTCTCCCCGCTTCTTCTTTCATTAATTCATTCAATCGTATTTATTGAGCGCTTACCATAAGAGAAGCAGCGTGGCTCAGTGGCAAGAGCCCGAGCTTTGGAGTCAGTGGTCATGGGTTCAAATCTCGGCTCCGCCAATTGTCAGCTGGGTGACTTTGGGCAAGTCACTTCACTTCTCTGGGCCTCAGTGACCTCATCTGTAAAATGGGGATGAAGACTGTGAGCCCCCCGTGGGACAGCCTGATCACCTGATAACCTCCCCAGTGCTTAGAACAGTGCTTTGCGCATAGTAAGTGCCTACTAAATGCCATTATTATTATTGTTAGCTGTGTGACTTTGGGCAAGTCACTTCACTTCTCTGGGCCTCAGTTCCCTCATCTGTAAAATGGGGATGAAGGCTGTGAGCCCCCCCATTGGGACAACCTGATCACCTTGTAACCTCCCCAGTGCTTAGAGCAGTGCTTTGCATGTAGTAAGCGCTTAATAAATGCCATTATTATTATTATTACTGTGTGCAGAACACTGTACGAAGCGCTTGGAAAGTACAATTCGGCGACAGAATTGTTCCCTTCTGGTTCTCCCAGCCGAGTGGTCCCCAAAGTCCCGTGTGCTAAACTGAGCCGGACTTTTCATTCATTCATTCAATCGTGTGTGTTGAGCGCTTACTGTGTGCAGAGCACTATACTAAGCGCTTGGGAAGTCCAAGTTGGCAACATACAGAGACTGTCCCTACCCAACAGTGGGCTCACAGTCTAGAAGATCCTTTCCTCCCCCGCAGCCCGGGCCATGGGGAAGGAGAAAACCCACATCAACATCGTGGTCATCGGCCACGTGGACTCGGGCAAGTCCACCACCACCGGCCACCTCATCTATAAATGCGGAGGCATCGACAAGCGGACGATCGAGAAGTTTGAGAAGGAGGCAGCCGAGGTGAGCGGTTCCTCCCCTCCCACCGCCCCCTCTCACTCTTCTGTCCGGGCCTGGAAGCAGACGGGGGAGAGTCTAGGAAGAGGCCCTCACAGGCAACGTGAGATTGAATAAGCAGTGTGAGAGTTGTGTGTGTGTGTTGTGGTGTTTGTGTGCGTCTCCCTCTAGATGGGCAAAACCTCCTTGAAATACACCTGGGTGCTGGACAGTTGTGGACTGCGCCTGAGAGCAGTGGGGAGTCTGGGAAGAGCCTCCTTGGGCAATAATAATAATAATAATGGTATTTATTAAGCGCTTACTATGTGCCAAGCACTGTTCTAAGCACTGGGGAGGTTACAAGGTGATCAGGTTGCCCCACGGGGGGCTCACAGTCTAAATCCCCATTTTACAGATGCGGGAAGTGAGGCCTAGGGAGTTGAAGTGACTTGCACAGTGCCTGAGAGCAGCAGGGAGTCTGGGAAGAGCCTCCTTGGGCAATAATAATAATAATAATGATAATAATGGTATTTATTAAGCGCTTACTATGTGCCAGGCACTGTTCTAAGCGCTGGGGAGGTTACAAGGTGATCAGGTTGTCCCACGGGAGGCTCACAGTCTAAATCCCCATTTTACAGATGCGGGAAGTGAGGCCCAGAAGTGACTTGCCCAAAGTCACACATTGCCTGAGAGCAGCGGGGAGTCTGGGAAAAGCCTCCTTGGGCAATAATAATAATAATAATGGTATTTATTAAGCGCTTACTATGTGCAAAGCACTGTTCTAAGCGCTGGGGAGGTTACCAGGTGATCAGGTTGTCCCACGGGGGGCTTGCAGTCTAAATCCCCATTTTACAGATGCGGGAAGTGAGGCCCAGAGAGTTAAAGTGACTTGCCCAAAGTCACACAGTGCTTGAGAGCAGAGGGGAGTTTGGGAAGGGCCTCCTTGGACAATAATAATAATAATAATAATGGTATTTATTAAGCGTTTACTATGTGCAAAGCACTGTTCTAAGCGCTGGGGAGGTTACAAGGTGATCAGGTTGTCCCACGGGGGGCTCACAGTCTTCATCCCCATTTTACAGATGCGGGAAGTGAGGCCCAGAGAGTTGAAGTGACTTGCCCAAAATCACACAGTGCCTGAGAGCAGCGGGGAGTCTGGGAAGAGCCTCCTTGGGCAATAATAATAATAATGGTATTGATTAAGCACTTACTATGTGCAAAGCACTGTTCTAAGCGCTGGGTAGGTTACAAGGTGATCAGGTTGTCCCACGGGGGGTTCACAGCTTTCATCCGCATTTTACAGATGCGGGAACGGAGGCCCGGAGAGTTTGTGACTTGCCCAATGTCACACAGCTGACAAGTGTGTGACACTCCCCCTCCTCCCCCTCCCCCCCCACCTTACCTCCTTCCCCTCCCCACATCACCTGTATATATGTTTGTAGGTATTTATTACTCTATTTTATTTGTACATATTCATTCTATTTATTTTATTTTGTTAATATGTTTAGTTGTCTGTCTCCCCCTTCTAGCCTGTGAGCCTGCTGTCGGGTAGGGACCTTCTCTATATGTTGCCAGCTTGGACTTCCCAAGCGCTTAGTACAGTGCTCTGCACACAGTAAGCGCTCAATAAATATGACTGAATGAATGAAGGAAGTAGCGGAGCTGGGATTTGAACTCATGCCTCCCAAGCCCGGGCTCTTTCCACCGAGCCACGCTGCTTCTTAATGTGAGCTTGAGTTCAGTGCCTGGCATAAACGCCATAAAAAAAAGGAGTGAAAAGGATCCCACTGGAGGGGAGGGAATAAAAAGGGTAGTGTGTATTGTGTCGTGGGGTGTTGTTTGTGTGTCCGTCCTATTTAAAGGACGCCCGGGTGCTGGACAAACTGAAGGCCTGGGACGGGGGACGTGGGGGGAGTCTAGGAAGAGGCCTCCACAGGCAATCATCATCATCATCATCAATCGTATTTATTGAGCTCTTACAATGTGCAGAGCACTGTACTAAGCGCTTGGGAAGTACAAATTGGCAACATATAGAGACAGTCCCTACCCAACAGTGGGCTCACAGTCTAAAAGGGGGAGACAGAGAACAAAACCAAACATACTAACAAAATAAAATAAATAGAATAGATATGTACAAGTAAAATAAATAGAGTAATAAATCTGTACAAACATATATACAGGTGCTGTGGGGAAGGGAAGGAGGTAATGTGTGCGGGGGGTGTGAGTGGCCACCCTGTGTCCGTCCACCCAGATGGGCAAAGGGTCCTTCAAGTACGCCTGGGTGCTGGACAAACTGAAAGCGGAGCGCGAGCGGGGCATCACCATTGACATCTCCCTGTGGAAGTTCGAGACGGTCAAATACTACATCACCATCATAGACGCCCCCGGCCACCGGGACTTCATCAAGAATATGATCACCGGCACCTCCCAGGTAGCCCCTCCCCGCCCTTCCCCCGGACGATGGCATCCGCGTGCCCAGATTGTCCAAATCATCCCAACTTGTACTTCCCAATCAATCAATCGTATTTATTGAGCGCTTACTGTGTGCAGAGCACTGGACTAAGCGCTTGGGAAGCACAAGTTGGCAACATATAGAGACAGTCCCTACCCGACAGTGGGCTCACAGTCTAAAATCAATCAATCATATTTATTGAGCGCTTACTGTGTGCAGAGCACTGTACTAAGCGCTTGGGAAGCCCAAGTTGGCAACACACAGAGACGGTCCCTACCCAACAGTGGGCTCACAGTGTAGAAGGGGGAGACAGACAACAAAACATATTAACAAAATAAATAGAATAGATATGTACTGCACACAGTAAGCACTCAATAAATACGATTGAATGAATGAATCTGGGCCGATGTGGAGTGATCTCGGTAATCAATCAATCGTATTTATTGAGCGCTTACTGTGTGCAGAGCACTGGACTAAGCGCTTGGGAAGCACAAGTTGGCAACACATAGAGACGGTCCCTACCCAACAGTGGGCTCACAGTCTAGAAGGGGGAGACAGAGAACAAAACCAAACGTATTAACAAAATAAAATAGAATAGATATGTACTGCGCACAGTAAGCGCTCAATAAATACGATTGAATGAATGAATCTGGGCCGATGTGGAGTGAGCTCGGTAATCAATCAATCGTATTCATTGAGCGCTTACTGTGTGCAGAGCACTGGACTAAGTGCTTGGGAAGTACAAGTTGGCAACATATAGAGACAGTCCCTACCCAACAGTGGGCTTGAGGGTGAGAGAGCGGGTAATAATAATAATAATAATAATAATAATAATAGCATTTATTAAGTGCTTACTATGTGCACTGTTCTAAGTGCTGAGGAGGTTACAAGATGATCAGGTTGTCCCACGGGGGGCTCACAGTCATAATCCCCATTTTACAGGTGAAGTGACTGAGGCCCGGAGAAGTGAAGTGACTTGCCCCAAGTCACACAGCTGACAGTTGGCAGAGCCGGGATTTGAACCCATGACCTCTGACTTCAAAGCCCGGGCTCCTTCCACTGAGCCACGCTGCTTCCCCAGTCTGTCTGCATCTCTCAGAGGGGGGAATTATAAAGCCCAGAACAGTGGAAGTCAAAAGGACCAGGGAGAATAATAATTAATAATAATAATAATAATAATGGTATTTAAGCACTTACTATGTGTCAGGCACTGTACCAAGTGCTGGAATGGATACGAGCAAATCGGATTGGACACAGTCCCTGTCTCACCTAGGGCTCTCAAGCGCTTAGTACAGTGCTCTGCACACAGTAAGCACTCAATAAGCACGATTGAAGGAATGAATTCCCCATTTTACAGACAAGGTAACAGGCCCAGAGAAGTGAAGTGACTTGCCTAAGGTCACCCAGGTCCTCCTCCTCCTTCAATCAATCAATCAGTCGTATTTATCGAGCGCTTACTGTGTGCAGAGCACTGTACTAAGCGCTTGGGAAGTCCAAGTCGGCAACATCTAGAGACAGTCCCTACCCAACAGTGGGCTCACAGTCTAGAAGGGGGAGACAGACAACAAAACATATTAACAAAATAATATAAATAGAATAAATGTTTACAAATAATATTAATAAATCCGTACAAACCTATATATATAGGTGCTTCATTCATCCATCCATTCAATCATATTCATTGAGCGCTTACTGTGTGCAGAGCACTGTACTAAGCGCTTGGGAAGTCCAAGTCGGCAACATCTAGAGACAGTCCCTACCCAACAGCGGGCTCACAGTCTAAAAGGGGGAGACGGAGAACAAAACCAAACATACTAACAAAATAAAATAAATAGAATCAATGTTTACAAATAAAATTAATAAATCCGTACAAACATATATGCATATATATAGGTGCTTCATTCATCCATCCATTTAATCATATTCATTGAGTGCTTACTGTGTGCAGAGCATTGTACTAAGCGCTTGGGAAGTCCAAGTCGGCAACACATAGAGGCAGTCCCTACCCAACAGCGGGCTCACAGTCTGAGGGGGAGACAGACAACAAAACCAAACATACTAACAAAATAAAATAAATAGAATAGATATTGTGGCTCAGTGGAAAGAGCCCGGGCTTTGGAGTTCCCTTCCCCACAGCACCTGTATATATGTTTGTACATATTTATTACTCTATTTATTTATTTATTTTACTTGTACATATCTATTCTATTTATTTTATTTTGTTAGTATGTTTGGTTTTGTTCTCCGTCTCCCCATTTTAGACTGCGAGCCCACTGTTGGGTAGGGACTGTCTCTAGATGTTGCCAACTTGTACTTCCCAAGCGCTTAGTCCAGTGCTCTGCACACAGTAAGCGCTCAATAAATACGACTGATGATGATGATGAGTCAGAGGTCATGGGTTCAAATCCCGCTCTGCCGCTTGTCAGCTGTGTGACTTTGGGCGAGTCACTTCACTCCTCTGTGCCTCAGTCGCCTCATCTGGAAAATGGGGATTAAGTCTGTGAGCCCCACGTGGGACAACTTCATCATCATCATCAATCGTATTTATTGAGCGCTTACTATGTGCAGAGCACTGTACTAAGCGCTTGGGAAGTACAAATTGGCAACATCTAGAGACAGTCCCTACCCAACAGTGGGCTCACAGTCTAAAAGGGGGAGACAGAGAACAAAACCAAACATACTAACAAAATAAAATAAATAGAATAGATATGTACAAATAAAATAGAGTAAAAAATATGTACAAACATATATACATATATACAGGTGCTGTGGGGAAGGGAAGGAGGTAAGATGGAGGGGGGGGAGGGGGAGAGGACAACTTGACGACCTTGTCTCTGCCCCAGCGCTTAGAACATATGATGGTACATATGATGATGATGCCAGTGCTTGGCACATAGTAAGCGCTTAATAGATGCCATTATCATCATCGTCAATCGTCAATCGTATTTATTGAGCACTTACTATGTGCAGAGCACTGTCATCATCATCATATGTACCAGTAAAATAGAGTAATAAATAGAGTAATAATAATCATCATCATATGTACCAGTAAAATAAATAGAGTAATAAATAGATAGAGTAATAAATAGAGTAATATTCCTCCTCTTTCTTCCTCTTCACCCCGGCCCCAGGCGGACTGCGCCGTGCTGATCGTGGCGGGCGGCGTGGGCGAGTTTGAAGCCGGCATCTCGAAGAACGGGCAGACGCGGGAGCACGCCTTGTTGGCCTACACCTTGGGCGTGAAGCAGCTCATCGTGGGCGTCAACAAGATGGACTCCACCGAGCCCCCCTACAGCGCCCAGCGCTTCCAGGAGATCACCAAGGAAGTGAGCGCCTACATCAAGAAGGTCGGCTACAACCCCGCCGCCGTGGCCTTCGTGCCCATCTCCGGCTGGCACGGGGACAACATGCTGGAGGCCAGCGGCAAAGTAAGGGCGAGGGGCCGCGTGCCTTCGGCCACGGTAACGATGCCATTTGTTGAGAATAATAATGATGATGATGGCATTTATTAAGCGCTCACTAGGTGCAAACCGTGGTTCTAAGCGCTGGGGGGTTATAAGGTGATCGGGTTGTCCCATGGGAGCTCTCAGTTTTAATCCCCATTTTACAGATGAGGGAACTGAGGCCTAGAGAAGTGAAGTGACTTGCCCAAAGTCACCCAGCTGACAAGTGGCGGAGCTGGGATTTGAACCCGTGACCTCTGACTCCAAAGCCCGGGCTCTTTCCACTGAGCCACACTGCTTCTCTAATTATGATTAAGAACTTACCAAGTCAGGACGTGCATTTAGCACAGTGCTCTGCACATAGTAAGTGCTCAATACTCCTGATGGATTGATATAATAATAATAATGATGGCATTTATTAAGCACTTACTATGTGCAAAGCACTGTTCTAAGCGCTGGGGGGGTTATAAGGTGATCAGGTTGTCCCATGGGAGCTCTCAGTTTGAATCCCCGTTTTCCAGATGAGGGAACTGAGGCCCAGAGAAGTGAAGTGACTTGCCCAAAGTCACCCAGCTGACAATTGGCAAAGCTGGGATTTGAACCCGTGACCTCTGACTCCAAAGCCCAGGCTCCTTCCACTGAGCCACACTGCTTCTCTAATTATGATTAAGAACTTACCAAGTCGGGATGCGTCTGCTAGTTTTGTGGTGTGGTACTCTCCCAAGCGCTTAGCACAGTGCTCTGCACATAGTAAGTGCTCAATAAATACTCCTGATGGATTGATATAATAATAATAATGATGATGGCATTTATTAAGTGCTTACTATGTGCAAAGCATGCTTCTAAGCGCAGGGGAGGTTACAAGGTGATCAGGTTGTCCCACGGGAGGCTCAGTCTTCAACCCCATTTTACAAATGAAGGAACTGAGGCCAGAGAAGTGAGGTGACTTGCCCAGCTGACGATTGGCGAAGCTGGGATTTGAACCCATGACCTCTGACTCCAAAGCCCGGGCTCTTTCCACTGGGCCACACTGCTTCTCTAATTATGATTAAGAACTTACCAAGTCGGGACGTGTCTGCTAATTTTGTGGTGTGGTACTCTCCCAAGCACTTAGCACAGTGCTCTGCACATAGTACGTGCTCAATACTCCTGATGGATTGATATAATAATAATAATGATGGCATTTATTAAGTGCTTACTATGTGCAAAGCACTGTTCTAAGTGCTGGGGGGTTATAAGGTGATCAGGTTGTCCCATGGGGGCTCACAGTTTTAATCCCCATTTTACCGATGAGGGAACTGAGGCCCAGAGAAGTGAAGTGACTTGCCCAAAGTCACCCAGCTGACAATTGGCAGAGCTGGGATTTGAACCCATGACCTCTGACTCCAAAGCCCGGGCTCTTTCCACTGAGCCACATTGCTTCTCTAATTATGATTAAGAACTTACCCAGTCGGGACGTATCTGCTAATTTTGTGGTGTGGTACTCTCCCAAGCATTTAGCACAGTGCTCTGCACATAGTAAGTGCTCAATACTCCTAATGGATTGATATAATAATAATAATAATAATAATAATAATAATGATGGCATTTATTAAGCGCTTACCATGTGCAAAGCAATGTTCTAAGCGCTGGGGGGGTTATAAGGTGATCAGGTTGTCCCATGGCGGCTCTCAGTTTTAATTCCCCATTTTACAGATGAGGGAACTGAGGCCCAGAGAAGTGAAGTGACATGCCCAAAGTCACCCAGCTGACAAGCGGCGGAGCTGGGATTTGAACCCGTGACCTCTGACTCCAAAGCCCGGGCTCTTTCCACTTTGCCACACTGCTTCTCTGATTGTCATTAAGAACTTACCAGGTCAATCAATCAATCATATTTATTGAGCACCTACTGTGTGCAGAGCACTGTACTAAGCGCTTGGGAAGTCCAAGTTGGCAACATAGAGAGACGGTCCCTACCCAACGGCGGGCGCTCAGTCTAGAAGGGGGAGACAGACGACAAAACATATTAACGAAATAAAATAAATATGTCCAATCTGTATTGATGTCCGTCTCCCCCGACCTTTAGATTGTGATCTCGTTTTGGGCGGTCAATGACACTGTTGTTGGGCTTTCCCAAGCGCTTAGCACAGCGCTTAGTAAATAGGGCTGAATGAATGCTCTGCACGCAGTAAGCACTCAAATTCAATCATGCAATCGTATTTCGTTCAGAATAGAGGCAGTGTGGCTCAGTGGAAAGAGCCCGGGCTTTGGAGTCAGAGGTCATGGGTTCTTCCTCCTCCCCTTCCCCACAGCACCTGTATATATGTTTGTACGGATTTATTTTATTTGTAAACATTTATTCTATTTATTTTATTTTGTTAATATGTTTTGTTCTGTCTCCCCCTTCTAGACTGTGAGCCCGCCGTCGGGTAGGGACCGTCTCTATATGTTGCCAACTTGTACTTCCCAAGCGCTTAGTCCAGTGCTCTGCACACAGTAAGCGCTCAATAAATACGATTGAATGAATGCTCTGCACACAGTAAGCACTCAAATTCAATCATACAATCGTATTTTGTTCAGAATTAAAGGCAGCGTGGCTCAGTGGAAAGAGCCCGGGCTTTGGAGTCGGAGGTCATGGGTTCAAATCCCGGCTCTGCCAACTGTCAGCTGGGTGACTTGGGGCAAGTCACTTCACTTCTCTGTGCCTTAGTTCTCTCATCTGGAAAATGGGGGTGAAGACTGTGAGCCCCCCGTGGGAGAACCTGATCACCTTGTAACCTCCCTAGCGCTTAGAACAATGCTTGGCATTGGTAGTAAGCGCTTAATAAATGCTATTATTATTATTATTATTATATTTCATTCATTCATATTTATTGAGCACTTACTGTGTGCAGAGCACTGTACTAAGCACTTGGGAAGTACAAGTTGGCAACATCTAGAGACGGTCAATCAATCAATCGTATTTATTGAGCGCTTACTGTGTGCAGAGCACTGGACTAAGCGCTTGGGAAGTCCAAGTTGGCAACATATAGAGACGGTCCCTACCCAACAGTGGGCTTACAGTCTAGAAGGGGGAGACAGACAACAAAACAAAACATATTAACAAAATATAACAAATAGAATAAATATGTACAATCAATTGTATTTATTGAGTGCTTACTGTGTGCAGAGCACTGGACTAAGCGCTTGGGAAGTCCAAGTTGACAACATAGAGAGATGGTCCCTACCCAACAGCGGGCTTACAGTCTAGAAGGGGGAGACAGACAATGAAACAAAACATATTAACAAAATATAACAAATAGAATAAATATGTACAAGTAAAATAGAGTAATAAATACGTACAAACACATATACAGTGCTCACTGTATGCAGAGCATGGCTCTAAGCGCTTGGGAGAGGACAACAGAATGATAAACGGACGCATTCCCTGCCCACAAGGAGTTTACACCGTAGAGATCAATATCATCAATTGTATTTATTCAATCAATTGTACTTATTGAGCGCTTACTATGTGCGGAGCACTGTACTAAGCGCTTGGGAAGTACAAATTGGCGACACATAGAGACAGTCCCTACCCAACAGTGGGCTCACAGTCTAAAAGGGGCAGAGGGAAATCAATCAATCAATCAATCAATCCATCGTATTTATTGAGCGCTTACTGTGTGCAGAGCACTGTACTAAGCGCTTGGGAAGTCCAAGTTGGTAACATAGAGAGACAGTCCCTACCCAGCAGTGGGCTCACAGTCTCAAAAATGATCAATAAATGATTGATCTAAAAAAGATCAATAAATATGATTGATCGGGGCAGGCAGAGGGTGGCATATAAGGCAAGGAAGTGATCGCCTCTCTTGGAAGCTCATTGCAGGGGGTCGCCTTCTCTATGTGTTGCCAACTTGTACTTTCCAAGCGCTTAGTACAGTGCTCTGCACCCACTAAGTGCTCAATAAATACGATTGATTGATTGATTGATTGATTTTCCCTCTGGCCCACAGATGCCGTGGTTTAAGGGCTGGAAGATCACCCGGAAAGAAGGGAACGCAGTGGGCACCACCCTCATGGAAGCCCTGGACGCCATCCTCCCGCCCTCCAGGCCCACGGACAAGCCGCTGCGACTCCCGCTGCAGGACGTCTACAAGATCGGGGGTGAGCGAGGCTATGGGGGGCCCTCCCCGTGAGACCGGTGGGAGGTGAGAAGTGCTCACTACGTGCCAAGCACTGTACTGAACCCTGGGGGAGATACAAGATGAGTGGGCCCATAATAATAATAATGGCATTTATTAAGCGCTTACTATGTGCAAAGCACGGTTCTAAGCGCTGGGGAGGTTACAAGATGATCAGGTTGCCCCACGGGGGGCTCACAGCCTTAATCCCCATTTTACAGATGAGGTAACTGAGGCACAGAGAAGTGACTTGCCCAAAGACACACAGCTGACAGTTGGCGGAGCCGGGATTTGAACCCATGACCTCTGACTCCAAAGCCCGGGCTCTTTCCATTGAGCCACGCTGCTTCTGTAATAATAATAATAATAATAATAATAATAATAATAATGGCATTTAAGCACTTACTATGTGCAAAGCGCTGTTCTAAGTGCTGGGGGGGGTGATCAGGTTGTCCCACGCGGGGCTCACAGTCTTAATCCCCATTTTATAGATAAGGGAACTGAGGCTCAGAGAAGTGACATGCCCAAGGTCTCTCAGCAGGCAGGTGGCGGAGCCGGGATTCAAACCCATGACCTCTGACTCCAAAGCCCGAGCTCTTTCCTCTGAGCCACGCTGCTTCACAGTCCAGTGGGGAGACTAGGGATTGAATCCCCATTTTACAGATGGGGAAACTGGGGCCCAGGGAAATTAAGGGACTTGCCCAAGTTAATAATAATAATAATAATAATAATAATAATAATGAGGATGGCATTTGTTAAGCGCTTACTATGTGCAAAGCACTGTTCTAAGCGCTGGGGAGGTTACAAGGTGATCAGGTTGTCCCACGGGGGGCTCACAGTCTTAAACCCCATTTTACAGATGAGGCAACTGAGGCACAGAGACGTGAAGTGACTTACCCAAAGTCACACAGCTGGCAATTGGCAGAGCCGGGACTTGAACCCATGACCTCTGACTCCAAAGCCCGGGCTCTTTTCCACTGAGCCACGCTGCTTCTCTAGTTCACCCAGAAAGGACTACTGGGGTGGCAGTGGCGTAGTAGAGCGAGCACAGCCCTGGGAGTACGGAAGGACCCGGGTTCTAATCGCGGCTCCGCCGCTTGTCTGCTGTGCGACTTGGGTAAGTCACTTCTCTGTGCCTCAGTTTCCTCATCATAAAACAATCAATCAATCGTATTGAGCACTTACTGTGTGCAGAGCACTATACTAAGTGCTTAGGAAATACAAGTTGGCAACATATAGAGACAGTCCCTACCGAACAGTGGGCTCACAGTCTAAAAGGGGGAGACAGAGAACAAAACCAAACATACTAACAAAATAAATAGAATCATCATCATCATCAATCATATTTACTGAGCGCTTACTGTGTGCAGAACACTGTACTAAGCGCTTAGGAAGTCCAAGTTGGCAACATATAGAGACAGTCTCTACCCAACAGTGGGCTCACAGTCTAAAAGGGGGAGACAGAGACCAAAACCAAACATACTAACAAAATAAAATAAATAGAATCGTCATCATCATCATCAATCGTATTTACTGAGCGCTTACTGTGTGCAGAACACTGTACTAAGCGCTTAGGAAGTCCAAGTTGGCAACATATAGAGACAGTCTCTACCCAACAGTGGGCTCACAGTCTAAAAGGGGGAGACAGAGACCAAAACCAAACATACTAACAAAATAAAATAAATAGAATCATCATCATCATCATCAATCGTATTTATTGAGCACTTACTGTGTGCAGAGCACTGTACTAAGCACTTGGGAAGTCCAAGTTGGCAACATCTAGAGACAGTCCCTACCCAACAGTGGGCTCACAGTCTAAAAGGGGGAGACAGAGAATGAAACCAAACATACTAACAAAATAAAATAAATAGAATCATCATCATCATCATCAATTGTATTTGTTGAGCGCTTACTGTGTGCAGAACACTGTGCTAAGCGCTTAGGAAGTCCAAGTTGGCAACATCTAGAGACAGTCCCTACCCAACAGTGGGCTCACAGTCTAAAAGGGGGAGACAGAGACCAAAACCAAACATACTAACAAAATAAAACAAATAGAATCATCATCATCATCAATCGTATTTATTGAGCGCTTACTGTGTGCAGAGCACTGTACTAAGCACTTGGGAAGCACAAGTTGGCAACATATAGAGACAGTCCCTACCCAACAGTGGGCTCACAGTCTAAAAGGGGGGGACAGAGACCAAAACCAAACGTACTAATAAAATAAATAGAATCATCATCATCAATCGTATTTATTGAGCGCTCACTGTGCAGAGCACTGTACTAAGCACTTTGGAAGTCCAAGTTGGCAACATCTAGAGACAGTCCCTACCCAACAGTGGGCTCACAGTCTAAAAGGGGGAGACAGAGACCAAAACCAACCATACTAACAAAATAAAATAAATAGAATAGACATGTACAAGTAAAATCTGTACAAACGTATATACAGGTGCTGTGGGGAAGGGAAGGAGGTAAGATGGGGCCGTAAACAAGAATTAAGACCGTGAGCCCCGTGTGGTCCAGCTCGATTTACTTGAGTCTGCCCTGGCGCTCAGCAAGCCCTGAATGACCAGAACTATTATCTGAACCCCCTTTTTTTTTTTTCCCTGGAAATCAGGCATCGGCACGGTGCCCGTGGGCCGGGTGGAGACGGGCTTCCTGAAGCCGGGCATGGTGGTGACCTTTGCCCCCTGCAATGTGACCACGGAGGTGAAGTCGGTGGAGATGCATCACGAGGCCTTGGCGGAGGCGCTGCCCGGGGACAACGTGGGCTTCAACGTGAAGAACGTGTCGGTGAAGGACATCCGCCGTGGGAACGTGGCCGGGGACAGCAGGAACGACCCCCCCATGGAGGCGGCCAGCTTCACGGCCCAGGTGACCGGGATTCCCTTTGGGGGGCCTTCCATCCGCCCCTCTGCCAGGAGCCTATTGCCCAAAGGATCCATCCATCAATGGCGATAATAATAATAATAATGGTACTTGTTAAGCACTTGCTATGTGCTAAGCACTGGGGTAGATGCGGGGTAACTAGGTTGTCCCACGTGGGGCTCCCAGTCTTCACCTGTATATATGTATATATGGTTGTACATATTTATTACTCTATTTATTTATTTATTTATTTATTTATTTTACTTGTACATTTCTATCCTACTTATTTTATTTTGTTGGTATGTTTGGTTCTGTTCTCTGTCTCCCCCTTTTAGACTGTGAGCCCACTGTTGGGTAGGGACTGTCTCTGTGTGATGCCAATTTGTACTTCCCAAGCGCTTAGTACAGTGCTCTGCACATAGTAAGCGCTCAATAAATACGATTGATTGATTGATTGATTCACCCCCATTTTACAGATGAGGCACAGAGAAGTTACGTTGCCAGCATGCACTTCCCAAGAGCTTAGTACAATCAATCAATCGTATTTATATAATGTAATAGTAATGATGGCATTTGTTAAGTGCTTACTCTGTGCAAAGCACTGTTCTAAGCGCTGGGGATGAGTGAATGAGTGGATGGATGGGTGTGAGTGAGTGAATGAATGAATGAGTGAGCGAATGAATGAGTGAATCATCATCATCATCAATCGTATTTATTGAGCGCTTACTATGTGCAGAGCACTGTGCTAAGCGCTTGGGAAGTACAAATTGGCAACATATACAGTCCCTACCCAACCGTGGGCTCACAGTCTAAAAGGGGGAGACAGAGAACAAAACCAAACATACTAACAAAATAAAATAAATAGAATAGATATGTACAAATAAAATAAATAAATAGAGTAATAAATCTGTATAAACATATATACATATATACAGGTGCTGTGGGGAAGGGAAGGAGGTAAGATGGGGGGGATGGAGAGGGGGACAGTGCTCTGCACACAGGAAGCGCTCAATAAATACGATTGATTGATTGATTGACGGCTCGGGGGCGTGAGGTCGGTGCTGACTTCGAGACTGTGAGCCCACTGTTGGGTAGGGACCGTCTCTGTGTGTTGCCGGCTTGTGCTTCCCAAGCGCTTAGTCCAGTGCTCTGCACACGGTAAGCGCTCAATAAATGCAATTGATTGATTGATTGTGACTTGCCCAAAGTCACACAGCTTTAAAGTGGCAGGGCCGGGATTAGATCCCGTGACCTCCGACTCCCAAGAGCGGGCTCTTTCCATTAAGCCACGCTGCTTCTCTAGGCACTGTACTTTTAGACTGTGAGCCCACTGTTGGGTAGGGACTGTCTCTATATGTTGCCAATTTGTACTTCCCAAACGCTTAGTACAGTGCTCTGCACATAGTAAGTGCTCAATAAATACGTTGATGTACTAAGCCCTAGGGAGAATACTGTAATAACACAGTAAAGTTGGTAGATAAACTCCCTGCCCACAAGGAGCTTACAGCCTAGAGGCAACTGGGTTTGAGGGTGAGCTCCTTGAGGGTAATAATAATAATAATAATAGCATTTATTAAGTGCTTACTATACTAATACCATTATTATTATTATTATCGCCATTGATCGATGGATCCTTTGGGCAGAGCACTGGACTAAGCACTTGGGAAGTGCAAGTTGGCAACATCTAGAGATGGTCCCGACCCAACAGCGGGCTCACAGTCTAGAGGGGGGAGACAGACAATGGAACAAAACATGTGGACAGGTGTCAAGTCATCAGAATAAATAGAAATAAAGCTACATGCACATCATTAACAAAATAAATACAATAGTAAATATGGACAAGTAAAATAGAGTAAATCTGTACAGATATACAGGTGCTGTGGGGAGGGGAAGGAGACAGACAACAAAACCAAACATGTGGACAGGTAAGTCATCAGAATAAATAGAAATAAAGCCAGAAGCACATCATTAACAAAATAGAATAGTAAATATGTACAAGTAAAATAAATAGAGTAATAAATCTGTACAGATATACAGGTGCTGCAGGGAGGGGAAGGAGACAGGCAACAAAACAAAACGTGGACAGGTGTCAAGTCATCGGAATAAATAGAAATAAAGCTAGAAGCACATCATTAACAAAATAGAATAGTAAATATGTACAAGTAAAATAAATAGAGTAATAAATCTGTACAAACAGATATACAGGTGCTGTGGGGAGGGGAAGGAGACAGGCAAAAACAAAATGTGGACAGGTGTCAAGTCATCGGAATAAATAGAAATAAAGCTAGAAGCACATCATTAACGAAATAGAATAGTAAATATGTATAAGTAAAATAAATAGAGTAATAAATCTGTACAAACAGATATACAGGTGCTGTGGGGAGGGGAAGGAGACAGGCAACAAAACAAAACGTGGACAGGTGTCAAGTCATCGGAATAAATAGAAATAAAGCTAGAAGCACATCATTAACAAAATAGAATAGTAAATATGTACAAGTAAAATAGAGTAATAAATCTGTACAAACAGATATACAGGTGCTGTGGGGAGGGGAAGGAGACAGACAACAAAACAAAACGTGGACAGGTGTCAAGTCATCGGAATAAATAGAAATAAAGCTAGAAGCACATCAACAAAATAGAATAGTAAATATGTACAAGTAAAATAAATAGAGTAATAAATCTGTACAAACAGATATACAGGTGCTGTGGGGAGGGGAAGGAGACAGGCAAAAACAAAATGTGGACAGGTGTCAAGTCATCGGAATAAATAGAAATAAAGCTAGAAGCACATCATTAACGAAATAGAATAGTAAATATGTATAAGTAAAATAAATAGAGTAATAAATCTGTACAAACAGATATACAGGTGCTGTGGGGAGGGGAAGGAGACAGGCAACAAAACAAAACGTGGACAGGTGTCAAGTCATCGGAATAAATAGAAATAAAGCTAGAAGCACATCATTAACAAAATAGAATAGTAAATATGTACAAGTAAAATAGAGTAATAAATCTGTACAAACAGATATACAGGTGCTGTGGGGAGGGGAAGGAGACAGACAACAAAACAAAACGTGGACAGGTGTCAAGTCATCGGAATAAATAGAAATAAAGCTAGAAGCACATCAACAAAATAGAATAGTAAATATGTACAAGTAAAATAAATAGAGTAATAAATCTGTACAAGCAGATATACAGGTGCTGTGGGGAGGGGAAGGAGGTCGGGTGAGGGGGAAGGGGAGGAGGAGATTAAGGGTGGGAACCCCAGGTGGGACAACCTGATTACCTTATATCTACCCCAGCGCTTAGAATAATAATAGTATTTGTTAAGCAGCGTGGTTCAGTATTTATTTATTTTTTTTGGTACATATCTATTCTATTTATTTTATTTTGTTAGTATGTTTGGTTTTGTTCTCTGTCTCCCCCTTTTAGACTGTGAGCCCACTGTTGGGTAGGGACTGTCTGTATATGTTGCCAATTTGTACTTCCCAAGCGCTTAGTACAGTGCTCTGCACATAGTAAGCGCTCAATAAATACGATTGATGATGATTAAGGAAAGAGCCCGGGCTTTGGAGTCAGAGGTCATGGGTTCAAATCCTGACTCCGCCAACTGTCAGCTGTGTGACTTTGGGCAAGTCACTCAACTTCTCTGTGCCTGTTACCTCATCTGTAAAATGGGGATTAAGACTGTGAGCCCCCCTCCATGGGACAACCTGATCACCTTGTGACCTCCTCAGTGCTTAGTACAGTGCTTTGCACATAGTAAGCGCTTAATGAATGACATCATTATTATTATTAGAACAGTGTTTTGCATGTAGTAAGTGGTTAATAAATGCCATCATTATTATTAGAACAGTGCTTTGCACATAGTAAGTGCTTAATAAATGCCATCATCATTATTATTATTATTAGAACAGTGCTTTGCACATAGTAAGTGCTTAATAACTGCCATCAACATTATTATTATTATTAGAACAGTGCTTTGCACATAGTAAGTGCTTAATAAATGCCATCATCATTATTATTATTATTATTATTATAACAGTGCTTTGCACGTAGTAAGTGCTTAATAAATGGATCATTATTATTAGAACAGTGCTTTGCACATAGTAAGTGTTTAATAGCCATCATCATTATTATTATTATTAGAACAGTGCTTTGCATGTAGTAAGGGCTTAATAAATGCCATCATTATTATTATTATTATTAGAACAGTGCTTTGCACATAGTGCTTAATAAATGCCATCATTATTATTATTAGAACAGTGCTTTGCACGTAGTAAGTGCTTAATAAATGCCATCATCATTATTATTATTATTATTAGAACAGTGCTTTGCATGTAGTAAGTGCTTAATAAATGCCATCATCATTATTATTATTATTAGAACAGTGCTTTGCACGTAGTAAGTGCTTAATAAATGCCATCATTATTATTATTAGAACAGTGTTTTGCATGTAGTAAGTGCTTAATAAATGCCATCATCATTATTATTATTATTATTAGAACAGTGCTTTGCATGTAGTAAGGGCTTAATAAATGCCATCATTATTATTATTATTATTATTATTATTAGAACAGTGCTTTGCATGTAGTAAGGGCTTAATAAATGCCATCATCATTATTATTATTAGAACAGTGCTTTGCACGTAGTAAGTGCTTAATAACTGCCATCATTATTATTATTATTAGAACAGTGCTTTGCACGTAGTAAGTGCTTAATAAATGCCATCATCATTATTATTATTAGAACAGTGTTTTGCACATAGTAAGGGCTTAATAAATGCCATTATTATTATTATTATTTAAGCGCTTACTATGTGCAGAGTACTGTTAGAACAGTGCGTGGCACACAGTAAGGGCTTAACAAGTCCAATATAATTGGTATTCCTTCACCTCTCTGAGCGTCCTCCGGTGCAAAGCACCGAAGGAGGCACCTCGGGGGGCTGTCCTGGCCACCCCACCACGTTCCTCCCAACCCAGGTGATCATCCTGAACCACCCGGGCCGCATCGCCGCCGGCTACTCGCCCGTGCTGGACTGCCACACGGCCCACATCGCCTGCAAATTCGCCGAGCTCCGCGAGAAGATCGACCGGCGGTCGGGCAAGAAGCTGGAGGACAACCCGCAGGCCCTCAAGTCCGGCGACGCCGCCATCGTGCAGATGATCCCCGGGAAGCCCATGTGCGTGGAGAGCTTCTCTCAGTACCCACCTTTAGGTGAGGGCAAAGGTCAGAGGGGGACGCCCGGCCGTGGCAGGGCTGGGCCCGGCGAGGGATGGTCCTCCCCGAGCCCCCTTCTCTGGTGTCCCCGGCCTTCCCTCCGTAGGCCGCTTCGCCGTGCGCGACATGAGGCAGACGGTGGCGGTGGGCGTCATCAAGGCCGTGGAGAAGAAGGCCGCCACCGCGGGCAAAGTCACCAAGTCGGCCGTGAAGGCTAGCAAGAAGTGAGCGGGGCGACGTGGGCGCGGGTGGCGGACTCCCACCTGCCACCCACCCACCTCGCCTCAACTGTATAAATGTGAATAAATCTGCAGCCCTCTGGTCACCTGCCCTGCCGTCTGGCCTGTGTCCGGGGGGGATGGGGATCGGTTTTAGGGCAGGCGTGGACCGGTCGGTGATCGGAACCCGCGGGTAGGCGTTGGTGGCCAAGGTTCTGCACTGGCGGTTGGTTGGGAGGGGTCCGCTCTTGGGCACAAGCGGGTCTGCCGGTGAAGACTTCCTGCCCAAGGTGAGCCCCTCCGGCCCTGGCCAAAGGAGGGATTGGGCCCTGACATCTCCCCTTCCCTGAAGCCCAGCTCCAAGCCCTCCAGGAACCTGCGAAGGATGGGTAACAAGGCCCACTTACCTTGGCCCCTATTTGTGGTTGGGACGGGAGAACGGCCAGCTTGGTGGGGGACACAGGGGGTGCCCCTCTAGTCCCACAAGCCTAGGGTGGTACTTGAGCCTGCTGCTCTTCCCCGCTCACCCAGGCTCAGCTGGGAGCCATCGGGGGGTCCCACCACCCTTCCACCCCCCTACCCCTCTCTGGGCTCCATCAGGCAGGGCGCTTCCCGATGCTGGGAGACGGCCCCGCTCTGGGGAACGGCGCCCAGGAGTGCCCAGGGCGCGGCCGACGGGGCAGGAAGTCCCAGAATAGGATGGGCATCCGCGGCCCCCCGTCGAAGGAAGAAGGCGGCATCTTGACCTCCGGTGGGAGCGGAGCCCGGGCCCCTGGACCCCATATCCCCGCTGCGCCCCAGGGTCCGGGCTGTGCCCTGGGCACTGGTGGTCCACCAGCAGACAGCTGCAGCAGGGCAGGTACGTCCACTAGCCAGCCAGCCCCAAAGTGGTTGCCCAGGGTTGGGAGGAGGAGCAATGGGGGGCACTGGGAAGGGACGGGATTCTTCACTCTGCTCCACAGGCAGTCATTGCTTGGGGGGTCTTCCTCAGGACTGGCACCATAGGGGTGGGGGGGCCTCCTGTCAGCCAACAGCCTGGGAGGGTCTCCATCCCTCCTGTTTCCCCCCGAGGCCTCCTGCGCCAAGTCTTCTGGCGGCTGAGGGGAGGTGGGCGGCGGGCAGCCCCCCACCCGGCCGAGGCGGGTGAGGCGGTCAGCTCCTGGACCGGCCGGGACCCCCCGGACCCCGGAGAATTGGTCCTCGGCCTCGTACGCCATCTGGTCAGCTTCCTGAGGTCCTGTCCGACGCGGGCCAGCTTCCACGGCCTGCGGGAGCCCTGGGCCGCCAGCGCCCAGGAGTTGGAGAGGGTGAGTGGAGTTGGGGGGCTGCCCCGGGTGGGCGGGGGGACGTCCCCGCCGGCCCAGACCAAGGATAGAGCGAAGACTTTATCCAAACTGTCACCTCAGGCCTAGAGTATCCCACACCTCCCTCCCTCCCCGCAAACAGCGGGAAAAGAAGTCGACTGTGAGCCCATTGTTGGGTAGGGACCGTCTCTATATGTTGCCAACTTGTACTTCCCAAGCGCTTAGTACAGTGCTCTGCACACAGTAAGCGCTCAATAAATGATTGATTGATTGACCAGCCATTCCCTCGGTATTGCCAAGCTTTCCCTGCCCTCCTCACACGCCACCTCGGCCCCTCCTGGGGCTCATCCACCTTCTACCGGGAGTATTTATGGAGTGCCCGCTGGATGTGGTGCACTGCACTAGTCTCCCCAGGGAAAGAGAATGAAGAACTGACCCATTCCCGATGCAGAGGGAGCTTACACTCTAATGCGGAGGAGGTGGGGGGAGTATAGAAGAGAAGCAGCGTGGCTCAGTGGAAAGAGCCCGGGCTTTGGAGTCAGAGGGCATGGGTTCAAATTCCGGGTCCGCCACTTGTCAGCTGTGTTAGGGCAAGTCACTTCACTTCTCTGGCCCTCAGTTACCTCATCTGTAAAATGGGGATGAAGACTATGAGCCCCACGTGGGCCAACCTGATCGCCTTGTATCCTGCCAGTGCTTAGAACAGTGCTTTGCACATAGTAAGCACTTAAAAAATACCATCATCATTATTATTATTATTATTATTTGGAGTCAGAGGACATGGGTTCAAATCCCAGCTCCGCCAATTGTCAACTGTGTGACTTGGGGCAAGTCACTTCACTTCTCTGGGCCTCAGTTCCCTTATCTGTAAAATGGGGATGAAGACTGTGAGCCCCACGTGGGCCAACCTGATTCCCTTGTATCCCCCCAGCACTTAGAACAGTGCTTTGCACATAGTAAGCACTTAAAAAATACCATTATCATCATTATTATTATTATTTGGAGTCAGAGGGCGTGGGTTCAAATCCCGGCTCCACCAATTGTCAGCTGTGTGACTTTGGGCAAGTCACTTCGCTTCTCTGGGCCTCAGTTCCCTCATCTGTAAAATGGGGATGAAGACTGTGAGCCCCACATGGGCCAACCTGATCCCCTTGTATCCCCCTAGCGCTTAGAACAGTGCTTTGCACATAGTAAGCGCTTAAAAAGTACCATTGTAATCATTATTATTATTATTTGAAGTCAGAGAGCGTGGGTTCAAATCCCGGCTCCACCAATTGTCAGCTGTGTGACTGGGGGCAAGTCACGTCACTTCTATGGGCCTCAGTTCCCTCATCTGTAAAATGGGGATGAAGACTGTGAGCCCCCCGTGGGACAACCCGTTCGCCTTGTAACCTCCCCAGCGCTTAGAACAGTGCTTGGCACATAGTAAGCGCTTAATAAATGCCATTATTATTAGTAAGCGCTCAAATAGGAGTGGATGAGTGAATGACTGTCCCAACACTCGCCGCTTCCCATCCCACCGGCGTGAGCCTTCCCTTCCTCCCCCAGACCCCCGTCCACGGTTGCCGTGACTGACAAGGGGGGTCTCCCCCACCTCCCCAGGTCTTCCGCCCCAACGAGTTCAGCCTTCTCCTGGCCGTCCCGCTGCCGGCGGAGGCGAGCTGCGGCGAGGTGGACGGCTTCGGGGGCCTCTACTACCGCGTGGCCCTGGACCGGCCTTCGCGTTCGTTCCCCTCGGCCTTCCTGCTGGACGACGAGGCGACCGTGTCCCCGGGGAGACTCGTCCAGGAGCTGCGCGCCCTCCTCAAGCTCTACCTCCACTCCTACACCGGTGCGTCGGGAGGATCGTCTCCCTGGGAGGTCGGGGGTGAGGGATGGGGGGGACGCCTCCAGACCCTCAGTCGTTGGGCAAACGAGCTGTCCCTCAATGCCCACGCTCTCATTTTGGAAAAAAAAATGTCCAAGTCTCCTCACCCCTCAAGAACCTCCAGTGGTCACCCATCCACCTCCTCCACATTCAATCGATCAATCGTATTTATTGAGCGCTTACTGTGTGCAGAGCACTGGACTAAGCGCTTGGGAAGTACAAGTTGGCAACATATACAGTCATCAACATCATCAATCGTATTGAGCGCTTACTGTGTGCAGAGCACTGTACTAAGCGCTTGGGAAGTACAAGTTGGCAACATATACAGTCATCATCATCATCAATCGTATTTATTGAGCACTTACTGTGTGCAGAGCACTGTACTAAGCGCTTGGGAAGTCCAAGTTGGCAACATATAGAGACAATCCCTACCCAACAGTGGGCTCACAGTCTAAACGACGACATTCAGTCGTATTTATTGAGCATCAAACAGAAACTCCTCACCGTTGGCTTCAGAGCAGTCCTGCCTCACCTCGCTACTCTCCTACTACAATACAAGAGAAGCAGCGTGGCTCAGTGGAAAGAGCCCGGGCTTGGGAGTCTGAGGATGTGGGTTCTAATCCTGGCTCTGCCACCTGTCTTCTGTTTGACCTTGGACAAGTCACTTAACTTCTCTGTGCCTCAGTGACCTCATCTGTAAAATGGGAATTAAGACGGCGAGCCCCCCGTGGGACAACCTGATTACCTTTTATCTACCACAGTGCTTGGCCCATAGTAAGTGCTTAACAAATCCCATAATTATTATGATCCAGCTCACATACTTCACTCTTCTAATGCCAAATTTCTCACTTTTCTTAGAGAAGAAAATTTCTTAGAGAAGCAGCGTGGCTCAGTGGAAAGAGCTCGGGCTTGGGAGTCAGAGGTCATGGGTTCAAACCCCAGCTCTCTCCATTCATTCAATCGTATTTATTGAGTGCTTACTGTGTGCAGAGCACTGGACTAAGCGCTTGGGAAGTACAAGTTGGCAACATATAGAGACGGTTCCTACCCAACAGCGGGCTCACAGTCTAGAAGGGGGAGACAGACAACAAAACAAAACATATTAACAAAATAAAATAAAGAGATGACTGTCTCTCCATCCAGACTGTAAGTTCGTGTTGGGCAGGGACTGTGTCTGTTGTGTTGTAATAATAATGATGGTATTATTTTTTCATTCATTCAATCATATTTATTGAGCGCTTACTGTGTGCAGAGCACTGGACTAAGCGCTTGGGAAGTCCAAGTTGGCAACATCTAGAGACAGTCCCTACCCAACAGCGGGCTCACAGTCTAAAAGGGGGAGACAGACAACAGAACAAAACATATTAACAAAATAAAATAGATGTCTGTCTCGCCGTCCAGACTGTAAGTTCGTGATGGGCAGGGACTGTGTTGTTGTGTTGTAATAATAATGATGGTGGTATTTTTTCATTTATTCATTCATTCAATTGCATTTATTGAGCACTTACTGTGTACAGAGCGCTGTACTAAGTGCTTGGGAGGTACAAGTTGGCAACATCTAGAGACGGTCCCTACCCAACAGCGGGCTCACAGTCTAGAAGGGGGAGACAGACAACAAAACAAAACATATTAACAAAATCAAATAAATAGAATAGTAAATACGTAAGCACTTACTATGTGCCAAGCACTGTATTACACACTGGGATAGATACAAGGTAATCAGGTTGTCCTACGTGGGGCTCACAGTCTCAATCCCCATTTTACAGATGAGGTCACTGAGACACAGAGAAGTTAAGTGGCTTGCCCAAGGTCACACAGCCGATAAATGGCAGAGCCGGGATTGGAACCCACATCCTCTGACTCCCAAGCCCGGGCTGTTTCCACTAAGCCACGTTGCTTCTCTCCTAAGCGCTTAGTACAACCCACAGTAAGCACTCAATAAACTTAATTGTCTCAGGTAAACGGCTGCCAATCAATCATACTTATTGAACGTGCACTGTACTAAGCGTTTGGGAGAGTGCAATATAACAGACACTTTTCATTCACTCATTCAATCGTATTTATTGAGCGCTTACTGTGTGCAGAGCACTGTACTAAGCGCTTGGGAAGTCCAAGTTGGCAACATATAGAGATGGTCCCTACCCAACAGTGGGTTCACAGTCTAGAAGGAGGAGACAGACAACAAAACAAAACATATTCACAAAATAAAATAAATAGAATATGCACAAATAAAATAAAATTTCAGCGTGGCACAGTGGAAGGAGCCCGGGCTTTGGAATCAGAGGTCATGGGTTCAAATCCCGGCTCTACCAATTGTCAGCTGTGTGACTTTGGGCAAGTCATTTCACTTCTCTGGGCCTCAGTTACCGCATCTGGAAAATGGGGATTAAGACTGTGAGCCCCCCACCATGGGACAACCTGATCACTTTGTAACCTCCCCAGCGCTTAGTACAGTGCTTTGCACATAGTAAGTGCTTAATAAATGCCATGATTATTATTATTATTTTCCTGCCCACAATGAGCTTACAGTCTATAAATTCTTCTCTAGACTGTAAGCTCATAATGGGCAAGAATTGTGCCTGCCAAGTTGTATTGTACTCTCCCAAGTGCTCTGTTCATGCTGTGCCCTCAATAAGCGCTCAATAAGCAGCACTGATTGGAATATTCATTCATTCATTCAATCATATTTATTAAGCGCTTACTGTGTGCAGAGCACTGTACTAAGCACTTGGGAAGTCCAAGTAGGCAACATATAGAGACGGTCCCTGCCCAACAGTGGGCTCACAGTCTAGATGGGGGAGACAGGGATCAAAACAAAACATATTAACAAAATAAAATAAATAGAATAAATATGCACAAATAAAAAAGAATTTCAGTGTGGTGCAGTGGAAGATAAATGCCATCATTATCATTATTATTATTTCCTGCCCACAACGAGCCTACAGTCTATAAATTCTTCTCTAGACTGTAAGCTCATAATGGGCAAGAATTGTGCCTGCCAAGTTGTACTCTCCCAAGCGCTCTGTTCATGCTGTGCCCTCAATAAGCGCTCAATAAGCAGCACTGATTGGAATATTCATTCATTCATTCAATCGTATTGAGTGCTTACTGTGTGCAGAGCACTGTACTAAGCGCTTGGGAAGTACAAGTTGGCAACATATAGAGATGGTCCCTACCCAACAGCGGGCTGTGTTTATTCATTCAATAACTATGACTGAATGAATGAATTAAGCGCTTACTATGTGCAAAGCACTGTTCTAAGCGCTGGGGAGGTTCCAAGGTGATCATGTTGTCCCCCAGGGGGCTCACAGTTTTAATCCCCATTTTCCAGATGAGGGAACTGAGGCCCAGAGAAGTGAAGTGACTTGCCCAAAGTCACCCAGCTGACAAGGGGCAGAGGGGGGATTCGAACCCATGACCTCTGACTCCCAAGCCCGGGCTCTTTCCACTGAGCCACGCTGCTTCTCAGATAGGCAAGAGTTTTTAGACTGTGAGCCCACTGTTGGGTAGGGACTGTCTCTATATATTGCCAATTTGTACTTCCCAAGCGCTTAGTACAGTGCTCTGCACACAGTAAGCGCTCAATAAATACGATTGATGATGATGATGATGATGAGCTGATCGGATAGGCCTACAGGGCTCCTCAGTGAAGTTGACGTGATGGCGACGACCTTGTGGAGGCGAGCCTCCGCCTTCCTCCATTCCCGTCCCATCTAATAAATAGTAATAATTATGCTACTCGTTAAGCGCTTACTATGTGCCAACCACTTTTCTAAGCCCTGGGGGAGAAGCAAGGTAATCAGGTCGGACACCGTCCCTGTCCCACACGGGGCTCGCGCTCTTAAGCATCGCGGCTCAGTGGAAAGAGCCCGGACTTTGGAGTCAGTGGCCATGGGTTCAAATCCTGGCTCCGCCACTCATCAGCTGTGTAACTTGGGGCAAGTCACTTCTCCGCACCTCAGTTACCTCATTTGTAAAACGGGGGTTGACTGCGAGCCCCCCGTGGGACCACCTGATTACCTTGTAATCTCCCCAGCGCTTAGAACAGTGCTTTGCACAGAGTAAGCGCTTAATAAATGCCATCATTATTATTATGTATATATGTTTGTACATATTTATCACTGTATTTATTTTACTTGTACATATCTATTCTATATATTTTATTTTGTTAATATGTTTGGTTTTGTTCTCTGTCTCCCCCTTCTAGACTGTGAGCCCACTGTTGGGTAAGGACCGTCTCTAGATGTTGCCAACTTGGACTTCCCAAGTGCTTAGTACAGTGCTCTGCACACAGTAAGCGCTCCTTCCCTTCCCCACAGCACCTGTATATATGTATATATGTTTGTACGTATTTATTACTCTATTTATTTATTTTACTTGTACATATTCTATTTATTTTATTTTGTTAATCTGTTTTGTTGTCTGTCTCCTCCTTCTAAACTGTGAGCCCGCTGTTGGGTAGGGACCGTCTCTATATGTTGCCAACTTGGACTTCCCAAGCGCTTAGTCCAGTGCTCTGCACACAGTAAGCGCTCAATAAATACAATTGAATGAATAAATATGATTGATTGATTATTAATCCCCATTTTCCAGATGAGGTAACTGAGGCCCAGTGACGTGACTTGCCCAAGGTCACCCGGCAGACACGGGGAGGAGCCGGGATTAGAACCCAGGTCCTTCTGAGTGGCAGGCCCGTGCTCTGGCCACTCAGCCGCCCCGCCGCTTCTCCCACAGCCCCGCTCCCCGGCTGGCAACTGAGGCTGGACAGGAAGAAGCCCAACTGCCCGGCGCTGACCCTGGGCCTGCTGGACCAGCGCCCGGCCCAGGTGTTTTCCCTCCGCCTCATCCCGGCCCTGGACGTGTCGGGATGCGGAGCGGGAAGGCCGGGATGGCCGGCCCTGGAGGAGTGGATGGGGGAACCCTGGCCCCGCCTAAACAAGACTCCCTACCTGGTGGCAAAGCAGGCCCCCGGACGGGAAAACAAAGGTAAAATCTCATTTTTTTTTACACCCCTTAGCTCTCTTCCTCCCTTCAAGGCCCTACTGAGAGCTCACCTCCTCCAGGAGGCCTTCCCGGACTGAGCCCCCTCCTTTTTTTTTTAATTAACATTTATTAAGCGCTTACTATGTGCAAAGCACTGTTCTAAGCGCTGGGGAGGTTACAAGGTGATCAGGTTGTCCTATGGGGGGCTCACAGTCTTCATCCCCATTTGACAGATGAGGGAACTGAGGCCCAGAGAAGTGAAGTGACTTGCCCAAAGTCACACAGCTGGCAATTGGTGGAGCCGGGATTTGAACCCATGACCTCTGACTCCAAAGTCCGGGCTCTTTTCCACTGAGCCACGCTGCTTCTCCTTCCTCTCCCCCTCGTCCCCCTCGCCATCCCCCACATCTTACCTCCTTCCCTTCCCCACAGCACCTGTATATATGTTTGTACATATTTATTACTCCATTTATTTATTTTACTTGTACATATCTATTCTATTTATTTTATTTTGTTAATATGTTTGGTCTTGTTCTCTGTCTTCCCCTTCTAGACTGTGAGCCCACTGTTGGGTAGGGACTGTCTCTATATGTTGCCAACTTGTACTTCCCAAGCGCTTAGTACAGTGCTCTGCGCACAGTAAGCGCTCAATAAGTATGATTGATTGATTCCCAAGTGCTTAGTACAGTGCTCTGCACACAGTAAGCACTCAATAAATACGATTGATTGATTGATTGATTCCCAAGTGCTTAGTACAGTGCTCTGCACACAGTAAGTGCTCAATAAATACAATTGATTGATTGATTCCCAAGTGCTTAGTACAGTGCTCTGCACACAGTAAGCGCTCAATAAATACGATTGATTGATTGATTCCCAAGTGCTTAGTACAGTGCTCTGCACACAGTAAGCGCTCAAATACGATTGATTGATTCCCAAATGCTTAGTACAGTGCTCTGCACACAGTAAGCGCTCAATAAATACGATTGATTGATTCCCAAGTGCTTAGTACGGTACTCTGCACACAGTAAGCGCTCAATAAATACAATTGATTGATTGATTGATTCCCAAGTGCTTAGTACAGTGCTCTGCACACAGTGAGCACTCAATAAATACGATTGATTGATTGTCCAGGGAGGGCCTGAGACCCAGCAGCGGCTGAAGGGAAACCGAGGCATCCCTAATCACTCATTCATTCAATCATATTTACTGAGCGCTTACCGCGTGCAGAGCACTGGACTAAGCGCTTGGGAAGTACAAGTCGGCAACATCTAGAGACGGTCCCTACCCAACAGTGGGCTCACAGCATAGAAGGGGGAGACAGACAACCAAACCAAACATATTAACAAAATAAAAGAAATAGAATAGTAAATACGTAAGCGCTTACTGCGTGCAGAGCACTGGACTAAGCGCTTGGGAAGTCCAAGTCAGCAACATCTAGAGACGGTCCCTCCCCAACAGCGGGCTCCCAGTCTAGAAGGGGGAGACGACAGACAAAACAAAACATATTAACAAAATAAAATAAATAGAATGGTAAATATGTAAGCGCTTACTGTGTGCAGAGCACTGGACTAAGCGCTTGGGAAGTCCAAGTCGGCAATATCTAGAGACGGTCCCTACCCAACAGCGGGCTCCCAGTCGAGAAGGGGGAGACAGAACAAAACAAAACATATTAACAAAATAAAATAAATAGAATAGTAAATACGTAAGCGCTTACTGTGTGCAGAGCACTGGACTAAGCGCTTGGGAAGTCCAAGCCGGCAACATCTAGAGACGGTCCCTCCCCAACAGCAGGCTCACAGTCTAGAAGAGGGAGACGGACAACAAAACAAAACATGTGGACAGGTGTCAAGTCGTCAGAACAAATAGAAGTAAAGCTAGATGCACGTCATCAGAACAAATATATATGTATATATGAATGTATTTAATCATCATCATCAATCGTATTTATTGAGCGCTTACTATGTGCAGAGCACTGTACTAAGTGCTTGGGAAGTACAAATTGGCAACACATAGAGACAGTCCCTACCCAACAGTGGGCTCACAGTCTAAAAGGGGGAGACAGAGAACAAAACCAAACATACCAACAAAATAAAATAAATAGGATAGATATGTACAAGTAAAATAAATAAATAAATAGAGTAATAAATATGTACAAACATATATATATATATACAGGTGCTGTGGGGAAGGGAAGGAGGTAAGATGGGGGGATGGAGAGGGGGACGAGGGGGAGAGGAAGGAAGGGGCTCAGTCTGGGAAGGCCTCCTGGAGGAGGTGAGCTCTCAGCAGGGCCTTGAAGGGAGGAAGAGAGCGAGCTTGGCGGACGGGCAGAGGGAGAGGACGTGGGCCGGGGGTCGATGGCGGGACAGGTGAGCACGAGGCCCGGTGAGGAGATTAGCGGCGGAGGAGCGGAGGGTGCGGGCTGGGCTGGAGAAGGAGAGAAAGGAGGTGAGGTAGGAGGGGGCCAGGGGATGGATGGACAGCCTGGAAGCCCAGGGTGAGGAGTTTCTGCCTGATGCGCAGATTGATTGGGAGCCACTGGAGATTTTTGAGGAGGGGAGTGATTTGCCCAGAGCGTTTCTGGACAAAGATAATCCGGGCAGCAGCATGAAGTATGGATTGAAGTGGAGAGAGACACGAAGATGGGAGATCAGAGAGAAGGCTGGTGCAGTAGTCCAGACAGGATAGGATGAGAGTTTGAACGAGCAGGGTAGCGGTTTGGATGGAGAGGAAAGGGTGGATCTTGGCAATGTTGCGGAGCTGAGACCGGCAGGTTTTGGTGGCGGCTTGGATGTGAGGGGTGAATGAGAGAGCGGAGTCGAGGATGACACCATTTAATGCCATCGTTATTATTTATTACTCAGAGACCTGGCAGATTTCTTTCTTCTACCTGGAAAAGGAAATTCTGAAGAGGCACAACCACTCGCAGACGGGCCGTGAGGCTGCCAGCCCGTGCTGCCAGTAAGTAGAGGAGCCGGGAAGCCTTACCGAAGGCCCTTCTCCTCCAAGAAGCCTTCCCGGATTAAGCCCCATTTTTCCTCATCACCCCAACTTGGACTTCCCAAGCGCTTAGTCCAGTGCCCTGCACACAGTAAGCGCTCAATAAATACGATTGAATGAATGAATGAATGAGCTTGCTCCCTCTGCTCTCCCCACAGCGCTTATGTATACGTCTTTCGCTTTATTTGCATTGATGTCTGCCTCCCCGCCTTCAGACTGCAAGCTCGTTGGGGGCAGGGAATATTCATTCAATCGAATATCAATCCATCAATCAATCGTATTTATTGAGCGCTTACTGTGTGCAGAGCACTGGGCTACCTTTGTAGTATGACCTTTGAATATGTCTGTTTATTATATTGTCCTCTCCCAAGCGCTTAGTACAGTGCTCTGCATTCATTCATTGTCGTATTTATTGAGTGCTTATTGTGTGCAGAGCACTGGACTAAGCGCTTTGCACACAGTAAGTGCTCAGTAAATGAATGAATGAATACTGAGAATGAATACTCATGAATGAATACTGAATGAATGAATGAGAAGCAACGTGACTCAGTGGAAAGAGCCCGGGCTTTGGAGCCAGAGGTCAGGGGTTCAAATCCTGGCTCCGCCAACTGTCAGCTGTGTAACTTTGGGCAACTCACTTCACTTCTCTGGGCCTCGGTGACCTCATCTGGAAAATGGGGGTTAAGACTGTGAGCCCCCCGTGGGACAACCTGATCACCTTGTAACCAATTCACTTAACTTCTCTGAGCCTCAGTCACCTCATCTGTAAAATGGGGACTAAGACTGCGAGCCCCCGTGGGACAGCCTGATCACCTTGTAATCTCCCCAGCGCTTAGAACAGTGCTTTGCACATAGTAAGCGCTTAATAAATGCTATTATAATAATTATTATTATTATTATTACTGTCATGAGCTGGGCTGGCACTTGGTTCTCCCCTCCCCACCTCAGCCCCCACAACTCAGTAGGGGACCCTAAATTACTCTCACCCTCAGAGTTGGGCAGCCCCAACCTAGAATAATAATAATAATAATAATAATGGCATTTAAGTGCTTACTCTGTGCAAAGCACTGTTCTAAGCGCTGGGGGGATATAAGGTGATCAGGTTGTCCCATGGGGGGCTCACAGTCTTCATCCCCATTTTCCAGGTGAGGTGACTGAGGCCCAGAGAAGTGAAATGACTTGCCCAAAGTCACCCAGCCGACAAGTGGCGGAGTCAGGATTCGAACCCATGACCTCTGACTCCCAAGCCTGGGCTCTTTCCACTGAGCCACGCTGCTTCTCCTCCTCTCCGCCCCCCACATCAATCCATGTTAGTAGTTAGTAGTAGTAGTGTTAGTAGTAGTGTTGAAAGGGTGGAAAGAGCCCGGGCTTTGGAGTCAGAGGTCATGGGTTCAAATCCTGGCTCCACCAACTGTCAGCTGTGTGACTTTGGGCAAGTCACTTCACTTCTCCAGGCCTCAGTTCCCTCATCTGTAAAATGGGGATTAAGATTGTGAGCGCCCCGTGGGACAAACAGATCACCTTGTAACCTCCCCAGCGCTCAGAACAGTGCTTGGCATATAGTAAGCGCTTAATAAATGCCATTATTATTATTAGAGAAGCAGCGTGGCTCAGTGGAAAGAGCCCGGGCTTTGGAGTCGGAGGTCATGGGTTCAAATCCCGGCTCCGCCCATTGTCAGCTGGGTGACTTGGGGCAAGTCACTTGACTTCTCTGGGCCTCAGTTCCCTCATCTGTAAAATGGGGATTAAGATTGCGAGCCCCCCCGTGGGACAACCTTGTAACCTCCCCAGCGTTTAGAACAGTGCACATAGTAAGTGCTTCATAAATGCCATTATCATTATTATTATTACAGTCCTTCTAGACTGTGGGCCTACTGTTGGGTCGGGACTGTCTCTACATGTTGCCAACTTGTACTTCCCAAGCGCTTAGTCCGGTGCTCTGTGCACAGTAAGCGCTCAATAAATACGATTGAATGAATGAATGAATAAACACGATTGATTGATTGATTGATCGATTATTATCATCTCCGCCGCAGGAAGGACTGCCTCTGGCTGCTGAGGAGCCTCCTGGAGAGCCTCAAGCAGGCCCACCCGGTGGAGCTGGCCCCGCTGGACGCTTTCCACGCCAAGACCCTGGCTCTCCACCGCTGGCGGCTGGCCGCCACGGGGCCGCCCCTGGCCCCGGCCGCCTGCTTCGCCCGCCTCCTGGGAGACTTCATCGGGCAGGTGGAGCAGGCCAACCTGCCTCACGCCTTCCTCCCGCGCTGCAACCTCTTCGCCCCCAAAAACTTCCCCCCGGCCAAGCTGCGCTTCCTGCTGGAGCGCCTGCGGGCCCAGAGGGAGGCCGGGTTGCGGGGCCTGCGGCCCGTCCCGGCCGGGGCCACGGAGGCGGCTCCCGGACCCGAGCCCGTGGCCGACTGGGGCCTCTTCGGCCTCCTCCTCGTCCTGGTCCTCACCTCCGCCGCCGCGTCCTTCTTCTTGTCCTTGTGAGCCGCCTTGGCCCGAGCCCCAGCCTGGGGACCACCCACCCATCCGCCTGACGCCCCGGACCCAAGGCGGGTAGGTTTTGCGGCCGGGGGTCACTCTGGCTGGGCATTCATTCAATCGTATTTATTGAGTGCTTATTACTATTACTACTACTACTACTTCTTCTTCTTCTTCTTCTTCTTCTTTCTTCTTCTTCTTCTTCTTCTTCTTCTTCTTCTTCTTCCTCTTCTTTTTTTCTTCTTCTTTTCTTCTTCTTCTTCTTCTTCTTTTTTTTCTTCTTCTTCTTATTTTCTTCTTCTTTTCTTCTTTTCTCCTTCTTTTCCTCTTCTTCTTCTTCTTCTTCTTCTTTTCTTCTTCTTCTTTTCTTCTTCTTCTTTTCTTCTTCTTCTTTTCTTCTTCTTCTTTTCTTCTTCTTCTTTTCTTCTTCTTCTTTTCTTCTTTCTTCTTTCTTTTCTTCTTTCTTTTATTCTTTCTTCTTTCTTTTCTTCTTTCTTCTTTCTTTTCTTCTTTCTTCCTCTTCTCCTTCTTCTCCTTCTTCTCCTTCTTCTCCTTCTCCTCCTCCTTCTCCTCCTTCTCCTCCTCCCCCTTCTCCTCCTCCCCCTTCTCCTCCTCCTTCTCCTCCTCCTCCTCCTCCTCCTCCTTCTCCTCCTTCTCCTTCTTCTTCTCCTTCTTCTTCTCCTTCTTCTTCTCCTTCTTCTTCTCCTTCTTCTTCTCCTTCTTCTTCTCCTTCTCCTTCTTCTCCTTCTTCTTCTCCTTCTTCTCCTTCTTCTTCTCCTCCTCCTCCTCTCTTCTTCTTCTTCTTCTTTCTTCTTTCTTTTCTTCTTCTTCTTCTTTCTTCCTCTTCTTCTCCTCCTCCTCCTTCTTCTTCTTCTCCTCCTCCTCCTTCTTCTTCTTCTCCTCCTTCTTTCTTTTCTTCTTCTTTCTTCTTCTTCTTCTTTCTTCTTCTTCTTCTTTCTTCTTCTTCTTCTTTCTTCTTCTTCTTCTTCTCCTCCCTCTCAGTAGGGCCTTGAAGGGAGTAGTAGTAGTAGTACTACTACTACTACTAATAATAATAATGACATTTATTAAGCACTTACTTGGACCTCTGACTCCAAAGCCCGGGCTCTTTCCGTGGAGCCACGCTGCTTCTCCCATTACTACTACTAATAATGATGGCATTGATTAAGCGCTTACTCTGTGCCAAGCACCATTCTAAGCGCTGGGGAGGTTCCAAGGTGATCAGGTTGTCCCATGGGGGGCTCATGGTCTTAATCAATCAATCATTCAGTCATATTTATTGAGCGCTTACTGTGTGCAGAGCACTGTACTAAGCGCTTGGGAAGTACAAGTTGGCAACATCTAGAGATGGTCCCTACCCAACAGTGGGCTCACAGTCTAAAAGGGGGAGACAGAGAACAAAACCAAACATACTAACAAAATAAAATAAATAGAATAGATATGCACAAATAAAATAAATGGAGTAATAAATATGTACAAACATATATACAGATGCTGTGGGGAAGGGAAGGAGGTAAGATGGGAAGGATGGAGAGGGGGACGAGGGGGAGAGGAAGGAAAGGGCTCAGTCTGGGAAGGCCTCCTGGAGGAGGTGAGCTCTCAATAGGGCCTTGAAGGGAGTAGTAGTAGTACTACTACTACTGCTAATAATAATAATAATAATGACATTTATTAAGCACTTACTTGGACCTCTGACTCCAAAGCCTGGGCTCTTTCCACGGAGCCACGCAGCTTCTCACATTACTACTACTAATAATGATGGCATTGATTAAGTGTTTACTATGTGCCAAGCACCATTCTAAGCGCTGGGGAGGTTCCAAGGTGATCAGGTTGTCCCACGGTGGGGCTCATGGTCTTAATCAATCAATTGTATTTATTGAGCGCTTTCTGTGTGCAGAGCACTGGACTAAGCGCTTGGGAAGTACAAGTTGGCAACATATAGAGACAGTCACCGAGGCACAGAGAAGTGAATAATAATAATGGCATTTATTAAGCACTTACTATGTGCCAAGCACCATTCTAAGCGCTGGGGAGGTTCCAATCAATCAATCAATCAATCAATTGTATTTATTGAGCGCTTACTGTGTGCAGAGCACTGTACTAAGCGCTTGGGAAGTACAAGTCGGCAACACATAGAGACAGTCCCTACCCAACAGTGGGCTCACAGTCTAGAAGGGGGAGACAGAGAACAAAACAAAAAATATTGACAAAATAAAATAAATAGAATAAATATGTACAAGTAAAATAGAGTAATAAATCTGTACAAACATATATACAGGTGCTGTGGGGAGGGGAAGGAGGTAAGGCGGGGGGGAGGGGAAGGAGGGGATTCATTCATTCAATAGTAGTTATTGAGCACTTACTGTGTGCAGAGCACTGTACTAAGCGCTTGGGAAGTCCAAGTTGCTACATATAGTCTGGGAAGGCCTCCTGGAGGAGGTGAGCTCTCAGTAGTGCTTTGAAGGGAGAAAGACTTGAACTTGTTGTCTTCCCTACAGACCCAAGCCACCCCCGGATGATCGCAGATGACGCATGGCAGCTTCCTCGGCCTTCCTCACCGTGACTCGTGCTGCCATTTGCGTTTTGGAAACGAGAAAAATAAAACAGAATGATAAAGTTGCCGCCCATCTGTGAGATTTGGCAGCAAAAAAAAAAATGGTTGTGTCGGAGGAACCTTTTTCAGAGGTTCTTCTTCACCACAAAAAGATGGAGAAGCAGTGTGGCTCAGTGGAAAGAGCCCAGGCTTTGGAGTCAGCGGTTGTGGGCTCCAATCCCGGCTCCACCAATTAATAATAAGAATAATAATAATAATAATGGCATTTATTAAGCGCTTACTATGTGCAAAGCACTGTTCTAAGCGCTGGGGCAGGTTACAAGGTGATCAGGTTGTCCCTCAGGGGGCTCACAGTCTTCATCCCCATTTGACAGATGAGGTAACTGAGGCACAGAGAAGTTAAGTGACTTGCCCAAAGTCACACAGCTGACAATTGGCAGAGCCGGGATTTGAACTCATGACCTCTGACTCCAAAGCCCGGGCTCTTTTCACTGAGCTACGCTGCTTCTCCAATTGTCGGCTGGGTGACTTTGGGCAAGTCGCTTCACTTCTCTGGGCCTCAGTTCCCTCATCTGGAAAATGGGGATGAAGACTGGGAGCCTCCCTGTAGGACAACCTGATCACCTTGTAACCTCCCCAGTGCTTAGAACAGCGCTTTGCACAGAGTAAGCGCTTAATGACTGTGAGCCCCTTGTTGGGTAGGGACTGTTATTATTATTATTATTATTATTATTATTATTATTATTATTATTATTATTCTCTGTGCCTCAGTGACCTCATCTGTAAAATGGGGATGAAAACTGTGAGGCCCTCGTGGGACAGCCTGATTACCTTGTATCTACCCCAGCGCTTAGAAGAGTGCAGTGCTCTGCACACAGTAAGCACTCGATAAATATGATTGAATGAATGAATAATAATAATGTAATAGTAATGATGGCATTTATTAAGTGCTTACTACGTGCAAAGCACTGTTCTAAGCGCTGGGGATGAGTGAATGAATGAGTGAATGGATGGATGGGTGTGAGAGTGAATGAATGAATGAGTGAGCGAATGAATGAGTGAATCATCATCATCATCATCATCAATCGTATTTATTGAGCGCTTACTATGTGCAGAGCACTGTACTAAGCGCTTGGGAAGTACAAATTGGCAACATAAAGAGACAGTCCCTACCCAACAGCGGGCTCACAGTCTAAAAGGGGGAGACAGAGAACAAAACCAAACATACTAACAAAATAAAATAAATAGAATAGCTATGTACAAGTAAAATAAATAAATAAATAAATAGAGTAATAAATATGTACAAACATATATACATCTATACAGGTGCTGTGGGGAAGGGAAGGAGGTAAGATGAGGGGATGGAGAGGGGGACGAGGGAGAGAGGAAGGAAGGGGCTCAGTCTGGGAAGGCCAATGAATGAATGGGTGGGTGGATGAGTGAATGAATGAATGAGTGAGTGGATGGATGAGTGAGTGAATGAATGAGTGTGAGTGAGCGAATGAATGAATGAAAGAAGAATGAATGAATGAATGAAAGGAGAATGAATGAATGAAGAATGAATGAGTGAGTGAATCACGGTATCCATACCGTGGCTCAGTGGAAAGAGCCCGGGCTTTGGAGTCAGCGGTCGTGAGTTCAAATCCCGGCTCCGCCAATTGTCAGCTGTGTGACTTTGGTCAAGTCACTTAACTTCTCTGTGCCTCAGTTAACTCATCTGTAAAATGGGGATGAAGACTGTGAGCCCCCCGGGGGACAACCTGATCACCTTGTCACCTCCCCAGCGCTTAGAACGGTGCTTTGCACATAGTTAAGCGCTTAATAAATGCCATTATTATTGTTATTATATAAGCGCTTAGTACAGTGCTCTGCACATAGTAAGCGCTCAATAAATACGATTGATGATATATATGTTATATATGTATATATGATGTATATATGTATATATGTTTGTACATATTTTTTACTCTATTTATTAATTTTATTTGTACATATCTATTCTATTTATTTTATTTTGTTAGTATGTTTGGTTTTGTTCTCTGTCTCCCCCTTTTAGACTGTGAGCCCACTGTTGGGTAGGGACTGTCTCTATGTGTTGCCAATTTGTACTTCCCAAGCGCTTAGTACAGTGCTCTGCACATAGTAAGCGCTCAATAAATACGATTGATGATGATGATGATGTGAGTGAGTGAATGAGTGGGTGGGTGGATGAATGAATGGGTGGGTGGATGGATGAGTGAATGAGTGAGTGAGCGAATGAATGAATGAATGAATGAATGAATGCCCACTTAAGGTGGCGGGGGGAAAGGACAGTTCCCCCTCCCGGAGGCCTCGAAGTTCCTCCCGCCGTGAAAAGTCCCCTGGCGTGGGGCAGGCATCCGGCAGGGGGCGCACGACTGCGGCTCCCGCCGCCTCTCTGGGCCGCCCGGCCGCCCTTCCCGTCTCTATGGTTCCGGCGGGGGGGGGCAGCGTCCCTCAGAGCCGCCCCATAAGGCCCCGCGCGCCGCGCGCCGCGTTCTCTTCCGGTCCTCCACCATGGCGGTGAGTAGCTGCGGCCTCCCGCGTCTCCATCCGCCTCCATCCGCCCCCATCCGCCCCCATCCCGGCCCCGCACCGCGCGGGCGAGGGCCGCCGGAGGGACCTGACAGGACGGGGGGCCGTGGCGGCCCATTTAATAATAATAATTCATTCCATCGTATTGATTGAGCGCTTACTGGGTGCAGAGCACTGTGCTATGCGCTTGGGAAGTCCAATAATAATAATAATAATGTTGGTATTAAGTGCTTACTATGTGCCAAGCACTGTTCTAAGCACTGGGGAGGTTACAAGGTGATCAGGTTGTCCCACGGGGGGCTCACAGTCTTAATCCCCATTTTACAGATGAGGGAACTCAGGCACAGGGAAGTGAAGTGACTTGCCCGAAGTCACACAGCAGACATGTGGGGGATTCGAACCCATGACCTCTGACTCCAAAGCCCGGGCTCTTTCCACTGCGCAAGTTGGCAACACCTGGAGACGGTCCCTACCCAACAGCGGGCTCACAGTCTAATAATAATAATGGTATTTGTTAAGCGCTTACTATGTGCCAAGCACTGTTCTAAGCGCTGGGGGGGATCAGGTTGTCCACGTGGGGCTCACAGTCATCATCCCCATTTTCTAGATGAGGGAACTGAGGCCCAGTGAATAATAATAATAACGGCATTTATTAAGCGCTTACAATGTGCAAAGCACTGTTTTAAGCGCTGGGGAGGTTACAAGGTGATCAGGTTGTCCCACGGGGAGCTCACAGTCTTCATCCCCATTTTACAGTCCCCCTCTCCATCCCCCCCATCTTACCTCCTTCCCTTCTCCACAACACATGTATATATGTTTGTGCATGTTTATTCCTCTACTTATTTATTTTACTTGTACCTATCTATTCTATTTATTTTATTTTGTTAGCATGTTTGGTTTTGTTCTCCGTCTCCCCCTTTTAGACTGTGAGCCCACTGTTGGGTAGGGACCATCTCTAGATGTTGCCAACTTGGACTTCCCAAGCCAGCGCAAGTACAAGTCGAAGTGACTTGCCCAAAGTCACACAGGTGGCAAGAGGCAGAGCCGGGATTAGAGCCCACGACTTAATAATGGCATGTATTAAGCGCTTACTCTGTGCCAAGCACTGTTCTAAGCACTGGGGAGGTTACAAGGTGATCAGGTTGTCCCACGGGGAGCTCACAGTCCCCCTCTCCATCCCCCCCCATCTTACCTCCTTCCCTTCCCCACAACGCATGTATATATGTTTGTACGTATTTATTCCTCTACTTATTTATTTTACTTGTACATATCTATTCTATTCATTTTATTTTGTTAGTATGTTTGGTTTTGTTCTCCGTCTCCCCCTTTTAGACTGAGCCCGCTGTTGGGTAGGGACCGTCTCTAGATCATCGTCAATCGTATTTATTGAGCGCTTACTATGTGCAGAGCACTGTACTAAGCGCTTGGGAAGTACAGATTGGCAACATGTAGAGACAGTCCCTACCCAACAGTGGGCTCACAGTCTAAATGTTGCCAACTTGGACTTCCCAAGCCAGCGCAAGTACAAGTCGAAGTGACTTGCCCAAAGTCACACAGGTGGCAAGAGGCAGAGCCGGGATTAGAGCCCACGACTTAATAATGGCATGTATTAAGCGCTTACTCTGTGCCAAGCACTGTTCTAAGCACTGGGGAGGTTACAAGGTGATCAGATTGTCCCACGGGGAGCTCACAGTCCCCCTCTCCATCCCCCCTCATCTTACCTCCTTCCCTTCCCCACAACTCATGTATATATGTTTGTACATATTTATTCCTCTGCTTATTTATTTTACTTGTACCTATCTATTCTATTTATTTTATTTTGTTGGCATGTTTGGTTTTGTTCTCCGTCTCCCCCTTTTAGACTGTGAGCCCGCTGTTGGGTAGGGACCGTCTCTATGTGTTTCCAACTTGGATTTCCCAAGCCAGCGCAAGTACAAGTCGAAGTGACTTGCCCAAAGTCACACAGGTGGCAAGAGGCAGAGCCGGGATTAAGACTGTGTTTTAGACTGTGAGCCCACTGTTGGGTAGGGACTGTCTCTATATGTTGCCACTTTGTACTTCCCAAGCGCTTAGTACAGTGCTCTGCACATAGTAAGCGCTCAATAAATACGATTGATGATGATGATTAGAGCCCACGACTTAATAATGGCATGTATTAAGCGCTTACTCTGTGCCAAGCACTGTTCTAAGCACTGGGGAGGTTCCAAGGTGATCAGGTTGTCCCACGGAGGGTGGGGGGGCTCCCAGTCTTCATCCCCATTTTCCAGATGAGGGAACTGAGGCCCAGAGAAGTGAAGTGACTCGCCCAAAGTCACCCAGCTGACAGTTGGTGGAGCCGGGATTGGAACGGGTGACTTCTGACTCTCAAGCCCGGGCTCTTTCCACCGAGCCACGCTGCTTCTCGGCGTGGTGGTGGGCAGGGCACCCGTCTTGGCCGGTGGGGTGGGGTGACCCTACTGACCCCACGTATGCTTCTCCTCCCTCCCAGCAAGATCAAGGGGAGAAGGAGAACCCCATGCGGGAACTCCGCATCCGCAAGCTGTGCCTCAACATCTGCGTTGGGGAGAGCGGGGACAGGCTGACCCGGGCCGCCAAAGTGCTGGAGCAGCTCACCGGACAGACCCCCGTCTTCTCCAAAGGTGAGCACGCACACACACACACACACACACACACACACACACACACACACACCCACCCCCCCCCCGGACACTGAGAGGCCCATTAGGCGCTTACTATGTGTCTTCTAGACTGTGAGCCCACTGCTGGGTAGGGACTGTCTCTAGATGTTGCCAGCTTGTACTTCCCAAGCGCTTAGTACCGTGCTCTGCATCATCATCATCAATCGTATTTATTGAGCGCTTACTGTGTGCTCTGCACACAGTAAGCGCTCAATAAATGCGATTGATTGGTTGATTGCTACGTGCCAGCCACCAGTCTGAGCGCGGGGGGAGACATAAGGCAATCGGGTAGGATGCAGGCCCTGCCCCACATTCATAATAATAATAATAATGATGATGATGGTATTTATTAAGCGCTTACTATGTGCAAAGCACTGTTCTAAGCGCTGGGGAGGTTACAAGGTGATGAGGTTGTGCCACGGGGGGCTCACAGTCTTAATCCCCATTTTACAGGCGAGGTAACTGAGGCCCAGAGAAGTGACAGGCTAGAAGAATCTTCTAGGCTGTGAGCCCACTCTTCTAGACTGTGAGCCCACTGTTGGGTGGGGACTGTCTCTATATGTTGCCAACTTGTACTTCCCAAGCGCTTAGTACAGTGCTCCGCACACAGTAAGCGCTCAATAAATACGATTAATTGATTGACTTGCCCAAAATCACCCAGCTGACAAGTGGCGGAGCCGGGATACAGAGAAGTGAAGTGACTTGCCCAAAGTCACCCAGCTGACAAGTGGCGGAGCCGGGATTAGAACCCATGACCTCTGACTCCAAAGCCCGGGCTCTTTCCACTGAGCCATGCTCCTTCTCGTTCATCCCTTCATTCATTCCGTCATATTTATTGAGCGCTTACCGTGTGCAGAGCACTGGACTAGGCGCTTGGAAGCTCATGGGTTCAAATCCTGGCTCCACCAATTGTCAGCTGGGTGACTTTGGGCAAGTCACTTCGCTTCTCTGGGCCTCAGTTACCTCATCTGTAAGATGGGGATTGACTGTGAACCCCCCTGTGGGACAACCTGATCACCTTGTAACCTCCCCAGCGCTTAGAACAGTGCTTTGCACATAGTAAGCGCTTAATAAATGCCATCGTTATTATTACAATTCGGCAGCAGGTAAAGACAGTCCCTATCCCGCAGTGGGTCACAGTCTCGAAGGGGGAGACAGACAACAAAACAAGTAGACCGGCATCGATAGCATCACAATAGATACTAGAATTATAGATGTCTACACACGGGGCTCACAGCCTTAATTAATAATAATGGCATTTATTAAGCGCTTACTATGTGCAAAGCACTGTTCTAAGCGCTGGGGAGGTTACAGGGTGATCAGGTTGCCCCGCGTGGGGCTCACAGTCTATTTTGTTAGTGTGTTTGGTTTTGTTCTCTGTCTCCCCTTTCTAGACTGTGAGCCCACTGTTGGGTAGGGACTGTCTATATGTTGCCAACTTGTACTTCCCAAGTGCTTAGTACAGTGTTCTGCACACAGTAAGCGCTCAATAAATACGATTGATTGATTGATTGATTAAAATTGCCATTCTGCAGATGAGGGAATGGAGGCCCAGTGAAGTAACATGCCCAAGGTCAAACGGCAGACAGGTGGTGGAGCTGGTGACTTGTTGTCTGTCTCCCCCCACCCCCGCTAGACTGTGGGCCCGTTGTGGGGTAGGGATTGTCTCTATAATTGTATTTTCCAAGCGCTCAGTACAGTGCTCTGCACACAGTAAGCGCTCAATAAATACGATTGATTGGTTGATTGACTTGCCCAAAATCACACAGCTATCAAGTGGCGGAGCCGGGATACAGAGAAGTGAAGTGACTTGCCTAAAGTCACTAAGATTTAGTCACTAAGTGACTAAAGTCACTTGCCTAAGATTGATTGATGATGCTCTGCACACAGTAAGTGCTCAATAAACACGTCTGAATTTACCCAGGCCCTGGCTTTAGCCACACTAGGCCACACTGCTTCTCAGGGACAGCCAGGAATAGTAATAATAATAATAATGACAATATTTGTTAAGCACTTACTATGTGCCAAGCACTGTTTAGGAAGTCCTGGGCTTTAGAGCCGCCAGACCGGGCGTCAGGAGGGCTCGTGATTTTTTTTCCCCCAAAACCAGTGAGCCCTTGGCTAGTGCAGCGTGGTGGCCGTGGGCTAGCTGTGGGCAAAGGGAGTTGGAGTAATATGGCAACCCCTGGCATTTACATGTGGTTTGTGCTCATCCATAGCATGTGCACATGTATGTTCAGTCACTTGTAGACTGTGAGCCCACTGTTGGGTAGGGACTGTCTCTATATGTTGCCAACTTGTACTTCCCAAGCGCTTAGTACAGTGCTCTGCACACAATAAGCGCTCAATAAATACGATTGATGACTTGTTCGGATTCCACCGGTTCTGTCTGTGTCCCTTATTAGAAGGTAAACTTTTTTGCGGGCAGGGAACAGGCCTTTGTGCCTGTTTTAATACAGTCGGTTAACCCAGTGAGAGCTCCAAAAATGCAGCTGTGACTGTGTAATTGTGGTATTTGTTAAGCGCCCAATGTGCCAGTCAGTCACTGGCATTTATTGAGCGCTTACTGTGTGCGGGGCACTGTACTAAGCACTTGGGAAAGTACAGTACAACAGTTGATAGGGATCCCTCAAGGAGCTTGCGGTCTACAGGAGACCGACATTGCAGTAGGTTAGTGGTAGGGGAAATACGGCCTCAATTATGTGCCAACTAGTGAGTGGGTTGTATTTATTGAGCACTTGCTGTGTGCAGAGCACTGTACTGGAGTCGATATAAGACAATCAAGTCAGACACATTCCCTGTCCCACATGGGGCTCACAGTGTAAAGAGGGGGGAGAGCAGGTATTGAATCCCCATTTTACAGATGAGGCCCAGAGAATCAATCAATCATTTATTGAGCGCTTACTATGTGCAGAGCACTGTACTAAGCGCTTGGGAAGTACAAATTGGCAACATATAGAGACAGTCCCTACCCAACAGTGGGCTCACAGTCTAAAAGGGGGAGACAGAGAACAAAATCAAACGTACTAACAAAATAAAATAAATAGAATAGATATGTACAAGTTAAATAGAGTAATAAATATGTACAAACATATACATATATACAGGTGCTGTGGGGAAGGGAAGGAGGTAAGATGGGGGGGATGGAGAGGGGGAGAGGAAGGAAGGGGCTCCGTCTGGGAAGGCCAGACCTACCCAAGGTCAACAGCAGGCTAGTGACAGTCGGGATTCGAACCCAGGCCCGCGCTGGTATTTGAAGCTGCAAATGCAAAGTCTGACTGTCCAAACCATGGGCCTGAAGCCTCCTGGTTCCCTGAGCCCGAGGCTTTGGTTTGGGGAAATTGGTTCACCCCAACTCCTTTAACCACTACCGTCGGTTAAAAATAAGAATGGCTTCCAACACAGTGCCCCCATCTTCTAGACTGTGAGCCCGCTGTTGGGTAGGGACTGTCTCTATATGTTGCCAATTTGTGCTTCCCAAGCGCTTAGTCCAGTGCTCTGCACACAGTAAGCGCTCAATAAATACGATTGAATGAATGAATGGAAGTTTGAAAAGCGACGTTGGCGTGGGGGTCAGTCAGATGGAGCGCTAACTCAGTCAACATCGGGATTGAGTGCCCCACGGGGAGATTGATCAGTGATATTGATTGCCCACTGTGTAGAAAACTAGTGTATGCTACAGTGTATTAGACTCCCCCGTCATGGTGAAATTTCTCTTTGGGGAAATGTTGCCAACTTGTACTTCCCAAGTGCTTAGTACAGTGCTCTGCACACAGTAAGCGCTCAATAAATACGATTGATTGATTTGGGGGTGCTAACTGCAGTATTAGCTGCCTTCTCCAAGCATTGGACTAGATACGAAGCAGGCAGCCTCAACAGGCCAAGTGAGAGCGAGTTGATGGGAAAATCGGTCTATTGGTGGGGTTTATTGGGTGCTTAATGTGTGCAGTGCACTGTACTGAGTGCTTGGGAGAGTATGGTACAGCAAAATTAGGTGTGTCCCCTGCCCTTACCGAGCGTACAGTCTAGAGGAATGCCATTGATCGTAAGGGGGCCGTGGCACTGGGGGAGTTGAGTTCACAGGCCGAGTGGAGGTCAAACATTTGGGACGAGGGGTGACGTTTTGGGGCCCAAGGTACTCAGCAGTGGTTCCTTGCAGCTCGCTACACCGTCCGATCCTTCGGCATCCGGAGGAATGAGAAGATCGCCGTACACTGCACGGTCCGGGGGGCCAAGGCTGAGGAGATCCTGGAGAAGGGGCTCAAGGTGAGGATTCCCAAACCCGAATCCAGCTCTCCCCGTCCGTGCCTGCCCCTCAGTCGGGATGTTCCTGAGGAGGACCGTGAGATATCCGGGCTTAAAGCGTCTCGGGGGTTGGGGTGACCGTCCTCCCCGCCTCCTCGTAGAGCCGAGCTCTGAGCCCGCTGTTGGGTAGGGACCGTCTCTGTGTGTTGCCAACTTGTGCTTCCCAAGCGCTTAGTACAGTGCTCTGCACACAGTAAGCGCTCAATAAATACGATTGATCCATCGTCGGCAGCTAGGTCCGCGTGGCACGGCGCCTTTCTCCAGTGCGGGCTGGATAGGGGAGCCAGGGCAGGGCACTCTTGGCCAGGATTCATTCATTCAGCCGTATTTATTGAGCGCTTACTCTGTGCGGGGCACTGGACTAAGCGCTTAGGAAATACAAGTTGGCAACATAGAGATGGTCCCTACCTAATAACGGGCTCACAGTCTAGAAGGGGAAGACAGACCACAAAACCAAGCATGTTTTAAGGAGTGTAACGCGGGTGTCATGCTCTTTCAGGTGCGAGAATACGAACTGAGGAAAAACAACTTCTCCGACACGGGCAACTTCGGCTTTGGGATCCAGGAGCACATCGACCTGGGCATCAAATACGACCCGAGCATTGGCATCTACGGCCTGGACTTCTACGTGGTGCGTCCGCCTGGTCTTCGTGGCTAGCGGGGGGCCACCGTCTTGGGCGGTCCTGTCGGGGAGGAGTGGGGCTCTGGAGCCGGGCCGCTTCCGTCCAGAAGTGGCAAGCAACGTCCGATCGATTAGCCTTATTTATTGAGCGCTTACTGTGTGCAGTGCGCTGTATAAAGCACTCGAGGAAGGGTTGTAAGGCGAGTGCCGGAGTCGGCAAGGAGTGGGGTCCCGTCTTAGAGTTGTATGGGTGGGGACCAATACAGGGAGGTTGATCCACTGACCTGAGGAGCGCTCCTTCGGGGGAGGTTATAATAATTCATTCATTCAATCGTATTTATTGAGCGCTTACTGTGTGCAGAGCACTGGACTAAGCGCTTGGAAAGTACAAGTCGGCAACAAATAGAGACGGTCCCTACCCAACAGCGGGCTCACAGTCTAGAAGGGGGAGACAGACAACAAAACATATTAACAAAATGAATAGGATAAATATGTACAAACATATATACGTATACGAGCGTAAGGCATAGAGAATCATCATTATGGTCTCTGCCGGGCACTGTACTAAGCGCTGGTTATCCTTGGAGGCCATGCCATGCTGACTGCCCCGGGCCCAAGGACGGTCTAGCGGGGGCCCAGTTGTTCAGCACGGCACGCGCCCTTCTCTGAGCATCTATGTTGATCGTCCCTCTGATCTGGGAGAATGATGACGATGTTTGTTAAGCGCTCACTGTGGGTCGAGCACTGTTCTAAGCGCTGGGGTGGTAGTAATTTATTTTATTTGTACATATTCTATTTATTTTGTTAATATGTTTTGTTCTCTGTCTCCCCCTCCTAGACTGTGAGCCCACTGTTGGGTAGGGACCCTCTCTAGATGTTTCCCACTTGTACTCCCAAGCGCTTAGTCCAGTGCCCTGCACTCAATAAATTAGGGACCGTCTCTATACGTTGCCGACTTGTACTTCCCAAGCTCTTAGTGCAGTGCCCTGCACTCAATAAATTAGGGACCGTCTCTATATGTTGCCGACTTGTACTTCCCAGGCGCTTAGTACAGTGCTGTGCACGCAGTAATTGCTCAATAAATACGATTGAATGAATGAATCCGATAGGACCTAGTATCTAGTCCGGCACAGAGCGACAGCGCCGTCGTTGGGTTCCCTCGCAGGTCCTGGGCCGGCCGGGCTTCAGCATCGCGGACAAGAAACGCAGGACGGGCTGCATCGGGGCCAAACACAGAATCGGCAAGGAGGAGGCCATGCGCTGGTTTCAGCAGAAGGTAAGGCCCCGCTTCCCTCCCCTCCCCTCATTCACTCATTCATTCATTCAATTGTATTTATTGAGCGCTTACTGTGTGCAGAGCACTGGACTAAGCGCTTGGGAAGTACAAGTTGGCAACCCGACTCCGTCCGCGGGTGGAGTCCTGGGAGGGGTGAGGGCGGTGGAAGCCCTCTTTCTCCCTTCAAAGCCCTACCGAGAGCTCACCTCCTCCAGGAGGCCTTCCCAGACTGAGCCCCCTCCTTCCTCTCCCTCCCCATCCCTCCCACCTTACCTCCTTCCCCTCCCCACGGCACCTGTATATATGTTCGTACAGATTGATTAATCTATTTATTTTACTTGGACGTATTTATTCCATTTATTTTGTTTTGTTTTGTTGTCCGTCTCCCCCTTCTAGACTGTATACATTCGTACAGATTTATTACTCTATTTTCCTTGGACATATTTATTCCATTTCTTTTATTTTGTTAACATGTTTTGTTTTGTTGTCCATCTCCCCCTTCTAGACTGTATACATTCGTACAGATTTATTACTCTATTTTACTTGGACATATTTATTCCATTTATTTAATTTTGTTAATATGTTTTGTTTTGTTGTCCGTCTCCCCCTTCTAGACTGTATACGTTCGTACAGATTTATTACTCTATTTCACTTGGACATATTTATTCCATTTATTTTATTTTGTTAACATGTTTTGTTTCGTTGTCCGTCCCCCCCTTCTAGACTGTATACATTCGTACAGACTTATTACTCTATTTTACTTGGACATATTTATTTCATTTATTTTATTTTGTTAACATGTTTTGTTTTGTTGTCCGTCTCCCCCTTCTAGACTGTATACATTCGTACAGACTTATTACTCTATTTTACTTGGACATATTTACTCCATTTATTTTATTTTGTTAATATGTTTTGTTTTGTTGTCCGTCTCCCCCTTCTAGACTGTATACATTCGTACAGACTTATTACTCTATTTTACTTGGACATATTTATTCCATTTATTTTATTTTGTTAATATGTTTTGTTTTGTTGTCCGTCTCCCCCTTCAAGACTGTATACATTCGTACAGACTTATTACTCTATTTTACTTGGACATATTTATTCCATTTATTTTATTTTGTTAATATGTTTTGTTTTGTTGGCCGTCTCCCCCTTCTAGACTGTGAGCCCACTGTTGGGTAGGGACCGTCTCTCTTTGTTTTCCACTTGGACTTCCCAAGCGCTTAGTACAGTGCTCTGCACACAGTAAGCGCTCAATAAATACGATTGAATGAATGGAAGCGCTCTTCCTCCCTTCAAAGCCCTACGGAGAGCTCACCTCCTCCAGGAGGCCTTCCCACACTGATCCTCCCCCTCCCCATCCCCCCTGCTTTACCTCCTTCCCCTCCTCGCAGCACATGTATATATGTTTGTGCATGCATGTATCATCATCATCATCATCAATCGTACTTATTGAGCGCTTACTATGTGCAGAGCACTGTACTAAGTGCTTGGGAAGTACAAATTGGCAACATCTAGAGACGGTCCCTACCCAACAGTGGGCTCACAGTCTAAAAGGGGGAGACAGAGAACAAAACCAAACATATTAACAAAATAATTATTATTCTATTTATTTTACTTGTACATATCTATTCTATTTTGTTAGTATGTTTTGTTAATATCAATCAATCAATCGTATTTATTGAGCGCTTACTGTGTAGGGAGCACTGGACTAAGCGCTTGGGAAGTCCAAGTCGGCAACATCTAGAGACAGTCCCTACCCAACAGCGGGCTCACAGGCTAGAAGGGGGAGACAGAGAACAAGACCAAACATACTAACAAAATAAAATAAATAGGATAGATATGTACAAGTAAAATAAATAAGAGTAATAAATATGTACAAACATATCTACATATATACAGGTGCTGTGGGGAAGGGAAGGAGGTAAGATGGGGGGGATGGAGAGGGGGTCGAGGGGGAGAGGAAGGAAGGGACTCAGTCTGGGAAGGCCTCCTGGAGGAGGTGAGCTCTCAGCAGGGCCTTGAAGGGAAATGTATGTATGTTTGTAAGCGTTCAATAAATACGATTGAATGAGTGAATGAATGCATGGAAGCCGCAGCGGCTGGCAGGGGCCCGGACCCCCTCTGTCCGCCCCGTCCTGAGCCCCGCGTCTTTCTCTTCCAGTACGACGGAATCATCCTGCCCGGAAAATGAGTTCCAGCCGCCCCCCGTCAATAAAATCTGTTCTGTGACATCCCTTCTGTGTCTTCTCTTCCGGAGTGCTTTGGGATCCTTAGTCGGAGGGTTGGGGTGGGGGGTGCAGGCGGGCCAGACCCTGGGGCTACAACTCGACTGCACAGAAAAACCGCGTGGCTCGGTGGAAAGAGTCCGGACTTGGATGTCAGAGGTCACGGGTTCTAATCCCTGCCCCGCCACTTGTCAGCCTGGTGACTCGGGGCAAGTCACACTTCTCTGGGCCTCAGTTCTCTCATCTGGAAAATGGGGGTTGAGACGTGGGGCAACCTGATAAGAGAAGCAGCGTGGCTCAGTGGAAAGAGCCCGGGCTTTGGAGTCAGGTCATGGGTTCTAATCTGGCTCCGCCAGTTGTCAGCTGTGTGACTTCGGGCAAGTCACTTCAATTCTCTGGACCTCAGTTCCCTCATCTGTAAAATGGGGATGAAGACAGCCCCCCCATGGGACAACCTGATCACTTTGTAACCTCCCCAGCGCTTAGAACAGTGCTTTGCAAATAGTAAGTGCTTAATAAATGCCATTATGATTGTTATTAGAGAAGCAGCGTCCCCCAGTGGAAAGCCCGTGCTTTGGAGTCAGAGGTCACGGGTTCAAATTCCGGCTCCGCCACTTGTCAGCTGTGTTACTTTGGGCAACTCACTTCTCTGGGCCTCAGTGATCTCATCTGTAAAATGGGGATTAAGACTGAACCCCCTGTGGGACGACCTGATTGCCTTGTAGCCTCTCCAGCGCTTAGAACAGTGCTTTGCACATAGTAAGTGCTTAATAAATGCCATTATTATTACCCCAGCGCTTAGAACAGTGTTTGGCACATAGTAAGTGCTTAACAGATACCATCATTATTGCAGGAGCAGGGTGGGCTGATAATAATACTAATAATGATAGTATTTAAGCACTACTATACGCCAGGCACTGTATTTAGCACTAGGTTGGATACAAGCAAATTGGGCTGGTCACAGTCCCACATGGGGCTCACAGTCTTAATCCCCATTTTATGGATGAGACAACTGAAGCCCAGAGAAGTGAAGGGACTTTTGGTCACAGAGCCAGGATTAGAACCCAGGTTCTTCTCACTCCCCGTCCCTCCTTACCTACTTCTTCGGGTGTCTGGCCTCGGTCGGGACTTTTTTAAGCCGTGTAAACCCTGCCTTAAAATCATTTCGTGTAAACCCTGCCTTAAAATCATTTCTAATCCCTGCTGCTGCGTATAATAATGATGGTATTTGTTAAGCGCTTACTCTGTGCAAAGCACTGTACTAAGCGCTATGACGGCTCTGGGCTCGGGTCTACGGTGCGATGGTTGTCTCTGTCCTTCCATCTTCACGTTTCATTTTGTCCAAGCTCCTCAGGCCCTGTGCCAACTCTTAACCGTTGACTTATTTTCTAGAACAGTGCTTTGCACATAGTAAGCGCTTAATAAATGCTATCATTATTATTATTATTACAGTGCTCTTCTGCACACAGTAAGCGCTCAATAAATACAATTGATTGATTGAAATGGCAGTCGACTCGCTTCTTGGCTGAGACCGGATTGTTGTTGGATTGCTGAGGAGGTTTGCTCTGGAGGTTTAATCCGGAAGCAGAGGCTCCGGTTAATAATCATAATAATAATGATGGTATTTAAGTGCTTACTATGTGCCAAGCGCTGGGGTTGTTAAAAGCGCCTGGAAAGAAGACTGTGAGCCTATTAATTAATTTATTTATTTTACTTGTACATATCTATTGTATTTATTTTATTTTGTTAGTAGGTTTGGTTTTGTTCTCTGTCTCCACCTTTTAGACTGTGAGCCCACTGTTGGGTAGGGACTGTCTCTAGATGTTGCCAACTTGGACTTCCCAGGCGCTTAGTACAGTGCTCTGCACACAGTAAGTGCTCAATAAATACGATTGTTGCTGGGTAAGGACCGTCTCTATATGTTGCCGACTTGTACTTCCCAAGCGCTTAGTACAGTGCTCTGCACACAGTAAGCACTCAATAATCACGATCGAATGAATAAAAGGTAATCAAGTTGTCCCACGTGCGGCTCAGTCTTTATCTCCATTTTCCAGATGAGGTAACTGAGGCACGGAGAGGTTGTGACTTGCCCAAAGTCACGCAGCTGATAAGTGGCGGAGCTGGGATTAGAACCCACGACCTCTGACTCCCAATCCCGGGCTCTTTCCACTAAGCCACACTGCTTCTCCAGCAATCAATCAATCGTATTTATTGAGCGCTTACTGTGTGCAGAGCACTGTACTAAGCGCTTGGGAAGTACAAGTTGGCAACATATAGAGACGGTCCCTACCCAACAGTGGGCTCACGGATCTCCCCTTTGTGTCTTCCTCGGGCTCTCTTCATCATTCATTCATTCAATCGTATTTATTGAGCGCTTACTGTGTGCAGAGCACTGTACTAAGCGCTTGGGAAGTACAAGCTGGCAACATATAGAGACGGTCCCTACCCAACAGTGGGCTCACGGATCTCCCCTCTGTGTCTTCCTCAGCCTCTCTTCATCATTCATTCATTCAGTCGTATTTATTGAGCGCTTACTGTGTGCAGAGCGCTGTACTGAGCGTCTGGAAAGCACAATTCAGCAACAAATAGAGACAATCCCCGTCCACAACGGGCTTGTTCACTTCTTCACTTGTTCTAGACTGTGAGCCCACTGTTGGGTAGGGACCGTCTCTCTATGTTGCCAACTTGTACTTCCCAAGCGCTTAGTACAGTGCTCTGCACACAGTAAGCGCTCAATAAATACGATTGATTGATTCTTCATGGGGCTGCAAAGCCAGGTGGTTGCCTCTTCTCTAAATTCCTCAGGTCCGCCCGATCCTGGAGAGAGAAATTCCCGCTTCGGTGTGTCCTCGCTGCCGTCGCAAAGGAAAACCATTCTCCTTCCCTTAAGCGCTTAGCCCAGTGCAAGCGCTTAGTACAGTGCTCCGCACCCAGTAAGCGCTCAATAAATACGATGGATTGATTGATGGATTCCCTTGATCCTGATGTTCGCAGGAAGCAGAACGTATCAGTGGTTTTGAAAAGAAATTGGATAGAATAATAATAATAATAATAATAATGGCATTTATTAAGCGCTTACTATGTGCAGAGCACTGTTCTAAGCGCTGGAATCACGGATGAGGGATCCATAGGGGGTCACGGGATGTGGAGGGAAAAGTTATGGGTGTCAACTGTATTTATTGAACTCTCTGCGTACTGTGAGCCCACCGTTGGGTAGGGACTGTATATGTTGCCAACTTGTACTTCCCAAGCGCTTAGTACAGTGCTCTGCACACAGTAAGCGCCCAATAAATACAATTGATGATGGTGATGTACTGAGCGCTTGATCTCCAACGATCGGTCGGTAGCACTGAGGTTTTTCTGGGTGCCAGCCATTCGGCGGAATACAAGAGTTGATAGGCACCGTCCCTGGTCACAGTGAGTTTACAATAATAATGGCATTTATTAAGCGCTTACTATGTGCAAAGCGCTGTTCTAAGCGCTGGAGAGGTTACAAGGTGATCAGGTTGTCCCACCGGGAGCTCACAGTCCCCATTTTACAGATGAGGGAACTGAGGCCCAGAGAAGTGAAGTGACTTGTACAAGGTCACACAGCAGACATGCGGTGGAGCCTGGGCTCAGTGGAAAGAGCCCGGGCTTGGGAGCCAGAGGTCATGGGTTCGAATCCCAGCTCCGCCACATGTCAGCTGGGTGACTTTGGGCAAGTCACTTCACTTCTCTGGGCCTCAGTTACCTCATCTGTAAAATGGGGATTAAGACTGAGCCCCCAGTGGGACAATCTGATCACCTTGTAACCTCCCCAGCGCTTAGAACAGTAAGCGCTTAACAAATACCATTATTATTATAATAATAATGTGCAAAGCACTGTTCTAAGCGCTGGAGAGGTCACAAGGTGATCAGGTTGTCCCACCGGGGGCTCACAGTCCCCATTTTCCAGATGAGGGAACTGAGGCCCAGAGAAGTGAAGTGACTTGTCCAAGGTCACACAGCAGACACGTGGTGGAGCCTGGGATTAGAACCCAGGCAGCGTGGCTCAGTGGAAAGAGCCTGGGCTGGGGAGCCAGAGGTCATGGGTTCAAATCCCGGCTCCGCCACATGTCAGCTGGGTGACTTTAGGCAAGTCACTTCACTTCTCTGGGCCTCAGTTACCTCATCTGGAAAATGGGGATTAAGACTCTGAGCCCCCAGTGGGACAATCTGATCACCTTGTAACCTCCCCAGCGCTTAGAACAGTGCTTTGCACATAGTAAGCGCTTAACAAATACCATTATTAATATAATAGTAATGTGCAAAGCACTGTTCGAAGCGCTGGAGAGGTTACAAGGTGATCAGGTTGTCCCACGGGGGGCTCACAGTCCCCATTTTCCAGATGAAGGAACTGAGGCCCAGAGAAGTGAAGTGACTTGTCCAAGGTCACACAGCAGATACGCGGTGGAGCCTGGGATTAGAACCCAGGCAGCGTGGCTCAGTGGAAAGAGCCCGGGCTTTGGAGTCAGAGGTCAGGGGTTCAAATCCCGGCTCCACCAGTTGTCAGCTGGGTGACTTTGGGCAAGTCACTTCACTTCTCTGGGCCTCAGTTACCTCATCTGTAAAATGGGGATTAAGACTCTGAGCCCCCAGTGGGACAATCTGATCACCTTGTAACCTCCCCAGCGTTTAGAACAGTAAGCGCTTAACAAATACCATTATTATTATTATAATAATGTGCAAAGCACTGTTCTAAGCGCTGGAGAGGTTACAAGGTGATCAGGTTGTCCCACCGGGGGCTCACAGTCCCCATTTTCCAGATGAGGGAACTGAGGCCCAGAGAAGTGAAGTGACTTGTCCAAGGTCACACAGCAGACACGTGGTGGAGCCTGGGATTAGAACCCAGGCAGTGTGGCTCAGTGGAAAGAGCCCGGGCTTTGGAGTCAGAGGTCAGGGGTTCAAATCCCGGCTCCACCAGTTGTCAGCTGGGGGACTTTGGGCAAGTCACTTCACTTCTCTGGGCCTCAGTTACCTCATCTGGAAAATGGAGATTAAGACTGTGAGCCCCCCGTGGGACAACCTGATCACCTTGTAACCTCCCCAGCGCTTAGAACAGTGCAAAGCACATAGTAAGCGCTTAATAAATTTCATCATCATCATCAACCCTTAACCCTCTGAGTCCCAGGCCCGGGCTCTATCCATTCCACAATGTTAATTGACATGAGGATCCAACCCAGACCCCCATCTAATTAATTTAGATTAACCTCAGCGCTCGAACAATGTTTGATACATAGTGCTTAACAAACACTATTAAAAAAAAAATCCTGATCACGCTGCCGTGCACACATCTATCTGACGATCTGCACCTGTGGTGGATTATCATTATTATTATTATTATTATTATTTTATTATTATTATCATTATTAATGGCATTTGTTAAGCACTTACTATGTGCAAAGCACTGTTCTAAGCGCTGGGGGGGATATACAAGGTGATTAATAATGATGGTATTTATGTATATATGTTTGTACATATTTATTACTCTATTTATCTTACTTGTACATATCTATTCTATTTATTTTATTTTGTTAGTATGTTTGGTTTTGTTGTCTGTCTCCCCCTTCTAGACTGTGAGCCCGCTGTTGGGTAGGGACTGTCTCTATATGTTGCCGACTTGTACTTCCCAAGCGCTTAGTACAGTGCTCCGCACACAGTAAGCGCTCAATAAATATGATTGATTGATTAAGCGCTTACTATGTGAGAAGCAGCGTGGCTCAGTGGAAAGAGCCCGGGCTTTGGAGTCAGAGGTCTTGGATTCAAATCCAGTTTCTGCCAATTGTCAGCTGTGTGACTTTGGGCAAGTCACTTCTCTGTGCCTCAGTTACCTCATCTGTAAAATGGGGATTAAGACTGTGAGCGCCCCCGGGGGACAACCTGATCACCTTGTAACCTCCCCAGCGCTTAGAACAGTGCTTTGCACATAGTAAGCGCTTAATAAATGCCATTATTATTCTTATTCTCTGGGTCTCAGTTACCTGAGGTGTAAAATGGATATTAATAATAATGTTGACATTTGTTAAACGCTTACTATGTGCAAAGCACTGCTCTAAGCGCTTGGGGGGATACAAAGTGATCAGGTTGTCCCACCTGGGGCTCACAGTCTTAATCCCCATTTTACAGATGAGGTAACAGGCCCAGAGAAGTGAAGTGACTCGCCCAAAGTCACACAGCTGACAATTGGTGAAGGCGGGATTTGAACCCATGACCTCTGTCTCCAAAGCCCGGGCTCTTTTCACTGATCTATGCTGCTACTCAAGACTGTGAGCCCCCCGGGGGACAACCTGATCACCTTGTAAACTCCCCAGCGCTTAGAACAGTGCTTTGCACATAGTAAGCGCTTAATAAATGCCATCATCATTATTATTATTATTGTTATATTATGTGCCAAGCAGGATGGGGCCTCGCTTTTCTTAGACGTTTTTGAAGCGCTTAATAAATGCCATTATTATTATATTATTATTATTTCCCTGACCTGGAGTTGTTGCAGAAGAGAGAGGGGAAAGTGTGAATTCTGCATGGACGTGATCATCCCTAAGGCTACAAGGTCTCTTAAGGGAATAATAATGGTATTTATTAGGCGCTTCCCAGGTGCCAAAGGAGTTCAAAGGATTGTTCAATCTTTCAGGGCAGAAAGGTGTGAACACTTCTACGTCAGCGTAATCAGTCGACCCTCCTCCTGTTAACTAGAATTAACTAGAGTTAACTAGGTGTTAATTAGAGGCAGCATGGCATAGTGGAATGAGCATTGGCTTGAGAGGCAGAGGTCGTGGGTTCGAATCTTCTAGACTGTGAGCCCACTGTTGGGTAGGGACTGTCTCTATATGTTGCCAACTTGTACTTTCCAAGCGCTTAGTCCAATGCTCTGCACACAGTAAGCGCTCAATAAAGACGATTGATTGATTGAATCCTGCCTCTGCCACTTAGCTGTGTGACTTTGGGTAAGTCGCTTCACCTGTATATATGTTTGTACATATTTATTACTCTATTTATTTATTTATTTTACTTGTGCATACCTATTCTATTTATTTTATTTTGTTAGTATGTTTGGTTTTGTTCTCCGTCTCCCCCTTCTAGACTGTGAGCCCACTGTTGGGTAGGGACTGTCTCTAGATGCTGCCAACTTGGACTTCCCAAGCGCTTAGTACAGTGCTCTGCACACAGTAAGCGCTCAATAAATACGATTGATTGATTGATTCACTTCTCCGTGCCTCAGTTCCCTCATCTGTAAAATGGGGCTGAAGACTGTGAGCCCGTTTGCACATAGTAAGCGCTTCCCCCTCCTTCCTCCCCCTCCTTATCCCCTTCCCCTCCCCACAGCACCTGTATATATATATATATATGTTTGTACATATTTATTACTCTATTTTACTTGTACATATTTATTCTATTTATTAATATGTTTTGTTTTGTTCTCTGTCTCCCCCTTCTAGACTGTGACCCCTCTGTTGGGTAGGGACCGTCTCTAAATGTTGACGACTTGTACATCCCAAGTGCTTGAATGAATGAATGAACAAATACCATCATTATTACTATTATTTTGATACTATTCATTCATTCAATCGTATTGAGCGATTACTGTGTGCAGAGCACTGTACTAAGCGCTTGGAAAGTACAAGTTGGTAACATATAGAGACGGTCCCTACGCAACATTGGGCTCACAGTCTAGAAGGGGGAGACAGAGAACAAAACAAAACATATTAACAAAATAAAATAAATAGAATAAATATCTACTTGTTTGGTTTTGTTGCCTGTCTCCCCAGTAGACTGTGAAATTATTACAGAATTATTATTAGTAATAATAATGATGGTATTTAAGCGCTTAGTATGTGCCAAGCACTGTTCTAATCAATCAATCAATCGTATTTATTGAGCGCTTACTGTGTGCAGAGCACTGTACTAAGCGCTTGGGAAGTACAAGTTGGCAACATATAGAGACGGTCCCTACCCAACAGTGGGCTCACAGTCTAAAAGGGGAGACAGAGAACAAAACCAAACATACTAACAAAATAAAATAAATAGAATAGATATTGATATTTTGATATTTTGATTATTTGTTCTAAGCGCTGGGGTTTGTTCAAAGCGCTTGGAAAGAAGACTGTGAGCCCGTTGTTGGGTAGGGACCGTCTCTAGATGTTGCCGACTTGTACTTCCCAAGCGCTTAGTACAGTGCTCTGCACACAGTAATCGCTCACAATCTTAATCCCCATTTTACAGATGAGGTAACTGAGGCACAGAGAAGCGAAGTGACTTCACTATATGTGAATATATATAGGTATATATGTTTGTACGTATTTATTACTCTATTTTATTTGTACATATTTATTCTATTTATTTTATTTTGTTAATATGTTTTATTTTGTTCTCTGTCTCCCCCTTCTAGACTGTGAGCCCACTGTTGGGTAGGGACTGTCTCTAGATGTTGCCAACTTGTACTTCCCAAGCGCTTAGTACACTGCTCTGCACACAGTAAGTGCTCAATAAATACGATTGATCGATTGACCGTCTCTAGACATTGCCAACTTGTACTTCCTAAGCACTTAGTACAGTGCTCTGCACACAATAAGCGCTTAATAAATGCGATTGAATGAATGAATGAATGAATGAATGAAAGTGACTTGCCCAAAGTCACACAGCTGGCAAGTGGCGGAGCCGGGATTTGAACGCATGACCTCTGACTCCAAAGCCCGGGCTCTTTCCACTGAGCCACACTGCTTCGCTGTCCCTATGTGGGACAAGGACTGGGCCTGGCTTGGTAATAATAATAATGATAATAATAATAATAATAATAACGATGGCATTTATTAAGTGTTTACTATGTGCAAAGCACTGTTCTAAGCACTGGGGAGGTTACAGGGTGGTCAGGTTGTCCCACGGGGGGCTCACAGTCTTAATCCCCATTTTCCAGATGATGATGATGATGATGGCATTTATTAAGCGCTTACTATGTGCAAAGCACTGTTCTAAGCACTGGGGAGGTCACAAGGAGATCAGGTTGTCCCACGGGGGGGCTCACAGTCTTAATCCCCATTTTACAGATGAGGGAACTGAGGCACAGAGAAGTTAAGTGACTTGCCCAAAGTCACACAGCTGACAATTGGCAGAGCCGGGATTCGAACCCATGACCCCTGACTCCAAAGCCCGGGCTCTTTCCACGGGGCCACGCTGCTTCTCTAACTGAGGCCCAGAGAAGTGAAGTGACTTGCCCGAAGTCACCCAGCTGACAATTGGTGGAGCCGGGATTGGAACCCTCGACCTCTGACTCCAAAGCCCGGGCTCTTTCATTCATTCATTCATTCAGTCGTACTTATTGAGCGCTTACTGTGTGCAGAGCACTGGACTCAGCGTTTGGGAAGTGAGCCATGCTGCTTCCTTGTAGGAGGGGAAGGTGTGTAGTACTATGTATATAGTATATGTTGCCAATTTGTACTTCCCAAGCGCTCAGTACAGTGCTCTGCACACAGTAAGCGCTCAATAAGTACGATTGATTGATTGTGAGGTTCTGGTTTCGGGAGGTTGGAGTCCTCGAGGGCCGCCCGCCATGGTGGCTTCTTTCGGGGGTGAGGAGGCCCCGGGGGAGATGCCCTCAACCGTGTCCGTTCCCCCCGGGTGGGCATCCTGTCTATAGTACCCGCCAGCCCCATTTCCTCTTGGGCGCCTTCGAGGGACAGGCCCGCCCAAAAGCAGGCCTCAGAAACCACCCAAAGAAAGTAAAAAAAGACACCCCCCCCGCCCAAACTTGCGCTTACTGTGTGCAGAGCACTGTACTAAGCACTTGAAAAGTAGATTGTGAGCCCACTGTTGAGTAGGGACCGTCTCTATATGTTGCCAACTTGTACTTCCCAAGCGCTTAGTACAGTGCTCTGCACACAGTAAGCGCTCAATAAATACGATTGATTGATTGAAAGTAGGGAAGCAGCGTGGCTCACTGGAAAGCGCACAGGCTTTGAGTCGCATCTACCATTTATTCGATTTATTTTAATTTGAATTTGTCAGCTGGGTGACTTTGGGTGAGTCAATCAATCAATCGTATTTATTGAGCGCTGACTGTGTGCAGAGCACTGGACTAAGCAAAGCCCTTTTAGACTGTGAGCCCACTGTTGGGTAGGGACCGTCTCTATATGTTGCCAACTTGGACTTCCCAAGCGCTTAGTACAGTACTCTGCACACAGTATGCGCTCAATAAATACGATTTGATTGATTGATTGGGAAGTAGATGTTGGCAACATATACTATATACATAGTACTATATACTACATATACTATAGTATATATACTATATATGTATATATGTACACATATACTGTATACAACCTGTATATATATGTTTGCACATATTTATTACTCTATTTTACTCGTCCATATTTATTCTATTTATTTTATTTTGAATTTGTCAGCTGGGTGACTTTGGAAAAGTCACTTAACTTCTCTGGGCCTCAGTTCCCTCATCTGTCAAATGGGGATGACGACTTGGAGCCCCCCGTGGGACAACCTGTATATATATATTTGTACATATTTATTACTCTATTCATTTTACTCGTATGTATTTATTCTATTTATTTTATTTTGAATTTGTCAGCTGGGTGACTTTGGGCAAGTCACTTCACTTCCCTGGGCCTCAGTTCCCTCATCTGTCAAATGGGGATGAAGACTGGGAGCCCCCTGTGGGACAACCTGTATATATGTTTGTACATATTTATACTCTATTTATTTATTTTACTTGTACATATTTATTCTCTTTATTTTATTTTGTTAATATGTTTGGTTTTGTCATCTGTCTCCCCCTTCTAGACTGTGAGCCCGCTGTTGGGTAGGGACCGTCTCTAGATGTTGCCGACTTGTACTTCCCAAGCGCTTAGTACAGTGCTCTGCACACAGTAAGCGCTCAATAAATACGATTGTATGACAATGAATGTGAGCCCACTGTTGGGCAGGGACCGTCTCTATATGTCGCCAACTTGTACTTCCCAAGCGCTTAGTCTGGTGCTCTGCACACAGTGAGCGCTCAATAAATATGATTGAATGAATGAATGAACCTGATCACCTTCTAACCTTCCCAGCGCTTAAAACAGTGCTTTGCACATAGTAGGCACTTAATAAATGCCATTCAAAAAAAGCCAGTGTGACTTTGGGTCACTTCACTTCTCTGTGCCTCAGTGACCTCATCTGTAAAATGGGGATGAAGACTGTGAGCCCCTTGTGGGACAACCTGATCACCTTGTAACCTCCCCAGCGCTTAGAACAGTGCTTTGCACATAGTAAGTGCTTAATAAATGCCATCATTATTATTATTATTATTATTATTATTATTTAAAAAAAACCCTGCCCCTCCCCCTGGAGTGTTTGTTTGCTTGTTTGTTTTTTTACACTGGTGTGTACAATTCATAGGATGTTTAATAATAATAATAATAATAATAATAATAATAATAATAATAATAATAATAATGGCATTTGTTAAGCGCTTACTATGTGCAAAACACTGTTCTAAGCGCTGGGGGGGATACAAGGTGATCAGGTTGTCCCGCATAGGGCTCACAGTCATAATCCCCATTTTACAGATGAGGTAACTGAGGCTCAGAGAAGTGAAGTGACTTGCCCAAGGTCACACAGCAGACATGTGGCGGAGCGGGGATTCGAACCCATGACCTCCGACTCCAAAGCCCGGGCTCTTTCCACTGCTTCTCCATTTGTTACTCATTGACTAGGTAGAGGTGATCTGTCTACAAGACTTTCTCCAAACAATGAAATTCCCCAATGCCCTGCCATGGGACAAGGAAGATTCAGACGCTGGTGGTATCAAATATTTCTTTCTGCATCAGCTATTTAAGAGACACCTATAAGACCAGGTTGAAAATACGATTGAGACTTTTTCCTCTTGGCTGGGTCATCACAACACTATGTTAGGAAATACTTGGACAGTGTTAGCCATCGGAAAGCATTTAGTACATATTTACTACTCTGTTTATTTTGTTAATGACGTACATCTAGCTTTAATTCTATTTGTTCTGACGATTTTGACCCGTCTCCATGTTTTGTTGTCTGTCTCCCCTTTCTAGACTGTGAGCCCACTGTTGGGTAGGGACCGTCTCTAGATGTTGCCAACTTGGACTTCCCAAGCGCTTAGTCCAGTGCTCTGCACACAGGAAGCGCTCAATAAATACAATTGAATTGTGCGCTGGCCATGTGGGACAACCTGATTACCTTGTATCTCCCCGAGCGCTTAGAACAGTGCTTGGCACATAGTAAGCGCTTAACAAATACCATCAGCATTATTATTATTATTATTAAAATGGGGATGAAGACTGTGAGCCCCATGAGGGACAGGGAGGCATCCAACACGACGATTTTATATCTTCTCCGGCATCTGGCACGTAGTAAGCGCTTAACATAATACGATAATTTATTATTATTATTATTATTATTATTAGGGGGCAGTGACTGAACATGGAGGCTCCTTTAACCTCCTTTTCCCTTTTGAGCCAAGATCAGCAGGCCTGGGGCTTTTTTTATGAGTTGCACTTAACATAATACGATAATTTATTATTATTATTATTATTAAAATGGGGATGAAGACTGTGAGCCCCACGAGAGACAGGGAGGCATCCAACACGACGATTTTATATCTTCTCCGGCATCTGGCACATAGTAAGTGCTTAACATAATATGATATTATTATTATTATTATTACTATTATTATCAGGGGGCGGTGACTGAACATGGAGGCTCCTTTAACCTCCTTTTCCCTTTTGAGCTAAGATCAGCAGGCCTGGGACTTTTTTTATGTTGTCTTGAGTTGCACTTAACATAATACGATAATTTATTACTATTATTAATATTATTAAAATGGGGATGAAGACTGTGAGCCCCACGAGGGACAGGGAGGCATCCGACACGACGATTTTATATCTTCTCCGGCATCTGGCACGTAGTAAGCACTTAACATAATACGATAATTTATTATTATTATTATTACTATTATTATTAGGGGGCGGTGACTGAACATGGAGACTCCTTTAACCTCCTTTTCTCTTTTGAGCCAAGATCAGCAGGCCTGGGGCTTTTTAATGTTGTCCTGAGTTGCACTTAACATAATACGATAATTTATTATTATTATTATTATTATTATTAAAATGGGGATGAAGACTGTAAGCCCCACGAGCGACAGGGAGGCATCCAACACGACGATTTTATATCTTCTCCGGCATCTGGCACATAGTAAGTGCTTAACATAATACGATCATTTATTATTATTATTATTATTATTAGGGGGCAGTGACTGAACATGGAGGCTCCTTTAACCTCCTTTTCCCTTTTGAGCCAAGATCAGCAGGCCTGGGGCTTTTTTATGTTGTCCTGAGTTGCACTTAACATAATACGATAATTTATTATTATTATTATTATTATTATTATTATTAAAATGAGGATGAAGACTGTGAGCCCCACGAGGGGCAGGGAGGCATCCAACACGACGATTTTATATCTTCTCTGGCATCTGGCACGTAGTAAGCGGTTAACATAATATGATAATTTATTATTATTAGTAGTAGTAGTACTATTATTATTAGGGGGCGGTGACTGAACATGGAGGCTCTTTTAACCTCCTTTTCCCTTTTGAGCCAAGCTCAGCAGGTCTGGGGTATTTTTATGTTGTCCTGAGTTGCACTTAACATAATACGATAATTTATTATTATTATTAAAATGGGGATGAAGACCGTGAGCCCACGAGGGACAGGGAGGCAACCAACACGACGATTTTATATCTTCTCCGGCGTCTGGCACGTAGTAAGCGCTTAACATAATACGATCATTTATTATTATTATTATTATTAGGGGGCAGTGACTGAACATGGAGGCTCCTTTAACCTCCTTTTCCCTTTTGAGCCAAGATCAGCAGGCCTGGGGCTTTTTTATGTTGTCCTGAGTTGCACTTAACATAATATGATAATTTATTATTATTATTATTATTATTATTAAAATGGGGATGAAGACTGTAAGCCCACGAGGGACAGGGAGGCATCCAACACGACAATTTTATATCTTCTCCGGCGTCTGGCACATAGTAAGTGCTTAACATAATAAGATCATTTATTATTATTATTATTATTATTATATTATTATTATTATTCTTAGGGGGTGGTGACTGAACACGGAGGCTCCTTTAACCTCCTTTTCCCTTTTGAGCCAAGCTCAGCAGGCCTGGGGCTTTTTTATGTTGTCCTGAGTTGCACTTAACATAATACGATAATTTATTATTATTATTATTATTAAAATGGGGATGAAGACTGTGAGTCCCACGAGGGACAGGGAGGCATCCAACACGACGATTTTATATCTTCTCCGGCGTGTGGCACGTAGTAAGCGCTTAACATAATACGATCATTTATTATTATTATTATTATTATTAGGGGGCAGTGACTGAACATGGAGGCTCCTTTAACCTCCTTTTCCCTTTTGAGCCAAGCTCAGCAGGCCTGGGGCTTTTTGTGTTGTCCTGAGTTGCACTTTACATAATACGATAATTTATTATTATTATTATTAAAATGGGGATGAAGACTGTGAGCCCCACGAGGGATAGGGAGGCATCCAACACGACGATTTTATATCTTCTCTGGCGTCTGGCACGTAGTAAGCGCTTAACATAATATGATAATTTATTATTATTATTATTATTATTATTATTATTATTATTATTATTATTATTATTATTGTTAGGGGGCAGTGACCAAACATGGAGGCTCCTTTAACCTCCTTTTCCCTTTTGAGCCAAGCTCAGCAGGCCTGGGGCTTTTTGTGTTGTCCTGAGTTGCACTTAACATAATACGATAATTTATTATTATTATTATTATTATTATTATTATTATTATTATTATTATTATCATTAGGGGGCGGTGACTGAACATGGAGGCTCCTTTAACCTCCTTTTCCCTTTTGAGCCAAGCTCAGCAGGCCTGGGGCTTTTTTATGTTGTCCTGAATAGAGGCTTCGTGGACCAAATGGGATCCTGAACTGTCCTGCCCCTTCTCAGCTCTTCTGGACTTCCCTGCTGGGTGATCTTGGACAAATCACTCAACCTCTCTGTTCCTCCTCTGTAAAAAGGGGGGTCAAAATACCCTCTCTCCCTCCCTTTTAGACTGTGAGTCCCGCGTGGGGCAGGGACGGCGATTGATCAGATTATTTTGTATCAACCCCAATGTTTAAAGCAGTGCTGGGCACATCACAGGCGCTTCATAAATACAATCAATCAACACTTGAGTGCTTTACTCTGTAGAGGGGGGACTGAACTAAACGCGGGGGAGTGCAATCAGTAGTCAAGAACGCTGCCTTCAAGGAACTTGCAATTTCAGCGGGGAAGACGGACAATTTCAGGTAGGGGAAAGCAACAGGTTTGAAGCAACGTCGGGGAGGAGGCAGGTGGGGTGAGTAATATTCACTCATTCATCCATTCAGTCGTATTTATTGAGCGCTTACTGTGTGCGGAGCACTGTACTAAGCGCTTGGGAAGTACAAGTGGGCAACATATAGAGACGGTCCCTACCCGACAGCGGGCTCACGGTCTAGAAGGGGGAGACAGACAACAAAACATATTAACAAAATAAAATAAATAGAATGAATATGTACGTGTAAAACAGCAATAAATACATACAAACATATATATATATATATGTATGTATGTATATGTATATACAGGTGCTGTGGGGAGGGGAAGAAAGGTGGTCCCACGGGGGGCTGTCTTAAACCCCATTTTACAGATGAGGGAACTGAGCCCCAGAGAATCAATCAATCAATCAATCGTATTTATTGAGCGCTTACTGTGTGCAGAGCACTGTACTAAGCGCTTGGGAAGTACAAGTTGGCAACATATAGAGACAGTCCCTACCCAACAGTGGGCTCACGGTCTAAAAGGGGGAGACGGAGAACAAAACCAAACATCCTAACAAAATAAAATAAATAGAATAGATATGTACAAGTAAAATAAATAAATAAATAGAGTAATAAATCTGTACAAACATCTATACAGGTGCTATGGGGAAGGGAAGGAGGTAAGATGGGGGGGATGGAGAGGGGATGGAGAGAAGTGAAGTGACTTTCCCAAAGTCACACAGCAGACAAATGGCGGTCAGGATTAGAACCCATGACCACTGACTTCCAAGCCCGGGCTCTTTCCACTGAGCCACGCTGCTTTGCACGTAGTAAGCACTTAATAAATGCCATTATTATTATTATTATTATTGTTATTGTTATTATTATTATTATTATGCAAAGTGACAGAATCGTTCCTCTTTCCTTCCCCCCATCAAACCCCGCAACTCCTTGGCCATCCTCCTCCCTCAGACCGGCCGAGGGCCGCCAGCGAGAGTAATAATAATAATTAAGAATGATGGTATTTTTTAAGAGTTTACTATGCGCCAAGCACTGTTCTAAGCGCTGGGGTGGATAGACGGTAAGCAGGTTGTCCCACGGGGGGGCTCACAGTCTTCATCCCCATTTTACAGATGAGGGAACTGAGGCACAGAGAAGCTAAGTGACTTGCCCAAGGTCACCCAGCTAAGTGGCGGTGCAGGATTAGAACCCACGACCATTTGCCACTATACCACGTTGCTTCTCATAACATTTAGGGGGGGCGGATTCGAGGCCATAGGTGACTCAGTAGCGGGAAAATAGGGTGGGGAGATGAGAAATCAGTCAGGGAAGGCCTCCTGGAGATTAAAGAGAAGCAGCGCGATTTAATAATGGTGGCATTTGTTAAGCGCTTACTACGTGCAAGGCACTGTTCTAAGCGCTGGATTTAGTGACAAGAGCCCGGGCTTGGGAGTCGGAGGAAGTGAGTTCGAATCCTGACTCCGCCACTTAATGTTGGTATTTGTTAAGCGCTTATTATGTGCCAAGCACTGTTCTAAGCACTGGGGGGGGATACAAGGTCATCAAGGTTGTCCCACGTGGGGCTCACAGTCTTCATCCCCATTTTCCAGATGAGGGAACTGAGGCCCAGAGAAGTGAAGTGACTTGCCCAAAGTCACCCAGCTGACAAGTGGCGGAGCCGGGATTGGAACCCATGACCTCTGACTCCAAAGCCCGGGCTCTTTCCACTGAGCCACACTTAGCTGTGTGACTTTGGGCAAGTCGCTTAACTTCTCTGTGCCTCAGTGACCTCATCTGGAAAATGTGGGTGAAGGCTGTGAGCCCCACGTGGGACAACCTGATCACCTTGTAACTACCCCAGCGCTTAGAAAAGTGTTTGATGATGGAATTTGTTAAGCGCTTACTATGTGCAAAGCACTGTTCTAAGCGCTGGGGGGGGGGGGATACAAGGTGATCAGGTTGTCCCACATGGGGCTCCCAGTCTTCATCCCCATTTTACAGATGAGGGAACTGAGGCACAGAGAAGTGAAGTGACTTGCCCAAGGTCACACAACTGACAAGTGGAAGAGCCAGGATTAGAACCCATGACCTCTGACTTCCAAGCCCGGGCTCTTTCCACTGAGCCACATAGTAAGCGCTTAACGAATACCAAAATCATTATTATTACTATTATTAAAGAGAGGCAGAGTGGTTTAGTGGAAAGAGCCCGGGTTTGGGAGTCAGAAGTCACGGGTTCAAATCCCGGCTCCACCACTTGTCAGCTGTGTGACTTTGGGCAAGTCACTTCACTTCTCTGTGCCTCAGTTCCCTCATCTGGAAAATGAGGATTGACTGTGAGCCCCCTGTGGGACAACCTGATCACCTTGTATCCTCCCCAACGCTTAGAACAGTGCTTTGCACATAGTAAGCGCTTAATAAATGCCATTATTATTACCCATTAATCCAATCGTATTTATAGAATAGTAGAAGCAGCGTGGTTTAGTGGAAAGAGCCCGGGCTTGGGAGTCAGAGGTCGTGGGTTCTAATCCTGACTCTGCCATTCATTCAGAGAAGCAGCGTGGCTCAGTGGAAACAGCCCGGGCTTTGGAGTCAGAGGTCATGGGTTCAAATTCCGGCTCCGCCAACTGTCAGCTGGGTGACTTTGGGCAAGTCACTTCACTGCTCTGTGCCTCAGTTCCCTCATCTGGAAAATGGGGATGAAAACTGTGAGCCCCCGTGGCACAACCTGATCACCTTGTAACCTCCCCAGCGCTTAGAACAGTGCTTTGCACATAGTAAGCGCTTAATAAATGCCATCATCATTATTATTATTTTTATTATTCATTCAATCGTATTTCTGGAGCGCTTACTGTGTGCAGAGCACTGTACTAAGCGCTTGGAAAGTACAATTCGGCAACAGACAACGGGCTCACTGTGTGACTTTGGGCGAGCCGCTGAACTTCTCTGGGCCTCAGTTCCCTCATCTGGAAAATGGGGATGAAAACTGTGAGCCCCCGTGGCACAACCTGATCACCTTGTAACCTCCCCAGCGCTTAGAACAGTGCTTTGCACATAGTAAGCGCTTAATAAATGCCATTATTATTATTATTATTATTCATTCAATCGTATTTATGGAGCACTTACTGTGTGCAGAGCACTGTACCAAGCGCTTGGAAAGTACAATTCGGTAACAGACAACGGGCTCACTGTGTGACTTTGGGCGAGCCGCTGAACTTCTCTGGGCCTCAGTTCCCTCATCTGGAAAATGGGGATTAAAACTGTGAACCCCCCGTGGCTGATCACCTTGTAACCTCCCCAGCGCTTAGAACAGTGCTTGGCACATAGTAAGCGCTTGACAAATACCATCATTATCATTAAAAGTGATAAGGAGGCGTGAAAGGGAAAAAGGACCCAGGTTGGAGGGAGGAAAAGGACTCTTCAAATCGACTTTCGGAGCGGGAGGGGAGCGAAGATTAATTAGATCAAGCGCTTAGTCCAGTGCTCTGCACACAGTAAGCGCTCAGTAAGTATGATTGAATGAATTAGAGGGGTTTATCTATTTTGATGCTATTGATGCCTGTCCACTGGTTTGGTTTTGTTGTCCGTCTCCCCGTTTCTAGACTGTGAGCCCGTTGTTGGGCCTCTCTTTGTTGCTGAATTGGACGTTCCAAGCGCTTAGTACAGTGCTCTGTACATAGTAAGCGGTCAATAAATACGATTGATTGATTGATTGATTTAGACTGTGAGCCCACTGTTGGGTAGGGACTGTCTCTAGATGTTGCCAATTTGTACTTCCCAAGCGCTTAGTACAGTGCTCTGCACATAGTAAGCGCTCAACAAAAACGATTGATTGATTGATTGCTCTGCGCGCTCAATAAATACCATTAAAGGAATGCAAGACTCGTGTGGAGAGAGTTTAAAGCTGATGGTCAGGAGTTTCTGGTCTGAATTTCATCAGGGGGAATCGTTCGGGGGCCCCTTCCGTTAAATGGCGCAATTGTGTACTTCCCAAGCGCTTAGTACAGTGCTCTGCACACGGTAAGCGCTCAATAAATACGATTGAATGAATGAATGAGTCTCCGCGGGCAACCAATTGGTCTTTTACCGTTATGTTTTCCCCGGGCGGAATTCAGTCATTCAGTGGTATTGATTAGATGCCTACTGTGTGCAGAGCACTGTACTGAGCGCTAAGGAGAGGGAGCATGAGGAGCAGTGTGGCGTAGTGGAGAAAGCCCGGGCTTGGGAGTCAGAGGATGTGGGTTCTAATCCCGGCTCCGCCACTCATCTGCTGGGTGCCCTTGGGCAAGCCACTTCACTTCTCCGGGCCTCAGTTCCCTCATCTGGAAAATGGGGATGAAGACGGTGAGCCCCCGTGGGACAACCTGATCACCTTAATAATAATAATGATGGTACTTGTTAAGCGCTTACTATGTGCAAAGCACTGTTCTAAGCGCTGGGGGGTTACAAGGTGATCAGGTTGTCCCACGGGGGGCTCACAGTCTTCATCCCCATTTTCCAGATGAGGGAACTGAGGCCCAGAGAAGTGAAGTGACTTGCCCAAAGTCACACAGCTGACAACTGGCAGAGCCGGGATTTGAACCCCTGACCTCTGACTCCAAAGCCCGGGCTTTTTCCACTGAGCCACGCTGCTTGTATTTACCCCAGCGCTTAGAACAGTGCTTGGCACGTAGTAAGCGCTTAACAAAACCCATCATTATTATTAGTAGTAGTATCAATAATTCCAGCTCCTCCACTTGTCTGCTGTGTGACCTTGGGCAAGCCAATTAACTTCTCTGGGCCTCAGTGACCTCGTCTGTAAAATGGGGATGAAGACTGTGAGCCCCACGGGGGACAACCTGGTTATCTTGTATCCCCCCCAGCGCTTAGAACAGTGCTTGGCACATAGTGAGCGCTTAACAAATGCCATCATTATCGTTATTATTACATCGGAGTTAGAAGACATGATCTCTGTGGTTTTCACCACAATTCCTTTCATTTTGTGGGGGCCGATGCCGAAATATTACAATATTTATCTCGGCTACATTATTCGCAAATATTTTGGTGTTTGCCTCCCTCAGAGTAAGAGCTTAACATATACCACTATTACTATTATTATTATTATTATTATTATTATTATTAGGCATAAACCTTTTGAGGGAAGGGAATGTATCAGTTCTTTGATCTTCCTAATGGCTTAACACATACCACTATTATTATTATTATTATTATTATTATTATTATGCATAAACTTCTTGCGGGAAGGGAATGTATCCATTCTTTGCTCTTTCTAAGGGCTTAGTACAGTGCGTTGCACTGAGTGGGTTCTGAGGAAAAACTATTACTACTACCACTAGAAGAAAATGAGAGGGTCTGTGAGTTGAAAGATACATACCATTATTATTATTATTATTATTATGCATAAACTTCTTGCGGGAAGGGAATGTATCCATTCTTTGCTCTTTCTAAGGGCTTAGTACAGTGCATTGCACTGAGTGGGTTCTGAGGAAAAACTATTACTACTACCACTAGAAGAAAATGAGAGGGTCTGTGAGTTGAAAGATACATACCACTATTATTATTATTATTATTATTATTATTATTATGCGTAAACTTCTTGCGGGAAGAGAATGTATCAGTTCTTTGATCTTCCTAAGGGCTTAGTGCAGTGTGTTGCACCGAGTGGGTCCTGAGGAAAACTATTACTACTACTACTAGAAGAAAATGAGAGGGTCTATGAGTTGAAAGATACATACCACTATTATTATTATTATTATTATTATGCGTAAACTTCTTGCGGGAAGAGAATGTATCAGTTCTTTAATCTTCCTAAGGGCTTAGTGCAGTGCGTTGCACCGAGTGGGTCCTGAGGAAAAACTATTACTACTACTACTAGAAGAAAATGAGAGGGTCTGTGAGTTGAAAGATGATGTGAGGAAGAGACAGAAATGAGGCTGGGCTGAGAGACAGAAGAGATGTCAATTTTATTTCAAGTTGATGTCCCAGACGGCGAGGGATGCGTGTCTCCAAGAGGTAAATTTCGACGTTTCTTAGAGAAAGACATCTAAGATTCAGACGTCTTCTCTAGTTAGAGTTGCAACTCTGAGGGCAAAGAGCTTTGTCCCTTTAATATTCCATAACGTACTGTGCAGGAAGTATGCATTATTGCCATAATCCCTGATAAACGTTTGATAACGATTCCTTCAATCGTATTTATTGAGCGCTTACTGTGTGCAGAGCACTGGAGTAAGCGCTTGGAAATTCGGCAACAGAGATGGTCCCTATCCAAGGGGCTCACAGTTTAGAATGACTCTGAAGTGAATTCAGAAGCCATCCTTGGAGAGAGAAGGCCACAGACCTTTTCTTAGAAACAAGAGCGAATAATAATAATAATAATAATAATAATAATAATAATAATGGCATTTGTGTGTGCCAAGACAGACAACAAAACAAAACATGTGGACAGGTGTCCAAATCGTCAGAACAAATAGAATTAAAGCTATATGCCACAGTCACACAGCTCATAATAATGGCATTTGTTAAGCGCTTACCGTGTGCCAAGCACTGTTCTAAGCGCTGATGATTACCGACACCTCTTTTAGTCCATATGGCCATGGGCCAAGGACTCAATTTGCCTCGAAGGAAAGTATCCGCGTGAAATTAACACCTTTCCGAGGGCGTTTATCCAAACCTGGGGGTCCCAGGTGATGAGACCACCTAAAGGGGATGAGGTCCCCTAAAGTGAGAATCCCCCAGGGTGTGAACGCACGAAGGTGAGAACACCCGGGGAGAATCCCCAGGTCGTCCACAAATTGTCCCGCTTTGAGCCAGGGAGAGACCACTTTGGGGTCAACCGTGGAGGGTCTTGTTGCTCTCCAGGCAACTGAGCCTTGGTGAGATCCCAGAACCGGAGTGGAATCGAGGAGAGGAGAGGAAAGGAGAGGAGCACAACCGAGCTGAGAGAGGAACCGATTTGGGTCGAACCGGGTCGAGAGAGGAGCAGAGCACGAATCGAACCCAGAGCCCAAATTTTGAGCAGATTCAAGATGAGCAAAGTCGAGTCCCGAAGCGGACCGGGGAAGAGCAAAACCGAACCGGACCGAGATCGGAACCAGTTTCGGAACAAAGTCGACGCGAGCTTTGAACGGAGCCAGGTCCGGGGCAGAACCGAGAGGAGAACCGATGGGAGCCGAGCCCGGAGCAGAAAGGAACCGAATCAGGACCAGGCCCGAAAGGAACCGAACCGGGGCCGGAGCCAGGACCTGGGCCGAACCGAGATGACCCGGGCCCAGACCAGAAGGGAATCGAACCGGGGCCAGAGCCAAGATCGGGGTCTAACGGATGGGAGCCCCGACCAGGTCCGAAAGGAACCAAACCGAGGGCCGAGACAAACCGGATCGGGTCAGGCCCGGAGCCAAGAGCGGGGCAGAAACGATGGGAGCCGGGCCCAGACCAGAAAGGAGCCGAACCGAGGGCCGAGCCAAACTGGCTCGGGCCAGGCCAGGAGCCAAGAGCGAGGCAGAACCGATGGGAGCCGAGCTCAGACCAGAAAGGAACTGAGTCAGGGCTGGAGCCAAGATCGGGGCCTAACGGATGAGATCCCAGAGCAGGCCCGAAAGGAACCGAACCGGGGGCCGGGACAAACCGGACCGGGCCAGGACCGGAGCCAAGAGCGAGGCAGAACCGATGGGAGCCGAGCCCAGACCAGAAAGGAACCGAGTCAGGCCCGGAGGCAAGATCGGGGCCTAACGGATGGGAGCCCAGACCAGGCCCGAAAGGAACCGAACCGGGGGCCGAGCCAAACCGGGTCGGGCCAGGCCAGGAGCCAAGAGTGGGGCAGAACTGATGGCAGAACCAAGCTGAGCCAAGCCCAGACCAGAAAGGAACCGAATCAGGCCTGGAGGCAAGATCGGGGCCTAACTGATGGGAGCCCAGACCAGGCCCGAAAGGAATTGAACCGTGGGCCGAGCCAAACCGGATCGGGACAGGACCAGAGCCAAGAGCGGGGCAGAATTGATGGGAGCCGAGCCCAGACCAGAAAGGAACCGAGTCAGGCCCGGAGCCAAGAGTGGGGCCTAACGGATGGGAGCCCAGAGCAGGCCCGAAAGGAACAGAACCGGGGGCCGAGACAAACCGGACCGGGCCAGGACCGGGGCCAAGAGCGGGGCAGAACCGATGGGAGCCGAGCCCAGACCAGAAAAGAACCGAGTCAGGCCCGGAGACAAGATCGGGGCCTAACGGATGGGAGCCCAGACCAGGCCCGAAAGGAATTGAACCGGGGGCCGAGACAAACCGGATCGGGACAGGACCAGAGCCAAGAGCAGGGCAGAATTGATGGGAGCCGAGCCCAGACCAGAAAGGAACCGAGTCAGGCCCGGAGACAAGATCGGGGCCTAACGGATGGGAGCCCAGAGCAGGCCCGAAAGGAACCGAACCGGGGGCCGAGACAAACCGGACCGGGCCAGGACCGGGGCCAAGAGCGGGGCAGAACCGATGGGAGCCGAGCCCAGACCAGAAAAGAACCGAGTCAGGCCCGGAGACAAGATCGGGGCCTAACGGATGGGAGCCCAGACCAGGCCCGAAAGGAATTGAACCGGGGGCCGAGACAAACCGGACCGGGCCAGGACCGGAGCCAAGAGCGGGGCAGAATTGAGAGGAGAACGGATGGGAGCCGAGCCCAGACCAGAAAGGAACCGAGTCAGGCCCGGAGCCAAGATCGGGGCCTAACGGATGGGAGCCCGGACCAGGCCCGAAAGGAACCGAACCGGGAGCCGAGCCCAAGCGGACCGGGCCAGGAGCGGTTGAGGAGGGCGGCTGGGAGCGGAGCGGAGGCCCGGGGGGTGGGGGTGGGGGTGGGGGTGGGGGCGGGGTCCGGGGGCGGGTCCCGGGGGCGGGTCCTGGGCCCGGGCCTGGGCGGGGGGCAGCTCCGGCTCCGGCGGCGGCTCCGGCCCGGCCCGGACAGCGCCAGTTCCGCTTCCGCCGAGGCCCCGGGGAGCTGGGCCAGGCCCGGGACACGGACCCCTCACCCCCAACACCACCCCCACCACCACCACCACGACGAGCAAGAGGAGGAGGAGGAGGAAGAGAAGGAGGAAGCCATGGCGGACGAGCCCGTCCTGGACTTGGTGGAGAAGCTGCAAGCCAGACTGGCCGCGAACCCGGACCCCAAAAAGGTCAGTGTCCCCCCCCCACCCCCCTCCATCCATCCATCCATCCATGGGGGCCGTTAGTCCCGCGGGAGGGGGAGGGGACCCGAGCCCCTCGAGGCCCCCAACGGACGCCGACCCTCGAGGGGCCCCTGACGTGGCCCAGGCCTCCCGCCCGGGGTCAAAGGTCAACCCCCTCCCCGACACCCCACAATAAAACCAGAGCCTTTTCCTGTTTTTTTTTCTTAAATTTTTTTTTGGGGGTGGGGGGGCTGTCCCGAGCCGCCCCCCCCACCGGTCGCCCCCCGGCCTGGCCCCAACCAGGACCAAGAATATTGACTTTTTCGTTCCCCTTTAGGCCTTGGAAGAATCCACCCCAAACAACCAAGGAAGAAAAAAAAACTGTGGCTTGAAATTTGAGCCGGAACTGTATTTTTTTCCACCAAAAAAGAAAAAAAATATGACAGTTCTTACGGTGGAAATTCTTTCGATCCAGTTTCGGGGGCTAATTCGGGGTTCGGGGGACCCCGCCGTCCTTAGCTCGTAAGGACACGATTTCGTCCTATCGTGGGATCCGATGAATGTCTTTTGGACCGCGACCAGTTGGGCCGGATTTGAATCATCCTGGTGTTTAGCCACCGGGGCACTTTTGGCCTGGATCGAAGAGTCTGGATCACTGGGGTGGGGAGGGGGGGGGACCCCGTGTTTTGGCTAAAGACCCCCTGGCAGGGTCAGTGATGTCTTCTCCCGGCTCTCTGGGCGATAGCCCCCTCGGTCCAATCGAGGATGGAGCTGAGTGTCGGAGTTGTTTTCTCCCCACATCTCTCTAGAGCTTTGACGCTATCTTTATCTCACTGTATGTGGTTAACATTGCCAATAACAATGTTTCTCTATCTCTGCAGCTGCTGAGACATCTGAAGAGGCTCTCAGACCTGCCCATCACCATCGACATCCTTGTGGTAAGAGGGACAGGAGCCCATCTCTCTCTCTTTTAAACCTCCCTTCTGAGCCCCTCTGTGCTTTCGGATGGTCATTCGGTCATCATCAATCGTATTTATTGAGCGCTTACTATGTGCAGAGCACTGTACTAAGCGCTTGGGAAGTACAAGTTGGCAACATATAGAGACGGTCCCTACCCAACAGTGGGCTCACAGTCTAAAAGGGGATGATAATAATGGTGGTATTTGTTAAGTGCTTACTATATGCAAAGGGCATACAAGGTGATGAGGTTGTCCCATGTGGGACGCACAGTCTTAATCTCCATTTTACAGATGAGGTAACTGAGGCTCAGAGAAGTTAAGTGACTTGCCCAAGGTCACACAGCAGACATGTGGTGGAGCCGGGATTCGAACCCATGACCTCTGACTCCAAAGCCCAGGCTCTTTCCACTGAGCCAAGAGCGGACCAAGATCGGTCGTATTTATTGAGCACTGACTGTGTGGCAAGCGCTCAGTACGCCGGGGAAAGTCCGAGAGTCTGCTAGCCGGTGGGCTCTGGGAGGTTTTCCAACCCTAGACTCCTTCCCCTCCATCTCTCTCAACCCTGCTGTGGTCAAATTCCCGCTCTGGCCTAGTCTGGCCCGCGACCCTGTGCTTTGGCCAATGGAGCGGACGGCCGTTCTGTACCGCAGGTGACTTTGAATGTCATATCCATCCTCCTCCTGCCCGCCGGGTCCGTGTGGCGATGCCGCTGACCGGCGATTCCGCTGACCGGCGATACCGTTGACCGGCGATGCCGATTTCTCCTGCAGGAAACCGGAGTTGGGAAAACCGTCAACGGGCTGAGGAAGCACGAGTTAGTCGGGGGCTTTGCCAAGGATCTGGTGGCTCGGTGGAAAAGGCTGGTGCCCACTCCCCATGAAGTAGAAAGGTAAGTGGGGTGAAACGGTGTTTGTGAGGCCCGCGCTCTGCGCCAAACGCTGCGCAGGGCATCAGGGAAGCGCGCCGCCGTGGTGGACTTGTGGGTTTGTGGGTCTGCAGTGTGTGTCTCTGCATGTGCTCCCCTCCCAATCCGCCCGTCCCCCCACTCCCTCCCTCTGCCCTACCCCCTTCCCCTCCCCACTGCATTTTTGTATATTTGCACATATTTATTACTCTATTACTCCCTCTGCCCATCCGCCAAGCTAGCTCCAGGAGGCCTTCCCAGACCGAGCCCCTTCCTTCCTCTCCCCCTCGTCCCCCTCTCCACACCCCATCTTACCTCCTTCCCTTCCCCACAGCACCTGTATATATGTATATATGTTTGTACATATTTATTACTCTATTCATTTATTTATTTTACTTGTACATATCTATTCTATTTATTTTATTTTGTTAGTATGTTTGGTTTTGTTCTCCGTCTCCCCCTTTTAGACTGTGAGCCCAATGTTGGGTAGGGACTGTCTCTATATGTTGCCAATTTGTACTTCCCAAGCGCTTAGTACAGTGCTCTGCACATAAGCGCTCAATAAATATGATTGATTGATATTGATTTTATTAAAGAATAATTCTACATGATTATTATTCTATATGATTATTGTGATTCTATAATTGTATTTATCTATTCTGTTGGTATTGACATCTGTGTATTTGTTTTGCTGTCTCCTCCTTCTAGACTGTGAGCCCGTTGTCGGGTAGGGACCGTCTCTATAGTCATTCAATCGTATTTATTGAGCGCTTACCGTGTGCAGAGCACTGTACTAAGCATTTGGGAAGTCCAAGTCAGCAACATATTCATTCGATTGTATTGATTGAGTGCTTACTGGGTGCAGAGCACTGTACTAAGCGCTTGGGAAGTCCAAGTCGGCAACATATAGGGACGGTCCCTACCCAACAACGGGCTTACAGTCTAGAAGGGGGAGATATGTGGCCGACTTAGTACCAAGCGCTTAGTACAGTGCTCTGTACCCAGTAAGTGTTCAATCAATACGATTGAATGAATGGAATGAATGGCTGTGGGTCCACCGTGGGTGGCGGTCTTATTTAGAAGTCGATCTTTCTCGGTTGCAGGCACGCCGTCGAGGAGGAGGACCGGAGCGTTTCCCGAAAACGACCCCGTGAGCCTTCCCCCAGACCGCAGGTAGAGGAGGAGGAGGAGGAAGAAGAGGACGACGACGACACGGCCGCCATGAGAGAAGGCTGGAGGGCTTCCTGTAGCCAGTCCCGCAGCCCGGAGCACAGAGGGAAGAAGGCCAGGAGGCTCCCCGGATCCGAGAGACCGGCCAGAGGCCCCCTTCCCGCCGAGCCGCGGGAGGACAGGAGCCGATGGGGCAAGGTCTCGCCCCTCTACTCTTCGGACCAGGAGTATTCGGACCCCGGCCAGGCCCAATCCCCGGAGCTGAGCGGGAGCCCCCAGGGGCACTACCAGGATGCTTACCGGGGCCGGGAGCCGGGGGACGGGCCGCCCGCCGCCCACCGCAAGCCCACCAGAGGCCCCGGGGAGCCCGGGACCCGGAACAAAGAGCACAAGTCCGCACACCGGCGCGGTCAGGAAGAGGGCCGGCGGCCTCCCTCGGGTGATGGTGCCAAGGATAAGTTGACCCCGGCCGGCGGGTCCAAGCGGGAGAAGGAGCGAGAGGGCAGCAGCTCCAGGAAACGGCCCCTCCCCGCCGCCGAGGCCGCGCCGGGCAACCAACCCAAAAAGCCCAAGCTCAAGGACTCCAAACTGGACAGGCCCAAGGCGGGCACCGACGGCACGGAGGGGGCGAGGTGGCGGTGGGACGAGGACCCAGCCCCCCGGGGCAGGGAGAAGGGTGCCGCCAACAGCACAAAGACTCAAGAGGGCAAGGGCGACCGGAAAGCCACGGCCCCTTCCCTAGCCAGACCTAATGAGGCCGAGGCCGAAGACGAGTTCGAGCCGCCCACCATGTCGTTCGAGTCCTACCTCAGCTACGACCAGCCCCAGAGGAAGAAGAAGAAGCCCCTCAAGGCTTCCGGAGGCCCCGAAGGGGACAAGGGGCACCACAAGCAGAACGGCTCCAAGGCCGGCGGCAAGAGCGCCGACCCCGTCCCCAAACCACCCAAGGAGACCGAGGGCAAACCGGAGAGGCGACCGCCTGCGGACAGCCCCGCCAAGGCGAAGAGGGTGAGTGCCCGGGGGGCGGGCGGGGACCCCCCGGACCGGGCGGGACCCAGTCAGGACCCCCCCAGCCGCCGCCGCCGCCGCCGCCTGGCTCTCAGCCCGTCCCGTTCGCTCTGCCAGATCCCCATCGACGTGGTGCCGACGCTCCCGGACATCCCCCTGCCCGCGATGCAGACCACGTACAGGCCGCTGCCGTCTCTGGACCTGACGCCCCCCTCCCAGCCCAAGAGGAAAGGTGAGTACGGGCGGGGCACGGGACGGCCACAGAATCCGGCGGGAACGGGGAGCGGGAGCAGAGGGCCTGATTTTTCTCCCCCTCTGTCACAGTGGTCTCCTGGCCTCAGGACGAAGAGGAGTCTGGATTCACTGGACGCAGGCTGAACTCCAAGATGCAGGTGTACTCGGGTTCCAAGTCCGCGTACCTGCCCAAGATGATGTCCCTCTACGAGCAGTGCATCCGCGTCCTCAACAACAACATAGACTGTGAGTACTCCCCCCTACCCTCTCCAGGAAGTCAGGAATCTGTCAGGAATCGGGCCTGAGAGTCAGAAGGACCTAGGTTCTGTAACATATCTATTTATTTATATAAATGTCTGCCTCCCCCTCTATACTGTAAGCTTGTCGTGGGCAGGGACTGTGTCTGTTGTTGTCTCCCAAAGTGCTTAGTACAGTCGAATGCCACTGGTCAGCTGTGTGACCTTGGGCAAGTCGTTTCACGTCTCTGGGCCTCAGTTCTCTCATCTGGAAGATGGTGAGCCCCAGGCAGGTCAAAGGCCAACCCGATTTTCTCCATCCCAGTGCTCAGTACGGTGCCTGGCACATAGTAAGTGCTCGACAGACACCACCATTATTATCATTTGGGCCCAAGTGCTTAGAATTGATCATCCCGGTCCTTCTTCTCTCCCACCGGCCCGCTCACCCCGCTTTTCTCTCTCTCATAGCAATCTATGAAGTTGGAGGGGTCCCCTACTCGGTGCTGGAGCCGGTCCTGGAGAGGTGCACCCCGGAGCAGCTGTATCGCATCGAAGAGTGCAATCACGTGAGTGATCCGGGGAGGGGCTGGAAAGGGCGGTCGGGGGGGCGGAGGGCGGGCCGACCCTCCCACGGGGGGTCCCACGGGGACCCCGGGGCCGGGAGCATGTGCGTGCCACCTGCCACTGAGGTTTTAAGTGAGCCCCTGGGGCCGCCACCCGGGTGGGCTCGGGAGGGATGGATATGGGGCCCGGCCCTGACAACCGGCGGCCCCACGGTCATAGGAGAATTCTCCAGCCTCTGGGCTTAGGAGATGAGGGCTCTCTCTGGAGTGACCAGGGTGAAATGTGACTTCTCTGGGCCTCGTCTGTAAAATGGAGATTAAGACTGTGAGCCCCACTTGGGACAGGGACCCGATTTGCTTGTATCCCATTTGCTTCTTGCTGTTATTAATCGGAATAACGCTTTCGGCTCCAGGTCTTAATCGAAGAAAGCGATCAGCTCTGGAGGACGCACTGCCAACGAGACTTTAAGCGGGAGAGACCCGAGGAGTTCGAGTCCTGGCGGGAGATGTACCTCCGGCTGCACGATGCCCGCGAACAACGGCTACTGCTCCTGACGCAGAATATCCGCTCCGCCCACGCCAACAAACCCAAAGGTGTGGGCTCCTTACGGTCCTCTCTGTGCAAGGAGCGTGTCCGTCCTACTGTTACATCGTAGTCTCCCAAATACGCTCAACAAATACGACTGACTGACCGGAAGGGAGTGGGCAGGAAGGGCCGGGGCATCTCCCCCTTTTAGACTGTGAGCCCACTGTTGGGTAGGGACTGTCTCTATATGTTGCCAATTGGTACTTCCCAAGCGCTTAGTACAGTGCTCTGCACCTAGTAAGCGCTCAATAAATACGACTGATGATGATTTCGGAGCGCGGCGCTTTCTGGAAGCAGGGAACCGGGATTAACGGCTTCTTCGTGTCCCCGCAGGCCGCCAGGCCAAGATGGCCTTCGTCAACTCCGTGGCCAAGCCTCCTCGCGACGTGCGGAGAAGGCAGGAGAAGTTCGGAACCGGGGGGGCCGCCGTCGCAGAAAGGATCAAGTAAGTCGCCCACGTTCCCGCTCTGCCGGACACTGGGATTCCACTGGTATTCCTTCCCCAAGACCCCCCCGAGACCCCGCCCAAGACACCTTGCTGCTCCTTTGGAGTAAGCACTCGATAAATACGATTGATGAATGATGAATGATGAATGAATGTCAGGGGCCCAGCCCAGGTGGCCATCGTGTCCTGGCTGTAGCCATACATCCCTCCCCCAGTTCCCTGAGGCGGGGACTTGTCTTGGGCAAGTCACTTCACTTCTTCTGGGGCCTCTCATCTGAAAAATGGGGATTGAAACTGAGCCCCACATAGGACGGGGAACCGATTTGCTTGTATAATGATAATGGTATTTGTTAAGCGCTGACTAGGTGCCTGGCACCTAGTCAGCGCTTAGCAAATGCCATTATTATTATTATTATGTCAATCCACTCTGCCTGTCGTACTCTGCCAAGCGCTTAGTGTCTATCCTCTCATCCAGCTGCCTTGGGGGGTGGGTCTTGGCTGCCTCTGAGGCTGATGGCGCTTTGTGTTTCTTTTTGCAGAATCAAGCCGGCCCCGTTCCCGTCTGGCAGCGGCGGTGGCAGCAGCTACACCTCGGTGAGCGGCTCCAACCACAGCAGCAATGGCCCGGCCTACGACGGCCCCAGCACAAGCGGCGCCCACTCCGCCCCGCACGTCGTGAGCTACGACCCCCGGAAGCCCCCCGTGAAGAGTAAGTACACGCCGGGAAACTACTACTACTCTACTACTCGGGGCGGGGACGATGGTGGCCTGATGATCTTTTTCCGTTGCAGAAATCGCCCCCATGATGGCCAAGACCATCAAGGCTTTCAAGAACAGATTCTCCCGACGGTAGAGGGGCCCGGCCCAGGGGACGACGGCGGGGACAGGAAGAGGAAAACCCCACCGGAGTCCCCGTCCACGGACGCCGCCATCTCCGGGACGAGGCCTGACAGACAGTGCAGTATTCTCCCGCCGACGCCGTCGCGAGAGACTCGGGATCCCTCCCGGAGCCGGGGAGAACACGGCCCCAACCCCCCAGCCCGCAGGATTTCGCCACGCTGATGACAAAGATGTGAAACCTTCAGGATTTTAAGGTCAATTACACCTTGTCGCTTATTTAACTTCTCTGTGAACTATGAAACATAGTCGGAATGATTTGAATATTACCCCCCCCAATTATATTTATAATTGCCCCAACTTTTCCCGCTCCCAGGCTTTCCCGGGAGGCAGGGCCGGGCAGGTAGAGTTTTTATCCTGACCCTTAAGGGGGTGGTCAGGCCTTGATTCGGGCAAGGCCGGGCTGCCACCTCACCCCCCATCCCATTCCACAGTCCTTCGCTCCAGTCTAACTGGAAACTCTCCAAAGTCTGGGGGAGGAATCTGAGTTCCGCCGAGCCCAGCGTTTTACGCCTTTCCCAAGCCAAAACGTTTTTAAAGGGGTCAACGGAGCGGGGACGAACGCTTGATGCTCTCCCCCCCACCCCCGGCAAAGACTTTCCGGTTTTAAAGTTGGCACTTTAAATCTCTTAGTTTCCTGTGAACAATTGCTGGCGGCGAACTGTTTTTTAACATGTGTAATCGTGATAGGTAGAGCGGCGAGCTCCTCGGGAGAGAGCGGGGGCTCGGGTGCCGGGGGGGGAGACTCCCATCGCGCTCCCGGGGCTTCCCGGCCATATTGGGGAAAAGGGTGGGAAAGCACGGGGATTGAAGCCAGGATTTTAATCGATCCGCCTCAGGGAGTCGGCCGGGTTTCCGGGTCCTGGGGGCTCGAAGAGGAAATCCATCAAAATAGGAAGGTGGTTGGTTAGCAGCTGAGTAAGGACAGTGACCTTACTCACGACAATAGGAAGAAGCGGGGCTCCCCACCCCAGAATCCCCACCTGGATTTGGGGATTCCATGCCACGGAAGGGGGAATGCCGCTTCCCAATCCTCACAACTTAATGGTGTCCCACGGACGGCCCCCTGACCCAAGTGGGGAAGGAGGTCTCACGCTGGGGCGGCGGGGGGATAATGCGGTTGGAGAGGGGGCCGTCGGCTAAACCAGTTGGCACAAAACGACCGAACGACACAAGCAACAACGGAGCGTTGTCTGATCGATCTGTTTCCTTTGTGAAAACTTGTGTGCAATCCTTAAATTTTCCGTGCTACACTACAAGCGAACCACCGAACGGCAGAACTGGCCCTCCGTGAGTACGGCGGATGGCTTTTAGGGGCCTTTTCCCTAGGGTTTGGGCGGGGAGGGAAACGAGGTATTTCAATCTGCATTTGTATTTTGGTCCCCAAATGTAAATACAATTTTCTATGTTACTTTTTTGTGGTAACTACCAAGATGAATATTTTAATTAGATAAGTTATATGAAAAGGAAGGAAAAATTCCACGTCTGAATAAAGGAGCAAGCACTGGATATTCTCTTGTCTCTCTCTTCTTTTGGGTCTCACGCTGAACAGTCCCTGCCCCACACTGGGCTCGCATTCTAAGAGGGAGGGGAGACGGGAATTTCATCCCCATTTTCCAGATGAGTTAAGAGGCAAAGAGAAGTTAAGTGGCAGAGCCGGGATGGAAAGGGGTTGGGAATCTAATTGGGGCTTCAATTACTTCATCTGTAAAAAAGACGATAAAATTCCTGTGCTCTGAGAAACCAGGTTTTCTCATTCTCAGGCCCATGTTCATTCATTCATTCATGAGAAGCAGCATGGCAGAGGACGTGGGTTCTAATCCCGGCTCCGCCACTCGTCTGGACGATTGAATATATGAATGAATGAATGCTCTGCACACCGTAAGTGCCCAATAAATACAGCTGAATGAATGAGTGATTGATCAAGGGACTGATGGGGAGACAAGATAGGACTAGGTACCGGGAATAGGTTCATTCGTTCAACTGTATTTATTGAGCGCTTACTATGTGCAGAGCACTGTACTAAGCGCTTGGGAAGTGCAAGTTGGCAACAGATAGAGACGGTCCCTACCCAACAACGGGCTCCCAGTCTAGAAGGGGGAGACAGACGACAAAACAAAACATGTGGACGGGTGTCAAGTCATCAGAATAAATAGAAGTAAAGCTAGATGCGCATCATTAACAAAAAATACAAATGAATGAATGAGTGACTGGGGAGACAAGATGGGACTATTACTTTTATTTTATTCATTACTCTATTTTATTTGTACATATTTATTCTATTTTATTTTGTTAATATGTTTTGTTTTGTTCTCTGTCTCAATCAATCAATCAATCAATCAATCGTATTTATTGAGCGCTTACTATGTGCAGAGCACTGTACTAAGCGCTTGGGAAGTACAAATTGGCAACACATAGAGACAGTCCCTACCCAACAGTGGGCTCACAGTCTAAAAGGGGGAGACAGAGAACAAAGCCAAACATACTAACAAAATAAAATAAGTAGAATAGATATGTACAAGTAAAATAAATAAATAAATAAATAAATAGAGTAATAAATATGTACAACACATAGAGACGGTCCCTACCCAACAGTGGGCTCACAGTCTAGAAGGGGGAGACTCTCCATCCCCCCCGCCTTACCTCCTTCCCTTCCCCACAGCACCTGTATAAATGTATATATGTTTGTACATATTTATTACTCTATTTATTTATTTTACTTGTACATACCTATTCATTTTATTCTGTTAATATGTTTTGTTTTGTTCTCTGTCTCCCACTTCTAGACTGTGAGCCCACTGTTGGGTAGGGACCGTCTCTATATGTTGCCGACTTGTACTTCCCAAGCGCTCAGTACAGTGCTCTGCATACAGTAAGCGCTCAATAAATATGATTGAATGAATGAATGAATGACTAGGTACCAGGAATAGGGGTATTAGAGGTACAAGCGTGGTGTAATAGTAATAACAATAATGATGATGGCTCAGTGGAAAGAGCCCGGGCTTTGGACCTTCAGAGGTCATGGGTTCAAATCCCAGCTCTGCCAATTGTCAGCTGTGTGACCTTGGGCAAGTCACTTAGCTTCTCTGTGCCTCAGTGACCTCATCTGTAAAATGGGGATTAAGACTGGGAGTCCCACACGGGACAATCTGATCACCTTGTATCCTCCCCAGCACTTAGAACAGTGCTTTGCACATAGTAAGCGCTTAACAAATGCCATCATTATTATTATTATTATTTAATAACAATAAAATTACTGTTTATTATTATTATATTACTGTTAAATAATAATAATAAACAGTAAGCGCTCAATAAATACGATTCTAATCCCAGCTCTGCCAATGGGTTGCTGTGTGACCCTGGGAAAGTCATTCAATTCCTCTGCCTCCGTTTCTTCAACTGTAAAATGGGGATTAAATGTCCCCTCCTACTTAACGGTGAGCACCATACGGGAAGGGGAATGTGTCCAACCTGATAAACTCGTATCTAACCCAATCAGTCGTAGTTATCAAGTGCTTACTATGTGCAGAGAACTCTACTCAGTGCTTGGGAGAGTACAGTATAATATAAAAGACCCATTCCCTGCCCAAAATGAGCTTAATAATAATAATAATGGCATTTATTAAGCGCTTACTATGTGCAAAGCACTGTTCTAAGCGCCGGGGAGGTTACAAGGAGATCAGGTTGTCCCACAGGGGGCTCACAGTCTTAATCCCCCTTTTACAGATGAACTGAGGCCCAGAGAAGTGAAGTGACTTGCCCGAAGTCACACAGCTGACAATTGGCGGAGCCGGAATTTGAACCCATGACCTCTGACTCCTAAACCCGGGCTCTTTCCACTGAGCCACGCTGCTTCTTAGTGTAGTAAGCACTATTAAGTGCTTACTAGGTCTCAAATACTGTTCTAAAACACTGGGGTTGGACCCAGTCTCTGTCCCACAATCTAGGCGAGAGAGAAATCCCCATTTTACACCTAAGGAAACTGAGGCCTAGAGAAGTGAGGGGAGTCGCCCAAGGTCACAAAGCAGACACGTGGCAGAGCCGGGATTCAGAACCCAGGTCCTCTGATTTCCAGGCCCGCCGGGATCCTAGCTTACCCTTTAGACGTTACGAGAAATAAATAAAATTAAAGAAATAAAGAAATAAATAAAATTACATAGATGTGTACATAAGTTGTGTGGGGCTGGGAGCCGGGGGGAAACGAATGGAGGAAGTCACGGTGATGAAGATGAGAGTGGGAGAAGAGGAAAGCGTTTAGAACAGTGCTAGAGTGCTAGAGTAAGCTCTAAGCAGATACTATAATGACATTAATGAATAGTAATGACGGTAATGAATTTTGTTTTCTTGGGTAGGGTCCAAGGGTGATGTCAAATGACTCTGCTACCCTCTGCCTGGGTTTCCAGGGTTTGGGGAAAGAGACCTGCATTTCCCCTTTGATCTGTAAAACCTACTTCATGGGTTCATGGATTCAAATCCCGGCTCTGCCAATTGTCAGCTGTGTGACTTTGGCCAAGTCACTTAACTTCTCTGTGCCTCAGTTCCCTCATCTGTAAAATGGGGATGAAGACTGTGAGCCCCCCCGTGGGACAACCTGATCACCCTGTAACCTCCCCAGCGCTTAGAACAGTGCTTTGCACATAGTAAGCGCTTAATAAATGCCATTGTTATTATTATTATTGGGAAGCACAGGTTGGCAACATAAGTTACCTCCACTAATGGTGGTGCTCATTATTATTATTACTTTCACTCGAAAATGTCTGGGTTGGTCCTGGGTTGGAAATGAGAGTCGTTGAGGAAGGAGAAACATTCATTTATTCATTCATTCAATCTTATTTACTGTGTGCAGAGCACTGTACTAAGCACTTGGGAAGTTGGCAACATATAGAGATGGTCCCTACCCAACAGTGGGCTCAAAGTCTAGAAGGGGGAGACAGAACAAAACAAAGCATATTAACAAAATAAAATAAAATAAACATGGCGTGGCAAGGCCCTTATCAACCAATCAATCAATCATATTTATTGAGCGCTTACTGTGTGCAGAGCACTGTACTAGGCGCTTGGGAAGTCCAAGTTGGCAACATATAGAGACGGTCCCAACCCAACAATGGGCTCACAGTCTAGAAGGGGGAGATAGAGAACAAAACAAAACATATTAACAAAATAAAATAAAATAAAATAATCATGGCGTGGCAAGGCCCTTATCAATCAATCAATCAATCAATCAATCAATCGTATTTATTGAGCACTTACTGTGTGCAGAGCACTGTACTAAGTGCTTGGGAAGTCCAAGTTGGCAACATCTAGAGACAGTCCCTACCCGACAGCGGGCTCACAGTCTAGAAGGGGGAGACAGAGAACAAAACAAAACATATTCACAAAATAAAATAAACACGGCGTGGCAAGGCCCTTATCAATCAATCAATTGATCGTACTTATTGAGCGCTTACTGTGTGCAGAGCACTGGACTAAGCGCTTGGGAAGTCCAAGTTGGCAACATCTAGAGACGGTCCCTGCCCGACAGCGGGCTCACAGTCTAGAAGGGGGAGACTGGGAACAAAACAGAACATATTCACAAAATAAAATAAAATAAACACGGCGTGGCAAGGCCCTTATGAAATGAGAGCTTCCTTAATGAGCTTCTTAACCTGGGCTGCTCACCCCTGTGGCTCATCACAGCCTTGGAAGGCAGCCACCGGGGCCCAGACCTTCTGGGAAAATGGCTCGTAAAGTCAGCGTGCTTCGCAGAACCCGTCGGAAGCCCCCGGGGAAAGTCCTTTCCTCCCTCCGACCCGTACTGAGCGTCTAAACAAGGAAACAGTAGGAGTGATCCGTGTTAGGCAAACTCACCCGACAGCTCAAATCCGGCATTTGACCCCGAGTCCGTGGAAAGATGATGCTTGAGACGGCTTAACTGCAAGAGAAAAAGAATATTCATGTCATCGACTGACAGCCCACAACGATTTCCTGGGAGAACGTGGCAGCGGACCAGACGGCAGGAAGCGTTCAATAAATACGATTGAATGAATACCGGGTAATCAGGTTCTCCCACTTGGGGCTCACAGTTTTCATCCCCATTTTACAGATGAGGGATCTGAGGCCTAGTGAAGTGACTTCACTCATTTAATTGTATTTATTGGGCGCTTACCGTGTGCGGAGCACTGTACTAAGCGCTTGGGAAGTACAATCCGGCATTTGGGAGATAATTCCTGCCCACCACAGGCTCACAGTGACTTGCTTTAGGTGACTCGGCAGCCGAGTAGCAGAGCCTGGATTAATATTAATTATTAATATAATTATCAACAATCATTAATTATTATTATTTATTATTATTTAAGTGCTTACTGTGTGCTTATTAATAATAATAATATTGGTATTTGTTAGGCGCTTACTATGTGCCAAGCACTGTTCTAAGCGCTGGGGTAGATACAAGGTGATCAGATTGTCCCACGTCAGGCTCAGTCTTCATCCCCGTTTTACAGATGAGGTCACTGAGGCCCAGAGAAATTCAGTGACTTAATAACAATAATGTTGGTATTTGTTAAGCGCTTACGATGTGCCGCGCACTGTTCTAAGCGCTGAGGGGGCTACAAGGTGATCAGGTTGTCCCACATGGGGCTCAGTCTTCATCCCCGTTTTACAGATGAGGTCACTGAGGCCCAGAGAAATTACGTGACTTAATAATAATAATGTTGGTATTTGTTAAGCGCTTACGATGTGCTGGACACAGTTCTAAGCGCTGAGGGGGATACAAAGTGATCAGGTTGTCCCACGTGGGGCTCAGTCTTCATCCCCGTTTTACAGATGAGGTCACTGAGGCCCAGAGAAATTAAATGACTTAATAATAATAACGTTGGTATTAAGCACTTACAATGTGCCGGGCACAGTTCTAAGCGCTGAGGGGGATACAAGGTGATCAGATTGTCCCACGTCAGGCTCAGTCTTCATCCCCGTTTTACAGATGAGGTCACTGAGGCCCAGAGAAATTAAGTGACTTAATAACAATAATGTTGGTATTTGTTAAGCGCTTACGATGTGCCGCGCACTGTTCTAAGCGCTGAGGGGGCTACAAGGTGATCAGGTTGTCCCACGTGGGGCTCAGTCTTCATCCCCGTTTTACAGATGAGGGAACTGAGGCCCAGAGAAATTAAGTGACTTAATAATAGTAATGTTGGTATTTGTTAAGCGCTTACAATGTGCCGGGCACTGTTCTAAGCGCTGAGGGGGATACAAGGTGATCAGGTGGGGGGGGGGTTGTCACAGTCCTCATCCTCCCCATTTTACAGATGAGGTCACTGAGGCCCAGAGAAGTGAGTCGCCCATGGTCACACAGCTGAGACGTGGCAGAGCCGGGATTAGAACCCAGGTCCTTTGACTGCCGGTCCCGTGCCCTTCCCACTCCTGCTGAGGATCTCCCCCTCCCCTCCCCCCTTTCCCGCTTTTCCCTGAGGATCCCGGCCTTCCCGGGCCCTTTTCCCGTCCCCTTTTCCCCTCCCTCCCGCGTGGGCCCCTGGCCGGAGGTGCCGCGCATGCGCCGGGCGGGCGGGTGGGGGGGAGAGGACGAGCGCGGAGGGGGGGAGGAGGCCGGGAGGCACCGCGCATGCGCCTTTCGGGGGAGGGGAGCGGAGGGGCGAGGCATCGCGCATGCGCTGGTCGTCGGGGGGGGGGCGAGAGGCACCGCGCATGCGCCAGAATGGGAGGGGGGGGGAAGAAGGGGAGCGGGGGGGCGGGAGGCACAGCGCATGCGCCGATCGGGGAAAGGGGGGACGAGGAGGAGAGCGGGGGGGGGGTGGGAGGCACCGCGCATGCGCCGATCGGGGACGGGGGGGGCGGGGGGACGGGGGGAAGAGGAGGATAGCAGAGGGACGGGAGGCCCCGCGCATGCGCCAGACTTGGGAGGGGAGGAGTGGGTGGGAGGCACCGCACATGCGCCGGACGGGGGAGGGGGAGGAGGAGCGCGGGGGGGGGCGGAGGGGTTGGGAGGCATCGCGCGTCTGTGTGTATGTTTGTGTGTGCGTGGGGTGGGGAGAAAGAGGGTCTGGGGACACGTGTGTGGGAAAAGAAGTCTGGGGGCATGAGTGTGTGTGTGGGGGGGAAAGAGGGTCCGGGGGCACGTGTGGTGGGGGAAATGAGGGTTTGGGGGCATGTGTGTTGTGTTTTGTTCTATTGTCTGTCTCCCCCTTCTAGACTGTGAGCCCGTTATTGGGCAGGGACCGTCTCTCTATGTTGCAGACTTATACTTCCCAAGCGGTTAGTCCAGTGTTCTGCCCACCGTAAGCGCTCAATAAATACGACTGAACGAATGAATCAATACGCCGAGTGGGTCGGAGGAGAAAGGAGGGGGCGGGAGGCACCGCGCATGCGCCGAGAGGGGCGTGGGGGGGGGGGCGATGAGGGGCGGAGGGCACCGCGCATGTGCCAGCCTTGGTTGGGGGGAGGGGGCGGGAGGCAATGCGCATGCGCCAGGCGGGGGGGAGCGCATGCGTCGGGCGGGGAGGGGGGGGTAAGAGAGGAGGAGAGAGGAGGGGCGGGAGGCACGGCGCCAGATGGGGGGGGGCGTGGAGGGGTCCGGAGGCACCGCGCGTGCGCAAGTCCTGAGGGGGCGGGGCTGCGGCGCTGCTTTACGACGGGGCGCTTGGGGGCCGGCCCGGGAGACGGGGCATCGGGCATCATCGGGCGGCGGGCAGCGTGCAGCGGGGCATCGTCATGTCCGACGGGCACGGGCACGGGCACGGGGGCGGGCACGGGCACGGGCACGGGGGCGGGGGTTGCCGTTGGGAGCACGAGGAGGCCCCGGAGCATCGCGGGGCGGCCTACGGCCTCTACCTGCGCATCGACCTGGACCGCCTGCAGTGTCTGAACGAGAGCCGGCAGCACACCGGGCGCCTCGTCTTCAAGCCCTGGGACCAGCGACACGACAGGCTCAAGGTGCCCCCTTCCCCCCCCTTCCTCCTCCTCCTCCTCCTCCTCCCGGCCCCCCTCACCTTTCTCTCCTCCCCTTCCCCCCAACACGCTCCTTGCCCCTTGCCCCCCCTCTGCCTCCTCTTCCCTTCTCCTCCCTGTCCCCTCTTCCTCTTCCTCTTCGTTCCCTCTTTCCCACTCCCTGTTCCTCCTTGTTCTCTTTCCCCTCCTCCTCCTCCTCCCCGTCCCCTCTTTCCCTCCTCTTCCCCCTCCCTGTCCCTTCTTTCCGTCCCTCCTTCTCCCCCCCTTGTCCCCTCGTTCCCTTCTTCTCCCCGTCCCCTCTTTTCCTCCCTCCCTGTTCCTCTTTCTCTCCCTCCTCCTCCCTGTCCCCTCTTTCCCTCCTCCTTGTCCCTCTTTCTCTCCCTCCTTGTTCCCTCTTTCCCTTATCCTCCCCATCCCCTCGTTCTCCCCCATCCCCTCTTTCTCCCCCTCCCCGTCCCCTCTTTCTCCCCCTCCCCGTCCCTTCTTTCTCCCCCTCCCCGTCCCTTCTTTCCCCCCCTCCCCGTCCCCTCTTTCTCTCCCCCTCTCCGTCCCTCTTTCTCTCCCTCCCTGTCCCCTTTCCCGTCTCCTCCCTGTCCCCTCTTTCTCCCCCTCCTTGTCCCCTCTTTCCCTTCTCCTCCCTGTCCCCTCTTCCCCCACCTCGTCCCCTTTCCCTGCTCCTCCCTGTCATCATCAATCGCATTTATGGAGCGCTTACTGTGTGCAGAGCACTGTACTAAGCGCTTGTTCCCTCCTCCCTGTCCCTCTTTCTCCCCCTCCTTGCCCCCTCTTTCTCTTCTCCTCCGTGTCCCCTCTTCCCCCACCTCGTCCCCTTTCCCCATCCCTCCCTGTCCCCTCTTCTCCCTCTCCGCCCCCATTTCCCCATCCCCTCAGTCCCCCCCTCCTCCCCGTCCCTTCTCACCCCTGTCTTGAGGAGAGGGGATTCACACAGGATAGCCCCCCACCCCCTCCCAGGTTTGGGGATCCCGGGCCAGGCTCCCAACTACCAACTCCGATTTATTTTTCTCCCTCCAGCCCTCAGTACAGTACCCTGAACACAGTAAACGCTCAGTAAAGGCGATCGATGGATCAATTTCCCCTCGCCCCAGACTCAGCCAGGGGCAGAGGGAGGTGGGGGCGGTGCCCACCTTGTCGCTCCTCTGCCTGCCCCGGTTGGTGGGGCACCGGGGGTCCCCCACGGTTGGGGCTGCTCCGTCTCCCCCGACCCCTGTTGCCCCTTCCCCATTCTTGGTCAGCAGGGCCGGCTCTGGGTTCTAATCTCTGGCCAGTGGCGCTCCCTTGGCCTGGGCCAGAAGCTGCTTATCTATCTTTGAGGGTCCCCGCCTCCACCCCCAAACTCCAACTCCAAAGCCCAGCCCAGGCAAAGGAAGGGAGTCTCCATGGCCAGAGAGTTAATAATAATAATAATGAAGGCATTTATTAAGCGCTTACTATGTGCAAAGCACTGTTGTAAGCGCTGGGGAGGTTACAAGGCGATCAGGTGGTCCCACGGTGGGAGGCTCACAGTCTTCATCCCCCTTCTAGCCTGTGAGCCCACTGTCGGGTAGGGACCGTCTCTCTATGTTGCCAACTTGTACTTCCCAAGCGCTTAGTGCACAGTAAGCGCTCAGGAAATACGATTGAATGAATGAATCCCCATTTGACAGATGAGTGAATGGATCCCCATCTGACAGATGAGGGAACTGAGGCCCAGAGAAGTGAAGTGACTTGCCCAAAGTCACACAGCTGATAATTGGCGGAGCCGGGATTCGAACCCGTGACCTCTGATTCCAAAGCCGGTGTTGTTTCCTACTGAGTCACGCTGTTTCTGTACTGGGGCCGGGGCCTTCTCCCTTGGGGGTGGAACTGGGGGGCTGGGGATTGAGTCTCCCACGGGTTCTGTTTTCCCAGTTCGTGGAAAGCGATGACGACGAAGAGCTCCTCTTCAATATCCCGTAAGTGGCCGCCGAGGAGACACCGGATCATCCTCGTTCGTCCACCTGCCCGTGGGGATTGGTGACCCCGGCTCTGTTGGGAGGGTGGGTGTCTGTCCGTCCGTCTGCGGAGGGTGGTTTGGGGAGGCCCTGCTGACCCTGTGTCCTGCATAGTTGGAGGGGTGGGTATGCGTCTGTTTTTTTGTAACAATAATAATGGCATTTATTAAGCGCTTACTATGTGCCAAGCACTGTTCTAAGCGCTTTTGTGTTCTGCAGAGGTGTGTGTGTGTGTTTGTTTTTTCCCTGCTGACCCCACACCCTGCGGCAGGTTTACAGGTCACGTCAAGCTCAAAGGGATCATCGTGATGGGAGAGGACGACGACTCCCACCCCTCCGAGATGAGGCTGTGAGTGGCGCCAGGGCTGCAGGCCCTGACTTGTTCATTCATTCGGTCGTATTTATTGAGCGCTTGCTGTGTGCCGAGCACTGTACTAAGCGCTTGGGAAGTCCAAGCTGGCAACATAGAGAGACGGTCCCTACCCAACAGCGGGCTCACAGTCTAGAAGGGGGAGACAGAGAACAAAAAAAAACATATTCACAAAATAAAATAAACATGGCGTGGCAAGGCCCTAATCAATCAATCAATCGTACTTACTGTGTGCAGAGCACTGGACTAAGCGCTTGGGAAGTCCAAGTTGGCAACATCTAGAGACGGTCCCTGCCCGACAGCGGGCTCACAGTCTAGAAGGGGGAGACAGAGAACAAAAAATATATTAACAGGATAAATATGTACAAGTAAAATAAATAGAGTATAAATATGTACGTACATATATACAGGTGCTGTGGGGAAGGGAAGGAGGTAAGGCGGAGGGGATGGAGAGGGGGAGAGGAAGGAGGGGGCTCAGTGTGGGAAGGCCTCCTGGAGGAGGTGAGCTCTCAGTAGGGCCTTGAAGGGAGAAAGAGAGCGAGCTTGGCGGATGGGCAGAGGGAGAGGACGTGGGCCGGGGGTCGATGGCGGGACAGGCGAGAGCGAGGTACGGTGAGGGGATCAGCGGTGGAGGAGCGGAGGGTGCGGGCTGGGCTGGAGAAGGACAGAAGGGAGGTGAGGGAGGAGGGGGCGAGGGGATGGATGGACAGCCTGGAAGCCCAGGGTGAGGAGTTTCTGCCCGACTTGTGGGGCCAGGACGGGTGGGGCGCGCCAGGCCTGACGCTGGGACTCTGCTTGGGAGAGATACTGTATCTGTACAATCTTCTCCACTCCCCTTTAGACTGGAAACTCATCGTGGGCAGGGAATGTGTCGGTTGTATCATCATCATCAATCGTATTTATTGAGCGCTTACTGTGTGCAGAGCACTGTACTAAGCGCTTGGGAAGTCCAAATTGGCAACAGATTGAGGCAGTCCCTACCCAACAGTGGGCTCACAGTCTAAAAGGGGGAGACAGAGAACAAAACCAAACATACTAACAAAATAAAATGAATAGATATGTACCAGTAAAATAAATAGAGTAATAAATATGTACAAACATATATACAGGTGCTGTGGGGAAGGGAAGGAGGTAAGATGGGGGGGATGGAGAGGGGGACGAGGGGGAGAGGAAGGAAGGGGCTCAGTCTGGGAAGGCCTCCTGGAGGAGGTGAGCATGTATCGCACCCTCCCAAGCGCTCAGTACAGTGCTCTGCGCTCAGTAAATACCGTTGATTGACCCTGGGAGTGACACCAAGGAAGCGATAATAATAATTGTGGTATTGAAGCACTTACTCCGTGCCAAATACTGCAAAAGGCGCTGGGGTAGATATAAGCTAATCGGTCCGGTACAGTCTCTGACCACGTGGGACTCACAGTCTAAGCGAGGTGGCCATCAGAAGGAACCGCGGGTCTGTCAGCCTCGCTTTGCCCTAAGAATAATAACTGCCCTAATAATAATAATAATAATAACAATAAATAATAAATAATTATTTATTAAATAATAATTTATTAAGCATTTACTTGGCGCCAAACGCTGTACTGGGCCCTGGGCCAGGTACAAGGTAAAGCAAGACAGTCCTTGTCCCACATGGTCTTCACAGACTAGCAGGAAGAATAGGTCTCGAATCCCCGTTTTACAGACGAGGAAACCGAGGCCCAGATAAGCGACTCGCCAGTGGTCACACGGCAGACGAGTTCATTCATTCGTTCGATCGTATTTATTGAGCGCTTACTGTGTGCAGAGCACCGGACTAAGCGCTTGGGAAGTCCAAGTTGGCAACATATGGAGACGGTCCCTACCCGACAGCGGGCTCACGGTCTAGAAGGGGGAGACAGACGACGAAACAAAACATGTTAACAAAATAGAATAAATATGTACAGATAAAATAGAGTAATAAATACGTACAAACATATATACAGGTGCTGTAGGGAGGGGAAGGAGGTAAGGGGGGGGGGATGGGGAGGAGGGAGCTCAGTCTGGGAAGGCCTTCTGGAGGAGGTGAGCTCTCAGTAGGGCTTTGAAGTTATTTTTCTTCTCACCCTGGTCGTGATCCAGTTCCGACTCGCACACGTCCTTTCCGTTGTCGTCTTTCACCCCATCCCAAGCCCCGGAATTCCGCCGGAGACCCTCCCGTCTGCAGGGCGGGGGGAGAAGGTCCGAGGGCGGGGGCCAGGCGGCCCCCGCAAAGACGCTTCTCCTTCCTTCCAGGTTCAAGAACATCCCGCAGATGTCCTTCGACGACACGGAACGGGAACCCGACCAGACGTTCAGTCTGAACCGGGATCCCACTGGCGAGCTGGAATACGCTACCAAGTAAGCCGGGGGACCGGCCTCTCCTCGCCCGCGGGGGTCCCCCCCGGGGTGGAGAAGCGGGGAGGGGCAGGCTTCCTCGCCCCCCCCATTCATTCATTCAGTCGTATTTATTGAGCGCTGACTGTGTGCAGAGCACCGGACTAAGCGCTTGGGAAGTACGAGGTGGCAACATCTAGAGACGGTCCCTACCCAACGGCGGGCTCACAGTCTAGAAGGGGGAGACAGACAGCAAAACAAAGCATATCAACAAAATAAAATAAATATGTACAAATAAAATAGAGTAATAAATGCGTATATACATATATACAGGTGCTGTGGGGAGGGGAAGGAGGTAAGGCGGGGGGGATCATCAATCGTATTTATTGAGCGCTTACTGTGTGCAGAGAACTGTACTAAGCGCTTGATGGGGGATGGGGAGGAGGGGGAGAGCCTCTCGTCGGGGCTGGGTCGTCGGCCGCGTCTGAGGAGGAGCGAGACCCACGGGCCTTCCTTTTTAAGAAGCCAACGGGGCCTCGTGCGGCAACATGAGCTTTTTCGGTCATCCGCGTGTGTCCTAATGGGGTTTGTGGAGGGAAGAGGCCCCCGAGCACTAACCCGGGCCTCCTTCCCTTCCTTCCGTTCTCCAGGATTTCTCGTTTCTCCAGCGTCTACCATCTGTCCATTCACATCGCCAAAAACTTTGGAGCCGAAACGACGAAAATCTTGTACATCGGCCTGAGGGGCGAATGGACCGAGGTGAGGGGGCAGGGTGGAGGCTGCCAGGGCACGGGGCCGCTCGGAGCCCAGGTGTCCCGACTGCGATTGGGCGGCCGGCGGGGGCAACTGAGGCTCGGTACTGTGTCCCCCAGGTCCGTCAGCACGGAGTGACCATCTGCAACTACGAAGCAGCGGCCAACCCGGCCGACCACAAGGTCCAGCAGGTCACCCCCCAGACCCACTTCATCTCCTAAAGGCAGCCCGGGAAGGCTGCGGAGGCCCCGGCCGCGTGGGAAGGAAAGACGAGACGGAGGGGGCTGCCCGAACCTCCGGACGTCTCGGGCCTCGCGCCTGGAGGCCGTGGGTCTAGACCTCGGACGGGGGTCAACCGGAGGCCACAGTGAGCGTGTGCTTTGTGAAGGGTGTCTTGTTGCTTTGGGGCTGCTCGGTGGTTTTCACGTTGGTGTTTTAGCTGGCGAGGGTTGGGGGTGAGTGTTTTGCCTTTTCAAGATGGCACTGACCGCCGCCAGTCACCCGGCCTTCAGCTTGGACAGTCCTTCCACCTCATCCCCTTTTCTGGGCCCACCACAGAGGGGCCGGCGTCCCGGAGAACCGGGACTCCCGGGGGTGACCAGCGGCTCGGAAGGCAAGCGCGATATCCCTTCCGACTCTGGGCCCCTTCACCTCCCCGCAGTCCGGGGCGAGAGCGAGGGGGCCCGTCCAGGCGGGAGGGGTCCCCTCGGGTGGAGGCGGCGGAGAGTTGGGGGGACATCTGAAAGCAAGAGACGCGTGTGGGTGGGAGACGGGCCAGAGAGCAGGGGACTCCCGCAGCTCCCAGCCCTGAATTTGGAACTCCCCGAGCCCTTCCCTCGCCAGGCTTCCTATTCACCGCGTCCGATCGCTTCCTAATAAATCCGTGCCGGACTTCCAGACCGGATTCCGGAATGACTTTCTCGGGCAGGTGGGATTCGGTGCGTCCGCGGTCACCCGGCCTCTTACGTCCGCTTCCGAAAGGCTTTCCCCGGTTCGGGGAAACAGTCGCCGGTATTTGAGCAGCGGCCGCGGGCGGGCCGCTTTACGTGGGAGGGTCTCGTCTTAACGCCGTCGAGGCGTTTCCGACCCAGAGAGACACCACGGACACATCGCTCCCGGGACAGTCTCCATCTGCAGTCGTGCTGGCGGTGGATCCGTAGAGTTTTCTGGGTTAAAAATCCGGAAGCGGTTTACCATCGTCGTCTTCCGCGCAGTAAACTCGAGTCTCCGCCCTCGACTGTCTCCCACGCCGCTGCTGCCCGGCACGGGTGAGTTTTGACGGCCTGCCAAGGTCGGAACGGAATGGGTAGGCCGCTGCTTGACTCCCGTAGCCGAGACTGAAAGAGGACTGGGAAAACTCCAGGCGTGACACTGAGAAGGGATGTGGGAAAGTAGTTAAGGCAGATCTCTGCCCTTAAGGAGTCTTCTTAGAGTCCCTCAGGGCCAGGGGCTGCATTCTGGGGGGTGGAGGGGCGTCTGAGTTCTCCCAGGAAGGGTCTCACTGAGCCCCATTCATTCATTCATTCATTCAGTCGTATTTATTGAGCGCTTACTGTGTGCAGAGCACTGGACTAAGCGCTTGGGAAGTCCCAAGGCGGCAACATATAGAGACGGTCCCTACCCAACGGCGGGCTCACAGTCTAGAAGGGGGAGACAGACAACAAAGCAAAACGTTATTCACAAAATAAAATAAATAGAATAAATATGTACAAGTAAAATAAATACATAGAGTAATAAATATGCACAAGCATATATAGATATAGGTGCTGTGGGGAGGGGAAGGAGGTAGGGAGGAGGGGGAGAGGAAGGAGGGGGCTCAGTTTGGGAAGTCATCATCTCTTCCCTGGCCATCAGCGGCTTCTAACCAATCAATCAATCAATCAGTCGTATTTATTGAGCGCTTACTGTGTGCAGAGCACTGTACTAAGTGCTTGGGAAGTCCAACTTGGCAACATATAGAGACAGTCTCTACCCTACAGTGGGCTCACAGTCTAAAAGGGGGAGACAGAGAACAAAACCAAACATACCAACAAAATAAAATGAATAGAATAGATATGTACAAGTAAAATAAATAGAGTAATAAATATGTACAAACATATACATATGTACAGGTGTTGTGGGGAAGGGAAGGAGGTAAGATGGGGGGGATGGAGAGGGGGACGAGGGGGAGAGGAAGGAAGGGGCTCAGTCTGGGATGGCCTCTAACGTGGGCATCTGCCCTTAGGCCCGTGACACTGGATTCATTGAAGGGCAGGATTCATTCATTCATTCAATCGTATTTATTGAGCGCTTACTGTGTGCAGGGCACTGTACTAAGCGCTTGGGAAGTACAAGTCGGCAACATCTAGAGACGGTCCCTCCCCAACAGCGGGCTCACAGTCTAGAAGGGGGAGACAGACAACAAAACAAAACATATTAACAAAACAAGTAGAATACGCATATCCACCAAGCTAGCTCTTCTCTTCCCTTCAAGGCCCTACTGAGAGCTCACCTCCTCCAGGAGGCCTTCCTACGCTGAGTCAATCAATCGATCGTATTTATTGAGCGCTTACTGTGTGCAGAACACTATACTAAGCGCTTAGCACTGTGCTAAGGAGTCTCCTCCTTCCTCTCCCCCTCCCCCCTGCCTTACCTCCTTCCCCTCCCCACAGCACCTGTATATACGGATATATCATCATCATCATCAATCGTATTTATTGAGCGCTTACTATGTGCAGAGCACTGTACTAAGCGCTTGGGAAGTACAAATTGGCAACATATAGAGACAGTCCCTACCTAACAGTGGGCTCACAGTCTAAAAGGGGGAGACAGAGAACAAAACCAAACATACCAACAAAATAAAATAAATAGAATAGATAGGTACAAGTAAAATAAATAGAGTAATAAATATGTACAAACATATATACATCTATACAGGTGCTGTGGGGAAGGGAAGGAGGTAAGATGGGGGGGATGGAGAGGGGGACAGGAAGGAAGGGGCTCAGTCTGGGAAGGCCTCCGGGAGGAGGTGAGCTCTCAGTACGGATTTATTACTCTATTTTATTTGTACGTATTTATTTTATTTTGTTACTATGTTTTGTTTCGTTCTCCGTCTCCCCCACATTTGCCGCCCCCATCCGTGCTCGGTCGGGGTGTGGGAGAGCCCCACACTTCTCCAGTTGAGTCAGCCTGGAGATGACCGGGAAGTGTCCGCCGGACCGGTCATTAGGACCGCATCATCATCGCGTTCGTTTTAATTGTCGCCTTTTTAACCGCCAAGCACTGCCTTTCCCAGCTCCCCGATGAAAAGCAGCACCGCCGTGACTCACGAGGCCGGTGGGAGCGCGGGAGCTTCCGAAGGCCGGGTCGGGCCGCGCTGACCGGAGCTTCTGGAGGGAGAGGGGTCCTGGCTTCCAATCAATCAATCAGTCGTATTTATTGAGAGCTTATTATGTGCGGAGCACTGTACTAAGCGCTTGGGAAGTCCAAGTTGACAGCACATAGAGACGGTCCCTACCCAACAGTGGGCTCACAGTCTAGAAGCAGCGTAGAGAAGCAGCGTGGCTCAGTGGAAAGAGCCCGGGTTTTGGAGTCAGAGGTCATGGGTTCGAATCCTGGCTCCACCACAAGTCTGCTGTGTGACCTTGGGCAAGTCACTTAACTTCTCTGAGCCTCAGTTCCCTCATCTGTATAACTGGGGGTTAAGACTGTGAGCCCCACGTGGGACAACTTGATCACATTGTATCCCCCGCAGCGCTTAGAACAGTGCTTTGCACATAGTAAGCACTTAACAAAGGCCATCATCATAGTAAGCGCTTAATAAATGCCATTATTATCAAGCGCTTAGTACAGTGCTCTGCACATAGTAAGCGCTCAATAAATACGATTGATTGATTGATTGATTGATAGAAGCTCCTTTGGCCCCTGAACCCAGGCAGGCTCACCTTTCGGCCCCAGAGACAAGGATGACTTGGGGTAATTATAATAATAATAATAATAATGGCATTTGTTAAGCGCTTACTATGTGCAAAGCACTGTTCTAAGCGCTGGGGAGGATACAAGGTGATCAGGTTGTCCCACGGGGGGCTCACAGTCTTCATCCCCATTTTACAGACGAGGTCACTGAGGTACAGAGAAGTGAAGTGACTTGCCCAAAGTCACCCAGCTGACAAGCGGTGGGGCTGGGATTCGAACCCACGACCTCTGACTCCAAAGCCCGGGCTCTTTCCACTGAGCCACACTGCTTCCCCAGGGGTGGCCCTACCCCCTCCAGCCCCCCCTCCCCATAGAGGGGTCTTTCGGCCCCTCACTCTAATAAAAGTCCCTCTGGGGCGGAGGGGGCGTTGAAGGAAGACACTTCTCATTCATTCATTCATTCAGTCGTATTTATTGAGCGCTTACTGTGTGCAGAGCACTGTACTAAGCGCTTTCTGATGACTTGACACCCGTCCACATGCTTTGTTTTGTCGTCTGTCTCCCCCTCCTAGACTGTGAGCCCGTTGTTGGGTAGGGACCGTCTCTAGATGTTGCCGACTTGTACTTCCCAAGCGTTTAGTACAGTGCTCTGCACACAGTAAGCGCTCAATAAATACGATTGAATGAACGAATGAATGACATCAGCTCCACCACTTATCAGCTGTGTGACTCTGGGCAAGTCACTTCTCTGGGCCTCAGTTCCCTCATCTGTAAAATGGGGATGAAGACTGTGAGCCCCCTGTGGGACAACCTGATGACCCTGCATCTCCTCCAGCGCTTAGGACAGTGCTTGGCACATAGTAAGCGCTCAACAAATACCATCATTTTAGGGCTCACAGTCTTAATCCCCCTTTTGCAGATGAGGTAACTGAGGCACAGAAGTGAAGCAGCGTGGCTTAGTGGAAAGAGCACAGGCTTGGGAGTCAGAGGTCGTGGGTTCTAATCCTGATTCTAATTCCAGCCCTTAAGAACAATGCTTTGCACATAGCGCTTAACAAATACCATCGTTATTATTCCAGCACTTAGAATAATGCTTTGCACATAGAGAAGCAATGTGGCTCAGTGGAAAGAACCCGGGCTTGGGAGTCAGAGGTTGTGGGTTCTAATTCTGACTCTGCCACTTGTCTGCTCTGTGCAAGTCACTTCACTTCTCTGTTTCTCAGTTACCACATCTGTAAAATGGGGATCTAGACCGTGAGCCCCACGTAGGACAGGGACTGTGTCCAACCCAATTTGCTTACATCCATCCCAGCGCTTAGTACAGTGCCTGGCACATAGTAAGTGCTTAACAGCTGTGTGACTTTGGGCATGTTGCTTTGCTCCTCTGGGCCTCAGTTACCTCATCTGGAAAATGGGGATGAAGACCGTGAGCCCCCCCGAGGGACAACCTGATCACCTTATATCTACCCCAGAGCTTAGAAGAGTGCTTGGCACATAGTAAGCGCTTAACACATACCATCATTATTATTCTTTTTATAGTGAGCGCTTAACAAATATCATCATTATTATTCCAGCGCTTAGAACAGTGCTTGGCACATAGTAAGCGCTTAACAAATACCATCATTATTATTCTTTTTATAGTGAGCGCTTAACAAATACCATCATTATTAATCCAGCGCTTAGAACAGTGCTTGGCACATAGTAAGCGCTTAACAAATACCATCATTATTATTCTAGCCCTTAGAAGAGTGCTTGGCACATAATAAGCGCTTAACATTCATTCATTCAATCGTATTTAGTGAGCGCTTATTGTGTGCAGAGCACTGTACTAAGCGCTTGAAAGATACCATCATTATTATTTTTATAGTGAACGCTTAACAGATACCATCATTATTATTCCAGCGCTTAGAAGAGTGCTTGGCCCATAGTAAGCACTTAACAAATACCATCATTATTATTCTTTTTATAGTGAGCGCTTAACAAATACCATCATTATTAATCCAGTGCTTAGAACAGTGCTTGGCACATAGTAAGCGCTTAACAAATACCATCATTATTATTCTAGCCCTTAGAAGTGTGCTTGGCATATAATAAGTGCTTAACATTCATTCATTCAATCGTATTTATTGAGCGCTTATTGTGTGCAGAGCACTGTACTAAGTGCTTGAAAGATACCATCATTATTATTTTTATAGTGAACGCTTAACAGATACCATCATTATTACTCCAGCGCTTAGCAGAGTGCTTGGCCCATAGTAAGCGCTTAACAAATACCATCATTATTATTCTTTTTATAGCGAGTGCTTAACAAATACCATCATTATTAATCCAGCGCTTAGAACAGTGCTTGGCACATAGTAAGCACTTAACAAATACCATCATTATTATTCTTTTTATAGTGAGTGCTTAACAAATGCCATTATTATTCCAGCACTTAGAAGAGTGCTTGGCACATAGTAAGTGCTTAACAAATGCCATCATTATTATTCTTTTTATAGTGAGCGCTTAAATACCGTCATTATTATTCCAGCGCTTAGAAGAGTGCTTGGCACATAATAAGCGCTTAACATTCATTCATTCAATCGTATTTATTGAGCGCTTACTGTGTGCAGAGCACTGTACTAAGCGCTTGAAAGATACCATCATTATTATTTTTATAGTGAACGCTTAACAGATACCATCATTATTATTCCAGCGCTTAGAAGAGTGCTTGGCACATAGTAAGTGCTTAACAAATACCATCATTATTATTCTTTTTATAGCGAGTGCTTAACAAATACCATCATTATTATTCCAGCACTTAGAAGAGTGCTTGGCACATAGTAAGCGCTTAACAAATACCATCATTATTATTCTTTTTATAGTGAGCGCTTAACAAATGCCATTATTATTCCAGTGCTTACAACAGTGCTTGGCACATAGTAAGCGCTTAACAAATGCCATCATTATTATTCTTTTTATACTGAGCGCTTAAATACCGTCATTATTATTCCAGCGCTTAGCAGAGTGCTTGGCACATAGTAAGTGCTTAACAAATACCATCATTATTATTCCTTTTATAGTGAGCGCTTAACAAATACCATCATTATTATTCCAGCGTTTAGAAGAGTGCTTGGCACATATTAAGCGCTTAACAAATGCCATCATTATTATTATTTTTATAGTGAGCGCCTAACAAATGCCGTCATTATTATTCCAGCGCTTAGAAGAGTGCTTGGCACATAGTAAGCGCTTAACAAATACCATCATTATTATTCTTTTTATAGTGAGCGCTTAACAAATACCAACATTATTATTCCAGTGCTTAGAGCAATGCTTTGCACGTAAGCGCTTAAAGACCATCATTATTATCCCAGTGTCTAGAACAATGCTTTGCACATAGTAAGTGCTTAACAATTGCCATCATTGTCATTATAACAATAACTATGTATTTTATCATCATCATCATCATCAATCGTATTTATTGAGCGCTTACTATGTGCACAGCACTGTACTAGGCGCTTGGGAAGTACAAACTGGCAACATCTAGAGACAGTCCCTACCCAACAGTGGGCTCACAGTCTAAAAGGGGGAGATAGAGAACAAAACCAAGCATACTAACAAAATAAAATAAATAGAATAGAAAATAGAATTTTATACAGAATATAATGATTAAGATTAGAGAAGCAGCGTGGCTCAGTGGAAAAGAGCATGGGCTTTGGAGTCAGAGGCCATGGGTTCAAATCCCGGCTCCGCCAGTTGTCAGCTGTGTGACTTTGGGCAAGTCACTTCAATTCTCTGTGCCTCAGTTACCTCATCTGTAAAATGGGGGTTAAGACTGTGAGCCCCCCGTGGGACAACCTGATCACCTTGTAACGTCCCCAGCGTTTAGAACAGTGCTTTGCACATAGTAAGTGCTTAATAAATGCCATTATTATTATCATTAATAATTATATATTTTATATGCAATACAATGTTTATATGATTATTACCATTAATAATGGCTGTTATTGATAGTAGTCATTAATAACAACGATCATAAAAATAATCATTGTTATCGATTGTAACTATCAGTAAGATCATTCATCAGTAACACTAAATATTAATTAATGATTAATATTACCATTAATAATTAACATCAACCAACCATCATTATTGCTAATAATGATTATTATTAATAATGATCGTTATTATTAGTAATGGTCATTATTGGTGATAATTATTGTTATTCATAATCATTATTAACGCTCATCACTATGAGCAACAGTCATCATTAATATTCATCACCGTTATTAATAATCATTATTACTGTCCACCATGATCAGCAATAATCATCACTAATAATGACCGTTACTAATCATTAATAATGATCATTATTATTAATCATAATCATCATTATCAATCATCAGTAATAATCATCAATTATAATCATTATTACTAAGCATCATCAATAATAATTATTAATCATCAATAATAATCATTATTATTAATGATCATCAATAACAATTATTATTAATCATCATCAATACTAATTATTATTAATCATCATCAATAATAATAATTATTAATCATCATCAATAATAATTATTAAACATTAATAACAACCATCATTATTGATAGTCGATTATAATTATCATTAATCATTAACAATAATCGTTATCATTAATAATACCATTATTATTAATAATAACCTGTATTATTGATAATAACCTGTATTATTAATAATAGCCATTATCATCATTAGCCGGCTGGCCTGGGTTTCCTGAGGCGACGCCCCCTGCCACCTCCAAGATGGCGGCCTCCCCCGCCCGTCCTCCCCGCGACCCACTTCCGGTTCCCCACTTCCGGCCGGAGCGCGAGCCCACTTCCGGCGGCGCCCCCCAGCGCTCCCCGGGGACCCGGCGGAAGTTCCGGCGGGGAGGGGAAGGGACGGGGGTGGGAGGGCGGGCGGGGGGCGAGGAGCGCGGGCCCGACCGGCGGACGAAGAGGTGAGTCCCCCCGGGAGGGGACGCGGGGGGCGCGGCGCACGGGTGGCACGTCCCATTTGGGGCCGTGGGCGGGGGGGGGGGGGGGTGCCGGACGGGAGGTCCCATTGTCCGCTGGGGGGCGACAGACCGGATGGGATGTTCCACTGCCCCAAACCCCGGGGGAGGGCTGACCAGTTGGGATGTCCCATTTGCCCGCAGTCCCGGGGGGGGGGGAGAGAGGAGTCCAGATGGGATGGCCCATTGCCCCAAATTCCGCGGGGGGGGGGAGCGACCAGTTGGGATGTCCCATTGTCCCAAACCTCGGGGGGAAGAGAGAGACCAGACGGGATGTCCCATTGTTCCAAGCCCCGGGGGGAAGAGAGGCCAGACGGGATGTCCCATTGTGCCAAACCCCGGGGGAGGGGGTGACCAGTTGGGATTTCCCATTGTCCCAAACCTCGGGGGGAAGAGAGGCCAGCTGGGATGTCCCATCGCCCCAAACCCCGGGGGAGGAGTGACCAGGTGGGACGGCCCATTGTCCCAAAACTCGGGGGGGAGGAGTGATCAGGTGGGACGGCCCATTGTTCCAGACCCCGGGGGAGGGGGATCAGGTGGGATGGCCCATTGCCCCAAAACTCGGGGGGGGGGGGAGAGACCAGACGGGATGGCCCATTGTTCCGAACCCCGGGGGAGGGGGGTGACCAGACGGGATGGCCCATTGCCCCACACCTCTGGGGGGGGAACAGAGACCAGACGGGATGGCCCACTGCCCCCAAACCCCGGGGGGAGGAGTGACCAGATCATCATCGTCATCATCAATCGTGTTTATTGAGCGCTTACTGTGTGCAGAGCACTGGACTAAGCGCTTGGGAAGTCCAGATTGGCAACATCTAGAGACAGTCCCTACCCAGCAGGGGGCTCACAGTCTAAAAGGGGGAGACAGAGAACTAAACCAAACATACTAACAAAATAAAATAAATAGAATAGATAGGTACAAGTAAAATAAATAAATAAATAGAGTAATGGGATGGCCCATTGCCCCAAACCTCGGGGGGAGGAGTGACCCGATGGGGTGACCCATTGCCACAAGGCCCGGGGGGAGGAGAGACCCGGTGGGGCGTCCCACTGCCTGAAATGGGGGGGGGGGAGGAGTGACCAGATGGGGTGTCCCATTGCCTGCAGGCCCAGGGGGGGAGGAGGGACCAGTTGGGATGGCCCATTGCCCCAAATCCCGGGGGGAGGAGTGACCCGATGGGGTGTCCCACTGCCTGAAATGTGGGGGGGGGGGGAGGAGTGACCAGATGGGGTGTCCCATTGCCTGCAGGCCCAGGGGGGAGGAGGGACCAGTTGGGATGGCCCACTGCCCCAAACCTTTGGGGGGAGGATTGACCAGACGGGGTGTCCCACTGTCCCAAACCTTTGGGAGGGAGGAGTGACCAGTTGGGATGTCCCATTGCCCCAAACTTTTGGGAGGAGGAGTGACCAGTTGGGATGTCCAATTCCCCCAAATCTTGGGGGAAGGAAAGACCAGATAGGGTGTCCCACTGTCCCAAACCCCGGGGGGGAGGAGTGACCAGTTGGGATGTCCAATTCCCCCAAATCTTGGGGGAAGGAAAGACCAGATGGGGTGTCCCACTGCCCCAAACCCCGGGGGGAGGAGTGACCAGTTGGGATGTCCAATTCCCCCAAATGCCGGGGGAAGGAAAGACCAGATGGGGTGTCCCATTGCCTGCAGGCCCAGGGGGAGGAGTGACCAGTTTTATGTCCAATTCCCCCAAATCCCGGGGGAAGGAAAGACCAGATGGGGTGTCCCACTGCCCCAAACCCCGGGGGAGGAGTGACCAGTTGGGATGTCCAATGGGGGAGGAAATACCAGATGGGGTGTCCCACTGCCCCAAACCCTGAGGGAGGAGTGACCAGTTGGGATGTCCAATTTCCCCAAATCCCTGGGGAAGGAAAGACCAGATGGGGTGTCCCACTGTCCCAAACCCCGGGGGAGGAGTGACCAGTTGGGATGGCCAATCCCTCCAAATCCCGGGGGAAGGAAAGACCAGATGGGGTGTCCCACTGCCTGAAGGCCCAGGGGGAGGAGTGACCAGTTGGAATGTCCAATCCCCCCAAATCCCGGGGAAGGAAAGACCAGATGGGGTGTCCCACTGCCCCAAACCCCGGGGGAGGAGTGACCAGTTGGGATGTCCAATTCCCCCAAATCCCGGGGGAGGAGTGACCAGTTGGGTTGTCTAATTCCCCCAAACCCCGGGGGAAGGAATGACCAGATGGGGTGTCCCATTGCCTGCAGGCCCAGGGGGAGGAGTGACCAGTTGGGATGTCCAATTTCCCCAAATCCCTGGGGAAGGAAAGACCAGATGGGGTGTCCCACTGTCCCAAACCCCGGGGGAGGAGTGACCAGTTGGGATGGCCAATCCCTCCAAATCCCGGGGGAAGGAAAGACCAGATGGGGTGTCCCACTGCCTGAAGGCCCAGGGGGAGGAGTGACCAGTTGGAATGTCCAATCCCCCCAAATCCCGGGGAAGGAAAGACCAGATGGGGTGTCCCACTGCCCCAAACCCCGGGGGAGGAGTGACCAGTTGGGATGTCCACTTCCCCCAAATCCCGGGGGAGGAGTGACCAGTTGGGTTGTCTAATTCCCCCAAACCCCGGGGGAAGGAATGACCAGATGGGGTGTCCCATTGCCTGCAGGCCCAGGGGGAGGAGTGACCAGTTGGAATGTCCAATCCCCCAAATCCCGGGGGAAGGAAAGACCAGATGGGGTGTCCCACTGCCCCAAACTCTAGGGGAGGAGTGACCAGTTGGGATGTCCAATCCCCCCAAATCCCGGGGGAGGAGTGACCAGTTGGGATGTCCAATTTCCCCAAATCCCAGGGGAAGGAAAGACCGGATGGGGTGTCCCACTGCCCCAAACTCCAGGGGAGGAGTGACCAGTTGGGATGTCCAATTCCCCCAAATCCCGGGGGAAGGAAAGACCAGATGGGGTGTCCCATTGCCTGCAGGCCCAGGGGGAGGAGTGACCAGTTGGAATGTCCATTCCCCCAAATCCCGGGGGAAGGAAAGACCAGATGGGGTGTCCCACTGCCCCAAACCCCGGGGGAGGAGTGACCAGCTGGGATGTCCAATTTCCCCAAATCCCTGGGGAAGGAAAGACCAGATGGGGTGTCCCACTGCCCCAAACCCCAGGGGAAGGAAAGACCAGATGGGGTGTCCAATTCCCCCAAATCCCGGGGGAAGGAAAGACGTGATGGGGTGTCCCACTGCCCCAAACCCTGGGGAGAAGAGAGACCAGTTGGGGTGTCCCATTGTGAAGCCTCCCCGGGGGTCGGGGATGGGGAGTGGGTGGAAACGGGGTGTCCCAGGAGCCGCCATCCGGGGCCCCCCCTCAGCATCCTCAGGGTGGGACCTGATCACCGCCTACTAGGTGCCAGACTCTGTACTAAGCACTGCAGTGGATACCAGCAAGTCGAGTGGGACAAAGTCCCCGTCCCACGTGGGGCTCACCATCCCAACCCCCATTTTATTCATTCGTTCGTTCAGCCGTATTTATTGAGCGCTTAATAATGATGGCATGTATTAAGCTCTTACCATGTGCAAAGCACTGTTTGAAGCGCTGGGGAGGTTACAAGGGATCAGCTTGTCCCACATGGGGCTCGCAGTCTTAATCCCCATTTTACAGATGAGGTGACTGAGGCACCGAGAATAATAATAATAGCATTTATTAAGCGCTTACCATGTGCAAAGCACTGTTCTAAGCGCTGGGGAGGCTACAAGGCGACCAGGTTGTCCCACAGGGGGCTCACAGTCTTCATCCCCATTTTCCAGATGAGGGAACTGAGGCCCAGAGAAGTGAAGTGACTTGCCCAAAGTCACACAGCTGACAAGTGGCAGAGCCGGGATTTGTCTGTTTGTTGCTGAATTGTACTTCCCAAGCGCTTAGTACAGGGCTCTGCACACAGTATGTTCTCGGTAAATACGATGGAATGAAAGACCAGGTAACTGAGGCACAGAGAAGTAAAGTGACTTGCCCAGGGTCACACAGCAGACAGAGCCGAGGAGCCCGCGGAAGCCGGACGGGAAAACCGCAGTCCCCGTTTTGGCGGGAAGAAGACCGGGGCAGAGGTGGAGTCTACTGGGCTCCTCAGGGAATCAGAACCGCTGGCAGCGCTTAGAACAGTGCTCAGCGCTTAATAAATGCCATCATTATTATTATTATTATTATTATTATTATTATTATTATTATTATTATTATTATTATTATTACTGGCCAGGATGGTGAGGAGCTCCGGAAGAGGAAGCGGCTCCTTCCCCTCCTGGAGGGGGGCGGCGGGGAAGGGGAAGCAGGATTTGGGTGAAGAGGCAGGATGCGGGAAAGGAAGAGAGAGGAGGGGGCTCAGAGGCCCAGAGCTGCGGAGGAGAACAGTAATAATAATAATAATAATAATGATGGCATTTATTAAGCGCTTACTATATGCAAAGCACTGTTCTAAGCGCTGGGGAGGTCACAAGGTGATCAGGTTGTCCCACGGGGGGCTCACAGTCTTCATCCCCATTTTACAGATGAGGTCACTGAGGCCCAGAGAAGCGAAGTGATTTGCCCAGAGTCCCTCAGCTGACAATTGGCAGAGCCGGAATAATAATAATAATAATAATAATAATAATAATAATAATAATAATGGCGTTTGTTAAGTGCTTACTATGTGCAGAGCACTGTTCTAAGCGCTGGATTTGAACCCATGACTTCTGACTCCAAAGCCCGGCCTCTTTCCACTGAGCCAGAAGGCCCTTGCACCCTCCTGAGAGGATGAGAGTTGAACTGGCAACTTATTCATTCAATCGTATTTATTGAGCGCTTACTGTGTGCAGAGCACTGGACTAAGCGCTAGGGAAGTCCAAGTCGGCAACATATAGAGACAGTTCCTGCCCAACGGGCTCGCAGTCTTGAAGGGGGAGACAGACAACAAAACAATCAATCAATCAATCAATCAATCGTATTTATTGAGCGCTTACTGTGTGCAGAGCACTGGACTAAGCGCATGGGAAGTCCAAGTTGGCAACACAGAGAGATGGTCCCTACCCAACAGTGGGCTCACAGTCTAGAAGGGGGAGACGCGGACAACAAAACCAAACATACCAACAAAATAAAATAGACTAGATATGTACAAGTAAAATAAATAAATCAATAAATAGAGTAATAAATCTGTACAAACATATCTACATATATCCAGGTGCTGTGGGGAAGGGAAGGAGGTAAGATGGGGATGGAGAGGGGGACGAGGGGGAGAGGAAGGAAGGGGCTCAGTCTGGGAAGGCCTCCTGGAGGAGGTGAGCTCTCAGCAGGGCCTTGAAGGGGGGAAGGCAAAACATGTAGACAGGTGTCAAAATCGTCAGAAGAAATAGAATTAAAGCTAGAGATGCACGTCATCAACAAAATCAAAAGAGTAGTAAATATGTACCAAACGTTTTCCGATGGCTGTTAACACTGTCCAAATATTTCCTAACATAGTGTTGTGATGCCCCAGCCAAGAGGAAAAAGGCTCAATCGTATTTTCAACCCGGTCTTAGAGGTGTCTCTTAAATAGCTGATGCAGAAAGAAATATTTGATACCACCAGCGCCTGAATCTTCCTTGTCCCATGGCAGGGCATTGGAGAATTTCATTGGAGAAAGTTTTGTAGACGACAGATCATCATCGATCGTATTTATTGAGTGCTTACTGTGTGCAGAGCACTGGACTAAGATGGCAGTGCTTTTGCTACCCCCGCTCTAGACTGTGAGCTCGTTGTGGGCAGGGAACGTCACTGTTTTATTGTTTTATTGTACTTTCCCAAGTGCCTAGTACAGTGCTCTGCACACAGTAGGCGCTTAGTAAATACGACTGAAAGAACGGATGAGGGAATCGGAGGATCGGGCGGTTGTGGCCCAGCCAGAGCCACCACCATCCCGGCTCCCAGAGAAGCAGTGTGGCCTTGTGGTTATAGCACGTGGGCCTGGGGGGGTTGAAGGACCTGGGTTCGAATCCCACTTGTCAGCTGTGTGACTTTGGGCAAGTAACTTCACTTCTCTGGGCCTCAGTTCCCTCATCTGGAAAATGGGGATTCATTCATTCAATCATATTTATTGAGCGCTTACTGTGTGCAGAGCACTGGACTAAGCGCTTGGGAAGTCCAAGTGGGCAACATCTAGAGACGGTCCCAACCCAACAACGGGCTCCCAGTCTAGAAGGGGGAGACAGGGAAGAAAACAAAACATATTAACAAAATAAATAGACTAGTAAATATGTACAAGTCACTTCACTTCTCTGGGCCTCAGTTTCCTCATCTGTCAAATGGGGATTCGTTCATTCAATCGGATTTATTGAGCACTTACTGTGTGCAGAGCACTGGACTAAGCTCTTGGGAAGTCCCAAGTCGGCAACATCTAGAGACGGTCCCTACCCAACAGTGGGCTCACAGTCTAGAAGGGGGAGACAGACAACAAAACAAATCCTATTAACAAATTAGTAAATATGTACAAGTCACTTCACTTCTCTGGGCCTCAGTTCCCTCATCTGTCAAATGGGGATTTGTTCATTCAATCGGATTTGTTGAGCACTTACTGTGTGCAGAGCACTGGACTAAGCGCTTGGGAAGTACAAGTTGGCAACATATAGACAGCAAAACAAAACGTGGACAGGTGTCAAGTCGTCAGAATAAGTAGAAATAAAGCTAGATGCACCTCATTAACGAAATAAATAGAATAGTAAATATGTACAAGTAAAATGCATTCATTCATTCATTCAATCGTATTTATTGAGCGCTTACTGTGTTCAGAGCACTAGACTAAGTGCTTGGGAAGTCCAAGTCGGCAACATCTGGAGACGGTCCCTACCCAACAACGGGCTCACAGTCTAGAAGGGGGAGACAGACAACAAAACATATTAACAAAATAAAATGAATAGAATAAATATGTACAAATAAAATAAATAAATAGAGTAATAAATACATACAAATATATACATATATACAGGTGCTGTGGGGAGGGGAAGGAGGTGAGGCGGAGGGATGGAGATGAAGACTGGGAACCCCCTGTGGGACAACCTGTATATATGTATATATGTTTGTACATATTTATTACTCTATTGGTTTTACTTGTACATATTTATTCTATTTATTTTAATTTGAATTTATCAGCTGGGTGACTTTGGGCAAGTCACTGCACTTCTCTGGGCCCCAGTTCCCTCATCTGTCAAATGGGGAGGAAGACTGGGAGCCCCCCATGGGACAACCTGTATTTATGTTTGTACATATTTATTACCCTATTTATTTATTTATTTTACCTGTACATATTTATTCTGTTTATCTTATTTTGAATTTGTCAGCTGTGTGACTTTGGGCAAGTCACTTCACTTCTCTGGGCCTCAGTTCCCTCATCTGTCAGATGGGGAGGAGGACTGGGAGCCCCCCGTGGGACAACCTGTATATATGTTTGTGCGTATTTACTCGTCCATATTTATTCTATTTATTTTATTTTGAATTTGTCAGCTGGGTGACTTTGGGCCAGTCACTTCACTTCTCCGGGCCTCAGTGGCCTCACCTGTAAAATGGGGATGGAGACTGTGAGCCCCCCGTGGGACATCCTGATCACCTTGTAACCTCCCCAGCGCTTAGAACAGAGCTTTGCACATAGTAAGCGCTTAGTAAATGCCATCATTATTATTATTCTTACAGCGCTCTGCGTCCATTAAGCGCTCCCTAAGTACGACCGACCGGCCGGCTGGGAGGAGCGCCGAGCTCCTTTCATTCATTCATTCATTCATTCGTATTTATTGAGCGCTTCCTGTGCGCAGAGCACTGTACTAAGCGCTTGGGAAGTCCAAGTTTGCAACCTGTAGAGCCGGTCCCCCACCCGACGGCGGGCCGACGGTCTAGCCCCCGCACCTCTTCCCCGGCAGGAGCGACGCGGCCGTCCCGCCCGGTGTATGTGCGGTAACAACATGTCTGTCCCCCTTCTCGCCGACGCCGTGACTGTCGCTGGAGCCGAGCGGGAGACGGCAGCGGTAAGAGGGGGCTGGGGGAGACACCCCCCACCCCACCCCGCCACCGCCACCGAGTCACTGGCCTCGGGGATTCTGGGGAAATTGGGAGTCAGGCGGGAGGGTGTCGGGAACGGGGAGAGCCGGATCACTATCCCCTATATAGAATAATAATACTCATTCATTCATTCATTCATTCATTCATTCATTCAATCGTATTTATTGAGCGCTTACTGCGTGCGGAGCACTGGACTAAGCGCTTGGGAAATCCAAGTCGGCAACATAGAGAGACGGTCCCTACCCAACAGCGAGCTCACAGTCTAGAAGAATAGTATAATGATAATAATAGTATCCCCTGTGGGATAATAATAATATTCATTCATTCATTCAGTCGTATTTATTGAGCGCCTACTGCGTGCAGAGCACTGGACTAAGCGCTTGGGAAGTACAAGTCGGCAACTTATAGAGACGGTCCCTACCCCACAGCGGGCTCACAGTCTAGAAGAATAGTATAATGATAATAATAATATCCCCTGTGGGATAATAATAATATTCATTCAATCGTATTTATTGAGCGCTTACTGCGTGCGGACCACTGGACTAAGCGCTTGGGAAGTCCAAGTCGGCAACATAGAAAGACGGTCCCTACCCAACAGGAGGCTCACAGTCTAGAAGAATAGTATAATAATGATAATAATAATAATGTCCCCTGTGGGGTAATAGTAATATTCATTCATTCATTCATTCAATCGTATTGAGCGCTTACTGCGTGCAGAGCACTGGGCTAAGCGCTTGAGAAGTCCAAGTCGGCAAGTTATAGAGAGTCCCTACCCAACAGCGGCCTCACAGTCTAGAAGAATAGTATAATAATAATAATAATAATGATATCCCCTGTGGGATAATAATAATATTCATTCATTCAATCGTATTGAGCGCTTACTGCATGCAGAGCAGTGGACTAAGCGCTTGAGAAGTACAAGTCGGCAACTTATAGAGACGGTCCCCACCCAACAGCGGGCTCACAGTCTAGAAGAATAGTATAATGATAATAATAGTATCCCCTGTGGAATAATAATAATATTCATTCATTCATTCATTCAATCATATTTATTGAGCGCTTACTGTGTGCAGAGCACTGGACTAAGCGCTTGGGAAGTCCAAGTCGGCAACATATAGAGACGGTCCCTACCCAACAGCGGGCTCACAGTCTAGAAGAATATTATAATGATAATAGTGATAGCATTTATTAAGTGCTTACTGTGTGCAAAGCACTGTTCTAAGCGCTGGGGAGGTTAGAGAAGCAGCATGGCTCAGTGGAAAGAGCATGGGCTTGGGAGCCAGAGGTCATGGGTTCAAATCCTGGCTCTGCCAGGTGTCAGCTGTGTGACTTTGGGCAAGTCACTTCGCTTCTCTGGGCCTTAGTTCCCTCATCCGGAAAATGGGGATGAAGACTGTGAGCCCCCCGTGGGACAACCTGATCACCTTGTATCCTCCACAGCGCTTAGCACAGTGCTTTGCACAGAGTAAGTGCTTAATAAATGCCATTATTATTATTATTATTATTAAATCCTGACTCTGCCAGTTGTCAGCTGTGTGACTTTGGGCAAGTCACTTCACTTCTCTGGGCCTCTGTTCGCTCATCTGTAAAATGGGGATGAATCAATCAGTCGTATTTATTGAGCGCTTACTGTGTGCAGAACACTGTACTAAGCACTTGGGAAGTCCAAGTTGGCAACATCTAGAGACAGTCCCTACCCAACAGCGGGCTCACAGTCTAGAAAGGGGAGACAGACAACAAAACCAAACATATTAACGAAATAAAATAAATAGACTAGAGATGTAATGGTAAAATAAATTAATGAAGACTGAGCCCCCCCATGGGACAACCTGATCACCTTGTATCCTCCCCAGCGCTTCGAACGGTGCCTTGCACATAGTAAGCGCTGAACAAATGCCATCATTATAAGGTGATGAGGTTGTCCCACGGGGGGTTCCCAGTCATCAGTCGTATTTATTGAGCGCTTACTGTGTGCAGAGCACTGTACTAAGCGCTTTATCTCCATTTTCATCCCCAAGTCTTCATCCCCGTTTTCCGGATGAGGGAACTGAGGCCCAGGGAGGTGAAGTGACTCGCCCAAAGTCACCCCGCCGGCAGTTGGAACCCGTGACCTCCGGCTCCAAAGCCCGGGCTCTTTCCACTGAGCCACGCTGCTTCTCTGGGATCCGCCCCGAGTGCCGCCTCTCAATCAATCGTATTCATTCATTCATTCGTATTTATTGAGCGCTTCCTGTGTGCAGAGCACTGGACTAAGCGCTTGGGAAGTCCAAGTGGGCAACACAGAGAGACGGTCCCTACCCGACAGTGGGCCCAGCATCCCGTCCCGTGCCCTCCCAGCCTGAATTCTCAGCCCTGAATCTGTTCCTCTCCCCAGGTCATTTTCCTGCACGGACTCGGAGACACGGGGTGAGCGAGCGAGCGAGCGGGAATGAGGTGTCCGGTGGGGAGGGATGCGGAGGGATGCGGAAGGGGACGGAGAAGCCCTTCAGCCGGCCGCTCCTCTCCCTTCTCTCTCCCTCCATTCCTCCCTCCTTCCCTCAGCCACAGCTGGGCCGACGCGCTGTCCTCCATCCGCCTGCCCTACATCAAATACATCTGTCCCCACGCGTGAGTGTCCGAAGGGGCGGGGGGCGGCGGATCGGGGCGAGGGAAAAAATCGCGGGCTGCAGCCGGGGACCACCCCTCTCGCCCTCGCTTCCTCCCTTTCCTTGGTATTTATCATCATCGTCATCATCAGTCGGATTTATTGAGCGCTTACTGTGTGCAGAGCACTGTACTAAGCGCTTGGGAAATACAAGTTGGCAACATAGAGAGACAGTCCCTACCCAACAGCGGGCTCACAGTCTAAAAGCACTTATCGAGCGCTTACCGTGTGCAGGGCACTGTTCTAAGCGCCGGGGAAGTCCAAGCGGGCCGCATCTCGAGGCGGTCCCTACCCAACGGCGGGCTCACGGTCTAGAAGGATGGATGAAGTACCCACTGCATGGGTGGGCTCCCTCCTTTCAGTCAGTCAATCAATCAATCGTATTTATTGAGCGCTTACTGTGTGCAGAGCACTGTACTAAGCGCTTGGGAAGTCCAAGTTGGCAACGTATAGAGACGGTCCCTACCCAACAGCGGGCTCACAGTCTAGAAGGGGGAGATGGAGAACAAAACCAAACATACTAACAAAATAAAATAAATAGATTAGATATGTACAAGTAAGATAAATCATCATCATCATCAATCGTATTTATTGAGCGCTTACTGTGTGCGGAGCACTGTACTAAGCGTTTGGGAAGTACAAGTTGGCAACATATAGAGACAGTCCCTACCCAACAGTGGGCTCACAGTCTAAAATAGATAGATAAATAGATAAAATAGATACAGTAATAAATATGTACAAACATATATACATATATACAGGTGCTGTGGGGGAAGGGAAGGAGGTAAGATGGCGGGGATGGGGGGGTGAGGGGGAGAGGAAGGAAGGGGCTCAGTCTGGGAAGGCCTCCTGGAGGAGGTGGTATTTGTTAAGTGCTTGCTATGTGCCAAGCACTGGGGCAAATACAAGGAAATCAGGTTATAATAATAATAATGACGGCATTTATTAAGCGCTTACTCTGTGTAAAGCACTGTTCTAAGCGCTGGGGAGGTTACAAGGTGATCAGGTTGTCCCACGGGGGGCTCCCAGCCTCCACCCCCATTTTACAGTTGAGGAAACTGAGGCATAGAGAAGTGAAGTGACTTGCCCAAAGTCACACAGCCGACAACCGGCGGAGCCGGGATTGGGACCCACGACCTCCGACTCCAAAGCCCGGGCTCTTCCCGCTGAGCCACGCTGCTTTTGTTGGTTCGGTCGTGTTGATCGAGCGCTTACCGTGTGCCGGGCACTGTTCTAAGCGCGGGGGGAGTCCAAGCGGGCCGCTTCTCGAGGCGGTCCCTACCCAACGGCGGGCTCGCGGTCTAGAAGGATGGATGAAGTACCCAGTGGGTGGGCTACCTCCTTTCTGCCCCCTCCCTGCCGGGGTCACTCACCAAGTCAGCTGGGCCCCTGCCGCCTCGGCCCCCGCTGCCCGCAGCCGCCGCGGGCACCGGCCCCGTCGCCGGGCAACGCAGCAAACACGGGCAACGCGGCAAACACGGGCCGGGCCCCTGGGGTCCTAATCCCGCCCCGCCCTCCCCTCGCCCTTTTCCCTGCAGGGAGGGAAGGGGAATCCCTTGGCTCCGCTTACCTCCCCTTCCCGCCCATCTCTCCGCAGACCTCGCATCCCGGTCACCCTCAACATGAAGATGGTGATGCCCTCCTGGTCAGTGCTCCGGGCGGGGGAGACGGGGGCGGGGGCGCATCATCATCATCATCAGTCGTATTTATTGAGCGCTTACTGTGTGCAGAGCACTGGACTAAGCGCTTGGGAAGTACAAATCGGCAACATATAGAGCCGCCCTCCCTGCCCCCGAGGAGCTTTCGGTCGAGGAGGGAGGCGGGGCGGGTGGATTCGGGCCTCGGCTCCGGGGCTGCGACGGGAGGCCGAGCCCCGCCGCGGGATCTCGTCCGGGCAGGTTCGACCTGATGGGGCTGAGTCCGGATTCCCCGGAGGATGAGGCGGGGATCAAGAAAGCGGCGGAGAACAGTAAGCCGGGCCCGGGTTTGGGAAGCATCCCCACCCCCCGGGCCGTCCCCGCCGTCCGTCCCCCACCTGACCCCCGGCCTCCGGCCTCCGCCCGCCTTCCTCTCTCTCCCCCGCCGCAGTCAAGGCCCTCATCGAGCACGAAGTCAAGAGCGGGATCCCCCCGGATCGCATCGTCCTGGGGGGCTTCTCGCAGGTGAGCGGGGGGGACGGGGGGGGACGGGGGGCCCGGGCGGAGGCGGGGGGCGAGGCGCTAAGGAGTGGTCCCTTGCCTTGGGCGTGTGCCGCAGGGCGGGGCGCTTTCCCTGTACACGGCTCTCACCTGCCCGCACCAGCTGGCCGGCATCGTGGCGCTCAGCTGCTGGCTCCCCCTGCACCGCGCCTTCCCCCAGGTAATCAATCAATCGATCGATCGGTCAGCGAGTCGGGACCGTCGCGGCGCCGGTTCGGCGCTCAGCGGGGGCGGGCCCGCCCCCCCGCCCCGAAGCTCGCTGACCGCGGCCGCCGCGGCGGCGGCGGCGGCGGCTCCCGGCTGCAGGCGGCGGACGGCGGCGTCAACAGGGACATCGCCATCCTGCAGTGCCACGGGGAGCTGGACCCCATGATCCCCGTGCGGTTCGGGGCCCTGACCTCCGAGAAGCTCAAGTCCGTCGTCACCCCGTCCCGGGTCCAGTTCAAAACCTTCCCGGGCGTCATGCACGGCTCCTGCCCGCAGGTCAGCCAACGCCCCCCGCGCCTCCGCCCTCCCCTGCCACCACCGCCCGTCCGGCAGAGTCCCTTCCCCCCAGAACCAGGAATAATAATAATAATAATGATAACGACGGCGTTTATTAAGCGCCTACTAAGCACTGTTCTAAGCGCTGGGGAGATTACGAGGTGATGGGGCTGTCCCACGGTGGGGGGCTCCCGATCTTCATCCCCATTTTGCAGATGAGACAGCTGAGGCCCAGAGAAGTGAAGTGACTTCTTGCCCAAAGTCACACAGCTGACAGTAATAATAATAATGTGGTATTTGTTAAGCGCTTACTATGTGCAAAGCACTGTTCTAAGCCCTGGGGAGGTTACAAGGTGATGAGGTTGTCCCCCGGGGGGCTCCCAGTTTTCATCCCCATTTTACAGGTGGGGGAACTGGGGCCCAGAGAAGTGAAGTGACTTCTTGCCCAAAGTCACACAGCTGACAGTAATAATAATAATGTGGTATTTGTTAAGCGCTTACTATGTGCAAAGCACTGTTCTAAGCGCTGGGGAGGTTACAAGGTGATCAGGTGGTCCCCCGGGGGTCTCCCAGTCTTCATCCCCATTTTACAGGTGGGGGAACTGAGGCCCAGAGAAGTGAAGTGACTTCTTGCCCAAAGTCACACAGCTGACAGTAATAATAATAATAATAATAATGGTGGTATTTGTTAAGTGCTTACTATGTGCAAAGCACCGTTCTAAGCTCTGGGGAGGTTACTAGGTGATGAGGTTGTCCCCCGGGGGCCTCCCAGTCTTCATCCCCATTTTACAGATGGGGAACTGAGGCCCAGAGAAGTGAAGTGACTTGCCCAAAGTCACACAGCTGACAGTAATAATGGTGGTATTTGTTAAGCGCTTAGTATGTGCAAAGCACCGTTCTAAGCGCTGGGGAGGTTACAAGGTGATCAGGTTGTCCCCTGGGGGGCTCACAGTCTTCATCCCCATTTTACAGGTCGGGGAACTGAGGCCCAGAGAAGTGAAGTGACTTGCCCAAAGTCACACAGATGACAGTAATAATAATAATAATAATGGTGGTATTTAAGTGCTTACTATGTGCAAAGCACTGTTCTAAGCGCTGGGGAGATCAGGTTGTCCCACAGTGGGGTTCACGGTCCTCATCCCCAACTGACAGATGAGAGAACTGAGGCCCAGAGAAGTGAAGTGACTTGCCCCAAGTCACACAGCTGAACTGGTGGAGGCAGGATTTGAACCTGTGACCTCTGACTCCAAAGCCCGGGCTCTTTCCACTGAGCCACGCTGCTTCTCTGGTCAGTTGTATTTATTGGGCGCTTACTGTGTGCAGAGCACTGTGCTAAGCGCTTGGGAGAGTGCAATGCCCACAACGAGCTTATAGTCCAGAGGGAGCCCAGATAATTGGTCCCGTCTCCTCCCCTTGAAGCCTGGGCAATGATAATAATAATAACAATAATAATAATAATAATAATGATTACAATGGCATTTATTAAGCGCTTACTATGTGCAAAGCACTGTGCCCCTCTCCCTCCTGCCCCCCACCCAACACCCCTCTGGAACCCAGATAACCGGCCCCCGGGCACCCCCCCGCCTCCGTCCCAGAGTTCAGCTGATGGCACAGTGGATTCATTCATTCAATCGTATTTATTGAGCGCTTACTGTGTGCAGAGCACTGTACTAAGCGCTTGGGAAGTACAAGTCGGCAACATTTAGAGACGGCCCCTCCCCAACAACGGGCTCACAGTCTAGAAGGCTAGACTGTGGATAGAGCCCGGAACTGGGAGTCAGAAGGTCACGGGTTCCAATCCTGGCTCCGCCACCTGTCTGCTCTGTGACCTTGGGTAAGTCACTTCTATTCAGTCGTATTTATTGAGCGCTTACGGTGGGCAGAGCACTGTACTAAGCGCTTGGGAAGTCCAATCAATCAGTCGTATTTATTGAGCACTTACTGTGTGCAGAGCACTGTACTAAGTGCTTGGGAAGTCCAAGTTGGCAGCATATAGAGACAGTCCCTACCCAACAGCGGGCTACTTCTCTACTTCTATTCAGTCGTATTTATTGAGCGCTTACTGTGGGCAGAGCACTGTACTAAGCGCTTGGGAAGTCCAACCAGTCAATCATCAGTCGTATTTATTGAGCGCTTAATGTGGGCCGAGCACTGTACTAAGCGCTTGGGAAGTCCAAGTTGGCAGCATATAGAGACGGTCCCTACCCAACAGCGGGATACTTCTCTGGGCCTCAGTTTCCTCATCTGTAAAATGGAGATCGAGGCTGTGAGCCCCACCTGGGACGGGGATCGCGTCCAGCCCAATTTGCCCGTATCCGCCCTGGCGCTTAGTACAGTGCCCGGCCCACAGTGAGCGATCACCAACCGGCACGGTTGTCGCTGTAACCGTCCCCCAGCCCCCCGGGTAATCAATCAATCAATCGTATTTACTGAGCGCTTACTGTGTGCACAGCACTGTACTAAGCGCTTGGGAAGTACAAGTTGGCAACATAGTCACCTTTTAGACTGTGAGCCCACTGTTGGGTAGGGACCGTCTCGACATGCTGTCAACTTGGACTTCCCAAGCGCTTAGTCCAGTGCTGTGCACACAGTAAGCGCTCAATAAGTACGATTGATTGATTGATTGATCGATTGCTTGTCACCCAGGAGATGGCCGCCGTGAAGGAGTTCATCGAGAAGCTGCTGCCCCGGGTCTAGCGGAAGCCCCCCCCCCCCCCCCCCCCCCCACGGTCACGGGGAGAGGCCGGGGACGGTGGGCACCGTCTCCGCTCTCCGCCCGCCGGAAGCCATGGCAACCAGCCTCCGCCCCGCTCCCCGTCCCGCCCCGTCCCCGGCCCCCTCGGGGGCGGCCCTCGCCGGGGCCTGGGCCGCCAGTCCACTCAGGAAGCAGCACGACCCCCGGACCCGGCCGGCGGCCGGCGGCGGCGGCCTTGCCCTGTCCTCCCCGGGCCGTGGCCGCCGGGCCCCGCTAGCGCACGTCCTGGTGGACCGCCCCTTCCCCTCCCCGCTTCCCGTTTGTCTCCGTCACGATAATCCCGCGTCCTGGTAGCTTTCCAATCGGCCCGCCCCGGGCCCCTCACGACCGTGAATGTGTCCGTCCGCGTCTGGCCCCCGGAGCGGGGCCGCCGGGCCTCTCGCTGCTGCCTCCTCCTCCTCCTCGGAGGGGCCCGGGCCCGCCGCCCCGCTCGCCTCTCCCCCTCCCCTGCCGGCAAGGGGCATCCCCCCCATCCCACCCCACCCCGTCTAGGCCGGGCCCCCTCCGACCGAGGAAACCGGAGCCAACCGGGCGGCCTCGGCCGGCGGGAGAGGGGCCGCGGCAGGAGAGCTTCGACCCCACCGTCCCCCCCGAGGGAGCGGGGAAGGCCCGGGGGAGACGGCCCGCCGGACCCCCGGTCCCCCCACGGGGCCGGGCTGGGGCTCTCTCGTCTTCCCTGCGCGTGGTCCGGCCGTTTTGTGTTCCAGAATCAGATTGGAGAATAAAGGAAGCAGACCTTTCCCCCGCCTCCCCAGGCTGCTCTGTCTTCCCTTCCCCGCGGCGAGGCAGGGGAGGAGAGAGGGGCTGACGCCACCGGGGCACGGTTTCCAGCGTGGAGAAAACGTAAGAAACTTTATTGCCAGCCCCCGTGGAAGGTGTCTGCTGCATCATAAGTTAATCGGGGTTACCCAGCTGCGCTCTGAACGTGGTCCCTGTGTCCCGTCATCCCCGCCCCAGCCTTGTTCCCGTCTTTTGGTCGCTGAGGGGGGGACTGTGGAGTCCCCCCGGCCCCTGGAGTTGGTCCCGCAAGGGGAAGGGGACGGACCCCAGGTGGGAAGAGGGGCAGGGACTGACCCTCCCTGGGGCGACGTGAGGTAGGCGGGTGCCCCCGGAGAAGGAGCGATGGGGTGGGGTGGGATCGAGACAGTCGGGCGGCCCACCGAGGCAGGGGTGACCGCTGCCCGGCGGGTCCCGGGCTACCGGGGGGAAGGAGACGCGGTTGCGCCGCCCTGTTCCTGGCCGGCACCCCCTCAGGCCGTGGCGCTGAAGCCGTGAGGGTTGTTCTTCTGCCAACGCCACAGATCCTCACCTGCGGGGCGAGAAGCGGGTCAGGACCCCCCCGGGCTCCCGCCTGCAGAGCCAGCAGGGCGGCGGCGGCCACTCACACATCTTATCCAGGCCGAAGGCGGCCTTCCAGCCCAGCTCCTCCTCGGCCAGCTTGGGGTCGGCGTAGCAGGCGGCCACGTCGCCGTCCCTCCGGGCCACGACCCTGTAGGGGATCTGGAAGAGAGGGGTCAGGCGGCGGGGGGCGGCCGGGCAGGGGGGCCCCGCCGCCCGGGGAGAGGCGGAGGGAGGGCTCACCGTCTTCCCCGACGCTTTCTCCATCGCCCCGACCATCTGCAGCACCGAGTAGCCGGTGCCCGTGCCCAGGTTATAGACCTGCGGGGACAGAAGCCGCTCAGGAGCCTGTCCCCGTCGCCCCCCGAGTCCGGCCTCCCTCCCCGGTGCCCCCCGACCTTGCAGCCGCAGTTTTCCTTCAGCTTCCCCAGGGCAGCGATGTGACCTTTGGCCAGGTCCACCACGTGGATGTAATCGCGGACGCCTGGCGGGAGAGGGACGAGACGGGGGTCACCCTCCCTCCCGGCCCCCCCGTGCCCCCCGCCGCCCGGAGAGGGGGGCCGCACGCTCCACCTGTCCCGTCCTCCGTGGCGTAGTCGTTGCCGAAGACGCTCAGGATCTCCCGCCGGCCGACGGCCACCTGCGGGGAGGGGCCGGGCCGTGAGGGACGCCCCTCCGCGAAAGCCCCGCTGCCCCCGCACGCCTGCCCCCCGGCCCCCTCACCTGCGAGACGTAGGGCATCAGGTTGTTGGGGATGCCCTGGGGGTCCTCGCCGAGGCGGCCCGACGGGTGGGCCCCGGTGGGGTTGAAGTAACGCAGCAGCACGGCCTGCCAGCCCTGGCGCGGGCGAGGAGGAGGGCGCTGAGGGAGGAAGGGGGCCGCGGGACCCTCCGCCCCCGCCTAGCCGTCCCCCCCGCCCCGCTCACCTCCTCGGCCCGGCACAGGTCCCGGACCATCTCCTCGATGAAGAACTTGGACTTGCCGTAGGGGTTGGTGCAGCCCCCGACGGGGTGGCCCTCGTCCAGCGGGAGGTAGCGGGGGGCCCCGTACACCGTGGCCGAGCTGCTGAAAACCAGCTTCCGCACCCCGTGGGCGCGCATGGTCTGGGGGCCGCGGGGGACGGCGAGTCAGGCCCGACTTCTGCCCGAGGGTCCCCCGGCTCCGTCCGGACCCCCCCCCCCCCCAAAAGCCCCGGCGTGGCCCCCCCACGGGCCCCTCGGCCACCTCCAGCAGCTGGATGGTTCCCGTGAGGTTGACGCGGTAGTAGTCCAGGGGTCTCCGCACCGACTCTCCCACCGCTTTCAGGCCCGCGAAGTGGATCACGGCCGTGAAGTGGTGCTGCGGTGGACGGGGCGGGGGACGGCGTTAGAGGCTCTCCCTGACCCCGGCCGGTTTCCCGGTAATAATAATAATGACGGCATTTATTAAGCACTTACTGTGTGCAGAGCACTGTACTAAGCGCTTGGGAAGTACAAGTTGGCAACATATACAGTCCCTACCCAACAGTGGGCTCACAGTCTAGAAGGCCCAGAGAAGTGACTTGCCCAAAGTCACCCAGCTGACAATTGGTGGAGCCGGGACAATAACAATAATAATGATAATAGCATTTATTAAGTGCTTATTATGTGCAAAGCACTGTTCTAAGTGCTGGGGAGGTTACAGGGTGATCAGGTTGTCCCACAAGGGGCTCACAGTCTTAATCCTCATTTGACAGATGAGGGCACTGAGGCCCAGAGAAGTGACTTGCCCAGAGTCACCCAGCTGACAATTGGAGGAGCCAGGATAATAACAATAATACTAGTAGCATTTATTAAGCGCTTACTATGTGCAAAGCACTGTTTTAAGCGCTGGGGAGGTCCAAGGTGATCAGGTTGTCCCACGGGGGGCTCACGGTCTTAATCCCCATTTTCCAGATGAGGGCACTGAGGCCCAGAGAAGTGACTTGCCCAAAGTCACCCAGCTGACAATTGGTGGAGCCGGGATAATAATAATAATAATAATAGCATTTATTAAGCGCTTACTATGTGCAGAGCACCGTTCTAAGCGCTGGGGAGGTTCCAAGGTGATCGGGGGGCTCACGGTCTTAATCCCCATTTTCCAGATGAGGTCACTGAGGCCCAGAGAAGTGAAGTGACTTACCCAAAGTCACACAGCTGGCTATTGGCGGAGCTGGGATTTGAACCCATGACCTCTGACTCCAAAGCCCGGGCTCTTTCCACCGAGCCACGCTGCTTCTCGGTGCCCTCCCGAGTCACCACCCCAGTCGGGGATTGGGGCGCGGCTGGCACCCGTCCCCGTCCCCGTCCCCCTTACCTTCTCAAAGAGCGCCCGCAGGGCCGCCCCGTCCAGTATGTCCGCTTCCTCGAACTCCACGGTCCTCCCCGTGACCTCCTCCACGCGGCGCAGGCTCTCGGGGACGCCCCCGGCCCCTGCACGGGGAAGACGAAGCCTCCGTGAGGGACCGTCCCCCCCCCGCGACGCGCCCCTTTTGGGGGGGGATTCCGGCCGCCACGGCCCCCCTCACCCCGGATGGCGTTGTGTAAGTTGTCGACGACCACGGGGACGTAGCCCGCCTCCAGCAGCTCCAGCACCGTGTGGCTGCCGATGTAGCCGGCGCCGCCCGTCACCAGGACCTTCTCCTCCGCCATCTCCCCTGGGGATCATTAGTGCTATTATTAGAATGCCGTTTGTTCATTCATTCATTCGTATTGATTGAGCGCTTACTGTGTGCAGAGCACTGGACTAAGTGCTTGGGAAGTCCAAGTCGGCAACATCTAGAGACGGTCCCTACCCAACAGCGGGCTCACAGTCTAGAAGGGGGAGACAGACAACGAAACATATTAACAAAATAAAAGAAATAGAATAGTAAATATGGACAAGTAAAATAGAGTAATAAATATGTACAAACATATACATTCATTCATTCAATCATTTATTGAGCGCTTACTGTGTGCTTAAGCGCTTACTATGTGCAAAGCACTGTTCTAAGCACTGGGGGGGATACAAGGTGATCAGGCTGTCCCGCGTGGGTTGGGTAGGGACCGTCTTTACATGTTGCCAAGTTGTACTTCCCAAGCGCTTAGTACAGTGCTCTGCACACAGTAAGCGCTCAATAAATATGATTGAATGAATGCACACAGTAAGCGCTCAATAAATACAATTGAACGAATGAATGAATGCACACAGTAAGCACTCAATAAATACGGTTGAATGAATGAATGCACACAGTAAGCACTCAATATGATTGAATGAATGCACACAGTAAGCGCTCAATATGAATGAATGAATGCACACTAAGCGCTCAATAAATACGAATGAATGAATGCACACAGCGCTCAATAAATATGATTGAATGAATGAATGCACACAGTAAGCGCTCAATAAGTACGAATGAATGAATGCACACAGTAAGCGCTCAATAAGTACGAATGAATGAATGCACACAGTAAGCGCTCAATAAATATGATTGAATGAATGAATGTACACAGTAAGCGCTCAATAAGTACGAATGAATGAATGCACACAGTAAGCGCTCAATAAATACGATTGAATGAATGAATGTACACAGTAAGCGCTCAATAAATATGATTGAATGAATGCATGCACAGTAAGTGCTCAATAAATACAACTGAATGAATGAATACACACAGCGCTCAATAAATACGGTTGAATGAATGACAGCACACAGTAAGCGCTCAATAAATACGACTGAATGAATGCACACAGTAAGCGCTCAATAAATATGACCGAACGAATGAATGCACACTAAGCACTCAATAAATACAATTGAACGAATGAATGAATGCACACAGTAAGCTTTCAAATACGAATGAATGAATGCACACAGTAAGTGCTCAATAAATACGATTGAATGAATGAATCCCCATTTTACAGATGCCGTAACAGGCTGTGTGACTTTGGGCAAGTCACTTTACTTCTCTGGGCCCCACTTCCCTCATCTGTCAAGTGGGGATGAAGACTAGGAACCCCCTGTGGGACAACCTGATCACCTTGTAACCTCCTCAGCTCTTAGAGCAGCAGCGTGGCTCATTGGAAAGAGCCCGGGCTTTGGAGTCAGAGGTTATGGGTTCAAATCCCGACTGCCAGTTGTCAGCTGTGTGGCTTTGGGCAAGTCACTTCACTTCTCTGGGCCTCAGTTCCCCCATCTGTAAAATGGGGATTAAGACTGTGAGCCCCACGTGGGACAACCTGATCACCTAGTATCCTCCCCAGCGCATAGAACAGTGCTTTGCACGTAGTAAGCGCATAGCAAATGTCATCAGCATTATTATTATTAGGACAGTGCTTTGCACGTAGTAAGCGCTTAACAAATGCCATCATTATTATTATTAGGACAGTGCTTTGCACATAGTAAGTGCTTAACAAATGCCATCATTATTATTATTATTATTATTATTAGGACAGTGCACGTAGTAAGCGCTTAACAAATATCATTATTATTATTATTATTATTAGAACAGTGCTTTGCACATAGTAAGTGCTTAACAACTGTCATTATTCTTAGAACAGTGCTTTGCACGTAGTAAGCGCTTAATAAATATCATTATTATTATTAGAACAGTGCTTTGCACGTAGTAAGTGCTTAACAAATATATTATTATTAGAACAGTGCTTTGCACGTAGTAAGTGCTTAAATGTCATTATTATTATTATTATTAGAACAATGCTTTGCACGTAGTAAGCGCTTAATCAATCACTTGTATTTATTGAGCGCTTACTATGTGCAGAGCACTGTACTAAGCGCTTGAAAATGTCATTTTTATTATTATTAGAACGATGCTTTGCACGTAGTAAGCGCTTAACAAATGTCATTATTATTATTATTATTAGAACAATGCTTTGCACGTAGTAACTGCTTCACAAATGTCATTATTATTATTATTATTATTAGAACAATGCTTTGCACGTATTAAGTGCTTAATAAATGTCATTATTATTATTAGGGCAGTGCTTTGCACGTAGTAAGCGCTTAATAAATATCATTATTATTATTATTAAGCGACTTGGCCAAAGTGGCGGCCCTGCCCGGCTCCTCCCGTGGGATCCGGGGCGAGGCCGCGGGCCGGGGACGTGGCAGCCGCCACGGCCGAGGCGTCCTCGGGGTCCGGCTGCCAACGTCCCCGCCCTGGGCAAACCTCTGGCAGTGGGCTGGACGGTTGGGGGGTGTTGGGGGAAGCGGGGACACCACAGACACTGAGGCCTTTCATTCCCGGCCGGCCGCTCCGCTCTGCCAGGCCGCACGGCACCGCACTGGGAGCGCCTTGTCAGCAAGGAATGTGTCCGTCTGTTGTGCTAACGTCCTCTCCCAAGCGCTTAGTACAGTGCTCTGAACACAGGAATAATAATAATGGCATTTATTATGCGCTTACTACGTGCAAAGCACTGGTGGGGGGGGGGGGGGATACAATAATAATGGAGCCCACTGTTGGGTAGGGACCGTCTCTATATGTTGCCAACTTGTACTTCCCTAGCGCTCTGCACACAGTAAGCGCTCAATAAATACGACTGAATGGATGAATAATGGCATTTATTAAGCGCTTACTATGTGCGAAGCACTGGGGGGGATACAACAATAATAATAACGTTAGCCCACTGTTGGGTAGGGACCGTCTCTATATGTTGCCAACTTGTACTTCCCTAGCGCTCTGCACACAGTAAGCGCTCAATAAATACGACTGAATGGATGAATAATGGTATTTATTAAGCGCTTACTATGTGCGAAGCACTGGGGGGGATACAACAATAATAATAACGTTAGCCCACTGTTGGGTAGGGACCGTCTCTATATGTTGCCAACTTGTACTTCCCTAGCGCTCTGCACACAGTAAGCGCTCAATAAATACGACTGAATGGATGAATAATGGCATTTATTAAGCGTTTACTATGTGCGAAGCACTGGGGGGGATACAATAATAATAATAATGGAGCCCACTGTTGGGTAGGGACCGTCTCTATGTGTTGCCAACTTGTACTTCCCTAGCGCTCTGCATACAGTAAGCGCTCAATAAATACGATTGAATGAATGAATAATGGCATTTATTAAGCGCTTACTATGTGCGAAGCACTGGGGGGGATACAACAATAATAATGTTAGCCCACTGTTGGGTAGGGACCGTCTCTATATGTTGCCAACTTGTACTTCCCTAGCGCTCTGCACACAGTAAGCGCTCAATAAATACGACTGAATGAATGAATAATGGCATTTATTAAGCGCTTACTATGTGCGAAGCACTGGGGGGGATACAATAATAATAATAATGGAGCCCACTGTTGGGTAGGAACCGTCTCTATATGTTGCCAACTTGTACTTCCCTAGCGCTCTGCATACAGTAAAGCACTCAATAAATACGATTGAATGAATGAATAATGGCATTTATTAAGCGCTTACTACGTGCAAAGCACTGGGGGATAAAATAATAATAATGACATTTATTACGCACTTACTATGTGCAAAGCACTGGGGGGGATACAATAATAATAATGGAGCCCACTGTTGGGTAGGGACCGTCTCTATATGTTGCCAACTTGTACTTCCCTAGTGCTCTGCATACAGTCAGCACTCAATAAATACGATTGAATGAATGATGACATTTATTACGTGCTTACTATGTGCAAAGCACTGGGGGGGATACAATAATAATAATGGAGCCCACTGTTGGGTAGGGACAGTCTCTATGTGTTGCCAACTTGTACTTCCCTAGCGCTCTGCACACAGAATGCGCTCAATAAATACGATTGAATGAATGAATAATGGCATTTATTAAGCACTTACTATGTGCAAAGCACTGGGGGGATACAATAATAATAATAATAGCATTTATTATGCGCTTACTATGTGCTAAGCACTGGGGGGATATAATAATAATAATGGCATTTATTAAGCGCTTACTATGTGCAAAGCACTGTTCTAAGCACTGGGGAGGTTACAAGGTGATCAGGCTGTCCCATGGGGGGCTCACAGTCTTAATCCCCATTTTACAGATGAGGGAACTGAGGCCCAGAGACGTTAAGTAATAATAATAATGACGGCATTTATTAAGCCCTTACTATGTGCAGAGCGCTGTTCTAAGCGCTGGGGAGGTTACAAGGTGATCAGGTTGTCCCACAGGGGGCTCACAGTCTTCATCCCCATTTTACAGATGAGGGAACTGAGGCACAGAGAAGTGAAGTGACTTGCCCAAAGTCACACAGCTGACAACTGGTGGAGCCGGGATTGGAACCCACGACCTTTGACTCCAAATAATAATAATGGCATTTATTAAGCGCTTACTATGTGAAAAGCACTGTTCTAAGCGCCAGGGCTCTTTCCACTGAGCCACACTGCTTCTCTCTGCCGGGACCTGTGCCCCCCACTGACCCCGGGCGGGCCCCCCGACCCCAGCCCCCCAGCAACCCTCCGTTTCATTCATTCAATCATATTTATTGAGCGCTTACTGTGTGCAGAGCACTGGACTAAGCGCTTGGGAGAGGACAATTCTGTCTTCCCCGTCTAGACCGTGAGCCCGCCGTTGGGTAGGGACCGTCTCTATCTGTTGCCAACTTGGACTTCCCAAGCGCCTAGTCCAGTGCTCTGCACACAGTAAGCGCCCAATAAATACGATTGAGTGAATGATTGACCAAAGAGAGACAATCCCTGCTCACGACAGTGACTTCATTCATTCAATCGTATTTATTGAGCGCTTACTGTGTGCAGAGCACTGGACTAAGCGCTCGGGAAGTCCAAGTTGACTTGCTTAAGGTCATGCGGTAGTGTTTTGGCCCTGGCGGGGTGAGGATGGATGGATGGGGGGGTTCGTGGGGTCCCCAGGAATGAATGAATGGATGGATGGATGGATGGATGAATGAATGAATGAATGAATGAATGAATGAATGAATGACCAGGCCAGGCTGGACTTTGCTTCTGTCTCCAAGAGGCCCTCACCCCAGCCCAATCAATCAAGCATATTTATTGAGCGCTTACTGTGTGCAGAGCACTGTACTAAGCGCTTGGGAAGCCCAAGTTGGCAACATATAGAGACGGTCCCTATCCATCCATCCAATCGTATTTATTGAGCGCTTACTGTGTGCAGACCACTGTACTAAGCGCTTGGGAAGTCCAAGTTGGCAACATGTAGAGACGGTCCCTACCCAATAATGGGCTCACAGTCTAGAAGGGGGAGACAGAGAACAAAACCAAACATATGAACAGAATAAAATAAATAGAATAGACATGTACAAGTAAAATAAATAAATAAAGAGTAATAAATATGTACAAGCCCAGCCACCTTGGGAAGCAGAGTGGCCTAGTGGTTAGAGCCCGGCCTTGGGACTCAGAGGTCGTGGGTTCTAATCCCGCCTCCGCCACTTGTCCGCTGGGTGACTTTGGGCAAGTCGCTTCACTTCTCTGGGCCTCAGTTCCCTCATCTGGAAATAATAATAATAATAATAATGATGGCATTTATTAAGCGCTTACTAGGAGCACTGTTCTAAGCGCTGGGGGGATACAAGGTGATCAGGTTGTCCCACGGGGGGCTCACAGTCAATCCCCATTTTACAGATGAGGGAACTGAGGCCCAGAGAAGTGAAGTGACTTGGAAAATGGGGATGAAGACTGTGAGCCCCCCGTGAGACAACCGGATCAACTTGTAACCTCACCCAGCGCTTAGAACAGTGCTTGGCACACAGTAAGCGCTTAACAAATGCCATCATTATTATTACTGTACCCTCCCCAGCGCCTAGAACAGTGCTTGGCATATAGTAAGCGCTTAATAAATGCCGTCATTATTATTATTACTTAACTTCTTTGGGCCTCAGTTCCCTCGTCTGTAAAATGGAGATGAAGACTGTGAGCCCCCCGTGGGACAACCTGATCACCTTGTAACCTCCCCAGCGCTTAGAACAGTGCTTGGCACATAGTAAGCGCTTAACAAATACCACCATTATTATTATTGTCAGCAGGGTGACTTTGGGCAAGTCACTTCACTTCTCCGGGCCTCACTCGTCTCATCTGTAAAATGGGGATGAAGACTATGACCCCCCGTGGGACCACCTGATCACCTTGTAACCTCCCCAGCGATTAGAACAGTGCTTGGCACATAGTAAGCGCTTAACAAATACCACCATTATTATTATTATTATTGTTATTATTGTCAGCAGGGTGACTTTGGGCAAGTCACTTCACTTCTCCGGGCCTCACTCGTCTCATCTGTAAAATGGGGATGAAGACCGTGAGCCCCCCGTGGGATCCCCGCTCCGCCACGTGTCTGCTGTGTGACCTTGGGCAAGTCACTCAACTTCTCTGGGCCTCAGTTCCCTCATCTGTAAAATGGGGATGAAGACTGGGAGCCCCGCATGGGACAACCTCATCACCTTGTATCCTCCCCAGCGCTTAGAACAGTGCTTTGCACATAGTAAGCGCTTAACAAATGCCATCATCATCATCACCTTGCAACCTCCCCGGCGCTTAGAACAGTGCTTTGGCACGTAGTAAGCGCTTCACAAATACCATTATTATCATTATTATTGTCAGCTGTGTGACTTTGGACGAGTCACTTCACTTCTCTGGGCCAAATGCCACCATCATTATTATTTTATTGCCAGCTGTGTGACTTTGGACGAGTCACTTCACTTCTCTGGGCCAAATGCCACCACCATTATTATTTTATTGCCAGCTGTGTGACTTGTGGGCAAGTCACTTTCCCTTCTCCGGGCCTCACTTGCCTCATCTGCCAAATGGGGATGAAGACTGGGAGCCCCCCGTGGGACCACCTGGTCACCTTGTCACCTCCCCGGCGCTTAGAACAGTGCTTGGCACGTAGTAAGCGCTTAACAATACCATCATGATGATGATGATTATTATTATTGTCACCTCCCCAGCGCTTAGACCAGTGCTCTGCGCACAGGGAGCGCTCAATTCATTCATTCATTCGTATTTAATCAATCAATCGCATTTATTGAGCGCTTACTGTGTGCAAGGCACTGTACTAAGCGCTTAGGAAGTCCAAGTTGGCAACATCTAGAGACAGTCCCTACCCAACAGTGGGCTCACAGAGCGCTTCCTGTGCACTAAGCTAAATAGGAATGAATGAATGGTGCTTACTGAGCGTTTCCTGCGCGCAGAACCCTGTGCTAAACGCTGCGCCCGCGGCCCGGTACCTGATGTCCGTCCGTCCATCCGTCCGTCGGTCCTTAGGCTGGAGGGTTTCCAGGGTGCGGCCCCTTTAAGAGCCAGGCCACGCCCCCAGCGGTCACGTGCCATCCTCGGGTCACGTGCCCCGCCCGGCCCCATGGAAACGTGTCACTAGGGCGCGGGCTACGGCGCCGCGCGAAGGACAAACCCCTCACAGCGCGGCCGCCCAACGGACGCAGGACCGTACCATTCCTGAGGAGCGGCGGGGGGGGTGTGTGAGACGACAATAGAGCAATCCATTTCCGAACCTGGGGGGAGCCTGAGCGCCATAATCATTCATTCATTCATTCCTTCAGTCGTTATTTACTGAGCGCTTACTGTGTGCAGAGCACTGGACTAAGCGCTTGGGAAGTACAAGTTGGTAATAATAATATTCTGTATATACCCTGTATATACGTACACATATCCTGTATATATGTTTATATGTTTTTTATTTTATTTTATTTTATTTATTTTTATTTTATTTTATTTGTACATATCTATTCTATTTATTTTATTTTGTTAGTATGTTTGGTTTTGTCTGCCCCTTTTAGACTGTGAGCCCACTGCTGGGTAGGGACTGTCTCTATATGTTGCCAATTTGTACTTCCCAAGCGCTTAGTACAGTGCTCTGCACATAGTAAGCGCTCAATAAATACGATTGATGATGATGATGATATGTATATATGTATATATTTATTACTCTATTTATTTTACTTATTACTCTATTTATTTATTTATTTTACTTGTACATATCTATTCTATTTATTTTATTTTGTTAGTATGTTTGGTTTTGTTCTCTGTCTCCCTCTTTCAGACTGTGAGCCCACTGTTGGGTAGGGACTGTCTCTAGATGTTGCCAATTTGTACTTCCCAAGCGCTTAGTACAGTGCTCTGCACATAGTAAGCTCTCAATAAATACGATTGATGATGATGATATGTCTGTACATATTTATTACTCTATTTATTTATTTTACTTGTACACATCTATTCTATTTATTTTATTTTGCTAATATGCTTGGTTTTGTTCTCTGTCTCCCCCTTTTAGACTGTGAGCCCACTGTTGGGTAGGGACCGTCTCTATGTGTTGCCAACTTGGACTTCCCAAGCGCTTAGTCCAGTGTTCTGCACACAGTAAGTGCTCAATAAATACGATTGATGATGATGATGACGGCTTTTATTAAGTGCTTACTACGCGCCAAGCACTGTTCTAAGCGCTGGGGAGGTGACAAGGTGATCAGGTGGTCCCACGGGGTGGGGCTCACAGTCCTCATCCCCTTTTGGCAGATTCATTCATTCATTCATTCAATCGTATTTATTGAGCGCTTACTGTGTGCAGAGCACTGGACTAAGCGCTTGGGAAGTCCAAGTTGGCAACATATAGAGATGGTCCCTACCCTACAGTGGGCTCACAGTCTAGAAGAGGTAATTGAGGTAATTGAGGCCCAGAGAATAATAAAGATGGCACTGGGGAGGTTCCAAGGTGATCAGGTTGTCCCACGGGGGGCTCACAGTCTTCATCCCCATTTTACAGATGAGGTCACTGAGGCACAGAGAATAAAAAGATGGCACTGGGGAGGTGACAAGGTGATCAGGTTATCCCACGGGGGGCTCACAGTCTTCATCCCCATTTGACAGATGAGGTCATTGAGGCACAGAGAATAAAAAGATGGCACTGGGGAGGTTACAAGGTGATCAGGTTGTCCCACGGGGGCTCACAATCTTCATCCCCATTTGACAGATGAGGTAATTGAGGCCCAGAGAATAATAATGACGGCATTTATTAAGCGCTTACTATGTGCCAAGCACTGTTCTAAGCGCTGGGGAGGTTCCAAGGTGATCAGGTTGTTCCACGTGGGGCCCACGGTCTCAATTCCCATTTTCCAGATGAGGGAACTGAGGCCCAGAGAAGTGAAGCGACTTGCCCCAAGTCACAAGGTGGCGGAGCCGGGATTAGAACTCATAACCTCTGACTCCCAAGCCTGGGCTCCTTCCACAAAGCCATGCTGCTTCTCTATGGGAGAAGCTTGGAATGTACCGTTCCGGCTCACACCCCAATATTGACATTATTATTATTATTATTACTATTATTATTGTTATCAGGCACCTTCGAGTTGTTTCCGATTCACAGCGACTCTATGGATATATTTTCTCCCAGGACATCCTGCCTTTTGGCATAATCCGTAACCTCGCTAACGATTCTCTAGAAGCAGCGTGGCTCAGTGGAAAGAGCCCGGGCTTTGGAGTCAGAGGTCATGAGTTCAAATCCCGGCTCTGCCAACGGTCAGCTGGGTGACTTGGGGCAAGTCACTTCACTTCTCTGGGCCTCAGTTACCTCATCTGGAAAATGGGAATTAAGACTGTGAGCCTCCTGTGGGACAAACTGATCACCTTGTTACCTCCCTAGAGCTTAGAACAGCGCTTTGCACATAGTAAGCGCTTAACAAATGCCATTATTATTATTATTCCATTACCGTTGCTATGATTTCTCCGCCTCTTTCATGTTTTCCCTGGACTTTTCCTAGCATTAGTGACTTCTCCAGAGAATTAGTCCTCCTGATGATGGATGAAGGGGGATAGCCTCCCCCTTTTAGACTGTGAGCCCACTGTTGGGTAGGGACCGTCTCTATATGTTGCCAACTTTTACTTCCCAAGCGCTTAGTACAGTGCTCTGCACACAGTAAGTGCTCAATAAGTACAATTGATTGATTGATTGATTTATGCGTCCAAAATATGCTGATCTAAATCGAGTCATTTGGCCTCCCAAAGGCCCACTTTGGCTGAATTTGCTCCCAAACCCATTTATTTGTTCATCATGACACACCTTGGCCGTATCAGCTCTGGTCCTGCCGGGGGAAGATGACGTCAAGAAGGGTGAGTTTGCCTCTGGGGTTGAGTGGGGCTGAATAATTATAATAATCGCGATATTTGTTAAATGCTTACGACACTCCAAGCTAAGCCGCTGACGTAGTTGGAAAGAGCCCGGATTTGGAGTCAGAGGTCATGGGTTCAAATCCCAGCACCGCCAATTGTCAGCTGTGTGACTTGGGGCGAGTCACTTCACTTCTCTGGGCCTCAGTTACCTCATCTGGAAAATGGGAATTAAGACTGTGAGCCCCCTGTGGGACCACCTGATCACCTTGTTACCTCCCCAGCGCTTAGAACAGTGATTTGCACATAGTAAGCACTTAACAAATGCCATCATCATTATTATTATTCCATTACCGTTGTTACGGTTTCGCCACCTCTTTCATGTTTTCCCTGGACTTTTCCCAGTATTAGTGACTTAGAAGCAGCATGGCTCAGTGGAAAAGAGCCCGGGCTTTGGAGTCAGAGGTCATGGGTTCAAGTCCCGGCTCTGCCACTTGTCAGCTGTGTGACTTTGGGTCACTTCACTTCTCTGTGCCTCAGTTGCTTCATCTGTAAAATGGGGTTTAAGACTGTGAGCCCCCCCGTGGGACAACCTGATCACCTTGTAACCTCCCCAGTGCTTAGAACAGTGCTTTGCACATAGTTAAGTGCTTACACTTAACAAATGCCATCATTATTATTATTATTATTATTATTCTCCAGAGAATTACTCCTCCTGATGCGTCCAAAATATGCTGATCTAAATCGAGCCATTTGGCCTCCCAAAGGCCACTTTGGCTGAATTTGCTCCAAAACCCATTTATTTGTTCATCATGACACACCTGGCCTACCTGCCTACCTGCCCAGGTGTCTCCCAGCCATCAGCGGGGCTGTCGGGGACTGTGGCGGCATTGGGCCAGAACCATAATAATAATGTAATTTGTTAAGCGCTTACTATATGCAATTGTTCTAAGCACTAGGGAAGATACAAGGTGATCAGATCGTCCCACGGGGGGCTCACCGTCTCCATCCCCCTTTTACAGAGGAGGGAACTGAGGCACGGAGAAGTGACTTGCCCGAGGTCGCACAGCCGACAATTGGCAGAGCCGGGATTTGAATCAGTGCTCTGCACACAGTAAGCGCTCAATAAATACAACTTATTGATAAAACCATGACCCCTAACTCCCAAGCCCGGGCTCTTTCCATTGAGAGGCGGCCCCCTGGCTCTCAAGCCCTCCAGGGCAGAAGCTGGGCAGAGAGCCCGCTGCCACCCATTCCCTTCAAGGCCCTGCTTCCCTTCAAGGCCCTGCTGAGAGCTCACCTCCTCCAGGAGGCCTTCCCAGACTGAGCCCCTCCCTTCCTCTCCCCCTCGTCCCCCTCTCCATCCCCCCCATCTTACCTCCTTCCCTTCCCCACAGCACCTGTATATATGTAGATATGTTTGTACAGATTTATTACTCTATTTTATTTGTACCTATCTATTCTATTTATTTTATTTTGTTAGTATGTTTGGTTTTGTTCTCTGTCTCCCCCTTTTAGACTGTGAGCCCACTGTTGGGTAGGGACTGTCTCTAGATGTTGCCAATTTGTACTTCCCAAGCGCTTAGTACAGTGCTGTGCACATAGTAAGCGCTCAATAAATACGATTGATGATGATGATGATGATTCCCTGTGCAGTTTCGAGGCGGCAGACTTTTGCTCTCCACTGTTGACTTCCTTTTCCCCCATCCTCCCCGCCACTCCTTGGACTTCCCAAGCGCTTAGTCCAGTGCTCTGCACACAGTAAGCGCTCAATAAATACGATTGATTGATTGACTGACTGGAGACCAAAGCGATGCTCTATCCCGTTCCCACCCCCTTTTCCAGAAGCGGCCCGCAGCATCCTCGAGCTTTACGGGGCGCATACTCACCGCTCCCCAATCCCAGAAATTAGGGGGGCATTGTGGGCAAGTCTGCTTTCCCCACACTTGCACTGCTTCTCTCGTCCCCGGTAAGTCGGGCGAAGTGGCAGCTGTCCCTCCCTTCAAGGCCCTACTGAGAGCTCACCTCCTCCAGGAGGCCTTCCCAGACTGAGCCCCTTCCTTCCTCTCCCCCTCATGCCCCTCTCCATCCCCCCATCCTACCTCCTTCCCTTCCCCACAGCACCTGTATATATGTATATACGTTTGTACAGATTTATTACACTATTTTATTTGTGCCTATCTATTCTATTTATTTTATTTTGTTAGTATGTTTGGTTTTGTTCTCCGTCTCCCCCTCTTAGACTGTGAGCCCACTGTTGGGTAGGGACCGTCTCTAAATGTTGCCAACTTGGACTTCCCAAGCGCTTAGTCCAGTGCTCTGCACACAGTAAGCGCTCAATAAATACGATTGATGATGATGGCAGGGAGCAGAAGAGCCCTCCCCAGCCCTCCCTATCCCGGGGAGGAAACTCTCCGAGTCGCCGGCCAGGGCCAGAGAAGAAACAGCGGCAAGAGCTTCCTGAGGTTCGTCTTCATCCCAGCTTTAATTACATTGACTGGAAAATGGAATCCGACCCATAACGCCGCCTCCGTCATGCGGTAGTTGGGAAGAGCGTGGGTGAGGAGCCCGGCCTCATCCGCGGCTAAAGTGGCACAGGTCTTCGTGGGCACGGCTGCCCTCCCTCCTCCCGCCCGGGGTGGCTGCTGCCCGCTGGATGACTGGAAGCCCAGCGGGCAGGGGGGTGGAGAGACTGGCGCTCCGGTGGGCCGGTGCCCCTAATTCTCCAATCCTCCCCCGCCCCGGCTCCTTTGGGGGCCTCCCAACAGGGGCAACTTCAAGTTTCAGGGCCTTACGCCCCATTTCCAACTATATGTTGCCAACTTGGACTTCCCAAGCGCTTAGTACAGTGCTCCGCACACGGTAAGCGCTCAATAAATACGATTGATTGATTGATTGATTGATTTCCCTGCCCCTTTCCAGGGGCCGACCTCTCCGTCCGCGCCCCCCGGGCCGGGACCCCCCCCGGGCTCACAGCTTGCAGGAAGCCTGGGCCACCTTGGAGTTGGTTCTGCGGTTCAGGGCCCGGCAGATGAAGGCCCCCGCTTCCATCAGCTTCTGCAGGTTCACGCCCTGGGGGAGGACGGGATAAATAATTATAATAATAATAATAACGGCATTTATTAAGCGCTTATTATGCGCAAAGCACACTGTTCTAATGGCTGAACCTGCCACCCAGCTCGGTGCCCGCGGGGAATCATCATCCTCATCACCATCAGTCGTATTTATTGAGCGCTTACTATGTGCAGAGCACTGTACTAAGCGCTTGGGAAGTACAAATTGGCAACATAGAGAGACGGTCCCTACCCAACAGTGGGCTCACAGTCTAAAAGGGGGAAACAGAGAACAAAACCAAACACACTAACGAAATGAAATAAATAGAATAGATATGTACAAGTAAGATAAATAAATAGGGGAATGCGGGTAGCGCGGCCGGCTTCGGTCGGTTCCGGGGTTCTCCCCCTTTTAGACTGTGAGCCCACTGTTGGGTAGGGACTGTCTCTATGTGTTGCCAATTTGTACTTCCCAAGCACTTAGTACAGTGCTCTGCACATAGTAAGCGCTCAATAAATACAATTGATTGATTGACTGATTGATTCCGCCGGCAGCAGCGGGAGGGATTGGGAGGGGCGGCCTTACCGTTTGGACGCCCAGCCCGTGCAGCATGTAGACGAGGTCCTCGGTGGCCACGTTCCCTGACGCGCCCTGGGCGTACGGGCAACCCCCGAGACCGGCGACTGAGGAGTCCACCACTTTCACCCCCATCTGGAAGCCAAGGGACCGTGAGGTCGGGGCCGGGGGGCGGCCTTTTCTTTTTTTATGGGATCCGTTAGGCGCTTACCACGCGTCAGGCACTGCTCTAAGCGCTGGGGTGGATCCAAGCTAATCAGGGAGGACGCCGTCCCTGTCCCGCATGGGGCTCACGTGGCTCAGTGGAAAGAGCCCGGGCTTTGGAGTCGGAGGTCTTGGGTTCAAATCCCGGCCCCGCCACTTGTCAGCTGGGTGACTTTGGGCAAGGCACTTCACTGGGCCTCAGTTCCCTCATCTGGAAAATGGGGATGAAGACCGTGAGCCCCCCGTGGGACAGCCTGATTACCTTGTATCCGCCCCAGCGCTTAGAACAGTGCTTTGCACATAGTAAGTGCTTAACAAATACCAACATTATTATTATTATTATCCCCATTTTACAGATGAAGGAAGCGTTTGGTACGGTTGCTCTGCGCACAGTAAGCTCTCAATAAATACGACTGAATGAAGGGGCTGAGGCACAGAGAAGTGACTTACCCCAGGTCAGATACCAGACTAGTAGCAGATGCAGGATTAGAACCCAGATCCTTCTGACTCCCAAGCCTGGGCTCTAACCACTAGGCCACACCCGCCCAGTGAGTATTCTCAGTTCAGCTCCTCCCTCTTAATTTTTTTTAATGGTATTTGTTTCATTCATTCAATCATTTATTGAGCGCTTCCTGTGTGCAGAGCACTGTAATAATAATAATAATGGCATTTATTAAGCACTTACTATGTGCAAACCACTGTACTAAGCGCTTGGGAAGTACAACAACATACGACTGAATGAATGAATGAATTTATGAAAGTACAAGTTGGCAACATTTGTTAAGCGCTTACTATGGGTAGGGACCGTCTCTATATGTTGCCAACTTGTACTTCCCAAGCGCTTAGTACAGTGCTCTGCACACAGTAAGCGCTCAATAAATACAATTGAATGAATGAATGTGTCATGCATTGTACTAAGCACTGGGGTGGGCACTTCCCAAGCGCTTAGTACAGTGCTCTGTACACAGTAAGCGCTCAATAAATACGATTGAATGAATGACACAAGTTAATCAGGCTGGATACAGCCCATAGCCCATATCCATATTAGAGAAGCAGTGTGGCTCAGTGGAAAGAGCCCGGGCTTTGGAGTCGGAGGTCATGGGTTCAAATCCCGGCTCCGCCACTTGTCAGCTGGGTGACTTTGGGCAAGTCACTTCTCTGGGCCTCCGTTGCCTCATCTGTAAAATGGGGATGGAGATTGTGAGCCCCGTTTGGGACACTGGCCTGTGTCCAACCCTATTTGTTTGAATCTAGCCCTGCGCTTAGTACAGTGCCCGGCACATAGTGAGCACTTAGGTACCGTAATAATAATAATAATTATTATTAAGTCACTTCACTTCTCTGCGCCTCAGTTACCTCTTCTGGAAAATGGGGATTAAGACCGAGTCCTAGGTGGGGCGGAGACTGTGTCCACCCTGATTAGACTGCGAGCCCGCTGTTGGGTAGGGACCGTCTCTCTAGGTTGCCAACTTGGACTTCCCAAGCACCCAGTAAGCGCTCAATAAATACGACTGAATGAATGAATCATCATCAATCGTATTTATTGAGCGCTTACTGTGTGCAGAGCACTGCACTAAGCGCTTGGGAAGTACAAATTGGCAACATATAGAGACGGTCCCTACCCAACAGTGGGTGAATGAATGAATGATTAGCGTGCATCTACTTTAGCGCTTCGTACAGTGCCCGGGCACATAAGAAGCGCTTAACAAACGGGATTAAAAGAAAGCAAAACACAGAACTCGGGGCCCTCCCGCCCCGCCCGACCGCGGCTACCTGCAGAGCCATCAGGACGTTGGCGAGGGCTTGCCCGTACGTGTCGTGACAGTGAACGGCCAGGGCCTCGCCGGGCACCTCGCCCAGCACGGCCGACAGCATGTCCTTCATGCCCCCCGGGGTGCCCACGCCGATGGTGTCGCCGAGCGAGATCTCGTAGCAGCCCATCGAGTACATCTTCTTGGAGACCTGGGGGGCGGGCACGGCGGGCGCCCGCGGCCTCGTGAGCCCCGGGAACCCCGGCGGAGGGACGGTCGGGGCCCGCGGACGGAAGACGGCCGGGTTCGGCAGGGACGGCGGTGCCCAGCTCCCTCAGCCGGACGCCCGGTGCCCCTCGGGGGTGGGGGAGACGCTCACCTCCGCTACCTTGGCCGGTGCCACCTTCCCTTGGTACGGGCAGCCGAGGACACAGGACACATACCTGCGGGGACACGCGGGCAGCGGAGATGGACGAGGCCGGCCGGTGGGCCACGGTGGCATCCAGCACACTCCCCTTGGGACACTGGCAACTCAGGGAGGAGAGCCCCCTCCCCTCCCCCTGCCGCACCCACGGAGCCTGGTGCCCTGCACACGGTAAGCGCTCAATAAATACGACTGAATGGAGCCCCTGCTCCACTCACCGGATGAGACAATCTCCCCCCTCATTCATTCAATTGTACTGAGCGCTTACTGTGTGCAGAGCACTGTACCAAGCGCTTGGGAAGTACAAGTTGGCAACCGTCTCTATATGTTGCCAACCTGTACTTCCCAAGCGCTTGGTACAGTGCTCTGCACACAGTAAGCGCTCAATAAATACGACTGAATGAATGAATGAATGAATATAGAGACGGTCCCTACCCAACAGTGGGCTCACAGTCTAGAAGGGGGAGACAGAGAACAAAACATATTAACAAAATAAAATAAATAGAATATGTATAAAGACAGCAATAAATATAACAAAATAAAATAAATAGAATATGTATAAAGATAGCAATAAATACGTACAAACATATATACAGGTGCTGTGGGGAGGGGAAGGAGGTAAGGCGGGGGGGAAGGGGGAGAGGAAGGAGGGGGCTCAGTCTGGGAAGGCGTATTTATTCATTCATTCATTCATTCAATCGTATTTATTGAGCGCTTACAGCGTGCAGAGCACTGGACTAAGCGCTTGGGAAGTCCTAGGTGGCAACATCTAGAGACGGTCCCTACCCAACAACGGGCTCACAGTCTAGAAGGCTCCCCCTCCCCCAGGAGGGGCACGAACTAGTCTCCCGCTGCCTGTGGGGCCGGGGAGAGCCCACCCTGTGGCAGGATTAGCACCCAGACCCCTAGGCCCGGGCCGGGGCCACTCACCCCCGGACGGGAACACCAGCCCCCTTGGCCGCGGTCAGGACCTCCCCGAACCGCTGCAGGCTCTCGTCGATGCTGCAGTTGATGTTCTTCTTGGAGAACGGCTCGGAGGCGGCGCCGAAGATGGACACCTCCGTGGCCCCGGCGGCCAACTGACGACAACCGGACATTTCCATCGGGAGGGTCACGGGGGCCCGTCCCCTTCCTCCCCCCGACCCCGCCAGCGGCGTCCCGGGCTAACGGAGAAGCCCGGTGGGCTCGTGGGAAGAATCTGGGCCCAGGAGTCATGGGACCTGGAGAATCAATCAATCAATCGTATTTATTGAGCGCTTACTGTGTGCAGAGCACTGGACTGTACAAGCTGGCAACATAGAGAGACGGTCCCTACCCAACAGTGGGCTCACAGTCTAGAAGGGGGAGGGTCTAGAAAGGGGAGGCAAGCGTGGCTCAGTGGAAAGAGCCCGGGCTTTGGAGTCGGGGTCATGGGTTCAAATCCCAGCTCCACCACTGTCAGCTGGGTGACTCTGGGCAAGTCACTTCACTTCTCTGGGCCTCAGTGACCTCATCTGTCCACTGGGGATGAAGACTGTGAACCCCCTGTGGGACAACCCGATCACCTTGTAACCTCCCCAGCGCTTAGAACAGCGCTTAACAAATATCATCATTATTAGTATTAGTATTATTCTAACCCCGGCTCTGCCAAATGCTTCCCGTCTGACCTCGGGAGGGTCGCTTTTCTGGGCCACAGTTTCACCAACTGTGAAATGGGGATTCATTCATTCATTCAATTGCATTTATTGAGCGCTTACTGTGTGCAGAGCACTGGACTAAGCACTTGGGAAGTCCAAGTTGGCAACATCTAGAGACAGTCCCTACCAAACAGTGGGCTTACAGTCTAGAAGGGGGAGACAGGCAACAAAACAAAACATATTAACAAAATAAAATAAATAGAATATGTACAAGTAAAATACAGTAGTAAATACATACAAACATATATATATATATATATATATATATATTCATTCAATCATATTTATTGAGCGCTTACTGCGTGCAGAGCACTGTACTAAGCGCTTGGGAAGTCCAAGTTGGCAACATCTAGAGACGGTCCCCACCCAACAGCAGGCTCACAGTCTAGAAGGGGGAGACAGACAACAAAACATATTAACAAAATAAAATAAATAGAATATGGACAAGTAAAATAGAGTAGTAAATACGTACAAACATATATATATATATATATGAATATATATATATATATGAATATTCATTCATTTATTCAATCGTACTTATTGAGCGCTTACTGTGTGCAGAGCACTGCACTAAGCACTTGGGAAGTCCAAGCTGGCAACATAGAGAGACGGTCCCTACCCAACAGCGGGCTCACAGTCTAGAAGGGGGAGACAGACAACAAAACATATTAACAAAATAAAATAAATAGAATATGTACAAGTAAAATAGAGTAGTAAATACAAACATATATATATATATATATTCATTCATTCAATCATATTTATTGAGCGCTTACTGCGTGTAGAGCACTGTACTAAGCGCTTGGGAAGTCCAAGTTGGCAACACATAGAGACGGTCCCTACCCAACAGTGGGCTCACAGTCTAGAAGGGGGAAACAGAGAACACAACAAAACATATTAACAAAATAAAATAAATAGAATATATACAAATAGAGAAATACATACAAACATACATATATAGATATATACACATATGTACACACACACACACACACACACACACACACAGATTCGATACCCGTTTTCATTCCTGCTTAGACTGAGCCCCGTTTGGGACCCGGACAGTGTCCGACCTGATTTATGGTCAGGTCTTACCTCCTTCCCTTCCCCACAGCACCTGTATATATGTATATATGTTTGTACAGATTTATTACTCTATTTATTTATTTTACTTGTACCTATCTATTCTATTTATTTTATTTTGTTACTATGTTTGGTTTTGTTCTCTGTCTCCCCCTTTTAGACTGTGAGCCCACTGCTGGGTAGGGACCGTCTCTATATGTTGCCAACTTGGACTTCCCAAGCGCTTAGTACAGTGCTCTGCACACAGTAAGCGCTCAATAAATAGGATTGATTGATTGGTGTCTCTGGCCCAACGCTTGGCACCTAGGAAGGGCTTAACGAAGACGGCAATTATTACGGATTACGACCCGTCCCAGGCGGGCGGGGGCCTGTGTAGCCCTGGATTTTATCCTGCTTCTCAGATGGGTGCTGAATTTGGGCGGGGGGTGGCGGGGGGCGGTCCAGACGAGGTCACTGGTTTGGGAGCCGGGGGCTGCTGCGGATATCGTAGGGACCGTCTCTATATGTTGCCAATTTGTACTTCCCAAGCGCTTAGTACAGTGCTCTGCACACAGTAAGCGCTCAATAAATACGATTGATGATGATGATATCGTGTCCCCCCGCCCCCGGTCAGCATCCCCCCGGCCCCGGCTCACCGCGGCTTCGAATCCCTTAAGGTTGGGCGTCAGGACCGGATAGGCGACGCCAGGCGAGCGCCGGATTCCCTGCAGGACTTGGACGTGATCCGCCATCTGCGGGAGCCGAGGGGGGAACTTCAGAGGGCATCCTTCCCCCCTGCCTCCCACCTCCCCCTCGTCCCCCACCTCCTTGCAACCAGGGACCCCCGGGAAGCAGAGGGAGGAACATCAAATCAGTCAGTCGACTGTATTAATTGAGCGCTTACTGTGTGCAGAGCACTGGAAGAGTACAATAGAACAGACCCCTTCCCCGCCCGCAACGAGCTTAGAGTCTAGAGCTGTATCTATCCCAGTGCGTAATACAGCGCTCGGCACGTAGTAAGTGTATTTACTATTCTATTTATCTATTTATTCTGTACCCTCCCGGTGCTCCCCCGACAACAGGCGCTCAGTAAATGCCTGTGAACGACTGACCGAACCCCGCCACCCCGCAAACCCCGGGCTCCCCCGGGGCAGGGGCGGGCCCTTGGCGGCCGGGTTCACCTGCGGGACCCACTTGGGGGACACGAAGCTGGTGGCTTCGATGACCGGGAGGCCGGCGTCCGACAGCATGTCGATCAGCTGGATCTTCACCGGCGTCGGGACAACCCCCTGAAAGGCACAGGAGGGACCGCGGACATCAGGGGGTGGGAGACCGGCCCCCTCCCCGTGATCATCCCTTCCCCTCCCCACAGCACCTGCATATACGTTTGTACAGATTTATTACTCTATTTATTTATTTACTCCCCCTTCGACACTGTGAGCCCACTGTTGGGTAGGGACCGTCTCTATATGTTGCCAACTTGTACTTCCCAAGCGCCTAGTACAGTGCTCTGCACACAGTAAGCGCTCAGTACGATTGAATGAATGAATTTTACTTGTACATATTTACTATTCTATTTATTTTGTTAATGAGGTGTATCTAGCTTTATTTCTATTTATTCTGACGACTTGACACCTGCCCACATGTTTTGTTTTGTTGTCTGTCTCCCCCTTCTAGACTGGGAGCCCATTGTTGGGTAGGGACCCTCTGTATGTGTTGCCAACTTGTACTTCCCAAGCGCTTAGTACAGTGCTCTGCACACAGTAAGCGCTCAATAAATACGATTGAATGAATGAATGAATGACCACGTTTTGTTTTGTTGTCTGTCTCCCCCCTTCTAGACTGTGAGCCCATTGTTGGGTAGGGACCGTCTCTGTATGTTGCCAACTTGTACTTCCCAAGTGCTTAGTCCAGTGCTGTGCACACAGTAAACGCTCAATAAATACGATTGAATGAATGAATGAATATGTTGCCAACTTGTACTTCCCAAGCGCTTAGCACAGTGCTCTGCACACAGATAGCGCTCAATAAATAGGATTGAATGAATGAATGAATCTCTCCCACCCAACGACTCCCCACTTGGACCCCCTTTTTTTTTTTAATGGTATTTGTTAAGCGCTTACTCTGTGCCGGGCACTGTACTAAGTGCTGGGGTAGAAACAAGCTAATCAGGTTGGACCCAGTCCACGTCCAATCTGGGGCTCACAGTCTTCATCCCCATTTTCACGGATGAGGGAACTGAGGCCCAGAGAAGTGAAGTGACTTCCCCGAGGTCGCACAGCAGACAGCTGGGTGACTTTGGGCAAGTCACTTCACTTCTCTGGGCCTCAGTTCCCTCATCTTTTTATTATTATTACAATTAAGTAGCGGAGGTGGGATTAGAACCCAGGTCTTTCAGACTCCCAGGCCTGTACTCATTCATTCATTCATTCAAATTTATTGAGCGCTTACTGTGTGCAGAGCACTGTACTAAGCGTTTGGGAAGTACAACTTGGCAACATATAGAGATGGTCCCTACCCAACAGTGGGCTCACACTCAAGAAGGGGGAGACAGATAACAAAACAAAACATATTAACAGAATAAAATAAATAGAATACGTACAGATAAAATAAATAGAGTAATAAATACATAGAGGCATATATACAGGTGATATACATATATACAGGTATATACATAGTAAGCGCTTAACAAATACTATTATTATTATTAAGTAGCGGAGGCGGTATTAGAACCCAGGTCCTTCAGACTCCCAGGCCTGTACTCATTCATTCATTCAATCGTATTTATTGAGTGCTTACTGTGTGTAGAGCACTGTACTAAGCACTTAGGAAGTACAAGTTGGCAACATCTAGAGACGGTCCCTACCCAACAGTGGGCTCACAGTCTAGAAGGGGGAGACAGAGAACAACACAAAACATATTAACAAAATAAAATAGAATAAATATGTACAGATAAATAGGAATAATAAATACGTAGAGACATATATACAGGTGATATTATATATATATATGTACAGGTACATACATAGTAAGCGCTTAACAAATACTGTTATTATTATTATTATTGTTATTAAGTAGCGGAGGTGGGATTAGAACCCAGGTCCTTCAGATTCCCGGGCCTGTACGCTACATGCTAGGCGAAGTTATGTCTCAATGTTTGACCTTTTTCCAACCCTCCCGCCCCCCTCCAGAGTCAGGTGCTTCCATGAGTCCGGGAAGAGGTGAGCTTTTCCCAACGCAGCCCCTCCCCCAGAGTCCCGGCTGGGAGGACCTAACAGGGAATTCCGTTCAGCAACAAACACACAGGGCTACCTGTACATAATAATAGCATTTATTAAGCACTTACTATGTGCAAAGCACTGTTCTAAGTGCTGGGGAGGTTACAAGGCAATCAGGTTGTCCCACGGGGGGCTCACAGTCTTAATCCCCATTTTACAGAGGAGGTAACTGAGGCCCAGAGAAGCGAAGTGACTTGCCCAAAGTCACACAGCTGACAATTGGCAGAGCTGGGATTTGAACCCACGACCCCTGACTCCAAAGCCCGGGCTCTTTCCACTGAGCCACGCTGCAGGACTTTTCGCCACGGCCCCCGGGGGTAGCACGAATCTCGGGGAAAGGGCAGGAGTGCTTCCCAAGCGCTTAGTACAGTGCTCTGCACACAGTAAGCGCTCAATAAATACGATTAAATGAACGAGTTGGGCCAAAACCCCGGGGTGTGCTTGGGACTTTGGGTTGGGAGATTTGGAAGCACGTGCGTTGGGAGAGGCCCGCATTCCCCGGGAGCATGCTCCAAGTTCCAGACCCAAAACAGTGCTAAGCGCTTAGTACAGTGCTCGGCATACAGTAGGCAGCGTGGCTCAGTGGAAAGAGCACGGGCTTTGGAGTCAGAGGTCATGGGTTCAAATCCCGGCTCCGCCACTCGTCAGCTGTGTGATTTTGGGCAAGTCACTTAACTTCTCTGGGCCTCAGCTGTAAAATGGGGATTAAGACTGTGAGCCCCACACTGGACAACCTGATCACCTTGTAAATTCCCCAGCGCTTAGAACAGTGCACTGCACATAGTAAGCGCTTAATAAATGCCATTATTATTATTAAGCGCTCCATAAATCATCATAATCAATCGTATTTACTGAGCGCTTACTGTGTGCAGAGCACCGTACTAAGCGCTGACTGAATGAATGAACATGACGAAACTGTGTGAACTGGAAAATGGGCTTCTGCAGAGCCTGGAAATGCAAACTGGTAATAATCCTGGGGCAGGGAGGTGGAGTGGGGATGGGGGCAAACTAGTAATATTCCTGGGGTAGGGAATGGGGCCGGGGGCAGTAAGAAACCCCAGCTAGTTGATCTGGCATACTGACAGAGTGGAGGCTCCTTGGGGGCAGGGACAATGTCACTTTTTTGTCTGCACTTCCCAAACACCCAGTACAGTGCACCAGGAAACTGCAGAGGGCAAGTCAGACATAATCATAATATTTAACTATGGGCCAAACACCGTGCTAAACATTGGGATAGGTGCACGACATTCCCATCGGATGTCATCCCCGTCCCACGAGGGTCTCACAGCCTGAGGGGGAAGGAGAGGTTTCTCTACTCCGTTGGGCAGATGAGGAAACTGAGGCCCAGAGAGGTTAAGGTACCTGCCCCAGGTCAGCCAGCGGGCCGGGGGAAGAGCCGGGTATTTCGGTTCCCGGCTTCTCCCGACGTGGACACGCACCTTTTCGTTCTGCAGCCCGTCCCGGGGTCCGACCTCGACGACCTTCACCCGCTTCGGGAAGCCCTCGGCCACGGCGGAGCTAAGCTGGACGGGGAGAGAAGACGAGGAGGAGAGGAAGGAGCCGACCGCCAGCCCCAGATCGCCGGGAAACAGGTGGGAGAAGGGAAGGGAAGCAGGCTTGCGAGTCAGGAGGACCCGGGTTCGAATCCCCACACTGCCACTTGTCCGCTGTGTGACCTTGGCAAGTCACTTCACTTCTCTGGGCCTCAGATTTCTCATCTGTAAACTGGGGGTTAAGACTGTGAGCCCACTGTTGGGTAGGGACCATCTCTATATGTTGCCAACTTGTACTTCCCAAGCGCTTAGCACAGTGCTGTGCACACAGTAAGCGCTCAATAAATACGATTGAATGAACGAATGAATGCGGGACAGGGGTCGGGTCCAACTTGGATCACCTTGAATCTACCCCAGCGCTTAGAACAGTGCTTGACAAATAGTAAGCGCTTAATAAATACCATCATTATTATTATTATTATGACTGGCTCACGATGGAGGGAAAGTGTTACCACATCTGAAACGGTCATTTTGCCACCCACTGGGCTACAAAGAGGGTCTCTGGTAGTCCAGGCCCACTGCCCCCACACCCACTGAGGCACAGGGGTGGGAGGAGGCTAATGATCTTCACCTTGGGCTTCACCGCCCCAGCTCCCAGCCCCAGCCCCAACAATATCTCTCTACCATATGGAAGTGTCTCCCCACGCCCCGCCACCCCCCAGCTGCTGGAATTTAATGGCTGTGGGGGGGATGGGGGTATTTATTCCTCCTACCCCGGGAGTGGGGTTGGGGGGGGCAGGGAGTGGGGAGTTTAGCTCTGGCCTTCTTACTCTGTCTTTGCTCTTTATCTCTTTCACTCTGTCTCTGTTCTGTCACTGTCTCTGTACTGCCTCTATCTCTGTCTCTGCTCACTTTGTCTCTATCTGTTATCTCTGCTCTTTATCTCTTTCACTGTCTCTGCTCTCTCCCTCTGTGCTCACTATCTCTCTTACTCTATTATCTCTCTCACTTTGTCTCTGCTCTATCTCTCTCACTCTCTGCCTTTCTCTGTCTCTGCTCACTCTCCATCTCTGTCTCCTGCCTCGCACTCTGTCTGCCTTACTCTGTCTCTGCTCTCTCTGGGTCTATCTCTGTGTCTCTCTGGATCGATCTCTGTGTCTCTCACTCTGTCTCTGCTCTGTGTCTCACTCTGTCTCTGCTCCCTGCGTCTGTCTCTCACTCTCTCTGCTCCTCCCTGTCTCTGCTCCGTGTCTCCCTCTGCCCGTGTCTCTCACTCTGTCTCTGCTCTGTGTCTCCGTCTGTTCTCTTTGTGTCTCTCACTGTCTCTGCACCTCCCTCTCTGTTCTCTGTGTCTCTCACTCTGTCTCTGCTCTGTGTCTGTCTCTGGTCTCTCCGTCTCTACTCTGTGTCTCCCTCTGTCTCTGCTCTCTGTGTCTCCGTCTCTAACCTGTGTCTCCCTTTGTCTCCGCTCTGTGTCTCCCCCTCTCTCTGCCTCTCACTCTGTCTCTACTCTGTGTCTCTCCCTGTCTCTGCTCTCTCTGTGTCTCCCTGTCTCTGCCTCTGTGTCTCTCCCTGTCTCTGTGTCTCTCACTCTGTCTCTGCTCTCTGTGTCTCTCCCTCTGTCTCTGCTCTCTGTGTCTCTCACTGTCTCCGCCTCTACTGGCAGCGTGGCTCAGTGGAAAGAGCCCGGGCTTTGGAGTCGGAGGTCGTGGGTTCAAATCCCGGCTCCGCCAATTGCCAGCTGGGTGACTTCGGTCAAGTCACTTCACCTCTCTGGGCCTCAGTTCCCTCATCTGGAAAATGGGGATGAAGACTGTGGGCCCCCCGTGGGACAACCTGATCGCCTTGTAAACTCCCCAGCGCTTAGAACAGTGCTTGGCACTTAGTAAGCGCTTAATAAATGCCATCATTACCATTATTATTATTACTCTCTGCGTCTCCCTCTGTCTCTGCTCTCTCTGTCTCTCCCTTTCTGTTCTCTCTGTGTCTCTCCCCGTCTCTGTCTCTGCTGTCTGTGTCTCTGTGGTGTCCCTGTCTGTCTCCCAGAGGGGCACTTACGGCCCGGAAGGAGGAGGAGGAGGAGGAGGATGAGGAAGAGAAGGCTGCTGCGGCCGAGGCCCCCGCCAACCTCCACGCCAGGCCCGCCCCGCCCGGCCCCATCTTGCTCTCCTTCTCGGACATCAACTCTCCTCACACTCGCCCCTCCCCCACCGCCTCAGAGTCACGTGACTCCAGGCCCCGCCCCAATTGGCCCCGCCTCAGAGTCACGTGACGCCAGCCCCGCCCCCACCGCCTCAGAGCCGCGTGACTCCATCCCCTCCCCCTCATCAGAGTCACGTGACGCCAGGCCCCGCCCCGACTGACCCTCGCCTCAGAGTCACGTGACGTCAGCCCCTCCCCCACCGCCTCAGAGCCGCGTGACGCCCGCCCCGCCCCGATTGGCCCCCGCCTCAGAGTCACGTAACGACAGCCCCTCCCCCACCGCCGCAGAGTCAAGGCCCCGCCCCGATTGGCTCCGCCTCAGAGTCACGTGACGCCAGCCCCTCCCCTCCCCGCCGCCTTAGAGTCACGTGATGCCAGCCACCGCCCCGATTGGCCTCCGCCTCAGAGCCACGTGATGCCAGCCCCTCCCCTTCGATTGGCCCCCGCCTCAGAGTCACGTGATGCCAGCCCCTCCCCCACCGCCTTAGAGTCAAGGCCTCGCCCCGATTGGCCCCGCCTCAGAGCCACGTGACGCCATCCCCTCCCCCCCGACTTCCCTCAGGGCCACGTGACGCCAGCCCCTCCCGCAGATTGGCCCCGCCTCAGAATCACGCGACGCCAGACCCCGCCCCCTATTGGCCACCGCCTCAGCTTCACGTGTCCCCAGGTCCCGCCCCCTCGCCGCCTCAGCATCACGTGGCGGCCTCCCGGAGAGGTGGGGGAGGGGCCTGGCGGGCGGTGACGTCAGGGAGCGGGACCATAATCATTCATTCATTCAATCGTATTTATTGAGCGCTTACTGTGTGCAGAGCACTGGACTAAGCGCTTGGGAAGTACAAGTTGGGTAATAATAATAATAATAATGATGGCATTTGTTAAGCGCTTACTATGTGCGAAGCACTGTTCTAAGCGCTGGGGCAGATACAAGGTGATCAGGTTGTCCCACGTTGGGGCTCACAGTCTTAATCCCCATTTTACAGATGAGGTGACTGAGGCCCAGAGAACCCCTCCCCACAGCACATGTATATATGTTTATACGAATTTATTACTCTATTTTATTTGTGCATATTTATTCTATTTATTTTATTTTGTTAATATGTTTAGTTTTGTTCTCCGTCTCCCTCTTCTAGACTGTAAGCCCGCTGTTGGGTAGGGACCATCTCTATAGGTTGCCAACTTGGACTTCCCAAGCACTTAGTACAGTGGTCTGCACACAGTAAGCGCTCAATAAATACGATTGAATTGAATGAATGAATGAAGTGACTTGCCCAAGGTCACACAGCTGACAAGTGGCGGTGCTGGGATTCGAACCCATGACCTCTGACTCCAAAGCCCGGGCTCTTTCCATTGAGCCACGCTGCTTTTTACCTCTACTGTGAGCCCCATGCGGGACAGGAACTCTGTCCGACCTAATTAATTTGCACCTACCCCAGTGCTTAGAACAGTTCATTCATTCATTCATTCATATTTATTGAGCACTTACTGTGTGCAGAGCACTGTACTAAGCGCTTGGGAAGTACAAGTTGGCAACATCTAGAGACGGTCCCTACCCAACAGTGGGCTCACAGTCTAGAAGGGGGAGACAGACAACAAAACAAAACATATTAACAAAATAAAATAAATAGAATAAATATGTACAAATAATAGTAATAAATATGCACAAACATATATACATATATAAACAGTGTTTGACATATAGTATTTCAAATACCGGGGGAAAAGAAAACAGTACGGGAGACAAATACCATTAGGTAGTAGACCCTTAGGAATACACCACGGAAGAGAAAGACTTGGATCCTTCCCCAGGGAGTTCTCAGGCTCAACTTTCTTCCAGCATCAATTAAAATGATTATTTTTAATCCCTTTGGGTCAAATGTCCTAGTTTTCCTCTCCTTATGGACTCAAAGAGGCTCTAAATCCCATTTTGCAGGAGTGCGACTTTAAACTGAAAACCCCCTTTGGGTGTCCCCTGCTGAGCTTTTTGTGGTTTGGGAAGAAACTAAAAGCCCTTTTCTCTCTCCCTTTCTCTTCTACAACCCCCACCCCAACCTGATTATACTGGATCTACCCCAGCACTTAGTACAGTGCTTGGCACACGGTAAGTACTTAATACAACTAGCATTATTATTTTGTTATTAATAATGAAATGTAAAATTCAAGGGGCTCCGGCCTACCCCAACGGAGTTTCAAACTGAGTCTGAATGGGAATCGCAGACGCTACAGCACCGGAGGATCTTGTGTGTGTTTGTGGCGGGCAAGGGGAAGGAAGGAATATGGGAATTTGGGACATGTTGGGAATGAGTGGTTGAGAAGCCAGAACGTCAGGCATATTTGGCATGAGCTAATTCGCCACCGTCAACCAAAAAACCAAGACGCCGACAACCTTTTTTCCAAAAAAAAAGCTTCATTTCTCATACCGATGATTGAAAACATATTGTACATGAAAATCTAAGCACAGTGCACAGTCATTTATTGAATGCATTTTAAGTGATTTTATTAAGATATTGGAATGAGTACCTCCCCCCGCCCTCAAATAAGCCCGACAATGTAAACAAAGGCAACATCCCTTGTCCCCTCGGGTCAGCTGAATCTCCCAGGGTTCACAAACCAGTTCAGAGATTGTCGACTGGTGAGAAGCAGCTGGCATTAGCCGGGTCCAGCTCCCGTCGGACGGTGCCGGGGCTCGCGTGACTCGTTAATCGTCCGTGGCCCCGTTTCTTCCGGCTCATCCCGCGCTCCCTTCCCAAGTGAAAATGCTACCAGGGTGTCTATTCCCGTCGGACAGGCCGGAGCCGGCAGGACTGAACTTTTCGGAGGTCCCACCTCGAGGAACCAGAAGATGCAAGACCCCCCCGATCTGTACTTTCCTTTGTATCTCTGCAGGGTCTGGGAATGGTAAACGCCGGTTTTGCCCTTCACGGCCCACGGGACGGAATTTCCGGACCCTCCCGGCTTCATTTTGCGGCAGGAGGAGATCAGGGTCCGAGCGGACGTTCCTTTGGACGGGGTTGGGGTCTTTCGGGAGAAACCTTCGACTCCCGACATTCCCGGGGGTCTGGTCCTCTCCGGCCTCCGCCTGCTCTCCTTGCCCGTTTTGGCGCCCGCCGAGAAGGGGAACGGAAAAGCCGCCAAGTCGTCGTTCAGGCCCGGCCGCGAGGGCTTCCTCGTGGAGGGAGAAGGGTCTTTGGGGTGTGTTCCGTTCCTTTGGGTTAAAATCCGTCAGAAAATGCCCATTCCGGGTAGGAGGGGATGGAGGTGATTTATTTCAATTTCCCTTCGATTTGACTCTTGGGCGGCAGAGAGGTAGAGAGGCCCGCCTCTCCTTTTCCACGCTAAGTTTTGGTGCTCATCTCACTCCTTCCAGCTTGACGGTCCAGGCAAACTCCGTGGGCAGCGCTGAAGGGGGAACCACGGGCAGGGAGACCCGGAGACCCGAGGCCTCCTCCCACTTCACCTGCCCCGAGAATCCCAACAGGGACACCTGCGGGAGGCAAACGGGCGGCCTGACGGATCCGTGGGCTACCGGCCCCCGGGACCCGGCGGCCACGCTGGTGGCTGCCAGGCTGCAGAGCTCCTCGAGGGTAGGGACCGTAACCCACGCTCATTTGGACTCCTCATTCACTCCATCGTATTTATTGAGCGCTTACTGTGTGCACAGCACTGGACTAAGCGCTTGGGAGGGGACAACAGAACAATAAACAGACCCATTCCCTGCCCGAGCGGCGAGTTTACGGCCTAGAAGGGGAGAGAAACGAGGAGGGGAAATGAAGAAAGGGAGGAAGGCAGGGCGACGCAGAAGGGAGTGGGAGACTGAATGAATAAATGAATGAATGAATGTTGCCAGCTTGTACTTCCCAAGCGCTTAGTACAGTGCTCTTGCTCACAGTAAGCGCTCAATAAATACGATTGAATGAATGAAGATTTAGTACTCTATTTTACTTGTATATGTTTATTCTATTTATTTTATTTTGTTAATATGTTTTGTTGTCTGTCTCCCCCTTCTAGACTGTGAGCCTGCTATTGGGTGGGGACCGTCTCTAGATGTTGCCAACTTGGACTTCCCAAGTGCTTACTACAGTGCTCTGCACACAGTAAGCACTCAATAAATACGATTGAATGAATGAATATTTAGTACACTACCTGTACATATTTATTCTATTTATTTTATTTTGATAAAATGTTTTGTTTTGTTGTCTGTCTCCCCCTTCTAGACTGTGAGCCTGCTATTGGGTGGGGACCGTCTCTAGATGTTGCCAACTTGGACTTCCCAAGCGCTTACTACAGTGCTCTGCTCACAGTAAGCGCTCAATAAATACGATTGAATGAATGAATATTTAGTACTCTATTTTACTTGTACATATTTACTTTATTTATTTTATTTTGTTAATATGTTTTGTTTTGTTGTCTGTCTCCCCCTTCTAAACTGTGAGCCTGCTATTGGGTAGGGACTGTCTCTAGATGTTGCCAACTTGGACTTCCCAAGTGCTTACTACAGTGCTCTGCACACAGTAAGCGCTAAATAAATACAATTGAATGACTGAATATTTAGTACTCTATTTTACTTGTACATATTTATTCTATTTATTTTATTTTGTTAATATGTTTTGTTGTCTGTCTCCCCCTTCTAGACTGTGAGCCTGCTATTGGGCAGGGACCGTCTCTAGATGTTGCCAACTTGGACTTCCCAAGCGCTTAGTACAGTGCTCTGCACACAGTAAGCGCTCAATAAATACGACTGACTGAATGACTGAATAAATAGGACTGAATGAACGAATGAGAGGATAAGTGAAGCAGAGAAGTGACGTGCCTGATATCACGCAGCAGACAAGGAATGGAGCCGGGATTAGAACCCAGGTCCCTCTGGCTCTCAGGCTCGTGCTCTAGCCACTGGATCCCGCTGCTTCAGGGTGGGGAGAAGCGGTTTCACACTTTCCTTCCTGAGGCACGGGTGACCAGAGGGCCGGAAATCTGGGTTTTCTTACCTTGGTGCCCGACTGGACGACGGGTGAGGTCAGCGTCAGGACGTTATTCTCCGGCCACTGGGTGAAAATGGCGTAGACGTCCTGCCCCTTGGATGTGTACCTGCCAAGTGCAGAAACGCTCTGGGCATGTTACTCCCCTCCTCAAAAATCTCCAGTGGCTACCAATCAATCTGCACTTCAGGCAGAAACTCCTCACCCTGGGCTTCCAGGCTGTCCATCCATCCCCTCGCCCCCTCCTACCTCACCTCCCTTCTCTCCTTCTATTGCCCAGCCCGCAACCTCCGCTCCTCCACCGCTGATCTCCTCACCGTACCTCGCTCTCGCCTGTCCCGCCATCGACCCCCGGCCCACGTCCTCCCCCGGGCCTGGAATGCCCCCAATCCCTCCGCCCCTCCGCCAAGCTAGCTCTCTTCCTCCCTTCAAGGCCCTACTGAGGGCTCACCTCCTCCAGGAGGCCTTCCCACACTCAGCCCCCTCCTTCCTCTCCCCCCGCCCTACCTCCTTCCCCTCCCCACAGCACCTGTATATCTGTTTGTCCAGATTTATTACTCTATTTATTTTACTTGGACATATTTACTATTCTGTTTATTTTGTTAATATGTTTTGTAGTCTGTCTTCCCCTTCTAGACCGTGAGCCCGCTGTTGGGTAGGGACCGTCTCTATATGTTGCCAACTTGTACTTCCCAAGCGCTTAGTACAGCGCCCTGCACACAGTAAGCGCTCAACAAATACGACTGAATGAATGAATGAAGCCGACCAGCGGCGAGACACACTCAGCACTGTCCAGCCCAGGCTCTAGTCAGCAACCCCTGTGCCCCCTGCTTTATCGTTATTCTTATTATTATCATTATTATTGTATTTGTTAAGTGCTTACTATGCGCCAGGCACGATATAGCTTTAATTCTATTTGTTCTGACGATTTTCACACCTGTCTATGTTTTGTTTTGTCGTCTGTCTCCCCCTTCCAGACTGTGAGCCCGCTGTTGGGTAGCGACCGTCTCTAGATGTTGCTGACTTGTACTTCCTAAGCGCTTAGTACGGTGCTCTGCACACAGTAAGCGCTCAATAAATATGATTGATGATGATGACGGTCCGATCCCTTCGACCCCTGAGGTGGGGAGAGGCCGCGCTCACCAGATTCTGCTTTCGTTTCTCTCCACCTGCACCCGCCAGGGCCTGGAGGCGTAGATGGCCTCCCCGTTGATGCTCAGCCACTTGCCCACGGCCAGGAGCTTCTCCTGGAAGATGGGCACGATCACCCCATCCTTCGTGGGCCCCACGTTGAGGAGGTAGTTGCCGCCGAAACTCACCGTCTCCACCAGCTCCTGCAGGGGAAGCGGGGCTCCGCTGAAGCAGCCGGAGGGGGAGCGGGCCCGGGGAGGGGTCCCGGAGGGGCGGGCGCCCACCGCTTCCTACCGAGATGATGTCCGCCTCGCTCAGGAGCTGGACCACCTCCATGTTGCGCCGGTAGCCCCAGGACAGCTTGTCCACGGACGTGCACATCTCCCACTTGTGGGCCGGCAGGGTCCCGGGCTTGTATTTGTCCGCGCAGTTGTAGTAGCCGCCGTGGTGGCAGGGGCAGTCCTTGCCCCAGCGGTCGTTCACCACCACCTCGTCCTGAGGGCCGGAGGGAGAGACGGAGACGGGGAGGGACGCCGGACCCGGCTGGGGGGAGCCAGTTGGGTCCGGGAGATCGGGGGGCCTCCCCCCCGCCTTCCCTCCTTCCCTTTCCCACAGCACTTGGGTATATGTCGGGCAGGAAGCGAAGCCCGGACGTGCTGAGCCGGATTCGAGGGGGGCTGCCGCCCTTGGGGAGGTGGGCAACGATGAGGACAGAGCGAGAACCCTCTTAAATGTTGGGGTTTACGCCCTCGGGGACCACACTCTGTCCTCAGTCAGTCAAGCAGTTGTATTTATTGAGACCTTACTGTGTACTGAGCTGTGTGCCAGAAGGCCCTACTGAGAGCTCAGCTCCTCCAGGAGGCCTTCCCAGACTGAGCCCCTTCCTTCCTCTCCCCCTCTCCATCCCCCCCCATCTTACCTCCTTCCCTTCCCCACAGCACCTGTATATATGTATATATGTTTGTACATATTTGTTACTCTATTTATTTTACTTGTACATATCTATTCTATTTATTTTATTATGTTAGTATGTTTGGTTTTGTTCTCTGTCTCCCCCTTTTAGACTGTGAGCCCACTGTTGGGTAGGGACTGTCTCTAGATGTTGCCAATTTGTACTTCCCAAGCGCTTAGTACAGTGCTCTGCACATAGTAAGCGCTCAATAAATACAATTGATGATGATGATGATGATGAAAGAGCCCGGGCTTTGGAGTCAGAGGTCAGGGGTTCGAATCCCGGCTCCGCCACATGCCTGCTGTGTGACCTTGGGCAAGTCACTTCACTCCTCTGGGCCTCAGTTGCCTCATCTGTAAAATGGGGATTAAGACTGGGAGCCCCCCGTGGGACAACCTGATCCCCTTGTAACCTCCCCAGCGCTTAGAACAGTGCTTTGCACATAGTAAGTGCTTAATAAATGCCATCATCATTATCATTATTATTATTATTCAGTGCCGGACTGGAGGCTGTTCTTCTGGGGCCTCTCACCTCCCAGAAGAGCCTCAATCAATCAATCATATTTATTGAGCGCTTACTGTGTGCAGAGCACTGTACCTCAGGCCCCGGAGGAGGTGAGCCCGTCATCTAGTCCATCCCCCTGCCTTCAAGCGGGACTGTCCACGAACCCCCGTCCCCTTGGCTGACGGTGGGGTCTTCTATTCTTCCAGCCCCCCAGGGAAAGTGAATCTCCAGCCTCCCTCCAGTTCTCCGAGAAGCAGCGTGGCTCCGTGGAAAGAGCCCGGGCTTTGGAGCCAGAGGTCATGGGTTCAAATCCCGGCTCTGCCACTTGTCAGCCGTGTGACTTCGGGCAAGTCACTTCGCTTCTCTGGGCCCCAGTTTCCTCATCTGTAAAATGGGGATGAATAATAATAATGATAATAATGGCATTTATTAAGCGCTTACTCCGTGCAAAGCACTGTTCTAAGCGCAGGGGAGGTTGCAAGGTGATCAGGTTGTCCCTCAGGGGGCTCACAGTCTTCATCCCCATTTTACAGATGAGGGAACTGAGGCCCAGAGAACTGAAGTGACTTGCCCGAAGTCACCGAGCTGACAGTTGGCGGAGCCGGGATTTGAACCCATGACCTCTGACTCCAAAGCCCGGGCTTTTTTCCACTGAGCCACGCTGCTTCTCTAAGCAGTCTTCTGATGAAGACTGTGAGCCCCCCGTGGGGCAGCCTTATCACCTTGTACCCTCCCCAGCGCTTAGAACGGTGCTTTGCACATAGTAAGCGCTTAATAAAGGCCATTATTATTATCATCAATCAATTGTATTTGAGCGCTTACTGTGTGCAGAGCACTGTACTGAGCACTTGGGAAGTACAAGTTGGCAACATATAGAGACAGTCCCTACCCAACAGTGGGCTCACAGTCTAAAAGACTATTAGTCTATTATTATTATTATTATTATCCACTGCCGGCACCCCAAAGGGATGGGGGTGCTCAGAAGCAGGCCGGAACCGAGATGGGAAGCGGCGAGCTCGGACCAAAGTTGCCCGGGCTTGCGGCCCTGAACGGAATAGTCGCCCCACGGCTTGAAAACCACCTCCCCGCCCCCCAGGAAGACTCGGCCTCCTCCCGGCCCCGGCCTCTACCCCCCGACCCCTCGACCCTCCGATCATCAGTCGTATTTATTGAGCACTTACTGTGTGCAGAGCACTGTACTAAGCGCTTGGGAAGTCCAATTTGGCAACCCCAGCTACGGTACCTTGACGGGACTCTCGTTGTAGAGCCAGGCGAGGAAATTTGTCGCGTTCCAATAGGTGTCCGGGGCCTCCCATTCGCCGTCAGACCAAATCAGGTCCGGTCTGTACCTGGAAGAAGCGCCGATTCAGTCCCCGTCGAGGGGACCCTCTCCCAGGCCGCCTGGCTGACCCTCAATCAATCAATCAATCAATCAATCGTATTTATTGAGCGCTTACTGTGTGCAGAGCACTGGACTAAGCGCTTGGGAAGTACAAGTTGGCACCATATAGAGACGGTCCCTACCCAACAGTGGGCTCACAGTCTAGAAGGGGGAGACAGACAACACAACAAAACATACTAACAAAATAAAATAAATAGAATAGATATGTACAAGTAAAATAGAGTAATAAATATGTACAAACATATATACACTTATACAGGTGCTGTGGGGAAGGGAGGGAGGTAAGATGAGGGGGATGGAGAGGGGGAGTCATCCAAAGCGCTCAATCCAACCCTCCCCAGGGGAGTCATCCAAAGCGCTCAATAAATACAACTGACTGAATGAATGTATATATGTTTGTACATATTTATCACTCTATTTTACTTGTACATATTTATTCTATTTATTTTATTTTGGTAATATTCATTCATTCATTCATTCAATCGTATTTATTGAGCGCTTACTGTGTGCAGATATGTTTTGTTGTCTGTCTCCCCCTTCTAGAGTGTCAGCCCGCTGTTAGGTAGGGACCGTCTCTATATGTTGCCAGCTTAGTACAGTGCTCTGCACACAGTAAGCGCTCAATAAATACGATTGATTGAATGAATGAATAATAATAATAATGATGATGATGGCATTTATTAAGCACTTACTATGTGCAAAGCACTGTTCTAAGCACTGGGGTAGATACAAGGTGATCAGGTTGTCCCACGGTGGGGCTCGCAGTCTTAACCCCCATTTTACAGATGAGGTAACTGAGGCCCAGAGAAGTGAAGTGACTCGCCCAAAGTCCCACAGCTGACAACTGGCAGAGCCGGGATGTGAACCCGTGACCTCTGACTCCAAAGCCCGGGCTCTTACCACTGAGCCACGCTGCTTCTCATGAATGAATGAATGAAAGGGAGTGCTAAGCAACAGGCAGAATATTGGGGAACCACTTCACGGGGTAGTCTTTTTCAGTTGAGCAACTGACGGTACGTACTGAGCGCCTACCGTGAGCGAAGCTCTGTACTAAGCCCTTGGGAGAGTACAATAGGGTTAGCAGACTTGACTCTGCCCTCAAGGACCACGAGAAGCAGCGCGGCTTAACGTATAAAGCGTCAGAAGGACCCGGGTCCTAATCGTGGCTCTGTCACTTGTCTGCTGTGTGTCCTCGGGCAATACAGCGCTTAGAACAGTGCTCGGCACATAGTAAGCGCTAAGCAAGTACCATAATTATGATTAATAATAATAATAATAATAATAATAATAATGATGGCATTTATTAAGCGCTTACTATATGCAAAGTACTGTTCGAAGCGCTGGGGAGGTTACAAGGTGACCAGGTTGTCCCACGGGGGGCTCACAGTCTTAATCCCCATTTTACAGATGAGGTCACTGAGGCCCAGAGAAGTGAAGTGACTTGCCCAAAGTCACACAGCTGACAATTGGCGGAGCCAAGGTTTGAACCTATGACCTCTGACTCCAAAGCCCGTGCTCTTTCCATTGAGCCATGCTGCTCCTCTAAGATTAAGATTATTATGATTAAGATCATTAATATAATGATTATATTATATTGTTATATTATGATATAGTATGTTAAGCGCTTAGTACCGTGCTCTGCACATAGTAAGCGCTCAATAAATACGATTGATGATGATGATAATAATATATTATTATATAATTAAGATAATTATGATTAAGTCCTTTCACTTCTCTGTGCCTCGGTTACCTCATCCGTAAAATAAGGATTGAGACGGTGAGCCCCACATGGGACGGGGGCTGTGTCCAACCTGATTTGCTTGTGTCCATTCCAGCGCTTAGTACAGTGCCCGGCACATAGGAAAGCGCTTAACAAATGCCACGATTATTATTATTTATTATTATTATTATTATTATTATTATTATTATTATTATCTGAGTGAGGAAATGCATCACGAAAACTCACAACTCTGACGCCCCCCTCCCCAAAAAGCGACGGTGGGGCAGAAACCCCTGCTTTCTCACCTTGTGACAAGGTCATACAGCTCTGGCATCGTCTTGGCATAGACGAAATATTGTGACTCGAAGCCATTCTTTTTGTCCATTAGATAGAGCGGGTGGAACCATTCCAACAGTGAGTGATACAGTCCATAGCGAATTTTCCTGCGATTAAGCGGGGAGAGAGAGAGAGAGAACTCTGTCACGTATTAAGTCGAGCAAACAGAGAAGGATTTGGGGAGAGACAGAGCTCGGTAGTAATATTTTCATTATCACTAGTGGCGTGGAAAAAAAAATAAATGCAGAAGAGTGGTCTTATGGTCTACCTCATGCAAGAGCTCCGTCATGCAAGGCAAATGACACAATCTTGTGATTATTAGGGCGGGAACCATCAAGTGCTTTTGAAGCTCTGGCAATAACACCACTAATTGCCCTTGAGAAATAAGTAGGACCGCTTCAAAAAGTTAGGAGAGGGGAAACAGCTAAGGGAGGGAGGGAGAAAGAGAGAGAGTGGAAAAAAAAATAAATGCAGAAGAGTGATCTTATGGTCTATCTCATCTGCAGGGTGACCGTTTGCTCCTAGGGCAAAGACAGGCAAATGACACAATCTCCTGATTATTAGGGTGGGAACCATCAAGTGCTTTTGAAGCTCTGGCAATAACACCACTAATTGCCCTTGAGAAATAAGTAGGAAAAAAGTTAGGAGAGGGGAAACAGATAAGGGAGGGAGGGAGAAAGAGAGAGAGTGGAAAAAAAAAATAAATGCAGAAGAGTGATCTTATGGTCTACCTCATCTGCACGGTGACAGTTCGCTCCTAAGGCGAAGACAGGCAAATGACACAATCTCGTGATTATTAGGGCGGGAACCATCAAGTGCTTTTGCAGCTCTGGCAATAACACTGCTAATTGCCCTTGAGAAATAAGTAGGACCGCTTCAAAAGTTAGGAGAGGGGCAACAGATAAGGGAGGGAGGGAGAAAGAGAGAGAGTGCAAAAAAAATAAATGCAGAAGAGTGATCTTATGGTCTACCTCGTGCACGGTGACAGTTCGCTCCTAGGGCGAAGACAGGCAAATGACACAATCTCGTGATTATTAGGGCGGGAACCATCAAGTGCTTTTGCAGCTCTGGCAAATACACCACTAATTGCCCTTGAGAAATAAGTAGGACCGCTTCAAAAGTTAGGAGAGGGGCAACAGATAAGGGAGGGAGGGAGAAAGAGAGAGAGTGCAAAAAAAATAAATGCAGAAGAGTGATCTTATGGTCTACCTCGTGCACGGTGACAGTTCGCTCCTAGGGCGAAGACAGGCAAATGACACAATCTCGTGATTATTAGAGCGGGAACCATCAAGTGCTTTTGCAGCTCTGGCAAATACACCACTAATTGCCCTTGAGAAATAAGTAGGACCGCTTCAAAAGTTAGGAGAGGGGCAACAGATAAGGGAGGGAGGGAGAAAGAGAGAGAGTGCAAAAAAAATAAATGCAGAAGAGTGATCTTATGGTCTACCTCGTGCACGGTGACAGTTCGCTCCTAGGGCGAAGATAGGCAAATGACACAATCTCCTGATTATTAGGACTGGAACCATCAAGTGCTTTTGAAGCTCTGGCAATAACACCACTAATTGCCCTTGAGAAATAAGTAGGACCGCTTCAAAAGTTAGGAGAGGGGAAACAGATAAGGGAGGGAGGGAGAAAGAGAGTGGAAAAAAAAATAAATGCAGAAGAGTGATCTTATGGTCTACCTCCTGCACGGTGACAGTTCGCTCCTAGGGCGAAGACAGGCAAATGACACAATCTCCTGATTATTAGGGCAGGAACCATCAAGTGCTTTTGCAGCTCTGGCAATAACACCACTAATTGCCCTTGAGAAATAAGTAGGACCGCTTCAAAAGTTAGGAGAGGGAAACAGATAAGGGAGGGAGGGAGAAAGAGAGAGAGAGAGAGAGAACGCAAACGCTAAAGGCTTGAGTTTTGAACCCATTGGAAATGAAATGAGGAATCTGGGCTCCTATGGTCTCTGCTCTGGACACTTCTGGCCCGAAATAAAGTGATCCGGCCCACTACGTGGAGACAGGCTCTGAGGTGGGGCATCAAACTTGGACTTCCCAAGCGCTTAGTCCAGTGCTCTGCACACAGTAAGCGCCCAATAAACACGATTGAATGAATGAATGAATATATGTTTGTACATATTTATTACTCGATTTATTTTACTTGTACATATTTATTCTATTTATTTTATTTTGTTAATGTGCTTTGTTTTGTTGTCCGTCTTCTAGGCTGTGAGCCCGCTGTTGGGTAGGGACCGTCTCTATATGTTGCCAACTTGCACTTCCCAAGCGCTTAGTACAGTGCTCTGCACACAGTAAGCGCTCAATAAACATGATTGAATGAATGAATATATTTTTGTACGTATTTATTACTCTATTTTACTTGTACATATTTATTCTATTTATTTTATTTTGTTAATGGGTTTTGTTTTGTTGTCTATCTTCTAGGCTGTGAGCCTGCTGTTGGGTAGGGACCGTCTCTATACGTTGCCAACTTGCACTTCCCAAGCACTTAGTCCAGTGCTCTGCACACAGTAAGCGCTCAATAAACACGACTGAATGAATGAATATATGTTTGTACGTATTTATTACTCTATTTATTTTACTTGTACATATTTATTCTATTTATTTTATTTTGTTAATATGCTTTGTTTTGTTGTCCATCTTCTAGGCTGTGAGCCCGCTGTTGGGTAGGGACCGTCTCTATATGTTGCCAACTTGGACTTCCCAAGCGCTTAGTCCAGTGCTCTGCACACAGTAAGCGCTCAATAAACACGATTGAATGAATGAATTCTATTTGGTTTATATGTTTGGTTTTGTGGTCTGTCTCCCCCTTCTAGACTGTGAGCCCGCTGTTGGATAGGGACCGTCTCTAGATGTTGCCAACTCGGACTTCCCAAGTGCTTAGTCCAGTGCTCTGCACACAGTAAGTGCTCAATAAATACAACTGAATGAATGAATGAATGAATCAAAGGCCCAGCTCTCAACGGTGGCTGAATGAATGAATGAATGAATCAATGAATCAATCAATCAAAGGCCCAGCTCTCAATGGTGGCAGTGTGAGCGCCGTGCTACTCGCCGACCCCGGGAAACTGACTTTAGAGGGAAGAGAGGTGAAGGGAGTGATGGGGATTTGGGAGAAGGGTCCACCTCCCTTGTCTTCCCGATCCAAGCGGTACCTTTTCCGGAGGGCCTGTCCCAGTTCCCCGACGAGGTCCCGGTGCGGTCCCACATCCTGAGAGTTCCAGTTCCAGGAGACGGGCGAGCCCCAGTTCGTGAAGCCTTCGTGGTGCTTCGTGGTCAGGACTACGTATCTGCCAAAAACCAAAAGTGGATGTGAGCGAGGGGGACGGCACGGGGGCTGTGGACCCCCCGACAGTGGCCCTTCGGCATGCGGAGGAGCAGTGTGGCCTGGTGGAAGGGACGGAAGGGAACTTGGGTCCTAACTCCGGCTCTGCCTCTTGCCTGCTGTGTGAACTTGGGCAAGTTACCTCACTTCTCCGGGCCTCAGTTCCCTCGCCTAGAAAACGGGGATAAGATACCTGTTTCCCCTCCCTCTCAGGCTGTGAACCCCCATGTGGGACAGAGACCGTCTCTGATCCGACGATCCGCATCCACCGCAGTGCTTAGTACACTGCTCGGCACAGAGTGAGCGCTTAATAACCACCATCATTATTACTATTAGAAAGCGTTCTCCTACCCAAACGAAGGAGACCTGCTCCCTCTCCCCTAATGTGGTGTGGAGAGGACAAGATGCAGAACACAGAGACCAGGAGCTCCTTGACAGCAGGAATCATGTCCACTTTTACAAGCGCTTAGTACAGTGCACACCCAGTAGGCGCTCAGTAAATACCACTGACCGATCGATTGGAGACACGGGGAGGGAACACGCTTTACGGGAAAGGCTGCGGTTCTGGGAGATGATGATGGCATTTATTAAGCACTTACTATGTGCAAAGCACTGTTCTAAGCGCTGGGGAGGTTACAAGGTGATCCGGTTGTCACAGTCTTAATCCCCATTTTCCAGATGAGGTAACTGAGGCCCAGAGAAGTGAAGTGACTTGCCCAAAGTCACACAGCTGACAAGCGGCCGAGCCGGGATTTGAATCCGTGACCTCCGACTCCCAAGCCCGGGCTCTTTCCACCGAGCCACGCTGCTTCTGAAGACCCACTTATTGAAAGCCCATCTCCTCCAGGAGGCCTTCCCTGACTAAATCCTCCTTTCCTCTTCTCCCACTCCCTTCTGCGTGGCCCTGACTTGCTCCCTTTATTCACTCATTCATTCAATCATATTTATTGAGCACTTACTGTGTGCAGAGCACTGTACTAAGCATCTCCCCCAACCAGCCCCACAGCATTTATGTCTATATCTATAATTTATTTACTTCTACTGTCTATCTCCCCATCTAGACTGTAAGCTCACTGAGGGTGGGGCATGTGTCTGTCGTACTGTTCTCTCTCAAGCGTTTAGTACGCTGCTCTGCTCACAGGAAGCGCTCAGTAAATTTACCATCGACGGACTGACTGCTTCTATCACCTTCCACTCTCAGTTGGCCAATAGACCATTCTGCTGAAGAACTATCTAAGCACGTGACGGGATCAGAGTTTCCCAAGGAGGAAGGAAGTTTTATGTCAGGTGATTTGGTTGCCAAACAAACACAACCCAAGTTCCCTGTTCATCTTGCCGGCTCTTGGGCCTAGGATTGTGTCCGATCCGAGTGCACCTTCTGGCTCCCCCCGACCCCCGTCCTCCAGCATCCGGCCCCCAGCCCAGCCCACCCCAATCTTTCAGCACCTGTCCCCTGTCCCCCCGCAAATCCTCCAGCCCCCTGGCTCCCACTTCTCCCCTCCATCCTTTGGCACCTGCCCCCCTAGTCCTTCCCCAACCTCCAGCCCCTGGCCCCCCCGCCCCCCATCCTCCAGCCCCTGCTCCCCCACCCCTCCATCCTCCAGCCCCTGCTCCCCCAGGCCCCCTACAATCCTCCAGCCCCTGCTCCCCCAGCCCCCCTCCATCCTCCAGTCCCTGACCCCCGGCCCCCCGTCCTCCATCCCCTGACCTCCCGCCCCCCTCACCCTCCAGCCCCTGACCCCCGGGCCCCCATCCTCCAGCCCCTGACCCTCCAGGCCCCTCCATTCCCCCAGCCCCTGATCCCCGGCCCCCCATCCTCTGGCCCGAGGCCCCCATCCTCCGGCCCCTGACCCCCGGCCCCCATCCTCTAGCCCCTGACCCTCCAGGCCCCTCCATTTCCCCAGCCCCTGCCCCCCGGCCCCCCATCCTCTGACCCGAGGCCCCCATCCTCCGGCCCCTGACCCCCGGCCCCCACCCTCCAGCCCCTGCCCCTCCGCCCCTCCATTCCCCCATCCCCTGACCCCCGGCCCCCCATCCTCCGGCCCCTGACCGCCCGCCCCCCTCACCCTCCAGCCCCTGACCCTCCGCCCCTCCATCCCCCAGTCCCTGACCCCCGGCCCTCCATCTCCCGACCCCAGGCCCCCGACCTCCCGCCCCTCCCAACCTCCAGCCCCTCCATCCCCCAATTCCTGACCCCCGGCCCCCCATCCTCCAGCTCCTGCCCCTCCGCCCCCCATTCCCTGCCCCCAGGTCTCCCATCTTCCGACCCCTAACCCTGTCCCACCGTCGCCCTCCAGCCCACGTCCTCCCCCTGGCCCGGAATGGCCTCCCTCCGCACATCCGCCAAGCTCGCTCTCTTCCTCCCGTCAAAGCCCTACTGAGAGCTCACCTCCTCCAGGAGGCCTTCCCACACTGAGCCCCCTCCTTCCTCTCCCCAAGCCTTACCCCCTTCCCCTCCCCACAGCACCTGTATATGTTTGTCCAGATTACTCTATTTACCTTACTTGTACATATTTACTATTTATTTTATTTTGTTAATATGTTTGGTTTTGTTGTCTGTCTCCCCCTTCCAGACTGTGAGCCCGCTGTTGGGTAGAGACCGTCTCTAGATGTTGCCTCCTTCCTCTCCCCCTCCTTCCCCTCCCCACAGCACCTGTATATCTGTTTGTACAGATTTATTACTCTACTTACTTTACCTGGACATATTTACTATTCTATTTGATTTTGCTAATATGTTTTGCTTTGTCGTCCGTCTCCCCCTTCTAGACTGCGAGCCCGCTGTTGGGTAGGGACCCGTCTCTACATGGTGCCGACTTGGACTTTCCAGGCGCTTAGTCCAGTGCTCTGCACACAGTAAGCGCTCAATAAATACGACTGACTGAATGAATGAAAGAATGTATAACCCCCCCCCAGGCCCCCCATCCCCTGACTCTCCACCCCTCCATCCCCCTGCCCCCCCCCCATTAATTCAATCGTATTTATTGAGCGCTTACTGTGTGCAGAGCACTGGACTAAGCGCTTGGGAAGGACAAGTTGGCAACATCTAGAGACGGTCCCTACCCAACAGTGGGCTCACAGTCTAGAAGATCCTCCATGCCCTGATCCCCCGGCCCCCCAGTCCCTTCGGCAGCCGGTCTCACTTGGCCCCAGCCTGCTGGAAGAGCCGGGCCCAGCCGTCGGGGTCGAAGAAGGCGGCGGAGAACTGCGGGCCGAAGTCGGCGTAGCTGAAGCCGGGCGGGTAGTTGGCGCGCATGAAGCCGTCGTACTCGGGCCGCCGCTCGCCCTTCCAGTGCCACCAGAACCACTCGCTGCCCCAGCTGGGCACGGAGAACACCCCCCAGTGCACGAACACCCCGAATTTGGCCTCGTCGAACCAGGCGGGCAGAGGCCGGGAGTCCAGGCTGGCCCAGTCCGGGCTGTACGGGCCGGGAGGAGCCCCGGGGGACGCCGGCGAGGCCGCCCCTACCAGCGGCAGCAGCAGCAGCATCAGCGGGCACGGTCCTGCCCCCGCCGCTGCCATGGTGCCAGCCGGCGATGCTGGGCCGCTCTCACTGAGCATGCGCCGGGATGCCGGGGGTGGTCGGCGCGGAGGCTCCGCCCATCCTCCCTTCCTATTGGTCGAGCGGAAGAGACCGGCGTCATGGTTACCGGTACCCGGACGGACGCCATCGGCTTTTGATTGGCTGAGCGGGCGGGGAGCCGCTGGGGGGGGGGTGGTCGGCGCTGAGACTCCGCCCTCCTTCTCTTCCTATTGGTCGAGAGGACGAGAGGGGGCGTGTCTTCATCGGCGTTCTGGGATTCTGATTGGCTGAGCGGGCCTGGAGCCTCCGGAGGGGGTGGTCGGCGCTGAGACTCCGCCCTCCATCTCTCCCTATTGGTCTAGCGGACGAGAGCGGGCGGGTCTTCATCGGCGTCCTGGGATTCTCATTGGCTGAGCGGGCTTGGAGCCGCCGGAGGGCGTGGTCGGCGCTGAGGCTCCGCCCTCCCTCTCTCCCTATTGGTGGAGAGGGCGAGAGGGGGCGGGTCTTCATCGGCGTTCTGGGATTCTGATTGGCTGAACGGGGGGGAGCCGCCGGGGGTGATCGGCGCTGAGGCTCTGCCCTCTCTCCCTTCCTATTGGTCGGGCGGACGAGAGGGGCGATTTGTGATTGGCTGAGCGGGCGTGGAGCCGCCGGGGAGTGGTCGGCTTTGAGGCTCCGCCCTTCCTCCTTTACTATTGGTCGAGCGGATGAGAGGGAGCGGTTTCTGATTGGCTGAGCGGCCGCGGAGCCGCAGGGGGTGGTCGGCGCTGAGGCCCCGCCCTGTCTCCCTTCCTATTGGTCTAGAGGACGAAGGGGGCGAGTCTCCCCGCCGCTCTGGGCTTCTGATTGGCTGAGAGAACGACGAGCGGCCAAGGGTTGTATGCGCTAAGGCTCCGCCCTCCCTTCATTCCTATTGGTCGAGAGGACGAAAGGGGGCGGGTCTCCTTCGTCGCCATGGCTACCGGGGCCAGGACGCGCGGCATTGGCTCCTGGTTGAGCCGGCGCCAGCCCAGGCCGCGGAAAGCGACTGTTGCCTGTCAATCATTCCGTTGTATTTCATTCATTCATTCATTCATTCATTCATTCATTCGTATTTATTAGGCACTTACTGTGTGCAGAGCACCGTACTAAGCGCTTGGGAAGTACAAATCGGCAACATATAGAGACGGTCCCTACCCAACAACGGGCTCACAGTCTAGAAGGGGGAGACAGAGAACAAAACAAAACCTATTAACAAAATAAAATAAATAGAATAAATATGTACAAGTAAAATTAAATAAAAAAATAGAGTAATAAATATGTACAAACATATATACATATATACAGGTGCTGTGGGGAGGGGAAGGAGGTAAAGCGGGGGGATGGGGAGAGGAAGGAGGGGGCTCAGTCTGGGAAGGCGTATTTATTGAGCGCTTACAGTGTGCAGAGCACTGTACTAAGCGCTTGGGAAGTCCAAGTTGGCAACATCTAGAGACAATCCCTACCCAACAACGGGCTCACAGTCTAGAAGCGGGAGACAGGCAACAAAACAAGTAGACAGGCATCAATAGCATCAAAATTATTAATCAATGGTATTTATCAATCAATGGTATTTACTGAGCGCTTGCTATATGCAGAGCACTGATCTGAGCGCTTGGGAGAGGACAGTATAACAGATTTAACAGACACGTTCCCTGCCCAGAATGAGTTTATTCGTTCATTCATTCATTCAATGGTATTTATCAATCAGTGGCATTTACTGAGCGCTTGCTATGTGCAGAGCACTGATCTGAGCGCTTGGGAGAGGACAGTATAACAGATTTAACAGATACGTTCCCTGCCCAGAATGAGTTTATTCATTCATTCATTCATTCATTCATTCATTCAATGGTATTTATCAATCAGTGGTATTTACTGAGTGCTTGCTATGTGCACAGCACTGGTCTGAGCGCTTGGGAGAGGACAATGTAACAGATTTAACAGACACGTTCCCTGCCCAGAATGAGTTTATTCATTCATTCATTCATTCAATGGTATTTATCAATCAGTGGTATTTACTGAGCGCTTGCTATGTGCAGAGCACTGATCTGAGCGCTTGGGAAAGGACAATGTAACAGATTTAACAGACACGTTCCCTGCCCAGAATGAGTTTATTCGTTCATTCATTCATTCATTCATTCATTCAATGGTATTTATCAATCAATAGTATTTACTGAGCGCTTGCGATGTGCAGAGCACCGATCTGAGCGCTTGGGAGAGGACAATGTAACAGATTTAACAGACACGTTCCCTGCCCAGAATGAGTTTATTTGTTCATTCATTCATTCATTCATTCATTCATTCAATGGTATTTATCAATCAATGGTATTTACTGAGCGCTTGCTATGTGCAGAGCACTGGTCTGAGCGCTTGGAAGAGGATAGTATAACAGATTTAACAGACATGTTCCCTGCCCAGAATGAGTTTATTCGTTCGTTCATTCATTCATTCATTCATTCACTCAATGGTATTTATCAATCAATGGTATTTACTGAGTGCTTGCTATGTGCAGAGCACTGATCTGAGCGCTTGGGAGAGGACAATGTAACAGATTTAACGGACACGTTTCCTGCCCAGAATGAGTTTATTCATTCATTCATTCATTCAATGGTATTTATCAATCAATAGTATTTACTGAGCGCTTGCTATGTGCAGAGCACTGGTCTGAGCGCTTGGGAGAGGACAGTATAACAGATTTAACAGATACGTTCCCTGCCCAGAATGAGTTTATTCGTTCATTCATTCATTCATTCAATGGTATTTATCAATCAATGGTATTTACTGAGCGCTTGCTATGTGCAGAGCACTGATCTGAGCGCTTGGGAGAGGACAATATAACAGATTTAACAGACACGTTCCCTGCCCAGAATGAGTTTATTCGTTCATTCATTCATTCATTCATTCAATGGTATTTATCAATCAATGGTATTTACTGAGCGCTTGCTATGTGCAGAGCACTGGTCTGAGCGCTTGGGAGAGGACAATATAACAGATTTAACAGACACGTTCCCTGCCCAGAATGAGTTTATTCGTTCATTCATTCATTCATTCAATGGTATTTATCAATCAATGGTATTTACTGAGCGCTTGCTATGTGCAGAGCACTGATCTGAGCGCTTGGGAGAGGACAATATAACAGATTTAACAGACACGTTCCCTGCCCAGAATGAGTTTATTCGTTCATTCATTCATTCATTCATTCAATGGTATTTATCAATCAATGGTATTTACTGAGCGCTTGCTATGTGCAGAGCACTGGTCTGAGCACTTGGGAGAGGACAATATAACAGATTTAACAGACACGTTCCCTGCCCAGAATGAGTTTATTCGTTCATTCATTCATTCATTCAATGGTATTTATCAATCAATGGTATTTACTGAGCGCTTGCTATGTGCAGAGCACTGATCTGAGCGCTTGGGAGAGGGCATTATAACAGATTTAACAGACACATTCCCTGCCCAGAATGAGTTTATTCATTCATTCATTCATTCATTCATTCATTCATTCATTCAATGGTATTTATCAATCAATGGTATTTACTGAGCGCTTGCTATGTGCAGAGCACTGGTCTGAGCGCTTGGGAGAGGACATTATAACAGATTTAACAGACACATTCCCTGCCCAGAATGAGTCTATTCATTCATTCATTCATTCATTCATTCATTCAATGGTATTTATCAATCAGTGGTATTTACTGAGCGCTTGCTATGTGCGGAGCACTGGTCTGAGCGCTTGGGAGAGGACATTATAACAGATTTAACAGACACGTTCCCTGCCCAGAATGAGTTTATTCGTTCATTCATTCATTCATTCATTCATTCATTCAATGGTATTTATCAATCTATGGTATTTACTGAATGCTTGCTATGTGAATGCTTGCTATGTGCAGAGCACTGGTCTGAGCACTTGGGAGAGGACAATGTGATAGATTTAACAGACACGTTCCCTGCCCAGAATGAGTTTATTCATTCATTCATTCAATGGTATTTATCAATCAATGGTATTTACTGAGCGCTTGCTATGTGCAGAGCATTGGTCTGAGCGCTTGGGAGGGGAAAATATAACAGATTTAACAGACACGTTCCCTGCCCAGAATGAATTTATTCGTTCATTCATTCATTCAATGGTATTTATCAATCAATGGTATTTACTGAGCGCTTGCTATGTGCAGAGCACTGGTCTGAGCACTTGGGAGAGGACAATGTGATAGATTTAACAGACACGTTCCCTGCCCAGAATGAGTTTATTCGTTCATTCATTCATTCATTCATTCAATGGTATTTATCAATCAATAGTATTTACTGAGTGCTTGCAATGTGCAGAGCACTGATCTGAGCGCTTGGGAGAGGACAATGTAACAGATTTAACAGACACGTTCCCTGCCCAGAAAGAGTTTATTCGTTCATTCATTCATTCATTCATTCATTCATTCAATGGTATTTATCAATCAATGGTATTTACTGAGTGCTTGCTATGTGCAGAGCACTGGTCTGAGCGCTTGGAAGAGGACAATGTAACAGATTTAACAGACATGTTCCCTGCCCAGAATGAGTTTATTCGTTCGTTCATTCATTCATTCATTCATTCATTCATTCATTCATTCACTCAATGGTATTTATCAATCAATGGTATTTACTGAGCGCTTGCTATGTGCAGAGCACTGATCAGAGCGCTTGGGAGAGGACAATGTAACAGATTTAAAAGACACGTTTCCTGCCCAGAATGAGTTTATTCATTCATTCATTCATTCATTCACTGGTATTTATCAATCAGTGGTATTTACTGAGCGCTTGCTATGTGCAGAGCACTGGTCTGAGCGCTTGGGAGAGGACCATATAACAGATTTAACAGACACGTTCCCTGCCCAGAATGAGTTTATTCATTCATTCATTCATTCATTCAATGGTATTTATCAATCAATGGTATTTACTGAACGCTTGCTATGTGTGGAGCACTGGTCTGAGCGCTTGGGAGAGAACAATATAACAGATTTAACAGACATGTTCCCTGCCCAGAATGAGTTTACTCATTCATTTATTCATTCAATCGTATTTATTGAGCGCTGACTGTGTGCAGAGCACTGTACTAAGCGCTTGGGAAGTACAAGTCGGCAACACCTAGAGACGGTCCCTACCCGACAACGGGCTCACAGTCTAGAAGGGGGAGACGGACAACAAAACCAGACACGGAGACAGGTGTCAAAACCGTCAGAACAAATCGAATTGAAGCTATATGCACATCGTTAACAAAATAAATAGAATAGTATCTATCCCAGCGCTCAGTACAGTGCTTGGAACAGAATAAATGCTTAAGAAACACCACAATTGTTATTATTAGACTGTGAGCCCACTGTTGGATAGGAACTGTCTCTATATGTTGCCAACTTGGACTTCCCAAGCGCTTAGTCCAGTGCTCTGCACACAGTAAGCGCTCAATAAATACGATTGATCGATTGATTGATTAGCAGTACCTGCCTTAGCCTTTTCCACACCACCACACTCTGGCCTGAACAGTTCCCGCACTCTGGGGCTCTAATTTTCTTTTTCAGCGGTATTTGTTAAGCGCTTACTATGTGCCAGGCACTGTACTAAGCTGTGGGATAGATACAAGTTAATCAGATTGGACACAGTCTCTGCGGGGCTCCCAGTTTTAATCCCCATTTTCCAGACGACGGAGCCGAGGCCCAGAGAAGTGAAGTGACTTGCCTAAGGTCGCACAGCAGATGTGGCGGAGTCCCTCATATTTATAGAGCGCTTATTCTTGGGCCTGGCGCTGCCCAAATAGTAAGTAAATAGTAAATAGACTTCGTAAACACGCCCTTAGTGATTTCATACTCTCAGGAGACGGGGACAGAGTCACAGACACAAATTACAGGAAGAGAGGAAGCCCAAAAATACTACCTGTGGTATTTGTTAAGCGCTTACTAGGTGCCAGACACTGTACTAAGCGGTGGGGGAGATGCAAGATGATCAGATCGGATGCCGTCCTTGAACTGAGGCCCAGAGAAGTTGAGACTTGCCCAGTGTCCCGCAGTAGGCAATCAATCAATCAATCAATCGTATTTATTGAGCTCCTACTGTGTGCAGAGCACTGTACTAAGCGCTTGGGAAGTCCAAGTTGGCAACATATAGAGACAGTCCCTACCCATCAGTGGGCTCACAGTCTAAAAGGGGAACTGGCGATTTAAATATAAGGGCGGTGGGGAGAGGAGATGGGGTGAATATTTCTGTTTTCATCATCATCATCATCATCAATCGTATTTATTGAGCGCTTACTATGTGCAGAGCACTGTACTAAGCGCTTGGGAAGTACAAATTGGCAACATATAGAGACAGTCCCTACCCAACAGTGGGCTCACAGTCTAAAAGGGGAGAAACAGAAGTGGGGAATAGAGTGGGGAGATGAGAAGGCTTCCTGGGGGAGATGTGATTTTACTCCAGCAGTGATGTTTATTTAGGGCTTACTGTGTGCAGAGCACTGTACTAAGCGCTTGGGAGAGGACCATCTAACAGAGTCGCTGGGTTTGTTGAGACTAGCGTCCGGAGACTGTAGATTCTAGTTCCCAGACTGAGCCCCTTCCTTCCTCTCCCCCTCGTCCCCCTCTCCATCCCCCTCATTTTACCTCCTTCCCTTCCCCACAGCACCTGGATATATGTAGATATGTTTGTACATATTTATTACTCTATTTATTTATTTATTTATTTATTTTACTTGTACATTTCTATCCTATTTATTTTATTTTGTTGGTATGTTTGGTTCTGTTCTCTGTCTCCCCCTTTTAGACTGTGAGCCCACTGTTGGGTAGGGACTGTCTCTATGTGTTGCCAATTTGTACTTCCCAAGCGCTTAGTTCAGTGCTCTGCACATAGTAAGCGCTCAATGAATACGATTGATTGATTGATTGATTAGTTGGGTTTTAATGGGATCTTTCCGGGGGCAGGCTTCATGTTTGTAACCCCCCAGCGCTTAGAACAGTGCTTCATTCATTCATTCATTCATTCCGTCGTATTTATTGAGCGCTTACTGTGTGCAGAGCACCGGGCTAAGCGCTTGGGAAGTAGGGAAGCAGCGTGGCTCAGCGGAAAGAGCCCGGGCTTTGGAGTCAGAGGTCATCGGGTCCAATCCCGGCTCCGCCACTTGTCAGCTGGGTGACTTGGGGCAAGTCGCTTCACTTCTCTGGGCCTCAGTGACCTCATCTGTAAAATGGGGATTAAGACTGTGAGCCCCACGTGGGACAACCTGATCACCTTGTAACCTCCCCAGCGCTTAGAACAGTGCTTTGCACCTGTATATATGTACACATGTACATATGTATATATGTTTGCACATATTTATTACTGTATTTATTTATTTATTTATTTTACTTGCACGTATCTATTCTATTTATTTTATTTTGTTAGTATGTTTGGTTTTGTTCTCTGTCTCCCCCTTTTAGACTGTGAGCCCACTGTTGGGTAGGGACTGCCTCTAGATGTTGCCAATTTGTACTTCCCAAGCGCTTAGTCCAGTGCTCTGCACATAGTGAGCGCTCAATAAATATGATTGATTGATTGGTTGAAGTGACTTGCCCAAAGTCACCCAGCTGACAAGTGGCGGAGCCGGGATTTGAACCCATGGCCTCTGACTCCAAAGCCCGGGCTCTTTCCACTGAGCCACGCTGCTTCCGTTAATAATAATAATAATAATAATATAGTTTTATATAATAATAATATGCAATGACAATTATTATTATATTATTGTAATTATATTATCATATAATTATATTATATTGTAATTATTATTGTTATAATAATAATTATATACTTTATATTATATAATATAATATATTATATATAATATAATATATAATTATAATTATAATTATAATAATATTATGACAATTTATTATTATTATTATTATTATTATTATTATTATTATTATTATTATTATTATTATTATTATTACAGATGAGGGAACTGAGGCCCAGGGAAGTGACTTGTCCAAAGTCACACAGCTGAGAAGAATCTCTTCAGCACTTTCATCTTCTGTTGCCCCCAGTTCCCCATGCCGGGAGGCAGGGTGGTCTAATGGAAAGAGCAGGCGACCTTTATTTGTTTCCCAATCCCCCGCCTATCCATAAGAGGACCTTGGACAAGTGGCTTAATCCCTCCTTGCCTTCCTTTCCTTATCCGTAAAATAGAGATAAGACACCTAGTTTCCTTCTTAAATTGGGAGCCCCTTGCGGGCCGGACTATGCCCGATCTGATTATCTTCTGTCGACCCAAGCGCTTAATAAATAGCATCATTCTCATTCTTTCCCTAACTTAACAAACGACCCGGCCTCCGACCCCGGAATTCCTCAGGCTAGATGCGGGCCATAATTCCCGGCTGGAAGTTCAGTCTGAGCGGATCATTCCAAGCTCTTCATCATCAATCGTATTTATTGAGCGCTTACTATGTGCAGAGCACTGTACTAAGCGCTTGGGAAGTACAAATTGGCAACATAAGTACAAATTGGCAACATAATTGGCTCTTGAGGAGAGAGCGGGAAGCACCCGGCATTCAGTTAGCGCTCAGTAAATACGATTGATTTCTAGACTGTGAGCCCGCTGTTGGGTGGGGACCGTCTCTCTATGTTGCCAACTTGGACTTCCCAAGCGCTTAGTACAGTGCTCTGCACACAGTAAGCGCTCAATAAATATGATTGAATGAATGAGAGAAGCAGCGTGGCTCAATGGAAAGAGCCCGGGCTTGGGAGTCAGAGGTCATGGGTTCAAATCCGATGGATTATTTTCATTTATCTATTGAATATTCTATTGAATATTCATTTATCTATTTTCATTTATCATTTCATTTCTAGACTGTGAGCCCCCTTCTAGACTGTGAGCCCACTGTTGGGTAGGGACTGTCTCTATATGTTGCTAACTTGTACTTCCCAAGTGCTTAGTACAGTGCTCTGCACACAGTAAGCGCTCAATAAATACGACTGATTGATTTTCATTTCTCTATTTATCTATTTATTTGTCATTTCATCTCTAGACTGTGAGCCCACTTCTAGACTGTGAGCCCACTGTTGGGTAGGGACTGTATCTAGATGTTGCCAACTTGGACTTCCCAATCGCTTAGTACAGTGCTCTGCATACAGTAAGCACTCAATAAATACGATTGATTATTTTCATTTATCTATTTATTTATCATTTCATTTCTAGACTGTGAGCCCCCTTCTAGACTGCGAGCCCACTGTTGGGTAAGGAGTGTCTCTATATGTTGCCAACTTGTACTTCCCAAGCGCTTAGTCCAGTGCTCTGCACCCAGTAAGCGCTCAATAAATACAATTGATTGATTTTCCTTTCTCTATTTATCTATTTATTTATCATTTCATTTCTAGACTGTGAGCCCCCTTCTAGCCTGTGAGCCCACTGTTGGGTAGGGACTGTCTCTAGATGTTGCCAACTTGGACTTCCCAAGCGCTTAGTACAGTGCTCTGCACACAGTAAGCACTCAATAAATACGATTGATTGATTTTCATTTCTCTATTTATCTATTTATTTATTTCATTTCTAGACTGTGAGCCTCCTTCTAGCCTGTGAGCCCACTGTTGGGTAGGGACCGTCTCTATATGTTGCCAGCTTGTACTTCCCAAGAGCTTAGTACAGTGCTCTGCACACAGTGAGCACTCAATAAATATGACTGATTGATTTTCATTTATCTATTTATTTATCATTTCATTTCTAGACTGTGAGCCCCTTTCTAGACTGTGAGCCCACTGTTGGGTAGGGACTGTCTCTAGATGTTGCCAACTTGGACTTCCCAAGCGCTTAGTACGGTGCTCTGCACACAGTAAGTGCTCAATAAATACGATTGATGGATTGATTGATTGATTTATCCCCGTCGAGGCCATCGAACCGAATCCAGCTTCTGACTCCCATGTGACTATCTCTCCTCTAGACTCGAAGCTCCTTGTAGGCAGGGGACGTATCTACCAACTCTACTATACTGTACTCTCCCAAGTGTTTTTAGACTGTGAGCCCACTGTTGGGTAGGGACGGTCTCTATATGTTGCCAATTTGTACTTCCCAAGCGCTTAGTACAGTGCTCTGCGCATAGTAAGCGCTCAATAAATACGATTGATGATGATGATGATGAAGTGTTTAGTACAGTGCTCTGTGCACAGTAAGCGCTCAATAAATACCATGAAACCAAACTGAATCCCGCGATGCCACTGTTCGGTCAGATTGCCCGGTTCGCCTCCGGGCCAGCCCGGGGAAAGGGAAGCGGTGGCCGGGGGAGGTGGTCGGATTTGGGTCAGATTTAATTTTCTTGTATGTGTGTGTGGGTTTTTTTAATGGTATTTATTAATCTCTGTGTGCCGAGCACTGTACTAAGCGCTGGGGTAGATACAAGCTAATCAGGTTGGACACAGCCCATGTCCCACATGGGGCTCATTCTCTTTATCCCTGTTTAACAGATGGGAAAGTTGAGGTCCAAAGAAGATAAAAGTGACTTGCCCAAGGTCACACGGCGGACAAGTGACGGATTTAGGATTAGGACCCGGGTCCTTTTGACTCCCGGGGCTGGGCTCTATCCAGTGGTGGCCAAAGAAGCAGCGCGGCTCAGTGGAAAGAGCCCGGTCATGGGTTCTAATCCTAGCCCCGCCACTTATCGGCTGTGTGACTTTGGGCAAGTCACCTCACTTCTCTGGGCCTCAGTTCCCTCATCTGGAAAATGGGAATGAAGACCGTGAGCCCCACGTGGGACAACCTGATTACCTTGTATCCCCCCAATGCTTAGAATAGCGCTTTGCACATAGTAAGCGCTTAATAAATACCAATATTATTACTATTACAGAGAGATGGGCGTAAATTTTCAGAGTAACTGCAAATCTGACCTCAACCGCTTAGCTCTGGGAGGCTCTTAACCTGCCGAGAACCGACCAGAGTATTGAATAATTTATAATAATTGCGGTATCTGTTAAACGCCTTTTATGTGCCAAGGACTGTACTAAGTGTTGGGATAGATACAAAGATGGTCCCTGTCCGACATGGGGCTCGCATTCAAAGGGGGAGGGAGAACAGCTATTGAATTCCCATTTTATAGACAGGTAAGTGAGGCCATGAGACTTGAAGGGGACTTGTCCAAAGTCACCCAGCCGGTAAGTGGAAGCATTCATTCAATCGTATTTATTGAGCGCTGACTGTGTGCAGAGCACTGTACTAAGCGCTTGGGAAGTACAAGTTGGCAACATATAGAGACGGTCCCTACCCAACGAAGCAGCCTGGCCTAGTGGACGGAGCCTGAGCCTGGGAGTGGGAAGGACCCGGGTTCTAATCCTGACTTCACTTCATGTCTGCTGTGTCTCCTTGGGCAGGTCATTTCATTCTCTGTACCTCAGGTACCTCATCTGTAAAATGGGCATTAAGAGGGTGAGCCCCGTATGAGAAGCAGCGTGGCTCAGTGGAAAGAGCCCAGGCTTGGGAGTCAGAGGTCATGGGTTCTAATCCCGGCTCCCCCACTTGTCCGCTGTGTGACCTTGGGCAAGTCACTTCACTTTTCTGAGCCTCAGTTCCCTCATCTGTAAAATGGGGATGAAGACTGTGAGCCCTACGTGGGACAACCTGATCACCTTGTATCCTCCCCAGCGCTTAGAACAGTGCTTCGCACATAGTAAGCGCTTAACAAATGCCATCATTATTATTATATGGGGGCAGGGAATGTGACCGACTTGATTAACTTGTGTGCGCTTAGTACAGTACAGTGTTCTGCACATAGTAAGCGCTCAATAAATACGATTGATGATGTTTTGTTTTGTCGTCTGTCTCCCCCTTCTAGACTGTGAGCCCGTTGTTGGGTAAGGACCAGCTCTATAGGTTGCCAACTTATACTTCCCAAGAGCTTAGTACAGTGCTCTGCACACAGAAAGCGCTCAATAAATACGATTGAATAATAATAATAATAATAATGGCATTTATTAAGCACTTACTATGTGCAAAGCACTGTTCTAAGCGCTGGGGAGGTTACAAGGAGATCAGGTTGTCCCACAGGAGGCTCACAGTCTTCATCCCATTGTACAGATGAGGGAACTGGGGCACGGAGAAGTGAAGTGACTTGCCCAGAGTCACACAGCTGACAATTGGCAGAACCGGGATTCGAACCCATGACTGAACATAACAACCGCCATTAAAACCCCCCTGAAAAGGCCAGGTCCTCTGGGTCTGTGCTTTTTTCAGTAGGTGCATCTCTGGTGTGAGGTGGCCACATTTTAGTTCCTCGCATTCATCTCAAGGGAGCGAGAGCTGAAATGCTACTTTACATCCTCTAACCTGTGAGCTCATTGTGGGCAGGAAACGTGTCTGTTTATCTTTCTACCGTCCTTTCCCAAGCACCTCGTCCAGGCCTCTGCACACAGTGAGCGCTCAATAAATACAGCCGACTGACTGACAAGACCGTAAGCTCTCTGTGGGGAGGGAATGCGTCTCTTTATCATTCTACCGTCCTTTCCCAAGCACTTAGTCTAGGCCTCTGCACACAGTAAGTGCTCAATTAATACAACTGACTGACTGACAAGACCGTAAACTCGCTGTGGGCAGGGAATGTGTCTCTTTATCGTTCTACCGTCCTTTCCCAAGCACTTCGTCTAGGCCTCTGCACACAGTAAGCGCTCCATAAATACAACCGACTGACAGACAAGACCGTAAGCTTGCTGTAGGCAGGAAATGTGTCTATCATTCTAGCGTCCTTTCCCAAGCACTTCATCCAGGCCTCTGCACACAGTGAGTGCTCAATAAATACAACTGACTGATTGACAGCACCTTAAGCTTGCTGTGGGCAGGGAATGTGTCTCTTTCATTCTACCGTCCTTTCCCAAGCACTTTTTCCAGGCCTCTGCACACAGTAAGCGCTCAATTAATACAACTGACTGATTGACAAGACCGTAAGCTCGCTGTGGGCAGGGAATGTGTCTGTTTATCGTTCTACCATCATTTCCCAAGCACTTCGTCCAGGCCTCTGCACACAGTGAGCGCTCAGTAAATACAACCGACTGACTGACAAGACCGTAAGCTCGCTGTGGGCAGGGAGTGTGTCTCTTTATCATTCTACCGTCCTTTTCCAAGTATTTCGTCCAGGCCTCTGCACACAGTGAGCGCTTAATGAATACAACCGACTGACTGACAAGACCGTAAGCTGGTTGTGGGCAGGGAACGTGTCTGTTTATCATTCTACCGTCCGTTCCCAAGCACTTCGTCCAGGCCTCTGCACACAGTGAGCGCTCAATGAATACAACCGACTGACTGACAAAACCGTAAGCTTGCTGTGGGCAGGGAACGTGTCTGTTTATCATTCTACTGTCCTTTCCCAAGCACTTAGTCCAGGCCTCTGCACACAGTAAGTGCCAAATAAATACAACTGACTGACTGACAAGACCGTAAGCTCGCTGTGGGCAGGGAATGTGTCTCTTTATCATTCTACCGTCCTTTCCCGAGCACTTAGTCCAAGCTTCAGCACACAGTAAGTGCTCAATATATACAACCGACTGACTGACAAGACCGTAAGCTCGCTGTGGGCAGGGAACGTGTCTCTTTATCATTCTACCGTCCTTTCCCAAGCACTTCGTCCAGGCCTCTGCACACAGTAAGCGCCAAATAAATACAACTGACTGACTGACAAGACCGTAAGCTCGCTGTGGGCAGGGAATGTGTCTCTTTATCGTTCTACCGTCCTTTCCCAAGCACTTAGTCTAGGCCTCTGCACACAGTAAGCGCTCCATAAATACAACCGACTGACAGACAAGACCGTAAGCTTGCTGTAGGCAGGAAATGTGTCTATCATTCTACCGTCCTTTCCCAAGCACTTCATCCAGGCCTCTGCACACAGTGAGCGCTCAATAAATACAACCGACTGATTGACATCACCTTAAGCTTTCTGTGGGCAGGGAATGTGTCTCTATCATTCTACCGTCCTTTTCCAAGTATTTCGTCCAGGCCTCTGCACATAGTGAGTGCTCAATAAATACAACCGACTGACTGACAAGACCGTAAGCTCGCTGTGGGCAGGGAATGTGTCTGTTTATCGTTCTACCATCATTTCCCAAGCACTTCGCCCAAGCCTCTGCACACAGTGAGTGCTCAATAAATACAACCGACTGACTGACAAGACCGTAAGCTCGCTGTGGGCAGGGAATGTGTCTCTTTATCATTCTACCGTCCTTTTCCAAGTATTTCGTCCAGGCCTCTGCACATAGTGAGTGCTCAATAAATACAACCGACTGACTGACAAGACCGTAAGCTCGCTGTGGGCAGGGAATGTGTCTGTTTATCGTTCTACCATCATTTCCCAAGCACTTCGTCCAAGCCTCTGCACACAGTGAGTGCTCAATAAATACAACCGACTGACTGACAAGACCGTAAGCTCGCTGTGGGCAGGGAATGTGTCTCTTTATCATTCTACCGTCCTTTTCCAAGTATTTCGTCCAGGCCTCTGCACGTAGTGAGTGCTCAATAAATACAACCGACTGATTGACAAGACCGTAAGCTCGCTGTGGGCAGGTAATGTGTCTCTTTATCATTCTACCGTCCTTTCCCAAGCACTTCATCCATGCCTCTGCACACAGTAAGCGCTCAATGAATACAACCGACTGACTGACAAGACCGTAAGCTCACTGTGGGCAGGGAATGTGTCTCTTTATCGTTCTACCGTTATTTCCCAAGCACTTCGTCCAAGCCTCTGCACATAGTGAGTGCTCAATAAATACAACCGACTGACTGACAAGACCGTAAGCTCGCTGTGGGCAGGGAACATGTCTGTTTATCATTCTACTGTCCTTTCCCAAGCACTTCATCCAGGCCTCTGCACACAGTAAGCACTCAATAAATACAACCGACTGACTGACAAGACCGTAAGCTTGTTGTGGGCAGGGAATGTGTCTGCTTATCGTTCTACCATCCTTTCCCAAACACTTCGTTCAAGCCTCTGCACACAGTGAGCGCTCAATGAATACAACCGACTGACTGACAAGACCATAAGCTCACTGTGGGCAGGGAATGTGTCTCTTTATCATTCTACCGTCATTTCCCAAGCACTTTGTCCATGCCTCTGCACACAGTAAGCGCTCAATAAATACAACTGACTGACAAGACCGTAAGCTCGCTGTGGGTAGGGAATGTGTCTCTTTATCATTCTACCGTCCTTTCCCAAGCACTTCATCCATGCCTCTGCACACAGTAAGCGCTCAATAAATACAACCGACTGACTGACAAGACCGTAAGCTCGCTGCAGGCAGGGAACGTGTCTCTTTATCATTCTACCGTCCTTTCCCAAGCACTTCGTCCAGGCCTCTGCACACAGTGAGCGCTCAGTGAATACAACCGACTGACTGACAAGACCGTAAGCCCGCTGCGGGCAGGGAACGTGTCTGTTTATTGTTGCGCTGTCCCCTCCCAAGCGCTTAAGACAGCTCACGGGAAGCGTTCGGTAAGTACGACTGTCTGACTGAGTGCGTTGGGGCGGGGAAGGCGGGAATATCAGGCCCCCGGCCCGCCCTCCGTCTCCGTGGCCGAAGATTTGCGGGGATCGTCGGGGTCCTGGGCCCCCCTGGGCCCCCTCCTCCAGCCGGCCAGCTGGCGACGGGCGGCGGTCCGGAGGTCGCCGCTCCTCAGGGCGTAGACCACCGGGTTGACGGCGGAGTTGAGCAGGCACAGGATGGAGCAGAAGGCGAAGGCCCGCTTGGCGGGCCCGCTCAGAGGGGCGGCCAGGCTGTAGGCCATGAAGGCCAGCACGGGCGCCCAGCATCCGATCAGCAGGGCCAACACCAGCCCCAGGGTCTTGGCCAGCTGCACGTCCAGCCTCAGGCGGGACCCGGCGGCCCGGCGGCCGGCCAGGCCGGCGGCGTGCCGGCGGGCCAGCCGCAGGACGTACGCGTAGGCCAGCACGATGGCCAGGAGCAGCCCCGTCAGGAGGACGATCCAGGAGAGGAGGAAGGCGCCCGGCACCCAGGGGAACAGCTGCGAGCAGCTCGGCCCGCAGCAGCCCCAGCCCAGGAGCGGGAGGAAGGACAGGGCCGCCGTGGCCAGCCACATGCCCGCCAGGGCCGCCACGGCCCTCCCCGGCGTGAGGAGGGCCTTGTAGCGAGCCGGCCGGCCCAGGCACAGGTAGCGGTCGCCCGCCGTCAGCAGCAGGCTGCCCACGGAGCCCGTGAACACCAGGGTCACCCCCCCGAGCTTCAGCAGGTAACCCTCCCGGGAGGCCGCCCGGTTGAGGACGTGGAAGTCCACGAAGCTGCAGACGAAGACGGGGCCGGCCAGGAGGTCGGCCCCCGCCAGGCTGCCGAGGAACAGGTAGGAGGGTTTGCGCCTCAGATGGCGGCACGAGGCGATGAGGAAGAGGACGGCGGCGTTCTCCAGGCTGCACAGGGCCCCCGCCACCGAATACAGGGCGGCCACCGCCGTTTTCTGGGGGACGCTCAGCACCATGTATTCCGTCAGGTCCGGCCCGGCCGGGCTGGCGTTGGGAGGGCCACCTCCTGGGCAGCCACCCGTGAGCACCGTGTGATTCGAACCCATGTCCTCGCGGGCGACGGGGGGTGGGCACGGCCCTCCCTTCGGGGAAAGGGAAGGAAACCAAAATGTCCGCGATGCCTGGGTCAGTGGTATATAGTCAATATATGTTTGTATGTTTCCTCTCCCCCTCGTCCCCCTCTCCATTCCCCCATCTTACCTCCTTCCCTTCCCCACAGCACCTGTATATATGTTTGTACATATTTATTACTCTATTTATTTAACCTGTACATATCTATTCTGTTTATTTTATTTTGTTAGTATGTTTGGTTTTGTTCTCTGTCTCCCCCTTTTAGACTGTGAGCCCACTGCTGGGTAGGGACCGTCTCTATATGTCGCCAACTTGTACTTCCCAAGCGCTTAGTACAGTGCTCTGCACACAGTAAGTGCTCAATAAATACGATTGATTGATTGTACGTATTTATTACTCTATTTTACTTGTACATCTTCTATTTATTTTATTTTGTCAATATGTTTTGTTTTGTTCTCTGTCTCCCCCTTCTAGACTGTGAGCCCACTGTAGGGTAGGGACTGTCTCTATATGCTGTCAACTTGTACTTCCCAAGCACTTAGTCCAGTGCTCCGCACACAGTAAGCGCTCAATAAATACGATTGATTGATTGTACGTATTTATTACTCTATTTTACTTGTACATCTTCTATTTATTTTATTTTCTTAATATGTTTTGTTTTGTTCTCTGTCTCCCCCTTCTAGACAGTGAGCCCGCTGTTGGGTAGGGCCCGTCTCTAGATGTTGCCAACTTGGACTTCCCAAGCGCTTAGTCCAGTGCTCTGCACACAGTGAGTGCTCAATAAATAGGATTGAATGAATGAATGAATAGTCATTCAGTCAGCCAATCATACTGATTGAGCGCTTACTGTGTGCAGAGCAGTTTAATACTACTACTACTACTAATAATGATCATAATAATTCATTCATTCATTCAATCGTATTTATTGAGCTCTTACTGTGTGCAGAGCACTGGACTAAGCTCTTGGGAAGTCCAAGTCGGCAACAGAGACAGTCCCTACCCAACAACGGGCTCCCGGTCTAGAATCCATCAATTGTATTTATTGAGCGCTTACTGTGTGCAGAGCACTGGACTAACCGCTTGGGAAGTACAAGTTGGCAACATATAGAGATGGTCCCGACCCAACAGTGGGCTCACAGTCTTGAAGGGGGAGACAGAGAATGAAACCAAACATATTAACAAAATAAAATAAATAGAATAGATATGTACAAGTAAAATAAATAAATAGAGTAATAAATACAAACAAACATATATACATATACATATATACAGGTGCTGTGGGGAAGGGAAGGAGGTAAGGCGGGGGGGATGGAGAAGGGGAGGAGGGGGAGAGGAAGGAGGGGGCTCAGTCTAGGAAGGCCTCCTGGAGGAGGTGAGCTCTCAGTAGGGCCTTGAAGGGAGGAAGAGAGCTAGCTTGGCGGATGTGTGGAGGGAAGGCATTCCGGGCCAGGGGGAGGACGTGGGCCGGGGGTCGATGGCAGGACAGGCAAGAACGAGGCCTGGTGAGGTGGTTAGCGGCAGAGGAGCGGAGGGTGCGGGCTGGGCAGAAGGACAGAAGGGAGGTGAGGTAGGAGGGGGCCAGGGGATGGATGGACAGCCTTGAAGCCCAGGGTGAGGAGTTTCTGCCTGATGCGTAGGTTGATTGGTAGCCACTGGAGATTTTGGAGGAGGGGAGTAACATGCCCAGAGCGTTTCTGGACAACGACAATCCAGGCAGCGGTGTGAAGTATGGATTGAAGAGGGGAGAGACACGAGGATGGGCGATCAGAGAAGAGACTGATACAGTAATCCAGTTGGGATAGGATGAGAGCTTGAACGAGCAGGGTAGTGGTTTGGATGGAGAGGAAAGGGCGGATCTTGGCAATGTTGCGGAGCTGAGACCGACAGGTTTTGGTGACGGCTTGGATGTGAGGGGTGAATGAGAGAGCGGAGTCGAGGATGACACCAAGGTTGCGGGCTTGTGAGACGGGAAGGATGGTAGCGCCGTCAACAGTGATGGGAAAGTCAGGGAGAGGGCAGGGTTTGGGAGGGAAGACAAGGAGTTCAGTCTTGGACATGTTGAGTCCAAGCACTTAGTACAGTGCTGTGCACACAATAAGTGCTCACTAAGTACTATTGACTGACTGACCGCACACATCTTCCACACCCAACTACTTACGCACTAACTCCCAAACATAATCCCTGTCCCTTCTTCCCCCCATCAGTATTTTTAATGTCCATCTTCCCCACGGGACTGTAAACTCCTTGAGGGCAGGGATCAGGTCTACTTAAGAGCAGCAGCGTGGCTCAGTGGAAAGAGCCCGGGCTTTGGCGTCAAAAGTCGTGGGTTCAAATCCCAGCTCCGCCAATTGTCAGCTATGTGACTTTGGGCAAGCTGTCTTACCTCCTTCTCTTCCCCACAGCACCTGTATATATGTTTGTACATATTTATTACTCTATTTATTTATTTATTTTACTTGTACATATCTATTCTATTTATTTTATTTTGTTAATATGTTTGGTTTTGTTCTCTGTCTCCCCCTTCTAGACTGTGAGCCCACTGTTGGGTAGGGACTGTCTCTAGATGTTGCCAACTTGGACTTCCCAAGCGCTTAGTCCAGTGCTCTGCACACAGTAAGCGCTCAATAAATACGATTGATTGATTGATTGATTGATTCTCTGTGCCTCAGTTCCCTCATCTGTAAAATGGGGATAAAGACTGTGAGCCCCCCGTGGGACAACCTGGTCACCTTGTAACCTCCCCAGCACTTAGAACAGGGCTTTGCACATAGTAAGCGCTTAATAAATGCCATTATTATTATTATTACTTACCCTATCGGACTCTCCCAAGCGCTCAGTACAGTCCGCAGTCGCTCAGCCAATACTATCAATCGACAGACTGAGGTATGATCATCCTGGTGGCACAGAGCCCCCGAGAAGCGATGTTTCGGTGATGAAAATTCTCATTCATTCATTCATTCATTCAATCGTATTTACTGAGCGCTTACTGTGTGCAGAGCACTGTACTAAGCTCCCCGATTGAAGCTCGTTTGTGTGAACAGAAGGGTAGTTAGGCTCCTTGAGAGGAACAGGAAGCATTTTTCACCCATCCCCTGCCTCAGCCCAACCAGGCCCACCCCCATCCTTTTCCGGAGGGGTGGTCTCTTGAGGGCTGAGGGGAGAGGAGGGTTGGGACAAACCGGTGGTGGTTAGAGGATCAGACAATAATAGTAATAATAATAATGGCATTTATTAAGCACTTACTATGTTCTAAGCGCTGGGGAAGTTACAAGGTGATCAGGCTGTCCCTCGGGGGGGCTCACAGTTTTAATCCCCATTTTACAGATGAGGTCACTGAGGCCCAGAGAAGTGAAGTGACTTGTCCGCAGCTGACAGTTGGCAGAGCCGGAATTTGAACCCATAACTTCTGACTCCAAAGCCCGGGCTTTTCCCACTGAGCCACGCTGCTTCTCTAAGCAGCGTGACCTAGTGGGAAAGGCAGACGCTTGGGAGTCAGAGGTCGTGGATTCTAATCCCGTCTCCTGCCACCCACACATATAGATATATGATGGCATTTGTTAATTGCTATGTGCTAAGCGCTGGGGAGATCCAAGGTGATCAGGTTGTCCCACGTGGGGCTCGCAGTCTTCATCCCCATTTTACAGATGGGGGAACTGAGGCCCAGAGAAGTGAAGTGACTTGCCCAAAGTCCCACAGCTGACAAGTTAGAGAAGCAGCGTGGCTCAGTGGAAAGAGCCCGAGCTTTGGAGTCAGAGGTCATGGGTTCAAATTCCGGCTCTGCCACTTGTCTTTTAGACTGTGAGCCCACCGTTGGGTAGGGACTGTCTCTATATGTTGCCAACTTGTACTTCCCAAGTGCTTAGTCCGGTGCTCTGCACACAGTAAGCGCTCAATAAATACGATTGATTGATTGATTGATTGGTCTCAACCATCGTCTAGTATTTCTGCAGACTCAATCGCTTGGCAAAGTCCCCTTGCTGCCCTGGTACGGACTGTCCTCCATTTAAGGGGGGGGGAAACCGAGGCACGAACCGTCACTATCGTGTTCCCCAGAGCCCTTCTCACGAAACACAGGCCACCGGGAGCTGGAATCGAGTCACACCCGTGGAGGCGCAGAGATAGGGCAGATGGTGCGCAGATAAATCCGACGGGGCGGAGGGGAAGTCAGGCGATGCGTGACCTGCCCGCGTTGCAACATCCAAACTCGGGTTATGATAACCGTCTCTTTGGAGGAACGGCCAAGCTAATTCTCTCCTGATCTCCAGTTTAAACAGAAAGAAATGGAGCCTTTTTCTCCCCGTCACGAACATTTATGACCCACCTTCTGTGGAAAACGCGGTTTAAGGTCTAAAACATGGAACTTGGTTAAGATACAACTTTTGACCTTCCACAGAGGCCTCGCAATCTCTCCTTCTCCTCCCCCTCACCCACCCACACATCTCCTTTCCCCTCCTCGAAATATCCGTCCTGCTGTGTGACCTGGGGCAAATCACTTCACTTCTCTGGGCCTCAGTTTCCTCGGCTGTCTCTACATGTTGCCAACTTGTACTTCCCAAGCGCTTAGTACAGTGCTCTGCACACAGTAAGCGCTCAATAAATGCGATTGATGACGATGATAGAATGGGGATTAAGACAGCGAGTCCCCGTGTGGGACGGAGACCGCGTCCAACCTGATTTGGTTGTAGCCGCTCCAGCACTTAGTACAGTGCCTGTCACATAGTAAGCACTTAAATACCATTATTATTAGTAGTATTAACAATAATGATAATATCCACCCCAGCACTTAGTACAGTGCCTGTCACATAGTAAGCACTTAAATACCATTATTATTAGTAGTATTAACAATAATGATAGTATCCACCCCAGCACTTAGTACAGTGCCTGTCACATAGTAAGCACTTAAATACCATTATTATTAGTAGTATTAACAATAATGATAGTATCCACCCCAGCACTTAGTACAGTGCCTGTCACATAGTAAGCACTTAAATACCATTATTAGTAGTAGTATTAACAATAATGATAGTATCCACCCCAGCACTTAGTACAGTGCCTGTCACATAGTAAGCACTTAAATACCATTATTAGTAGTAGTATTAACAATAATGATAGTATCCACCCTAGCACTTAGTACAGTGCCTGTCACATAGTAAGCACTTAAATACCATTATTAGTAGTAGTATTAACAATAATGATAGCATCCACCCCAGCACTTAGTACAGTGCCTGTCACATAGTAAGCACTTAAATACCATTATTATTAGTAGTATTAATAATAGTAATAATATAAGTCCTTTGGGAATATTGGGAAAAAGTCAAAATGGCATCCCTCAGGGCACAGAAAATGCCCTCAGGACACAGAAAATCTAAAGGGAGTCACTAGACATAAATGGACAAATAAAAGTTAATTACGAGAGAGAAAATAGCTATAATAGTAATAATAGGAGTAACAGGGATACCCTGCCGCTTTCCTGCTGCTTGAGCAGCGTGGCTCAGGGGAAAGAGCCCGGGCTTTGGAGTCAGAGGTCATGGGTTCAAATCCCAGCTCCGCCAATTGTCAGCTGTGTGACTTTGGGCCAGTCACTTCACTTCTCTGGGCTTCAGTTCCCTCATCTGGAAAATGGGGATGAAGACCGTGAGCCCCCCGTGGGACACCCACTGTTGGGTAGGGACCGTCTCTATATGTTGCCAACTTGTACTTCCCAAGCGCTTAGTACAGTGCTCTGCACACAGTAAGCGCTCAATAAATACGATTGATTGATTGATTAATTGATGGATTGATTGATGGATTGATTGATTGAGTCTCTGGGCTTCAGTTCCCTCATCTGTAAAATGGGGATGAAGACCGTGAGCCCCCGTGGGACGCCCACTGTTGGATAGGGACCGTCTCTATATGTTGCCAACTTGTACTTCCCAAGCGCTTAGTACAGTGCTCTGCACACAGTAAGCGCTCAATAAATACGATTGAATGAATGAATGAATGACAACCTGATCACCTTGTAACCTCCCCAACACCTAGAATCAATCAATCGTATTTATTGAGCACTAACTGTGTGCAGAGCTTTGTACTAAGCGCTTGGGAAGTCCAAGTTGGCAACATATAGAGACAATCCCTACCCAACAGTGGGCTCAACAGTGCTTTGCACATAGTAGGCGCTTAATAAATGCCATTATTATTATTATTATTAAGTCACTTAACTTCTCGGGGCCTCAGTTTCCTCATCTGGAAAATGGGGATTCAATACCTGTTCTCCTTTCACTTGAGTCCCTTGGGGGACAGGGACTGTGTCCCGGTGCTTTGCATTGTGTCTACTCTGGTGCTTAGTACCGGCTTATTTATTAATTCAGTCGGTCGATCGCATTTGCTGAGCGCTTACCGTGTGCAGAGCACTGTACTAAGCGCTTGGGAGAGGACAGTACAACAATAAACAGATGCGTTCCCTGCCTACGCACAGAGTAGGCGTTTAACCTATATTGTACATATTTATTACTCTATTTATTTATTTTACTTGTACATATCTATTCTATTTATTTTATTTTGTTAGTATGGTTGGTTTTGTTCTCTGTCTCCCCCTTTTAGACTGTGAGCCCACTGTTGGGTAGGGACCGTCTCCATGTGTTGCCGACTTGGACTTCCCAAGCGCTTAGTACAGTGCTCTGCACACAGCGAGCGCTCAATAAATACGAATGATTGATTGATTGATTAACCAAATATCGCAATTATTATTCGTGGTGATAGTAGTAGTAGTATTTTTAGTTTGATGTGATCTTTGACTTGTAGAGGCGGCCCGGGGGCTATTCAGAGCGAAACCCCACCAAGTTCCTCTGAGAGGCTCAGAAATAGGAAATTAATTCTCCCACCAGCCAGCCAAGGATACCCTCAGAAGCGAAGTGAAAGTGTGAAGACAAAGGATGCTAAATCAATGTTCCACATCGACCGGGGGCTTTCTAAAGATGGCCAGATCCGCACCCACAACCCTTCCCTGTGTTTGAAGGCGACGCTCTAATTTACGTGTCTACCTAGACTGGAAGCTCCCTGGAGACGGGGGTCATATCTACTAATTATTAGTAATAATAATAATAATAATGGCATTTGTCAAGCGCTTACTATGTGCAAAGCACCGTTCTAAGCGCCGGGGGGGATACAAGGTGATCAGGTTGTCCCACGTGGGGCTCACAGTCTTAATCCCCATTTTACAGATGAGGGAACTGAGGCACGGAGAAGTGAAGTGACTTGCCCAATGTCACACAGCTGACAATTGGCAGAACTGGGATTTGAACCCACGGCCTCTGACTCCAAAGCCCGGGCTCTTTCTGCTGAGCCACGCTGCTTCTCTACTAGTTATTATTACTACTAGTAGTAGTAATAATAATAATAATAATGACATTTGTTAAGCGCTTACTATGTGCTAAGCACCGTTCTAATCAATCAACCGTATTTATTGAGCGCTTACTATGTGCAGAGCACTGTACTAAGTGTTCTAAGCGCTGGGGTGGGGGCTACAAGGTGATCAGGTTGTCCCACGGGGGGCTCACAGTTTTCATCCCCATTTTCCAGATGCTTCCCACGGCTGTAATAATAATAATTATATTATATAATAATCAATCAATCAATCATATTTATTGAGCGCTTACTGTGTGCAGAGCACTGTACTAAGCGCTTGGGAAGTACAAGCTGGCAACATATCATCGTCAATCGTATTTATTGAGCGCTTACTGTGGGCAGAGCACTGTACTAAGCGCTTGGGAAGTACAAGCTGGCAACGGATAGAGACGGTCCCTACCCAACAGTGGGCTCACAGTCTAGAAGGGGGAGATGAGAGAACAAAACCAAACATACTAACAAAATAAAATAAATAGAATAGATAGGTAACAAGCAAAATAAATAAATAAATAAATAGAGTAATAAATATGTACAAACATATATACAGGTGCTGTGGGGAAGGGAAGGAGGTAAGATGTGGGGGATGGAGAGGGGGACGAGGGGGAGAGGAAGGAATAATATTATTAATCATAATTATTATTAATTATATTATTATTTTTACAGCTGTAATAATAATAATGATGGTATTTGTTAAGCACTTACTATGTGCCAGGCACTGTAGTAAGCACTGAGGGGGATACAAGCACTTAGAACAGTGCTTTGCACATAGTAAGCACTTAACAAATACCATCATTATTATTATTATTACAAGCAAATGGGGTCGGACACAGTCCCTGACCCACATGGGGCTCACACTCTCAATCCCCATTTTACAGATGTAGGAACTGAAGCTCAGAGAATAATAATAATAATAATGATGGTATTTGTTAGTAATAATAACAATAATAATGTTGGCATTTATTAAGCGCTTACTATGTGCAAAGCACTGTTCTAAGTGCTGGGGAGGTTACAAGGTGATCAGGTTGTCCCACGGGGGGCTCACAGTCTTAATCCCCATTTTACAGATGAGGTAACTGAGGCCCAGAGAAGTGAAGTGACTTGCCCAAAGTCACACAGCTGACATTTGGCGGAGCCGGGATTTGAACCCATGACCTCTGGCTCCCAAGCCCATGCTCTTTCCACTGAGCCACGTTGAGCTCTTACTATGTGCCAAGCACTGTTCTAAGCGCTGGGGGAGATACAAGGTAATCAGGTAGTCCCACGTGGGGCTCACAGTCTTCATCCCCATTTTACAGATGAGGTCACTGAGGCACAGAGAAGTGAAGTGACTTGTCCAAGGTCACCCAGCAGGCAAGTGGCGGAGCCGGGATTAGAACCCATGACTTTCTGATCCCAGGCCCGGGCTCTATCCACTCTGCCGGGCAGCTTCTCCTAGAGTACTTAATTTATGATACTCTCCTAAGCGTTTAGTACAGTGCCCTGCCCATAGCAGGTGGTCATCATCATCATCATCATCGATCGTATTTATTGAGCGCTTACTGTGTGCAGAGCACTGTACTAAGCGCTTGGGAAGTACAAGTTGGCAACATATAGAGACAGTCCCTACCCAACAGTGGGCTCAGTAAATGTTAATGACAGGGCAGCTGGTGAGATTTGAGTCATGGATTCGAGGGCGGAGGCAAAGACAGAGGTGACCAATAAATCCTTTCTACCCCAGGCATTTCTTCCCAACATCCTTTGCCCTTCCCGATCCTGGTTTCGAGTTTACCTTTTCATTTTATTTTTTTATGGTATTTGTTAAGCACTTACTATAACAATAAAAATGATGATGATGGTATTTGTTAAGCGCTTACTATGTGCGAAGCACCGTTCTAAGCGCTGGGGAGGTTCCAAGGTGATCAGGTTGTCCCACGGGGGGCTCACAGTCTTCATCCCCATTTGACAGATGAGGGAACCGAGGCCCAGAGAAGTGAAGTGGCTTGCCCAAAGTCACCCAGCTGACAGTTGGCGGGATTTGAAGCAGCGTGGCTCAGTGGAAAGAGCCTGGGCTTTGGAGTCCGAGGTCAGGGGTTCAAATCCCGGCTCCGCCAATTGCCAGCTGGGTGACTTTGGGCAAGTCACTTCAATCAATCAATCGTATTTACTGAGCGCTTACTGTGTGCAGAGCACTGTACTAAGCGCTTGGGAAGTCCAAGTTGGCAACGCATAGAGACGGTCCCTACCCAACAGTGGGCTCACAGTCTTGAAGACTTGTCACCTTGTAACCTCCCCAGTGCTTAGCACAGCACTATGCTAAGTGCTAAGTGCTTTGCACATAGTAAGCGCTTAATAAATGCCATCATCACCATCATTTCCCTGCTGTGTGTCCTTGGGCAAGTCACTTCATGGCTCTGTGCCTCAGTTACCTCACTTCCCAAGCTCTTAGTCCAGTGCTCTGCACACAGTAAGCGCTCAATAAATATGATTGAGTGAATGAATGATAGTCCCTGTCCCACATGGAACTCACAGCCCAAGTCAGAGGGAGGATAGTTTCAGCCCCATTTTACAGATGAAGAAGCTGAGGCACAGAGCCATGAAGTGACTTGCCATGACCTCTGACTCCAAAATACTCTTTCCACCGAGCCACGCTGCTTCGGATCTATCCTCTCTCCGGCCCGACCTCTTTCCACTAGGCCCTGCTGCTTGAAATCGACTCCTATTTTCTTTTTTAAAGGTACTTGTTAAGCGCTTAGTATGCTCCAGGCACTGTTCTAAGCGCTGGGGTAGATGCAACCCAGTCAGTTTGGCCACAGCCCAGGTCCCACAGAGAAGTCAAGTGACTTGCCCCAAGTCACACAGCTGACAGGCTCACAGTGGTAATATCCGTTTTAATCAATCAATCAATCGTACTTATTGAGCGCTTACTGTGTGCGGAGCACTGTGCTAAGCGCTTGGGAAGTCCAAGTTGGCAACATATAGAGTCAGTCCCTACCCAACAGTGGGCTCACAGTCTAAAAGATAAGGAAACCGATAAGGAAACCGAGGCACGGAGAAGTGAAGTGACCAAGGTGACCGCAAGCGGACCGAAAAGGCGGAGCCGGGATTAGAACCCAGATCCTTCTGACTCCCATCCCGGGCTCCACCCTCTAGGCCACACTGGTCCTACTGGGAGAAACTGGTTGACAAGTCAGTTGAGGAGAGGGGAGGGGGCAGGGAGCTTTTTGATGCATCATCAAATCAATCAATCGTATTTACTGAGCGCTTACTGTGTGCAGAGCACTGTATTAAGCGCTTGGGAAGTACAATTTGAAAGAAATTGAAAGCCACGGGGAAGATTTGCTTAACCTAATTAGGCCAAGAAAAAAAGGAAGCAAGACCGAATGCTATCTAATACAGCATGAGAGCCGGGGAATGATTAAAAATAGTTCCTGCTTCTATCTTTCACGCCTATTAAAGTCACCCCACCAACAGGGCCCGAGTTTCAAAATTCCTCCTCAGTCAGAAGGGAAGCGGAGGACAAGGAAAGATAAGGGAGCTGCCAGTTTATGGGCCATTTGCAAACCCAGGGGGGGAAATCTGGGAATTCGGATAGGAAAAGGAGGAGTAATCGTGGTATTCGCCCAGCGCTTAGAACAGTGCTTTGCACATAGTAAGCGCTTAATAAATGCCGACATTATTATTATTATTATTATTCATTAAGCGCTGAGCACTGAAATACATACAAGATACTCAGGTCTCAAATGGGCTCAAAGCCTAAGTAGGAGGGAGAACAGATATTGAATCCCCGTTTGGCAGATGAGGGAACCAAGGCCCAGAGAAGTAATAATAATAATAATGATAGCATTTATTAAGCATTTACTATGTGCAAAGCACTGTTCTAAGCGCTGGGGAGGTTACAAGGTGATCAGGTTGTCCCACTGGGGGCTCACAGTCTTAATCCCCATTTTACAGATGAGGGAACTGAGGCCCAGAGAAGTTAAGTGACCTGCCCAAAGTCACCCAGCTGACAAGTGGCGGAGCCGGGATTTGAACCCATGACCTCTGACTCCAAAGCCCGGGCTCTTTCCACTGAGCCATGCTGCTTGCCTGTAAGTGATGTGACTTGCCCAAGGTCACACAGCGGGCAAGTGGCAGAGCCGGGATTAGAATCCGGGTCCTCTGACTCCGAGGCCCGAGCTCTTTCCAGCAGGGTCACACTGCTTCTCTAGTGGTAGAACCATAATAATAATAATGATGATGGCATTTGTTAAGCGCTTACTAGGTGCAAAGCACTGTTCTAAGCGCCAGGGAGGTTACACGGTGATCAGGTTGTCCCATGGGAGGCTCACAGTTTTAATTCCCATTTTGCAGATGAGGTAACTGAGGCCCAGAGAAGTGAAGTGACTTGCCCAAAGTCACACCGCTGACAGTTGGCAGTGCTGGGATTTGAACCCATGACCTCTAACTTCAAAGCCCGGGCTCTTTCCACTGAGCCACGCTGCTTCTCTGAACTAGAACTAGTAATAGTAGTAGAAACCTCCTAAAAGAAAAAATCACATTTCCTCCGAGAGGCCTTCCCTGGCAAAGCCCCTATTTCATTCAGTCATTCAATCGTATTTATTGAGCACTTACTGTGTGCAGAGCACTGTACTAAGCGCCTAGGAAGTACAAACTGGCAACATATAGAGACGGTCCCTTCCCAACAACGGGCTCACAGTCCAGAAGACTGTGTTTCCCCTGTTCCCATTTAATAATAATAATAATAATAGCATTTATTAAGCACTTGCTATGTGCAAAGCACTGTTCTAAGAGCTGGGGAGGTTACAAAGTGATCAGGTTGTCCCACGGGGGGGCTCACAATCTTAATCCCCATTTTACAGATGAGGTAACTGAGGCCCAGAGAAGTGAAGTGACTTGCCCAAAGTCACACAGCTGACAATTGGCAGAGCAGGGATTTGAAACCATGACCGCTGACTCCAAAGCCCAGGCTCTTTCCACTGAGCCACGCTGCTTCTTCTGATGGCTTTGACATCTGCACACAGTAAGCGCTCAATAAATACAATTGAATGACTGAATATTTAGTACTCTGTTTATTTTACTTGTACATATTTACTCTATTCATTTTATTTTGTTAATATGTTTTGTTTTGTTGTCTGTCTCCCCCTCCTAGACTGGAAGCCCGTTGCTGGGTAGGGACCGTCTCTACATGTTGCCGGCTTGTACTTCCCCAGCACTCAGTACAGTGCTCTGCGCACAGGAAGCGCTCAATAAATACGATTGAATGAGTGAATGAATCCTCATCCTTCACCCCAAGCTCATCTATAAAATGGGGTTTAGGACTGTGAGCTCCTTGTGGGACAGGGAGAGTGTCCCTCCCTGATTGTCCTGTATCTACTTCAGCGCTTAATACAGTGCCTGGCACATAGTAAGCGCTTAACAAATTTTATTTAAAAAAAAAGCTATTTCTAGGAATCGTCTTGATTGTCCCTGTGAGAGGAAATGATTACTAGCCCCAGAACCCCCTTCGGAAGCCAAGAAGCTGCACCTCAAGTGCATTACAACAAAAAACAAGTTTCTTCCACTTTGGTCTTGACTACTAAACCTTCATGATCAATCAATCAATCAATCGTATTTATTGAGCGCTTACTGTGTGCAGAGCACTGTACTAAGCGCTTGGGAAGTCCAAGTTGGCAACATATAGAGACGGTCCCTACCCAACAGTGGGCTCACAGTCTAGAAGGGGGAGACAGAGCTTAGGGTGTCATTTGCCTATTTTTGTTGTTGTTGGTAATGATAATAATACTAATAATGGCATTTATTAAGTGCTTACTATGTGCAGAGCACTGTTCTAAGCGCTGGGGAGGTTACAAAGTGATCAGGTTGTCCCACGGGAGGCTCACAGACTTCATCCCCATTTTACAGATGAGATAACTGAGGATCAGAGAAGTGAAGTGACTTGCCCAAAGCCACACCGCTGACAAGTGGCAGAGCCGGGATTTGAACTCATGACCTCTGACTCCAAAACCCGGGCTCTTTCCACTGAGCCATGCTGCTTCTCTGTTGGTATTTGTTAAGCGCTTGCTATGTGCCATTCATTCATTCATTCAATTGCATTTATTGAGCTCTTACTACGTGCCAAGTACTCTATAATGATGGCATTTATTGAGCGCTTACTTTGTGCAAAGCACTGTTCTAAGCGCTAAGTGCTGGGTCGGACACAATCCGTGTCCCACATGGGGCTCAATCAATCAATCAATCAATCAATCGTATTTATTGAGTGCTTACTGTGTGCAGAGCACTGTACTAAGCGCTTGGGAAGTACAAGTTGGCAACATATAGAGACGGTCCCTACCAACGGTGGGCTTCCAGTCTAGAAGGGGGAGACAGAGAACAAAACCAAACATATTAACAAAATAAAATAAATAGAATACCATCTTATTCTACCATCTCTACCTTCTCACCATCTTAATCCCCATTTTTCAGAGGAGGTAACTGAGGAGGCCCAGGGAAGTGAAGTGACTTACCCAAGGTCACTCAGCAGCCAAGTGGCAGAGCTGGGATTATTCATTCATTCATTCAATCATATTTATTGAGCGCTTACCGTGTGCAGAGCACTTGACTAAGCGCTTGGGAAGTACAAGTCGGCAACATCTAGAGACGGTCCCTACCCAACTGCGGGCTCACAGTCTACATATATATACCTGTATATATGTTTGTACGTATTCATTACTCTATTTATTTTATTTGTAAAATAAAAGCCCGGGCTTTGGAGTCAGAGGTCATGGGTTCAAATCCCGACTCCACCACATGTCTGCTGTGTGACCTTGGGCAAGTCACTTAACTTCTCTGAGCCTCAGTTACCTCATCTGTCAAATGGGGATGAAGACTGTGAGCCCCACGTGGGACACTTGATCACCTTGTACCCCCTCCAGCGCTTAGAACAGTGCTCTGCACCTAGTAAGCGCTTAACAAATGCCATCATTATCATCATCATCATCATATTTATTCTATTTATTTTATTTTGCTAATACCTGTACATATGTATATATGTTTATATGTATTTATTACTCTATTTTATTTGTACATATTTATTCTATTATTTTATTTTGCTAATACCTGTATATATGTATATATGCTTGTACATATTTATTACTCTATTTATTTTATTTGTACATATTTATTCTATTTATTTTATTTTGCTAATACCTGTATATATGTATATATGTTTGTATGTATTACTCTATTTATTTTATTTGTACATATTTATTCTATTTTATTTTGCTAATACCTATATATGTATATATGTTTGTATGTATTTATTACTCTATTTATTTTATTTGTACATATTTATTCTATTTATTTTATTTTGCTAATACCTGTATATATGTATATATGTTTGTACGTATTTATTACTCTATTTATTTTTTTGTACATATTTATTCTATTTATTTTATTTTGCTAATACCTGTATATATGTATATATGTTTGTACGTATTCATTACTCTATTTTATTTGTACATATTTATTCTATTCATTTTATTTTGCTAATACCGGTATATATGTTTGTATGTATTTTATTTGTACATATTTATTCTATTTATTTTATTTTGCTAATACCTGTATATATGTTTGCATGTATTTATTTTATTTGTACATATTTATTCTATTTATTTTATTTTGTTGATATGTTTTGTTTTGTTGTCTGTCTCCCCCTTCTAGACTGTGAGCCCGCTGTTGGGTAGGGACCGTCTCTAGATGTTGCCGACTTGTGCTTCCCAAGCGCTTAGTACAGTGCTCTGCACACAGTAAGCGCTTAATAAATACGACTGAATGAATGAATGAATTCTCTGGACCTCAGTTCCCTCATCTGTAAAATGGGGATGAAGATTGTGAGCTCCACGTGGGACAACCTGATATAACCTCGCATCTCCCCCGGCGCTTAGAACAGTGCTTGGCACATAGTAAGCGCTTAACAAATCCCATGATTACTATTCACAGATATCATAATGTACTTCACTCCTCTGGGCCTCAGTTTCCTCATCTGTAAATTGGGGATGAAGACTGTGAGCCCCACGTGGGACAACTGATATAACCTCGCATCTCCCCCGGCGCTTAGAACAGTGCTTGGCACATAGTAAGCGCTTAACAAATCCCATGATGACTATTCACAAATATCATAATGCACTTCACTTCTCTGGGCCTCAGTTCCCTCATCTGTAAAATGGGGATGAAGACTGTGAGCCCCACGTGGGACAACCTGATATAACCTCGCATCTCCCCCAGCGTTTAGAACAGTGCTTGGCACATAGTAAGCACTTAACAAATCCCATGATTATTATTCACAAATATCATAATGCACTTCACTCCTCTGGGCCTCAGTTCCCTCATCTGTCAAATGGGGATGAAGACTGTGAGCCCCACGTGGGACAACCTGATATAACCTCGCATCTCCCCCAGCGCTTAGAACAGTGCTTGGCACATAGTAAGCGCTTAACAAATCCCATGATGACTATTCACAAATATCATAATGCACTTCACTCCTCTGGGCCTCAGTTCCCTCATCTGTCAAATGGGGATGAAGACTGTGAGCCCCCTGAGGGACAACCTCCTCACCTTGTAACCTCCCCAGCGCTTAGAACAGTGCTTGGCACATAGTAAGCGCTTAACAAAGCCAATGATTGCTATTCACAAATATCATAATGCACTTCACTCCTCTGGGCCTCAGTTCCCTCATCTGTCAAATGGGGATGAAGACTGTGAGCCCCCTGAGGGACAACCTGATCACCTTGTAACCTCTCCAGCGCTTAGAACAGTGCTTGGCACATAGTAAGCGCTTAATAAATGCCATTATTATTATTATTATTATAATGATTGTTATTATTGTAGTATATGTCCGTGGGCGTGCTGCCCCCTGCTGGCCGTTTTGAGGCGGTGTCGCGAATTCATTCATTCATTCATTCAGTCGTATTTATTGAGCGCTTACTGTGTGCAGAGCACTGTACTAAGCGCTTGGGAAGTCCAAGTTGGCAACATAGAGAGACGGTCCCTACCCAACAAAGGGCTCCCAGTCTAGAAGGGGGAGACAAACAACAAAACATGTGGACAGGTGTCAAAATCTCTGCACACAGTTAGCACTCAGTGAATATTTATGTACATATTTATTCCATTTGTACATATTTATTCTATTTGTACATATTTATTCTATTTATTTTATTTTGTTGGTATGTTTTGTTTTGTTCTCTGTCTCCCCCTTCTAGACTGCGAGCCCGCTGTTGGGTAGGGACCGTCTCTATATATTGCCAACTTGTACCTCCCAAGCGCTTAGTACAGTGCTCTGCACACAGTAAGCGCTCAATAAATACGATTGAGTGGATGAATGAATGAATACGATTGATTGAATGAATGAATGTATATACCTGTGCTTACTTAGTACAGTGCCTGGCACATAGTAAGCAGCTAACAAATACCATTAAACAAACAAGTTAAATAATTAAAATTGCTAGGATGAAAAACTTGAAACTTTGCTGACCCAATAAGGAAAGGAACCAAGAAAATGTTAATAAGTTTTGTTTTATTGTCTGTCTCCCCCTTCTAGATTGTGAGCCCGCTGTTGGGTAGGGACCGTCTCTATATATTGCCATCTTGTACCTCCCAAGCGCTTAGTACAGTGCTCTGCACACAGTAAGCGCTCAATAAATACGATTGAGTGGATGAATGAATGAATACGATTGATTGAATGAATGAATGTATATACCTGTGCTTACTTAGTACAGTGCCTGGCACATAGTAAGCAGCTAACAAATACCATTAAACAAACAAGTTAAATAATTAAAATTGCTAGGATGAAAAACTTGAAACTTTGCTGACCCAATAAGGAAAGGAACCAAGAAAATGTTAATAAGTTTTGTTTCATTGTCTGTCTCCCCCTTCTAGATTGTGAGCCCGCTGTTGGGTAGGGACCGTCTCTATATATTGCCAACTTGTACCTCCCAAGCGCTTAGTACAGTGCTCTGCACACAGTAAGCGCTCAATAAAAACGATTGAATGGATGAATGAATGAATACGGTTGATTGAATGAATGAATGTAGCTACCTGTGCTTAGTACAGTGCCTGGCACATAGTAAGCAGCTAACAAATACCATTAAACAAACAAGTTAAATAATTAAAATTGCTAGGATGAAAAACTTGAAACTTTGCTGACCCAATAAGGAAAGGAACCAAGCAAATGTTAATATGTTTTGTTTTATTGTGCTCAATAAATACGATTGAGTGGATGAATGAATGAATACGATTGAATGAATGAATGTATCTACCTGTGCTTAGTACAGTGCCTGGTACATAGTAAGCAGCTAACAAATACCATTAAACAAACAAGTTAAATAATTAAAATTGCTAGGATGAAAAACTTGAAACTTTGCTGACCCAATAAGGAAAGGAACCAAGAAAATGTTAATAAGTTTTGTTTTATTTTCTGTCTCCCCCTTCTAGACTGTGAGCCCGCTGTTGGGTAAGGACCGTCTCTATATATTGCCAACTTGTACCTCCCAAGCGCTTAGTACAGTGCTCTGCACACAGTAAGCGCTCAATAAAAACGACTGAATGGATGAATGAATGAATACGGTTGATTGAATGAATGAATGTATCTACCTGTGCTTAGTACAGTGCCTGGCACATAGTAAGCAGCTAACAAATACCATTAAACAAACAAGTTAAATAACTAAAATTGCTAGGATGAAAAACTTGAAACTTTGCTGACCCAATAAGGAAAGGAACCAAGCAAATGTTAATATGTTTTGTTTTATTGTCTGTCTCCCCTTTCTAGATTGTGAGCCCGCTGTTGGGTAGGGACCGTCTCTATATATTGCCAACTTGTACCTCCCAAGCGTTTAGTACAGTGCTCTGCACACTGTAAGTGCTCAATAAATATGATTGAATGAATGAATATGATTGAATGAATGAATGTAGCTACCTGTGCTTAGTACAGTGCCTGGCACATAGTAAGCAGCTAACAAATACCATTAAACAAACAAGTTAAATAATTAAAATTGCTAGGATGAAAAACTTGAAACTTTGCTGACCCAATAAGGAAAGGAACCAAGCAAATGTTAATATGTTTTGTTTTATTGTGCTCAGTAAATACGATTGAGTGGATGAATGAATGAATACGATTGAACGAATGAATGTATCTACCTGTGCTTAGTACAGTGCCTGGCACATAGTAAGCAGCTAACAAATACCATTAAAAACACGAGTTAAATAATTAAAATTGCTAGAATGAAAAACTTGAAACTTTGCTGACCCAATTAAGAAAGGAACAAAGCAAATGTGACCAGAGTCAAATGGAATGAAAGACCTACATACCAGGCTTGCTTGGAAGGAGTTGTTTTCCCGCTTTTCCTTCTAGAAATTGTTTGAGGTAATTAAATTGGATTAAATTGGCGCTATTCAAGGGTAAGGGTTTGTCCAGGAATTTATTTTTGAGGCATTTTTGTGCTTTGTCAAAAGTAAGGCCATTCCAGAAACTGTTTGCCTGTAACGAAGATCATTCATTCATTCATTCAATTGTATTTATTGAGCGCTTACTGTGTGCAGAGCACTGGACTAAGCGCTTGGGAAGTACAAGTCGGTAACATATAGAGACGGTCCCTACCCAACAGTGGGCTCACAGTCTAGAAGGGGGAGACAGACAACAACAAAAAACACATATTAACAAAATCAAATAAATAGAATAAATATGTACAAGTACAATAAATATAATAATAATAATAATGATGGCATTTATTAAGCAGTTACTATGTGCAAAGCACTGTTCTAAGCGCTGGGGTAGATACAAGGTAATCAAGTTGTCCCACGTGGGGCTCACAGACTTAATCCCCATTTTCCAGGTGAGGGAACTGAGGCCCAGAGAAGTGAAGTGACTTGCCCAAAGTCAATCAATCAATCGTATTTATTGAGCACTTACTGTATGCAGAGCACTGTACTAAGCACTTGGGAAGTCCAAGTTGGCAACATATAGAGACGGTCCCTACCCAACAGTGGGCTCACAGTCTAGAAAGGGGAGACAGAGAACAAAACAAAACATATTAACAAAATAAAATAAATAGAATAAATATGTACAAGTAAAATAAATATAATAGTAATGGCATTTATTAAGCGCTTACAATGTGCAAAGCACTGTTCTAAGCGCTGGGGTAGATACAAGGTAATCAAGTTGTCCCTCGGGGGCTCACAGTTTTAATCCCCATTTTACAGATGAGGGAACTGAGGCACAGAGAAGTTAAGTGACTTGTCCAAAGTCACACAGCTGACAGTTGGCGGAGCTGGGATTTGAACCCATGACCTCTGACTCCAAAGCCCATGCTCTTTCCACTGAACCATGCTGCTTCCCCTCTCAGGATCACACGTGGAGAGTTTGGGCAAGTCACTTAACTTCTCTGGGCCTCAGTTCCCTCATCTGTAAAATGGGGATGAAGACTGTGAGCCCCCCGTGGGACAACCTGATCACCTTGTAACCTCCCCAGTGCTTAGAACAATGCTTTGCACATAGTAAGCACTTAATAAATGCCACCATTATTATTATTATAATGATAACGATGATGATGATGACCCCTCGCAGGATGCATGTGGAGAGTTTGGGCAAGTCACTTAACTTCTCTGTGCCTCAGTTTACTTCATCTGTAAAATGGGGCTGAAGACTGTGAGCCCCCCCGTGGGACAACCTGATCACCTTGTAACCTCCCCAGCGCTTAGAACAGTGCTTCGCACATAGTAAGCACTTAATAAATGCCACCATTATTATTATTATAGTGATAATGATGATGATGACCCCTCTCAGGATCGCACGTGGAGAGTTTGGGCAAGTCACTTCACTTCTCTGGGCCTCAGTTACCTCATCTGTAAAGTGGGGATGAAGACTGTGAGCCCCCCGTGGGACAACCTGATCACCTTGGAACCTCCCCAGCGCTTAGAACAGTGCTTTGCACATAGTAAGCACTTAATAAATGCCACCATTATTATTATTATAGTGATAATGATGATGATGACCCCTTTCAGGATCGCACGTGGAGAGTTTGGGCAAGTCACTTCACTTCTCTGGGCCTCAGTTACCTCATCTGTAAAGTGGGGATGAAGACTGTGAGCCCCCCGTGGGACAACCTGATCACCTTGGAACCTCCCCAGCGCTTAGAACAGTGCTTTGCACATAGTAAGCGCTTAATAAATGCCATCATTATTATTATTATTATTATTATTATTATTATTAGGGAGCAGAGCACTGAACTAAGCGATAAGCGATTGGAAGAGTTCAGTACAGTAGAGTTGGTAGACAAAATCCCTGCCCTCAAGACACTTAGAAAGCAAGGAGTCAGACATTAAAATAAATCCCAGATAGGGGAAGGGGCTGAGGCGAGATGAGTGCCAAAGTGTTCAGTCAGTCAGTTGTATTTACTGAGCGCTTACTGTGCGCAGAGCACTGTACTAATAGCTTGGGAGAATACAATGTAACAGACACATTACCTGTGTACAATGGCAGCGTGGCTCAGTGGAAAAGATTACGGGCTTTGGAGTCAGAGGTCACGGGTTCAAATCCCTGCTCCGCCACTTATCAGCTGGGTGACTTTGGGCAAATCGCTTAACTTCTCTCAGTGGAAAGAGCCCGAGCTTTGGAGTCAGGGGTCAAGGGTTCAAACTCTGGCTCTGCCAATTATCAGCTGTGTGACTTTGGGCAAGTCACTTCACTTCTCTGGGCCTCAGTTCCCTCATCTGTAAAATGGGGGTGAAGACTGTGAGCCCCCCGTGGGACAACCTGATCACCTTGTAACCTCCCCAGTGCTTAGAACAGTGCTTTGCACACAGTAAGTGCTTAATGAATGCCTTTATTATTATTATTATTCTCTGGGCCTCAGTTACCTCATCTGTAAAATGGGGACTAAGACTGTGAGCCCCCGTGGAACAACCTGATCACCTTGCTCCAGCGCTTAGAACAGTGCTTTGCACATAGTAAGCGCCTAACAAATACCATTATTATTATTATTATTGTAACCTCCCCAGTGCTTAGAACAGTGCTTTGCACATAGTAAGCGCTTAATGAATGCCTTTATTATCATTATTATTCTCTGGGCCTCAGTTACCTCATCTGTAAAATGGGGACTAAGACTGTGAGCCCCCTGTGGAACAACCTGATCACCTTGCTCCAGCGCTTAGAACAGTGCTTTGCACATAGTAAGCGCCCAACAGAAACCACTATTATTATTATTATTATTGTAACCTTCCCAGTGCTTAGAACAGTGCTTTGCACATAGTAAGCGCTTAATGAATGCCTTTATTATCATTATTATTCTCTGGGCCTCAGTTACCTCATCTGTAAAATGGGGACTAAGACTGTGAGCTCCCTGTGGAACAACCTGATCACCTTGCTCCAGCGCTTAGAACAGTGCTTTGCACATAGTAAGCGCTTAACAAACACCATTATTATTATTATTGTAACCCCCCAGTGCTTAGAACAGTGCTTTGCACATAGTAAGCGCTTTATAAATGCCATTAGTATTATTACTATGGCTGCTGAGTGTGAAGCACTGTAGTAGTAGTAGTATTCGTTTTTATTAAGTGCTTAGTACAGTGTCTTGCACCAGTTAGCACAACAGAATATGATTCATTCATTCAATCGTATTTATTGAGCGCTTACTTTGTGCAGAGCACTGTACTAAGCGCCTGGGAAGTACAAGTTGGCTTCAGTTCCCTCATCTACAAAATGGGGATTGAGTTTGTGAGCCTTCTAGACTGTGAGCCCACTGTTGGGTAGGGACCGTCTCTATAGGTTGCCAACTTGTACTTCCCAAGCGCTTAGTACAGTGCTCTGCACACAGTAAGAGCTCAATAAATACAATTGAATGAATGAATGAAGGAATGAGCCCCATGTGGGACAGGGACTGTGTCCTATCTGATTAACTTGTATCTATCCCAGTGTTTCAAACAATACCTGGCACATAGTAAGCGCTTCCAAGTGCTTGTACAGTACAGTGCTCTAAACACAGTAAGCGCTCAATAAATACAATTGAATGAAAATACAATTATTATTGTTTTTACTCTCTGCGCCTCAGTTAGCTCATACTGTAACGCGGGAATTAGGACTGAGAGCCCTCTGTGGGACAGGGACTGTGTCCTATCTGATTAACTTGTATCTATCCCAGTGTTTCAAACAATACCTGGCACATAGTAAGCGCTTCCAAGTGCTTGTACAGTACAGTGCTCTAAACACAGTAAGCGCTCAATAAATACAATTGAATGAAAATACAATTATTATTGTTTTTACTCTCTGCGCCTCAGTTAGCTCATACTGTAACGCGGGAATTAGGACTGAGAGCCCTCTGTGGGACAGGGACTGTGTCCTATCTGATTAACTTGTATCTATCCCAGTGTTTCAAACAGTACCTGGCACATAGTAAGCGCTTCCAAGTGCTTGTACAGTACAGTGCTCTAAACACAGTAAGCGCTCAGTAAATACGATTGAATGAAAATACAATTATTATTGTTTTTACTCTCTGCGCCTCAGTTAGCTCATACTGTAACGCGGGAATTAGGACTGAGAGCCCTTCGTGGGACGGGGACTGTGTCCTATCTGATTAACTTGTATCTATCCCAGTGTTTCAAACAGTACCTGGCACATAGTAAGCGCTTCCAAGTGCTTGTACAGTACAGTGCTCTAAACACAGTAAGCGCTCAATAAATGCGATTGAATGAAAATACAATTATTATTATTTTTACTCTCTGCGCCTCAGTTAGCTCATACTGTAACGCGGGAATTAGGACTGAGAGCCCTCCGTGGGACGGGGACTGTCTGATGATCTCGCACCCACGCCTAGCACATAGTAAGCGCTTAACAAATATCATAAAAATAAAGCAAAGCTATTTGGGAATCTATTCCAGACGATCCTCAGCCCCTGCCCCTGCGCCCTGCTAACCTAACTCCGACTGAACAAGGGTTCTTGTGTGTCTCAGTCCTTCCAGGAAGTTTTTGGAGGCAGTTCACTTGAGTCAGGGCCTCCCTAGGCAAACAGGCTGTGGTCTCGCTTCGTTTGGAAAGGGCGCTTTCCGGTGGAACACAGCCCGGAAACTCCAGGGAATTTTCAACAAAATTCCTTTATTACTCTATTTATTTATTTATTTATTTATTTTGCTTGTGCATATCTATCCTGTTTATTTTATTTTGTTGGTATGTTTGGTTTTGTTCTCTGTCTCCCCCTTTTAGACTGTGAGCCCGCTGTTGGGTAGGGACTGTCTCTATGTGTTGCCAATTTGTACTTCCCAAGCGCTTAGTACAGTGCTCTGCACATAGTAAGCGCTCAATAAATACGATTGATGATGATGATGACGGAATAAGAAATTTGGTCTGGAAGCTGCCCCACTGCAGAAAGGAATCGGCTGTGCTTCCTGAGACCCTTTCAAATCACTGTGAGCCCATTGTTGGGTAGGGACCGTCTCTATATGTTGCCAACTTGGACTTCCCAAGCGCTTAGTACAGTGCTCTGCACACAGTAAGCGCTCAATAAATACGATTGATGATGATGCTGAGCCGCTACATTCCTGTGTGTACCTGAGTTACTGGAAATTTATCCTCCCTTTCCTTTTCACCGCCGTAAAAATCTCAGACTTCCATAAATAGTTCGCGCCGAGCAGTAGTAGAAATATTGGTGTTATTCATTTTGTCAAGGGGCCCCAGGATGGGGCCGGTTTTTTTTTCCAGACCTGCTGGAGTTACCCAGGCCTTTTGAATCAATCAATCAATCAATCAATCGGATTTATTGAGCGCTTACTGTGTGCAGAGCACTGTACTAAGCGCTTGGGAAGTACAAGTTGGCAACATATAGAGACCGTCCCTACCCTTGACCCCTGGGGGATTGAGACCCTGTGGGGAGGATTCTAGTCCTAGCGGTTTTTTCTTGTTGCTTTTTGTGGAATTGGTCAAGCACTCACTTGGTGTCAAACAGTTGTAAGCGCTGGGGTAGGTGAGCTTAGTACAGTGCTTTGCATGTAGTAAGCGCTTAATAAATGCCATTATTATTATTATTATTATTACAGGCCAATTAGGTTGGACAAAGTCCCTGTCCCACATGGGGCTCACAGTCGAAGTAGGAGGGAGAATGGGTATCGAATCCCATTTTACAGCTGAGGAAACTGAGGCACAGAGAAGTTAAGTGACTTGCCCAAGGTCACTCAGCTAGCAATTGGCGGAGCAGGGATTAGAATTCAGGTCCTCTCACTCCAAGGCCTTGTTTCTTTCCCCGAGGCCGCACTGCTTTTCCCAGCTGTGCTTTCATACTTGTCGCTGTCTTTTGGGTTCCAATTGGAGTCCAGAGTGTAATAATAATCAATCAATCAGTCAATCGCATTTATTGAGCGCTTACTGTGTGCAGAGCACTGTACTAAGCGCTTGGGAAATACAAGTTGGCAACATATAGAGACGGTCCCTACCCTTGACCCCTGGGGGATTGAGACCCTGTGAGGAGGAGTCTAGTCCTAGCGGTTTTTTGTTGTTGCTTTTTGTGGAATTGGTCAAGCACTCACTTGGTGTCAAACAGTTCTAAGCGCTGGGGTAGGTGAGCTTAGTACAGTGCTTTGCACGTAGTAAGCGCTTAATAAATGACATTATTATTATTATTATTATTACAGGCCAATTAGGTTGGACAAAGTCCCTGTCCCACATGGGGCTCACAGTCTAAGTAGGAGGGAGAATGGGTATCGAATCCCATTTTACAGCTGAGGAAACTGAGGCACAGAGAAGTTAAGTGACTTGCCCAAGGTCACTCAGCTAGCAATCGGCGGAGCAGGGATTAGAATTCAGGGCCTCTCACTCCAAGGCCTTGTTTCTTTCCCCGAGGCCACACTGCTTTTCCCAGCTGTGCTTTCATACTTGTCGCTGTCTTTTGGGTTCCAGTTGGAGTCCAGAGTGTAATAATAATCAATCAATCAGTCAATCGTATTTATTGAGCATTTACTGTGTGCAGAGCACTGTACTAAGCGCTTGGGAAGTACAAGTTGGCAACATGTAGAGACGGTCCCTTCCCAACAGTGGGCTCACATTCTGTCTCTCCCTCTAGACTGTAAGCTCGTGGTGGGCAGAGAATGTGTCTGTTTATATCAAGCGCTTAGTACAGTGCTCTGCACACAGTAAGTGCTCAATAAGTGCTCAATGAGAAGCAGCGTGGCGCAGTGGAAAAGAGCCCGGGCTTTGGAGTCAGAGGTCATGGGTTCAGATCCCAGCTCTGCCAATTGTCAGCCGTGTGACTTTGGGCAAGTCACTTCGCTTCTCTGGGCCTCAGTTCCCCCATCTTTAAAATGGGGATTAAGACTGTGAGCCCCCTGTGGGACAACCTGATTACCTTGCAACCTCCCCAGTGCTTAGAACAGTGCTTTGCACATAGTAAGCGCTTAATAAATGCCATTATTATTATTATTATCATTAATAAATACGTTCGAATGAATATTGATATAGTGTACTCTTCCAAGTTCTTAGTACAGTGCTCTGCACACAGTAAGTGCTCAGTAAATACCACTAACTGACTGACAAGCCGGGCTTGTTGATGGCTCAAACGACCCCATCACGCCAACGCCATGCCATAACGCTGGCTCCGTGGGCAGATCCTTTGTCTCCTAGTACAGTGCTCTGCACACAGTAAGCGCTCAATAAATACAATCGAATGAATAAAACGACAGGATAGCACACAGTATGTGCTCAATAAATATGATCGGATGAATAAAATGACAGGATATCTGCAGAAAATTAATGCTATCCAACTTGGGCCTCATCCCGAGAAGTCTGGTTCATTGAGGTTCCTCTGTAGAGGCGAGGGAGAGACGGAGGAAGAAAGGGTTCAGATAATAATAATAATAATAATTTTGGTATTCGTTAAGCGCTTACTATGTGCAAAGCACTGTTCTAAGTGCTGGATGACCTGGGAAATAGATTTTCGGGTGAAGTTGGGGTCAGGATTAGTGTGAAGCACTGTGAGGAAAGACTAATGAGCAAACCACCTGATACTGAATTTTGCTTCAACCTCAAATTTTTCTCCTTATCTTCTTGGTTCAGAAGAAGGTTAAAGATTTCCCAGCTGCCCTCCTCCCAAGAGCCCGCCCAGGAGATATTGTGGTATTTTTATTGCTGTCAGGTGCTTCCATTTTTTTTAATGGTATTTTTAATGCTATTTTTAATGGTATTTTTTAATGGTATTTTTTAATGGTATTCTAGACTGTGAGCCCACTGTTGGGTAGGGACTGTCTCTATATGTTGCCAACTTGTACTCCCCAAGCGCTTAGTACAGTGCTCTGCACACAGTAAGTGTTCAATAAATACGATTGATTGATTGATTGATTGATTTGGATGTCACATCACTTCTCTGGGCCTCAGTTCCCTAATCTATAAAATGGGGATGAAGCCTGTGAGCCCCCCCGTGGGACAACCTGATCACCTTGTTAACCTCCCCAGTGCTTAGAACAGTGCTTTGCACATAGTAAGCGCTTAATAAATGCTATCATTATTATTATTATTATTATTATTATTATTATATATGCATATATACAGGTGCTGTGGGGAGGGGAAGGAGGTAAGCACTTAACAAATACCATCATTATTATTATTAACAAAAACCGCAGTTGTTATTATTAGACTTCTGTGGGTCGGTGTTGAGAGGGGAAGGAACCAGGGCCGAACAGGAGGTTGGAAAGGCCTTACCATACCTCCTTACCTCCTTCCCCTCCCCACAGCACCTATATATGTATATATGTTTGTATGTACTTATTACTCTATTTATTTTATTTGTACATATTTATTCCATTTATTTTATTTGGTTAATATGTTTTGTTTTGTTGTCTGTCTCCCCCTTCTAGACTGTGAGCCCACTGTAGGGTAGGGACCATCTCTATATGTTGCCAACTTGGACTTCCCAAGCGCTTAGTCCAGTGCTCTGCACACAGTAAGCGCTCAATAAATACGATTGAATGAATGAATGAATGAATGAATGAAAGAAAGCCCGTGCTCTTTGCACTGAGCCACGCTGCTTCTCTTAACCCTACCTCCTTCCCCTCCCCACAGCATCTGTATGTATGTTTGTACAGATTTATTACTCTATTTATTTTACGTGTCCATATTTACTATCCTATTTATTTTGTTAATGACGTGCATCTAGCTTTACTTCTATTTATTTTGATGACTTGACACCTGTCCACCTGTTTTGTTTTGTTGTCTGTCTCCCCCTTCTAGACTGTGAGCCCGCTGTTGGGTAGGGACCGTCTCTAGATGTTGCCAACTTGGACTTCCCAAGCGCTTAGTCCAGTGCTCTGCACACAGTAAGCACTCAATAAATACGATTGATCGATTGATTGTGAGCCCATTGTTGGGTAGGGACCGTCTCTATATGTTGCCAACTTGGACTTCCCAAGCGCTTAGTCCAGTGCTCTGCACACAGTAAGCGCTCAATCAATACGATTGAATGAAGGAATGAACTTCTGTGCCTCATTTCCCTCATCTGTCAAATGGGGATGAAGACTGTGAGCCCCCCGTGGGGCAACCTGATCAATCAATCAATCAGTCATATTTATTGAGTGCTTACTGTGTGCAGAGCCCTGTACTAAGCGCTTGGGAAGTACAAATTGGCAACATATAGAGACAGTCCCTACCCAACAGTGGGCTCACAGTACCTCCCCAGCGCTTAGAACGGTGCTTCGCACATAGTAAGCGCTTAACAAATACCATCATCATTATTATTATGAACAAACACTGCAGTTGTTATTATTAGACTTCTGCGGGTCGGTGTTGAGAGGGGAAGGGAACCCAGGGCCGAACAGGAGGTTGGAAAGTATATATGGAGGTTGGAAAGTCTGTATATATGTTTGTACATATTTATTACTCTATTTATTTTACTTGTACATATCTATTCTATTTATTTTGTTAGTATGTTTGGTTTTGTTCTCTGTCTCCCCCTTTTAGACTATGAGCCCACTGTTGCGTAGGGACTGTCTCTATATGTTGCCAACTTGTACTTCCCAAGCGCTTAGTCCAGTGCTCTGCACACAGTAAGCGCTCAATAAATACGATTGATGATGACGACTGTCTCTATATGTTGCCAACTTGTACTTCCCAAGCGCTTAGTTCAGTGCTCTGCACACAGTAAGCGCTCAATAAATACGATTGATGATGATGACTGTCTCTATATGTTGCCAACTTGTACTTCCCAAGCGCTTAGTACAGTGCTCTGCGCACAGTAAGCGCTCAATAAATACGATTGATTGATTGATTTTTTTTAATAGCATTTATTAAGCTCTTACTATGTGCAGAGCACTGTTCTAAGCACTGGGGAGGTTACAAGGTGATCAGGTTGTCCCTCGTGGGGCTCACAGATTTAATCCCCATTTTCCAGATGAGGTAACTGAGGCACAGAGAAGTCAAGTGACTTGCCCCAAGTCACACAGCTGACAATTGGCGGAGCTGGGATTTGAACCCATGACCTCTGACTCCAAAGTCCGTGCTCTTTCCTACTGAGCCACGCTGCTTCTCTAGATTGTCTCTAGATGTTGCCAACTTGGACTTCCCAAGCGCTTAGTCCAGTGCTCTGCACACAGTAAGCGTTCAATCAATACGATTGATTGATTGATTGATTGATTGAAAGGCTCCTTCTGAGGAGCAACAGCTCTTCCCGACAACCTCTCCTCTGAGGCGATTTCAAACCCACAACAACAACAACGCCATCGCCGCCTTTCTTCCCTCCTCCCTTCTCTCCTCCCCAGCAACAGGCGTGCGCCCCGCTCCCATTGGCTGGGGCGCGGCGGGGCGGCGCTCCCATTGGCCTAGCGCCGGCTCCCTGGCAAGGCCTACGGGCCGCCTCCATTTTGTGGCGAAGGAGAAGGGAGAAGGAAGGAGGAGGAGAAGGAGGAAGAGAAAGAGGCTGTGGAAAGGGCAGCCGGTCCTGGGCTCCGGAGCTCGTCTGTGGCCGGCGGGGGCCGGTACCTTGCCGCCATCGCCGCCGCCTCGCAGAGCCTGCAGTCGGTGAGGGGAGGCGGGGAGGGCCGGTGTAGGCCGCGCCGCCATGTTGTGTGGCCAACCCTATTGTTTGGGGGCGGGGGACAGCTGGGCACCCAGGCCTCCCCTTCATTCATTCACTCAGTCGTATTTATTGAGCGCCTCCTGTGTGCTGAGCACTGTACTAAGCGCTTGGGAAGTCCAAGTTGGCGACATCTAGAGACGGTCCCTACCCAACAGTGGGCTCACAGTTTAGGCGAGTCCCCCTAAGCACTGTGCAGACTGAGCCCCCTTCCTTCCTCTCCCCCTCTCCTTCCCCACAGCACCTGTATATATGTTTGTACATATTTATTACTCTATTTGTTTTACTTGTACATATCTATTTTATTTATTTTATTTTGTTAGTATGTTTGGTTTTGTTCTCTGTCTCCCCCTTCTAGACTGTGAGCCCACTGTTGGGTAGGGACTGTCTCTAGATGTTGCCAACTTGGACTTCCCAAGCGCTTAGTCCAGTGCTCTGCACACAGTAAGCGCTCAATAAATACGATTGATTGTACATATCTATTCTATTTATTTTATTTTGTTAGTATGTTTGGTTTTGTTGTCTGTCTCCCCCTTTTAGACTGTGAGCCCACTGTTGGGTAGGGACTGTCTGTAGATGTTGCCAACTTGTACTTCCCAAGCGCTTAGTACAGTGCTCTGCACACAGTAAGCGCCCAATACGATTGATGATGATGATGATAGGGACTGTCTCTAGATGTTGCCAACTTGGACTTCCCAAGCGCTTAGTACAGTGCCCTGCACACAGTAAGCGCTCAATAAATATGATTGATTGAATCTATATGTTGCCAACTTGTACTTCCCAAGCGCCTAGTACAGTGCCCTGCACACAGCAAGCGCTCAATAAATACGATTGATTGATTGATGTAAATATGTTTGTACACATTTATTACTCTATTTTACTTGTACATATCTATTCTATTTACTTTGTTAGTACGTTTGGTTTTGTTCTCTGTCTCCCCCTTTTAGACTGTGAGCCCACTGTTGGGTAGGGACCGTCTCTATATGGTGCCAACTTGGACTTCCCAAGCGCTTAGTATAGTGCTCTGCACACAGTAAGCGCTCAATAAATACGATTGATTGATTGTACGTATCTATTCTATTTTATTTTGTTAGTATGTTTGGTTTTGTTCGCTGTCTCCCCCTTTTAGACTGTGAGCCCACTGTTGGGTAGGGACTGTCTGTAGATGTTGCCAACTTGGACTTCCCGAGCGCTTAGTACAGTGCTCTGCACACAGTAAGCGCTCAATAAATACGATTGACTGATTGATGTATATATGTTTGTACACATTTATTACTCTATTTATTTTACTTGTACATATCTATCCTGTTTGTTAGTATGTTTGGTTTTGTTCTCTGTCTTCCCCTTTTAGACTGTGAGCCCGTTGTTGGGGAGGGACCGTCTCTATACGTTGCCAACTTGTACTTCCCAAGCGCTTAGTCCAGTGCTCTGCACACGGTAAGCGCTCAATAAATACGATTGGTTGATTGTAGTAAGCGCTTGGGAAGTCCAAGTTGGCAACATCTAGAGCCGGTCCCTACCCAGCAGCGGGCTCACAGTCTGGACGAGTCCCCTTAACCCCCAGGGCACCGGGAACGGGTGGAAAGAGCCCCAGTCCGAGGCCACGGGTTCAAATAATAATACTAATGATGGCATTTATTAAGCGTTTACTATGTGCCAAGCACTGTTCTAAGCGCTGGGGAGGTTACAAGGTGATCAGGTTGTCCCTCGGGGGGGGCTCACGGTCTTCATCCCCATTTTACAGATGAGAGACTGAGGCCCAGAGAAGTGAAGTTTAGACTGTGAGCCCACTCTTTTATACTGTGAGCCCACTGTTGGGTAGGGACTGTCTCTATATGTTGCCAACTTGTACTTCCCAAGCACTTAGTACAGTGCTCTGCACACAGTAAGCGCTCAATAAATACGATTGATTGATTGAAGTGACTTGCCCAAAGTCACCCAGCTGACAATTGGCGGAGCTGGGATTTGAACCCCTGACCTCGGACTCCAAAGCCCGGGCTCTTTCAACTGAGCCACACTGCTTCAAATCCCGCCAACTGTCAGCTGTGTGACTTTGAGCAAGTCCCTTCACTTCTCTGGGCCTCAGTGACCTCATCTGGAAAATGGGGATGAAGACTGGGAGCCCCCTCCGTGGGACAACCTGATCACCTTGTAACCTCCCCAGCGCTTAGAATAATAATAATAATAGACCCAGTTTTTGTGGTCCTGGTTAATGAGGATGGATGTGGAGTTGAAGGGATAGAACTATTTGGGTGGAATTTTTTAAAGAAAGTTCTGTCTGTAGCACTTCCGCAGCTAGATGCACGCAGATTTAATAATAGTAATAATGATGGTATTTGTTAAGCGCTTGCTATGTACAAAGCACTGTTCTAAGCGCTGAGGAGGTTACAAGGTGATCAGGTTATCCCACGGGGGGCTCACAGTTTTCATCCCCATTTTACAGATGAGGGAACTGAGGCTCAGAGAAGTGAAGTGACTTGCCCAAAGTCACACAGCTAAGTTGTACTTCCCAAGCGCTCAGTCCAGTTCTCTGCACACAGTAAGTGCTCAGTAAATACGATTGAATGAATGAATGAAAAGTGGTGGAGCTGGGATTTGAACCCGTGACCTCCGACTCCAAAGCCCGGGCTCCTTCCGCTGAGCCACAGTGCTTCTCTGTGTGCTTTGCACATAGTAAGCGCTTAATAAATCGCTTCTAGAAGTAAGTGCTTCGAGACTGTGAGCCCACTGTTGGGTAGGGAACGTCTCTATATGTTGCCAACTTGTACTTTCCAAGCGCTTAGTACAGTGCTCTGCACACAGTAAGTGCTCAATAAATACGACTGAATGAATGAATGAATAATAAATGCCATTATTATTACTTAAAACCTAGCGGGGTCCCCGCCGATGGAGGGACTTCCCGGCCTCCAGCCAAACTTTCCATCCTGAACCATCATGACGATGGTATTTGTTAAAGCGCTTACGATGTGCCAAGCACTGTTCTAAGCGTTGGGTCAGAGACAAGGTAACAACCCTTTGCCAACTCGGCTGTTTAGCAGATTGTCAGCAATCTCTTGGCTTGCCCTCTTAATCTTGTTCAGCTCTTAGAACAGTGCTTTGCACATAGTAAGCGCTTAATAAATGTCATCATTATTGTTATTATTATTATTAATCCCCATTCTACAGATGAGCTGAGGCCCAGAGGAGTGTAGTGACTGGCCCCAGGTCACACAGCAGACAAGTGGCGGAGTCGGGATTAGAACCCACCTCCTCTGGCTCTCAACTCCGAGATCTTGCCATTAGGCCATGCAAGATTTCGACCTGTACCCCGGAGACGGTCTTTTTTAGGGGGGTTAGCGATCTTCGCCACTTTATCGCCCTTTAAGGCTGGAGGTGATTTAAAGGGGTGGCAGAGCCCGGGAGGGTGTTGAGCAAAACTACATTTCGGGGTTACCTTAAAAAAAATTGAAAATAAAAAGGAACTTTTTCCCTGGTCGGGAAGAGGAGATCGCGATTGGATGTCATAGAGAAGCAGCGTGGCTCGGTGGAAAGAGCCCGGGCTTTGGAGTCAGAGGTCATGGGTTCAAATCCCAGCTCTGCCACTTGTCAGCTGTGTGACTTTGGGCAAGTCACTTAACTTCTCTGGGCCTCAGTTCCCTCATCTGTAAAATGGGGATTAAGACTGTGAGCCCCATGTGGGACAGCCCGATCACCTTGTAACCTCCTCAGCGCTTAGAACAGTGCTTTGCACCTAGTAAGCGCTTAATAAATGCCATTATTATTATGTCATAGGACCCAGTTTTTGTGGTCCTGGTTAATGAGGGTGGATGTGGAGTCGAAGGGATGGAGCTATTTGGGTGGAATTTTTTTTTAAAGAAATTTCCGTCTGTAGCACTCTTTTGCGACAGGAGATGCAGCCAGAGTTTTCTTAAACCTTTAAAAGCCTTAAAAGCGCCCTTTGGGGTTGTCTTATGTTGCTTCCTGCTGGAGCCTTCCCACCCAGATGTTTGTTTTGATCCGAATGGAGAAGGAGAAGGCAAGCCCGGGCTTTTTCGAGGGTTCCTCCGGCGCTCCGATACGTATTTTTGCCTTTTAGCCCCCCGTCCAGGAACAAAGTGAATGGGGTCCTTGTCCGCGCTTACATCCCTTTCTCTGTTTTGCAGCTGGGACTTTTCCTGGAGCCCGTGTGTTGAGGAGACTCCGATGTTGGGCTCGGCTTCGTGGCTGAACACAGCGGATCAGCCCATGAAAACTTCCACTCTTAGACAAAGGAAGAGATCTGGCGGAAAGCAGCATCTATTATCCCAGGCGAGGCAGCAGGGAAGAGGACAGGTGGTGGAGATTTTGCAGTCAGAAAAGCAGACTGAAAGGTAGAGAAATCCCTTTTTTCTTTAAAAAAAAAAAGCGGTATTAAGTGCTTATTATGTGCCAGGCACTGTATTAAGCACTGGGGTAAATACAAGCTAATTGGGTTGGACTCAGTCCCTGTCCCACATTGGGCTCAAAAGTCTTAGTCCCCATTTGATGAGGTGACTGAGGCACAGAAAAGTTGTGACTTGCCTCAGGTCAGGTCACCCGAAGGTCAAGTGGAACTTATTGAGCGCTCACTGGGTGCAGAGCACTGTGCTGAGCGCTTGGGAGATGCGGCCCTCAGCTGCCTTGAGAGGTTTCTGGCTGAATTTAGAATCCTAGAGCTAAAACGTAATTGGATTTGCAGACCTGCTTGGTTCTCCGGAGACCTAAAAGCCCGCGGGGCGTAGTGGTAACCGTAGGAAGGTGGAATCGGTAAGTCCCGGCCTCCGCGAGGCTTGATTGTGTCCCGAGAGTTCACTGTGTCTCGTGTCCCCCTTCCTCGCAGGTGACATTGAAGCTGAGCATGGGTGGCGGAGAAAGGTTCAACATTCCACTTCCCCAACCTAGAAATGTCACGAAGAACCAACAGCAGCTTAACAACAGGCAAAAGAATAAGGATCAGAATTCCCAGATGAAGCTAGCGCACCTGAAGAAAGAAAGAGGACAGAGCCACAACTCGTCAGCTGCTGGATGGCAGGTCGGGCAGAAAGGGGGAAAGAACAGCGGTCAGCTCCCAAAGAATCAGAACCGGAACCCCAACTCGTCACGCGCCAACTCCCTTTTTACACCTCAGACCAATCAGAATTACGCCGGAGCCAAATTTAGTGAGCCACCTTCACCGAGCGTACTTCCCAAGCCACCGAGCCACTGGGTTCCCGTTTCCCTTACCCCTTCCGATAAAGAGACCATGACCTTCCAGCTAAAGACCTTGCTTAAAGTGCAGGTCTGACGGGCCCGAGAGCACGCCGAAGCGTCGGGGGTTCAGATCACGGGGTTTCACGTTTGACCGTAGATCCGTCTCCAAGCTCCAAAACGTAGAAATGGCACGATTAGGGACTCACCTCAACTAGCTGCAAAGAACAGTTAATTGCACGGCGGGGTGGGGGGTTGCGGGGGGGATGTTCCCCATGGAGAATTGGGAGCGCTGGTTGAATTCTGCAGCGGTAAACAGCTTTGTTCTCCTTTAGAGTGCTGTCTTTAAGCGGAACAGCTCTGAAGTCTGCACTCTGATTTAAAGTGAAGGGTGGTCGGGGTGGGGAGGGAAGGAAATAAATCCCCAACTTTTACACCAGTGCTATTGAGTTTAATGGGTAATAACCGGCAGGTTTGGAACACAAAGACCGCTTGCATTTAGCCACTTAAAGAGACGAAGCCGTATTGGAAAAGCAAGGGTAGGATTTTGGTACCAACCGAATTGGAGAAATTTACGCGTCGTGGTTTAATAGAATGGGAAATTAGGTGTGGTGACAGTGACTTTTCCCCGGTTCAGTGCATGCCAGCTGCCTTCAACAAAAAAAGCCCTGATGACCTCCCTTTTCTCCTAGGGTACTTGGTGTGCACTGAACAGTTCTTGTTTTTAACGTCCTTTGAATTGATTTAAAGCACTGAGGAAGCTTGGAGATGGATCTGGCCTCAAATTCGGATACCCTGGAAAAAGGTTAAATTAGGGTAGCACGGGTGGCCAGTGTAAAGTTGAAATAGGGAAGAAAGAGCCATGTAAATAAGTGTAAAAACTTGTAGCATATGTAAATTTATGCTGGGCTTTCCTGCAGAAATAAAATATTTTTTAGTACCAAACTGCTGAATGTAAGACCATGCTGTAGACATGGACTGGCTTAAGAGTCAAAATATTTTGTTTAAAAGAAAACCTTTAAGCACATGTTTGTCTACACCCTTGCACTGAAGTACCAGTGAATGTGCACATGCCGTGTTTGTTATGTTGTAACTGGGTTTTAAGTCTGGTGCAAGAGGCTTTCATTTAGAAGTTTTTTTTTTATAAAAACAAAAAAAACAAAAACAACAACAACAAAAAACCCTTAAAAGGCTGCCAAGGCTCAAACGTTCTCTTTTGAATGTATAAAGGAATGTCTGACTTGAGAAACGATTAACGTGCTTCAGGGTTTTTGTTTTTTTTAAAATTTTGAATCCAAGGATCAAGCAGTAAAGAAGAATCGACTGGAGTCGTGTGTTGAATGACAATCTTCTGAGACCTAAAACGACATTCCTTTTGTTTACGAGGGACATTGAAAGTCATGGCACGGGCTCTGTACGAATGTGTGCCTCTTGCCTACTTGGAAAGTCTGAATACCTTTGTCAGAACAATTCCCAGTTGTGCATTTATTTTGTCCTGGACAAAAAAAAAACAGTTGCCCCCAGGATAATTCCTTCAACATACTGGGCGGATTTTGAAGCGGATTTAAAAACTCGATCAGTAATCCATTCGGGTACCAACTTCATTCAAAATGAGTTTCCAGAATTGTAGAAATGTTAAGTTCTGACTCCTTGCCTGTATGCTAAGCGTGCCAGGTATTGAGCCCAGTGACTCGAGATTGTCATTCTCAGTCACATCAGCCCAAAATTAGGTCCAAAGGAAAAATAAAAACAGTAAGTTCACATCAGCCCAGAATTAGGTCCAAAGGAAAAATAAAAGCAGTAAGTTCACATCAGCCCAGAATTAGGTCCAAAGGAAAAATAAAAGCAGTAAATTCCCACTAGACTGTAAGCTCCTTGTGGGCAGAGAACAAATGTACCAACTACTGTATTGTACTCTGCTTCACGCTTAGTACAGTGCTTCTAGACTGTAAGCCCGTTGTTGGGTAGGGACCGTCTCTATATGTTGCCAACTTGGACTTCCCAAGCACTTAGGATGGTGCTAAGCGCTCAATAAATACGATTGAATGCTCTGCACATAGTAAGTGCCCAATAAATTCCGGTGATTGATTAGTTCTTGGTTCAAGATAAACTTTGGTGGTACTTAGTTGTACATCGCTATACCTTCAAAAATATCACAGCTGTCAATGTTTACAAATGTGCTTTTCCAAATAAAGCAGCAATTGGCTAGTTACCTCACCAAAGGGGGGGGGGGGAAAAAAATCCCCTCAAGACCAAATGAGTTATGTCCAAATATAATTCTGGTGTCCAAAAAAACTTCAAGCATTTAACTATGCGATGTATTAATTTGAAACTTTAAATTTAAAATAAACTATTTTACTCCCCCAACCTGTCTGCTCATCAGTTCCTTTTTTCTCACTGTGAAACATCGCAAACGGGTCGAGGTGCCCAGCCCTGCGCGTACAATCACCGAAACACCTAGGATATTTCACGCAAATAACATCCTTGCGCCACTTTGAGTACCTTCTGTGTTTTCTCCGTCCCCTTTTATAAGGTGGTGAGATAAATCCGTATGGCACCTCTGCTTTAATGGCCTCTGAAGGTCTGATGTAGGTTTTGATTAAAGCATAACACACCATGACCTTGTTAGGATGTAAATCCTCCTATAAGGATCGGTGCAATTCATGCTCATCTCACCGGTCCGAGATTGTGTCCTCCGAACTGATGAGGAGCTGGATATATCCACCAAACATCAAACACTTGCACACTTACAACTTGAGAGTAAAGTAACCACAGCTTAGCCCACGAGCGAGGCTGTTGAATTATGTCAAATTTATCAGACATTGACATAATTCAATGGTGATAATTCAATAATTCTGATAAATGGTGGCGGTCCCCTAATACGGCCAAATGATTTGCTTTCTCCATCCCCAGCCATCACACCCGAGCTGCTCGCTGTTTTGTAAGAACGTCACCTATCATTCCAGAGGACAAATCACATCCCAACCATTCGCTGGCGACGATAATCCAAAACAATTCCAACTCCATGCTAGCCGCCAACCAAGCTACAGCGTTTCTGAGCGCGTTATTCCACCTACCTGAACTCCAACCCTAAAGATGGATTTTTAGGCCTAAACTCCAAACTCAAAAACTCAAAAAAATCACTCTGTTTTACTTGTACCTATTAACTATTCTATTTATTTTGTTAATGATGTGCATCTAGCTTTAGTTCTATTTGTTCTGACGATTTTGACACCTGTCCACATGTTTTGTTTTGTTGTCTGTCTCCCCCTTCTAGGCTGTGAGCCCGTTGTTGGGTAGGGACCGTCTCTGTATGTTGCCAACTTGTACTTCCCAAGCGCTTCGAACAGTGCTCTGCACACAGTAAGCGCTCAATAAACACGATTGATTGATTGATTGAATAAATATGATTGAATGAATGAAAAGCCCTGACTCAGCCCTCTTTTCCCCAGCCCCCTCTCCCTTCAGTGTCATTTTTGTGCTTTGAACAGTGCTTTGCACATAGTAAGCGCTTAAATGAATGCCATCATTACTATTATTATTATTTGGGCACTTGGTATTTACCCCATCCTCAACCCCACAGCAATTATGTACATAATTTATATTTTTTAAATTTATATTAACGACTCTCTAGACTGTGAGCCTGCTGTTGGGTGGGACCGTCTCTATATGTTGCTAACTTGTACTTCCCAAGCGCTTAGTACAGTGCTCTGCACACAGTAAGCGCTCAATAAATACGATTGAATGAATGAATGGACTGTAAGCTCATTGTAGGCAGGGAATGTCAACTGTGTTACATTCTCCCAAGCGCTTAGTACAGTGCTCTGCACACAGTAAATGCTCAAATACCATTGAAGTAATTTGTACTTAGCATTTTAGTAACAGTGGGAAAATTCTGAGTTTTTTTCTAAATGACTTTTAAAATGAGGAATGTGCGGTCTGCTGCCTGAGAGGAATTTAAGGATCTTAGGAAGGGCAGGAATACCAAGAGAAAAACACAATGGATCTTCCCTGTTTTCTGTAAGATGACACTCTCCCAAGCGCTTAGTAGAGAAGCAGCATGGCTCAGTGGAAAGAGCCCGGGCTTTGGAGTCAGAGGTCATGGGTTCAAATCCCGGCTCCGCCAACTGTCAGCTGTGTGACTTTGGGCAAGTCACTTCACTTCTCTGGGCCTCAGTTCCCTCACCTGTAAAATGGGGATTAGTGTGAGCCCCCCGTGGGACAACCTGATCACCTTGTAACCTCCCCAGCGCTTAGAACAGTGCTTGGCACATAGTAAGCACTTAATAAATGCCATTATTATTATTATTATTACAGTGCTCTGCAGAGGAAGCTCTCAATAAATACCATTGATTGACTGTATCTGTTGCCAACTTGTACTTCCCAAGCGCTTGGTACAGTGCTCTGCACACAGTAAGCGCTCAATAAATACGATTGATTGATACAGACCCGGAAGTTCAAGATGTGGTTGTTTTTAAAACCAATGTTTTAAAATTAAATTCTACGTGGCGTCACCACCGCTGACATTTTGAATGGTAGGAAAATAACATCATCTTTCACTGGAATGGCCGCTTATGTGGCGGAGCTGCCGATACTCCTTACTGGATGATCTTACACAGAAAAGATCTGTCGGAAACCAGCTGAGCCCGGTTTTAAACCTACTTAAATGTATTTGCTAGTTCGCTGAGCCTATAAAACGCATACGTTTTAAAACTTGAGGTCTTTTTAAAAATCCAAATACTGCTTTTCACTTGCTTTCTAGAAATGAACAGAAACAAGTTAAAAACAAAAGCATGAAGGCTAGCTACGTGAATAGCTAAATGAATAATAATAATAATAATAATGATGGCATTTTATTAAGCGCTTACTACGTGCAAAGCAGGGTCTCGGTGGAAAGAGCCCGGGCTTTGGAGTCAGACGTCATGGGTTCAAATCCTGGCTCTGCCAAAATGTCAGCTGGGTGACTTTGGGCAAGTCACTTAACTTCTCTGTGCTTCAGTCACCTCATCTGGAAAATGGGGATTAAATAATAATAATGATGGCATTTATTAAGCGCTTACTATGTGCAAAGCACTGTTCTAAGCGCTGGGGAGGTTACAAGGTGATCAGGTTGTCCCACGGGGGGCTCACAGTCTTCGTCCCTATTTTACAGATGAGGGAACTGAGGCCCAGAGAAGTGTGCCCAAAGCCACACAGCTGACAAGTGGCAGAGCCAGGATTTGAACCCATGACCTGTGAGCCCTGCGTGGGACAACCTGATCACCTTGTAACCTCCCCAGCGCTTAGATCAGTGCTTTGCACATACTAAGCCCTTAATACCATTATTATTCAGCGCTTAGAACAGTGCTTTGCACATAGTAAGCGCTTTATAAATGCCATCATTATTATTATTCTAAGCGCTGGGGAAGTTACAAGGTAATCAGGTTATCTCACGGGGGCTCACAGTTTTAATCCCCATTTTACAGATGAGGTAACTGAGGCACAGAGAAGTTAAGTGACTTGCCCAAAGTCACACAGCTGACAATTTGCGGAGCCAGGACTTGAACCCATAACCTCTGACTCCAAAGCCCGGGCTCTTTGCACTGAGCCACGCTGCTTCTCTAATCTCACACTGTAACCAAATATATATATATATATATATATATATATATATGTACATATATTTTTTTTGGGGGGGGGGGCATTTATTAGGTGTTATTTGCCAGGCACTGTACTGAGCGCTGACATAGACACAAGCTAATTAGGTTGGACCCAATCTCTGTCCCACCTGGGGCTCACAGTCTTAATCCCCATTTTACAGGTGAGGGAACTGAGACAGAGAAATTCAGCGACTCACCCAAGGTCACAGCAGAAAGGTGGAGGAGCCGGGATTAGAACCCACGTCCTTCCTGATTCCCAGGCCCATGCTCTATCAATCAATCGATCGTATTTATTGAGCGCTTACTTTGTGCAGAGCACTGGACTAAGCGCTTAGGAAGTCCAAGTTGGCAACACATAGAGACGGTCCCTACCCAACAGTGGGCTCACAGTCTAGAAGGGGGAGACAGAGAACAAAACCAAACATATTAGCAAAATACAATAAATAGAATAGATATGTACAAGTAAAATAAAGCAATAAGAGAAGCAGAAGCAGCAATTAGAGAAGTAGCGTGGCTCAGTGGAAAGAGCCCGGGCTTTGGAGTCAGAGGTCATGGGTTCAAATCCCCGCTTCACCAATTGTCAGCTGGGTGACTTCGGGCAAGTCACTTCACTTCTCTGGGCCTGTTACCTCATCTGTAAAATGGGGATTAAGACTCTGAGCCCCACGTGGGACAACCTGATCACTTTGTAACCTCCCCAGCGCTTAGAACAGTGCTTTGCACATAGTAAGCGCTTAATAAATGCCATTAAAAAAAATAAATAAGATAGGAAGTTTCAGGAAAGCAGTAACATCCTCATGTAAATGTTTTAGTGCTTCACGGGATCACGAGATTCAAATGAACTCAAGTTTTAACCTGAAACTGTGAAGGTAGGCCAACTTGTACTTCCCAAGCGCTTAGTACAGTGCTCTGCACACAGTAAGCGCTCAATAAATACAATTGAGTGAATGAATACCTGAAAGTTATTTTACCAGAAACTTCCACTTGGATATCACTGCACATAAGGGTGAGGATTCCTTGGCTTACCTCAACTCTCACTCTACCCTCAACTCCTGGACGGCAGGCATAATATCCATTAATTCGATTATACTTTCCCAAGTGTTTATCACAGTACTTTGCACACGACAGTGTGCTCAAGAAATGCACTTGCTACAACTACTCCCCATCGGAAATCTCTAACACAAGACCGCTTCCGCACTGCTCTTCGACAGAGGAAATACTAAATCGGCTGAAACAGTCTAACCCGAAACAATGCCAATAAATAGTTCTCAAAGCTCTCCACTGTGCACTCTTGAAAAATTCAAATTTCATCGGACTTTCCTATAGAACGCGTAGGTGCGCAGATTTATCAGGTGCTGTTCTAAGTTGGCAGAATCGTTAACAGGTTTACTTTGCAAAAAAAAAATAATAATGGCATTTATTAAGCGCTTACTATGTGCCAAGCACTGTTCTAAGCGCTGGGGAGGTTACAAGGTGATCAGGCTGTCCCTCGTGGGGCTCACAGTCTTAATCCCCGTTTTACAGATGAGGTAACTGAGGCCCAGAGAAGTGAAGTCACTACAAAGTCATACAGCAGACAAGTGGCAGAGCCGGGATTTGAACCCAGGACCTCTGACTCCAAAACCCAGGCTCTGAGCCATGCTGCTTCTAAAGCCCAGAGCTCCTTCAAACTCTGTGGGCAGGGAATGTGGCTGTTATATCGTCCTCTCCCAAGCGCTCAGTACAGCGCTCTGCCCACAGTAAGCACTCAATAAATACGACTGAGTCACGGCAAAGGCTAGTCTACTGTAATGCTAATTGCGTTAAGTGCTTACTATATGCCAAGCACTGGGGTACACACGAGATAAACGATAAAGCTAGACTTATTAAAGATAAAGATAGACTGTGAGCCCACTGTTGGGTAGGGACTGTCTCTATGTGTTCCCAATTTGTACTTCCCAAGCGCTTAGTCCAGTGCTCTGCACATAGTAAGCGCTCAATAAATACGATTGATGATGATGATGATAAACGGGTCCCTTTGGGGCTCACAGTCTTAATCCCCATTTTGCAGATGAGGTATTTGAGGCACAGAAGTTAAGCAACTCGCCCAAGGTCACACAGCAGACAAGTGGCGGAGCAGGATTCGAACCCAGGTCCACCGCTTCCCAGGCCCTTGCTCTGCTATGCTGCTTCTGCATAATCCTTAATGTGACGATGAAGCCCTATTAATAGCGATGGTTGTGGTATTTGTTAAGCGTTACGTGGCCAGCACTGTACTAAGTACATCCTTAGACACAGGATAATCAGGTCTCACAGTCTACATAGGGAGGACAGGTATCGAACCCCCATTTTGCAGATGAGGGAACTGAGGCACGGAGAAGTTAAGTAAATTGTCCAAGGTCAAACACAGCAGATACCCGGCAGAGCTGGGATTAGAACCCAGGTCCTTTGATTCCCAGGCCTGTGCTCTCTCCCCGATGCAGATTTCACTAGGAAAAATCTAGTCTGACCAACATCCAGCTTGTTTTTTTTAAAACTTTAATTAAAGGGAATAGAATTGCCCAATGCTTCATAAAGGACCAAGTACAGCCCCCCGCACACAGTAAGCTGTCGATAAATACCATTGATTGATGGGATGGAATACTTTAAACATATTAACTGTGCAAATTAATACTCACGGGTTTAATAATAATAATAATGGCATTTGTTTAACGCTTACTATGTGCAAAGCACTGTTCTAAGCGCTTGGGGCGGATACAAGGTGATCAGGTTGTCCCGCATGGGGCTCGCAGTCATAATCCCCATTTTACAGATGAGGCAACTGAGGCTCAGAGAAGTGACTTGCCCAAGGTCACACAGCAGACATGTGGCGGAGCTGGCATTCGAACCCATGACCTCTGACTCCAAAGCCCGGGCTCTTTCCACTGAGCCACGCTGCTTTAAGGCCCGAAAGCAACAAGGACATAATCTAAAACTCAATCATGGTAAGGGCTGGAATTGGAGTTCAATTTTTTTTTTTAATTATAGCCTAACGCAATCTATATTAATTCCGGCTAGTGATGCTCCATGGCACTTACTGGCCTCCCTATTAGAATGTAAGCTACTGAGGGCAAGTCAGGTGTTACTTGTTTGCTTTGCCTTTTCTAAGCGCTTTAATTCAGTGCACTGTACCCCAATAACATTTTTTCTAATAAGCAGCATGGCTCAATGGAAAGAGCCCGGGCTTTGGAGCCAGAGGTCGTGGGTTCAAATCTCCGCTCTGCCACTTGTCAGCTGTGTGACCTTTTAGACTGTGAGCCCACTGTTGGGTAGGGACTGTCTCTATATGTTGCCAACTTGTACTTCCCAAGCGCTTAGTACAGTGCTCTGCACACAGTAAGCGCTCAATAAATACGATTGATTGATTGACTTTGGGAAAGTCACAACTTCTCTGGGCCTCAGTTCCCTCACCTGGAAAATGGGGATGAAGACTGTGAGCCCCCCGTGGGACAATCTGATCACCTTGTAACCTCCCCAGCACTTAGAACAGTGCTTGGCACATAGTAAGCGCTTAATATCATCATTATTATTATTCTCCCCCTTTTAGACTGTAAGCCCACTGTTGGGTAGGGACTGTCTCTATATGTTGCCAATTTGTACTTCCCAAGCGCTTAGTACAGTGCTCTGCACACAGTAAGCGCTCAATAAATACGATTGATGATGATTATTTCTAATGCATTATTGGACGGTAAGGGTAAGTTGCTTTTCCAGAGCAAGGACTTGGGTGAACTTACCCCATCTGCGAGACTGGTTTAAAAGGACACCCTAGTTCTTCCAAATGAGAGTTGTGTCTATTGACGATGGAGATCTGTGGAACGGGAGGTCCTTTTTTTTGGCGATTGAAAATCTGATCTAGCCACAAGTCCACCCCAATCCATAGTGGGAAATGCTGGTACTTCTCCAGTACATTAAAGCGGGAAGGATGCCTCGGGCTTTTAAAGCCTCCAGTGCCCACATCTATCAATCACCATCCTGAGGCTGAAGAGCTGGGACGAACTCAGGGAGCTTTGAGGAAAGGCTGGAGGAATTCTTTTTGGCTTCCCCCGCGCTCGTCTCTGGCCACCGCAATGCTCCCACTTCGCGGGTATCTGCAACGTTAACGGTCTTAGCGGCGGCTAAAACCGAATAAGATCGATGGGGGCCTTTCCTTCAGGGAGGGAAACGAGAAAAAAACAGGTGCACCAGAGGAACTTCTCAAGCCCACCATCAAAAAAACAACAACAAAACAAACGTACGCTTTGAGGACCACTGAGGGGTCGGTTAACGAGTTCGTAGTTTGTGTTTTTTGACTTCGATTATCCTCCCGCACCTTCAGACTACCCCATTCTGTTTCAGCTAGTTAACTATTCCGAAATTGGGGCCAACGGGACAAAAGGAACTCGCTGAACAACCGAAAGGTACGGTGGATTTTAAAAACACCGTGGTGCAAAGGGGTACTTGGATTTTCACGGGCAAAATAAAAACCAGAGGCGCCAGGCCACGTTTCCCTATTACAACTGAATCGATTCTCGTTCCACAAGCGGGCTATACGACTCTTCTCGGCACTGTTCCAGGATCACGTTTCAGAGTGGTAATAATGCCAATTGATCATCATTTCATTTTCCTTTTATTATAGCATGTTTGCTCAATTTACAGCAAGCAGAAAATAAGCTGGGTCTTTTTTTTTTTTTGATCAAAACATCGATGTTTTAAAGGTCGTACACAATATTTGTTAAAAAGAACATATAAAAATACCTTTTTAGAAGCTTCTATAAGAAAGAAAATACAAAGTTTAACCTCACAACTTTCCTCTCTACTAGAACTGCAAACTACCGCTACAGTTTTAAATAGACTTTTTGTCGCCCTTTGAACTATACATCCAGGAAAGTCTACAAAATGAAATAAACGTGCATATAAATGATTGCATAGCAGAACGCGGACATTAACTGCTAACAGGAAAGAAATCAAAGTTAAAAATACTATCAAATGTACAAAGGTTCTAGAATCAATCCCTTACACAGGTTCCACAAACGATATTTAAAAACCATCTTTGTTGTTTCCTCACAGGCCCTACACCTAGATTACTAAAACCCAAAATGGAATAAAGTAATTCTCTAAAAGAAAACTATTCTTCCCCGCCACCCGCCCCGTCCCTCCCCCCAGCAACCCCCACACGCTAGTCTATATTTAGCAAGCAACCCAAGGTGTTGAAAGCCGGCTTTTGGATTGAAATGAGGATCGAGAAGCAGACCGGGCCAGGCCGTTATTTCCAGTGGAAAAAACAACTCTCCTTCCAGAGAAATGCTTGTGAGAGATTATATAATGGCGCTGTACCATTTTCACATTTATTGAGTCACAGACTATCTTTAGGAGCCAACGGATACCCAAAGATAGACCCACTTGCTTCCATCTGTCAGAGACATTTGTTCCCAACCGCTGGAAATGCAGCGTCCAAGGAGAACCCAGTTACAGGGGCATTTACCGTTTTCAATCCTGCGCGTCAAAATAAACGATGAGGTGTGAAGAGTAAGCCTCTCTCGGGAAGAGGCGGCCACAATTTGATACAAATGCGCTTGCCAATAGTCATCGGCATCAAAATTTTAGTCTTTACATTGTATATATATATATATATATATATGTACACACCCACCCACATACATACACACGCACTCACAAACAAGATCTACCTCCAAACAATTTACTTGCTAACAGCAGTAAGGAAACTAAGCAATATTACGGTTAACAGTTCTCTCCAATTTAGAACAGCTATCACAACGGCACGCATCTCTTCCTACAATGATTCCCGCTGCTCTAGTGAGACGTCCTCAAATTTAAATCGTCCTCCAACGCGTTTTCTTTTTCCTTCGCTCGTCTTCATAGAAACCGGGCCAAAGAGAGCAAGCGAAGCCTCTGCTTGAATTCAAAGACCTCGCAAATCTCACCGAAAAAATCGATCCCGTACCTAACTCCTCCGGGGGTGCCCCCTCTCCGGACAGGGAGGTCGGCAAGAAGCCCTCAACCCCGCATCGCTCCGCCGACCGACAGTCGCAGATGAACGGAGATGGACGTCTGTCTACAATCTGATTATTCCCCAGCAGTCAGTGTTGCACTCTGGCCAGTGATCGCTTTGTATCATCGCTTTTTTTCTTTTTTCAAAAACACATTACCATGATCGACAAAGTTAGATTATTAAGCCTACCCAATGGTCCAACCGGTTTTTTAGGCCATTTGCTCCGCGGATATGAAGTTTTGTTGGTTAAAACTTGCAAATCGGGGCCTACCAACGACGTTTCTTCTACCCCCCCGCCCACCCCCCCGCCAATATTTCCAACGTAAAAAGAATGGGTTTCTTTACAAAAATATACAGAGACACCACAATCCAATCGGGGTAGCTGCCCAAGACATTTAACAAACTGGACTCTTAAGAGTGGCTTCTCAACAGCACATGATTTTTAATCGTCACCATCGCCTGCTACAGGGAAAACTGACAAAAAGAAAAAAAGTTCTCTTTTAGCACTGTGGCAACATCATATTCCTGATAATTTAAGTAAACCGAACTGTGTGTAAATGAATGATACATGCCCCCAAACATCATGGTTACAGCGTTAGTGGCCACTGGACTTGGGACTCGTCCAAGACCGTGACCTGGATTTTGACCTCGACCTAGACTGTGACCTCGACTGGGATTTGGACCTAGCCGGGTCTTTTTTCCTCGCATCCTTTTCGTATCTTGAGCCGGACTTATAGTGTGGTTTAGAATCGGGTTTAGCGGCGCCTCTAGTTTTGGTGTGCGACGCGGACCTAGAACGCGATTTAGCCTTCATTTCTTTCTTGGGTTGGGACTTGGACCGTGATCTTGAATTGGACTTTGACCTCGAAAAAGACCGATTGCGGTGTTTGAACCTAACGAAAATAGAGAGATGAAATTTGAGAAGCAGGACGAGTCCGCTCAGCTGGAGGATCGCTATCTTGGGGAAAGGGTTGGGGGGGACGGGGGGAATTAAGAAATGACGTCTTTGGCGGGGGGGTTTACCTATCGTTGTCTGAATGGCTTCGGCTCCGGCGGGGTCTTCCGGTAGGTCTACTGCTGGGAGGTAGATGAAACGGGGACGGATACTTAGACGGCGCCGGCCCACGGATCGGCAGACGGACAACCGACAGCCGGACGGTAAACGTCGTCCCCTCCGCCCCGGGACGGAGGGGCGGCCACCCGCACCCCACTTACTTTCTAGGGCTGTAAGACCTTCTGTAGTTGTAATCGAAAGAACGACTCCGAGATCGCCTCCTTTCGTAACTGCGGCTTCTGGAGCGCCTGTATCGATCATAGTCATCGTAGCGGGAAGAGCTGTACACGTTCCTGCCCTCCTTCGCTTTCATCTGATTTGGGGCTGAGGGGAGAAAGAAGGAGCGAATGATTCGGACGGCACTTTCCCTTGCCGCTCACGGGCCCACTCCCCGTGCCCAAAAGGCTGAGCGTGAACGTGATATCCGCCCCCCCCTGAGTAGTCTGGAAAGAGAATCTTTGCCCTGGATTTATGGAGAGATGTTGCTCTCCTCCCACCCACAGGAACGGCAGTTCACTAACCTGCCCATTTCACACAACGCCACTCCCTCTGCCCACATATTATTGAAAAGGAAGTTACTTACTAGTCCAATACCATCCAGTTATTTACTTTAAACCACGAATGTGTAGGCAGTTACTTCCTAACTTTCAGGAGGAAGACAACCTCTATTTTGAAATTCCGGCTCCACCAGTAGTGTACCGCCGATAGCGCTGACGGACACGTTTACAGGTCAGAACGTGTCTTTTCCTAATATTTTAGGCATGGCAATTAGTCGGTACCTCCCGGTATGTAACGAAACGAAACTCGCCCCGGAGGGGTCGGACCCAGGACCTAGAGATGGGTTGTTCAGAGACTCTCCTCCGGCCACCCCCAGAGAGCACCGAAATAGGGGCCTGAGTCGCCACTTACTTTTTCGATCCCCTTGGGCAAACTGGATTTCAATTTGGCGACCACAGATCCACTTCCGGTCCAAATTGTGGAGGGCATCCTCGGCATCCCGAACATCTTCAAACGTGCTAAATGTTAAGGGGCTTGGAAAGTGGCACAGACTTGGACATTGTGGGGGAAGAGTTTGATAAACAAGTGGGGAAACAATTCAGAAGCCCGAGTAATCATCACGTTCTCGGAAAACTGGATTCATCTAACAATCCTGCTAATTTTTTTTTGGACAATTATGACAATTTTCATAAATCTACACCCACACGCCCACACACACAAATGAAGAAAAGCCATCACCGAAACAAAGCGCAGCAACTCCCTAGCTTACGCCCCATACGAACTGGGGAGAATTAGAATTGTTCAGGTATGTACAACGGAAAAGATCATTCTCTATTCATTAACAGCCCCTCTAAACGAATTCGTTACATAAAATTTAGGAGGCTTAGCTTTTCGCCCCCTTAACTGCCAATTAAAAGAGGCCGATGCCAATAAGTATCAAGCCCAACATACCGTACCCTACCGAAGCAGAAAGCACAAACTGAAACATGATTAACTTTTTTTTCTTTTACATTTTTTACCATGTTTGAGAAAGTTAGAGGTCAGATGACATGAAGACTTGCGATATCGGCATAGCCTTGTTAACGGATCCCTGGGAACAATCTAAAGATTCCTCTAGTTCCCATTCCTTTTTTGGCCTAGTATTTAACTGAATTTTGCTGCATGTGCCAGGCACACATATCTCGACAGGCTGAGAGGGAAAAAATAACGCAATTCATACAAGACCACAATCACAATATCACACCGCCCCCGCCCCCCCCGCCCCCCCGCCCCGCAGAAAAGGTACAGGTTTCGTCATTAGACCAACCCGGGATAGTTTGCGAGTTAACTGCTTACACAGAAAACCAAACGGCAGAGTTGCTCTGTAGGATACATCAGGTATGACTCCTTTAATCTTGGCCATCATTCAACTTCATCTTGACCTTTAACTCTTTAAGTGCTTGTCAGAAGGACTTGTCATGAGATGCTTGGCCAAATCTGACAGATGGCTTTATCTTTTACTTTGAAAAACAACCTCTTTCCCCCTTTTGTAGATAAAACGAAGCTTTGTCTCCCATTATGGCTTGTCCTTCTTCCAGCTTTTCTTTATTTTTCTTTTCCCAAACTCTCCCTTCTCTTCAAGCCTGATCCTTAAGAGGTCTTTGGCTTGTCTACTTGCCTTAATTGTTGAACTCTACTCTAAAGGTTCTTTCATGCTTTCTCTTTGGGGTCGCCATAACTGTACAGCTTTACATTCTCTGAGGCAACAACAGAGGACAGCAAATTAGGGGACAGTATTGAAGAACGTTCACCTCAATTTTAAACAACGTCTTTGATCAAGTGATTTCAAGTTACTTAACAACAAGAACACCAACCACATTTTTGCCAAGTACAAGAACACAGTTAACTTAAGCGGAATTATACGTCTTAAAAAAGATGCGGGAGCAATCACCGCGTCAGCGATAACTAGCACTTTAAGTCAAATACAGTGACGGTTCAATCGGGATTGTTAGCAATCCAATGGATCGCTCCGCGTTTTACTGGTTTTTGGATTAAATGCTTAGAAAATAAACAGCAACAGCAATTTGCGAGTGATGAGTTAATTTTTAGAAAACGGTCAGATTACACTTATCAGAGACAATAGAAAAAAAAACTTGCTTTTTATTTAGATGTTACCTCTTACACAAACTTGGAATTTCAAACTGCAACACCCCTCACTACTCAGCCATCTGAAGAAAGGATATTGAACGTAAGCAAATCCTCTTGGGCGACGTGTGTAGAAATCGAGCGGAACGTACACGTCGACTATGGGGCCGTAACGACCAAATTCACGACGCAGGTCTTCAGACCTGAAATAGCAGAGAGCGACAGCGACTTTCTACGTGTTCCACCACGGGGCACGTCCACCACCCCTTCCGAGCATAAATAAGCCACTCCAGAGTCAAAGCGCACAAAGAACGCGGAGGGCCGGCACCGTCTACGGGCTCGGGGGTCACCTACAGCGCTAAAAGGATCTGTGCTTTTTCCTCCAGATTTTGCGTGAAGCTTTGGAAAAAGGAAGAGGCGCTGAAGAATGATGTCACGGGATCATTTGTGGGGAGGGGGGGAAAAAAAGGCCTTTGTCAGAATTCTGGCTGCTTTGGAAATGGAGGGCTCAGTCACTCGCATTGAGAATATGGAAATTTCCAGGTTAAGATGGATACTGTTCCAAGGAGGTTCGCTGCTTCGCATTCCAGTGTGTTTACTAAGCAGCACCACCGTTGAAAATGAACTTCATTCAGGCTAGGGAGTAAATCCCACAGACATGGAAACCTCGCTCTGCTCTTTTCCCACTTGATACCTCCACCCCTAAAATAAAAATAAAATATCTTTCCCAACCGCCCGCAAGGCCTGGGGTTGATATTCTCCTTCACTAAACGCTGACTTCTGCGGCTATTTATCCAGTGCCGAAAAGGGGCTGCAGCATTATTACCACTGCATTCCTCTCAGAAACACTCGGAACACCACTGATGAAAATGTAATTCAGCCGCAAAAGGCTTCGGAAGAAAAGCCACCACCTAAAATACGGAAACTCCTCTACTTGCATCGACGCGGCCACTAAGAAACACAATAGCACGGCTCACGGGGTATTTTCCCAAAAAAGGAGATGAATGAGGGTGGGGGAATTAACCTTAAAGAAAAATTACGACTGCTTCCTTTCCTCTTTGTCGTCACGACACCGTCCAAAGACTCCCATGGAAATTTATGAAACTGAATATTCACCGCCCCCCAAGCCTCAGAACTCATATCCATATCAATAATTGATTTAAATTAATGTCAGTCTCCCCCTCTAAATCATAAAGCTCGTTGTAGGCAGGGAATGTGTGCGGGTATTGTACTGTACACCCCCTCAAGCGCTTAGTACAGTGCTCTGCACACAATAAACGCTCCATAAACCTGACTGGCCTACCGATCAGCTCCCCTCCAGAACAATTTAAAAAAACCCCTTTCACCACAGGAGCCCGATTTCATTTTAACCTTTCGGATGAGTTGGTTTTTCCTCCCTGGCGGCTTTTTCCTGATCTCACCAAATTTCGGAAAGGGATTTAAGAGAGAGAGCGCTCAATAAATCCGATGGATTATTCATTTTCCGAAGGAATGAGGGGGGGGAGGGGGAGAAACGCTGAATGGATGGGAAGGAAAAAAAAGGCGGCCAAGCCTTCTTCCTCCTTCCCGTTATTTCATTCATTCATTCGTATTTATTGAGTGCTTATTCTGGTGCAGAGCCTTATTTCAAAGCAGCACGGCTCAATGGAAAGAGCCCGGGCTTGGGAGTCAGAGGTCATGGGTTCTAATCCCGACTCCCCCATACGTCCGCTGTGTGACCTTGGGCAAGTCACTTCACTGGGCCTCAGTTCCCTCATCTGTAAAATGGGGATGAAGACTGTGAATCTGATCACCTTGTATCCTCCCCAGTGCTTAGGACAGTGCTTTACACATAGTAAGCGCTTAATAAATGCCATTATTATTGTTAGCTGTGTGACTCTGGGCAACTGACTTCGCTTCTCTGGGCCTCAGTGACCTCATCTGTAAAATGGGGTTGAAGACTGGGAGCCCCACGTGGGTCAACCTCATTACCCTGTATCCACCCAGGCGCTTAGAACGGTGCTTTGCACATAGTAAGCGCTTAATAAATGTCACTATTACTATTGTTAGCTGGGTGGCTTTGGGCAAGTCACTTCACTTCGGCGTCTCAGTGACTTCCTCTGTAAAATGGGGATGAAGATGGTGAGCCCCACGTGGGACAACTTAATCACCTGATCACCCAGGCGCTTAGAACAGTGCTTTGCACGTAGTAAGCGCTTAATAATAATGATGGCATTTGTTAAGCGCTATGTGCAAAGCACCGTTCCAAGCGCCTGGGTGGATAAATGACGTTAATAAATGTCATTATTACTATTGTTAGCTGGGTGGCTTTGGGCAAGTCCCTTCACTTCGGCGTCTCAGTGACTTCCTCTGTAAAATGGGGATGAAGACCGTGAGCCCCACGTGGGACAACCCGATCACCCTGTATCCACCCAGGCGTGGTGCTTTGCACGTAGTAAGCGCTTAATAACAATAATAACGATGGCATTTGTTAAGCGCTTACTATGTGCAAAGCACCGTTCCAAGCGCCTGGGTGGATAAGCGGCATTAATAAATGTCATTATTACTATTGTTAGCTGGGTGGCCTTGGGCAAGTCACTTCGGCGTCTCAGTGACTTCACCTGTAAAACGGGGATGAAGACTGAGGGCCCCAGGTGGGACAACCTGATCACCCTGTATCCACCCAGGCGCTTGGAACGGTGCTTTGCACATAGTAAGCCCTTAATAAATGTCATTATTACTGTTGCTAGCTGGGCGGCCTTGGGCAAGTCACTTCACCTCGGCGTCTCAGTGACTTCACCTGTAAAACGGGGATGAAGACCGTGGGCTCCACGTGGGACAACCTGATCACCCAGGCGCTTAGAACGGTGCTTCGCACATGGAAAGCGCTCAATAAATGCCATCATTACTATCATCTCAAAGTCCTCCGCTAATGTGGGGGGAGGGAGGAGGGGAATAAAACCGGGAAAACGTGGTGGAGTTCTCAATCAATGAGGATGCGGATTTTTTTTTGGGGGGGGGGGGGTGGGACTGCAGCTGCATCCATTCAGTGGTACTGATTGGGCGCTTACCGTGTGCAAGACACTGGACTAGTCAATCAATCAATCATATTTATTGAGCGCTTACTGTTTGCAGAGCACTGTACTAAGCGCTTGGGAAGTACAGGTCGGCAACATATAAAGACGGTCCACAGTGGGCTCACCGTTTGGGAATCAATCAATCAATCGTATTTCTTGAGCGCTTACTGTGTGCAGAGCACTGTACTAAGCGCTTGGGAAGTACAAGTCGGCAACATATAAAGACGGTCCACAGTGGGCTCACCGTTTGGGAATCAATCAATCAATCGTATTTCTTGAGCGCTTACTGTGTGCAGAGCACTGTACTAAGCGCTTGGGAAGTACAAGTTGGCAACATCTAGAGACAGTCCCTACACAACAGTGGGCTCACAGTCTAAAAGGGGGAGACAGAGAACAAAACCAAGTATACGAACAAAGTAAAATAAATAGAATAGATATGTACAAGTAAAATAGAGTAATAAATATGTACAAACATATATACATATGTACAAATGCTGTGGGGAAGGAGGTAAGATAAATACGATTGACTGTGATTAAAAGAGGGAGGCAGAGAACAAAACCAAATATACTAACAAAATAAAATAAATAGAATAGACATGTACAAGTAAAATAAATAGAGTAATAAATATGTACCAACATATATACAGGTGCTGTGAGGAAGGGAAGATGGGGGGGATGGAGAGGAAGGAAGGGGCTCAGTCTGGGAAGGCCTCCTGGAGGAGGTGAGCTCTCAGCAGGGCCGCCTAACTAGTTTGGGAAGTCTAAGTGGGCATCATCATCATCAATCGTATTTATTGAGCGCTTACTGTGTGCAGAGCACTGTACTAAGCGCTTGGGAAGTCCAAGTTGGCAACATATAGAGACAGTCCCTACCCACCCGTGGGCTCACAGTCTAAAAGGGGGAGACAGAGAACAAAACCAAACATACTAATAAAATAAAATAAATAGAATAGATATGTACAAGCAGCGTGGCTCAGTGGCAAGAGCCCGGGCTCTGGAGCCAGAGGTCACGGGTTCGAATCCCGCCTCTGCCACATGCCTGCTGTGTGACCTTGGGCAACTCACTTCCCGGCGCCTCAGTTACCTCATCCGTAAAATGGGGATTAAGGCCGTGAGCCCCATGTGGGACAACTTGATCACCTCTCCCAGCGCTTAGAACAGTGCTCTGCACATAGTAAGCGCTTAACAAATGCCGTCATCATTATTATTATTATGTACATGTAAAATTAATAGAGTAACAAATATCATCATCATCATCAATCGTATTTATTGAGCGCTTTCTATGTGCAGAGCACTGTACTAAGCGCTTGGGAAGTACAAATTGGCAACATCTAGAGACAGTCCCTACCCAACAGTGGGCTCACAGTCTAAACGGGGGAGACAGAGAACAAAACCAAACATACTAACAAAATAAAATAAATAGAATAGATATGTACAAGGCAGTGCGGTTGCTATGAAATACATCATCATCATCAATCGTATTTATTGAGCGCTTACTATGTGCAGAGCACTGGACTAAGCGCTTGGGAAGTCCAAATTGGCAACATCTAGAGACAGTCCCTACCCAACAGCGGGCTCACAGTCTAGAAGGGGGAGACAGAGAACAAAACCAAACATACTAACAAAATAAAATAAATAGAATTAGATAGGTACAAGGCAGTGCGGTTGCTATGAAATACATCATCATCATCAATCGTATTTATTGAGCGCTTACTATGTGCAGAGCACTGGACTAAGCGCTTGGGAAGTCCAAATTGGCAACATCTAGAGACAGTCCCTACCCAACAGCGGGCTCACAGTCTAAAAGGGGGAGACGGAGAACAAAACCAAACACACTAACAAAATAAAATAAATAGGATAGATATGTACAAATAAATTAAATAAATACATAGAGTTAAAAAAAAACATATATGCAGGAGACAGTTGTCGTTTAGTAAGGGCACCAAAGAGAGGTGATTCCTGTTTGACAAGGGTTTCGCAGGGGGTGATGGGGGTTGCGGCCTAGTGGGGCCATGAAGCCTGCGGGTGCCCCGCCATGTTCAGCCCCGTTGCCCGCCGCCCCCCCGGCCTCCCCGCTCCCTCTCGGTCCCCGGGGGCCGCCACTTACACACACCTGGTGTCGTCGGCCACATTCCTCACGAACAGGGACGTGTTGGGGGGACGCAGGTAGCGGGACATGGTGGTGGCGACGACGGGCAGGACCGGCTCCTCTAACGGGCAAGGCGCACCCACAGCCCAACTGCGGCGACGCACGCACGCACAGACGCACGCCCCCCCCCCCCCCAACTTCAGCAACCGCCTCTTCTCGCGAGACTTCCCCCCCTTCAGCTCCGGCCAACGGCCCTTATCTCGCGAGAGCAGCAGCCGGGTGGGGGGAGGAGAAAGGGCGGTGGCGTCCGGGCCGTTGCGGAAGGCGCGCGCACCCCCTCCCGGATTCCCGCCCTTTTTTTTTTTTTTTCCCGCCTTTTCGGCCCTGAGGCGATTCGGGCCTCTGAGGGGCTTTCATTCATTCATTCAATCAGTCAATCAATCATCATCAATCGTATTTATTGAGCGCTTACTATGTGCAGAGCACTGTACTAAGCGCTTGGGAAGTCCAAGTTGGCAATGTATAGAGACGGTCCCTACCCAACAGTGGGCTCACAGTCTAAAAGGGGGAGACAGAGAACAAAACCAAACATACTAACAAAATAAAATAAATAGAATAGATAGGTACAAGGCAGTGCGGTTGCTATGAAATACAGCATCATCATCAATCGTATTTATTGAGCGCTTACTATGTGCAGAGCACTGGACTAAGCGCTTGGGAAGTCCAAGTTGGCAACATATAGGGACAGTCCCTACCCAACAGTGGGCTCACAGTCTAAAAGGGGGAGACAGAGAACAAAACCAAACATACTAACAAAATAAAATAAATAGGATAGATATGTACAAGTAAAATAAATAAATAAATAGAGTAATAAATATGTACAAACATTTATACATATATACATATATATATATATATATTGAAATACATCAATAAAGCCAACGGGACACCGGCCTCCAGAAGTCCGTCCCTGGCCCGTCTTCTATCCCTAATCTCCTTTCATAATTATGGTACTTATTAAGCGCCTACAATGTGCCAAGCACCTGTTCTAAGAGCTGGGAGAGACGCAAGCTAAATCAGGTCTGGACACCCTCCCTGTCCCCCATGGGGCTCACACTCTAATGTCTGTCTCTCAACTCTGGGTTTTTTCAGTGGGATTTGTTAATCAATCAATCAATCAATCAATCAATCGTATTTATTTTTTTATTTTTAGACTGTGAGCCCACTGTTGGGTAGGGACTGTCTCTATATGTTGCCAATTTGTACTTCCCAAGCGCTTAGTACAGTGCTCTGCACATAGTAAGTGCTCAATAAATACGATTGATGATGATGATGATGATTTATTACTCTATTTTACTTGTACATATCTATTCTATTTATTTTATTTTGTTAGTATGTTTGGTTTTATTCTCTGTCTCCCCCTTTTAGACTGTGAGCCCACTGTTGGGCAGGGACTGGCTCTATATGTTGCCAATTTGTACTTCCCAAGCGCTTAGTACAGTGCTCTGCACATAGTAAGTGCTCAATAAATACGATTGATGATGATGATGATTTATTTTACTTGTACATATCTATTCTATTTATTTTATTTTGTTAGTATGTTTGGTTTTATTCTCTGTCTCCCCCTTTTAGACTGTGAGCCCACTGTTGGGCAGGGACTGGCTCTATATGTTGCCAATTTGTACTTCCCAAGCGCTTAGTCCAGTGCTCTGCACACAGTAAGCACTCAATAAATACGATTGATGATGATGATGATGATGCAGAGCACTGGACTAAGCGCTTGGGAAGTACAAGTTGGCAACAGATAGAGACAATCAATCAATTGTATTTATTGAGCACTTACTGTGTGCAGAGCACTGGACTAAGCACTTGGGAAGTCCAAGTTGGCAACAGATAGAGACGGTCCCTACCCAACAGCGGGCTCACAGTCTAAAAGGGGGAGACAGACAACAAAACCAAACATACTAACAAAATAAAATAAATAGAATAGATATGTACAAGTAAAATAAATAAATAAATAAATATGTACAAACATATACATACATACAGGTTACACAGAATATACAGAATATATATATATATACATACATGCAGGTTATACAGAATATGCAGAATATATGTATATATACATATATGTATATATGTATATGTATATTCATTCAATCATATTTATTGAGCGCTTACTGTGGGCAGAACACTGTACTAAGCGCTTGGGAAGTCCAAGTTGGCAACATATAGAGACGGTCCCTACCCAACAGTGGGCTCACAGTCTAGAATGGTACTCATTAGGCGCTTAGTATGTGCCAAGCACCGTGTTAAGCGCTGGGGGAGATAAACGTGATCAGGTTGTCATTCATTCAGTCGTATTTATTGAGCGCTTACTGTGGGCAGAACACTGTACTAAGCGCTTGGGAAGTCCAAGTTGGCAACATATAGAGACGGTCCCCACCCAACAGTGGGCTCACAGTCTAGAATGGTACTCATTAGGCGCTTAGTATGTGCCAAGCACCGTGTTAAGCGCTGGGGGAGATAAACGTGATCAGGTTGGCATTCATTCAGTCGTATTTATTGAGCGCTTACTGTGGGCAGAACACTGTACTAAGCGCTTGGGAAGTCCAAGTTGGCAACATATAGAGACGGTCCCCACCCAACAGTGGGCTCACAGTCTAGAATGGTGCTCGTTAGGCGCTTACTATGTGCCAAGCACCGTGTTAAGCGCTGGGGGAGATAAAGGTGATCAGGTTGTCATTCAATCAATTCAATCCTATAAATTCAATAAATTCAATCGTCTGAATTTGAATGACCATATAAAGACGGTCCCCACCCAACAGTGGGTTCACAGTCTAGAATGGCATTCGTTAGGCGCTTACTATGTGCCAAGCACCGTGTTAAGTGCTGGGGGAGATAAAGGTGATCAGGTTGTCATTCATTCAATCGTATTTATTGAGCACTTACTGTGTGCAGAGCACTGTACTAAGCGCTTAGGAAGTACAAGTTGGCAACATCTAGAGACGGTCCCTACACAACAGCGGGCTCACAGTCTAGAAGGGGGAGATGCTCAGTCTAGCTGAGGCCTAGAGAAGTGAAGTGACTTGCCCAAAGTCACACAGCTGACAATAATAATAATAATAATAATAATAATAATAATAATGATGGTGGTATTAAGCACTTACTATGTGCAAAGCACCGTTCTAAGCACTGGGGAGGTTACAAGGTGATTAGGTTGTCCCACGTGGGGCTCCCAGTCTTCATCCCCATTTTACAGCTGAGACAACTGAGGCCCAGAGAAGTGAAGTGACTTGCCCAAAGTCACACAGCTGACAATAATAATAATGATGATGATGGCATTTCAGTGCTTACTATGTGCAAAGCACTGTTCTAAGCGCTGGGGAGGTTACAAGGTGATCAGGTTGTCCCACGGGGGGCTCACATTAATCCCCATTTTACAGGTGAGGGAGCTGAGGCCGAGAGAAGTGAAGTGACTTACCCAAAGTCACACAGCTGACAATAATAATAATAATAGCGGTGGTATTAAGCGCTTACTATGTGTAAAGCACTGTTCTAAGTGCTGGGGAGGTTACAAGGTGATCAGGTTGTCCCAAGTGGGGCTTTCAGTCTTCACCCCCATTTTACAGATGAGACAGCTGAGCCCCAGAGAAGTGAAGTGACTTGCCCAAAGTCACACAGCTGACAATAATAATAATAATAATGATGATGATGGCATTTAAGTGCTTACTATGTGCAAAGCACTGTTCTAAGCGCTGGGGAGGTTACAAGGTGATCAGGTTGTCCCACGGGGGGCTCCCAGTCTTCATCCCCATTTTACAGATGAGACAAATGAGGCCCAGAGAAGTGAAGTGACTTGCCCAAAGTCACACAGCTGACAATAATAATAATGATGATGATGGCATTTATAAAGTGCTTACTATGTGCAAAGCACTGTTCTAAGCGCTGGGGAGATTACAAGGTGATCAGGTTGTCCCACGGGGGGCTCCCAGTCTTCATCCCCATTTTACAGATGAGACAGCTGAGGCCCAGAGAAGTGAAGTGACTTGCCCAAAGTCACACAGCTGACAATAATAATAATAATAGTATTTGTTAAGTGCTTACTATGTGCAAAACACTGTTCTAAGTTCTGGGGAGGTTACAAGGTGATCAGGTTGTCCAAAGTGGGGTTCCCAGTCTTCATCCCCATTTTACAGATGAGACAAGTGAGGCCCAGAGAAGTGCCCAAAGTCACCCAGCTGACAATAATAATAATAATAATAATGGTATTTGTTAAGCACTTACTATGTACAAAGCACTGTTCTAAGCACTGGGGAAGCTACAAGGTGATCAGGTTGTCCCACCGGGGGCTCACAGTTTTAATCCCCATTTTACAGATGAGGTGTGGTAGGGTCAGGATTAGAACCCATGACCTCTGACTTTCAAGCCCGGGCTCTTTCCACGGAGCCACACTGCTTCTCTAATAATTGATCAGGGAGGAGGGGGCCTGTCCTGAGAATCCGGGGGGCCCTTGGGGTTCAGCCCAGAGAAACAGGGGTCTGGGGTCTCCCACCCCCTCCTCGGGTTCCATAATAATAATAATAATGTTGGTATTTTTAAGCGCTTACTATGTGCCAAGCACTGTTCTAAGCGCTGGTGTAGATACAAGGTAATCAGGTGGTCCCATGTGGGTCTCACAGTCTTCATCCCCATTTTACAGATGAGGTAACTGAGGCCCAGAGAAGTGAAGTGACTTTGCCAAAGTCACACAGCTGACAGTTGGCGGAGCCGGGATTTGAACCCATGACCTCTGACTCCAAAGCCCGGGCTCTTTCCACTGAGCCACGCTGCTTCTCTGGAGCCTCCAATCAATCAATCAATCAATCAATCAATCGTATTTATGGAGCACTTACTGTGTGCAGAGCACTGTACTAAGCGCTTGGGAAGTACAACCCACTTTTCAGTCACAAACAAAAGCATTCGGAGCTCCGCCAGTCAAACTCATCATCATCATCAATCGTATTTATTGAGCGCTTACTATGTGCAGAGCACTGTACTAAGCACTTGGGAAGTACAAATTGGCAACATCTAGAGACAGTCCCTACCCAACAGTGGGCTCACAGTCTAAAAGATAGAGTAATAAATCTATACAAACATATATTAGAGAAGCAGCGTGGCTCAGTGGAAAGAGCCTGGGCTTTGGAGTCAGAGGTCATGAGTTCAAATCCTGGCTCCACCACTCGTCAGCTGGGTGCCTTTGGGCAAGTCAAACTCACTGTAAGCGCTCAATAAATACAACTGAATGAATGAATCCTCCCCCCGCCTTACCTTCCTCCCCTCCCCACAGCACCTGTATATGTGTATATATGTTTGTACAAATCTATTATGCTATTTATTTTATTTGTGCATATTTATTCTATTTATTTTATTTTGTTAATATGTTCTGTTGTCTGTCTCCCCTTTCTAGACTGTGAGCCCACTGTTGGGTAGGGACCGTCTCTAGATGTTGCCAACTTGGACTTCCCAAGCGCTTAGTCCAGTGCTCTGCACACAGTAAGTGCTCAATAAATATGACTGAATGACTGAATGAATGTTGATGATCAAAATCAGGAGGGACCTCACTGAATCTCCTTTCCAGTACACATTTACTCACCGAGTTTCGTTTCCAGTATACGTCTACTCCCCGAATCATCATCATCATCAATCATATTTATTGAGCGCTTACTATGTGCAGAGCACTGGACTAAGCGCTTGGGAAGTACAGTAATGGCATTTCCAGTACACATCTGTATATTTAGAAGTCATTAGCATCAGGAGCCCCCCCACCTTCGACCTGAGGGTGCAAATTATTTCCCTTATTATTATTTCCGTTATTTTTTTATTCTTATATCTGCTTCTAGAGAAGCAGCGTGGCCCAGTGGAAAGAGCCCGGGCTTTGGAATCAGAGGTCATGGGTTCAAATCCCGCTCCCCACCCCCCCACTTTACCTCCTCCTCATCATCAATCGTATTTATTGAGCGCTTACTGTGTGCAGAGCACTGTACTAAGTGCTTGGGAAGTACAAATTGGCAACATATAGAGACAGTCCCTGTCCAACAGTGGGCTCACAGTCTAAAAGGGGGAGACAGAGAACAAAACCAAACATACTAACAAAATTTCCCTCCCACAGCACCTGTATGTATAATAATAATAATAATAATAATGATAATGGCATTTATTAAGCACTTACTATGATGATGGCATTTGTTAAGCACTTACTATGTGCAAAGCACTGTTCTAAGCGCTGGGGGGGATACAATGTGATCAAGTGGTCCCACGTGGGGCTCACAGTCTTAACCCCCAGTTTTACAGATGAGGGAACTGAGGCTCAGAGAAGTGAAGTGACTTGCCCGAGGTCACACAGCAGACTTATGGTGGAGCTGGGATTCGAACCCATGCCCTCTGACTCCAAAGCCCGGGCTCTTTCCACTGAGCCACACTGCTTCTCTTTGTGCAAAGCACTGTTCTAAGCACTGTGGAGGCTACAAGGTGATCAGGTTGTCCCACAGTCTTAATCCCCATTTTACAGATGAGGGAACTGAGGCACAGAGAAGTGAAGGGACTTGCCCAAAGTCACACAGCTGGCGATTGGCAGAGTGGGGATTTGAAGTACAAGTTGGCAACATATAGAGAATACAGGAATATGAATATTCATATGAATATATATGAACATATAGTCATTCATTCATTCAACCATATTTATTGAGCGCTTACTAGTCATTCATTCATTCAACCGTATTTATACATATTTATTACTCTATTTATTTATTTTACTTGTACATATTCATTCTGTGTATTTTATTTTGTTAATATGTTTTGTTTTGTTGTCTGTCTCCCCTTTCTAGACCGTGAGCCCGCTGTTGGGTAGGGACTGTCTCTGTATGTTGCCAAATTGTACTTCCCAAGCGCTTAGTACAGTGCTCTGCACACAGTAAGCGCTCAATAAATACGATTGATTGATTGATTGATTGATTCACAGATGAGGTAACTGAGGCACAGAGAAGTGAAGTGACTTGCCCAAAGTCACACAGCTGGCAATTGGCAGAGTGGGGATTTGAAGTACAAGTCGGCAACATATAGATAATATATGAATATGAATATGAATGCTCACATGAATATATATGAACATATATTCATTCATTCATTCAACCATATTTATTGAGCGCTTATTAGTCATTCATTCATTCAACCGTATTTATACATATTTATTACTCTATTTTACTTGTACATCTTCATTCTGTGTATTTTCTTTTGTTAATGTGTTTTGTTTTGTTGTCTGTCTCCCCCTTCTAGACTGTGAGCCCACTGTTGGGTAGGGACTGTCTCTCTATGTTGCCAACTTGGACTTCCCAAGCGCTTAGTACAGTGCTCTGCACACAGTAAGCACTCGATAAATACAATTGAATGAATGAATTTACGATTCTATTTATTTTCTTTTGTTAATACGTTTTGTTTTGTTGTCTGTCTCCCCCTTCTAGACTGTGAGCCCGCTGTTGGGTAGGGACCGTCTCTGTATGTTGCCAACTTGTACTTCCCAAGCGCTTAGTCCAGTGCTCTGCACACAGTAAGCGCTCAATAAATACGATTGAATGAATGAATGAATCGGGGTTTTTTTTAGCCACTGCAGACCCCTCTGGTCTGGGAAGGAGGCTTAGACTCACATGCTTGGGTGTAAAAAGAAAACAGGATAAAGTATGGCCTAGAGAAGCAGCATGACTTAGTGGAGAGAGCACAGATTTAGGAGTCAGAGGTCCTGGGTTCTAATCCCAGCTCTGCCACTTGTCAGCTGTGTGACTCTAAGCAAGTCACTTCACTTCTCTGGGACTCAGTTCCCTCATCTTTAAATTGGGGATTAAGACTGTGAGCCCCACGTGGGACAACTGCTGAAGAGAAGCAGCGTGGCTCAGTGGAAAGAGCCCGGGCTTTGGAGTCGGAGGTCATGGGTTCAAATCCCGGCTCCGCCCATTGTCGGCTGTGTGACTTTGGGCAAGTCACTTCACTTCTCTATGCCTCAGTTTCCTCAACTGTAAAATGGGGATGGAGACTGTGAGCCCCCCCTGGGACAACCTGATCACCTTGTAACCTCCCCAGCGCTTAGAACAGTGCTTTGCACATAGTAAGCGCTTAATAAATGCCATTATTATTATTATTATTATAAGATTGTGAGCCCCACATGGGACAACCTGATCACCTGTGTGATTAGAATTGATCACCTTGCTATCATCACAAGTGCCATCATCATTATTATTATTATTATTATTATTATTGTCAGCTGTGTGATGATGATGGCATTTGTTAAGCGCTTACTATGTGCAAAGCAATCAATCAATCATAAAGCGCTTACTAGCCTTCTTCTAGACTGTGAGCCCACTGTTGGGTAGGGACTGTCTCTATATGTTGCCAACTTGGACTTCCCAAGCACTTAGTACAGTGCTCTGCACACAGTTAGTGCTCAATAAATACTATTGGTTGATTGATTGATAAATGCCATCATTATTATTATTATTATCACCTGATTTCCTTGTATTTACCCCAGTGCTTGGCACATAGCAAGCACTTAACAAATACCATTATTATTATTTTTAGAATCCAGTCTCTGGGGTCTGGCGCCGTTGGCCTTCGACCTTCGACCTCCGGCCATCATGGGGGGGGAGGGAGGAGGTCACCTCGATTTCTTGGGGCCGTCAGGACAAAACCTTTACACATTCTGGCCCAGAGAAAAGTCGAGGTGACAAGAGTGGAGGGACCGTCTCTAAATGTTGCCAGCTTGGACTTTCCAAGCACTTAGTACAGTGCTCTGCACACAGTAAGCGCTCAATAAATACAATTGAATGAATGAATGACTCAAGTTTACTGCGCAGAAGGAGGCAGTGATAAACCGCTCTCATATTTTTACCAAGAAAACTCCGGATATATACCAGAACAATTACAGATGGAAGCGGGACCTTCTGGGAGAGATGTATCCACGATGTCGCTACGGGTCGGAGACGACTCGAAAACCTAAGACAAGATAAGCTCCCAAGGGGCATATTATGTCTCCATTTTTGCAATATCCTTCTTTCCAAAGTCAATTTGAAACAGTTTCTTCATATAAGCTGCACCTGGCTGACTTGTGAATCGGTCTTCTGGACTGTGAGCCCACTGTTGTGTAGGGACCGTCTCTAAATGTTGCCAACTTGGACTTTCCAAGCGCTTAGTACAGTGCTCTGCACACAGTAAGCGCTCAATAAATACGATTGAATGAATGAATGACTCAAGTTTACGGCGCAGAAGGAGGCAGTGGTGAACCGCTCCCATATTTTTACCGAGAAAACTCTGGATATATACCAGAACAATTACAGAAGGAAGCGGGACCTTCTGGGAGAGATGTATCCACGATGTCGCTACGGGTCGGAGACGACTCGAAAGCCTAAGACAAGATAAGCTCCCAAGGGGCATATTATGTCTCCATTTTTGCAATATCCTTCTTTCCAAAGTCAATTTGAAACAGTTTCTTTATATAAGCTGCACCTGGCTGACTTGTGATCTGCTGTGTGACCTTGGGCAAGACACTTAACTTCCCTGAGCCTCAGTTACCTCATCTGTAAAATGGGGATTAATCAATCAATCAATCAATCAATCATATTTATTGAGCGCTTACTACGTGCAGAGCACTGTACTAAGCGCTTGGGAAGTACAAATTGGCAACATATAGAGACAGTCCCTACCCAACAGTGGGCTCACAGTCTAAAAGGGGGAGACAGAGAAAAAAAAAAAAGACTGTGAACCCCACGTGGGACAACCTGATCACTTTGTATCCCCCCCAGCGCTTAGAACAGTGCTTTGCACATAGTAAGCGCTTCACAAATGCCAGCACTGTTATTGTTATTGTTACCCCAGCTCTTAGAACAGTCCTGGCACTGTTGGGTAGGGACTGTCTCTATATGTTGCCAACTTGTACTTCCCAAGCGCTTAGTCCACTGCTCTGCACACAGTAAGCGCACAATAAATCATCATCATCATCAATCGTATTTATTGAGCGCTTACTATGTGCAGAGCACTGGACTAAGCGCTTGGGAAGTACAAATTGGCAACATATAGAGACAGTCCCTACCCAACAGTGGGCTCACAGTCTAAAAATAAAAAAATAAATACGATTGATTGATTGATTGATTGATTAACAAATCCCACTGAAAAAACCCAGAGTTGAGAGACAGACATTAGAGTGTGAGCTCCATGGGGGACAGGGAGGGTGTCCAGACCTGATTTAGCTTGTGTCTCTCCCAGCTCTTAGAACAGGTGCTTGGCACATTGTAGGCGCTTAATAAGTACCATAATTATGAAAGGAGATTAGGGATAGAAGACTGTCCAGGGACGGGCTTCTGGAGGCCGGTGTCCCGTTGGCTTTATTGATGTATTTCAATATATATATATATATATATGTATATATGTATATATGTTTGTACATATTTATTACTCTATTTATTTATTTATTTTACTTGTACATATCTATCCTATTTATTTTATTTTGTTAGTATGTTTGGTTTTGTTCTCTGTCTCCCCCTTTTAGACTGTGAGCCCACTGTTGGGTAGGGACTGTCTCTATGTGTTGCCAATTTGTACTTCCCAAGCGCTTAGTCCAGTGCTCTGCACATAGTAAGCGCTCAATAAATACGATTGATGATGATGATGTATTTCATAGCAACCGCACTGCCTTGTACATATCTATTCTATTTATTTTATTTTGTTAGTATGTTTGGTTTTGTTCTCTGTCTCCCCCTTTTAGACCGTGAGCCCACTGTTGGGTAGGGACTGTCTCTAGATGTTGCCAATTTGTACTTCCCAAGCGCTTAGTCCGGTGCTCTGCACATAGTAAGCGCTCAATAAATACGATTGATGATGATGATGATGACTGCCTGGCCGCCAGCCAGGTTGCTATGGCGATTTCATCCCGGACCTCTCTTTCCGGACCTACAACTTCAACAGGGCCGTCGCCTTGGAGGCTGAAATTTCTCCCGCTTTGTCTCAGCGCCGAGAGGTGAATGAGCTTTTTTGTGCGCCGGGGATGATGAAGGGACCCGATTCATTCCCCGGAGCCTTTGAAAGGCGGCCTGGGCCCCCGAAACCAGTGGCCAGAAGCAATGAGGGAAGAAACCGGCCGAGGAGAGGAAGAAGTGGGTAGGGACCGTCTCTATATGCTGCCAACTTGGACTTCCCAATCAATCAATCAATCAATCAATCATATTTATTGAGCGCTTACTGTGTGCAGAGCACTGTACTAAGCACTTGGGAAGTCCAAATTGGCAACACATAGAGACAGTCCCTACCCAACAGTGGGCTCACAGTCTAAAAGGGGGAGACAGAGAACAGAACCAAACATACCAACAAAATAAAATAAATAGGATAGAGATGTACAAGTAAAATAAATAAATAAATAGAGTAATAAATATGTACAACCATATATACATATATACAGGTGCTGTGGGGAAGGGAAGGAGGTAAGATGGGGGGATGGAGAGGGGGACGAGGGGGAGAGAAGGAAGGGGCTCAGTCTGGGAAGGCCTCCTGGAGGAGGTGAGCTCTCAGCAGGGCCTTGAAGGGAGGAAGAGAGCTAGCTTGGCAGAGGGGCAGAGGGACTGGGGGCATTCCAGGCCCGGGGGATGACATGGGCCGGGGGTCGATGGCGGGACAGGCGAGAACGCTCAATCAATATGACTGAATGAATGAATGAACGAAAGTGGGCCTTGGCCTGTCTCTGTAGTCGTGTTTCAATCAATCGATCAATCAATCAATCAATCGTATTTATTGAGCGCTTACCATGTGCAGAGCACTGGACTAAGCGCTTGGGAAGTAGAAGTTGGCAACATATAGAGACAGTCCCTACCCAACAGTGGGCTCACAGTCTAAAAGTGTTTCCTTTTCTTTAGGTGGGATTGGGCTTAATTCATTAAATGAGCACCCATTCGAAGACGGTGAGGGCATTTGACGGTGGTTGTGGCATTTGTTAAGCGTTTATTCATTCATTCGATCGTATTTATTGAGCGCTTGCTGTGTGCAGAGCACTGCACTAAGCGCTTGGGAAGTACAAGTTGGCAACATATAGAGGCGGTCCCTACCCAACAGCGGGCTCACAGTCTAGGAGTGTTTACTATGTGCGAAGCACTGTTCTAAGCGCTGGGGGGGATACAAGGTGAGCAGGTTGTCCCACGTGGGGCTCACAGTCTTCATCCCCACTTTACAGATGAGGGAACTGAGGCCCAGAGAAGTGAAGTGACTTGCCCAAAGTCACCCAGCTGACAAGCGGCAGAGCTGGGATTAGAACCCACAACCTCCGACTCCCAAGTCCAGGCTCTTTCCACTGAGCCACACTGCTTCTCAGAAGTCTAAGTGCTTAGTACAGTGCTCTGCACACAGTAAGCGCTCAATAAATACAATTGATTGATTGATCGATTGATTTTACTTGTACATATCTATTCTATTCATTTTATTTTGTTAATATGTTTGGTTTTGTTCTCTGTCTCCCCCTTCTAGACTGTGCACCCACTGTTGGGTAGGGACCGTCTCTATAAGTTGCCAACTTGGACTTCCCAAGTGCTTAGTACAGTGCTCTGCACACAGTAAGCGCTCAACAAATACGATTGAACGAATGAATGTTTTTGGACGAAAAACACATTTTAAACAGCCACATTGGGATTCGGCCGTCGAGCCATTTCGCCTTCAGGTTTGGACGATGTTCACAAAGGGGCTTTTCATCCTTTCTCCCTAGTTCTGCCGGGCTTCGACTTTCAGACATGAATTTATTGGACTCAGGAGGCCCTTAAAGATCATGTTCCATGGACCTCCACGTACTTCTATCATCAATTGTTTTTATTGAGCGCTTACTATGTGCAGAGCACTGTACTAAGCGCTTGGGAAGTACAAATTGGCAACATATAGAGACGGTCCCTACCCAACAGTGGGCTCACAGTCTAAAAGGGGGGAAGTCACTTCTAGACTGTGAGCCCACTGTTGGGTAGGGACCGTCTCTATATGTTGCCAGCTTGTACTTCCCAAGCGCCTAGTACAGTGCTCTGCACACATTAAGCGCTCAATAAATACGATGGATTGATTGATTGATTATGCAAACGGGGTTTAATAAACACATTAAATGATAACACACTTGTCGGCAGATGCCCCATGCTCAGGTAGGCCTCGGCGGCCCGTGGTGAAAGGGGAACGGATTGTTCGAACCTCCCCGCGGAAGCGCGGCCCACTCGGAGACACTCCAGAATCCTTCTCCGACTCATGCATGCAGGGTTTAATAAACACATTAAATAATAAACACATTAAATAATGAACACATTAAATAATACCACACTTGTTGGGAGGAAGCCCCCCCTCCCCGCAAATACTCTACCTCCAGGTTGGCCTTGTTTTGTCCCCTGTCTCCATGTTTTGTTTTGTTGTCCGTCTCCCCCTTCAAGACTGGGAGCCCGTTGTTGGGCAGGGGCTGCCTCTATAAGTTGCCCATTTGTACTTCCCAAGCGCTTAGTCCAGTGCTTTGCACATGGTAAGCGCTCAATAAACACGATTGATTGAATAAGAGAAGTAGCAGAGTCAGAGGTTCCGCCACTTATCAGTTATGTGCCTTCGGGCAAGTCACTTCAACATACTTGTACTTCCCAAGCGCTTAGTCCAGTGCTCTGCACACAGTAAGCGCTCAATAAATACGATTGAATGAATGAATGAATGCCTGTCTCCCCCTCTAGGCTGTAAGCTCGTTGTGGGCAGGTAATATGCCCATTTATTGTTGTGCCATACTCTCATTCATTCATTCAATCATATTTATTGAGCGCTTACTGTGTGCAGAGCACTGTACTAAGCGCTTGGGAAGTACAAGTTGGCAACATATAGAGATGGTCCCTACCCAACAGCGGGCTCACTTCACTTCTCTGGGCCTCAGTTCCCTCATCTGGAAAATGGGGATGAAGACTGTGAGCCCCCGTTGGGACAACCGGATCACCTTGTCTCCTCCCCAGCGCTTAGAACAGTGCTTGGTACATAGTAGCGCTTAACAAATGCCATTAATAATAATAATAATAATAATGGTATTATTATTATGTGGGACAACCTGATGACCTTGTATCTCCCCCAGTGCTTAGAACAGTGCTTGGCACATAATAAGCGCTTAACAAATGCCAATAATAATAACAATCATAATAGTATTATTACTATGTGGGACAACCTGATGACCTTGTATCTCCCCCAGAGCTTAGAACAGTGCTTGGCACATAGTAAGCGCTTAACAAATGCCAATAATAATAATAATGGTGGTATTAATATGTGGGACAACCTGATGACCTCGTATCTCCCCAAGCGCTTAAAACAGTGTTTGGCACATAGTAAGCTCTTAAAACAAATGCCATTATCATTATTATTCTGTGGGACAACCTGATGACCTCGTATCTCCCCCAGCGCTTAGAACAGTGCCTGGCACACAGTAAGCGCTTCCCCAACCCCCAAATTATTATCACCGTGAATGAATGAATGTGAATGAACTCTCCCTTCTAGACTGTGAGCCCGCTGTTGGGTAGGGACCGTCTCTATATGTTGCCGACTTGGACTTCCCAAGCGCTTACTGCAGTGCTCTGCACACAGGAAGCGCTCAATAAATACGATTGAATGAATGATTGAATGATTGATTGAATGAATGAATGAATGATCGAATGAATGATTGAATGAATGAATGAACAAACGAATGAATGAATGAACAAATGAATGAATCATTAAATAAATGAATGAATAAATGAATGATTGAATGAATGAATGATTGAGTGATTGAATGACTGATTGATTGAATGAATGATTGAATGAATGAATGAGTGATTGAATGATTGAATTAATGAATGAATGATTGAGTGATTGAATGAATCCCAACCGCTACCCTGCTCATTCAAGCTGTCATCCTATCCCGTCTGGACTACTGCATCAGCCTTCTCTCTGATCTCCCATCCTCGTGTCTCTCTCCATTTCAATCCATACTTAATGCTGCTGCCCGGATTATCTTTGTCCAGAAACGCTCTGGACATATTACTCCCCTCCTCAAAAACCTCCAATGGCTACCGATCAATCTGCGCATCAGGCAGAAACTCCTCACCCTGGGCTTCAAGGCTGTCCATCCATCCCCTCGCCCCCTCCTACCTCACCTCCCTTCTCTCCTTCTACAGCCCAGTCCGCACCCTCCGCTCCTCCGCCGCTAATCTCCTCACCGTACCTCGCTCTCGCCTGTCCCGCCGTCGACCCCTGGCCCACGTCATCCCCCGGGCCTGGAATGCCCTCCCTCTGCCCCTCCGCCAAGCTAGCTCTCTTCCTCCCTTCAAGGCCCTGCTGAGAGCTCACCTCCTCCAGGAGGCCTTCCCAGACTGAGCCCCTTCCTTCCTCTCTCCCTCGTCCCCCTCTCCATCCCCCCATCTTACCTCCTTCCCTTCCCCACAGCACCTGTATATATATGTATATATGTTTGTACATATTTATCACTCTATTTATTTATTTATTTTACCTGTACATATCTATTCTATTTATTTTCTTGTGTTAGTATGCTTGGTTTGTTCTCTGTCTCCCCCTTTTAGACTGTGAGCCCACTGTTGGGTAGGGACTGTCTCTATATGTTGCCAACTTGGACTTCCCAAGCGCTTAGTACAGTGCTCTGCACATAGTAAGCGCTCAATAAATACGATTGATGATGATGATGATGAATGAATGATTGATTGAATGATTGAATTATTGAATGAATGATTGAATCAATGAATAAATGATTGAGTGATTGAATGAATGATAGTGAATGATTGAGTGATTGAATGAATGATTGATTGAATTATTGAATGAACGATTGAATTAATGAATAAATGATTGAGTGATTGAATGAATGATTGATTGAATGATTGAGTTAATGAATGAATGATTGAGTAATTGATTGAATGAATGATTGAGTGAGTGAATGAATGATTGAATGAATGAATGATTGATTGAATGAATGAATGAATGATCGAATGAATGATTGAATGAATGATTGATTGAATGATTGAGTGATTGAATGAATGATTGATTGAATGATTGAGTGATTGAATGAATGATTGATTGAATGATTGAGTGATTGAATGAATGATTGATTGAATGATTGAATTATTGAATGAATGATTGAATTAATGAATAAACGATTGAGCGATTGAATGAATGCTTGATTGAATGATTGAGTTAATGAATGAATGATTGAGTAATTGATTGAATGAATGATCGAGTGAGTGAATGAATGATTGAATGAATGATTGAACGAATTAATGAATAAATGATTGAGTGATTGAATGAATGATTGATTGAATGATTGAGTGATTGAATGAATGATTGATTGAATGATTGAATGATTGAATGAATGATTGAATTAATGAATAAATGATTGAGCGATTGAATGAATGATTGATTGAATGATTGAATGAATGAATGAATGATTGAGTAATTGATTGAATGAATGATCGAGTGAGTGAATGAATGATTGAATGAATGATTGAATGAACGATTGATAGAATGAATGAATGAATGATCGAATGAATGACTGAAAGGCGCTGTGGGCTGTTCCAACTGTCAGAGGACTGGGGGGGGGGCGGCGGGATTGCTCCAATCTCCCTCCAGAGGGGGAAGCTCTGCGCTTTCCAGATGGAATAATTCCAGAGAGGTTATTAGCAATTAATAATTTGAACGATTATGAGCTATTAAAATTTGAAGAGGGGACGAACGATCATGAGCGACTAGTGATTTGAAGAGGGGAGGATGGAGGGGGAGAGGGGACCCCCCCCCCTCTCCGGCGAGGTGGTACGGTCGCCGGGCGGGCGTCCTGCGCCCGGCAGGGGGCGCGCCTCAGGGGCCGGCGGCGGGCTGGTCGCCGTGCTTGAAGACGCTGACGGTGACGTAGGCGGCCTCGGCGCCATATTTGTTCCTGACGAAGACGGCGTAGCGTCCGCTGTGGTGGCTGCGCACGCCGTGGATGGTGACGGTGACGACGGAGCCCTTGGTCTCCAGCCGGCAGCGCTCGTCGAAGGACACCGGCTTGTCGTTCTTCAGCCACGACACCTCCGGGGCCGGCTCGCCCGACACGATGCACGTCAGGCACAGCGTCTGCCGCCGCCGCCGCCGCCGCCACCAAATAAAGTCGATTGAGTTTCTTTTGGCAGGATGTTGGGTTCTGTTCTCTGGCTCCCCCTTTTAGACTGCGAGCCCGCTGGTGGGTAGGGACCGTCTCTCTATGTTGCCAATGTGTGCTTCCCAAGCACTTAGTACAGTGCTCTGCACATAGTAAGCGCTCAATAAATACGATTGATGATGATGATGACAAGCGCAGCGGGACGCGCGCGTTGCCCCGGGAGACCGACACGCCCGCCGTTACACTCCCGTTCATTCACTCGGCCCTATTTCCGCCCCGCCCGCCGTTAGGCTCCCATTCATTCATTCATTCACTCCCCCCTCATTCATTCACTCAATCGTATTTCCGCCCCGCCCCATCAGACTACCGTTCATTCATTCACTCATTCACTCAATCTTACTTCCGCCCCATCATATTCCCGTTCGTTCATTCATTCCCTCCCTCACTCATTCATTCACTCAATCGTATTTCCACCCCGCCCCCATCATATCCCGTTCATTCATTCCCTCCCTCCCTTATTCACTCAATGGTATTTCCGCCCCATCCCAATTAGACTCCCATTCATTCATTCATTCATTCCCTCTCTTATTCATTCAATCATATTTCCACCCCACCCCATCATATCCCATTCATTCATTCATTCCCTCCCTCCCTCCCTCATTCACTGAATCGTATTTCCACCCCATCCCAATCCCATTCATTCATTCATTCCCTCCCTCCCTCCCTCATTCACTCAATCGTATTTCCACCCCATCCCAATTAGACTCCCATTCATTCATTCATTCCCTCACTCATTCATTCACTCAATCGCATTTCCGCCCCACCCTATCAGACTACCGTTCATTCATTCATTCATTCCCTCATTCATTCAATCTTACTTCCACCCCATCATACTCCCGTTCATTCATTCATTCCCTCCCTCATTCATTCACTCAATCGTATTTCCACCCCACCCCCATCATATCCCGTTCATTCATTCATTCCCTCCATCCACGTCCCAAGTAGACTCCCATTCATTCCCTCTCTCACTAATTCATTCACTCAATCGTATTTCCACCCCGCCCCCATCATATCCCATTCATTCATTCATTCCCTCCCTCCCTCCCTCATTCACTCAATTGTATTTCCACCCCGTCCCAATTAGACTCCCATTCATTCCCTCTCTCACTAATTCATTCACTCAATCGTATTTCCACCCCCCCATCATATCCCATTCATTCATTCATTCCCTCCCTCCCTCATTCACTCAATCGTATTTCTGCCCCATCCCAATTAGACTCCCATTCATTCATTCATTCCCTCTCTCACTCATTCATTCACTCAATTGTATTTCCGCCCCACCCCATCAGACTACCACTCATTCATTCATTCATTCATTCCCTCATTCACTCAATCGTACTTCCGCCCCGCCCCATCATACTGCCGTTCGTTTATTCATTCATTCATTCCCTCCCTCCCTCATTCAGTCACTCAATCATATTTCCACCCTGCCCCCATCATACTCCTGTTCATTCATTCCCTCCCTCCCTCATACACTCAATCATATTTCCACCCCGCCTCAATAAGTGCTTAGTATAGTGCTCTGCACACAGTAAGCACTCAATAAATACAATTGATGATGAATTAGACTCCCATTCATTCATTCATTCATTCCCTCCCTCATTCATTCATTCCCTCCCTCATTCATTCACTCAATCGTATTTCCGCCCCACCCCATCATACTCCCATTCATTCATTCATTCCCTCCCTCCCTCATTCATTCACTCAATCGTATTTCCGCCCCGCCCCCGTTAGACTCCCATTCATTCATTCATTCCCTCCCTCCCTCATTCATTCACTCTAGAATGAATTCATCTATTCAATTCATTCACTCTAGAATTCATCCCCTTCTAGACTGTGAGCCCACTGTTGGGTAGGGACCGTCCCTATATATTGCCAAGTTGGACTTCCCAAGCGCTTAGGACAGTGCTCTGCACACAGTAAGCACTCAATAAATACGATTGAATGAATGAATTTGAATTCATCGAATGAATTAATTAATTCACAATCATATTTCCGCCCCACCCCCATCAGACTACCACTCATTCATTCATTCACTCCCTCACTCATTCACTCAATCCTATTACCTGCCCGCCCACCATTAGACTACCATTCATTCATTCACTCCCTCCCTCATTCATTCACTCAATTGTATTTCCGCCCCGCCCCATCATACTCCCGTTCATTCATTCATTCATTCATTCCCTCACTCATTCATTCACTCAATCGTATTTCCGCCCCGCCCCCATCAGACTCCCATTCATTCATTCACTCCCTCACTCATTCATTCACTCAGTCGTATTTCTGCCCCGCCCTCATCATACTCCCGTTCATTCATTCACTCCCTCTCTCACTCATTCATTCACTCAATCGTATTTCCGCCCCGCCCCATCAGACTCCATTCATTCATTCACCCCTTCACTTATTCATTCACTCAATCGTATTTCCGCCCCATCAGACTTCCACTCATTCATTCATTCACTCCCTTCCTCATTCATTCATTCAATCGTATTTCCACCCCGCCCCCCATCAAACTCCCATTCATGCATTCCCTCCCTCCCTCATTCACTCCATCATATTTATTGTGGGGTAGGGACCGTCTAGCGCTCAATAAATACGATTGAATAAATAAATGAATGAATCTGTTGCCGACTTGCACTTCCCAAGCACTTAGTACAGTGCTCTGCACACAGGAAGCGCTCAATAAATACGATTGAATGAATAATAATGATGGTATTTATTAAGCACTTACTATGTGCCAATTACTGTTCTAAACACTGGGGTAATAATAATAATAATAATAATAATAATGGCATTTATTAAGCACTTACTATGTGCCAATTACTGTTCTAAGCACTGGGGTAATAATAATAATAATAATAATGGCATTTATTAAGCACTTACTATGTGCCAAGCATTGTTCTAAGCGCTGGGGTAATATAATAATAATAATAGCATTTATTAAGCACTTACTATGTGCCAAGTACTGCTGTAAGTGCTGGAGTAATAATAGTAATAATAATAATAATAATAATAACAATAATGGCATGTGTTAAGTGCTTACTATGTGCCAAGCACTGTTCTAAGCACTGGGGTAATATAATAATAATAATAATGGCATTTATTAAGTGCTTACTATGTGCCAAGCACTACTGTAAGCACTGGGGTAATAATAATAATAATGATAATGACATTTATTAAGGTCTTACTATGTGCCAAGCACTTTTCTAAGCGCTGGGGTAATAATAATAATGGCATTTATTAAGTGCTTACTATGTGCCAATCACTGTTCTAAGCACTGGGGTAATAATAATAATAATAATGGCATTTATTAAGGTCTTACTATGTGCCAAGCACTGTTCTAAGCACTGGGGTAATAATAATAATAATGGCATTTATTAAGGTCTTACTATGTGCCAAGCACTGTTCTAAGCGCTGGGGTAATAATAATAATAACGGCATTTATTAAGTGCTTACTACTTGCCAATCACTGTTGTAAGCACTGGGGTAATAATAATCATGGCATTTTTTAAGCGCTTATTATGTGCAAAGCACTGTTCTAAGGGCTGGGGAGGTTATAAAGTGATCAGGGGCTCCCAGTCTTAATCCCCATTTTACAGATGAGGGAACTGAGGCCCAGAGAAGTGTAGTGATTTGCCCAAAGTCACCCAGCTGACAATTGGCAGAGCTGGGATTTGAACCCATGACCTCTGACTCCAAAGGCCGGGCCATTTCCACTGAGCCACGCTGCTTACTTTGGGCATGTCACTTCACTTCTCTGGGCCTCAGTTACCTCACCTGTGAAATGGGGATTAAGAGTGTAAACCCCATTTGGGACATGGACTGTATCCACCCTGATTGGTTCGGATCTACCCGCTGTGGGCAGGGAACATCTCTACCAATTCTGTTATATCGTACTTGCCCACGCATGTGGTAGAGTGCACTGCACACGGAAAGCACTCAATAAATAGAGAAGCAGCGTGGCTCAGTGGAAAGAGCCCGGGCTTTGGAGTCAGAGGTCATGGGTTCTAATCCAGCGCTTAGAACAGTGCTTTGCGCATAGTAAGCGCTTAACAAATGCCATCATTATTATTATTATTATCCCAGCTCTGCCAATTGTCAGCCATGCCACTTTGGGCAACTCACTACACTTCTCTGGGCCTCAGTTCCCTCATCTCTAAAATGGGGATTAAGACTGGGAACCCCCCGTGGGACAACCTGATCACCTTATAACCTCCCCAGCACTTAGAACAGTGCTTTGCACATAGTAAGTGCTTAATAAATGCCATTATTATTATTATTATTATTATTAAGTCACAACTTCTCTGGGCTTCAGTGACCTCATCTGTAAAATGGGGATGAAGACTGTGAGCCCCCCGTGGGACAGCCTGATCACCTTATAACCTCCCCAGCACTTAGAACGATGTACATAGCGCTTAACAAATGCTATTATTATTATTATTATTATTATTATTATTATTATTATTATTATTATCCCAGCTCTGCCAATTGTCAGCCATGTCACTTTGGGCAACTCACTACACTTCTCTGGGCCTCAGTTCCCTCATCTCTAAAATGGGGATTAAGACTGGGAGCCCCCCGTGGGACAACCTGATCACCTTATAACCTCCCCAGCACTTAGAACGATGTACATAGCGCTTAACAAATGCCATCATAATTATTATTATTATTATTATCCCAGCTCTGCCAATTGTCAGCCGTGCCACTTTGGGCAACTCACTACACTTCTCTGGGCCTCAGTTCCCTCATCTCTAAAATGGGGATTAAGACTGGGAACCCCCCATGGGACAACCTGATCACCTTATAACCTCCCCAGCGCTTAGAACAGTGCTTTGCACATAGTAAGTGCTTAATAAATGCCATTATTATTATTATTATTATTAAGTCACAACTTCTCTGGGCCGCAGTGACCTCATCTGTAAAATGGGGACAAAGACTGTGAGCCCCACATAGGACAACCTTGTAACCTCCCCAGCAATTAGAACAGTGTACATAGCACTTAACAAATGCCATCATTATTATTATTAATAATAAATACAATTGATTGACTGGTCCCATTTCCTCCAAGAGGCCTTCCCCGTTAAGACCTCTTTTCTCCAACTGTCTCTCCCTTCTGCATTGTCTTGGATTTGTACCCTTTGAGCACCTGATAGTCATCCCACCTTCAGCCCCACATCGCTTATGTACATAGCCATAATTTAATTTATTTACCTTAATATTTTTCTCCTCCTCTAGACCATAAGCTCACTGTGAGCAGGGAACATGTCCCCCAACTCTTGATTTGCACTCTTTGCACACTTTTTAATCAATCAATCAATCAATCGTATTTCTTGAGCGCTTACTGTGTGCAGAGCACTGTACTAAGTGCTTGGGAAGTCCAAGTTGGCAACATATAGAGACAGTGCTCTGCACACAATAAGCGCCCAATAAACCATCATCATCATCATCAATGCTATTTATCGGGTGCAGAGCACTATACTAAGTGCTTGGGAGAGTAGTCTTTTAGACTGTGAGCCCACTGTTGGGCAGGGACTGTCTCTATATGTTGCCAACTTGTACTTCCCAAGCGCTTAGTCCAGTGCTTTGCACACAGTAAGCGCTCAATAAATACGATTGATTGATTGATTGATTGAGAGGACACCACTATACGAATAGAAACATTCCCTACTGAGAGCTCACCTCCTCCAGGAGGTCTTCCCAGACTGAGCCCGCTCCTTCCTCTCCCCCTCCTCTCCCTCTCCATCCCCCCCGCCTTACCTCCTTCCCTTCCCCACAGCACCTGGATATATGTATTTATTACTCTATTTATTTTACTTGTACATATCTACTCTATTTTATTTTGTTAATATGTTTGGTTTTGTTGTCTGTCTCCCCCTTCTAGACCGTGAGTCCACTGTTGGGTAGGGACCGTCTCTAGATGTTGCCAACTTGGACTTCCCAAGCGCTTAGTCCAGTGCTCTGAACACAGTAAGCGCTCAATAATTGATTGATTGATTCCCTGCCCACAACGAGCTCACAGTCTGGAGGAGCCCTGCTCTGACCTGGGGCACCCCACGCCGGGAATTCATTCATCCATTCATTCATTCAGTCGTATTTATTGAGCGCTTTCTGTGTGCAGAGCACCGTCCTAAGCGCTTGGGAAGGCCTGTGTCCTGCGTGGGCTGAGCTTCTCAAGCACATGAAGTGTGGGGTGGAGGGGGTGCGGGGTTCCCGCCCCCCGCCCCCTCGCTCCGGGCCACCTCCGGCCGACGTATGGCCGTGGGCTCCATCCCCACCGCAGCCGGACACCCGGAACGACGTCTACGACGTATGTCCCGGTGCCCTTACCTTGTCTTCCATGATGGTGGCCACGTCGGGCAGGCCCTTCACCACTTTGGCGCGGTCTGGAAGAGAAACGACCTGGTGACCTCTGACCTCTCGCCAGGCCCCACTGCCCCGTCACCCGGGGAACAAAATCCACCTCTCCTCCCCATCATCATTCCTTCAATCACTCATTCTGTTGTGTTGATGGAGCGCTTACTGGGTGCAGAGCCCTGTACTAAGCGCTTGGGAAGTCCAATTCAGCAACAAATCATCCTCATCAACAACAGTCGTATTTGTTGAGTGCTTACTGTGTGCAGAGCACTGTACTAAGCGCTTGGGAAGTACAAGTTGGCAACATATAGAGACAGTTCCTACCCAGCAGTGGGCTCACAGTCTAGAAGGGCCCTGCTGAGAGCTCACCTCCTCCAGGAGGCCTTCCCAGATTGAGCCCCTTCTTTCCTCTCCCCCTCGTCCCCCTCTCCATCCCCCCGTCTTACCTCCTTCCCTTCCCCACAGCACCTGTATATATGTATATATGGTTGTACATATTTATTACTCTATTTATTTATTTACTTATTTATTTTACTTGTACATTTCTATCCTACTTATTTTATTTTGTTGGTATGTTTGGTTCTGTTCTCTGTCTCCCCCTTTTAGACTGTGAGCCCACTGTTGGGTAGGGACTGTCTCTATGTGATGCCAATTTGTACTTCCCAAGCGCTTAGTACAGTGCTCTGCACATAGTAAGCGCTCAATAAATACGATTGATTGATTGATTGATTGATTGATAGAAGGGGGAGGCAGAGAACAAAACCAAACATACTAACAAAATAAAATAAATAGAATAGATAGGTACAAGCAAAATAAATAAATAAATAAATAGAGTAATAAATATGTACAAACATATATACATATATACAGGTGCTGTGGGGAAGGGAAGGAGTCAGTCCCTGCCCACAACAGGCTCACAGTCTAGAAGCGGGGGAGACAGACATCAGAACAAGTATTTAGCATGAAACGTGGCCAGGCCCAAACTTTCCGGAGTGCTTTCGCCGCCGGCCCTCTTAGTTTTACAGCCTCCCTGTGAGAGGGAGAGCGTATTGAAGCAGCGTGGCTCAGTGGAAAAAGCCCAGGCTTTGGAGTCAGAGGTCATGGGTTCAAATCCCGGCTCCGCCAACTGTCAGCTGTGTGACTTTGGGCAAATCACTTCACTTCTCTAGGCTTCAGTTACCTCAACTGTAAAATGTGTGATCCCCCCGTGGGACAACCCGATCACCTTGTAACCTCCCCAGCTCTTAGAACAGTGCTTTGCACGTAGTAAGCACTTAATAAATGCCATCATTATTATCATCCCCATTTTACAGGAGAAGAAGCTGAGGCCCAGAGAGGCGCACTGACTTGCCTGAGGTCACACAGGAGACCCAGGGCGGAGTCGACATTGGAATTCGGCTCTCCAGCCTCCCAGACGTCTACTCTTTTGGAAAATGCCTTGTCGATGGTATTCGTTAAGCATTTATTATGCACCGGCCACTGAAATGAGCGCTGGGGTAGATACAAGCTGGTCAATTTGGGTGGTCAATGTCCCACACGGGGCTCTCGGCCTTAATCTCCGTTTTTCAGATGAGGTAACTGAGGCCCTGAGAAGGTAAGTGACTGGCCCCAGGTTGCACAGCGAGAAGTGGTAGAATTAGGACCCAGGTCAAGCTCGTTGTGGGCAGATAATATGCCTGCTGAACTATATTTCTCTCCCAAGCACTTAGTATTCATTCATTTGATCGCATTTATGGAGCTCTTACTGTGCGCAGAGCACTGTACAGTTCTGTGCGTGCAGTAAGCACTCAATAAATACGATTGCCTGAGGGACTGACTGAATTCTGATTCCCAGGTCCGGGTTCTTAATAATAATAATAATAATAATAATAATAATAATAATAATAATGGCATTTATTAAGCGCTTACTATGTGCAAAGCACTGTTCTAAGCGCTGGGGAAGTTACAAGGTGATGAGGTTGTCCCACGGGGGCTCACAGTCTTCATCCCCATTTTTACAGATGAGGGAACTGAGGCACAGAGTAGTTAAGTGACTGGCCCAAAGTCACACAGCTAACAATGATTTGAACCCATGACCTCGGACTCCAAAGCCCGGGCTCTTTCCACTGAGCCACGCTGCTTCTCTGGTTCTTCACGGTTCTTACCACTGGACCACGCTGCCTTTTCTGTCTTTCGAACCAGGTCCTCCCACCCCTGTCCCATGTTCTCCTCTCTAACCTTCCTTGGGCAGGGGGACCCCATCTCCACCGTCTTCGTCCCTGAAAAGACCCCCCGCATTCCCACCACCATCCCCATTCTCATTAATAATGCAGGGGAATTATCTGATGGGGAATTATCCGATAGTTAACGGCCTCTGGTCTCAGTGGGAAAACCGCATCAGTGGGGAAACGGACAATTCCGTTCTCGGGCCACTTACTCTTCTCGATTATGGCCGCGGCTCTGGAAAGCAGAAATGAAGAGCGGTTAGTCTGCACTGCAAAATCAGCAGCCCCAACTTGCCTGCGTAGAAACTCTTAACCCTTAGCTCTAAAGCGGGCATGGCGGGGGCAGGAGGGCGGCAGAAAGGCGTGGGATGGAGCCAGTCCGCGGCGTGGCTCAGTGGAAAGAGCCCGGGCTTTGGAGTCGGAGGTCACGGGTTCAAATCCCGGCTCTGCCACTTGGCAGCTGTGTGACTTTGGGCAAGTCGCTTCGCTTCTCTGGGCCTCAGTTCCCTCACCTGTAAAATGGGGACTGACTGTGAGCCCCCCGTGGGACAACCTGATCACCTTGTATCACCCCAGCGCTTAGAACAGTGCTTTGCAGATAGTAAGCGCTTAACAAATACCATTATTATTATTATTATATTATTATTATTACTACTTCACCTCTCTACTCCAACCCAGCCCACACGCTTCGCTCCTCTATAACGCTAGCTTCTCACTATACCGAGATCTCGCCTATCTCACCAGTGACATCTTGCCCGTGTCCTCCCCCTGGCCTGGAATGCCTCCCTCTTTGTATCGCTTTAAAGCCTTCTTAATAATAATAATAATAATAATAATAATAATAGCATTTATTAAGTGCTTACTGTGTGCAAAGCACTGTTCTAAGTGCCGGAGAGGTCACTAGGTGATCAGGTTGTCCCATGGGGGGCTCACAGTTTTCATCCCCATTTTACAGATGAGGTAACTGAAGCCCAGAGACGTTAAGTAATAATAATAATGACGGCATTTATTAAGCGCTTACCATGTGCAAAGCACTGCTCTAAGTGCCGGAGAGGCTACAAGGTGATCAGGTTGTCCCACTGGGGGCTCACAGTTTTCATCCCCACTTTACAGATGAGGTAACTGAGGCCCAAAGACGTTAAGTAATAATAATAATGACGGCATTTATTAAGCGCTTACTATGTGCAAAGCACTGTTCTAAGCGCTGGAGAGGTTACAAGGTGATCAGGTTGTCCCACGGGGGGCTCACTGTCTTCATCCCCACTTTATGGATGAGGTAACTGAGGCCCAGAGACGTTAAGTAATAATAATAATGACGGCATTTATTAAGCGCTTACTATGTGCAAAGCACTGTCTAAGCGCTGGAGGAGCTACAAGGTGAACGGGTTGTACCACGGGGGGGCTCACAGTCTTCATCCCCATTTTACAGATGAGGGAACTGAGGCCCAGAGAAGTGACTTGCCCAAAGTCACACATTCTTGAAGGCCCATCTCCTCCAAGGCGCCTTCCCTTTCCTCTTCTCCCACTCCCGTCTACGTCGCCCTGACTTGCTCACTTTATTCATTCCCCCCGTTCCCAGCCCCACAGAACTTACGTCCCGATCCGTCATTTATTTCTTTCTATTACTGTCCCTCCCGCAAGACCGTAATCTCACTGTGGGCAGGGAATGCGTCTGTTTATTGTTGGACTCTCCCAAGTGCTTAGTACAGTGCTCTGCACACGGTAAGCACTCAATAAATATTCTTGCCTGACTGACTGAGGAGGCAGGCGGCTCGGACGGTATGCTCTAAGTAGCCAGGGGAGTCCAGCTTCGGGGGAACTTACTTCAGTTTCTCGTGCTCGGCCATGGCGTCATCGAAGGCTGAGTGAAGGAAAATGCCGTGAGTATAATTAACCTGAGCTAATTATAATACATTCATACAGCACTCTGTCCCCTTCATTCATTCAGTCATATTTATTGAACGCTTACTGTGAGCAGAGCACTGTACTAAGCGCAATATAACCATAAACAAACACATTCCCTGCCCGCAACAAGCATCTCTCTCCTCTCTCTATCCCTTCCTTGTCTCTTTCTTCTCTCTCTCTCCTTCTCTCCTCCCCTCCCTAACTCTTCTCTCACTGTCTCTTTCCCGGTCTCCGGATCTCCCCTCTCCCTGTCTCTTTCCTCAGTCTGTCAGCTGTATTTACTGAGCGCTTACTGGGTGCAGATCACTGTACTAAGCGCAGGCCATGCTGCCGTTCCCGCCCACTTCGAAGTTGTCAAGGAATTGGGTCACTGAGGGGCTTCCCAACCCGGGGTCAGGCCTCTGACAGGGGGCACGAAGATGCTCGGAGGAAAGCTGGACCCTCCCCACCCCTAACTTTCCCTCCCATAGCCCATCGTGGACCTCTGATTCCCGAATCTGTCCCACCCTCCTCTTGTTCCCAGGAATTTTTTGTGGCCACTACAACTTGCTGTGCCAATCATCGTCAGATTCTTGTCCCCAGTCGTGTGGAGAAAAAAGTCCTTCTGTTCTTTGTTTTCAAAGTCTTAAAAAGAGAAAGGCTGTGAGGGTGGGGGTTTATCATCATCATCAATCGTATTTATTGAGCGCTTACTGTGTGCAGGGCACTATACTAAGCGCTTGGGAAGTACAAGTTGGCAACATATAGAGAAAGTCCCTACCCAACAGTGGGCTCACAGTCTAAAAATAATGTGATGTTTAGGGTCTTGGCCTTTACTCTTAATGAAAGGCAGGGAGAGACAAAGGGAGAAAGAGAAAAGAGGAAGAGGAAAAGAGGAAGAAAGGAGAGACAGAGTGAGAGATAGAAAAGGGAGAGGGATTAGGGGAAGGGGGAAAAGGACAGGGAGAAGAAAGGGGGAGAAAGGAAATAAGGAGGAGAGAGGGAGAGAAAAAAGACTTGTTCCCTTTATTCATCACCCTCCTCCCAACCTCACAACACTTATATATTTACTATTCTATTTATTTTGTTAGTGATGTGCGTCTAGCTTTATTTCTATTTATTCTGATGACCTGACACCTGTCCACATGTTTTGCTTTGTTGTCTGTCTCCCCCTTCTAGACTGTGAGCCCGTTGTTGGGTAGGGACCGTCTCTATGTGTTGCCAACTTGTACTTCCCAAGTGCTTAGTACAGTGCTCTGCACACAGTAAGCGCTCAATAAATATGATTGACGATTGATTGATTGCCAACTTGTACTTCCCAAGTGCTTAGTACAGTGCTCTGCACACAGTAAGCACTCAATAAATACGGTTGAATGAATGAATGAGTGAATACATTCTGTAATTTATCTATTTATATTAATGTCTGTCTCCCCATCTAGACTGTAAGCTCACTGTGGTTGGGGAGTGTGTCTGTTACTGTTGTATTGTGCTCGCCCAAGTGCTTAGTACAGTGATCTGCACACAGTAAGTGCTCAGTAAATACAGCTGACAGACTGACTGAGGAAAGAGACAGGGAGAGAGGAGATACGGAGATCGGGAGAGGAAAGAGACAGTGAGAGAAGAGTTAGGGAGGGGAGGAGAGAAGGAGAGAGAGAGGAAAGGGACAAGGAAGGGATAGAGAGAGGAGAGAGATGCTTGTTGCGGGCAGGGAATGTGTTTGTTTATTGTTATATTGCTCTTAGTACAGTGCTCTGCTCACAGTAAGTGCTCAATAAATACGACTGAATGAATGAAGGGGAGAGAGTGCTGTATGTATGTATTATAATTAGCTCAGCACTCTCCCTCTCACAGGGAGGCTGTAAAAGTAAGAAGGCCGGCTGTGAAAGCACTCCGGAAAATTTGGGCCTGGCCACGTTTCATGCTAAATGCCGATACTACTGATGCCTGTTTACTGGTTCTGATGTCTGTCTCCCCCGCTTCTAGACTGTGAGCCTGTTGTGGACAGGGACTGACTCCTTCCCTTCCCCACAGCACCTGTATATATGTATATATGTTTGTACATATTTATTACTCTATTTATTTATTTATTTTACTTGTACCTATCTATTCTATTTATTTTATTTTGTTAGTATGTTTGGTTTTGTTCTCTGTCTCCCCATTTTAGACTGTGAGCCCACTGTTGGGTAGGGACTGTCTCTAGATGTTGCCAACTTGTACTTCCCAACTGCTTAGTACAGTGCTCTGCACACAGTAAGCGCTCAATAAATACGATTGATGATGATGATGATCAGCCAGTCCGGATTCTGTGGCCCGGCTTAAATTGTTCCCTAGGCCGGACAAGACAGGCAGCCCTCCCGCCCCCACCCCAGCCCCTGGCCTCCTCTCTCCCCCGGCCCTCCCCGGGCCCTCACCTTGGCCGGATAGGTCTGCGGTCAGTTTCCGGGCCTCCTTCCCAGCCAGTAGTTCCAGGATGTACTTCCCCCGATCGGAATCTTTGGGATCGAGGATGCGGAGCCACAGCTCGGACCCGATGCTGCCGGCCTTCACCCGTTCGCCACTGTCCAGGCGCTTGTCTCTGGCAGGGGAAGAGGCCCCCAAGTTGACGGTGGGGAGGACAGGGGTCGGGGGTGGGGATGCCAGGCCCAGGGACCCCAACTTCAAGGCCGTGGGCGTGCCCCCTTCCTTGGGGAGCCTGGGAAAGTCGCTTCCCCTCTCCGAACCTCACTGTCCTTTCCTGACAAAGCATCCGGGTCCTACAGGGATACCTCTTGGAAGGGCATCCTCTCTTTGGTTTAAGGGTGTCCTCTCTTTCAGTTTTTTGGGAGGTATTTGTTCAGCACTTACTATGCACCAGGCACTGTTCTAAGCACTGGGGTAGATACGAGCTAGTTATGTTAGACACAGTCCACGTCCCAAATGAAGCTCACGGTCTTAATCCCCATTTTACAGGTGGAAACTGAGACACAGAGAAGTGAAGTAAATTGCCCAAGATTATACAGCAGATAAGTGGCGGAGCCAAGATTTGTTTTCCATGGGATTTGTTAATAATCATAATCATAGTAATAATAGTGATGGCATTTCTCCCTGGAGAAGCAGCGTGGCTCAGTGGAAAGAGCCCGGGCTTTGGAGTCGGAGGCCATGGGTTTGAATCCCGGCTCCACCACTTGTCAGCTGTGTGACTTTGGTCAAGCCACTTCACTTCTCTGTGCCTCAGTTGCCTCATCTGTAAAATGGGGGTGAAGACTGTGAGCCCCATGTAGGACAACCTCATCACCTTGTATTCCCCCCAGCGCTTAGAACAGTGCTTTGCACATAGTAAGCGCTTAATAAATGTCATTATTATTATTATTATTTGTTAAGTGCTTATTTTGTGCCAGACACTTTTCTAAGCGCTGGGTTAGATACAAGCTAATCAGGTTGGATACAGTCCCTGCCCCGCATTCGGCTCACAAGTTTTCATCCCCATTTTACAGATGAGGTCACTGAGGCCCAGAGAAGTGAGGTGACTTGCCCAAGGTCACGCAGCGGACAGGCAGTGGAGCCGGGATTAGAACTCAGGACCTTCTGGCTCCCAGGCCTGTGCTGTAACCGCTAGGCCACGAGAAACACCTCGCCCATGACAGGACGGTGCTCACAGTCGGGTCAAGGGCACGAAAGGCGGGCATGATGGATGGGCACACGGCTCAGCAGGCCGGCGGGGAGCACGTACTTGTGGTGCCAGGTGGTTTTCAGGAACTCCGGGTCGTAGAACTTGACCCGGCTGAAGATCTCGATGCCTTCGGCGGTGCCCCGGATCGTCAGCGGGGTGGCCGACAGCGCTGGTCGGGAAGGGGGAGAGTTAGAGCTCGAGATCCTACCTCGGGTCCCGCTGGACAGTCGGCTCCTTGAGGGCAGGGATCGGCTCCACTAGCTCTACTTCACTGTCCCGAGCCCTGCACGCCGTAGACTGTCAGCTCCCCAAGGGCGGGGACCGCGTCCGCTAGCTCCTCGGGTCGGGCTGAGGAAGATGGGCTGAGGACGAGTTGAGGGTGGGCTGAGGAGGAGGACGGGATGAGGAGGACTGGCTGAGGATGAGCCGAGGAGGACCAGCTGAGGATGGGCTGAGGAGCATGAGCTGAGGCTGGGCTGAAGAGGAAGGACTGAGGAAGATGGCCTGAGAAGGACGGGCTGAGGAGGAAGGACTGAGGAAGACAGGCTGAGGAGGACGGCCTGAGGCTGGGTTGAAGAGGAAGGGCTGAGGAGGATGGCCTGAGAAGGACGGGCTGAGGAGGAAGGACTGAGGAGGACGAGCTGAGGAGGAAGGACTGAGGAGGACAGGCTGAGGAGGGCAGGCTGAGGAAGACGGGCTGAGGGGGAAGGACTGAGGAAGGCAGGCTGAGGAAGACGGGCTGAGGGGGAAGGACTGAGGAAGGCAGGCTGAGGAAGACGGGCTGAGGGGGAAGGACTGAGGAAGGCAGGCTGAGGAGGACAGGCTGAGGCTGGACTGAGGAAGACGAGCTGAGGAGGATGGGCTGAGGAGGACGGACTGAGGAGGACAGGCTGAGGAAGATGGGCTGAGGAGGACAGGCTGAGGAGGACGAGCTGAGGAGACGGGCTGAGGAAGACGGGCTGAGGGAGAAGGACTGAGGAAGGCAGGCTGAGGAGGATGGGCTGAGGCTGGACTGAGGAGGATGAGCTGAGGAGGACGGGCTGAGGCTGGGCTGAGGAAGACGGGCTGAGGAGGAAGGACTGAGGAGGACAGGCCGAGGAAGATGGGCTGAGGAAGATGAGCTGAGGAGACAAGGGCTGAGGAGACGGGCTGAGGAAGATGGGCTGAGGGGGAAGGACTGAAGAAGGCAGGCTGAGGAGGACGGGCTGAGGCTGGACTGAGGAGGATGAGCTGAGGAGGATAGGCTGAGGCTGGGCTGAGGAGGATGGGCTGAAGAGGAAGGACTGAGGAGGACAGGCCGAGGAAGATGTGTTGAGGAGGACAGGCTGAGGAAGACAGGCTGAGGAGGACGAGCTGAGGAGATGGGCTGAGGAGAAGGGCTGAGGAGATGGGCTGAGGAAGACGAGCTGAGGGGGAAGAACTGAGGAAGGCAGGCTGAGGAGGACAGGCTGAGGCTGGACTGAGGAGGACGAGCTGAGGAGGACGGGCTGAGGCTGGACTGAGGAGGACGAGCTGAGGAGGAAGAACTGAGGAAGGCAGGCTGAGGAGGACAGGCTGAGGCTGGACTGAGGAGGACGAGCTGAGGAGGACGGGCTGAGGCTGGACTGAGGAGGACGAGCTGAGGAGGACGGGCTGAGGCTGGGCTGAGGAGGATGGGCTGAGGAGGAAGGACTGAGGAGGCTGGGCTGAGGAAGATGTGCTGAGGAGGACAGGCTGAGGAGGACGAGCTGAGGAGACGGGCTGAGGAGACGGGCTGAGAAAGATGGGCTGAGGGGGAAGGACTGAGGAAGGCAGGCTGAGGAGGATGGGCTGAGGCTGGACTGAGGAGGACGAGCTGAGGAGGACAGACTGAGGCTGGGCTGAGGAGGATGGGCTGAGGAGGAAGGACTAAGGGGGACGGGCTGAGGAAGATGTGCTGAGGAGGACAGGCTGAGGAGGATAAGCTGGGGAGGACGAGCTGAAGAGATGGGCTGAAGAGAGCAGGCTGAGGAGGCTGGGCTGAGGAAGATGAGCTGAGGGGGAAGGACTGAGAAAGGCAGGCTGAGGAGGACGGGCTGAGGCTGGACTGAGGAGGACGAGCTGAGGAGGACGGGCTGAGGCTGGGCTGAGGAGGACCGACTGAGGAGGAAGGACTGGGGAGGACGGGCCGAGGAAGATAGGCTAAGGAGGGCAGGCTGAGGAGGACAGGCTGAGGAGGATGAGCTGAGAAGATGGGCTGAAGAGAACAGGCTGAGGAGGGCGGGCTGAGGAAGACGGGCAGAGGGGGAAGGACTGAGGAAGGCAGGCTGAGGAGGACGGGCTGAGGCTGGACTGAGGAGGACGAGCTGAGGAGAACAGGCTGAGGCTGGGCTGAGGAGGAAGGACTGAGGAGGACAGGCCGAGGAAGATGGGCTGAGGAGAAGGGATACTCACCGCTGATCCTGCACAGCTCACGGAGGATGTCATCCCACACTGCACACAGAGGAAACCCGGAGCGGCGTTTTAGCATCCTGCCTCCCCTGGAGCAGATGGGGCCTCCCCCCACGCTGGCCTGGGCCCCCGCAGCCGGTCTCTGGGGGAAAACAACTTGCCTCTCCCGGCTCTCCCAGCCCAAAGTCCACCACTAATGCCCCCGAGCTGGGCTATTTACCCACAGGCAGAGGCCACCACAGAGGTGAGCAGAGGGAGTAAGGGGCGAGAGGTCCACAACTGGACTCCACAGGGTGGAGTTTCACAGACAATTGGACCCTCAGGCCCCCCCTTGCAGTGAGATCCCACCCCATCATGGCCTGAGAGGGGGCCTACCTGCCCCGCTGAGGTCAAGCGTGGTCTCGTCTTCCCCTCGGTCATCAGACACCGTGGCGCTGTACACTCCCTTGCTGTCTTTGGTCAGCTGGCCGGACAGCGCGGGAGGACCAGGAGACGGAGAGAGGGGGTTAAAAACGGGCTCAACCACCCTGGTCATGGGTGGGTGAGGCGTTAGGTCACTGCCTAACAGTCTTCTAGACTGTGAGCCCACTGTCGGGTAGGGACCGTCTCTCTATATTGCCAACTTGTACTTCCCAAGCGCTTAGTACAGTGCTCTGCACACAGTAAGCGCTCAATAAATACGATTGATTGATTGCCTGGAGGCAGAGGGCTGCTGAGAGCTCACCTCCTCCAGGAGGCCTTCCCAGACTGAGCCCCTTCCTTCCTCTCCCCCTCGTCCCCCTCTCCATCCCCCCATCTTACCTCCTTCCCTTCCCCACAGCACCTGTATATATGCATATATGGTTGTACATATTTATTACTCTATTTATTTATTTATTTATTTATTTATTTTACTTGTACATTTCTATCCTACTTATTTTATTTTGTTGGTATGTTTTCCTTTGTTCTCTGCCTCCCCCTTTTAGACTGTGAGCCCACTGTTGGGTAGGGACTGTCTCTATGTGTTGCCGATTTGTACTTCCCAAGCGCTTAGTACAGTGCTCTGCACATAGTAAGCGCTCAATAAATACGATTGATTGATTGATTGATTGATTGGACGGCATGACCCACTGAGGTCCTTTTCAGCTCTGGGGATGTGAGGCTACCTCCGGCCCTGGTGGTCAGGGACCACCCCCAACCATGACCTTTCCTACGCAGACCTCCCAACACCTAGAAAGTGGTATTTATTGAGAAGCAGCGTGGCTCGGTGGAAAGAGCCCGGGCTTTGGAGTCAGAGGTCATGGGTTCGAATCCCGGCTCCGCCACATCTGCTGTGTGACCTCGGGCAAGTCACTTCACTTCTCTGATCCTCAGTTCCCTCATCTGCAAAATGGGGATTAAGACTGTGAGCCCCACGTGGGACAACCTGATCACTTTGTATCCCCCCAGCGCTTAGAACAGGGCTTTGCACATAGTAAGCGCTTAACAAATGCCAACATTATTATTATTATTGTTATTTAGCATTAACTGGGTGCCAAGCACTGTGCTAAGTGCTGGGGTAACCACAGGTTGGGCGCAGTCCGATGGGTTGACAAGGGTGAAGGGGGATCAAAGATTTTATCCCCCCCATTTTACGGGTGAGGACAGTAGGGCCCAGAGAGGGCAAGGATTTGCCAACTCTTTTCAGTACACTGATTACAGTGTTCTGCAGACAGTAGGGGCTCAATAAATACCACTGATTGCTTTCTTGCTTGCTTAATCCTAGAAGCAGCGTGGCTCAGTGGAAAGAGCCCCGGCTTTGGAGTCGGAGGTCATGGGTTCAAATTCCGGCTCCGCCAATTGTCAGCTGTGTGACTTTGGGCATGTCACTTCACTTCTCTGGGCTTCAGTGACCTCATCTGTAAAATGGGGATAGAGACTGTGAGCCCCCCGTGGGACAACCTGATCACCTTGCAACCTCCCCAGTGCTTAGAACAGTGCTTTGCACATAGTAAGCGCTAAATACATGCCATTATTATTATTATTATTATTAATTGACTGTGAGCCCACTGTTGGGTAGGGACCGTCTCTATATGTTGCCAACTTGTACTTCTCATGCGCTTAGTACAGTGCTCTGCACACAGTAAGCGCTCAATAAATACAATTGAATGAATGAATGAATGGCAGCTGCCACCAAGAAGGGGCAAGGATAATAATGCCCTCCCTCTGCCCATCCGCCAAGCTAGCTCTCTTTTCCTCCCTTCAAGGCCCTGCTGAGAGCTCACCTCCTCCAGGAGGCCTTCCCAGACTGAGCCCCTTCCTTCCTCTCCCCCTCGTCCCCCTCTCCATCTCCCCCATCTTACCTCCTTCCCTTCCCCACAGCACCTGTATATATGCATATATGTTTGTGCAGATTTATTACCCTATTTATTTATTTATTTATTTTACCTGTACATATCTATTCTATTTATTTTATTTTGTTAGTATGTTTGGTTTTGTTCTCTGTCTCCCCCTTTTAGACTGTGAGCCCACTGCTGGGTAGGGACTGTCTCTATATGTTGCCAATTTGTACTTCCCAAGTGCTTAGTACAGTGCTCTGCACATAGTAAGCGCTCAATAAATACGATTGATGATGATGATGATGATAAATGGATAGAGTAATAAATATGTACAAACATATATACAGGTAAATACCGCTGAACGAATGAATTGATTTATTCTCCCATCTGGGGGCCCAAATTTGTACAAACATATATACATATATGCAGGTAAATACCGCTGAATGAATGAATTGATTTATTCTCCCATCTGGGGGCCCAAATATGTACAAACATATATACATATATACAGGTAAATACCGCTGAATGAATGAATTGATTTATTCTCCCATCTGGGGGCCCAAATATGTACAAACATATATACATATATACAGGTAAATACTGCTGAATGAATGAATTGATTTATTCTCCCATCTGGGGGCCCAAATATGTACAAACATATATACATATATACAGGTAAATACCGCTGAATGAATGAATGGATTTATTCTCCCATCTGGGGGCCCAAATATGTACAAACATATATACAGGTAAATACCGCTGAATGAATGAATTGATTTATTCTCCCATCTGGGGGCCCAAATATGTACAAACATATATACGGGTAAATACCGCTGAATGAATGAATTGATTTATTCTCCCATCTGGCCAAATATGTACAAACATATATACAGGTAAATACCTGAATGAATGAATTGATTTATTCTCCCATCTGGGGGCCCAAATATGTACAAACATATATACATATATACAGGTAAATACCGCTGAATGAATGAATTGATTTATTCTCCCATCTGGGGGCCCAAATTTGTACAAACATATATACAGGTAAATACCGCTGAATGAATGAATTGATTTATTCTCCCATCCGGGGGCCCAAATATGTACAAACATATATACAGGTAAATACCGCTGAATGAATGAACAGATTTATTCTCCCATCTGGCCAAATATGTACAAACATATATACAGGTAAATACCTGAATGAATGAATTGATTTATTCTCCCATCTGGGGGCCCAAATATGTACAAACATATATACATATATACAGGTAAATACCGCTGAATGAATGAATTGATTTATTCTCCCATCTGGGGGCCCAAATTTGTACAAACATATATACAGGTAAATACCGCTGAATGAATGAATTGATTTATTCTCCCATCCGGGGGCCCAAATATGTACAAACATATATACAGGTAAATACCGCTGAATGAATGAATTGATTTATTCTCCCATCCGGGGGCCCATTCCCCACCTCCGTTCCGCCCGCCCCCGCGATCCCGGGTACCTTTTCTATCCCTAAGAGCGCGACTCCGCTCTGGGCGTCGTACCGGCCTTCGGGATGCTCCCGCTTCCAAAGGAACCACTGGAAGCGGCTCTCTTTCTTCGTGTTTGTCGTCTGGGAGCAAGGGAGACCCCGCGGTCAGCGAGGTGGGCCCGGACTCCAGGGCGCGAGGAACCCCGCAGAACCGGGAATAATCCCTGATCCGGTGCCGACGGGGGCCCCCCCAACCCTAATGCCCATCCTAGGGGGGCCTGAATCCCCCCCAGGAGTCCACGGGAGGGGAGGACAAGGCCCAGAGGCCTTAGAAGGAAATCAATCAATCAATCAATCGTATTTATTGAGCGCTTGCTGTGTGCAGAGCACTGGACTAAGCGCTTGGGAAGTCCAAGTTGGCAACCTAGAGGGTTGGTCCTCACCCGACAGTGGGCTCACAGTCTAAAAGAAGGAAAAGCACAGTGTGTGCGCCCCATGGGTGAGCCCCACGACCCCCCGGGCGAGGAAAGGCCCAGAAAGAAGCATCTTTGCCTTGCAGGTGAGCAGAAGTTGGCAGTCCTCAGTGGCTCTCCACTGCAAAGCCTCCACGAAGTAGGGGCCTGTAGAAACAACCGGCGGAGTCTATTTCATAATAATAATAATAATAATAATAATAATGGCATTTATTAAGCGCTTACTATGTGCAGAGCACTGGGCTAAGCGCTTGGGAAGTCCAAGCTGGCAACATCGAGAGCCGGTCCCTACCCGACAGCAGGCTCATCATCATCATCATCATCATCAATCGTATTTATTGAGTGCTTACTATGTGCAGAGCACTGGGCTAAGCGCTTGGGAAGTACAAATTGGCAACATCATCATCATCATCATCATCATCAATCGTATTTATTGAGCGCTTACTATGTACAGAGCACTGTACTCAGCTCTTGGGAAGTACAAATTGGCAACATATAGAGACAGTCCCTACCCAACAGTGGGCTCACAGCCTAGAAGGGGGAGACAGACAACAAAACAGAACATATTAATAAAATAATACATAGAAGAGTAAATATGTACATTGATGGACCAAATTGAGAAATAGCAGGGCCTCGTGGATAGAGTCATCATAATAATGGCACTTATTAAGCGCTTACTATGTGCAAAGCACTGTTCTAAGCGCTGGGGAGGTTACAATAATAATAATAATGATAATGATGGTATTTGTTAGGTGCTTACTATGTGCAAAGCACTGTTCTAAGCTCTGGGGAGGTTACAATAATAATAATAATAATAATGATGGTATTTGTTAGGCACTTACTATGTGCAAAGCACTGTTCTAAGCACTGGGGGAGGTTACAAGGTGATCAGGTTGTCCCACGGGGGGGCCCACAGTCTTAATCCCCATTTTCCAGATGAGGGAACTGAGGCCCAGAGAAGTTAAGTGGCTTGCCCAAAGTCACACAGCTGACAATGGGCGGAGTCGGGATTTGAACCCATGACCTCCGACTCCAAAGCCCGGGCGCTTTCCACTGAGCCACGCTGCTGCTAGGATTAAGCAAGCAAGGAAGCAATCAGTGGTATTTATTGAGCCCCTACTGTCTGCAGAACAAAGCCCGGGCTCTTTCTACAGAGCCACGCTGCTTCTCGTTTTGTTTTGTTGTCTGCCTCCCCCTTCTAGACTGTGAGCCCGTTGTTGGGAAGGGATTGTCTCTATCTGTTGCCGAATTGTACTTTCCAGGCGCTTAGTACAGTGCTCTGCACACAGTAATCGCTCAGTAGATACCATTGAATGAATGCTATTTATTCTGATGACTTGACACCTGTCCACATGTTTTGTTTTGTTGTCTGCCTCTCCCTTCTAGACTGTGAGCCCGTTGTTGGGTAGGGATTGTCTCTACCTGTTGCCGAATTGTCCTTTCCAGGCGCTTAGTACAGTGCTCTGCACACAGTAATCGCTCAGAAGATACCATTGAATGAATGCTATTTATTCTGATGACTTGACACCTGTCCACATGTTTTGTTTTGTTGTCTGTCTCCCCCTTCTAGACTGTGAGCCCGTTGTTGGGGAGGGATTGTCTCTATCTGTTGCCGAATTGTACTTTCCAGGCGCTTAGTACAGTGCTCTGCACACAGTAAGCGCTCAATAGATACCATTGAATGAATGCTATTTATTCTGATGACTTGACACCTGTCCACGTGTTTTGTTTTGTTGTCTGTCTCCCCCTTCTAGACTGTGAGCCCGTTGTTGGGGAGGGATTGTCTCTACCTGTTGCCGAATTGTACTTTCCAGGCGCTTAGTACAGTGCTCTGCACACAGTAAGCGCTCAATAAATACGATTGAATGAATGAATGAATGAATGAATGGCTAACCGTGCAGCGCCCCCTGGCGGCAGAGCCCACCAAGAGCGACCCCTGGTGGCAAATCGCAAGGGGAGCAGCCACGGACACTATTAATAATAATGAAGGTGGTATTTGTTAATCATCATCATCATCATCAATCGTATTTATTGAGCGCTTACTATGTGCAGAGCACTGTACTAAGCGCTTGGGAGGTACAAGTTGGCAACATCTACAGACAGTCCCTACCCAACAGTGGGCTCACAGTCTAAAAGGGGGAGACAGAGAACAAAACCAAACATACTAACAAAATAAAATAAATAGGATAGATATGTACAAGTAAAATAAATAACTAAATAAATAGAGTAATAAATATGTTATATGTTAATAATAATAATTATGATGGTACTTGTTAAGCGCTTACTATGTGAAAATCACTGTTCTAAGCGCTGGGGGGGATACAAGGTGATCAAGTTGTCCCACATGGGGCTCACAGTCTTCATCCCCATTTTGCAGACAAGGGAACTGAGGCCCAGAGAAGTGAAGTGACTTGCCCAAAGTCACCCAGCTGACAAGTGGCGGAGTCGGGATTAGAACCCATGACCTCTGACGCCCAAGCCCGGGCTCTTTCCACTGAGCCATGCTGCTTCTCATCCTCTCCTACTTAGGCTGGTGAACCCCATATGGGACTTGATTATCTTGTATCTGCCCCAGTGCTTAGCACAGAGTAAACACTAAACACGAGAAGCAGAAGCGAGAAGCAGCGTGGCTCAGCGGAAAGAGCCCGGGCTTTGGAGTCAGAGGTCGTGGGTTCCAATCCCGGCTCCGCCACTTGTCAGCTGTGTGACTTTGGGCAAGTCACTTCACTTCTCTGGGCCTCAGTTCTCTCGTCTGTAGAATGGGGGTTAAGACTGTGAGCCCCACATAGGACAACCTGATCACCTTGTAACCTCCCCAGCGCTTAGAACAGTGCTTTGCGCATAGTAAGCACTTAATAAATGCCATTATTATTATTATTATGTGGGACAGGGATCATGTCCAACCTAACTCGTAGCTACCCCAGTGCTTGGCACATAGAAGTAGCGTGGCTCAGTGGAAAGAGCCCGGGCTTGGGAGCCAGAGGTCATGGGTTCGAATCCCAGCTCTGCCACTTGTCAGCTGTGTGACCTTGGGCAAGTCACTTCGCTTCTCTGAGCCTCAGTTCCCTCATCTGTCAAATGGGAATGAAGACTGTGAGCCCCACGTGGGACAACCTGATCACCTTGTATCCCCCCCCAGCGCTTAGAACAGTGCTTCGCACATAGTAAGCACTTAACAAATGCCATCATTATGATTACTATTATTACATAGTAAGCGCTTAACAAGTACCATAATTATTACAATGAATTACTATTTTACGGATGAGGAAACCGAGGTCCAGAGAGACAGGGGTGCGACCTTCTTCCGAACACCTCGCCTCTGCTTAACAAACGCCGCGCTTTTTCCGATAATTGTGCGTCTCGTTATTATCCGAAGCGCAGAGGAGGGCTCTGCGACTTTCTTACCTTGCTTCCTCTTCCAGCGCCTGCGCCTGTCTGCGGATTCCTTCAAAACCTTGTCAAAACCTGCAAACAAGGAGAGGAGACCGTGAGCCCACTGTTGGATAGGGACCGTCTCCATACTTTGCCAACTTGGACTTCCCAAGCGTTCAGTACAGTGCTCTGCACACAGGAAGCGCTCAATAAATACGATTGAATGAATGAACCTTTGTCAGCCTGAACAAAACTTCTCCTCAAGGAGAAACCTCCTAGTCCCCACCTTATCTTTTAGACTGTGAGCCCACTGTTGGGTAGGGACTGTCTCTATATGTTCCCAACTTGTACTTCCCAAGCGCTTAGTACAGTGCTCTGCACACAGGAAGCGCTCAATAAATACGATTGATGGATTGATTATCTAGACCAATCGATCGTCTTTCAATCAGTGGTATTTCTTGAGCGCTTATTGTTCACAGAGCAGTCAATGGTATTTATTGAGTGCTCACTGGGCGAAGAACACTGTCCTAAGCACTTAGGAGAGCACGGAGAGATTATCAGTGGAAAAAGCGTGGGCTTGGGAGTCAGAGGTCATGGGTTCAAATCCCGGCTCCGCCCATTGTCAGCTGTGTGGCTTTGGGCAAGTCACTTCTCTGGGCCTCAGTTCCCTCATCTGTAAAATGAGGATGAAGACTGTAAGCCCCACGTGGGACAACCTGATCACCTTGTAACCTCCCCAGCGCTTAGAACAGTGATTTGCACATAGTAAGCGCTTAATAAATGCCACCATCATCATCATTATTATTATTAAAAAGTACAAGTTTAAAAGGAGTAATTTGGAAGTAGGCGGGACTTTTTTTTAAAAAAAGTCCCATCAAATTGTTACACAAATTGTGGATGTAATTAGTTGTTATAACAAGTCATGGCAACAGGTGAAACCCAGAAGACAGAATATGTTCATCAGGGCAATCAGAGGTTTCATTAAAATTCCCAAATTGGGTACATTTAAAACTAATGAAAGTATTTTTAATTGTCATCCTATTTATTACTATTGGTGAAGGCTGTTTGTTTTTAGAATTGTACTTTCCAAGCACTTAGTACAGTGCTCTGCACACAGGAAGTGCTCAATAAATACGATTGATTGATTGATTGAATGAATGCCTGTTTGCTCACGCTGATGTGTACATATATCTCTAATTCTATTTATTTATATTGATGCTACTGATGCCTGTTGACTTGTTTCGATGCCTGTCTCCCCCGTCCCTTCTAGGCCGTGAGCCCGTGGTTAGCAGGGCTCTTTGTTGCTAAATTGGACTTTCCAAGCGCTTAGTACAGTGCTCACGGGTCGCAAAGCTGACAAGCGGCGGTGCCGGGATTAGAACCCACGACATGTGGCTCTTTCCACCAAGCTACGCTGCTTCTCCTACTTAAACTGCGAGCCCCATAAGGGGCTTGATTATCTTGCATCTGCCCCAGTGCTTAGTACAGCGCTCAGCATATAGTAAACACTAAACAAATAGTATTATTAATAAGGCGCTCATAGAAGCAGCGTGGCTCAGTATATATGAACAATATGTACAATATATACATATATGTACTACATATATATACATGTACATATATACATAAATATACAATATATATGTACAATATGTACACATATATATGTAAATATGTACAATATATTTGAACAATATATTGTTCAATATATATGAACATATATATTCAGTCAATATGATTGAATGAATAAATGGCTGACAATGATGATGAAGCAGCGTGGCTCAGTGGAAAGAGCCCGGGCTTGGGAGCCAGAGGTCATGGGTTCGAATCCCGGCTCTGCCACTTGGCAGCTGTGTGACCTTGGGCAAGTCACTTGACTTCTCTGAGCCTCAGTTCCCTCATCTGTCAAATGGGGATGAAGACTGTGAGCCCCACGTGGGACAACCTGATCACCTTGTATCCCCTCCCAGCGCTTAGAATAGTGCTTCGCACATAGTAAGCGCTTAGCAAATGCCATCATTATTATTATTATTATTATTATTATAAGGCGCTCAATAAATACGATTGAATGAATGAATGAATGAAGTTTCTCCCTCCCGACTTACTGTCATCCACCAGAGCCAGGGTGATCTGGTTTCGGGCCTTCCCGTCTTGGAGCTGAGCTGTGTACGTGCCCCTGTCCTTTTCCGAGAAGTCCGGGATCACCAGTTCCACCAGTCCCTTTTCTCTGTCGAACTGGATCCTGTGGGTCTGGGGGAAGACAAAGCCTTTGGACGTCGCTCCCCGTCTTCCCTTCACTGGAATGGGCTCCGGCCGGCTTCCCGGGGTCACCCTCCGGGGGATGGACAGACTGTAAGGATGTCTTAGACTGGACGCTCATCGTGGGCAGGGACTCTGTCTGATAACTGTTGTATTGTCTTCTCCCGATCGCTTAGTACAGTGTTCTCCACCTCGTAAACTGTGAGCCTGCTGTTGGGTGGGGACCGTCTCTAGATGTCATCATCATCAATCGTATTTATTGAGTGCTTACTGTGCGCAGAGCACTGTAAGCGTTCAATCAATCAATCAATCAATCAATCGCATTTATTGAGCGCTTACTGTGTGCAGAGCACTGGACTAATCAATCAATCAATCGTATTTATTGAGCGCTTACTGTGCGCAGAGCACTGGACTAAGCGCTTGGGAAGTCCAAGTCGGCAACATCTAGAGACGGTCCCTACCCAACAGTGGGCTCACAGTCTAGAAGGGGGAGACAGACAACAAAAGCAAACATATTAACAAAATAAAATAAATAGAATAGATATGTACAAGTAAAATAAATAAATAGGTAGAGTAATAAATAGGTACAATATATCTGAACAATATATTGTTCAATATATATGAACAATATGTACAATATGCACATATATATGTACTACATATATATACATATCCATATATACATATATACAATATATATGTACAGTATGTACATATATGTGTAAATATGTACAACATATTTGAACAATATATTGTTCAATATATATGAACAATATGTACAATATATACATATATGTACTACATATATATACATGCACATATATACATATATAGACAATATATGTACAATATGTATATATATATGTAAATATGTACAATATATTTGAACAATATATTGTTCAATATATATGAACATATATATTCAATCAATATGATTGAATGAATAAATGGCTGACAATGATGATGAAGCAGCGTGGCTCAGTGGAAAGAGCCCGGGCTTTGGAGTCAGAGGTCATGGGTTCTAATCCCGGCTCTGCCCATTGTCAGCTGTGTGACTTTGGGCAGGTCACTTAACTTCTCTGTGCCTCAGTTACCTCATCTGTAAAATGGGGATTAGGACCGTGAGCCCCGTGGGACAACCTGATCACCTTGAATCCCCCCCAGCACTTAGAACAGTGCTTTGCACATAGTAAGTGCTTAATAAATGCCATTATTATTATTATTATTATAATTATGAGAGGAGCCTCTCATCCCGGGCCGGGGAAGGCGGGGGGGGGGGGGGGGGGGGCAGTGCTTAGAATGGGGCTGGGCACATTGTAAACACTTCCCATGATCATGATGAGATTTATTTTGTCCATGATGTGCATTTAGCTTTAATTCTATTTGTCTAATTCTACTTGTACATATTTACTATTCCATTTATTTTATTTTGTTAATATACTTTGCTTTGTTGTCTGTCACCCCCCTTCTAGACTGTGAGCCCGCTGTTGGGTAGGGACTGTCTCTATATGTCACCAACTTGTACTTCCCAAGCGCTTAGTACAGTGCTCAGCACACAGTAAGCACTCAATAAATACGATTGAATGCACAACCATCTCTATATGTTGCCAACTTGTACTTCCCACGCGCTTAGTCCAGTGCTCTGCACACAGTAAGTGCTCGATAAATACGATTGAATGAATGAATGACCGACTCTATATGTTGCCAACTTGTACTTCCCAAGCACTTAGTACAGTGCTCTGCACACAGTAAGCGCTCAATAAATACAATTGAATGAATGAATGACCATCTCTATACATCGCCAACTTGTACTTCCCAAGCGCTTAGTACAGTGCTCTGCACACAGTAAGCGCTCAATAAATACGATTGAATGACCGTCTCTATATGTTGCCAACTTGTACTTCCCAAGCGCTTTGTACAGTGCTCTGCACACAGTAAGCGCTCAATAAATACAATTGAACGAATGAATGACCGTCTCTATATGTTGCCAACTTGTACTTCCCAAGCGCTTAGTACAGTGCTCTGCACACAGTAAGTGCTCAATTTATTGTGATTGTGTTATTGTATTGTGTTATTGTGCTCTATTATGATGAAATGAATGAATTTGTTCTGATGACACCTGTCTCCATGTTTTGTTTCGTTGTTTGTCTGCCCCTTCTAGACTGTGAGCCCGCTGTTGGGTAGGGACTGCCTCTTTATGTCACCAACTTGTACTTCCCAAGCGCTTGGTACAGTGCTCTGCACACAGTAAGTGCTCAATAAATACGACTGATTGATTGATTGATTAATAAATACCATTATTATTATTAGTAGCTGGGACCAGGCCCCGGTTTCTGGAGATCCAGGCAGAGCCTTGGGTATATTGGTCCAGGTCTTTCCCCTCAGTTGGATTTTTGATCTCCAATCAATCAATTGTATTTATTGAGCGCTTACCTTGTGCAGAGCACTGTACTAAGCGCTTGGGAAGTCCAAGTTGGCAACATATAGAGACAGTCCCTACCCAACAGTGGGCTCACAGTCTAAAAGGTCCCGGAACCACTGCCCCGGTGAGTTTGGCCCAGGGCGGCCCCCATTACCGGCGAAGACGTAAGCTCCCGGTTGTTGAAGAAGAGGCGCAGCTCGGCGGCCGGAGATAATTTTTCCACCTGCAGCCACAGGCGCACTTCCCCCTTGTCGAGGAAGTCAACGTTCCACCCGGAGATCAGCCGGATCACTGGAAAGTGGGAAGGGGGAGTCCAATCAGTCCTATAAAAGTCACCCCCACCTCCGGGCACGGTCTGGTGGGCTCCCCGCGGGCACAGACCGACGCCTCCGTCGGGGGATCTGCACAATCTTGGCATTCCCGGGACCGAGCGTCTCAAATACACAGGCATTCCTGCCAGGACGTGGCTGGGAATTGTCTATCCCAGGAAGCGGGTTTGGGGGACGCTCGTTTCAAGCAAAACGCGGGGTCATCCGGACACAGTGTCACGGGTGGTTCATTAGAACTGAACTGGGAAGGGACTGCCCCATTTTTACGGGAAATGAAATTTAAACTGTCGCGAATTGGTTCCCAGTGCCGTGCTCGTGACCTAGGGAAGTGTCAGAGAGCGACGGGTAATGCAAATTGCGGGAACCAAGCGCTTAGTCCAGTGTTCTGCACACAGGAAGCGCTCAGTAAATACAATTGAATGAATGAGTGAATCTAGCTTTACTTCTATTTATTCTGATGACTTGACACCTGTCCACATGTTTTGTTTTGTTGTCTGTCTCCCCCTTCTAGACTGTAAGCCCATTGTTGGGAAGGGGACCATCTCTATATGTTGCCAACTTGTACTTCCCAAGGGCTTAGTCCAGTGCTCTGCACACAGTAAGGGCTCAATAAATACAATTGAATGAATGAGTGAATCTAGCTTTACTTCTATTTATTCTGATGACTTGACACCCGTCCACATGTTTGGTTTTTTGTCTGTCTCCCCATTCTAGACTGTGAGCCCATTGTTGGGAAGGGGACCATCTCTATACGTTGCCAACTTGTACTTCCCAAGCGCTTAGTCCAGTGTTCTGCACACAGTAAGGGCTCAATAAATACAATTGAATGAATGAATGAATCTAGCTTTACTTCTATTTATTCTGATGACTTGACACCTGTCCACATGTTTTGTTTTGTTGTCTGTCTCCCCATTCTAGACTGTGAGCCCATTGTTGGGAAGCGACCATCTCTCTATGTTGCCAACTTGTACTTCCCAAGCGCTTAGTCCAGTGCTCTGCACACAGTAAGGGCTCAATAAATACGATTGAATGAATGAGTGAATCTAGCTTTACTTCTGTTTATTCTGATGACTTGACACCTGTCCACGTGTTTTGTTTTGTTGTCTGTCTCCCCCTTCTAGACTGTGAGCCCATTGTTGGGAAGCGACCATCTCTCTATGTTGCCAACTTGTACTTCCCAAGCGCTTAGTCCAGTGCTCTGCACACAGTAAGGGCTCAATAAATACGACTGAATGAATGAGTGAATCTAGCTTTACTTCTATTTATTCTGATGACTTGACACCTGTCCACATGTTTTGTTTTGTTGTCTGTCTCCCCATTCTAGACTGTGAGCCCGTTGTTGGGAAGGGACCATCTCTGTATGTTGCCAACTTGTACTTCCCAAGTGCTTAGTCCAGTGCTCTGCACACAGTAAGGGCTCAATAAATACGACTGAATGAATGAGTGAATCTAGCTTTACTTCTATTTATTCTGATGACTTGACACCTGTCCACATGTTTTGTTTTGTTGTCTGTCTCCCCATTCTAGACTGTGAGCCCATTGTTGGGAAGGGACCATTTCTATATGTTGCCAACTTGTACTTCCCAAGCGCTTAGTCCAGTACTCTGCACACAGTAAGCGCTCAATGAATACGATTGAATGAATGAGTGAATCTAGCTTTACTCCTATTTATTCTGATGACTTGACACCCGTCCACATGTTTTGTTTTGTTGTCTGTCTCCCCATTCTAGACTGTAAGCCCATTGTTGGGAAGGAGACCATCTCTATATGTTGCCAACTTGTACTTCCCAAGCGCTTCGTCCAGTGCTCTGCACACAGTAAGGGCTCAATAAATACAATTGAATGAATGAGTGAATCTAGCTTTACTTTTATTTATTCTGATGACTTGACACCCGTCCACATGTTTTGTTTCATTGTCTGTCTCCCCCTTCTAGACTGTGAGCCCATTGTTGGGAAGGGACCGTCTCTCTATGTTGCCAACTTGTACTTCTCAAACGCTTAGTCCAGTGCTCTGCACACAGTAAGCGCTCAATAAATACGATTGAATGAATGAATGAAAGAATGAAACTAGTTTTAGGAGTTTTTGTTTTCCACAACCTTCGGGGACGATTTCATTGGTTTTTGACCCATCTTTCCCCCAATCCCTTACTTACCAGTGAAACGATACTTGTCCTAACCCGATTTCTGTAATACAAGCTCGCAGAAACGCAACTAAAGTAGTAGTATAATAGTAGCAGTATCTATATTACCACAACTATAACGTTGTAGGAGAAATGCAAGAACTTGGTGGGGAGGGCCCTAGATTTGCTTTTGCTGAAGTGAAAATTGTTAAATTGAAACTACCTCAGCCGGGCTTACGGACACAGACGACACGCCACGGCCCACCCGTCCGGGAATTGATTGGCAACCCTTCTGGACCTACGGATATTTCCCGCCTACACAGCTTCCCGTGGGAACGAATTGGTTCCTTTCCCACTTGTTGGGTGAAGACGCGTATCCTGGTGTCCATCCAGATCCCACCCCCACAGACCGGAGCCGGGTCCGGGCCCGAGTGTCTGGAAATCGAGGCAGAGCCCTGGCTATCCCGGGGCCGGCGGCTGGGAGGGGCAGGGTGAAACCTTCCTTCCCCTCACCTGGATTTTTGATCTCGTGGCTCAGTTTCTTCAGCCTGTTCAGTTCTTGTCCGGAAAAGAAAGGAGAGAAGGGAAGAGGACACGGAAAGCGGGTCAGGAGTTTGTAGGGAAATTCCAACGCCTCCCTCCAACCTTTCCCCCCATCTATCTCAATTAGCTGCCCCCAGCACACGGAGAGACATTCATTCATTCCTTCAATCGTACTTATTGAGCGCTTACTGTGTGCAGAGCACTGTACTAAGCGCTTGGGAAGTACAAGTGGGCAACATCTAGAGACGGTCCCTACCCAACAACGGGCTCACAGTCTAGAAGGGGGAAACAGACAACAAAACAAAACATGGGATCTTGCTCCACTGGAGCCTTGGTTGCCATGGAGATATTCTGGAAAATGGGACTGGGGCTGTGGATTTTTTTTTAAATGGCAATAATAATAATAATAATAATGGTATTTGTTAAGCTGTTACTATGAGCCAAGCACTCTTCTAAGCACCGGGGTAGATACAGGGTAATCGGGTTGTCCCCCATGGGGCTCACAGCTTTAATCCCCATTTTACAGATGAGGGAACTGAGGCCCCGAGAAGAAGTGACTTTCCCAGAGTCACACAGCTGATAAGTGGCGGAGGCGGGATTAGAACCCACGACCCCTGACTCCCAAGCCCGGGCTCTTTCCACTGCTTCTCTATTTGTTAAGTGCTTACTGTGTGCCGGATGTACTAAGCTCTGGGGTGGAGACAAGATAATCAGGTTGGACACAATCTCCGTCCCACACTGGGCTCACAGTTGTAATACCCATTTTACAGGTGAGGTAACGGAGTCAGTCATTCAGTCAATTGTATTTATTGAGCGTTTACTGTGTGCAGTGCAATATACTAAACGCTTGGGATAGGACGACATAACGTAACATACCTGTATATATGTACGTGTGTTTGTACATATTTATTACTCTATTTTATTTGTACATATTTATTCTATTTATTTTGCTTTGTTAATATGCTTGGTTTTGTTGTCTGTCTCCCCCTTCTAGAGTGTGAGCCCGCTGTTGGGTAGGGACTGTCTCTATATGTTGCCGACTTGGACTTCCCAAGTGCTTAATCCAGTGCTCTGCACACAGTAAGCGTTCAATAAATACGATTGATTGAATGAATGAATGAATTTATTTTATTTCTACATATTTATTCTATTTATTTGATTTTGTTAATATGTTTTGTTTCGTTGTCTGTCTCCCCCTTCTAGACTGTGAGCCCGCTGTTGGGCAGGGACCGTCTCTAGATGTTGCCGACTTGGACTTCCCAAGCGCTTAGTCCAGTGCTCTGCACACAGTAAGCGCTCAATAAATACGATTGAATGAATGAATTTATTTTATTTGTGCGTATTTATTCTATTTATTTTATTTTGTTAATATGTTTTGTTTCGTTGTCTGTCTCCCGCTTCTAGACTGTGAGCCCGCTGTTGGGTAGGGACCGTCTCTAGATGTTGCCGACTTGGACTTCCCAAGCACTTAGTCCAGTGCTCTGCACACAGTAAGTGCTCAATAAATACGATTGAATGAATGAATGATTGAATGAATTTTATTTGTACATATTTATTCTATTTTATTTTGTTAATATGTTTTGTTTCATTGTCTGTCTCCCCCTTCTAGACTGTGAGCCCGCTGTTGGGTAGGGACCGTCTCTAGATGTTGCCGACTTGGACTTCCCAAGCGCTTAGTCCAGTGCTCTGCACAGAATAAGCGCTCAATAAATACGATTGAATGAATGAATGAATTTATTTTATTTGTATATATTTATTCTATTTATTTGATTTTGTTAATATGTTTTGTTTTGTTGTCTGTCTCCCCTTCTAGACTGTGAGCCCGCTGTTGGGTAGGGACCATCTCTAGATGTTGCCGACTTGGACTTCCCAAGCGCTTAGTCCAGTGCTCATCATCATCATCATCATCATCAATCGTATTTATTGAGCGCTTACTATGTGCAGAGCACTGTACTAAGCGCTTGGGAAGTACAAATTGGCAACATATAGCACACAGTGCTCTGCACACAGTAAACGCTCAATAAATACGATTGAATGAATGCACAGACACATTCCCCGCCCACTATGAGCTTAAAGCAGCGTGGCTCAGTGGAAAGAGCCTGGGCTTTGGAGTCAGAGGTCATGGGTTCGAATCCCAGCTCCGCCACATGTCTGCTGTGTGACCTTGGGCAAGTCACTTAACTTCTCTGAGCCTCAGTTACCTCATCTGTAAAATGGGGATTAAGACTGTGAGCCCCACGTGGGACAACCTGATCACTTTGTACCCCCCCCAGCGCTTAGAACAGTGCTTTGCACATAGTAAGCGCTTAACAAATGCCAACATTATTATTATTATTAAAGCCCCAGAGCAGTGAAGTGTCTTTCCCAGGTTCACACAGCAGACAAGTGGTGGAGCCAGGATTGGAATTAGAAGCCAGGATTACTTGGCACATAGTAAGCGCTTAACAAATGCCAACATTATTATCATTATTATTATTATTAAAGCCCCAGAGCAGTGAAGTGTCTTTCCCAGGTTCACACAGCAGACAAGTGGTGGAGCCAGGATTGGAATTAGAAGCCAGGATTACTTGGCACATAGTAAACGCTTAACAAGTACCATAATAATAATAACGATTACTGTTATACTTGACAAGTACCATATTATTCTTATTATTACTATTGTTATTGTGGTACTTGTTAATCCCAGGCCCGGGCTGCTTTATGGGTTGGGGCGGCGGGGTGGAGGACTTACCTTCCTCGGTCAAAGTGTGGCTGGCGGAGATATCCTCGTCGGCGTCGGTGACCACCACGGAATACGTCCCTAGGTCCTTCTCGCTTGGCTCTTTCAGGATGACTTTAGATCTTCAAGAGACCCAGTTCAACTTGTATTTACCCCAGCGCTTAGAACAGTGTTCGTCAGACTAAACACTTATTAAACGATGATGACGATGATGGCATTTGTTAAGCGCTTACTACGTGCAAAGCACCATTCTAAGCGCTGCGGAGGTCACAAGGTGATCAGGTTGTCCCACAGGGGGGCTCACAGTTTTAATCCCCGTTACTTATTAAACGATGATGATGATGATGGCATTTGTTAAGCGCTTACTATGTGCAAAGCACTGTTCTAAGCGCTGGGGAGGTCGCAAGGTGATCAGGTTGTCCCACAGGGGGGCTCACAGTTTTAATCCCCGTTACTTATTAAACGATGATGATGATGATGGCATTTGTTAAGCGCTTACTATGTGTAAAGCACTGTTCTAAGCGCTGCGGAGGTCACAAGGTGATCAGGTGGTCCCACGGGGGGCTCACAGTTTTAATCCCCATTTTACAGATGAGGGAACTGAGGCCCAGAAAAGTGACTTGCCCCAAGTCACACAGCTGACAGTTGGCGGAGCCGGGGTTTGAACCATTATTAAGAGACAGACACAAGCCGAAATAGAGCCCGGGCCTGGGTGTCTACCCTTGGCTCCACCACTTCTCTGGTGTGTGACCTTAGGCAAGTCACTTCACTTCCAGCGCTTAGAACAGTGCTTTGCACATAGTAAGCGCTTAACAAATCAATCAATCAATCAATCAATCGTATTTATTGAGCGCTTACTGTGTGCAGAGCACTGGACTAAGCGCTTGGGAAGTCCAAGTTGGCAACATCTAGAGCCGGTCCCTACCCAACAGCGGGCTCACAGTCTAGAAGGGGGAGACGGACAACACAACAAAACATATTAACAAAATGAAATAAATAGAATAGTAACTATGTGTAAGTAAAATAAAGAAATAACTAGAGTAATAAATCCGTACAAACATATATACATACAAATGCCATCAGTATTATTGTCTGGACCTTATCTCCCTCATAATAATAATAACGACAGCATTTATTAAGCGCTTACTCTGTGCAGAGCACTGTTCTAAGCTCTGGAGAGGTTACAAGGTGATCAGGTTGCCCCACGTGGGGCTCACCGTCTTCACCCCCATTTTACAGATGAGGTCACTGAGGCATAGAGAAGTGAAGTGACTCGCCCAAAGTCGCACAGCTGACAACTGGCGGAGCTGGGATTTGAACCCATGACCTCTGACTCCAAAGCCCGGGCTCTTTCCGCTGAGCCACGCTGCTACCTCGTCTGGAAAATGGGGATGAAGACTGTGAGCCCGATGTGGGAGGGCGTCAGGAAGACCTGAGTTCTGCTCCCGGCTCCACCACTTCTCTGGTGTGTGACCTTGGGAAAGTCACTTCACTTCTCCGGGCCTCAGTTCCCTCATCTGGAAAATGGGGATTAAGACGGTGAGCCCCCCATGGGACAACCTCATCACCTTGTAACCTCCCCAGTGCAAAGAACAGTGCTTTGCACATAGTAAGCGCTTAATAAATGCTATTATTATTATTATTATTATTATTATTATTATTATTACAAGGTTGCAGTCTAATGTCTGGTGTCCAGTTGTGCGTCCTGTGACATGCTTCAGGGCCTACATGCTTCCAAACTGAGCTTCTCCCTTCTCCCTTGGGGGAATGGTCTCTCGCTGGTCTCTCCAGAGCTCAGTCCTGGACGTTTTCGATCTGGCCCAAGGGGCGTCTCATCATCATCATCATCATCATCAATCGTATTTATTGAGCGCTTACTATGTGCAGAGCACTGTACTAAGCGCTTGGGAAGTACAAATTGGCAACATATAGAGACAGTCCCTACCCAACAGTGGGCTCACAGTCTAAAAGGGGGAGACGGAGAACAAAACCAAGGTGCTGTGGGGAAGGGAAGGAGGTAAAAGGGGGAGACAGAGATCTGCCCCTTGGCAGATTTACCTTGTAAATTTACCTTGTATCCCCCCCCAGCGCTTAGAACAGTGCTTTGCACATAGTAAGCGCTTAATAAATACCATTATTATTATTTCCTTTAGACTGTGAGCCCACTGTTGGGTAGGGACTGTCTCTATATGTTGCCAATTTGTACTTCCCAAGCGCTTAGTCCAGTGCTCTGCACACAGTAAGCGCTCAATAAATACGACTGATGATGATGATGATGATTGATGATGATGATCTGCTCCCCCCCCATCCCTCCCACCTCCCACGTATATTGGGGTGGTCCATTTTACATTCGATGGAGAGAAGCAGCGTGGCTCAGTGGGAAGGAGCCCGGGCTTTGGAGTCAGAGGTCATGGGTTCAAATCCCGGCACCGCCAATTAGCTGTGTGACTTGGGCAAGTCACTTTGCTTCTGTGGGCCTCAGTTCCCTCATCTGTAAAATGGGGTTGAAGACTGTGAGCCCTCCCGCCACGTGGGACAACCTGATCACCTCGTAACCTCTCCAGCGCTTAGAGCAGTGCTTTGCACATAGTAAGCGCTTAATAAATGTTATTATTATTATTATTATTATGAAGAAGCAGTGTGACCTAGCGGACTGGGAGGCGTGAGACGTGGCTTCTAATCCTGGCTCCGCCATTTGCCTGGTATTTGTTAAGCGCTTACTATACTAATAAGAATAATAATGATGGTATTTGTTAAGCGCTTACTATGTGCAGTGGTCTCCTCTCCCTCTTCCCGGCCCACATACCTGCCAGCTTTGTCTTCGATGTCCACCCTCTTGGGGTCCGGGGGTCCCTCGTAGTCCTTGGCCCACTGGAAAGTCGAGGAATCGGGTGCCTCCGGGGCATCGAAGGCCAGGAAGACTTGTCCCTCTTCATCCACACCCACCTCGATCTCTCTGGTCCCTAAGTAGAGGGGAAGGCGTCTGATGGTTCGGTCGTACTGTGCCCTCCCAAGCGCTTAGTACAACGCTCTGACAATAATAACAGTAAAAATAACTGTGGTATTTGGTTTTTTTTATATAATGGCATTTATTAAACGCTTACCACGTGCAAAGCACTGTTCTAAGCGTTGGGAAGGTTACAAGGTGATCAGGTGGTCCCCCGGAGGGCTCACAGTCTCCATCCCCATTTTACAGACGAGGGAACTGAGGCCCAGAGAAGTGAAGTGACTTGCCCAAAGTCACACAGCTGATGATTTGAACCCGTGACCTCGGACTCCAAAGCCCGGGCTCTTTCCACTGAGCCACGCTGCTTCTCTGTTTACTTGTTAAGCGCTTACTATGTGCCAAGCACTTTTCTCAGCGCTGGGGTAGATGCAAGGTAATCCGGTTGGACACAGTTCCTGTCCCACAGAATAATACTACTAATAATGGCATTTTTTAAGTGCTTACTATGTGCCAAGCACTTTTCTCAGCGCTGGGGTAGATGCAAGGTAATCAGGTTGGACACAGTTCCTGTCCCACATAATAATAATACTAATAATGGCATTTTTTAAGCGCTTACTATGTGCCAAGCACTTTTCTCAGCGCTGGGGTAGATGCAAAGTAATCAGGTTGGACACAGTTCCCGTCCCACATAATAATAATACTAATAATGGCATTTTTTAAGCGCTTACTATGTGCCAAGCACTTTTCTCAGCGCTGGGGTAGATGCAAGGTAATCAGGTTGGACACAGTTCCTGTCCCACATAATAATAACACTAATAATGGCATTTTTTAAGCGCTTACTATGTGCCAAGCACTTTTCTCAGCGCTGGGGTAGATGCAAGGTAATCAGGTTGGACACAGTTCCTGTCCCACAGAATAGTAATACTAATAATGGCATTTTTTAAGCGCCTACTATGTGCCAAGCACTTTTCTCAGCGCTGGGGTAGATGCAAGGTAATCAGGTTGGACACAGTTCCTGTCCCACATAGTAATAATACTAATAATGGCATTTTTTAGCACTTACTATGTGCTAAGCACTGTTGTAAGCGCTGCGGGGATGCAAGGTGATCAGGTTGACCCACTTGGGGCTCACAGTCTCAATCCTCATTTTCCAGATGAGGGAACTGAGGCTCAGAGAAGTGAAGTAACTTGCCCAAGGTCACACAGCAGACATGTGGCGGAGGTGGGATTAGAACCCATGACCTCTGGCTCCCAAGCTCGGGCTCTTTCCACTGAGCCATGTTGCTGATTGATACTGCTGAGGGGCAAATGGGTGAAAACAGTCTTTTCCACAGTCATCCCCGAGGTCACCTAATAATAATAATAATAATGATGGCATTTATTAAGCGCTTACTACGAGCAAAGCACTGTTCTAAGCGCTGGGGAGGTTACAAGGTGATCAGGCTGTCCCATGGGGGGCTCACAGTCTTCATCCCCATTTTACAGATGAGGGAACTGAGGCTAAGAGAAGTGAAGTGACTTGCCCTAGGTCACCCAGCTGACAAGTGGCCCGCTGTTGGGTAGGGACTGTCTCTATATCATCATCATCATCATCAATCGTATTTATTGGGCGCTTACTATGTGCAGAGCACTGTACTAAGCGCTTGGGTAGTACAAATTGGCAACATATAGAGACAGTCCCTACCCAACAGTGGGCTCACAGTCTAAAAGACTGTCTAAAAGACTCTATATGTTGCCACCTTGTACTTCCCAAGCGCTCAGTACAGTGCTCTGCACCCAGTAAGCGCTCAATAAATACGATTGAATGAATGAAAGTGGCGGAGCCGGAATTAGAACCCAGGTCCTTCTGACTCCCAGTCCCGGGCGCTCTCCACTAGGCCTCGCGGCTTCTCCCCTACCTGGCCCGGTCTTCATGAGCACCGGATCGCAGGGCATGGAAGGCGGCCCCTCCCCGGCGGCGTTCACTGCTCGCACCCGGAACAGGTAACTTTTCCCTGGCTCCAGATCGGAAACCTGGGGATCAATCAATCAATCAATCAATCAGTCGTATTTATTGAGCGCTTACTCTGTGTGGATCCCGACAGAGCCGGCTCATCCAGGGCATCCGGTCACCCCGTCCCCGAGGGAAGGCCTTCCCAGACTGAGCCCCCTCCTTCCTCTCCCCCTCTTCCCTCTCCCCATCCTCCCCATCTTACCTCCTTCCCCTCCCCACAGCACCTGGATATATGGATATATGTTTGTACAGATTTAATACTCTATTTATTTTACTTGTACATATTTATTTTATCTTGTTAATATGTTTTGTTGTCTGTCTCCCCCTTCTAGACTGTGAGCCTGCTGTAGGGTAGGGACCGTCTCTAGATGTAGCCGACTTGGACTTCCCAAGCGCTTAGTACAGTGCTCTGCACACAGTAAGCGCTCAATAAATATGATTGATTGATTGATTGATTGATTAGTCCAGTGCTCTGCACACAGTAAGCGCTCAATAAATACGACTGAATGAACTTGAGGAAAGTGGGGCATGGAGAAGTGAAGTGACTTGCCCAAGACAGGCAGTCGGCAGAGCCAGGATTAGATCCCACATCCCCTGACTCGTAGATCCATCGGAATCCTAGGCCCCTGTTCTTCCCGCTAAACCACACTGCTGCCACTGTTGGGCAGGGACTGTCTCTCTATGTTGCCAACTTGGACTTCCCAAGCGCTTAGTACAGTGCACACAGTAATAATAATAATAATAATAATGATGGCATTTGTTAAGCGCTTACTATGTGCAGAGCACTGTTCTAAGCACTGGGGGGGATACAAGGTGATCAGATTGTCCCACGTGGGGCTCACAGTCTTAATCCCCATTTTACAGATGAGGTCACTGAGGCTCAGAGAAGCTAAGTGACTTGCCTGAGGTCACACAGCAGACATGTGGTGGAGTGACTGACTGATGTGGAGGTAGATGGGCAACCACTTAGCCCCTTCCCTCCTCTCCCCCTCGTCCCCCTCTCCATCCCCCCATCTTACCTCCTTCCCTTCCCCACAGCACCTGTATATATGTATATATGGTTGTACATATTTGTTACTCTATTTATTTATTTATTTATTTATTTTACTTGTACATTTCTATCCTATTTATTTTATTTTGTTGGTATGTTTGGTTCTGTTCTCTGTCTCCCCCTTTTAGACTGTGAGCCCACTGTTGGGTAGGGACTGTCTCTATGTGTTGCCAATTTGTACTTCCCAAGCGCTTAGTACAGTGCTCTGCACATAGTAAGCGCTCAATAAATACGATTGATTGATTGATTGAGTGGGGATTTATTGAGTAAGCGCTCAGTAAATATGGTTGATTGATTGCTGCCCTTCCATCCCCTCCTCTTGTCCCCGTCTCCCTTTTTCCTTCCTGCTGTCCGTGGGGCGGGGGTCTGGCGATGGGGGTCCGAGGACCCTCGGGGGTCGGAGCAGGGCTAGGAGGGTTGACTGGATGGCGCGGGACCCACCTTCATGCGACTGGTGCGGACGGGCTCCGGCCCCAGCTCCTTCCACTCCCTGGATCCCTCTTGGCTGACATCCACGCGGTACCCAGTGACGGGGCTCGTGCCCAGGTAGAGTGGCGGCTCCCAGAGAAGCAGCAGGGAGTCGTCCCTCACCTCAGTGGCCCTCACGTCGTAGGGGGGCCCTGAGGCGGAGCAGAAGAGGGGCCGTCGGCCAGAGAAAGAAGGCTGGGCCCCCCCCCCCCACCCAGTCACCCCGGACCCCAACCCGCTCACCTCCTCACTGGGCCTTGTTCTCATCTCCCCGGCCCACGTCCTCTCCCTGACCCGGAATGCCCTCCCTCCACACATCCACCAACCCACTGTTGGGTAGGGACTGCCTCTATATGCTGCCAACTTGGACTTCCCAAGCGCTTAGTACAGTGCTCTGCACACAGTAAGCGCTCAATAAATATGATTGATTGATTGATTCCTCCCTTCAAAGCCCTACCAAGAGCTCATCTCCTCCAGGAGGCCTTCCCACACTCAGCCCCCTCCTTCCTCTCCCCCCGCCCTACCTCCTTCCCCTCCCCACAGCACCTGTATATATGTTTGTACAGATTGATTACTGTATTGATTTTACTTGGACATATTTACTATTCTATTTATTTTGTTAATGAGGTGCATATAGCTTCTAGACTGTGAGCCCACTGTGGGGTAGGGACTGTCTCTATATGTTGCCAACTTGTACATCCCAAGCGCTTAGTACAGTGCTCTGCACACAGTGAGCGCTCAATAAATACGATTGAATATAGCTTAATTCTATTTGTTCTGACGATTTTGACACCTGTCCACATGTTTTGTTTTGTTGTCTGTGTCCCCCTTCTAATAATGATAGCATTTATTAAGTGCTTACTATGTGCATAGCACTATTCTAAGCGTTGGGGAGGTTACAAGGTGATCAGGTTGTCCCACGGGGGGCTCACAGTTTTAATCCCCATTTTACAGATGAGGTAACTGAGGCCCAGAGAAGTGAAGTGACTTGCCCAAAGTCACACAGCTGACAATTGGTGGAGCCGGAATTTGAACCCATGACCTCTAACTCCAAAGCCCGGGCTCTTTCCACTGAGCCACTCTGCTTCTAGACGGTGAGCCCATTGTTGGGTAGGGACCGTCTCTAGATGTTGCCGACTTGGACTTCCTAGGCGCTCAGTCCACTGCTGTACACACAGTAAGCACTCAATAAATACAATTGATTGATTGATTGTGGGGTAGGGACCATCTCTAGATGTTGCCGACTTGGACTTCGGTGAGCTCTGCACACAGTAAACGCTCAATAAGTACGATTGATTGATTGATTGATTGTGGGGTAGGGACCATCTCTAGATGTTGCCAACTTGGACTTCCCAAGCGCTTAGTCCAGTGCTCTGCACACAGTGAGCGCTCAATCAATACGACTGAATGAAGGAATGAATACGATTGAATGAATGAACCCCAGAGTGGCCGCGGCGCTGAGGGTGCCAGGCTGAGGAGCAGGCCCTGCTGTGGGCCGAACCTTGGGAGAAGTGCCTCCTTTTAGACTGTGAGCCCACTGTTGGGTAGGGACTGTCTCTATATGTTGCCAACTTGGACTTCCCAAGCGCTTAGTACAGTGCTCTGCACATAGTAAGCGCTCAATAAATACGATTGATGATGAGAAGGGAGCCCCTTCCAATTCCTTCCTTCCTTCCCACCTCCCGTGCCTCCCTGAGGGGCGGCCCTTCCGGAGGCCAAGCTCACCCGGCTGAGCCATCGTCCACTCCGAACACTCGAACAGCTCACTGGGTGCGGACAGCTCTCCGACTCCGGCCAGGTTGGCCGCGCGGGCCTGGAACTCGTAGAAGTGGCCTTCGCTCAGCCCACTCACCTTCAGAGGGGAAAAAGAGGAATGGGCCAGGAGGAAGCCCATAATAATAATAATAATGGCATTTATTAAGCGCTTACTATGTGCAAAGCACTGTTCTAAGCGCTGGGGAGGTTACAAGGTGATCAGGCTGTCCCACGGGGGGCTCACAGTCTTATTCCCCGTTTTGCAGATGAGGGAACTGAGGCACAGAGAAGTGAAGTGACTTGCCCAAAGTCACACAGCTGACAATTGGAGGGGCCGGGGCTTGAACCCATGACCTCTGACTCCAAAGCCCGGGCTCTTTCCACTGAGCCACACTGCTTCTCTGCTTCAAGCAACCCATGAGGGGTTGCGGGGTCCGGGGGGAGAGGGCTGGCCTGGAGGCTCCGGGTCAGGGGGTGACAATTATGATGATTATGGTACCTGTCATTAATAATAATAATAATAATAATGGCATTTATTAAGCGCTTACTACATGCAAATCACTGTTCTAAGCACTGGGGAGGTCACGAGGTGATCTGGTTGTCCCACGGGGGGCTCACAGTTTTAATCCCCATTTTCCAGATGAGGGACCTGAGGCCCAGAGAAGTGAAGTGACTCGCCCAAAGTCACACAGCTGACACTTGGCGGAGCCGGGGCTCGAACCCATGACCTCCGACTCCAAAGCCCGGGCTCTTTCCACTGAGCCACGCTGCTTCTCTAAGTGCACTGTTAAGTGCTTACTATGTGCCTGGGCACTGTACTGAGCTCTGAGGAAGATTCAGAGAAGATTAGAGAAGCAGCATGGCTCAGTGGAAAGAGGAAGTGGAAGGATATACACATGTATATATGTACATATGTTTGTACGTATTTATTACTCTATGTATTTATTTATTTTATTTGTACATATTTATTCTATTTATTTTATTTTGTTAATATGTTTTGTTTTGTTCTCTGTCTCCCCCTTCTAGACTGTGAGCCCGCTGTTGGGTAGGGACCGTCTCTATATGTTGCCAACTTGGACTTCCCAAGCGCTTAGTACAGTGCTCTGCACACAGTAAGCGCTCAATAAATACGATTGAATAAATGAATGAATGAGTTCACAAAACCTGGGACAGACCCGTTGTTTCTCATTCATTCATTCATTCATTCAATGGTATTTATTGAGCTCTTATTGTGTGCAGAGCACTGTACTAAGCGCTTGGGAAGTACAAGTTGGCAACATGTAAAGATGGTCCGAAGACCTCAGATGGACCCAGACAAGCTGGAGGTTGTTAGGTACAATATAAACCATATATAAATGCATTTATATATAAATATATATATATATATAAATATATTGTTATAAATACAATATAAACAATATATCCCTTCATCCAATGATAGGGATGGTGGAGTTAAATGTGGAATTGGTTACCGCAGGAAGGTTGTGTCAGAGAAGCAGCGTGGCTCAGTGGAAAGAGCACGGGCTTTGGAGTCAGAGGTCATGGGTTCGAATCCCGTCTCCACCGCATGTCTGCTGTGTGATCTTGGGCAAGTCACTTCACTTCTCTGGGCCTCAGTTCCCTCATCTGTAAAATGGGGATGAAGACTGTGAGCCCCACGTGGGACAACCTGATCACCCTGTATCCTCCCCAGTGCTTAGAACGGTGCTTTGCACATAGTAAGCACTTAACAAATACCATTATTATTATTATAGTAATAATAATAATGATAGCACTTATTATTTATTATTATTATCATTTATTATTTATTTATTATGTATTATTATATTAATTATTATTATTAAATACTATTTATTATTAGCATTTATTATTATAGTAAGCACTTAACAAATACCAGGCAAATGGCAGAGCCAGGATTAGAACCCATGTAAGCACTTAGCAAATGCCAATTATTATTATTATTATTATTAGGGAGTTCAAGAGGGGTTTTGGATAGATTAATGGACAAGTGGTCCTTGAGAGGTCAAGGCGGGAGGATGGGATGGAAGAGGGAAAGGGTCAGGGGGGTTCATCATCATCATCATCATCAATCGTATTTATTGAGCGCTTACTGTGCGCAGAGCACTGTACTAAGCGCTTGGGAAGTACAAGTTGGCAACATCTAGAGACAGTCCCTACCCAACAGTGGGCTCACAGTCTAAAAGGGGGGTTGGATGATGGTCTGTGCTGGGTCACTGGGGGAAAGTCAAGGATGGAGAGGGGAGGGTCAGGGGTGTTGGATGGTCCTCTCTCAAAGGGAGGGAGAGTCAAGGATGGAGATGGGGAGAGGCAGGGAGGTTTTGTGGTCCATTGGCAACCACAAGGCCGCAATCCTTGATTTCTGCCGGCCTTCTGGAGCCGGGAAGAGGTGGGGCCGGGGGGGCCTCGTGCTGAAGACCCCGAGTGATGGGGGGAGAGAGAGAGAGGGACGGAGAGAGTGGGGAGGGGGCCAGGGCGGCGGTCAGTCCCCGATCCCTACCTTGCAAACGCGGGTCGGGACGGCCGCCTGGCTGACGGGCCGCCACTGGGGCTCGGAGGCGTCGTGCTGGTCCAGGAAGTAGCCCAGGATCTTGCTTCCCCCTCGGCGCCGGGGCGGCTTCCACCCGATGACCATGTGGTCCCGCCCGCAGGCCAGGAGCACAAAGTCGTAGGGCGCCGACGGCGTGGCTGACCCGGGAAGGGAGGGGACCCGACAGAAACCCCCATCATCATCACCAACCTCGGCCATCGGCATGAATAATAGTAATAATAATAATGATAACTGCGGTGTTTATTAAGCACCTACTATGTGGCAGGCACTGGGGTAGATCCAAGCTAATCGGGTTGGACACAGTCCCCGTCCCGCATAGGGTTCACAGTCTTAACCCCCTTTTTCCAGATGAGGGAAGTGAAGCCCAGAGAAGGGAAGTGACATGGCGGAGGTCACCCAGCAGACAAGTTGGGGAGGCAGGATTAGAACTCAGGTCCTTCTGAGTCCCAGGCCTGGACTCTATCCCCTAAGCCCTGAAGCGTTTGTTGGACGGACGGTGTGCCGGGGATCGCCCCTTCCCTCCCCTGACACCATCCAAACACTGAGCGTGGGTAGAGCACCCAGTTGGGAGTCAGGAGGACCTGGGTTCTAATCCTGCCTCCACCACTTGTTTGCTGTGGAACCTTGGGCAAGTCACTTAACGTCTCTGTGCCTCAGTTCCCTCATCTGTAAAATGGGGGTAAAGACTGTGAGCCTCCTGTGGGACAACCTGATCACCTTGTAACCTCCCCAGCGCTTAGAACGGTGCTTTGCACATAGTAAGCGCTTAATAAATGCCACTATTATTATTATTATCCCAACATTGAGCGTGGATAGGGCACCTGCCTGGGAGTCAGAAGGACCTGGGTTCTAATCCTGCCTCCACCACTTGTTTGCTGTGGGACCTTGGGCAAGTCACTTAACGTCTCTGTTTCTCTGTTCCCTCATCCGTTAAATGGGGGTGAAGACTGTGAGCCCCATGGGGGACAGGGACTGTGGCCTGATTAGCTTGGGTCTACCCCAGCGCTTAGTACAGTGCCTGGCACGTAGTAAGCATTTAACAAATGCTATTATTATTATTATTATTATTACTACTACTACTACTAAGTACATGGGAGAGTATAAAGCAGCAGAGTTGGAAGGCACGTTCCCTGCCCACTGAGAGCTTCCAGGCTAGAGGACAATCTCTACTATCTGCTCAGGAAGCTGATAATAATAATAATGATGGCATTTATTAAGCGCTTACTATGCGCAAAGCACTGTTCAAGCGCTTAGTACAGTGCTCTGCACACAGTAAGCGCTCAATAAATACGATTGATGATGAGCTTTTAGACTGTGAGCCCACTGTTGGGTAGGGACTGTCTCTATGTGATGCCAATTTGTACTTCCCAAGCGCTTAGTACAGTGCTCTGCACATAGTAAGCGCTCAATAAATACGATTGATTGATTGATTGATTGATTGATACAAGGTGATCAGGATGTCCCACGGGGGGCTCACAGTCTTCAGCCCCATTTTCCAGATGAGGGAACCGAGGCCAAGAGAAGTGAAGTGACTTGCCCAAAGTCACACAGCTGACAGGGGGCAGAGCTGGGATTTGAACCCATGACCTCTGGCTCCCAAACCCGGGCTCTTTCCACGGAGCCACGCTGCTTCTCTGCCCATGGGGTCCAGCATGCAGGGATCCCACCCCGGTGGCCCGGGGCCGGACTGATGCACTTACCGATGGCCTGCTTAACGGTGAGGGGCTCGGACCGGGTGGCGTCCTCCCCAACTCCGGCTTCACCGACCGACCGGACGCAGAACTCGTATTCCTTCCCGGTGCGCAGTCCTGGAATCGTAAACCTCCGGGAGAGATAGGAAACATTATAGGCCGGATCCCCCAGCTCCCCACCGAGGAAAATCAACCTCCCGTGGTCAGAAGACTAGCCAATGATAATAATAATAATGGCATTTATTAAGCGCTTACTATGTGCAAAGCACCGTTCTAAGCGCTGGGGATGTTACAAGGCGATCAGGTTGTCCCACGGGGGCTCCCAGTCTTCATCCCCATTTTACAGATGAGGAAACTGAGGCCCAGAGAAGTTAGGTGACTTGCCCAAAGTCACACAGCTGATAAGTGGCGGATCCAGGATTTGAACCCACGACCTCTGGCTCCAAAGCCCGGGCTGTTTCCACTAAGTCACGCTGCTTCTCCTAATGATCATGGTCTTTGTTAAGTGCTTACTAGGTACCAGGCCCTTTATCATCATCATCAACATCAATCGCATTTATTGAGCACTTACTGTGTGCAGAGCACTGTAGTAAGCGCTTGGGAAGTACAGATTGGCAACATATAGAGACGGTCCCTACCCAACAGTGGGCTCACAGTCTAAAAGGGGGAGACATCACTGTTGTGATCACTGAGATCATCCTGTTGTTGGGTAGGGACCGTCTCTATATGTTGCTGATTTGTACTTCCCCAGCGCTTAGTACAGTGCTCTGCACACAGTAAGCGCTCAATAATAATAATAATAATGGCATTTGTTAAGCACTTACTATGTGCAAACCACTGTTCTAAGCGCTGGGGGGATACAAGGTGATCAGGTTGTCCCACACGGGGCTCACAGTCTTAATCCCCATTTTCCAGATGAGGTAACTGAGGCTCAGAGAAGTGAAGTGACTTGCCCAAGGTCACCCAGCAGGCATGTGGCGGAGTTGGGATTCGAACCCATGACCTCTGACTCCAAAGCCCGGGCTCTTTCCACTGAGCCACACTGCTCCACAATAAATACAATTGAAAGAATGAATACTAAGTGCTGGGTTGGATCGCTGCTTGGCTCAGTGGAAAGAGCCTGGGCTTTGGAGTCCGAGGTCATGGGTTCAAATCCCGGCTCTGCCACTCGTCAGCTGGGTGACTTTGGGCAAGTCACTTCACTTCTCTGGGACCGTCTCTAGATGTTGCCAACTTGTACTTCCCAAGCGCCTAGCCCAGTGCTCCGCACACAGTAAGCGCTCAATAAATACGACTGATTGATTGATTCTCGGAGCCTCAGTTCCCTCGTCTGTAAAATGGGGATGAAGACTGTGCCTCACGGGGGACAACCTGATCACCTTGTATCCTCCGCAGCGCTTTGCACATAGGAAGCGCTTAACAAATGCCATCATCATTATTAATATTATCCAAGCAAAATGCCATCTTTTAGACTGTGAGCCCACTGTTGGGTAGGGACTGTCTCTCTATGTTGCCAACTTGTATTTCCCAAGCGCTTAGTACAGTGCTCTGCACACAGTAAGCGCTCAATAAATACGATAGACGATGATTTCGAAAGAAAAAGAAAGCACCGTGGTCCCACAGAGAGTAACCGACCACGCAAAAATCGCAGCCTCGACAGGTCCCCCTCCAAGTGGGCGTCGTGTTTTTCCCTAATAATAATGATGGCATTTATTAAGCGCTTACTATATGCAAAGCACTGTTCTGTAGAAACAGAGCCCCCCGTGTCTCCAATGTCTAGAAAGCCGACCGGGAAGGGTGGGGAGGGTCTCAGAGGGAGGGAAAACACCCGCTTACTTGTTCCCCCGAAAGGGTTTGTTGTTGACGGTGTGCCACTCGGAGGCCCCCGGCTCCCGGGAGTAGATGTAGTAGCCGGAGTGTCCCAAAAGTTCCTCCGTCTCTTCCCAATGCAGGGAGACGGACGTGTTGGTGTCCCGGAAGGCCTGAACCCAGGCCGGAGGCCGGAGAGTCGCTACGGGGAGGAGAAAGGGCCCGGGACTGTGAGCCCACTGTTGGGTAGGGACCGTCTCTACATGTTGCCAACTTGGACTTCCCAAGCGCTTAGTAAAGTGCTCTGCACACAGTAAGCGCTCAATAAATACGATTGATTGATTGAATGTCTGAGGAACGAATCCCCCCCGGAACCGGGGGAAAAAGAAGAGACTGTGAGCCTGCTGTTGGGGCTCTATACGTTCCCAACTTGTACTTCCCAAGCGCTTAGTCCAGTGCTCTGCACACAGTTAGCGCTCAATAAATACGATTGATTGATTGATTGAATGTCTGAGGAATGAATCCCCCCCAGAACCGGAGGCAAAAGAAGAGACTGTGAGCCCGCTGTTGGGGCTCTATATGTTGCCACCTTGCACTTCCCAAGCGCTTAGTCCAGTGCTCTGCACACAGTAAGCGCTCAATAAATACGATTGATTGATTGAATGTCTGAGAAACGAATCCCCCCCAGAAACAGAGGAAAAAGAAGAGACTGTGAGCCCACTGTTGGGGCTCTATACGTTGCCAACTTGTACTTCCCAAGCGCTTAGTCCAGTGCTCTGCACACAGTAAGCGCTCAATAAATACGATTGATTGATTGAATGTCTGAGGAACGAATCCCCCCCGGAACCGGGGGAAAAAGAAGAGACTGTGAGCCCGCTGTTGGGGCTCTATATGTTGCCAACTTGGACTTCCCAAGCGCTTAGTCCAGTGCTCTGCACACAGTAAGCGCTCAATAAATACGATTGATTGATTGAATGTCTGAGGAACGAATCCCCCCCTGGAACCAGGGGAAAAAGAAGAGACTGTGAGCCCGCTGTTGGGGCTCTATATGTTGCCAACTTGGACTTCCCAAGCGCTTAGTACATTGCTCTGCACACAGTAAGCGCTCAATAAATACGATTGATTGATTGAATGTCTGAGGAACGAATCCCCCCCGGAACCAGGGGAAAAAGAAGAGACCGTGAGCCCGCTGTTGGGGCCTCTATATGTTGCCACCTTGCACTTCCCAAGCGCTTAGTCCAGTGCTCTGCACACAGTAAGCGCTCAATAAATACGATTGATTGATTGAATGTCTGAGGAACGAATCCCCCCCGGAACCAGGGGAAAAAGAAGAGACTGTGAGCCCGCTGTTGGGGCTCTATACGTTGCCAACTTGTACTTCCCAAGCGCTTAGTCCAGTGCTCTGCACACAGTAAGCGCTCAATAAATACGATTGATTGATTGAATGTCTGAGGAACAAATCCCCCCCGGAACCAGGGGAAAAAGAAGAGACCGTGAGCCCGCTGTTGGGGCCTCTATATGTTGCCACCTTGCACTTCCCAAGCGCTTAGTCCAGTGCTCTGCACACAGTAAGCGCTCAATAAATACGATTGATTGATTGAATGTCCGAGGAATGAATCCTCCCCCGGAACCGGGGGAAAAAGAAGAGACTGTGAGCCCACTGTTGGGGCTCTCTATGTTGCCACCTTGCACTTCCCAAGCGCTTAGTCCAGTGCTCTGCACACAGTAAGCGCTCAATAAATACGACTGAGCGAACGAATGAAAGCTCAAAGTCACGTTGGCTGCTCCAACATCCATCCCGTCGGTTGCCCCCGTGGATGGCTAGTGTTCATTCATTCGTTCAATCGTATTTATTGAGCGCTTACTGGGTGCAGAGCACTGGACTAAGCGCTTGGGAAGTCCAAGTTGGCAACATTTAGAGACGGTCCCTACCCAACAGCGGGCTCACAGGCTAGAAGGGGGAGTATAATAATGATAATAATGATGGTATTTGTTAAGCGCTTACTATGTGCCAAGCACTGTTCTAAACTGGGGGACACGCAAGGATATCAGATTTTCCCAGTTGGGGCTCACAGTCTTAATCCCCATTTTACAGATGAGATAACTGAGGCACAGAGAATAATAATAATGATAGTGTTTGTTAAGCGCTTACTATGTGCCAAGCACTGTTCTAAGATGGGGGACACCTGTATATATGTATATATGTTTGTACATATTTAATACTCTATTTATTTATTTATTTATTTATTTTACTTGTACCTATCTATTCTATTTATTTTATTTTGTTAGTATGTTTGGTTTTGTTCTCTGTCTCCCCCTTTTAGACTGTGAGCCCACCATTGGGTAGGGACCGTCTCTATATGTTGCCAACTTGTACTTCCCAAGCGCTTAGTACAGTGCTCTGCACACAGTGAGCGCTCAATAAATACGATTGATGATGATGATGATGACACGCAAGGATATCAGATTGTCCCAGTTGGGGCTCACAGTCTTAATCTCCATTTTACAGATGAGATAACTGAGGCACAGAGAATAATAATAATAATAATGGTAGTGTTTGTTAAGCGCTTACTATGTGCCAAGCACTGTTCTAAGATGGGGGGCACGCAAGGACATCAGATTGTCCCAGTTGGGGCTCACAGTCTTAATCCCCATTTTACAGATGAGATAACTGAGGCACAGAGAATAATAATAATAATAATAATGATAGTGTTTGTTAAGCGCTTACTATGTGCCGAGCACTGTTCTAAACTGGGGGACACACAAGGATATCAGATTGTCCCAGTTGGGGCTCACAGTCTTAATCCCCATTTTACAGATGAGATAACTGAGGCATAGAGAATAATAAAATAATAATAATAATGATAGTGTTTGTTAAGCGCTTACTATGTGCCAAGCACTGTTCTAAGATGGGGAACACGCAAGGATATCAGATTGTCCCAGTTGGGGCTCACAGTCTTAATCCCCATTTTCCAGATGAGATAATGGAGGCACAGAGAATAATAATAATAATAATAATGATAGTGTTAAGCACTTTCTATGTGCCAAGCGCTGTTCTAAGCTGGGGGACACGCAAGGATATCAGATTGTTCCAGTTGGGGCTCAAAGTCTTAATCCCCATTTTACAGATGAGAAAACTGGGGCACAGAGAATAATAATAATAATATTAATAATAATATTAATAATAGTGTTTGTTAAGCACTTTCTATGTGCCAAGCACTGTTCTAAGCGCTGGGGTAGATGCAAGGTAATCAGGTTGTCCCACATGGGGCTCACGGTCTTAATCCCCATTTTATAGATGGGGTCAGTGAGGCACAGAGAAGTGAAGTGACTTGCCCAAAATCACACAGCTGACAAGTGGCAGAGTCAGGATTAGAACCCATGACCTCTGACTCCCAAGCCCGGGCTCTTTCATCTAAGCCATTCTGCTTCTCTGAGCTCATTGCGGGCAGGGAACGTGTCTACCAACTTCGGGATATTGTGCTTTCCCAAGCGCTTAGTACAATGCTTAACAATAACAATAATAATAATGGTATTTGTTAAGTGCTTACTATGTGCTTAAGCGAAGGGGAGGTTACAAGGCGATCAGATTGTCCCACGGGGGGCTCACAGTCTTCACCCCCATTTTCCAGATGAGGGAACTGAGGCCCAGAGAAGTGAAGTGACTTGCCCAAAGTTACACAGCTGACAGTTGGCGGAGCCGGGATTTGAACCCATGATCTCTGACTCCAAAGCCCGGGCTCTTTCCACTGAGCCATGCTGCTTCTTCAAACACTCAATATATGCCACTGATGGATTGGTTGGTGGAGCCGGAATTTGCACCCATGACCTCTGACTCCAAAGCCCGGGCTCTTTCCACTGAGCCACGCTGCTTCTCCAAACACTCAATATGTGCCACTGATGGATTGGTTGGTGGTAACGGAGCCCAGGCAGTCCCTGAAAATGGGATGTGGCTTCAGGAATGAGATAATAATCAATCAATCAATCAATCGTATTTATTGAGCGCTTACTGTGTGCAGAGCACTGTACTAAGCGCTTGGGAAGTCCAAGTTGGCAACATATAGAGACGGTCCCTACCCAACAGTGGGCTCACAGTCTAAAAGGGGGAGCCTTCACACTTAGCCCTTCTAATGCTAACCTTCTCACTCTAATAATAATAATAGTATTTGTTAAGCGCTTACGATTGTTGTATATGTTTGTGTGTATTTATTACTCGATTTATTTTATTTGCGCATATTTATTCTATTGATTTCAGTTTGTTAATACGTTTTGTTTTGTTGTCTGTCTCCCCCTTCTAGACTGTGAGCCCGCTGTTGAGTAGGGACCGTCTCTCTATGTTGCCAACTTGGACTTCTCAAGCGCTTAGTACAGTGCTCTGCACACAGTAAGCACTCGATAAATACAACTGAATGAATAATACTACTAATAATCCCGGTGTCTGTTAAGGGTTTACTCTGTGCCAAGCACCCAACAGAGAGCTGGTCTAGATAGAAGATCGTTAAGTCCCAGTCTTAACCCCCATTTCACAGACCAGGTAACTGAGGCCTAGAGAAGTAGCCTGGCTCAGCGGAAAGAGCCCGGGCTTTGGAGTCAGAGGTCATGGGTTCAAATCCCGGCTCTGCCAATTGTCAGCTGCGTGACTTTGGGCAAGTCACTTCACTTCTCTATGCCTCGGTTATCTCATCTGTCAAATGGGGATTAAGACTGTGAGCCCCCTGTGGGACAACCTGATTGCCCTGTAACCTCCCCAGCGCTTAGAACAGTGCTTTGCACATAGTAAGCGCTTAATAAATGCCGTTATTATTATTATTATTATTATAGAGAAGTGAAGTGACTTGCCTAAGGTCACACAGGAGACCAGTAGCGGAACCGGGATTAGAACCCAGGTTCTTCCGACTCCCAAGGCCGCTCTCTGTCCATCCATTATATATTATATATATGTCCATCCTGTATATATGTATATATGTTTGTACATATTTATTACTTTATTTATTTATTTTACTTGTACCTATCTATTCTATTTATTTTATTCTGTTAGTATGTTTGGTTTTGTTCTCTGTCTCCCCCCTTCTAGACTGTGAGCCCACTGTTGGGTAGGGACCGTCTCTAGATGTTGCCAGCTTGTACTTCCCAAGCGCTTAGTCCAGTGCTCTGCACACCGTAAGCACTCTATAAATACGATTGATTGATTGATTGATCCATCCATTAGGCCACGTCCGCCGATCGGAGCGTCCCGCCCATTGCCCCCCGCCACTTACCGAGCTTCCCGGCCAGGGAAATGGGTTCGCTGGGTAGGGAGGGGTCGCTCAGACCGTTCTTGTTCAGGGTCCGCACGCGGAAGCGATAGGTCTTCCCCACCTCCAGGTCCAGGAGGGCGAACCTGGGCGACGACACGGGGGCCTCCTGGTTCACCCCCTGCCACAGGTCACTGCCGGCCACCGACTGCGGGGGAGAGGGGACGAGAGGGAAACTGAGGGATGGACCCCTTCCATCCTCCCTGCCCCTAAAGTGCCATCCAGCGCTTAGTACAGCGCTCTGCGCACAACAAGCGCTCAATAACTACGACTGAACGAACGAATGAATAGCTGCGTGACTTTGGGCAAGTCGCGTAACTTCTCTGGGCCTCAGTGACCTCATCTGCAAAATGAGGATGAAGACTGTGAGCCTCACATATAGAGGACCACCTCTATATCGTCATCATCAATCATATTTATTGAGCGCTTACTGTGTGCAGAGCACTGTACTAAGCGCTTGGGAAGTCCAAGCTGGCAACATCTAGAGACAGTCCCTACCCAACAGTGGGCTCACAGTCTAGAAGGGGGAGACAGAGAACAAAACCAAACATACTAACAAAATAAAATAAATAGAATAGATATGTACAAGTAAGATGAATAGAGTAATAAATATGTACAAACATATCTACATATATACAGGTGCTGTGGGGAAGGGAAGGAGGTAAGATGTGGGGGATGGAGAGGGGGACGAGGGGGAGAGGAAGGAAGGGGCTCAGTCTGGGAAGGCCTCTATATGTTGCCAACTTGTACTTCCCAAGCGCTTAGTGCAGTGCTCTGCACACAGTAAGTGCTCAATAAGTACGATTGAATGAATGAAATGCCATTATTATTATTATTATTGCCATATACCAATAGTCATTCAATCATATTTAATAGAACAGAGCTCAGCGCTTAGAACAGTGCTTTGCACGTAGTAAGCACTTAATAAATGCCATTATTATTATTATTATATTATAGTCAATCGTATTTAATAATAATGATGGCATTCGTTAAGCGCTTACTATGTGCAGAGCACTGTTCTAAGCGCTGAGGGGGGATACAAGGTGATCAAGTTGTCCCACATGGGGTTCACAGTCTTAATCTCCATTTTCCAGATGAGGGAACTGAGGCCCAGAGAAGTGAAGTGACTTGCCCAAAGTCACACAGCTGACAAGTGGTGGAGCCAGGATTTGAACCCATGACCTCTGACTCCAAAGCCGGGACTCTTTCCACTGGGCCACGCTGCGTGACTTTGGGCAAGTCGCGTAATCTCTCTGGGCCTCAGTGACCTCATCTGCAAAATGAGGATGAAGACTGTGAGCCCCACATATAGAGGACCGCCTCTCTATGTTGCCAACTTGTACTTCCCAAGCGCTTAATACAGTGCTCTGCCCACAGCAAGTGCTCAATAAATACGACTGAATGAATGAAATGCCATTATTATTATTATTATTATTATTATTATTATTATTATTACCATATACCAATAGTCATTCAATTGGACTTATTGAGCGTTTACTGCGGTCAAGTCGCTTCACTTCTCAGTGCCTCAGTGGCCTCATCTGCAAAATGAGGATGAAGACTGTGAGCCCCACATATAGAGGACCGCCTCTCTAGGTGTCCAACTTGTACTTCCCAAGCGCTTAGTACAGTGCTCTGCACAGAGCAAGTGCTCAATAAATACAATTGAATGAATGAAATGCCGTTATTATTATTACCATATACCAATAGTCATTCAATCGGACTTATTGATCGTTTACTGCGTGCAAGTCGCTTCACTTCTCAGTGCCTCAGTGACCTCATCTGCAAAATGAGGATGAAGACTGTGAGCCCCACATATAGAGGACCGCCTCTCTATGTGGCCAACTTGCACTTCCCAAGCGCTTAGTACAGTGCTCTGCACACAGCAAGTGCTCAATAAATACGACTGAATGAATGAAATGCCATTATTATTATTATTATTACCATATACCAATAGTCATTCAATCATATTTATTGAGAGTTTACTGCCTGCAAGTCGCTTCCCTTCTCAGTGCCTCAGTGGCCTCATCTGCAAAATGAGGATGAAGACTGTGAGCCCCACATATAGAGGATCGTCTCTATATGTGGCCAACTTGTACTTCCCAAGCGCTTAGTCCAGTGCTCTGCCCACAGCAAGTGCTCAATAAATACGACTGAATGAATGAAATGCCATCATTATTATTATTATTACCATATACCAATAATAATAATAATAATAATGGCATTTGTTAAGCGCTTACTATGTGCAAAGCACTGTTCTAAGCACTGGGGGGATACAAGGTGATCAGATTATCCCACGTGGGGCTCACAGTCATCATCCCCATTTTACAGATGAGGGAACTGAGGCTCCGAGAAGTTAAGTGACTTGCCCAAGGTCACACAGCAGACATGTGGCGGAGCTGGGATTCGAACCCACGACCCCTGACTCCAAAGCCCGGGCTCTCTCCACTGAGCCACACTGCTTCTCTAATAGTCATTCAATAGTCATCATCATCATCATCAATCGTATTTATTGAGTGCTTACTATGTACAGAGCACTGTACTAAGCGCTTGGGAAGTACAAATTGGCAACATATAGAGACAGTCCCTACCCAACAGTGGGCTCACAGTCTAAAAGACTGTGAGTCATTCAATCATTCAATCAGATTTAGTCATTCAATCATTCAATTTAGTCATTCAATCGGATTTATTGAGCGTTTACTGCGGGCAAGTCGCTTCACTTCTCAGTGCCTCAGTGACCTCATCTGTAAAATCATCATCATCAATCATATTTATTGAGCGCTTACTATGTGCAGAGCACTGTACTAAGCACTTGGGAAGTACAAATTAAAGTAAGGAAGTAAAATGGGGCTGAAGACTGGGAGACCCAAGTGGGACAACCTGATCACCTTGTATCCTCCCCAGCGCTTAGAACAGTGCTTGGCACCTAGTAATGCCATCATTATTATTAGAGGTTGATGGCTCGGTCCCCAAACGGGACCCCGCGTTCCTCACCAGGCCGCCCCCCACCCCGTCCCAGTTTGGGCCCAGCTAGATGCCCCTCGCCCTTCCCTCACTCACCTTCTCCAACACGTAACTCAACGGTGCCCGGCCCCGAGGGCACGGCTCGTCCCAGGCCAGGACCACGTAGCCCTCGCGGACCTCCTGGGCGCGGACGTTGGTGGGCGGCAGTGGGATGGTGACCAAATCTGCAAGGGATCCGAGCCCCGGGAGACCCCGCGGAGACAATAATAATAATAATAGCAACAATAATAATGATGGTATTTGATAAGCGCTTACTCTGTGCCAAGCACTGTTTTAAACACTGGTAGATACAAGGTGATCAGGTTGTCCCACTTGGGGCTCCCGGTCTTCACCCCCCAAATCTGCAAGGGATCCGAGCCCCGGGAGACAATAATCGATCAATCAATCGTATTTATTGAGCGCTTACTGTGTGCAGAGCACTGGACTAAGCGCTTGGGAAGTACAAGTTGGCCGCATATAGAGCCGGTCCCTACCCAACAGTGGGCTCACAGTCTAAAAGGGGGAGACGGACAACAAAACCAAACATACTAACAGAATAAAATAAATAGAATAGATATGTGCAAGTAAAAGAAATAGAGTAATAAATATGTACAAACATATATACAGGTAATAATGATGATAATAATAATGATAACAACAATAATAATGATGGTATTTGATAAGCGCTTACTCTGTGCCAAGCACTGTTTTAAATGCTGGTAGATACAAGGTGATTAGGTTGTCCCACTTGGGGCTCCCAGTCTTCATCCCCCAAATCTGCAAAGGATCCGAGCCCCGGGAGACCCCGCAGAGACAATAATAATAATAATAACAACAATAATAATGATGGTATTTGATAAGCGCTTACTCTGTGCCAAGCACTGTTCTAAACGCTGGTAGATACAAGGTGATCAGGTTGTCCCACTTGGGGCTCCCAGTCTTCATCCCCCAAATCTGCAAGGGATCCGAGCCCCGGGAGACCCCGCAGAGACAATGATCGATCAATCAATCGTATTTATTGAGCGCTTACTGTGTGCAGAGCACTGGACTAAGCGCTTGGGAAGTACAAGTTGGCCACATAGAGAGGCGGTCCTCTATATGTGGGGCTCACAGTCTAAAAGGGGGAGAGGGAGAACAAAACCAAACATATTAACAGAATAAAATAAATAGAATAGATATGTACAAGTAAAATAAATAAATAAATCAATAGAGTAATAAGTATGTACAAACATATATACATATATACAGGTAATAATGATAATAATAATAATGATAGCAACAATAATAATGATGGTATTTGATAAGCGCTTACTCTGTGCCAAGCACTGTTTTAAACGCTGGTTGTCCCACTTGGGGCTCCCAGTCTTCATCCCCCAAATCTGCAAGGGATCCGAGCCCCGGGAGACCCCGCGGAGACAATAGTAATAATAATAACAACAATAATAATGATGGTATTTGATAAGCGCTTACTCTGTGCCAAGCACTGTTCTAAACGCTGGTAGATACAAGGTGATCAGGTTGTCCCACTTGGGGCTCCCAGTCTTCACCCCCCAAATCAGCAAGGGATCCGAGCCCCGGGAGACCCCGCGGAGACAATAATAATAACAACAACAATAATAATGATGGTATTTGATAAGCGCTTACTCTGTGCCAAGCACTGTTCTAAACGCTGGTAGATACAAGGTGATCAGGTTGTCCCACTTGGGGCTCCCAGTCTTCATCCCCCAAATCTGCAAGGGATCCGAGCCCCGGGAGACCCCGCGGAGACAATAATCAATCAATCATATTTATTGAGTGCTTACTGTGTGCAGAGCACTGTACTAAGTGCTTGGGAAGTCCAAGTTGGCAACATCTAGAGACAGTCCCTACCCAACAGTGGGCTCAGTCTAAAAGGGGGAGACGGAGAACGAAACCAAACATACTAGCAGAATAAAATAAATAGAATAGATATGTGCAAGTAAAATAAATAGAGTAATAAATATGTACAAACATATATACAGGTAATAATGATGATAATAATAATGATAACAACAATAATAATGATCGTATTTGATAAGCACTTACTCTGTGCCAAGCACTGTTTTAAACGCTGGTAGATACAAGGTGATTAGGTTGTCCCACTTGGGGCTCCCAGTCTTCATCCCCCAAATCTGCAAGGGATCCGAGCCCCGGGAGACCCCGCAGAGACAATAATAATAATAATAACAACAATAATAATGATGGTATTTGATAAGCGCTTACTCTGTGCCAAGCACTGTTCTAAACGCTGGTAGATACAAGGTGATCAGGTTGTCCCACTTGGGGCTCCCAGTCTTCATCCCCCAAATCTGCAAGGGATCCGAGCCCCGGGAGACCCCGCAGAGACAATAATCGATCAATCAATCGTATTTATTGAGCGTTTACTGTGTGCAGAGCACTGGACTAAGCGCTTGGGAAGTACACGTTGGCCACATAGAGAGGCGGTCCTCTATATGTGGGGCTCACAGTCTAAAAGGGGGAGAGGGAGAACAAAACCAAACATATTAACAGAATAAAATAAATAGAATAGATATGTACAAGTAAAATAAATAAATCAATAGAGTAATAAGTATGTACAAACATATATACATATATACAGGTAATAATGATAATAATAATAATGATAACAACAATAATAATGATGGTATTTGATAAGCGCTTACTCTGTGCCAAGCACTGTTTTAAACGCTGGTTGTCCCACTTGGGGCTCCCAGTCTTCATCCCCCAAATCTGCAAGGGATCCGAGCCCCGGGAGACCCCGCGGAGACAATAGTAATAATAATAACAACAATAATAATGATGGTATTTGATAAGCGCTTACTCTGTGCCAAGCACTGTTCTAAACGCTGGTAGATACAAGGTGATCAGGTTGTCCCATTTGGGGCTCCCAGTCTTCACCCCCCAAATCAGCAAGGGATCCGAGCCCCGGGAGACCCCGCGGAGACAATAATAATAACAACAACAATAATAATGATGGTATTTGATAAGCGCTTACTCTGTGCCAAGCACTGTTCTAAACGCTGGTAGATACAAGGTGATCAGGTTGTCCCACCTGGGGCTCCCAGTCTTCATCCCCCAAATCTGCAAGGGATCCGAGCCCCGGGAGACCCCGCAGAGACAATAATCAATCAATCAATCAATCATATTTATTGAGTGCTTACTGTGTGCAGAGCACTGTACTAAGCGCTTAGGAAGTCCAAGTTGGCAACATCTAGAGACAGTCCCTACCCAACAGTGGGGTCAGTCTAAAAGGGGGAGACGGAGAACGAAACCAAACATACTAGCAGAATAAAATAAATAGAATAGATATGTACAAGTAAAATAAATAAATAAATAGAGTAATAAGTATGTACAAACATATATACAGGTAATAATGATGATAATAACAATAATGATAACAACAATAATAATGATAGTATTTGATAAGCGCTTACTCTGTGCCAAGCACTGTTCTAAACGCTGGTAGATACAAGGTGATCAGGTTGTCCCACTTGGGGCTCCCAGTCTTCATCCCCAAAATCTGCAAGGGATCCGAGCCCTGGGAGACTCCGCGGAGACAATAATAATAATAACAACAATAATAATGATGGTATTTGATAAGCGCTTACTCTGTGCCAAGCACTGTTCTAAACGCTGGTAGATACAAGGTGATCAGGTTGTCCCACTTGGGGCTCCCACTCTTCATCCCCATTTTACAGATGGGGAACTGAGGCACCGAGAAGCGACGTGACTTGCACGCGGTAAACGCTCAATAAATACGATTGAATGAATATTGGTATATGGTAATAATAATAATGGCATTACATTCATTCATTCATTCAATCATATTTATTGAGCGCTTACTGTGCGCTGAGCACTGTCCTAAGCGCTTCGGAAGTAGAAGTTGGCAACATATAGAGGCGGTCCCTACCCTACAGTGGGCTTACAGTCTAGAAGAACTTTACTTGTACTTATCTATTGTATTTATTTTATTTGTTAATATGTTTGGTTTTGTTCTCTGTCTCCCCCTTGTAGACTGTGAGCCCACTGTTGGGGAGGGACTGTCTCTATATGTTGCCAACTTGGACTTCCCAAGCGCTTAGTACAGTGCTCTGCACACAGTAAGCGCTCAGTAAATACGATTGATTGATTGATTGGGGTGGATACAAGCAAATTGGGTTGGACGCAGCCCCTGTCTCACTGTCTTAATCCCCATTTTACAGATGAGATAACGGAGGCACGGAGAAGTGAAGTGGCATTTGTTAAGCGCTTACTATGCGCCAGGCACTGTACTAAGCCCTCGGGGAGATACAAGCACATTGAGTTGGATACGGTCCCTGTTCCACCTGGGGCTCACAGTCTCAATCCCCATTTTACAGATGAGGGAACCGAGGCACGGAGAAGTGAAGTGACTTGTCCAAGGTCACATAGCACATAGCGGAACTCGGTTTAGAATACAGGTACTTTGGACTCCCAAGGCCTATTAGGCCGCGCTGCTTCTGTAAAATGGGCACTTAATATATTTCTCCTTCCTGCTTCGATTGTGAGCCCCACGTGGGACAGAGACTGGGGCTGACCTGCTTATCTTGTACATACCCCAGCGCTCAGTACAGTGCCGGCACATAGTAAGCGCTTAATAATAATAATAATAATGGCATTTATTAAGCGCTTACTATGTGCAAAGCACTGTTCTAAGCGCTGGGGAGGTTACGAGGTAATCAGCTTGTCCCCTGTGGGGCTCACAGTCTTCATCCCCATTTTAATAATAATAATAATGATGGCACTTATTAAGCGCTTACTATGTGCAAAGCACTGTTCTAAGCGCTGGGGAGGTTACAAGGTGATCAGCTTGTCCCATGTGGGGCTCACAGTCTTCATCCCCATTTTAATAATAATAATAATAATAATGATGGCATTTATTAAGCGCTTACTATGTGCAAAGCACTGTTCTAAGCGCTAGGGAGGTTACAAGGTGATCAGCTTGTCCCATGTGGGGCTCACAGTCTTCATCCCCATTTTAATAATAATAATAATGATGGCATTTATTAAGTGCTTACTATGTGCAAAGCACTGTTCTAAGCGCTGGGGAGGTTACAAGGTGATCAGCTTGTCCCATGTGGGGCTCACAGTCTTCATCCCCATTTTAATAATAATAATAATGATGATGATGGCATTTATTAAGCGCTTACTATGTGCAAAACACTGTTCTAAGCGCTGGGGAGGTTACAAGGTAATCAGGTTGTCCCACGTGGGGCTCACAGTCTTCATCCCCATTTTAATAATAATAATAATAATGATGGCATTTATTAAGCGCTTACTGTGTGCAAAGCACTGTTCTAAGCGCTGGGGAGGTTACAAGGTAATCAGCTTGTCCCATGTGGGGCTCACAGTCTTCATCCCCATTTTAATAATAATAATAATAATTATGATGGCATTTATTAAGCGCTTACTATGTGCAAAGCACTGTTCTAAGCGCTGGGGAGGTTACAAGGTGATCAGCTTGTCCCATGTGGGGCTCACAGTCTTCATCCCCATTTTAATAATAATAATAATAATTATGATGGCATTTATTAAGCGCTTACTATGTGCAAAGCACTGTTCTAAGCACTGGGGAAGTTACAAGGTGATCAGCTTGTCCCATGTGGGGCTCACAGTCTTCGTCCCCATTTTCCAGATGAGGGAACTGAGGCCCAGAGAAGTGACGTGCCTTGCCCAAAGTCACCCAGCTGACAAGTGGCGGAGCCGGGATTTGAACCCATGACCTCTGACTCCAAAGCCTGTGCTCTTTCCACTGAGCCACGCTGCTTTTCTAATAAATATCACAACTTATACTTGGTTGTTTCCCTGTCATTTATTTTAATGTCTGCCTCCCCTGTTAGACTGCAAACGCTGGGAAGGCAGGGATTGTGTCTACTTACTCCACTGTTCTTTCCCAAGCGCTTAGCACAGCACTCCGCACCTGGTAAGCGCTCAATAAATACCACCGATCTATTGATTGACCGAAGGGCGCGATTACCTTCCATCTCATCCTTGTTGATGATGATCTTGCTTCCCAAATCGAAAGGGATTTCTAGAGAGGAAGAATGGGAACGTTACGGTTATTAACCAAGGAATCCCGGTGGGGGGAGGGGGGTGGGGAGTCTGGAATAATAATAATAATGATAATAATTATGGGATTCGTTAAGTGCTCACTACGTGCCGGGCACTGTACTAAGCACTGGGGTGGATACAAGCAAATAATAATAATGGTATTTGTTAAACACTTACTATGTGCAAAGCACTCTTCTAAGCGCTGGGGGGGATACAAGGTGATCAGGTTGTCCCACGTGGGACTCAGTCTTCATCCCCATTTTACAGATGAGGTAACCGAGGCACGGAGAAATTAAGTGGCTTGCCCAAGGTCACACAGCCAACAAGTGGTGGAGCCGGGTCCCTGTCCCACTTGGGGCTCACAGTCTTGATGCGCCCATTGTACAGATGAGGGAACTGAGGTCCAGAGAAGGGAAGCGACTTGTCCAAAGTTGCACGGACAAACTAGTGGAGGTGTCAGCTGGGTGACTTTGGGCAAGTCACCTCACTTCTCTGGGCCTCAGTTCCCTCATCTGTAAAATGGGGATAAAGACTGTGAGCGCCCCGGGGGACAACCCGATCACCTTGTCACCTCCCCAGGTGCTTAGAACAGTGCTTGGCACATAGTAAGCGCTTTATAAATGCCATCGTTATTATTATTATTGTTTTCTGGGTCTCAGTTCCCTCATCTATAAAATGGGGATGAAGACTGTGAGCCCCCCGTGGGTCAACCCGAATATTAATGGAGATGAGGACTGTGAGCCCCCCGTGGGACAACCTGATCACCTTGTCACCTCCCCAAGTGCTCAGAACAGTGCTCGGCACATAGTAAGTGCTTAACAAATGCCATAATTATTATTATTATTATTATTCTCTGGGCCTCAGTTCCCTCATCTGTCAAATGGGGATGAAGACCGTGAGCCCCTGTGGGACAACCCGATTGCCTTGTCACCTCCCCAAGCGCTTAGAGCAGTGCTTTGCACATAGTAAGTGCTTAATAAATATGTTGCCAACTTGTACTTCCCAAGCGCTTAGTCCAGTGCTCTGCACACAGTAAGCGTTCAATAAATTCATTCATTCATTCATTCATCCATTCAATCGTATTTATTGAGCGCCTACTGTGTTCAGAGCACTGGACTAAGCACTTGGGAAGTCCAAGTCGGCAACACCTAGAGACAGGTCCTTCCCAACAGCGGGCTCACAGTCTAGAAGGGGGGAGACGGACCACAAAACAAAACATTCATTCATTCATTCAATCCTATTTATCGAGCGCTTACTGTGTGCAGAGCACTGTACTAAGCGCTTGGGAAGTCCAAGTCGGCAGCATCTAGAGACGGTCCCTACCCAACAGTGGGCTCACAGTCTAAAAGGGGGAGACAGACAACAAAACAAAACATCCTAACAAAATAAAATAAGTAGAATAAATATGTACAAGTAAAATAAATAAATATGATTGAATGAATGAATGAATGAACCCAGGACGTTTAGACTCCCAGGAACCACTAGGCCATGTTGCGGGGCTTCTCTATATGTTGCTAACTTGTACTTCCCAAGCGCTTAGTCCAGTGCTCTGCACACAGTAGGCGCTCAATAAATACGATTGAATGAATGAATGAATCATCGTCATCATCATCAATCGTATTTATTGAGCGCTTACTGTGTGCAGAGCACTGTACTAAGTGCTTGGGGAGTACAAATTGGCAACATATAGAGACAGTCCCTACCCAACAGTGGGCTCACGGTCTAAAAGGGGGAGACAAAACCAAACATACTAACAAAATCAGATAAATAGAATAGATATGTACAAGCAAAATAAATAAATAGAGTAATAAATCTGTACAAGCATATATACATATATACAGGTGCTGTGGGGAAGGGAAGGAGGTAAGATGGGGAGGATGGAGAGGGGGAATGAATGAATCCTTCCCATCCCCTGACCCCAAGAAGCTGAGCTCCGACCAGCGCGACCGCAACCCCCCATCCCGGGAAAGACGAGCGGTGGGGCGGCCCGGGTCCCCACCGGTGATCCTGTCGTCCTCGCCGGGATCCTTCATGGTGACGGGCTGCGAGGCCTTGGAGGGCAGACTGGGGCCGGCCGCGTTGGTGGCCTTCAGGCGGAAGCGGTAGGTCTGGCCTTCCTTGAGCCCCCTCACGGGGAACCTACAGGTCCGGCCTGGGGCCCAGCCGCATGGTAGCCACGTCTCACTGTCCCCCTGGCAACTGTGGGTCGGGGGGAAGAGAGGGCGGGCGTGGGCAACCCGCCCAACCGGCCCCCGGGCCCGCCGCGGCCCTCACGTGGCCCCCCGCGGCCCTCACGCGTCCCCCCCGGGGGCCGGTGCGCACCTCTCGATGGAATATCCCGTGATGGGGCTGCCGCCGTGGTCGCTGGGCGGGAGCCAGGTCAGGATGAGGCAGTCTCTGTTCACGTCTTGGCACTGGACGCCCAGGGGAGACCCCGGGGCGCCCGCCGCCTCCGCCGCCGCGTCTGAAAAGGGTCAGAGGTCATCAGACTTCTAGGCTTCTGGAAGTCTAGACTTCCAGTCTACACGGTGAGCCCGTTGTTGGGTAGGGACCGCCTCTACATGTCGCCGACTTGGACTTCCCAAGCGCTTAGTCCAGTGCTCTGCACACAGTAAGCGCTCAATAAATGCGATTGAATGAATGAATCAGAGTGCAAGCTCCTTGAGGGCAGAGATGCGTCTCCTACCTCATTAGTTTCCTCCCAAGCGCTCCAGTCGTGCTCAATAAATCCGATTGAATGACTGAATCAGACTGCGAGCTCCTTGAGGGCAGAGACACATCTCCTACCTCATTTGTTTCCTCCCAAGCGCTCCAGTCGTGCTCAATAAATCCAATTGAATGACTGAATCAGACTGCAAGCTCCTTGAGGGCAGAGACGCGTCTCCTACCTCATTAGTTTCCTCCCAAGCACTCCAGTCGCACTCAGTAAATACGATTGAATGAATGAATGAATGAGACTGTAAGCTCCTTGAGGGCAGAGACGTGTCTCTATATGTTACCGACTTGTTCTTCCCAAGCAATTAATCTAGTGCTCTGCACACAGTAAGCGCTCAATAAATACAATTGAATGAATGAATCAGACTGCAAGCTCCTTGAGGGCAGAGATGCATCTCCTACCTCATAGTTTCCTCCCAAGCACTCCAGTGGCGCTCAATAAATACGATTGAATGAATGAATCAGACTGTAAGCTCCTTGAAGGCAGAGACGTGTCTCCTACCTCATTTGTTTCCTCCCAAGTGCTCCAGTCGGGCTCAAAAAATCCAACTGAATGAATGAATCAGACTTCGAGCTCCTTGAGGGCAGAGACGCATCTCTATATATCACCAACTTGTACTTCCCAAGCGCTTAGTCCAGTGTTCTGCACACAGTAAGCGCCCAATAAATACGATTGAATGAATGAATCAGATTGCGAGCTCCTCGAGGGCAGAGACGCGTCTCCTACCTCATTAGTTTCCTCCCAAGTGCTCCTGTCGTGCTCAATAAGTACGAATGAATGAATGAATCAGACTGCAAGTTTCTTGAGGGCAGAGACGCGTCTCCTACCTCACTAATTTCCTCCCAAGCGCCCCAATCCAGAGCTCCGTCCCCAGTGCTTAGTACAGTTCCTGGCCCATAGCAAGCGCTCAACAGATACCAAATTATCATTATTATTTTTTATGGCATTTATTAAGCGCTTGCTATGTGCAAAGCACTGTTCTAAGCGCTGGGGAGGTTACAAGGTGATCAGGTTGTCCCACGTGGGGGCTCACAGTCTTCATCCCCATTTTACAGATGAGGGAACTGAGGCCCAGAGAAGTGAAGTGACTTGCCCAAAGTCACACAGCTGACAATTGGTGGAGCTGGGATTTGAACCCTCGACTTCTGACTCCAAAGCCCGGGCTCTTTCCACTGAGCCATGCTGCTTCTCCATTTGAATTATTCATTCAATTGTATTTATTAAGAGCTTACTGTGTGCAGAGCACTGTACTAAGCGGTTGGGAGAGTGCAACAGGACAATGGACGGATACATTCCCTGCCCACAACGAGCTTACAGTCCAGAGGACTGGACTCAACTGGTGTGTGGCCAATACGCCTGACTGGTTAGTTGATTTCTTTTCTTAAACAATATTCGTTAAGCGCTTACTATGTGCTAGACACTGGACTAAGTGCTGGGGTAGCCACAAGCTGATCAGGTTGGACACAGTCTTTGTTCCACACAGGACTCACAATCTTAATCCCCACTGTACAGATAATAATAATAATAATAATAATAATAATAATAATAACAATGGTACTTGTTAAGGGCTTCCTATGTGCCAAGCACTGTTCTAAGCGCTGGGGGGATACAAGGCGATCAGGTTGTCCCACATGGGGCTCACAGTCTTAGTCTGCAGCGTGTCAGCGGAAAGAGCCCGGGCTTTGGAGTCAGAGGTCGCGGGTTCAAATCCCAGCTCCGCCCATTGTCAGCTGAGTGACTTTGGGCAAGTCACTTCACTTCTCTGGGCCTCAGTGACCTCGTCTGAAAAACGGGGATTAAGACTGTGAGCCCACCTTGGGACAACCTGATCACTTTGTAACCTCCCCAGCGCTTAGAACAGTGCTTTGCACATAGTAAGCACTTTATAAATGTCATCATTCATTCACTGAGCGCTTACTGTGTGCAGAGCACTGTACTAAGCACTTGGGAACTACAAGTTATTATTATTATTATATTATATAATGTAGAATTATATGCACATATTATATTATATTACATTATATTATTATACACTATTATTATGTGGGAAAGGGACTGTGTCCAACTTGATGACCTTGTATCTACCCCAGGGTTTAGAACAGTGCTTTGCACAGATAAGCGCTTTATAAATGTCATCATTCATTCATTCAATCATATTTACTGAGCACTTACTGTGTGCAGAGCACTGTACTAAGCACTTGGGAACTACAAGTTATTATCATTATATTACATCACACATAAAATTATAGACATACATTATATCATATCATATTATTATATATTATTATATCATATTATATTACATTACATTATATTATATTATATCATATTATTTACTATATTATATTATGTCATATTATATTATTTTATATCATATTATTTACTACATTATATCATGTCATATTATATTATATTATATTATATCACATTATATTATATCATATCATATTATTTACTATATTATGTCATATTATATTATATTACACTATATCATATCATTTATTATACTATATCATATTATATTATGTTATGCATTATATCATACTATATTATTATATTATATTATATTATATCATATTATATTATATTATATTATATTATATTTTATATCATATCATATATTATCTTATATTATTATGTGGGAAAGAGGCTGTGTCCAACTTGATGACCTTGTATCTACCCCAGCGTTTAGAACAGTCCTTGACACACAGTAAGCGCTTAATAAATGCCATTATTATCATTATTATCATTATCATTATTAGTCCCCACGTTTCAGAGCGGGGAACCGAGGCCCAGGGCAGTGAAATGACTTGGCCAGGGTCACACAGCAGGCAAGGGGCAGAGCCTGGATTAGAAGCAGATAGCAGACGGGTGGCGGAGCAGGGTTCGGCGACGGGCCCTCCGCGCCCCTACTCACCCCTGACAAACACGTAGGTGCTCCGCTCCTGGGCTGTGGGGAAGGCCGGCAGGCGGATGGTGTAGAGCCCCTCGTCCTCTTTGTAAGCACACGACACGGTCAGCGAGGCCTCCCGGGCCCCGTAGCGGCTCTGCCTCCGCGTCGAGTCCTGCAGCAGCGACCCTGAAGGGAAAAGAGAGAGCTAGGTGAGGTGGGCACCCCCCTCTGCCCTCCCAGGGTCCATCCGACCAGCGGGGCCCAGTGCCAAGTTGCTTCTTATTTAAAAAAAAAATGGTATTTGTTAAGCTCTTACTATGTGCCAGGCACTGCTGGGTAGGGACTGTCTCTATATGTTGCCAACGTGTACTTCCCAAGCGCTTAGTCCAGTGCTCCGCACACAGTAAGTGCTCAATAAATATGATTGATTGCTCTAAGCCCTGGGGTAGCTACAGGCTAATTCAATCGTATTTATTAAGCACTTACTGTGTGCAAAGCACTGCCAGCGCTTATTACAGTGCCTGGCACGTTGTAAGGGCTTAACAGACACCATAATAGTTATTATTATTACTAAGCACGCCGAGGGGCAGCATGGTTCAGTGGAAAGAGCCCGGGCTTTGGAGTCAGAGGTCATGGGTTCACATCCCGACTCCGCCAATTGTCAGCGGGGTGACTTTGGGCAAGTCACTTCACTTCTCTGGGCCTCGGTTCCCTCATCTGGAAAATGGGGATGAAGACTGTGGGACAACCTGATCACCTTGTATCCTCCCAGTGCTCAGAACAGTGCTTTGCACATAGTAAGCGCTTAACAAATACCATCATTATTATCATTATTATCCCGACTCTGCCAACTGTCAGCGGGGTGACTTTGGGCAAGTCACTTCACTTCTCTGGGACTCAGTTCCCTCATCTTTAAAATGGGGATTAAGACTGTGAGCCCCAAGTGGGACAACCTGATCACCTTGTATCCCCCCAGCGCTTAGAACAGTGCTTTGCACATAGTAAGCGCTTAACAAATATTCATTCATTCATTCAATCGTATTTATTGAGCGCTTACTGTGTGCAGAGCAATGGACTAAGCGCTTGGGAAGTACAAGTTGGCAACATACCATCATCATTATTATTATTATTACTATCAGTATTATTATTACCCCTAGGAGTCTGTTCGCCGTTTCAGAGTCCAGTGTCCAGAGTCCAGTGTGGTCTTTTAGACTGTGAGCCCACTGTTGGGTAGGGACTGTCACTATATGTTGCCAACTTGTACTTCCCAAGCGCTTAGTACAGTGCTCTGCACACAGTAAGCACTCAATAAATACGACTGATTGATTGAGGCAAGCTTGGGGCCCGGAGCGGTGACCAGAATTCCCGGATCTGAGGGAACCCTTGGGCCAGTCTGGTTCTGCTCCTCTGGGCATCTCCCCCTTTTAGACCGTGAGCCCACTGTTGGGTAGGGACCGACTCTATATGTTGCCAACTTGTACTTCCCACGCGCTTAGTACAGTGCTCTGCACACAGTAAGCGCTCAATAAATATGATTGATGATGATGACGATGATCCTACCCTGGCCCCCTGAGTCTCCCCTGGCACTGTCCCCCTCTCCCCACCTCCCTGTCAGCTCATTTCCCTCCCTCCTTCCATTTTTCCAGCCACGGAGTGGGAAGGCCCCCGGGTTCTGGAAAACATCCCGGGCCCCTGTTGTTGCAGCTGCTTCTTTCCAGTCGGGAGTGTGAGCTTTCCGACAGGTGCGGCTTCCTCGGGCTTAAAGGCTGGGGGTGTCCGGGGGCTCTGGGGGAATGTACAGTCCCCGATCCTGGGAGGGGGCAGGGGTGCGGACATACTCCCCCGGCTGCCAGAGATACTTGGATTTTGCAGTTTGGCCTCGTCTCCTGGCTCAGAGCGAGGGCAGACGTCCTTTAGAAGCAGCGGGGCCTAGTGGGCCTGGGATTCAGAAGGACTTGGGTTCTAATTCCGTCTCTGCTGTGTGACCTTGGGCAAGTGACTTCACTTCTCTGGGCCTCAGTTCCCTCATCTGTGAAATGGAGATGAAGACTGTGGGCCTCATGCGGGACAGGGGCCGTGTCCAAGCTGTATCATTGCTTTGCACTCAGTAAGCGCACAGAAAATACGACTGAATGAATGAATGAAGTACCCTCATTTGTGTTATTAATTCATTGAGCGCTTACTGTGTGCAGAGCACTAAGCGCTTGGGAAGTACAAGTTGGCAACATATCTTCCCTGCCCCTGTTGCCCCGATGGGAGGGGACTCTGGAGCCAGCATCATTCTGCAGGTGGGGATACTGAGGCAGGAAGACACGCAGGGTGGGGGTCCCGAAAGCCAGCACCCCCATCCACGGGGCTGGACACGTACCATCTAGGAACCACTGGATGGCCTGCTGGTCTTCCATCAGATCCCGGGAGAAAGAGCAGGAGAGGGAGAACGCTTCCTTTTCCCGAGCGAACACTGGATGCAGCGTCGAGGTGAACTCCAAGTCCGTCCCCAACAGTGACCCTAAGGACAGGGAGTGGACAATGGGGCAAGACTGTGAGCCCACTGCTGGGTGGGGACTGTCTCTGTATGCTGCCAACTTGTACTTCCCAAGCGCTTAGTACAGTGCTCTGCACACAGTAAGCGCTCAATAAATACGATTGATTGATAGACAAAGAGTCCGACTCCCCTGTGCGGGGGGGATCGGAACCTGTCCAGGGGAAACAGGCCGGGGGTGGGATCTGGGGCTCGGGACGCTGGGATGGGGGGAGCTCAGCCAGGAGGGACCGGTCACAAGGGCCTGCGGCATGTGGGGAGGGTCCGATCTTGGCTCAGTGGAAAGAGCCTGGGCTTTGGAATCAGAGGTCATGGGTTCGAATTCCGGCTCCACCACATGTCTGCTGTGTGACCTTGGGCAAGTCACTTAACTTCTCTGAGCCTCAGTTACCTCATCTGTAAAATGGAGATTAAGACTGTGCGTCCCACATGGGGCAACCTCATCACCTTGTATCCCCCCCCCCCAGCGCTTAGAACAGTGCTTTGCACATAGTAAGCGTTTAACAAATACCATCATCATTATTATTATTATTATTATTATCTGACCTCTCGGGGGGCCCCAGGTGCGGGGAGGATCCGACCATCAGGGCTTGCTGCGGGTGGGGAGGGTCTGGACCTTGGTGGGGGGCTCTACATGTGGGAAAGTCTGGCCTCTGGGGAGTTCTGGGGGTGAGGGGGGAGGAAGATCTGGACATCAGGGGGTGATGCTTACTGATCATCAACAGGCCCCTGGTTCTACAACTGCCAGGGGGCATGGGCCGTGCCCCTAATGTGGGCATAATGCAACGCTGAGGCCTAGGGTAGCGCCCTTTACATCCCAGGGAGTCCACTTGGGGGGTGCTGGGGGCGGGCGGGGCACTGTGAGCCCACTGTTGGGTAGGGACCGTCTCTATATGTTGCCAACTTGGACTTCCCAAGCGCTTAGTACAGTGCTCTGCACGCAGTAAGCGCTCAATAAATACAATTGATTGATTGATTGATCTCCCCCATCGCCATTTTGCTCTTCACGCCATCACTTATGGTTCACAGCCCCGCCCGGCTACTCACTTTTAAATATCTCCGAGTCGAATCCTGACTCCTTCTCATAATAATCTGCAAAACAAAGGAAGGCATTCACTTTGGGTAAGTCACTTCGCTGGGCCTCAGTTCCCTCATCTGTAAAATGGGGATGAAAACTGTGAGGCCTCCGTGGGACAACCTGATCACCTTGGAACTTCCCCAGGGCTTAGAACAGCGCTTGGCACATAGTAAGCGCTTAATAAATGCCATCATTATTATCAGGCCTGAGCTCACGTATTGAGAGTTTCAGGCCACCGTCCCCCCAAAACCTACCTTCAGCCCAGACGAGGACCCAGTGTTGGGGGGAAGACAGACAGGTGAGAATGAAGACTAGAATGGGTCTATTAGGGGAAACTGAGGCAGCAAGAGGGGAATGTGAGGAGCGGATCCGGACCGTCCTCTATCTCGATCTCCCCTGAATCCCCCAGGTTCTGCTGTCAATCAACTGATGATATGTTATTTTAATTATTACTAATGACAGAAGTAATAATGATGGTATTTGTTAAGCACTTACTAGTATGTGTATATATGTATATATGTTTGTACATATTTATTACTCTATTTTACTTGTACATATTTATTCCATTTATTTTATTTTGCTGTAATCACTGCTGTAATAATAATAATAATAATGGCATTTGTTAAGCACTTACTATGTGCAAAGCACTGTTCTAAGCGCCGGGGGGGATACAATGTGATCAAGTTGTCCCACGTGGGGCTCACAGTCTAAATCCCCCTTTTTACAGATGAGGTAACTGAGGCTCAGAGAAGTTAAGTGATTTGCCCAAGGTCACACAGCAGACTTGTGGTGGAGCCGGGATTCGAACCCATGACCTCTGCTGTATTTCTTAGCTCACCCTCCTGGCTTGTAAAACTGCCTTGCCCAGGCGGAGAATCAGAGAATCGGAATCCTCTGGTCTGCCAGCTAACCTAGGGTAAAGTCACTTAACTTCTACATTTCCTCTTCTGTAAAATGGGGATGCGATCTCCTCTCCCTCTTTTTTACATTTTTCAATTTTTTTATTTTTAATGGTATTTGTTAAGCGCTTACTATGTGCCCAGCACTGTACTGAGCCCTGAGGTAGATAGACACAAGTTATTCAGGTTGGAGATCGCCCCTGTCCCACACAGGACTCACGGTCTTAACCCCCGCTTTACTGATGAGGTGACAGAGGCACGGAGAAATGAAGACTGTGAGCCCCCCGTGGGACAGCCTGATCACCTTGTAACCTCCCCAGAGCTTAGAACGGTGCTTTGCACATAGTAAGTGCTTAATAAATTCTATTATTATTATTATTATTATTATTATTATTATTATTATTGTTATTAAGGTCACTCTGGGCTACACTTGATGCCAGCATTCGGGTCAGCAGGCTCATTCTTGTTTTGTTTTGTTCTCTGTCTCCCCCTTCTAGATTGTGAGCCCACTGTTGGGTAGGGAACGTCTCTATATGTTGCCAACTTGTACTTCCCAAGCGCTTAGTCCAGTGCTCTGCACACAGTAAGCGCTCAATAAATACGATTGATTGATCGATTGATTGATTGGACCATAATTATCCAACAGACGATGACTTTCCCCTCCGTCAAAGCCTTATCGAAGGCCCATCTCCTCTCAGAAGAGCCTTCCCTGACTAGGCTCCACTTTCTCAGTGGAAAGAGCCCAGGCTTGGGAGTCAGAGGCCATGGGTTCGAATACTGGCTCTGCTGTGTGACCTTGGGCAAGTCACTTAACTTCTGTGTGCCTCAGCTACCTCATCTGTAAACTGGGGATTAAGATTGTGAGCCCCACGTGGGACAACCTGATCACCTTGTATTCCCCCCCAGCGCTTAGAACAGTGCTTGGCACATAGTAAGCGCTTAACAAATCCTATAGAGAAGCAGCGTGGCTCTGTGGAAAGAGCCCGGGCTTTGGAGTCAGAGGTCATGGGTTCAAATCCCGGCTCTGCCACTTGTCAGCTGTGGGACTTTGGGCAAGTCACTTAACTTCTCTGGGCCTCAGTTCCCTCAACTGTAAAGTGGGGATAAAGACTGTGAGCCCCCCGTGGGACAACCTGATCACCTTGTAACCTCCTCAGTGCTTAGAACAGTGCTTTGCACATAGTAAGCGCTTAATAAATGCCATCATTATTATTATTATTATTTCCTCATGTCCCATTCCCTTCCACGTCGCCCCGACTTGTCCCCTTTATTCACCTCCCAAGGTCACCTAGTAGACGAGAGGCGGATTTGGGATTAGAACGCAGGTCCTTTCCAACTCCCAGGCCTGGGCTCTACCCACTAGGCACGCTGCTTCTTCCTCATCCTTAGATTGTGAGTCCGACGAGGGGCTGGATCTGATCCGATTGTCTCGTTTCCACCCCAGTGCTTAGCACAGACAGGGAGCGCTCCGTGGAGCCCGTGGCTAGTTAGCGGACTGACCAGGGGACTCGGGGATCACTTACTTCGGATGAGGACCTTGGCGAACGAGGAGGCCCGCCCGTAGGAGTTGGTCACAACCACGCTGTACCGCCCCGAATCCTCGGCGGTGCACCTGGAAGAGAGGGACCCAACGTCCCGGGCCTTTCAGAGCCCCGGGGGGCTTGGGAGGCCTGCCCTGGATGAGTCTTCCCGGCCGCGAGTTCCGGGGGAGTCCAGCATCCAGCACGACACCGGGCTCTGACGACTTTCACCATCTCCCCCTTTTAGACTGTGAGCCCACTGTCGGGTAGGGACTGTCTCTATGTGTTGCCAACTTGTACTTCCCAAGCGCTTAGTACAGTGCTCTGCACACAGTAAGCGCTCAATAAATACGATTGACGATGATGATGATTTTGAAATGGTAAAAAATGGGGCTCGCGGTCTTAATCCTCACTTTACAGATGAGGGGACCGAAGCCCAGAGAGCTGAAGCGACTCGGTTCGAGTTCACGCAGGCGCTTTCCACTGAGCCACGCTGCTTCTGCTTATGTGGGTAGAGCATACTCCAGGAAGCCAATCTTATTTACTGAGCACTTTCTGTGTGCAGAGCACTGTACTAAGCACTTGGGAGAGCACAATTTAACAAAATAACGGGCACATTCCCTGCCCACAATGAGCTTACAGTCTAGAGGGGGAGACAGCATTGATAGAAATAAGTAAATTATGGATATGGACGTATGAGGGCTGTGTGACCTTGGGCAAGTCAGTTAACTTCTCTGGGCCTCAGTTACCTTTTCATTCATTCATTCATTCATTCAATTGTATCTATTGAGCGCTTACTGTGTGCAGAACACTGGACTAAGCATTTGGGAAGTACAAGTTGGCAACACATAGAGACGGTCCCTACCCAACGGCGGGCTCACAGTCTAGAAGAGGGAGACAGACAACAAAACAAAACATATTAACAAAATAAAATAGAATAAACATCTGCAAATAAACTAAATTCATTCATTCATTCAACCGTATTTATTGAGCACCTACTGTGTGCAGAGTATGCGCTCAATAAATACGATTGAATGAATGAATGAATGAATGAATAAAGCACTGTACTAAGTGCTTGGGATGTACAAGTTGGCAACATATAGAGATGGTCCCTACCCAACAGTGGGCTCACAGTCTAGAAAGCGCTTCATAATAATAATAATAATAATAATAATAATAATAATAATAATAATAATAACCTCATCTGTAAAATGGGGATTAAGACTGTGAGCCCCCCGTGGGACAACCTGATCACCTTGTAAACTCCCCAAGGGAGGCTTTGCACATAGTAAGCGCTTAATAAATACTATCATTATTATTATGAGGGGCTGGGAGGGCGGATGAATGAAGGGAGCAATAATAATAATAGGCATTTATTAAGCGCTTACTATGTGCAAATCACTGTTCTAAGCGCTGGGGAGGATACAGGGTGATCAGGTTGTCCCACGTGGGGCTCACAGTCTTAATCCCCATTTGACAGATGAGGTAACTGAGGCCCAGAGAAGTTAAGTGACTTGCCCAAAATCACACAGCAGACATGTGGCGGAGTCGGGATTCGAACCCATGCCCTCTGACTCCAAAGCCCGTGCTCTTTCCACTGAGCCACGCTGCTTCTCTAAGCAGTCAGAGAAGCAAGTCAGGGCAACGTAGAAGGGAGTGGGAGAAAAGGAAAAGAGGGCGTAGTCTTGGAGGAGCTGGGTTTTCACCAGCGGCTGGGTCCCCCGGTGGGGACCAGGAATTTGTACTTCCCAAGCGCTCAGTACAGTGCTCTGCACACAGTAAGCGCTCAATAAATACGATTGACTGATCAATCGATTGAGTGGGCAGTTGGCACCATGGGGGAGAGGGCAGAGGGCGAATGAGGTCAGAGGTCAGGGGATGTCCAGGGGCCCGTGGGCCTGGGCCGACGGGGGGACCCTCGTCTGCCATCTTACCAGTTGATCTCCAGGGTCAGCACGCCAGACCGGTTCTTCACGCGGTACTTCCCGGCGGGGCTCTGCCTGGGGTCGATCGGCTCCTCGTCTTTGTACCTGTCGACAAAAACGTCCAGTCCGCGTCTCCCCGCTCCACAAGAGCCTCCCGTGGCTGCCCACCCGCCTTCGCCTCGGACAGAAACTCCTCACCATTGGCTTTCGAGCACTCCATCAGCTGTTTGTTTTTATTTATTTTGTTTTTGAGGTGGTAAAAAACGGGGCTCGCGGTCTTAATCCTCACTTTACAGATGAGGGAACCGAAGGCCAGAGAGCTGAAGCGACTCGGTCAAGTTCACACAGCGGGCACGTGACGGAGCTGGGATTAGAACCCGGGTCCTACGATTCCCAGGTCCGTGCTCACCTCACCGATTTTATTTTTTGATGGTATTTATTAAGCGCTTACTATGTGCAAAGCACAGTTCTAAGCGCTGGGCACTGTTCTAAGCGCTTCCAACCAATTTCCAACTCTAGCCCAGACGACACTCTCCTCTCTAAATACCAGCTTACTCACTGGGCCCGCATCTCGTCTATCTCGCCGCCGACCCCTTTCCCACATCCACTCCCTCGCCCTCCATATATGCCAGACCGTCACTTTCTCCACCTTCAAACTATTATTAAGATCCCATCTCTTCCAAGAGGCCTTCCCAGATTACAACCTCTTTTCCCTGGCTCGCTTTCCCTTCTGCGTCATCTATGCATTTGGATCTGTGACCTTTGGGCATTTGCTATTCACACATCCCCCAACCTCCCTAACTGCACAGCACTTTTGTACATATTTTTAAATTATATATTATATATATAATATCAGAGAATATAATATATATATTACATATAATATAATATATTATATATATGCATATATATATATATATATATATATATATATATATATATATATATATATATGTAAGAGAAGCAGTGTGGCTCAGTGGAAAGAGCCCGGTCTTTGGAGTCATAGGTCATGGGTTCAAATCCCAGCTCTGCCACTTGTCAGCTGTGTGACTTTGGGCAAGTCGCTTCACTTCTCTGGGCCTCAGTTCCCTCATCTGTCAAATGGGAACTAATAATAACAATAATTATGATGGCATTTATTAAGCATTTACTATGTGCAAAGCACTGTTCTAAGCTCTGGGGAGATTACAAGGTGATCAGGTTGTCCCATGGGGGGCTCACAGTCTTCATCCCCATTTTACAGATGAGGTAACTGAGGCCCAGAGAAGTGAAGTGATTTGCCCAAAGTCACACAGCTGACAATTGGTGGAGCCGGGATTTGAACCCGTGTCCTCTGACTCCAAAGCCCGGGCTCTTTCCACTGAGCCATGCTGTTTCTTTAAGCAGCTTAAGACTGTGAGCCCTCTGTGAGACAACCTGATCACCTTGTAACCTCCCCAGCACTTAGAACAGTGCTTTGCACATAGTAAGTGCTTACTAGATGTCATCATTATTATTTTTATTATTATTATTATATATTCCTTATTCATATTAATGCCCGTCTCCCCCTCTAGACTGTGCTTGTTCATTCATTCATTCAATCATATTTATTGAGTGCTTACTGTGTGCATAGCACTGTACTAAGTGCTTGGGAAGTACAAGCTGGGCAGGGAATGTGTCTTCTAATTCTGTTGCATTGTCCTCTCCCACACGCTTAGTACAGTGCTTTACACACAGTAGGCGCTCGGTAAATAACAATGATTGATTAGATTTTTATGGTATTTGTTAAGCGCTTACTGTATGCCAAGCATTGTACTAAGCGCTGGGGTGAATACAAGCAAATAGGGTTGGACACAGTCCCTGTCCCACAGGGAGCTCACGATCTCAATCCCCATTTTACAGATGAGGTAGCTGAAGCACAGAGAAGTAAAGTGGCTTGCCCAAGGTCACACAGCAGACAAGTGGCACAGCCAGGATTAGAACCCATGGCCTTCTGATTCCCAGACCTGGGCCCTATTCATTACGCCATGCTGCTTCATTGTCTACTGTTGTGTTGTATTCTCCCAAGCGCTTAGTATAGTTCTCTGCACAAGATAAACCCTCAAAACTGGATTAATATGGTACAAATACATCTTCCTCTCTCTATAATAAAGTTTAGCACCTGTCTCCCCTGTTAGATTGTAAACTCCTTGAGAGCAGGGATCATGTCTACCGATGCCATTACGCCATGCTGCTTCATTGTTTATTGTTGTGTTGTATTCTCCCAAGTGCTTAGTATAGTTCTCTGCACAAGATAAGCGCTCAAAACAGCACTAATAAGGTACAAATACATCTTCCTCTCTCTATAATAAAGTTTAGCGCCTGTCTCCCCTGTTAGACTGTAAACTCCTTGAGAGCATGGATCATGTCTACAGATGCCATTACGCCATGCTGCTTCATTGTTTATTGTTGTGTCGTATCTCCCAAGTGCTTAGCATATAGTTCTCTGCACAAGATAAGCGCTCAAAACAGCACTAGTACAGTACAAATACATTGTCCTCTCTCTATAATAAAGTTTAAAACGCCTGTCTCCCTTGTTAGACTGTAAACTCCTTGAGAGCAGGGATCATGTCTACAGATGCCATTACACCATGCTGCTTCATTGTTTGTTGTTGCGTTGTATTCTCCCAAGTGCTTAGTATAGTTCTCTGCACAAGATAAGCGCTCAAAACAGCACTAATACGGTACAAATACATCTTCCTCTCTCTATCGTATGGCAAATTGTCATTTTTAGTTTAGGAAAATGTTTTGCATTCACTAGGTATGTGTAATCTCCACTTTCCCTAATACCGCAAGCTGTCCCATTTCCAACTTCCCCTTTGCTTTTAAATTCCTCCTTTGCTTTTAAATTCCTTTCCCCAGGCGAGGAGGCCCAAGTCCATTCGACAGATGAGGGCACTGAGGTTTAGAGGGCCCCAGAGGCCTGTCCAGGGTGATTCAGTGAGGCCAGATCCCTGTCCCTCTAGTCCCTAAGTGGCTCTTGGTACAGTGCTTTGCCCACAGTGAATGTTCAATAAATACCATTGAATAAACGAATGAATGGCCCTGGGAGTCAAAGGACCTGGGTTCGAATCCCAGCTCTGCCAATTGCTTGCTGGGTGCCATTGAGCACGTCACTTAACTTCTCTGTGCTTCAGTTTCCTCAACTGTAAAATGGGGATGCAATACCTGTTCTCCCTCCTGCTTCAGACTTTGAGCCCCTTGCTCGTGGATGTCTGACCTAAATGACTTTTACCTACCTCAGCACTTAGAAGAGTGTTTGACACCAGTAAGTGCTGAACAAGTACCATAAAACAAACATACAAATGCACACTTGGGAGAGGACAATATAACAATATAACAGACACATTCCCTGCCCACGGTGATGATGATGATAATGGTATTTGACAAACGCTTACTATATGCCAAGCTCTGTTCTAAGCGCTGGGGGAGATACAAGGTAATCAGGTTGTCCCACGTTGGGCTCACAGTCTTAATCCCCATTTGACAGATGAGGGAACTGAGGCCCAGAGAAGTGAAGTGACTTGCCCAAAGTCACACAGCTGACAAGGGGAGGAGCCAGAATTAGAACTCACAACCGCTGACTCCCAAGCCCGTGCTCTTTCCATTAAGCCACGCTGCTTCTCTATGAGCTGACAGTCTAGAGGGGGAGACGGACATTAATAGAAATAAATAAATATCAGATAATAATAATAATAATAATAATAGCATTTGTTAAGTGCTTACTATGTGCAATGCACTGTTCTAAGCTCTGGGGAGGTTACAAGGTGGTGAGGTTGTCCCAAGGGGGGCTCCCAGTCTTCATCCCCATTTTCCAGATGAGGGAACCGAGGCCCAGAGAAGTGAAGTGACTTCCCAAGGTCACACAGCTGACAAGTGGTGGAGCCGGGATTGGAACCCATGACCACGGACAGATATGGACAGAAGTGCACTTTCCCCTGGGCCACAGCGCGTAAGCACCCAGTAAATACGAGGCCATGAGGCGAGCGCCTGCCGTACACTTACCAGGTGACGCGTGGAGGAGGGGAGGCCGAGACGACGCAAGTCAGGACCACCCCCATCTTCTCCCAGACGGCGTGAGAGCGGAGCGGGATCCAGAAGGCCGGCGGGCGGCTGCAGCTCAGCTCTATCAGCTCCCGGCCTTCGCGCCTCTTCTCCTCCGTCTGGGGCGAGAGCCGCCAACCCCGGTCAGCCTCATCGGCCTCATCGGCTGACCGATGAGGACCAGCCTCATCCTCAAAAATCTCCAGTGGCTACCAATCAATCTGCGCATCAGGCAGAAACTCCTCACCCTGGGCTTCAAGGCTGTCCATCCATCACCTCGCCCCCTCCTCCCTCACCTCCCTTCTCTTCTTCTCCAGCCCAGCCCGCACCCTCCGCTCCTCTGCCGCTAATCTCCTCCCCATACCTCGTTCTCGCCTGTCCCGCCATCGACCCCCGGCCCACGTCCTCCCCCGGGCCTGCAATGCCCTCCCTCTGCCCATCCGCCAAGCTACCTCTCTTCTTCCCTTCAAGGCCCTACTGAGAGCTCACCTCCTCCAGGAGGCCTTCCCACACTGAGCCCCTTCCTTCCTCTCCCCCTTGTCCCCCTCTCCATCCCCTGCATCTTACCTCCTTCCCTTCCCCACAGCACCTGTATAGATGTATATACGCTTGTACACATTTATTACTCTATTTATTTTACTTGTACCTATCTATTCTATTTCTTTTATTTTGTTAGCATGTTTGGTTTTGTTCTCTGTCTCCCCCTTCTAGACTGTGAGCCCACTGTTGGGTAGGGACTGTGTCTATATGTTGCCAGCTTGTACTTCCCAAGCGATTAGTCCAGTGCTCTGCACACAGTAAGCACTCAATAAATACAATTGATTGATTGATTGATTGATTGATTTTCCCTGTGGGCCCCACTCCCTTCCATCTCCCCCTGAGCTGAAATGCCACCCCTCAACCTCCCCAACGTCCGCCCCAGACCCCATCTGCGGGGAAGGGCAGAAAATCCTCCAGGCCACACACTTCGCTCTCTAATGTCAACTTCCTCACTATACCTCCATCTCATCTATCTCCCCGCCGACCTCTCACCCATGTCCCGCCTCCTGACTGGAACATCCTCGCTTCCCATTTCTGACAGACAATGACTCTCCCCCGCTTCAGAGTCTTGGGATGGTCGCCCCGCTCCTCACCCTCCTCCTCAGCCAGCTGTAGTCCGTCCTTATCCGCAGCCGCCGGCAGCCCCAGAGGACGGCCACTTCCATTTTCTCCAGATCGTTCCCGAACAGCACAGACTTCTGGTTTCTCTTCTCCAGCTCCATCTCCGACAGTTCCTTCCTAAGACTGAGTTCCCTGAGGCCACAGGGGTCAATAATAATAGTAATAGTTGTGGTATGTGCCTTTATTTATTTTATTTGTACGTATTTATTTTATTTTGTTAATATGTTTTGTTCTCTGTCTCCCCCTTCTAGACTGTGAGCCCGCTGTTGGGTAGGGACCGTCTCTATATGTTGCCAACTTGGACTTCCCAAGCACTTGGTACAGTGCTCTGCACACAGTAAGCGCTCAATAAATATGATTGAATGAATGAATGAATGAATGAATGTGCCTTACTATGTGCCAAGCACTGTACTAAGTGCCAGGGTAGATACAGGATAATCAGGGCCCACATGGGACTCTCAATCTAAGCAAGAGGGAGGACAGGTATTGAATCCCCATTTTGCAGATGAGGGAACTGAGGCTCAGAGAAGTTAGGTAATTTGTTCAAAGCCACTCAGTAGGTACATGGCGGAGTCATGAGCCCGTTGTTGGGTAGGGACCGCCTCTATATGTTGCCAAGTGCTTAGTGCAGTGCTCTGCACACAGTAAGCGCTCAATAAATTAAATGAATTTAATTTAAATGAATTAATGATTAAATGAATGAATGAATAAATGAATGAATTAGAACCCAGATCTCTGATTCCCAGGCCCATGCCTTTTTTGTGTGTGTGTGTGTATATGTGTGTCTGTGTGTGTGTTGTTGGATGGGGGCTCGACCTTCGTATGATTAACCCCCTCTCCCCGCAGATCTCTCCCCGCAGGCTGGGGGCTGGCCCTAACGACCTCTTGAGAAGTCCCCTCCGCGTCTCCCGCCCAACCCACCCCGCCGGCCGACCCACCTCGACGTGTGCGAGGCCGCCGTCAAGGCCAGAGCGGCCGCGATGGAGTAATCAGAGGCGCTGAACTGCTCCTCTTCCTCACTGCCCGCAGCCAAGGCCGAGAGACAGAGACGGACAGAGGCCGAGGCAGAAGGAGGAAGAGCGGAAAGAGAGAGATGGAGAAAGAGGGAGACAAGGAAAGAGGAAGTGAGAGGGGGGAAAGGAGAGAGGCCTGTTCCTCCTGGATAAATCAGAGCTCGGCTCCCCACTCGGGGGGCTTTTACGGGGTCTGCTCTCCCAGAGGAGGCCGGGTCCGGAGGACCAAGAGCGAGGAGGGCCACATCCATTTGCGTTAAAGTTGTATGTCATTTACAGAGGCCGGGCGGCCGGGATTTAGGGGGCATTTTTCAGGCTCCTCCTCACCCACCCCACCCGTGGCACCCCCGCCACCGCCACGCTTGCCAGTCATCTTTTAGACTGTGAGCCCACTGTTGGGTAGGGGCTGTCTCTATATGTTGCCAACTTGGACTTCCCAAGTGTTTAGTACAGTGCTCTGCACACAGAAAGAGCTCAATAAATACGATTGATTGATTGATTGATTGATCCGCTCCCCCGCCTCACCTGGTCTTGAATTTCCTCTTGCTGGTGGAGGAGGCCAAGTGCAGGCTGCGCTGCCTCTCTTCGCTCTGCTCCTCCTGGCTCTGGTGAGCCCAGCTCCGGATCTCCATGTCGAGGCCTCAGGTGGCTCCTTACACCGGGGCGGAAGCCTATTTTATTTTGTTAATGATACGCATCGAGCTTTAATTCTATTTGTTCTGACAAGTTGACACCCGTCCACAAGTTTTGCTTTGTTGTCTGTCTCCCCCTTCTTGACTGTGAGCCCGCTGTTGGGGAGGGACCGTCTCTATCTGTTGCCGACTTGGACTTCCCAAGCGCTTAGTCCAGTGCTCTGCACACAGTAAGCGCTCAATAAATACGATTGAATGAATGAATGAAACGTTACAGATGGTCAGGTGCTTAGTCCAGTGCTCTGCACACAGTAAGCGCTCAATAAATACGATTGAATGAATGAATGAATGAAATGTTACAGATCGTCAGGCGCTTAGTACAGTGCTCTGCACACAGTAAGCGCTCAATAAATGATTGAATGAATGAATGAATGAAATGTTACAGATCGTCAGGCGCTTAGTACAGTGCTCTGCACACAGTAAGCACTCAATAAATACAACTGAATGAATGAATGAATGAAATGTTACAGATCGTCAGGCACTTAGTACAGTGCTCTGCACACAGTAAGTGCTCAATAAATACGATTGAATGAATGAATGAATGAAACATTACAGATCGTCAGGCGCTTAGTACAGTGCTCTGCACACAGTAAGCGCTCAAATACGATTGAATGAATGAATGAAACGTTACAGATCGTCAGGCGCTTAGTAGAGTGCTCTGCACACAGTAAGCGCTTCAATAAATACGACTGAATGAATGGTGCCACCCCACCTCACTGCCCGGACATGATTTTATGGGACGCCTGGGGGATTTTAGGGAGGCAGAATGGCCCAGGAGAAAAAAACTGGGTTTTAACAATAATAATAATGACAAGTGTGGTATTTGTTAAGCATTTAGTGTGTGCCAGGCACTGTACAAAGCGCTGGGGTAGATACAAGCTAATCAGGTTGGACATAGTTCCTGCCCCACATGGGGCTCATAGTCTTAATCCCCATTTTACAGATGTGGGAATGAGGCCCAGAGAAGGTAAGTGACTTGCCCAAGATCACACAGCAGACAAGTGGCAGAGCTGGGATTAGGACCCACACCCTCCGACGCCAAGGCCCGGGCTCTATCCACCAGGCCACGTTGCTTCCTCCCAGCTCTGTCATCGACCTGCTGGGTGACTCAGTTTCCTCATCTGTAAAATGGGAAGAAGATGCCTACCTCCTCTCTGTGCCACTTAGGCCTGAGGGTCAGAAGGTTAAGGGACCTGCCCTAGGTCACCTGGCATTCATTGCTCCCTGCTGTTTGCACTCCCCACGGGAACAGGTGGGCAGGCAGCTTTCAAGAGAAAGGGAACAAGAGATACAAGAATTCTCGCTTCTGGCTCCAATCAGTCATCAATCAATCAATCAGTGGCATTTATTGAGCGCTTACTATGTGCAGAACGTTGGGGAGAGCACAATGCAACAGAATTAGCAGACACGTTCCCTGCCCGTAATGAGTTTACAGTCTGAAGGCGGAGACAGACATTAATATGAATAAATAATTTATAATATATCATTTATATTGTAATATATATTATGTATATTATATAATGTATAATTTAAATATCCTGGCGAGCCCCTCTCTTCCAGCCCCCTTTTTGGGTTCAACCTAGAAGGTTTGGTGGTTGGTTGGTCCATTCATTCATTCATTCAATCGTATTTATTGAGCGCTTATTGTGTGCAGAGCACTGGACTAAGTGCTTAGGAAGTACAAGAGAAGCAGCGTGGCTCAGTGGAAAGAGCCCGGGCTTTGGAGTCAGAGGTCATGGGTTCGAATCCCGGCTCCACCACATGTCTGCTGTGTGACCTTGGGTAGTCACTTAACTTCTCTGAGCCTCAGTGACCTCATCTGTAAAGTGGGGATGAAGACTGTGAGCCCCACGTGGGACAATCTGATCACCTTGCATTCCCCCCCAGTGCTTAGAACAGTGCTCCGCACATAGTAAGCGCTTAACAAATGCCATTATTATTATTATTATTACAAGTTGGCAACATATAGAAACGGTCCCTACCCAACAACGGGCTCACGGTCCACTGTGAAACAGCGTGGCCTAGTGAAAATAGCACAGACCTGAGAGCCAGAAGCCCCGGGTTCTAATCCTGCTTTCTCACTTGTCAGCTGTGTGACCTCGAGCAAGCCACTTCACTTCTCTGAGCCTCAGTTCCCTCATCTGGAAATCGGGGATTAAGACGGCGAGCCCCACGGGGGACAGGGACTGTGCCCAGCCCGATTAGCTCGTGTCCATCGCCGTGCTTAGTACAGCGCCTGGCATGTAATAATAATAACAATAATAATAATGGCATTTATTAAGCGCTATGTGCAAAGCACTGTTCTAAGTGCTGGAGTAAGCGCTCAACAAATACCATTCAAACCCCCCCCCCCCACAACAACAGTACATAGAAACGGAGAGAGTTTGGGTCCCATCTGGGTAGTGGGATTAGAACCCACGTCCTCCGACGCCCAGGCCCGGGCTCTTTCCACCAGGCCACGTTGCTTCCTCCCAGCTCTGTCATCGACCTGCTGGGTGACTCAGTTTCCTCATCTGTAAAATGGGAAGAAGATGCCTACCTCCTCTCTGTGCCACTTAGGCCTGAGGGTCAGAAGGTTAAGGGACCTGCCCTAGGTCACCTGGCATTCATTGCTCTCTGCTGTTTGCACTCCCCACGGGAACAGCCCGAGGGACATCCTGGTGAAGTGGGCAGGGATTAGGAGGAGGGAAGGGGAAGGGATGCCCTTGGATTAGTGGGAAGGCTTCCCTGGGTGGAGAAGGGAGGAAAGCACGTGGGTTCACAGCTAGCGAGAGCTGGGAAAACTGCTGGGAAATCCAGCCTCTTGTAGATACTTGAGTTGTCTGTTTATGATGCTGGGCTGGGAGCCCATCAGGGCCCGGTGAGTAGCAACAGGCCCTGCCTTGGGCATTTTCCAATCTCTCCTTCCCGCCCGGGATCCCCCCGCCCCCCCCCAGAGGTCCAGGGGGCACAGCTCGGGTACCAGACGGGCACGGATGCCAGACACAGTCGAGGAGAAGACGAGGACGCTGAATCTGTCGAAGCCCTTCCCTCTGCCCTGCTCCTTTCTAATAATAATGGCATTTATGAAGCGCTTACTACGTGCAAAGCGCTGTTCTAAGCGCTGGGGAGTTCCAAGGTGATCAGGTTGTCCCACGGGGGGCTCACAGTCTTCATCCCCATTTTACAGATGAGGGAACTGAGGCACAGAGAAGTGAAGCGGCTTGCCCAAAGTCACACAGATGACAATTGGCGGAGCCGGGATTTGAACCCGTGGCCTCTGACTCCAAATCCCATGTTCTTACCACTGAGCCAGGCTGCTTCTCCTGCTTGCTCCTTCCTTGGAGGTGGGAATCTGGGGTGAAAGCCTGCAGGAATAGGTTCCCATCCCGTCCTGCTCCGGGCCGCCAGATTGCACGCTTCTCTCCTCTATACTTCTATACTAGAAGTCTATACTTCTAGACTGTGAGCCCACTGTTGGGTAGGGACCATCTCTATATGCTGCCAAGTTGTATTTCCCAAGCGCTTAGTACAGTGCTCTGCACACAGTAAGCGCTCAATAAATACGATTGAATGAATGAATAATGCTACCCTTCTCTCCGTCCCTCCATCTCGTCTGTCTCGCCGCCGACCTCTGGCCCACCTCCTGCCTCTGGCCTGGAACGTCCTCCTTCTTTATCATCACCATCAGTCGTATTTATTGAGCGCATACTGTGTGCAGAGCACTGTACTAAGCGCTTGGGAAGTACACGTTGGCAACATCTAGAGACGGTCCCTACCCAGCAGTGGGCTCACAGTTTAACAATTCTTTATATTCTTTATATCCGACAGACCATCACTCTCCCCCCGTTTAAAGCCTAACTGAAGGCCCGTCTCCTCCAAGAAGCCTTCCCTGACTAAGCCTCCTTTCCCTTCTCCCACTCCCTTCTGCGTCGCCCTGACTTGCTCCCTTTTTTCATCTCCCCTCCCTGCTCCACATCACTTATGTTCATATCTCTCATTTATTAATTTCTATTAATGTCTGTCTCTCCCTCTAGGCTGTAAGCTCGTCGTGGGCAGGGAACGCGTCTGTTTTATGGTTGCTATATTGTAGTTTTCCTAGTGCTTAGTAAAGTTTCTGCCCACAGTAAGCACTCAATAAATATGATTGACTGACCCTATCCCTGACTGGGGGAGGGGGAACAGCGGGAGAGGAGGAAGGGGAGGGGAAGGGGAATGGGGAGGGTGGGGGAGAGCAAACATCTTGATTCAACTGCTGGCTCGAGGCCCGGGATTCACTCAGAATGTTTTTGGCAGACATCCCTCCCCTCTTCCATCCATCAGGGTAGCCAAGAACTTCTTTCCGAGCCATCCAACTCCAGAGACCGCAAGGGCCTTTCCAAGATGCCAAAGACCCCTGCTTTTTTAAAATAAGCGCTTACTCCGCGCTAGGTACTGAAGATATCAGATCAGACACAGTCCCTGTCCCACAAGGGGCTCATAATCTGTTTTATCATCATTTTACAGAGGAGGAGGCGAGACCAAGAGAGCTTAAGTGACTTGCCCAAGGTCACGCAACAAGCCAGTGGAGGAACTAGAACCCGGGTCTCCTGGCTCCCATTACCGCGTTTCTTCCTCTAAATAATTAATAATGGTGGCGTTTATTAAGCGCTTACTATGTGCAAATCACTGTTCTAAGCGCTGGAGAGGTTACAAGGTGATCGGGTTGTCCCGGGGGGGACTCACAGTTTTAATCCCCATTTTACAGATGAGGTAACTGAGGCACAGAGAAGTTAAGTGACTTGCCCAAAGTCACACAGCTGACAACTGGTGGAGCTAAGATTTGAACCCATGACCTCTGACTCCAAAGCCCACGCTCTTTCCACTGAGCCACGCTGCTTCTCCTAGTCATGCAGCCTCCTTCTTTCCATGACCCCATTTCTCCTTCCCCCACCTCCCAATTATCTCATTTTCCCCCACAGAGAGAAGGAGGGGTAGCACGATCCCCTTTTACGGATGGTAAACCGTGGCTCAGAGAGGCTAGGTGACTCACCTCAGGTCACACAGCAAGAGGACTGCAGAGCTGAAATTCAAATCGAGGCTCTCCAGTCTGAGTCAAGGACTATTTCCAGGAGCCTGCGCTGCCTCGCCCTTTTCTGAACTCGGTTTTGGACAGATTGTCCCTTCTGCTCCTTGGGCAGAAGGAGTGTCCGAGTGCCTTCCCCGGGATCTTATGGGACGGGAAGCTTCCCGAAGGCAGGGACCGTGTCCGCTCTCTAGCGAGAACCTCAGATCCACAGTTCAGTGGCAACTCCTGGTCCTGATCACTGCTGTCTCCCTCCCTCCCTCTGTCTCCCTGTCTCTCTCCCCCGACCCTTCAACCTTGGTAAATGCTTCCGCAGTGACATTTGGGGGGCACGACAGGGATTTTGGGGAACCCTCCCATCCCCTTCTCCCCCTGGCTTCCTGCCTGGGCCCCCCTCGAGCCAAGGGCTGCGGACGAGAGTCTGGAGGCCCACCTTGAGGACCCTCCGCTTGGCCAAGGCAACCGGACTAATCTTCCAGCTTCAGGATGTCAACCTCTCCGACAGCGTCCCTCCAGTGGGCCCCCCGACTTTCCCGGTCTGAGGGTACCCCCAGGGTTCACCAACAGCACCTGGCCCTCTACCAGATAACTGGGGGTCTCCCCTCTCCCACCCTTCAAGGCAGGACACCCCTCCCCACCCCTGCCACCACTCACCCGGCCCTCTTCCCTCCACACCTCAGCCTTCCAGAAATAAGAATCGGGGAAAACCCCCGAGGAAGCGACTTCGGGGGTCCAGGGAAGAAATCCACCCGGGCTACTTACGGTGGCGACGGCGGCGGTGGTGACGGAGAGTTGAGGGGCGAGAGAGCGGAGACTTTGGGCCTCCAGAGAGCCGCGGGACAAAAGATCCCTCTCCTTCGCTCTCCTTCCCCTAGTTGGTGACATCGGGGAGAATGACGGGGTTGAAAAATGTATCCATGTGCGCTCGGAACGCTTAAATATAGCATGACCCCGGGTCACTCGGTGACAACAATGGGAGATAGTTGTCCAGGGGCCGAGCTTTCAGGGGAGGGTTGGAGGGGGGGGATGGCACCATCCCAAACCTCTCCTGCTCCCCCTCCTCCCCCTTGAACTCTCCCCCGCCACCCCGGTACCAGAATAATCCGGGGGGAACAGGTGTTGGCAGGCCCTCCCGGCACGCACAGCAGCTGATAGCTGCCTTCTGGTCCATCTTCCCTCACCCCTCCCGGGGCTGTCCCCCCCCAGCCCTCCTCCCCCTGTAGACTGTAAGCTCGCTGTGGACAGGGAATGTCTGTTTATTGTTCTGTTGTCCTCTCCCAAGCACCTAGTAATAATAATAATAATAATGATGGCACTTCTTAAGCGCTTACTATGTGCAAAGCACTGTTCTAAGCGCTGGGGAGGTGATCAGGTTGTCCCACATGGGGCTCCCAGTCTTCACCCCCATTTTCCAGATGAGGGAACTGAGGCTCAGTGAAGTGACTTGCCCAAAGTCACACAGCTGACAGTTGGTGGAGCCGGGATTTGAACCCCTGACCTCTGACTCCAAAGGCCGGGCTCTTTCCGCTGAGCCACGGTAAGCGCTCGATAAATACCACTGAATGAGCATTCTTGGCCCCGCGGCCTACATCATCAGTCACATTCACGATCACAATATGTGGTAACCAAATAATCTCACGCTGTTGGAGAAACATTCCCCAAATCCCTAACAGAAGTCTAGTCAAAACGCCTTGTGGAACAGAACGGAGAGAGCATAGACAGTCTTCAAAATCGATTTATGCCAATAACAGATGGCCAGTTGATCGCCCAGTCGATCAGTCAATCGCATTTATTTTTTTTATGTCATTTAAGTGCTACATGCCGGGCACTGTACTGAACGCTGAGTAGATCCAAGGGATTGCCCTCCCTCTGCCCATCCGCCTAGCTAGCTCTCTTCCTCCCTTCAAGGCCCTGCTGAGAGCTCACCTCCTCCAGGAGGCCTTCCCAGACTGAGCCCCTTCGTTCCTCTCCCTTCGTCCCCCTCTCCATCCCCCCATCTTACCTCCTTCCCTCCCCACAGCACCTGTATATATGTAGATATGTTTGTACATATTTATTACTCTATTTATTTATTTATTTATTTATTTTACTTGTACATATCTATCCTATTTATTTGATTTTGTTAGCATGTTTGGTTTTGTTCTCTGTCTCCCCCTTTTAGACTGTGAGCCCACTGTTGGGTAGGGACTGTCTCTAAATGTTGCCAATTTGTACTTCCCAAGCGCTAAGTACAGTGCTCTGCACATAGTAAGCGCTCAATAAATACGATTGATGATGATGATCAATCGTATTTATTGAGCGCTTACTTGCTACATATTCCCCACTAGCCCCTCAGCGGTTCCGCTCTACACTTTTGTGGGTCAGTGGGTGGCAGTGGGGATGAGGGGGGTGGACGGAGAGTGCCAGGGCCTGTTGTTATCCCTGTGCCCGTCCGTCGCGGCTGGGCAAGCCTCCTCCTCCCTGCCCATTTCCTCCTCCTCCCTCTCCTGCTCAGCATCTTCCTGCTGAGCGGGATGGGAGGCACACGGGCATGGCGGCAGGGTCATTAAGCCATCTCCCGTGGTTAATCAGGTTCCTCTGGGTGGGACCCCACCCTGTCCGAGCAGCGACAGAGGGAGGGCCGACAGACAAGGAACCAGTGGGTCACGAACCGGACAACAGGCTGGGGGTGGAGGGGTGGACGTCACTTCCCTTCTCTGGGCCTCAGTTTCCTCAATCGTAAAACGGGGATTCGATACCTGTTCATCATCATCATCAATCGTATTTATTGAGCGCTTACAATGTGCAGAGCACTGTACTAAGCGCTTGGGAAGTACAAATTGGCAACATATAGAGACAGTTCTCCCACCTTCTTAGGCTGGGAGCCCCAGGACGGGCTGGGACTGTGTCCGACCTGATTAACCTGTACCAATCCCAGAGCTTAGAACAGTGTTTGACACATCATCATCATCATCAGTCGTATTTATTGAGCGCTTACTATGTGCAGAGCACTGTACTAAGCGCTTGGGCGGTACAAATTGGCAACATATAGAGACAGTTCTCCCACCTACTTAGGCTGGGAGCCCCAGGACGGGCTGGGACTGTGTCCGACCTGATTAACCTGTGCCAATCCCAGAGCTTAGAACAGTGTTTGACACATCATCATCAATTGTATTTATTGAGCGCTTACTACGTGCAGAGCACTGTACTAAGCACTTCGGAAGTACAAACTGGCAACATATAGAGACAGTCCCTACCCAACAGTGGGACACATGCTTAACAGATATAATTGTATTTATTTGTATTGATGTCTGTCTCCCTCCCTTCATTCATTCATTCAGTCGTATTTATTGAGCGCTTACTGTGTGCAGAGCACTGGACTAAGCGCTTGGGAAGTACAAGTTGGCAACATATAGAGACGGTAAGCTCGCTGGAGGCAGGGAATGTCACTGTTTATTGGAGCAGCGTGGCTCAGTGGAAAGAGCCCAGGCTTTGGAGTCAGAGGTCATGAGTTCGAATCCCAGCTCTGCCACATGTCTGCTGTGTGACCTCGGGCAAGTCACTTCTCGGAGCCTCAGTTACCTCATCTGGAAAATGGGGATGATGACTGTGAGCCCCACGTGGGACAACCTGATCACCTTGTATCCCCCCAGTGCTTAGAACAGTGCTTTGTACATAGTAAGCGCTTAACAAATGCCACCATTTATTTATTTTTACTGTACTTTCCCAAGCACTTAGTACAGTGCTCTGCACTCGGTAACTGCTCAATAAATATGACTGAAGGAAAAAAATAGCTTCCTGAAGGAGGTGGCCCTCAGCTGCAGGGTCTGAGGGAGGAGATGGTGGATGGGGGGGTGAGGGGCGGATCCAGCAGTCCATTCTGGGTCATTCATTCATTCAATCGTATTTACTGAGCGCTTACTGTGTGCAGAGCACTGTACTAAGCGCTTGGGAAGTACAAGTCGGTAACATACACAGATGGTCAGTACAATGACCCTTCCAGCTCAGCACCAGGATAATTAGGGGCCTGTAAGCACTTGCTATTCACCCCACCCTCAGTCACACAGCACTTGATTCAATCGTATTTATGTGAGCGCTTACTGTGTGCAGAACACTGTACTAAGTGCTTGGGAAGTCCAAGTCGGCAACATCTAGACACGGTCCCTACCCAACAGCGGGCTCACAGTCTAGAAGGGGGAGACAGACAACAAAACAAAACATGTGGACAGGTGTCAAGTCATCAGAACAAATAGAAAGAAAGCTAGATGCACATCATTAACAAAATAAATAGAATAGTGAATATGGACAAGTAAAATAGAGTAATAAATCTGTACAAACATATATGCAGGTGCTGAGGGGAGGGGAAGGAGGTAGGGAGGGGGGATGGGGAGGAGGAAAGGAAAAGGGGGGGCTCAGTCTGGGAATAATAATAATAATAATGGTATTTGTTAAGCGCTTACTATGTGCAAAGCACTGTTCTAAGCGCTGGGGAGGCTACAAGGTGATCAGGTTGTCCCACGGGGGGCTTGCAGTTTTAATCCCCATTTTACAAATGAGGTAACTGAGGCCCAGAGCAGTGAAGTGACTTGCCCAAAGTCACACAGCTGACAGGCAGCGGAGCCGGGATTTGAACCCATGACCTCTGACTCCAAAGCCTGTGCTCCTTCCACTGAGCCACGCTGCTTCTTGGAGGAGGTGAGCTCTCAGTAAGGCTTTGAAGGAAGGAAGAGTATGTCCATAGCCATAATTTATGTATTTATATTAATGCCTGCCTCCCCATCTAGACAATATGCACCTCGTGGGCAGGGAACATTTCTACCAACTCTGTTGAAGTATAATAATAATAATAATTATTAATATTAATAATAATTAAAAATAGTGGTATTTGTTAAGCCCTTACTATGTGCCAAGCACTGCACCCAATACAAGGTAATCAGGTCCCACAGAGGGCTCACTGGGCCTCGGTTTCCTCGACTGTAAATTAGGGATTTGATACCTGTTCTCTCTCCCGTTAAAGACTGTGAGCCACAGGCGGGACAGCGACTGTTTCTGACCTAATTGACACGTTGCTTCCCGCAGCGCTTAGAGCAGTGTTTGACACCTAGTAAGCGCTTAACGAGTGCCATCAAACAAATAAACGGCCTGTGGGCCACCATGCCCTCTCCCGGCCTCGGCCACTCTCTAGGTTCGGAGACCTGACGTCGGGAGGCTTTGCATTTCTCAGGAGACCCCAGGAGATAGACTGTGACTGTGAGCCCACTGTTGGGTAGGAACTGTCTCTATATGTTGCCAATTTGTACTTCCCAAGCGCTTAGTACAGTGCTCTGCACATAGTAAGCGCTCAATAAATACAATTGATGATGATGATGATAATTCTGCACTTTGTTGGAGTTGTGGGGGGCGATCACCCATTCAATCAATCAATCAATCAATCATATTTATTGAGCGCTTACTATGTGCAGAGCACTGTACTAAGCGCTTGGGAAGTACAAATTGGCAACACATAGAGACAGTCCCTACCCAACAGTGGGCTCACAGTCTAAAAGGGGGAGACAGAGAACAAAACCAAACATACCAACAAAATAAAATAAATAGGATAGAAATGTACAAGTAAAATAAATAAATAAATAAATAAATAAATAAATAAATAGAGTAATAAATATGTACAACCATATATACATATATACAGGTGCTGTGGGGAAGGGAAGGAGGTAAGATGGGGGGATGGAGAGGGGGACGAGGGGGAGAGGAGGGAAGGGGCTCAGTCTGGGAAGGCCTCCTGGAGGAGGTGAGCTCTCAGCAGGGCCTTGAACCATCTCCTGGTTCCCGTTTCCCTCTGTCCCCACCCCTCGAGATTCCCACTGCCTCCTCCCGGGAGGAGCAGCCTCCCCAGGGGCTCGGAGAGGATGGGAAATCCCCAACCCCAGTCTTGAGCCCGGAAAAATGTCTCGAGGTTGCAAAACCAGGCATTTGCCTAGGACTCACCGTGCAGGTATTCCCCGGGCTCAGCCCGGCCGACCTGCCCGGGCCGGGTTTCCAGTGCGATGTCCTCCGCTCCTCCCGCCTCGACGGAAAGACTCATTGGCATCCGGGGCTAGAAAGCAGGCCTCGGCCGCTCCCGAAATCCCCCCGCTCTCTTCAGTCATCAGAGGCGGAAGAGATAGGCTCCACCAGTGATGGGAAGGATTTAAATTAGACTCAACAAACTTGCAGAGTGACGGTCTGGAGACGAGGCTGGGGGAGAGAGAGGCCTGTGAGGCCGAGATCTGAGGCCGGGTTCGGCGCCTTCTGGTCCGGGGGCAGGGGGATGGACTGGTTGAACCGCAGAAGTTCCCCCGGATGCTGGAATCAGCTTCCAAGACTTTCCTTCTGTCCGGATGAGGGGACGGGGAGCTGGGCTTCGCAGGGACCGGACTCCTCAGAGCGCGGGGGATTGTTTGGACAGCTGTCTCAGCTGCCTCCGCATGGCTTTTCTGCTAGCCGGACTCTCTGTGGATCCACCTTCGGAGGTCACCTACCCCGTGCCTGGGGTCACCCTCACCCACCCCCATCCTCCACGCTCTCAAAGGCCCGGGGAGTTGGAAAGAGGGTTTTGACTCCAGACCAAATCTGGGAGTGGCAGGGAAAGTCCGGGGAATCCCGAAGAAATTCCTCGTGCCGGGGCAGGGCCGGATTTGGCCCGGGGTCTATCTGCTTACCATTCTCACTCTAGGCTGACCTTGAAGATAGATTCTTTTAGACTGTGAGCCCACTGTTGGGTAGGGACTGTCCCTATATGTTGCCAACTTGGACTTCCCAAGCGCTTAGTACAGTGCTCTGCACACAGTAAGCGCTCAATAAATACGATTGATGATGATGAACCCCCTCTTGGCCCAAAGACATTCTTTTTCCATTTTGGAAAATGTTCTCCAGAGCCCACCCCTTTCCCTCTTCCCAGCCACATAGATACCTCATTCATTCATTCAATCATATTTATTGAGCGCTTACTGTGTTCAGAGCACTGAACTAAGCGTTCAGGAGAGTACAATACGACAGTAATGACACAGTCCCTGCCCACAACGAGCTTGCAGTCTAGAGGACACCTGAAGGCAGAGTTTGCCGGAGACGGAAGAAAGACAGGAATGAGGGTTGGGCTAGGGCAGAGCTCCATTTAAAAAATAAGAATAATTGTGGTCATCATCAATGGTATTTACTGAGTGCTCACTATGTGCATTGTACAGCATTGAACGGTGCTTTGCACATAGTAAGCGCTTAATAAATGCCATCATTGTACTAAGTGCTTGGGAGAGGACAAAAGAATTGGGAGACACGTTTCCTGCCCATACCGAGCTTACAGTGGAGAGGAGGAGTTAGGCGTTAATATAAATAATTTATAATATGTAATTTAAAGATATGTACATAAGTGCTGTAGCGATTGAGGGTGGGGTGACTATCAAATGGCCAAAGGTCACAGATACGAGTGCATAGAAGATGTAGGAGGGAGAGGGGGCTGGGGAAAATAGGGCCTAATTGGAGATGAGACCTTAAAAAAGCTTTGAAGGTGGTATATGCGGTATTTGTTAAGTACTCACTATGTACCAAGCATTGTAATAAACCCTGGGGTAGATACAAGCTAATCAGGTCCCACACGGGGCTCGCAGTCTAAAGTATGAGGACGAACAGGCATTCGTTCATTCGGTTATATTTATTGAGCGCTTACTGTGTGCACAGTACCCTACTACGTGCTTAGGAAGTACGGAAATCCCATTCTGCAGATGAGAGAACTGAGGCGCAGAGAAGTTCGGTGACCTGTCCAAGGTCACACAGCAGATAGGTGGCGGAGCCGGGAATAAAAACCAGGTTCTCTAACTCCCAGGCTCCTGATCTTTCCAGGCTGCTGCCCCTGAATAACAATTGTCATTATTCTTCCTGCCTGCTTTGCCGCCTGATTTCTTTTAGACTGTAAGCTCGTCCTCTAGACTTGTAAGCCTGTTGTGGGGAGGGAATGCATCAGTTGATTGCTGTATTGTACTCTCCCAAGTGCTTAGTACAGTGCTCCGCACGCAGTGAGCGTTCAATAAAAATGGATGAATTTTAAGATTTCCTTCAGGGTCCGAAGGATAGGCCAGAAGGCCCAGGTTGGCCTCTTTCTCCACTGATCTCATGTCTAGGGGCAGGGCTCTGTTTGGCTAATCTGGGGCCTAGAGATTCCCACCCTTCCCGAGATTCCCACCCTTCCCCTGGCACCTCCTCTCTGCCTGTCCTTGTTGTCGGGGATCAAGGGGGTGGCCGACACACGGTGGGCAGGTAAGTACCAGGTTCTCTGAGGCACCTCTTCTGGCTGCCATGTTGGGTCTTCCTCCCTGTTTTGAGGGAGGAATATTCAATTAATCTAATTCAATTAGATTAGAATTAGATTAATCTAATTCAATTATTTAGATATTCAATTATTCGTATTTATTGAGTACTCTATTTACTTGTACATATCTATTCTATTTATTTTATTTTGTGAATATGTTTGGTTTTGTTCTCTGTCTCCCCCCTTTTCGACTGTGAGCCCACTGTTGGGTAGGGACTGTCCCTATATGTTGCCACCTTGTACTTCCCAAGCGCTTAGTACAGTGCTCTGCACACAGTAAGCGCTCAATAAACACAATTGATTGATTCAAAGCCCTACTGAGAGCTCACCTCCTCCAGGAGGCCTTCCCACACTGACCCATCCCCAGACTTCTCCATCCCCCTCATCTTACCTCCTTCCCTTCCCCACAGCACCTGTATATATGTATATATGTTTGTACATACTTATTACTCTATTTATTTATTTATTTATTTTACTTGTACATATCTATTCCATTTATTTTATTTTGTTAGTATGTTTGGTTTCGTTCTCTGTCTACCCCCTTTTAGACTGTGAGCCCACTGTTGGGTAGGGACCGTCTCTAGATGTTGCCAATTTGTACTTCCCAAGCACTTAGTACAGTGCTCTGCACATAGTAAGTGCTCAATAAATACGATTGATGATGATGATGACAGAGCTGGCTATTTGAGTTTCCCCCTGAGCACGCTCCCCTTCGAAATAATAATCATAATAATGATGGGATTTGTTAAGCGCTTACTATGTGCAAAGCACTATTTGAAACACCCAACCCCGCAAATGCCAATGTAGGCATACCAGGACATGCCCCTTCCCGCCCCCCCCCCCCCGCCCCAGAATGACACCAACTGGGCCGAGGTCTGGGCGCTTAGTACAGTGCTCTGCACGCAGTAAGCGCTCAATAAATATGATTGATTGGTTAGCGTGCCTAGGTAGCCTGGACAAACGTTAAATATTAATAACAAACTGATAAGACAGTAGCTGGCGTGGGACTGGCGCCAACTTGGGAGGGAGGGGTGTGGGAAGCAGCGTTTATGGGCATTTATGAAGGTAACGAGAGGAAATTGTGGGTACTTTGAGGGGCCAACATAGCGAAGCAACAGAATCAAGTTCAATATCAGTGTCGACGGACTATATGGAGGGCTTATTGGGTGCGGGACTGTACTAACCGTCTCAAGGGACGATTTGGAGATGCTAAAATCTGAATCCCCGGTTTGTCCCTAGTTGGGGTGGGGTGGAGGGAGCAAGTAGTTCAGAGATTCAGGGGCTTTTGGAGGGGAGGACGGGTGGGTGGCAGGAGGTGGAGGAGGGCCGGGATAATAGTAATAATAATAATTATAATAATGGCATTTATTAAGTGCTTACTATGTGCAAAGCACTGTTCTAAGCGCTGGAATGGAAGGCTTGCGTGTAAACTGGAAGGATGGCAGAGAGGAGAGGACATTGTGACTCAGTGGAAAGGTCATGGGTTCCAATCCCGGCTCCCCTACATGTCTGCTGTGTGACCTTGGGCAACTCACTTAACTTTTCTGAGCCTCAGCTACCTCATCTGTAAAATGGGGATTAAGGCTGTGAGCCCCAAGCGGGACAAGCTGACCACCTTGTATCCCCCCCAGCGCTTAGAACAGTGCTTTGCACATAGTAAGTGCTTAACAAATGCCATCATTATTATTTCTAGACTGTGGGCCCGTTGTTGGGTAGGGACCGTCTCTATATGTTGCCCACTTGTACTTCCCATTCATTCAATTGTATTTATTGAGCGCTTACTGTGTGCAGAGCACTGTACTAAGCGCTTGGGAAGTACAAGTTGGCAACATATAGAGATGGTCCGTACCCAACAGTTGGCTCACAGTCTAGAAGGGTACCAAGTGCTTAGTCCAGGGCTCTGCACACAGTAAGCGTTCAATAAATACGATTGAATGAATGAATGAATGACATGGGGTGAGAGGGCCACTGGGGGGTTAGGGCCCCCCCGTCCCCCCCACCCGCCCATGTTCCTGCCCCACCTCTGCCCTAATACTAAGGAGGAATCTGGGAAAGGAGGGAGGCGCCATCACTTCTTTGCCCAGTGGGACATCGATGCATAGCAAAAATGGGGAAACTGAGGCTGCTGGGCCGGAAAAAAGCAAGAAACCTAGAGCGGACCAGTCTGAAAACCCACATCAGATTAGCCCCATCTCCCAGGCTTAGCCCCTCCAAGAGGCAGCAGGGAGTCCCCTTTTTAAAAAAGTGGCATTTGTTAAGCGCTTACTATGTGCCGGACACTGTTCTAAGCTCTGCGGTAGATGCGAGCTAATCAGGTTGGACACAGTCCATGTTCCACATGGGGCTCACAATCTTAATACCCATTCTGCTGATGAGGAAACTGAGGCATATCTGTTTACTTTCCCACAGGTCCCCCATCCCACTCAAAGTGGGGCATGGAGGAGAGTTGGCATGGGGCAATCTTGCCTAGAGGACACAGGACTAACCTGGAAGTTGGAAGGCCCTGGGTTCTAATCCCGGCTCCGCAGCCGGTGCGCTGTGTGACCTTGGATCAGTCACTTCGCTTCTCTGTGCCTCAGTTCCCTCATCTGTAAAACGGGGGTCGAGACTGTGAGCCCCTTGTGGGACAGGGGCAGCGTCCATCCTGATCAACTTGGCTCTACCCAACTGCTTAGAAAAGTGCCTGGCACATGATAAGAGTTTAACGTATCATTAAAAAAAATGGCAACAGGCCTGGGCAGGAGGGAGTGGGCAAGTTGGACCCCGAGTCAAACGGAGTCTTGGCTGAAGGATGGGGCTGGGAAATCCCGTAGGGATTGTGGGATGCAGGGCGGGGTCCTTCCCGCCTGTTAGCGGGAAGTGGGGCCGGCTGCCCAGGGCCCTGAGAGGGAACTGCCTCAGTTAGTCAGTCAGTAGTATTTACTGAGCACTTACTGTGTGCCAAATACTGCCCTAAGCACCTGGGAAGGTAATAATAATAATAATAATGATAATGATGGCATTTATTAAGCACTTACTATGTGCAAAGCACTGTTCTAAGAGCTGGGGAGGTTCCATGGTGACTGTGACCCACTTCTAGACTGTGAGCCCGCTGTTGGGTAGGGACTGTCTCTCTATGTTGCCGGCTTGTACTTCCCAAGCGCTTAGTACAGTGCTCTGCACACAGTAAGCGCTCAATAAATACGATTGAATGAATTAATTAATAATGATAATGATGGCATTTATTAAGTGCTTACTATGTGCAAAGCACTGTTCTAAGCACTGGGGAGGTTCCATGGCGACTGTGACCCACTTGTAGACTGTGAGCCCACTGTTGGGTAGGGACCGTCTCTATATGTTCCCGGCTTGTACTTCCCAAGCACTTAGTACAGTGCTGTGCACACAGTAAGCGCTCAATAAATACGATTGAATGAATGTGAGCCCTCTGTTGGGTAGGGACCGTCTCTATATGTTCCCGGCTTGTACTTCCCAAGCACTTAGTACAGTGCTCTGCACACAGTAAGCACTCAATAAATACAATTGAATGAATGTGAGCCCTCTGTTGGGTAGGGACCATTTCAATATGTTGCCAAGTTGTACTTCCCAAGCGCTTAGTACAGTGCTCTGCACACAGTAAGCGCTCAATAAATACGATTGAATGAATGTTGTCCCATGTGGGGCTCACAGTCTTAATCCCCATTTTACTGCTGAGGTAAAATGGTTTTTCCGGCTAGGAAAAACCACCAAGAGCAGAAATAAAGCCGGGGGTGGCCGGGATTGGGCAGGCGGGATGGAGCCTACCGATCAGTGGCCGGTTCTCTGTGGTTCTCTCCAATCCGTCACCAAAACCAGCCGGTCTCACCTCCGCAACATCACCAAGATCCGCCCTGTCCTCTCCATCCGAACCGCTACCCTGCTGGTTCAATCTCTCATCCTATCCCGACTGGATGACTGCATCAGCCTCCTCTCTGATCTCCCATCCTCCTGTCTCTTCCCACTTCAATCCATACTTCACGCCGCTGCCCAGATCGTCTTTGAGCAGAAACGCTCTGGGCATGTTACCCCCCTCCTCAAAAATCTCCAGTGGCTACCAATCAATCTATGCATCAGACAGAAACTCCTCACCCTGGGCTTCAAGGCCGTCCATCCCCTCGCCCCCTCCTACCTCCCCTCCCTTCTCTCCTTCTGCAGCCCAGCCTGCACCCTCCACTCCTCTGCCATCGCTCACCTCCTCACTGTGCCTCGTTCTCGCCCGTCCCACCGTCGACCCGCGGCCCACGTCCTCCCCCTGGCCCGGAATGCCTTCCCTCCACAAATCCGCCAAGCTAGCTCTCTTCCTCCCTTCAAAGCCCTACTGAGAGCTCACCTCCTCCAGGAGGCCTTCCCACACTGAGCCTCCTCCTTCCTCTCCCTCTCCTCCCCCCATCTTACCTCCTTCCCCTCCCCACAGCACCTGTATATATGTTTGTACATATGTATTACTCTATTTATTTATTTATTTTACTTGTACATATTTATTCTATTTATTTTATTTTGTTAATATGTTTTGTTTTGTTGTCTGTCTCCCCCTTCTAGACTGTGAGCCCGCTGTTGAGCCCGCTGTTGGGTAGGGACTGTCTCTGTATGTTGCCCACTTGGACTTACCAAGCGCTTAGAACGGTGCTCTGCACACAGTAAGCGCTCAATAAATACAATTGAATGAATGAATGAATGAAATGAAAAGCCTGTTCTTGATCGGTCAGAGGTGAGGGGCCGAAATCCGAGGCTCCGGGACCAGACAGGGCCGGAAGCCACGGTGGGCAGGGAGGGAAGGATGGGATATGGGGACAGCCCGGCCCCTTCCCCAGTAGGGACTCTCGCTGCCCACGTTTTGGGTTGGCACTGAGTCTAGCTGGCACCACCAGTCAGGAATCCCACTGCACCGTGAGGTCCAAGTCTCTGAACAACCAGTCCAGGGCTCCGGCCTCTCCCGGTCCTGGGCCGGAGCCGGGGATCCCCTCGCCGCCCGGCGGCCCCCCTGGGCCCAGATCGCTTTGGGGACCCACCAGGGAGCTGAGCAGATGCCAGCGCTCCGGCCCAGGCTCTTCCGCTTCGGGGTCGCCGTCCACTTGAACGGACGAGAGGAGGGAGGCCGGGGCCAGGTTCTGGCGCTGGAGGTAGCCCCGGGCCTCCAACTCCAGTCCCCCACCCCCGGCCGGGGTCCACGGCGGGTGGAGGAGGGGCAGGCTGACCTCCTGCCAGTCCCTCCGCAGCCCCAAGGCCTGGACACGCAAATCCAGGTCTAGCGGGAATATACGCGGGTCATCCCGGTGCTGACGGTCACCCCCGGGGACGGCCATCCGCCTCTCCTGGATGGATTTGGGGAACCACCCGGCTGCCGGAGCCCGAACCTGGAGCCGGAGGCCTGGTTCGTCCCGGGTGTGTTTCTGGGGGAGAGGCGACCCTTGGCCGTCGCACTCGACGCCCACCACGCACACCCCGTAGAAAGGGGGCGGCGGGGTGAGCGGCAGAGAGGGCCGCCGGGTGTAGGGCTGGGGGGACGGGCTCTTCCGCAAAGGGGCCAGGCCGGCGTGGTCGGAGTCCCGCTCGACGTAGGTGGTCTCCGGGCAGCTGGGCAAACCCTGGGGCGTCTTGGAGGCCTCCTTCAGATCGGGGTGCGGCCCTGGGGGAGCAGGGGTGGCCGGCGGGGCGAGGTCACAGACCGGGGTGAGGACGTGCTCCCGGGTGAACTTCAGCGGGTGGTACGTCAGAACCTTCTGCAGGTCCTGCTGGGGAATCGATCAATCATCAATCAATTGTATTTATTGAGCGCTTACTGTGTGCAGAGCACTGTACTAAGCACTTGGGAAGTACAAGTTGGCAACATATAGAGACAGTCCCTACCCAACAGTGATGATGATGATGATGGCATTTGTTAAGCGCTTACTATGTGCAAAGCACTGTTCTAAGCCCTGGGGAGGATACAAGGTAATCAGGTTGTCCCACGTGGGGCTCACAGTCTTAATCCCCATTTTACAGATGAGGGAACTGAGGCTCAGAGAAGTTAAGTGACTTGCCCAAGGCCACACAGCAGACACGTGGCGGAGCCGGGATTCGAACCCATGACCTCTGACTCCAAAGCCCGGGCTCTTTCTATTGAGCCAAGCTGCTTCTCAACAGTGGGGAAGCGGGGGGAAGGCAGAGTTAGAGAAATGCGTACTTACTATTCTATTTATTTCATTATCGCTGCACATCTAGCTTTATTTCTATTTATTGTGATGACTTGACACCTGTCCACGTGTTTTGTTTTATTGTCTGTCTCCCCCTTCTAGACCGTGAGCCCGTTGTTGGGTAGGGACCGTCGCTATATGTTGCCGACTTGTAATAATAATAATGATGGCATTTGTTAAGCACTTACTATGTGCAAAGCACTGTTCTAAGCGCTGGGGGGGATACAAGGTGATCAGGTTGTCCCTCGGGGGGGCTCACAGTCTTCATCCCCATTTTACAGATGAGGTCACTGAGGCTCCGAGAAGTTAAGTGACTTTCCCAAGCTCACACAGCGGATATGTGGCGGAGCCGGGATTCGAACCCATGACCTCTGACTCCAAAGCCCGGGCTCTTTCTACTGAGCCACGCTGCTTCTCTAAGCGCTTGTACTTTCCAATCACTTAGTATAGTGCTCTGCATACAGTAAGCGCTCAATAAATACAATTGAATGAATGAATGAATAGAGCAGCAGAGGGCCTAATGGATCAGCGCTTAGAACAGTGCTTTGCACATAGAAAGTGCTTAACAAATGCCATCATTATTATTATTATAGAGCACAAGCCTGCGAGTCAGAAGGACCTGGGTTCTAATCCCTTCTCTGCCACTTGTCGGCTGTGTGACCTTGGGCGAGCCACTTCTCTTCTCAGTTACCTCATCTGCGAAATGGGGATTGAGACTGTTAGCCCCTCATGGGACAGGGACTGTGTACAACCCAATTTGCTTGCATCTATTCCAGTGACTGGCACAGAGTAAGTGCTTACAAAAAATCACTGTTGTTGTTATTATTATTATTATTATTATTATTATTATTATTATTATTATTATTATTGGGGGCAAAAGGGAATAGCCAGGCCTTAACTTCCAAAAGGCAACTCACCCACTCAGCTCAATCTCGACTATCCAGGTTTTGCATTATCCACTGGCCCTTTGTGCTTAGTACAGTGTTCTGTGCCCATTTCGCGAATAAGTCGATTGGTTGATTTTTTTTCATTCATTCATTCAATCGTATTTATTGAGCGCTTACTGTGTGCAGAGCACTGTACTAACCACCTGGGAAGTACAAGTCGGCAACATCTAGAGACGGTCCCTACCCAACAACGGGCTTACAGTCTAGAAGCACCTGTATGTATGTGTATATGTTCATACGTATTTATTACTCCATTTATTTTTTTGTACATATTTATAATAATAATAATGATGGCATTTATTAAGTGCTTACTATGTGCAATGCACTGTTCTAAGCGCTGGATTTTATTCTATTTATTTTATTTTGTTAATATGTTTTGTTGTCTGTCTCCCCCTTCTAGATTGAGCCCGCTGTTGGGTAGGGACTGTCCCTATATGTTGCCATCTTGTACTTCCCAAGCACTTAGTACAGTGCTCTGCACACAGTAAGCGCTCAATAAATACGATTGATTGATTGATTGGGTAGGGACTGTCTCTATAAGTTGCCGACTTGTACTTCCCAAGCGCTTAGTACACTGCTCTGCACACAGTAAGCGCTCAATAAATACGATTGATTGATCGATTGGGTAGGGACCGTCTCTATATGTGGCCGACTTGTACTTCCCAAGTGCTTAGTACACTGCTCTGCACACAGTAAGCGCTCAGTACATGTGATTGAATGAATGAACGAATAGAAGGGGGAGACGGACAACAAAACAAAACACGTGGACAGGTGTCAAGTCGTCAGAATAAATAGAAAGAAAGCTAGATGCACAGCATTAACACAATAAATAGAATAGTAAATATGGACAAGTAAAATAAATGGAGTGATAAATCCGTACAAACATATATACAGGTGCTGTGGGGAGGAGAAGGAGGTAGGGTGGGGGTGATGGGGAGGGGGAGAGGAAAAATGTTTTCCTCCTACTTTCCGCTTTTTGGCCCACCGCTTCCCAACGGCGGTCCCGGGAACTCAAACTGATGCCCGTTGGAAAGGGATTGAGACTCTCTACTTGGTTTTCCTCCCCAAAGCCGGGTCGGGGTGGCTCCCTCCCTCCCGGGTTGCCAGTCCCTTACCAAGACACGGGGCTGCTGCATGTGCTTGTTGATGTACTTGTAGGTCACAAAACAGGCCACGGCGACGAGGAATCCCATGGTGAACAGGGACATTCCGGAGAAATAGTAGGTCCAGGTTCGGTCTGGGAGAAGGGACGCGAAAACGGAGTCAATGGGAAGCCGAGGGAAAAAGTCCCAGCTAGAGATTCCCAGGTCAAAATTCACAATCTATTTTATGTATGGCTTAACCAGGTTTTTGGCTCCTTCTTCTTCTTCTAATCCCTTCCGTAAGAGAAGCAACGTTCTCTAGTGGGTAGAGCTGGGAGTCAGAAGGATCTGGGTTCTAATCCCGGCTCTGCCGCATGTCCGCTGTGTGATCTTGGGCAAGGCGCTAAACTTCTCTGAGCCTCAGTTATCACAAAGTGGGGATTAAGAGTGTGAGCCCCATGTGGGACAGGGACTGTGTCCAATCTGATTAAGTTGGATCTACTCCGGCACTTTGAATGGTACTGGGCTTATAGAAAGCGCTTAACAAGTACCATCATTATTATTATTACATAGTTTAAACCCTGTTGCTTCCCCGTACCTGCAATTTATTTTAGTGTCTGTCTTCCCCTACCAGTTTGTCGGATCTCTGAGGCCAGGGATCATGGCTCCTAATTCTATTGTACTCTCCCAAATGCTTAGCACCATGCCCTGCATCATCATCATCAATCGTATTTATTGAGTGCTTACTATGTGCAGAGCACTGTACTAAGTGCTTGGGAAGTACAAATTGGCAACATATAGAGACAGTCCCTACCCAACAGTGGGCTCACAGTCTAAAAGGGGGAGACAGAGAACAAAACCAAACATACTAACAAAATAAAATAAATAGAATAGATATGTCATAGAGTAAGAATCCAATAAATACTATTTATTTACTGACTGTCAGCTCCTTGTGGGCGGGAAATGTGTCTACCGACCTCGTATTTATTATACTCTACCAAGCTCTCAATAGAGTGCGTTGCACACAGTAAGCGCTCAATAAATCCCATTGATGATGATGCTACTGACTGATAATCCCGAGCCTCATTCTAGCCGATAGGAAGATGGTAGGAAGATTGAGGTTCCCACCCCAATCTGGTTTTAGCAGCAGGCGGGTCATGAGTCAAATTTGGGTGAAGGCATGGCTTTCTTGAGACTGAAGAGATGAATTAGGATGAGAATAAGTTCCTAGGACTGGATGGCTTTCCTTTCAGAGTTCGGGAGGAACTCGGGAACAAGTTGCAGACTGGAAGGAAAGAGTAACTGACCTGTCGTTACAAACGGCGCCTTCAGGGTCTCCACCGGGGTCTGAACTGCTTTCTTGCTGTGCACCCCATGGGAGGAACACCAGCCCAGAGAGGGTGCGGCACAGCCCCTTTCCCTACTTTACAAATGGGGGGGAAATCAGAGCCCTGAGCCGTTCAGGGACCCTTCCAAGGTCCCACGGCCGGACCGGCGTTCAAGCCTGGGCTTCCTTCTAGATTTTGAGCCCACTGTTGGGTAGGGACTGTCCCTAGATGTTGCCAACTTGTACTTCCCAAGCGCTTAGTCCAGTGCTCTGCACACAGTAAGCGCTCAATAAATACTATTGATTGATTGATTGATTCCCGTTTCACGCCCGGCCGGGCTTACCTGGTAGAGTCCTCACACTGAATTTGTGGGTCGGGCTGTGCTTGGCTAAGTTGGGGATCAGAATGCCCACGGTGCCGCTATACTCCGTGTCGGGGGCCAAACCGGGAAATACGTATTCTTTCTCCTTCCCCTCCTTGATCTGAAGGGGAGAAAGAAACCGGACGAGAAATTACTCCCTCTTGAAGGAGCCCCGGTTATTTAATTCCCGCCATTCCCATAGCACGCCCCCAACCCCATCACTGTATATAGGTATATATGTTTGTACATATTTATTACTCTATTTATTTATTTATTTATTTTACTTGCACATATCTATTCTATTTATTTTATTTTGTTAGTATGTTTGGTTTTGTCTCCCCATTTTAGACTGTGAGCCCACTGTTGGGTAGGGACTGTCTCTATATGTTGCCAATTTGTACTTCCCAAGCGCTTAGTACAGTGCTCTGCACACAGTAAGCGCTCAATAAATACGATTGATGATGATGATCAATCAATCAATCAATCAATCGTATTTATTGAGCGCTTACTATGTGCAGAGCACTGTACTAAGCGCTTGGGAAGTACAAATTGGCAACACATAGAGACAGTCCCTACCCAACAGTGGGCTCACAGTCTAAAAGGGGGAGACAGAGAACAGAACCAAACATACCAACAAAATAAAATAAATAGGATAGAAATGTACAAGTAAAATAAATAAATAAATAAATAGAGTAATAAATGTTGATCACTGGACCTCCATCTCATCTATCTTGCCACCGATCTCTCGCCCACGTCCTGCCTCTGGCCTGTTATGGCCTCCTTCTTTGTATCCGAGAGACAACGACTCTCAGCATGGCTCAGTGGAAAGAGCCCGGGTTTTGGAGTCAGAGGTCATGGGTTCAAATCCCAGCTCTGCAACTTAGCTGTGTGGCTTTGGCTAAGTCACTTCACTGGGCCTCAGTTCCCTCATCTGTAAAATGGGGATTAAGACTGTGAGCCCCACGTGGGACAACCTGATCACCTTGTAAACTGCCCAGCGCTTAGAACAGTGCTTTGCACATAGTAAGCGCTTAATAAATACCGTCATTATTATTCAAAGCCTTATGGAAGGCCCATCTCCTCCAAGAAGTCTTCCCTGACTGCTCCCTCCTTTCCTTTTCTCCCAGTCCCTTCTCCGTCCCCTGACTCGCTCCCTTTATTCATCTCCCCCTCTCAGCCCCACACTGCTTATCAATCAATCAATCAATCAATCGTATTTATTGAGCGCTTACTGTGTGCAGAGCACTGTACTAAGCGCTTGGGAAGTCCAAGTTGGCAACATATAGAACCAGTCCATACCCAACAGTGGGCTCACAGTCTAGAAGGGGGAGACAGAGAACAAAACCAAACAGATGAACAAAATAAAATAAATAGAATGGATATGTACAAGTAAAATAAATAAATAAATTGAGTAATAAATATGTACAATATGCTTATGTCCCTATCTGTCATTTATTCATTTCTATTCATGTCTGTCTCCCCGACTCTAGACTGCAAACTCACTGTGGGCAGGGAATGTGTCACTTTATTGTTGTATTGTACTCTCCCGAGCTCTTAGAACAGCTCAAGGCCCTACTGAGCGCTCACCTCCTCCAGGAGGCCTTCCCAGACTGAGCCCCTTCCCTCCTCTCCCCCTCGTCCCCCTCTCCATCCCCCCCATCTTACCTCCTTCCCTTCCCCACAGCACCTGTATATATGGATATATGTTTGTACATATTTATTACTCTATTTATTTACTTTACTTGTACATATCTATTCTATTTATTTTATTTTGTCAGTATGTTTGGTTTTGTTCTCCGTCTCCCCCTTCTAGACTGTGAGCCCGCTGTTGGGTAGGGACCGTCTCTATGTGTTGCCGACTTGTACTTCCCAAGCACTTAGTCCAGTGCTCTGCACACAGTAAGCGCTCAATAAATACGATTGATTGATTGATTGATTGATTCCCCACAGCACCTGTATATATGTATATATGTTTATACATATTTATTACTCTATTTATTTATTTACTTTACTTGTATATATCTATTCTATTTATTTTATTTTGTCAGTATGTTTGGTTTTGTTCTCCGTCTCCCCCTTCTAGACTGTGAGCCCGCTGTTGGGTAGGGACAGTCTCTATGTGTTGCCGACTTGGACTTCCCAAGCGCTTAGTCCAGTGCTCTGCACACAGTAAGTGCTCAATAAATACGATTGATTGATTGATTGATTGATTCCCTGCGTACTGTAAGCGCTCAGTGAATACCAATGATTAATCGCTCCAAGGGAAACAACAGTTGGAAACCACATCATCTCTTTCAGAGAATCTCCGGGCTTGGACCGGCTCCCTGGACATGAGACCCGCCACCTGGGAGCTTCCAAAATAGTTCATGCGAATGAGGTCAGGCGTTTAAAAAAAGCCACAATTAACAAGTCACAGAGTCCCCTACCCTCTTTCTCCCTTCTGTGACACCCTCGCACTTGGATTTGAACTCTTTATTCACCACCCCCCCCCTCATCCCCAGCCTGCCGTAGCGGATAAAACGTGGGGGTCATGGGTTCTAATCCCGGCTCTGCCACTTGTCTGCTGGGTGGCCTTGGGCAAGTCACCTCGCTTTTCTGTGCCTCAGTTCCCTCGTGTGTCAAACGGGGATTAAGACCGTGAGCAACCTGAATATACGTATATATGTTTGTACATATTTATTACCCTATTTACTCTAGAAGCAGCGTGGCACAGTGGAAAGACACGGGCCTGGGAATCAGAGGTCATGGGTTTGAGTGTTTTAGACTGTGAGCCCACTGTTGGGTAGGGACTGTCTCTATGTGTCGCCAATTTGTACTTCCCAAGCGCTTAGTACAGTGCTCTGCACATAGTAAGCGCTCAATAAATACGATTGATGATGATGATGAATCCTGGCTCCGCCACATGTCTGCTGTGTGACCTTGGGCAAGTCACTTAACTTCTCTTAGCCTCAGTTATCTCATCTGTAAAATGGGGATTAGGACTGTGAGCCCCACGTGGGACAACGTGATCGCCTTGCATCCTCCAGCGCTTAGAACAGTGCTTTGCACATAGTAAGCGCTTAACAAATTCCATTATTATTATTATTATTATTTATTTATTTGTACATATTTATTCTATTTGTACTTCCCAAGCGCTTAGTTGTACTTCCCAAGCGCTTAGTTATACTTCCCAAGCGCTTAGTACAGTGCTCTGCACACACTAAGCGCTCAATAAATACGATTGATTGATTGATTGATTTGATTTTGTGAATATGTAGAGAAGCAGCATGGCTCAGTGGAAAGAACCCGGGCTTTGGAGTCAGAGGTCATGGGTTCAAATCCCAGCTTTGCCACTTGCCAGCTGTGTGACTTTGGGCAAGTCACTTCACTTCTCTGCGCCTCAGTTCCCTCATCTGTAAAATGGGGTTGAAGACTGTGAGCCCCCCGTGGGACAACTTGATCACCTTGTAACCTCCCCAGCGCTTAGAACAGTGCTTTGCATATAGTAAGCGCTTAATAAATGCTATCATCATCATCATCATCATGTCTTGTTTCGTTCTCTGTCTCCCCCTTCTAGAGTGTGAGCCCGCTGTTGGGTAGGGACCGTCTCTATGTGTTGCCGACTTGTACTTCCCAAGCGCTTAGTACAGTGCTCTGCACACAGTAAGCGCTCAATAAATACGATTGAATGAATGAATGAATGAATCTTTCCAAACCCCCACTTCTTCCCAGGAGGATCATCCGGGTGGGCAGGAGGGAGGCGAGTGTGAACCCCAGCCTGCTCTCTTCGACCTGAGTCAATCACTGAGTCAGTAAGTGCTCAATAAATACGATTGAATGAATGAATGAATGAATGAATGAATTTGCTTGTATCCACCCCAGCACTTAGTACAGTGCCTGGCACATAGTAAGTGCTTAACAAATAACACAATTATTATTATTATTATTACAACACTTCTCCCTCCAGACTATAGGCTTGAATGTCAGTCGATGGTATTTATTGAGTGCTTACTGTGTGCAGAGCAGTGTACTAAGCGCTTGGGAAGTACAACTAAGCGCTTGGGAAGTACAAATAGAATAAATATGTACAAATAAATAAATAGAGCAATAAATACGTACAAACATATATACATATATTCATACATACATGGGCGAGTACACTAGAACAATATAACAGACGCATTCCCTGCCCACAATGAGCTTACAGTCTAGAGAAGGGTTTACCAATTCTGTTGTAATGTATTCATTCATTCGTTCATTCATTCAATCGTATTTATTGAGCGCTTACGGTGTACAGAGCACTGTACTAAGTGCTTGGGAAGTACAAATTGGCAATATATATATATATATATAAATATATATTATATATATATATATTATATATATATATATATATATATATATATATAATGTACTCTCCCAAGCACAGTACAGTATAGTCCTGGACTGTGTACATAGAATAGCGTTCTGCACACAGTAAGCACTCAATAAATACCACTGATATAAATACTGTAGAGAGGAAGCATGGTCTAATGGATAGAGCCCGGGCCTGGGGGTCAGAAGGACCTGGGTTCTAATCCCGGCTCCGCCGCTAGCCTGCTGGGTGACCTTGGGCAACTCACTTCACTTCTCTGAGCCTCAGTTACATCATCTATAAAATGGGGATTAAAGATAACGAGCCCCATGCCGGGCATGGCAAAACATGTTTTGTTTCATTGTCTGTCTCCCCCTTCTAGTCTGTGAGCCTGTTGTTGGGGAGGGACCATCTCTAGATGTCGCTGACTTGTACTTCCCAAGCGCTTAGTACAGTGCTCTGCACACAGTGAGCGCTCAATAAATACGATTGAATGAATGAATGAATGAAATGGACTGTGTCCAACCTGATTAGTTCATATCTACTCCAGCCTCAGTTACCTCATCTGTAAAATGGGGATGAAGACTGTGAGACCTCTGTGGGACAACCTGATCACCCTGTAACCTCCCCAGTGCTTAGAACAGTGCTTTGCACATAGTAAGCCCTTAATAAGTGCCATTATTATTATTATTACAGTGCCTATAAGCACTTAAAAGAATTCCCTATAAAAAATGGATTGATTATGTCCGTATTTGTGATTTTTAGCTCTTAATATGGGCTCAGTTGGAAGAGCCCGGGCTTTGGAGTCAGAGGTTATGGGTTCAAACCCCGGCTCTGCCAATTGTCAGCTGGGTGACTTTGGGCAAGTCACTTCACTTCAATTCACTTCTCTGGACCTCAGTTACCTCATCTGTAAAATGGGGATTAAGACTGCGAGGCCCCCCGTGGGACAACCTGATCACCTTGGAACCTCCCCAGTGCTTAGAACAGGGCTTTGCACATAGTAAGCGCTTAATCAATGCCATTATTATTATTATTACAGTGCCTATAAGCGCTTAAAAGAATTCCATATAAAAAATGGATTGATTATGTCCGTATTCGTGATTTTTTTGAACGTTCGCCTCCCCTGCTAGACAGTGAGGAATGAGGAACGTGTGTATAATAATAATAATAATGCTGATATTTGTTAAGCGCTTACTATGTGCAAAGCACTGTTCTAAGCGCTGGGGGGAATACAAGGAGATGAGGTTGTCCCATTTGGGACTCACAGTCTTAGTCCCCATTTTACAGATGAGGGAACTGAGGCACAGAGGAGTGAAGTGACTTGCCCAAGGTCACACAGCAGACATGTGGGGGAGACGGCATTCGAACCCACGACCTCTGACTCCGAAGCCCGCGCTCTTTCCACTGAGCCACGCTGCCCCAATATATCAACTCTGTTATACTGTCCTCTCCCAAGCGCTTGGTACCCTGCTCTGCGCACAATAAGCGCTCGATAAATACGACGGAGTGATGGAGTTGAGAGGCTCTTCAGAGCCCGGAAGGGGCAAGGGAGGAGTCGGCCCCGGGGGAGGAGGTTCAACCATGTATTATTTCCCAAGTGATTAGTCCAGTGCTCTGCACACAGTAAGCGCTCAATAAATACGATTGAATGAATGGATGAATGAATGAACCAGGCTTGAACGGATGGATGAATCCCCTTTTAGACTGTGAGCCCACTGTTGGGTAGGGACTGTCTCTATATGTTGCCAATTTGTACTTCCCAAGCGCTTAGTACACATAGTAAGCGCTCAATAAATACGATTGATGATGATGATGATGGTGAATGAACCAGGCCTTGACGCGGGGCTGTGAGGGCAGGGCGAAAGTACCATGTGGTGGGTCTGGTTGATGTTTATCCTCAGGTGGTAGAGCAGGTTGGGGAAGATGTCCTCCAGAGCCAGCGGGGAGCCGCTCGGGTCCCTGGCCAGCGTGAGGGACGGGCCCAGGATGAACCGAATCGAGTCCACGCCGGGGTCGAAGGTCACGTCCGGAGGCTTCAGCTCGGCTGGGAGGGTGGGAGAGGAGGGGTCAGAGGGCGGGTGCCCATCCCTGACGGCAAATTCCATGGTCCTCCCCTCTCTGGCTGCCTTTTCCTTTGCCCCCCAACCCCGGGGCCGAGGGGGATGCCTCCCGAGGAGGGCGGGACTGGAGTAAGGAGGAGACGGGCTTGACAAACTGGAATGCCCTCCCTCTGCCCATCCGCCAAGCTAGCTCTCTTCCTCCCTTCAAGGCCCTGCTGAGAGCTCACCTCCTCCAGGAGGCCTTCCCAGACTGAGCCCCTTCCTTCCTCTCCCCCTCGTCCCCCTCTCCATCCCCCCCATCTTACCTCCTTCCCTTCCCCACAGCACCTGGATATATGTAGATATGTTTGTACATATTTTTTACTCTATTTATTTTATTTGTACCTATCTATTCTATTTATTTTATTTTGTTAGTATGTTTGGTTCTGTTCTCTGTCTCCCCCTTTTAGACTGTGAGCCCACTGTTGGGTAGGGACTGTCTCTAGATGTTGCCAATTTGTACTTCCCAAGCGCTTAGTACAGTGCTCTGCACATAGTAAGCCCTCAATAAATACGATTGATGATGATGATGATGATGATGACAAACAGCAAGAGGGATTTAAGCAAGATATAGGGAGGGTTCATTCATTCATTCATTCAATCGCTTACTGTGTGCAGAGCACTGTACTAAACGCTTGGAAAGCACAAGTTGGCAGCATATAGAGATGGTCCCTACCCAACAGTGGGCTCACAGTCTAGAAGAGGGTTTTCAGGCGCGGGGACCGAGGCAGGTCGTTGAATGGTCTAGTGGAAACAGCATGAGCTTGGAAGCAGAGGACCTTAGTACAGCGCTCTGCACGCAGTAAGCGCTCAATAAATACGATTGAATGACCTGGATTCTAACGCCGGCTCCATCTGTCGTCCTTCCGTCTGACGGGTGGCCCTGTCAGTCACCTCAACTGTTCCAACGGGAATTTAATCCTCCTCCTTCTGATTTTGTGAGCCCCACATGGGACAGGGACCATGTCCAACCTGATTATCTCGTGTCTACCCCAGTGGTTAGTACAGTGCCTGGTACCTAGTAAGTGCTTAACAAGTACCATAAATAAAAACTAGTCCTATGAAGAGAGTCACTTACCCAGCTGCCTGGGATAGATTACATGTGATCTTTCCCATTCAAGCATGGCATAGTATATGTATATACCTGTAGAACAGTGCTCTGCACATAGTAAGCGCTTAATAAATGCCATTATTATTATTATTATATATGTATATATGTTTGTACGTATTTATTACTCTATTAATTTATTTATTTTACTTGTACATATCTATTCTATTTATTTTATTTTGTTAATATGTTTGGTTTTGTTGTCTGTCTCCCCCTTCTAGACTGTGAGCCCACTGCTGGGTAGGGACCGTCTCTAGATGTTGCCAACTTGGACTTCCCAAGCGCTTAGTACAGTGCTCTGCACACAGTAAGCGCTCAATAAATACGATTGAATGAAAATGAATGAATAGAGCCCGGGCCTGGGAGCTAGAAGGTCATGGGTTCTAATCCCAGCTCCGCCACCAGTCTGCTGTGTGACCCTGGGCAAGTCACTTAGCCTCTCCGTGCCTCACTTACATCATCCGTAAAATGGGGATGGAGACTGTGAGCCCCACGTGGGACAACCTGATTACCTTGTATCCACCCCAGCGCTTCGTACTGTGCTTGGCGCGTAGTAAGTACTCGACAAAATAATAACAATAACACTAAATATGATCAGAGGAGTGAACGAACAGTGCTCCGCATGCAGTAAGCGCTCAGTAAATACGATTGATTGATTGATTGATTAAATATGTTTGATGGATTGAGGAGCCTGAGGTCCTATGGATTCCTGGGGGCTGAAGATGCAGGTGGTTGGAGGAGTAGGGTGGGGAACGGGAGAGAGAGGGATGGAGGAGCACTCAAGCACTTAGTACAGTGCTCTGCACACAGTAAGCGCTCAATAAATACGATTGATTGATTGATTGATTGATTGATTAAACAAGATTGATGGATTGAGGAGCCTGAGGTCCTACGGATTCCTGGGGGCTGAAGATGCAGGTGGTTGGAGGAGGAGGGTGGGGAAGGGGAGAGAGAGGGATGGAGGAGCGCTCAAGCACTTAGTACAGTGCTCTGCACACAGTAAGCGCTCAATAAATACGATTGATTGGTTAAAAATGATTGACGGATTGAGGAGCTTGAGGTCCTACGGATTCCTGGGGGCTGAAGATGCAGGTGGTTGGAGGAGGAGGGTGGGGAAGGGGAGAGAGAGGGATGGAGGAGAGGCGGGGAGGGCAGCTGAGTCCAGACAGTAACTCACTCTCAGTTTTCGGGTTGAACCTGTGCGTCTTGAAGGAGGCTGACAGGCCGCTCTCGGTGAGGGCCGTCACTCGGGCGTAGTAGTACTCGCAGATGTTTCCGGTCTCCCCCGTCAGGTTGCACGATTGAGAAGTCATGTTTTGGCAGCCCCCTTTCTCCTGCCACCGCTTCGTTCCATAGCTAGGGGGAAACCCAACAGCTCTAGTTCCTTCTTTTTCCTTTAAATGATATTTGTTAAACGCTTACTCTGTGCCAGGCTCTGTACTAAGCGCTAAGATACAACACGATCAGGTCGGACGCAGTCCCCGTCCCACACGGGCCGCGTGATCTCAATCCCCATTTTACTGATGTTGGAATTCAGGCCCGGAGAAGTGACCTGGCCAAGGTCACACAACTGACTGTGAGCCCACTATTGGGCAGGGACTGTCTCTATATGTTGCCAATTTGTACTTCCCAAGCGCTTAGTACAGTGCTCTGCACACAGTAAGCGCTCAATAAATATGATAGAATGAATGAACTGATAAGTGATGAGAAGCAGCGTGGCCTAGCGGGTAGAGCCCGGGCCTTAGAGTCGGAAGGACCTGGGTTCTAATCCCGGCTCCACCACTTGTCCACTGTGTGACCTTAAACATGTCACTTCGCTTCTCTGGGCCTCAGTTTCCTCATCTGGAAAACGGGGAGCGAGGCCGGGAGCCCCACGTGGGACAGGGACCGTGTCCAACCCGATTTGCTTGTATCCACCCCAGCGCTTAGTACGGGGCCTGGCACGTAGTAAGCGCTTAACAAATCCCGCAATTATTATTATTAACAACTAACGAGGCTTCTCTTCCATTCCGTGTTGCCAACTTGTACTTCCCAAGTGCTTAGTCCAGTGCTCTGCACACAGTAAGCGCTCAATAAATACGATTGAATGAATTCCCCCAGCACGTCGTGACTTGCCCCAAGAGGGGAGGTCAGCGGGCATCAGCAGGGTGGTTGGGGGGGTTTGGGGAGCAGAAGGTAAGAAGGGGGTGATCGGGATGAGGGATTGGCAGCGGGAACACTGACATGGAATAGGCGACGCTGAAGACGGTTTCCGGGGTGCTGTTTTTGCCACGTTCCCATATCAGGATGTTTTCAAAGTTGGTCGAGTGGAATCTGAGGTGTTTGAGCAACTCTGGGCCGTTCGCCTCTGAGGACTCTAGGAGACACACAAGCAGGGTCAGTCCGGCGGCTACTCAATCCATCAATCAATCAATCCATTCATTCATTCAATCGTATTTATTGAGCACTTACTGAGCGCAGAGCACTGGACTAAACGCTTCATGAATGGATTAATCCATTCATTCATTCATTCATCCGATTGTATTTAGGAGAAGCAGCGTGGTCTTGTGGGCTCTAGCCACACGTCAACAGACCACAAGTGGCTTGGGAGTCAGAAGGACCTGGATTCTAATTCCACCCCTGCCACTCGTCTACTGTGTGACCTTGGGCGAGTCACATCACTTCTCTGGGCCTCGGTTATCTCATCTGGAAAATGGAGATTGAAACTGTGAGCCCCATGTGGGCTAGGGACTGTATTCAATTTGATTTGCCCGTATCGACCCCAGCACTTAGTACAGTGCCTGGCACATAGTAATAATAATAATGGCATTTATTAAGCGCTTACTATGTGCAAAGCACCATTCTAAGCACTGGGGATAATAATAATAATAATGATGGTATTTATTAAGCGCTTACTATGTGCAAAGCACCGTTCTAAGCACTGGGGATAATAATAATAATAATAATAATAATAATAATAATAATGGTATTTGTTAAGCACTTACTACTACTAATAATAATAATGATGACATTTATTAAGTGCTTACTATGTGCAAAGCACCGTTCTAAGCACTGGGGATAATAATGATAATAATAATGATGGTATTTGTTAAGCGCTTACTACTACTACTACTACTACTACTAATAATGACATGTATTAAACACTTACTATGTGTAAAGCACCGTTCTAAGTGCTGGGGATGTTACAAGGTGATCAGGTTGTCCCCCGGGGGGCCCACAGTCTTCATCCCCATTTTCCAGATGAGGTCGCTGAGGCGCAGAGAAGTGAAGTGACTTGTCCAAAGTCACATAGCTGACAAGTGGCGGAGCTGGGATTTGAACCCATGACCTCTGACTCCAAAGCCCGTGCTCATTCCACTGAGCCACGCTGCTTCTCTTACATGGTACATAGTAAGCACTTAAATACCATTATTATTATTATTATTATTTTACTGAGCGCTTACTACGTGCAGAGCACTGTTCCGATCGCTTGGGAGAGTACAATCCAACAATATAATAGACACACTCCCTGCCCACAACGAGCTTCCAGTCTAGAGCGGGGGACAGCCAGCAAAAGAAATAACGGTATTAACTGGACACCTACTGAGTGCAAAGTGCTGTACTAAGTGCTTGGAGAATACAGCAATCGATTAATCCATCAATCGACAGTATGTACGGAGCACGTACCTTGTGCAGACTGTTGAACCCGGCCCTGGCCCCCTGGGAGCTTACATTCTAATGGGGAAGACAGACAGAAATGATTTAGAAATAGTGGGAGTGAAGCCTCCTTTCAATCAATCAATCAATCAATCAATCATATTTATTGAGCGCTTACTGTGTGCAGAGCACAGAGCTTAGAACGGTTCTTTGCACATAGTAAGCGCTTAATAAATGTCATTATTATTATTATTATTAGTAAGCGCTTAAATACCATCATTATTATTATCATTATTATCCCCATTGCTTAGAACGGTGCTTTGCACATAGTAAGCGCTTAGTAAATACCTCCTTTCAATCAATCAATCAATCATATTTATTGAGCGCTTACTGTGTGCAGAGCACTGGACTAAGCGCTTGGGAAGTCCAAGTTGGCAACATATAGAGACAGTCCCTGCCCAACAGTGGGCTCACAGTCTAAAAGGGGGAGACAGAGAACAAAACCAAGTATACGAACAAAGTAAAATAAATAGAATAGATATGTACAGGTAAAATAAATAAATAAATAGAGTAATAAATCTGTACAAACATATATACATCTATACAGGTGCTGGGGGGGAAGGGAAGGAGGTAAGATGGGGGGATGGAGGCGGGGACGAGGGGGAGAGGAAGGAAGGGAAGGAATGAATTTCATTCATTCATCCAATCGTATTTATTGAGCGCTTATGGTGTGCAATGTGGAAAGTACAATTCGGCGACAGACAGAGGCAATCCCTACCCAAAAATGGGCTCCCGGCCCCTTCCGACCTCCAGACTGCTCACTGTAGGTGGAGACTGTATCTGTTTATTGTTATTTTGTCCTCTCCCAAGCGCCAAGAAGTGCTCAGAACACAGTAAGCGCTCAATAAATAGCACTGAAATGAAGTGAATGAATGAGGAGAGGTGGGGCTGAGGGGTGCGGGGCTGTGAGGGGTCGTTCACCTCCTCGTCCACGGTCACGGGAGGGCCGAGGGCCAGGCCCTGGAGGGTACAGGGTGGCACCAGGATTGGACTCTCACCCTGGAGCGCCGGGATGGGTCAATGATTGACACGGCCTCCCGTGCAGAGGCCTCATTCATTTATTCATTCATATTTATTGAGCGCTTACTGTGTGCAGACCACTGTACTAAGCGCTGGGAACTGGGGAAGGGGCCTGGCCTGGGGCGGGCGAACTTGGGACGCCTCTCGTTCATTCATTCATGTTGCCAACTTGTAGTTATGTTGCCAACTTGTACTTCCCAAGTGCTTAGTACAGTGCTCTGCACACAGTAAGCGCTCAATAAATACAATTGATTGATTCATTCAATCGCATTTATTGAGCGCTTACTGTGTGCAGAGCACTGTACTAAGGGCTTGGAAAGTACAATTAGGCAATAAATGGAGACAATCCCTACCCAACAATGGGCTCACAGTCTAGAAGGGGGAGACAGACAACAAAACAAAACAAGTAGAGGGGCGTCGATACCACCAAACTAAATAGAATTATAGATAATAGACTAGACTGTGAGCCCACTGTTGGGCAGGGACTGTCTCTATATGTTGCCAACTTGTACTTCCCAAGCGCTTAGTCCAGTGCTCTGCACACAGTAAGCGCTCAATACATACGATTGAATGAATGAATGAATGAATGTCTCCCCCCTTCTAGACTGTGAGCCCACTGTTGGGTAGGGACCATCTCTATATGTTGCCAACTTGTACTTCCCAAGCGCTTAGTACAGTGCTCTGCACACAGTAAGCACTCAATAAATACGATTGATTGATTGATTGATAATAATAATAAGAGCAGTTATTAAGCGCTTACTGTGTGCAAAACACTGCTCTAAGCTCTGGGGAGGTTACAAGGTGAACAGGTTGTCCCACGTGTGACTCACAGTCTTCATCCCCATTTTCCAGATGAGGTCACTGAGGCCCAGAGAAGCAAAGTGACTTGCCCAGAGTCACACAGCTGACAAGTGGCAGAGCGGGGATTTGAACCCACGACCTCTGACTCCAAAGCCCGGGCTCTTTCCACTGAGCCACGCTGCTTCGCTGTGTGTAGATATACACACAAGATTAATAAATATACACGAATATGCACAAGTGCTTTGGGGAGGGGAAGGGGATAGAGCAGAGGGAATCAATCAATCAATCAATCGTATTTATTGAGTGCTTACTGTGTGCAGAGCACTGGACTAAGCGCTTGGGAAGTACAAGTTGGCAACATATAGAGACAGTCCCTACCTAACAGTGGGCTCAGAGGAGGAGGAGAAGAGGAGCACTCTCCCGAGTGCTTAGTTCAGTGCACCTAGCAAGTCCTCGATCAATATTATCGATTGATTCATCATCATCATCATCAATCATATTTATTGAGCGCTTACTGTGTGCAGAGCACTGTACTAAGCGCTTGGGAAGTAGGAGATGGGCAGTCAGACTAACCATCCCAGGAGGAGGGTAGACCGCCTTCCCTAGGCTGGGAAATGATCAGGAGAAGGGATTACAACCAGAGCCGCCCTGAGGCAGGGGCATGGATGAGATGAACCTGGGAGGACCCCGTCCCTCTAGACTATAAGCTCGTTGTGGGCTGGGAATTATTGTTTATTGTTCTATCAATCAATCAATCAATCATATTTATTGAGCACTTACTGTGTGCAGAGCACTGGACTAAGCACTTGGGAAGTCCAAGTTGGCAACATCTAGAGACGGTCCCTACCCAACAGCGGGCTCACAGTCTAGAAGGGGGAGACAGAGAACAAAACCAAATGTATTAACAAAATAAAATAAATAGAATAGATATGTACAAGTAAAATAAGAGTAATAAATCCGTACAAACATATATACATATATACAGGTGCTGTGGGGAAGGGAAGGAGGTAAGGCGGGGGGATGGAGAGGGAGACGAGGGGGAGAGGAAGGAGGAGGGAAGGGCTCCTAAGTTCTGTTGTACTCTCCCAAGTGGGAATTATTGTTTATTGTCCTATTGTACTCTCCCAAGTGGGAATTATTGTTTATTATTCTATTGTACTCTCCCAAGTGCTTAGAACTAGGGAAGCAGCATGGCTCAGTGGATAGAGCCCGGGCTTGGGAGTCAGAGGTCATGGGTTCTAATCCTGGGGTCCGCCCCTTGTTGGCTGTGTGACTTTAGGCAAGTCACTTCTCTGTGCCGCAGTTCCCTCATCTGGAAAATGGGGATTAAGACTGTGAGCCCCATGTGGGACAACCTGATTACTTTGTATCCCCCCCCGAGTGCTTAGAACAGTGCTTGGCACGTAGTAAGTGCTTAACAAGGGTCATTATTATTATTATTAGAACAGTGCTCAAGCGCTTAGTACGGTGTTCTGCACACAGTAAGCGCTCAATCAATATGACAATGAATGAACGCTCTGCACACAGTAAGCGCTCAATAAATAAGATTGTTGGGTAGGGACCGTCTCTATATGTTGCCAACTTGGACTTCCCAAGCGCTTAGTACAGTGCTCTGCACACAGTAAGCGCTCAATAAATAGGATTGATCCACTAAGCCTGAGAGGGAGCCTCACTGGCAGAAAACCCTGTGGCTGGTACTTCGTTGGTTCCTCTTCTCTGGTCGGGGGTGGGTTTGGGGTTGGAGGGATAGTCAATGAGTCAGTGGGTGAATAATAATCTTAATAATAATTTTGGTATTTGTTAAGAGCTTACTATGTACAAAGCACCGTTCTAAGCGCTGGGGAGGATACAAGGTGATCAGGTTGTCCCATGTGGGGCTCACAGTCTTAATCCCCATTTTACAGACAAGGTAACTGAGGCCAGAGAAGTTAAATGACTTGCCCAGTCATACAGCTGACACGCGGTGGAGCTGGGATTTGAACCTATGACCCGATTCTTCTGGATTGATTTTCCTCTCCATGACCTTAAAATGTGGGTTTTTTGTTTTTTGTTTCCTTCACTCTAGTTGGGTTTGAAATCCTAAATAGAAAGACAAAGGGTGTCACAAAACGGCCCATTTTGGCCATCTTCACCGAGAGAAAATGAACGTCTACGGCAGGGGTGGCCAAACTTTGGTTCTTCTCCCCTTGCTGTCTCTTGCTGTGTAGCTTGCACACATGTGCGCGTCTAGCTTTAATTCTAGTTGTTCTGATAATAATATAATAATAATAATGATGGCATTTCTTAAGCGCTTACTATGTGCAAAGCACTGTTCTAAGCGCTGGGGAGGTTACAAGGTGATCAGGTTGTCCCACGGGAAGCTCACGGTCTTAATCCCCATTTTCCAGATGAGGTAACTGAGGCCCAGGGAAGTGACTTGCCCAAAGTCACACAGCTGACAATTGCCGGAGCCGGAATTTGAACCCATGACCTCTGACTCCAAAGCCCGGGCTCTTTCCATTGAGCCACGCTGCTTCTGCTGATTTTGACACCTGTCTACCTGTTTTGTTTTGTTATCCGTCTCCCCCGTCTAGACTGTGAGCCCGTTGGTGGGTAGGGACCGTCTCTATATGTTGCCAATTTGGACTTCCCAAGCGCTTAGTACAGTGCTCCGCACACAGTAAGCACTCAATAAATACGACTGAATGAATGAATGAATGACCTCTGATGCCCAAGCCCATGCTCTTTCCACTGAGCCCCACTGCTTCCACACCCAGAGCAGGGAATCCCCCCGGATGGGCGGTGGGAACCCCCGCGTGGCCAAATCCCACCCCACTGACCAGTTCCAGATCTCAAGCCCAGCGAAAACATCCCAGGCCTGGAGTCAGAAGGACCCGGGTCCCACTCCCGGCCCCGCCACTGGTCCGCTGTGTGACCTTGGGCAAGTCACTCCACTTTCTGGGCCTCAGTTTCCACCTCTGGAAAATGGGGATTAGGGCTGTGAGCCCCACGTGGGACAGGGACTGCGTCCACCCTGATTAACTTGTATCAACCCCAAAGCTTAGAAGCGTGCCAGGCGTAGAGTAAGTGCTCAACAGATACCACAATTATTGTTCTTAATTATTATTAGCGGGGAATCCTCCTGGACAGGATGAGGGGATCCCCCCCCCCCAACCAAAGTGGCCAAATCTCACTGCACTGACCAGTTCCAGATCTTGAGTCTCCCCCTCCTTTCCCTCCCCATTCCCCCCGCCTTACCTCCTTCCCCTCCCCACAGCATCTGTATATATGTTTGTACGGATATATATGTATATATGTTCGTACGTATTTATTACTCTATTCATTTATTTTACTTGTACATAGCTATTCTATTTATTTTATTTTGTTAGTATGTTTGGTTTTGTTCTCTGTCTCCCCCTTTTAGACTGTGAGCCCACTGTTGGGTAGGGACTGTCTCTATATGTTGCCAATTTGTACTTCCCAAGCGCTTAGTACAGTGCTCTGCACATAGTAAGCGCTCAATAAATACGATTGATGATGATGATGATGATTTATTACTCTATTAATTAATTTTATTTGTACATATTTATTCTATTTTATTTTGTTAATATGTTTTGTTTTGTTCTCTGTCTCCCCCTTCTAGACTGTGAGCCCGCTGTTGGGTAGGGACCGTCTCTAGATGTTGCCAACTTGGACTTCCCCAGCGCTTAGTCCAGTGCTCTGCACACAGTAAGCGCTCAATAAATATGATTGAATGAATGAATGAGTCCTTCCCAACCCCCACTTCTTCCCGGGAGGACCATCCGGGTGGGCAGGAGGGAGGCGAGTGCGACCCCCAGCCTGCTCTCTCCGACCTGAGTCAATCCCTCCCTTCTTCTTGCCCCCAGCCCAGGCCCACTGGGTCTCGGCCCTGGAGACCGTAAGCTCGCTGTGGGGGACGAGCGTGTCTACCAACTCTGTTACACTGTACTCTCCCAAGCGCTTAGTGCAGTGCTCTGCACACCCAGTAAGCGCTCAATAAATACAATTGATTCATTCATTCGCATCTATCGAGCGCTTACCGTGTGCAGACCACTGCGCTAAGCGCTTGGGAGAGTACGATAGGACAATAGACACCTTCCCTGCCCACAGTGAACTTAGAGTCTAATGATGGCATTTATTATTATTATTATTTTTTAATGGCATTTATTAAGCGCTTACTATGTGCAAAGCACCGTTCTAAGCGCTGAAGAGGTTACAAGGTGATCAGGTTGTCCCACGGGGGGCTCACGGTCTTCATCCCCATTTTCCAGATGAGGGAACTGAGGCCCAGAGAAGTGAAGTGACCTGCCCAAAGTCACCCAGCTGACAATTGGCGGAGCCGGGATTTGAACCCCTGACCTCTGACTCCAAAGCCCGGGCTCTTTCCACTGATCCACGCTGCTTCTAAAGGATTAAAGTCTTCCCAGAGGCCTTCCCAGACTGAGCCCCTTCCTTCCTCTCCCCCTCGTCCCCCTCTCCATCCCCCCCATCTTACCTCCTTCCCTTCCCCACAGCACCTGTATATATGTATATATGTTTGTACATATTTTTCTTACTCTATTTATTTATTTATTTTATTTGTACATATCTATTCCATTTATTTGATTTTGTTAATATGTTTTGTTCTCTGTCTCCCCCTTCTAGACTGTGAGCCCACTGTTGGGTAGGGACTGTCTCTATATGTTGCCAATTTGTACTTCCCAAGCGCTTAGTACAGTGCTCTGCACATAGTAAGCGCTCAATAAATACGATTGATGATGATTAAAGTCTAAAGGATTAAGACCTGTGGGAGCCCCTTCCCCTCGACTACGTGGGCCCGGGAATCACCGGGAACTTTTTGACCGCCGAAGCTGGTTGTCCGGGCCCCTTCCCCAGCCCCAGGACCCACCGGGAGGTAGGAAGAGCCCTCCCAGTACTCACCAGTCACAGCCCAGAAGGCCAGGAGGGCCAGTAGCCTCCTCATCAGGGCCGGGTGGCAAGGTGGGGGACCAAGAGGCGGCCACAGTGGCCTCCCCCAGACTTCTCCCATCTGAGTGGCGACGGAGGTGGCGGGAGCGGAGTCCGCCCGCCCAGAGGAGACTGAGGCAGGTGTATAAAGGTGCCCGGGTCCAGGTGTTGGATTTAAAAAAAAAAAAAAACCGAGCAAATTGCTCCGCCTTGTAAGGATGCCAACAACCTCTTTCCTGATAGGGGTGTTCCCTTTGGCACGGGGTTCGCCGGGAGCTCGTCTTTCCAGTCTGACAGGCGGTACCTTATTTGAGCACGGCTGGGCCCAAATGGTCCCAAGGGGAGTGACGTGCCCTGAGCGTTTCTGCACCAAGGTGATCCAGACACGCAGAGTGAAGTATAGACTGACGTGGGGAGAATGAACGAATGAATTCACTCATTCGATCAATCAATCAATCGTATTTATTGAGCGCTCACTGTGTGCAGAGCGCTGGACTAAGCGCTTGGGAAGTCCAAGTTGGCAACATATAGAGACAGTCCCCACCCAACAGTGGGCTCACAGTCTAAAAGGACTTCAATCGGATTTTTTGAGTGCTTACTGTGTTACCAAGCGCTCGGGAGAGGCCCTGTTGAGAGCTCACCTCCTCCAGGAGGCCTTCCCAGACTGAGCCCCCTCCTTCCCTTCCCCACAGCACCTGTATATATGTTTGTACATATTTATTACTCTATTTATTTTACTTGTACATATCTATTCTATTTATTCTATTTTGTTAATATGTTTGGTTTTGTTCTCTGTCTCCCCCTTCTAGACTGTGAGCCCGCTGTTGGGTAGGGGCCGTCTCTACATGTTCATTCATTCATTCAATCGTATTTATTGAGCGCTTACTGTGTGCAGAGCACTGTACTAAGCGCTTGGGAAGTACCACTTGGCAACATCTAGAGGCAGTCCCTACCCAACAGTGGGCTCACAGTCTAGAAGGGGGAGACAGGGAACAAAACAAATTAACAAAATAAAATAAATATGTACAAATAAAATAGAGTAATAAACACGTACAAATATATATACATATATACAGGAGCTGTGGGGAGGGGAAGGAGATAAGATGGGGGGATTCATTCAATCGTATTTATTAAGCGCTTACGTCACCTTGTACTTCCCAAGCGCTTAGTCCAGTGCTCTGCACACAGTAAGCTCTCAATAAATACGATTGATTGATTGATTGATTGAGAGTACGCTCTAACAGTAAACAGACATTTCCTGCCCCCAGCAGGCTGACAATCTCCAATGTCGAGAGCCGGAGGGGGGATCGGGAGGCCACAAGCTCCCGATGGGAGCATCCCCGGGAGTCTGGGGGACACCGGAGAGGCCGACCGTCCTTCTGTCTGACCAGGCAGTGTGGCCTTGTGGAAAGAGTACAGCGCCGAGAGCAGCACGGCCCAGCGGATAGAGCTCGACTCTGGGAGTCAGGAGGAGCTGGGTTCAAATCCTGAACCCGCCATTTGTCTGCCGTGTGACCTTGGGCAAGTCGCTTCATTTCTCTGGGCCTCAGTTTCCTCATCGGGAAAATGGGGATTAAGACCGTGAGCCCCACGTGGGACAGGGACTGGGCCTTGTATCGGCCCCGGCGCTTAGTACAGCTCCTGGTATATAGTAAGTGCTTAAATACCACCACCACCACCGCTACTATTACTACTTCTACTGAGTGGAGACCTGGTTCTAATCCTGACTCTGCCAGTGGCCCTCTGTGGGACCTTGGGCAAGTCTCTTCACTTCTCTGTGCCTCAGTTCCTGTTACTTTTAAAGGGGGGGATTTCATACCTGGCCTCCCTCCCCCACAAACCGAGAATCCCATGTGGGACAGGGGTAGTGTCTGCTCTGTTGGCACTGTATCTACCCCAGCACTTAGCCCAGTGCTTGGCACCAAGTAGTTGCTTAAAAACCGCAGTTTTGATTAACCCAACAGCCTCGGCTCAAAACCACCTAGCAAGGATAATAATAATACTAATGATGACATATATTAAGCGCTTACTATGTGCAAAGCACTGTCCTAAGCGCCGGGGAGGTTACAAGGTGATCAGGTTGTCCCACGGGGGGCTCGCAGTCTTCTTCCCCATTTACAAAAGAGGTCACTGAGGTTCAGAGAAGTGAAGTGACTTGCCCAAAGTCACACAGCTGACAATTGGCGGAGCCGGGATTTGAACCCATGACCTCTGACTCCAAAGCCCGGGCTCTTTCCACTGAGCCACGCTGCTTCTGTCTTGTAACAGCTTGGGCCACGTGCACACAGAGACCTTTTGTACAGGGTAGAGGGTGCGACAGAGACATTTTTCCAACAGCGGTGATGGTCTGCACTGAACCACCCACCTTCTCTTCCCTGGTGTTTTTGTGATCACCCTGCGAACGTTATAGAGAAGCAGCGTGGCTCAGTGGAAAGAGCACAAGCTTGGGAGTCAGAGGTCCTGGGTTCAAATCCCGGCTCCGCCAACTGTCAGCTGTGTGACCTTGGGCAAGTCACTTAGCTTCTCTGTGCCTCAGTTACATCTGTAAAATGGGGATTGAGACTGTGAGCCCCACGTGGGACAACCTGATCACCTTGTGCCCCCCTCAGCGCTTAGAACAGTGCTTTGCACGTAGTAAGCGCTTAACAAATGCCATTATTATTATTATTATTGTAAGACAACCTCCAGGGAAAAGGGTCCTTGTGACATCCTGTGAGTGGGATCCTTCCAGAGGGGGCAGGCGGTTTTGCCAGGCGGTTTTGCCTCCAAGAGGAGCCCCAACCCTGGCTTCCGGCTGGCGATCAATCGATCTGTTATAATGAGCACTTACTGTGTGCAGAATACTGTACTAAGCGCTTGGGAGTGTACAATATAGCAGAGGTGGCAGGTGCCTCTTCACGGTGCTAGCGCCTCTTGGCTCATCCATCCATCTCCCCAGCTGCCCCCTTCCCCCCCTGCAAAAAAAATGGTCAATTGGTCATTCAATTTTTACCTTTCTTTTACTGAGCGCCCATTGTGTATGTGGCGGCTGGGACAGTAGATTGAAGGCGGAAGACTTGATCTCTGCCCACCAGGAGCTACACACTCCAGGGAGGGAGGCAGCTGCAAAATACATTACCAAAATGAGGCAGGAGAGAATGAAAAGGCGCGGAGGTGAATAAATAAGTGGTTAGAGAGAAGGGTTTGTAAACCATTCTATGTGCAAGGGCTGGGCGGGATGGGGAGGGGAAGCAGATGACCCACAGTAGGCAGGAGGAGCAGGCTTTTGGGGGGCACCAGAAGGGTGAGGGGGACGGGCCCATTAAGAGTCTGTGTCGCTAGGGAAGGGCAGGGGTGAGAAGGAAGAGACACTAGCCATCTCCTCCTCGCCCACCCCAAGGGAGCAGAGACCCGATGTCCCCGGCCTTCTCCGGAAGGCCGAGGCAGGGCTCCTCTCCGGCCCCGTTTGCCTTCCTGCCCGACGCCCCGCTCGGCTTCCGGAGGACCGGGATCAGAACCCATCTGCCCTCGTCCAGCCGGGCCCCGCTCCCCTGCCCTCGACCTTCACCCCGGGCTGTGCCCGGGCAGCAGGAGCAGGATTGTTCTGCGGCCTGTAAGAGGTAAAAGTCGAGTACCTGAGGATTATTTTTTCTAACAAAAATACAAAAAAGAAGCATATTCCCTCAACTCCCAGAGCGGGACGGTCCCCCAGGGCCACAGGTCTGAAGCCGCTTTGGAGAATGCCCCGGGTGAGGGGCCCCTCGGGCCAGCGAGGGCAGGGTGGTGGTCCAGGAGCTCAGGCCAGAGCCTGGGGAGCCCGAAGGCATCCAGGAGCCCAGCCCCGCAGCAGGGGTCAGCCCGAGGCCCCCAGGGCAGCCCAGATGGGCAGGGGAGGGGGCTGCCCCACCCGGGACACACATTGGCCCCTGCAGGCTGTTTCAGCTCAGCCCTGTTCAGCCCTGCCAGCACATGGGGATTTCACACCTCTGCCCGCTCAGACATGCTCTCTCTCCCTTTCTCCTCACTCTCTCTTCAATCTCCTCTCTTTTTCTCTCTTCCCTCCTCCTCTTTCCCCTCCCCTTCTCTCTCTTTTCCTCTTCCCCTCCCCTCTTTTTTTCTCCCCTTTACCTTTCCCCTCCGCTCTCTCTCTCTCTCCTTTTTCTCTTCTCCTCCCCTCTCTTTCTCTCTCCCCTTTTCCTCTTCTCCTCCCCTCTCCCCTTTTCCTCTTCCCCTCCCCCTCTCCTTTTCCTCTTCCCCTCCCCTCTCTCTCCCCTTTTCCTCTTTCCCCTCCCCACACTGCCCTTTTCTTCTTCCCCTCCCCTTTCTCTCTCCCCTTTTCCTCTTCCCCTTCTCTCCCTTTTTCCTCTTCCTCTCCCCCCTCTTCTCTTTTCCTCTCCTCCTCCCCTTTCCCCTTTTCCTCTTCCCCTCCCCTCTCTCTCTCCCCTTTTCCTCTTCCCCTCCCCTTTCTCTCTCTCCTTTTCTTCTCCTCCCTTCTCTCCCCTTTTCCTCTTCCCCTCCCCCCTCTCCCTCTCTCCCCTTTTCCTCTTTCCCCTCCCTTTTTCCTCTTCCCCTCCCCTCTCTCCCCTTTTTCTCATTCCCGTCCTCTTTTTCTCTCCCATTTTTTTCTCCCCTTATTTCTCTCCCCCCTCATCTCCCTTTCACAGGCACGCACACACAGGCCTGGAAGTCAGAGGCTCCACCATGGCTGTGGGACCGTGGGCAAGTCACTTCACTTCTCCATGCTTCGATTTCTTCATCTGTCAAGTGGGTATTTGATACCTGCTCTCTCCCCTACTTGGACTATAAGCCCCTTCCGGGACAGGGGCTGTGTCTGATTATCTTGGCTCTATCCCGGTACTTTGGGCAGCGCTGGGCACACAGTAAGCGCGGAAGAAATACTACAATTACTGCCGTCATCCATGAGGCGGCTGTCTGACTTGCTCAGGCCCGGGAGCCGGGGCCGCTCCGAGTCCAGACCTCCCTGGGGGAAGCACAACGGCTCTTATAAAGAGCCGGGTCGTAGCCAGCGGGAGTCGACTCCAGGCCAGGCTCCGGCCTTCAGCCTTCCTGGCTCAGATGCGGGGCCCTCGCGGGAGGCCGAGGAAGTTGGCCAATCACTGAGGAAATTGGCCAATCACTGCCTGACCTCTGGGTCTGCCCTAATGCCAAGGTCCCCAGGGATTGGCGTGAGTGTCCAGCTTGAGGGTCAGCAGCCACTGCAGAGCTCTTGGCTCCTGACCATATAATGCCCGGGCTCATAGCCGGAGGGCCTGACCCTCGAGCAGCTCTGGACCTCCGGGCTCCCCGGAGCCACGTTGCCAAGTCCCGGCGGGTCCAGAAATGCCGCCTCCTCCTCCTCCTCAGATCCCAGTGAAGTTTCCTCATCACCTGAGAGACTGTGTGGGCCCCTTGCCGTGGCAAAGACCAAGGTCTGCAAGCAGATAAAGGGCTCCTCGGGGTCGAACGGGGCCTGGGCGGCCCCCTTCTTGAGGTCCCGCATCCTGGGAGCATCCCAAATGGAGGCAGAGGGGCAGCCTCCCAGCTCCCCGGCTGTGAGAGGCGCCCACTCCGAGACCTCGGGCATTAGGGGGACATCGGCGTTTCGGCTTAGCTCCTGCCGCTTCCGTTGCCCGTTCCCGGTGACGTAGCCGTTGGTGAAGGGCATCTCCCAGGATGATGAGGAGGAGGAGGCGGAGGAGCCGGAGATTCCACCAGCCCCACCCTCCGAGTCGGGGTGCAGGGCCGGGGACCCCCCACCCTCCACGTCGTCCCCCTCTGATTCCATCTCCCCCAGGGAAGGCGCCGAGGCTGATGGGGTCCCCTCTGGGAAGGGTGGAGGCTTGAGGTAGGGCCAGAAAACATCTCTGTCATCTTCATCTTCCTCCTCCTCCTCCTCTTCTGAACCAGGGGGGTCTCTGGCAGGGGGTTCGGGCTTCCTCGGGGCGGCAGGGCCCTTCCTGGAGCAGACTGTCAAGATGCTGAGGACCTCCAGTGTTCTCGCCTCCAAGGGCCTGATGGGGAGTCTGGAGCCTGAGAAGTCCTGTTGGAGTGATGGAGTTGTGGGGGAGAGGAGGAGGAAGAAGAGGAGGAGGAGGGAGAGGAGAAAGGCATCAGTGGGTGGTTTAGATTTAAAGGCACTGTGGGTTTGCGATTGGGCGGACCTGATTCTCTGCCTCGGACCTCCCTAGTCCTCCCCAAGCTCAGCGTGGGCAGGGGACGTTTCTACCAAGTATGTCGTATTGTACGCTCCCCAACGCTCAGTAGGACAAGGCGCAGTGATAGAGCAGCGGCCTGGGAGTCGGAAGGTCGTGGGTTCTAATCCCGGCTCCGCCACTCGTCGGCTGCGTGGCCTCGGGCACGTCACCTCACTCCCCGTGCCTCAGCTCCCTCATCCGTCAAATGGGGATTAAGACCGTGAGCCCCGTGCGAGACAGGGCCCGTGTCCAACCCGACTTGTTCGAATCCACCTCACCCAGATTAACAGGTTTGGGGCAGGAGGCCTGAGGCGGGAAGGGAAGGAAAGCTGAGGCAAGAGGGGCAGGAGGCCTGGGGCAGGAAGCACGGGCCAGTTGATTGACTTACCAGAGCTGGGGGCATCTTGGCCTGCTTGGCCCAGGCGGCCCTGAGGAGGAGGCAGGAGACGGGCGCGCACAAGAGCAGCAGGAGCACAAGCAGAGGCAAGCCCGTCCGGAGTAGGAGGGTCCCCTTCTCTTCTGGGTGGGGAGAGAAACCGAGACCTCAGGGACCCAGGAGGTCTCCCACCCCCACGTCCGACCCCATCCCTCCTCCCCCCATCCATCCCGATCTCCCCCCCCCCACATAATAATAATAATAATGTTGGCATTTGTTAAGCGCTTACTATGTGCAAAGCACTGTTCTAAGCGCTTGGGGGGATACAAAGTGATCAGGTTGTCCCACGTGGGGCTCCCAGTCTTAATCCCCATTTTACAGATGAGGGAACTGAGGCTCAGAGAAGTTAAGTGACTTGCCCAAGGTCACACAGCAGACATGTGGCGGAGCCGGGATTCGAACCCATGACCTCTGACTCCAAAGCCCGGGCTCTTTCCACTGAGCCACGCTGCTTTCTACATCCCACATCCGACTCCATCCCGTCCAAGGGCTTTTTTTTTTTTTTGGATTAGTAACACCAAGCCTGGAGCTAATACCCAGTATTATATTATTTTGTTAATGATGTGCATCTAGCTTTATTTCTATTTACTGTGATGACTTGACACCCGTCCACATGTTTTGTTGTCTGTCTCCCCCTTCTAGACTGGGACCTTCTCTAGATGTTGCCAACTTGTACTTCCCAAGGGCTTAGTACAGTGCTCTGCACACAGTAAGCACTCACTCAATCAATCAATCAATTGTATTTATAGAGCACTTACTGTGTGCAGAGCACTGTACTAAGCGCTTGGGAAGTACAAGTTGGCAACGTATAGAGACAGTCCCTACCCAACAGTGGGCTCACAGTCTAAAAGGGGGATAGATAAATAAATAAATACGATTGAATGAAATGAATGAACGACTCACATTCCACCCACTCCCTACCTCTACTACTGACCTCAGGCTGTACCCTCACCCCTGCTCCTTCACTGAACGATTCCCACTAGATTGTCACCTCTCTGAAGGCAGGGATTATGGCTCCCTTCTTGTAGCATACTCTCCCGAGCGCTTAGTACAGCGTCCTGCACATACTAAGGGCTCAAGAAGTACCACTGATTGTTGTTGTGCGTGTGGCCCCCACCCTCCTCAGCCTCACCTCTGGATCCCAGCTGGAGGCACTGGGGTGGGGAGAAGAGGCTGTGCTTGGGCGTAAAGATGGTGTAGGTGGTCCTGGCGCTCAGACAGTAGTTCCCGCTGATGGCTGGAGGGGTGCTGATCTCCACCACCTGGCCCATGGGGTTTCCCGGGTACTGCATCTGCGGAGAAGCATGATAATAATAATAATAATAATAATAATGGCGGTATTTGTTAAGCGCTTACTGTGTGCCAGTACAGTGCTTTGCACACAGTAAGCGCTCAATAAATACAATTGAATGAATGAATGAATGACTGGACTAATCGCCGGGGTGGATACAAGCAAACAGAGAAGCAGCAGGGCTCAGTGGAAAGAGCACGGGATTTGGAGTCAGAGGTCATGGGTTCGAATCCCGGCTCTGCCAATTGTCAGCTGTGTGACTTTGGGCAAGTCACTTCACTTCTCTGGGCCTCAGTTCCCTCATCTGTAAAATGGGGATGAAGACTGTGAGCCCCCCGTGGGACAACCTGATCACCTTGTAACCTCCCCAGCGCTTAGAACAGTGCTTTGCACATAGTAAACGTTTAATAAATGCCATTATTATTATTATTATTATTATTATGGGGTTGGACACAGTCCCCGTCCCCCATGGGGCTCCAAGTCTCACTCCCCATTTTCCAGATGAGGCGACTGAGGCCCATTCATTCATTCATTCATTCAATCGTATTTATTGAGCACTTACTGTGTGCAGAGCACTGTGCTAAGCGCTTGAAAAGTACAAGTGGGCAACATCTAGAGACAGTCCCTACCCAACAACGGACTCACAGTCTAGAAGGGGGAGACAGACAGCAAAATAAAACATGGGGACGGGTGTCAAGTCGTCAGAACAAATAGAATTAAAGCTAGATGAACATCATTAATAAAATAAATAGAATAGTTAATGTGTACATGATGATGATGATGATATAGCATTTATTAAGCCAAAAATGGGCTCACAGTCTAGAAGGGGGAGACAGACAGCAAAATAAAACATGGGGGCGGGTGTCAAGTCGTCAGAACAAATAGAATTAAAGCTAGATGCACATCATTAACAAAATAAATAGAATAGTTAATGTGTAAACAATGATGATGATGATGATGATGATATAGCATTCATTAAGCCAACAACGGGCTCACAATCTACAAGGGGGAGACAGACAGCAAAATAAGACATGGGGACTGGTATCAAGTCATCAGAACAAATAGAATTAAAGCTAGATAAATAGAATAGTTAATGTATACAAGATGATGACGATGATGATGATATAGCATTTATTAAGCACTTACTATGTGCAAAGCACTGTTCTAAGCGCTGGGAAAGTTACAAGGTGATCAGGTTGTCCCAGGGGGGGCTCACAGTCTTAATCCCCATTTTACAGATAAGGTAACTGAAGCACAGAGAAGTTAAGTGACTTGCCCAAAGTCACACAGCTGGCAATTGGCGGAGTCGGGATTTGAACCCATGACCTCTGACTCCAAAGCCCATGCTCTTTCCACTGAGCCACGCTGCAAGAGAGAGGTGAAGTGACTTGCCCAAGGTCACACAGAAGACACGTGGTGGAGCCGGGATTTGAACCAACGACCTTCTGACTCCCCAGGCCCGGGCTCTATCCTCGTGGCCACGTCGCTGTTGAATGAATGAATGAATATTCTATTTATTTATTTATATTTATTCTATTTTATTTGGTTAATATGTTCTGTCTTGTTATCTGTCTCCCCCTTCTAGACTGTGAGCCCACTGTGGGGTAGGGACTGTCTCTAGATGTTGCCCACTTGTACTTCCCAAGCGCTTAGCACATAGCTCTGCACACAGTAAGCACTCAATAAATACAGTTGAATGAATGAATATTCTATGTATTTATTTATATTTATTCTATTTATTTTATTTGGTTAATATGTTTTGTTTTGTTGTCTGTCTCCCCCTTCTAGACTGTGAGCCCGCTGTTGGGTAGGGACCGTCTCTATATGTTGGCCACTTGTACTTCCCAAGCGCTTAGCACAGTGCTCTGCACACAGTAAGCGCTCAATAAATACGATTGAATGAATGCACATTCTATGTATTTATTTATATTTATTCTATTTATTTTATTTGGTTAATACGTTCTGTTTTGTTGTCTGTCTCCCCCTTCTAGACTGTGAGCCCGCTGTTGGGTAGGGACCGTTTCTAGATGTTGCCCACTTGTACTTCCCAAGCGCTGAGCACAGTGGTCTGCACACAGTAAGCGCTAGATAAATACGACTGAATGAATGAATATTCTATGTATTTATATTTATTCTATTTATTTTATTTGGTTAATATGTTCTGTCTTGTTTTAGACTGTGAGCCCACTGTTGGGTAGGGACTGTCTCTATGTGTTGCCAATTTGTACTTCCCAAGCATTTAGTACAGTGCTCTGCACATAGTAAGCGCTCAATAAATACGATTGATTGATTGATTGATTGATTGATTGTTCTCTGTCTCCCCCTTCTGGACTGTAAGCCCGCTGTTGCGTAGGGACCGTCTCTAGATGTTGCCCAGTTGTACTTGCCGAGCGCTTAGCACAGTGCTCTGCACACAGTAAGTGCTCAATAAATACGACTGAATGTTCTATGTATTTATTTATATTTATTCTATTTATTTTATTTGGTTAATACGTTTTTGTTTTGTTGTCTGTCTCCCGCTTCTAGACTGTGAGCCCACTGTTGGGTAGGGACCGTCTCTACATGTTGCCCACTTGTACTTCCCAAGCACTTAGCACAGTGCTCTGCACACAGTAAGCGCTCGATAAATACGACTGAATGAATGAATATTCTATGCATTTATTTATATTTATTCTATTTATTTTCTTTGGTTAATACGTTCTGTCTTGTTGTCTGTCTCCCCCTTCTAGACTGTGAGCCCGCTGTTGGGTAGGGACCGTCTCTAGATGTTGCCCACTTGGACTTCCCAAGCGCTGAGCACAGTGCTCTGCACACAGTAAGCGCTCAATAAATACGACTGAATGAATGAATATTCTATGCATTTATTTATATTTATTCTATTTATTTTATTTGGTTAATATGTTCTGTCTTGTTGTCCGTCTCCCCCTTCTAGACTGTGAGCCCGCTGTTGGGTAGGGACCGTCTCTGTACGTGGCCAACTTGTGCTTCCCAAGCGCTTAGTCCAGTGCTCTGCACACAGTAAGCGCTCAATAAATACGATTGAATGGATGAAGGAACGATGGACGGGGGGTCCGAGCCGTCCCTCTAACCCGCGCTCCCGGCCAAGGTGGTTACCTTCCTGGGCCTCCCGGCCTCCCAGAAATCCACGTCGTATTTCAGGGGCTCCAGACTCTCACAGACGGGAAGGAGGACGGTGGCGTTGATGATGAGGGCGGCCTCGAGTCTCCGCACCTCCAGGACGGGAGGGGCCAGCTCCACTGGAATCAATCAGTCACCCATCAATGGAATTTAATGAGCACTTACTACGTGCGGAGCACCATACTGAGCGCCCAGGACACCTGTCTACATGTTTTGCTCTGTTGCCTGTCTCCCCCTTCTAATGATAACAATGACAGTATTTGTTAAGCGCTGTTCTAAACGCTGGGGGGATCCAAGGTGATCCAAGGTGTCCCACGTGGGGCTCACAATCTTCATCCCCATTTTCCAGATGAGGGAAACTGAGGCCCAGAGAAGTGACGTGACTTTGGGCAGCTGACAATTGGCGGAGCTGGGATTTGAACCCATGACCTCTGACTCCAAAGCCCGAGCTCTTTCCGCTGAGCCACGCTGCTTCTAGACTGTGAGCCTGTTGTTGGGCAGGGACCGTCTCTATATGTTACCGACTTGTACTTCCCAAGCGCTTAGTACAGTGCTCTGCACACAGTAAGCGCTCAATAAATACGATTGAATGAATGAATAGGTTACCGACTTGTACTTCCTAAGCACTTAGTACAGTGCTCTGCACACAGTAAGCGCTCAATAAATGACTGAATGAATGAATGAATGGGGGCATCTACTACAACTGAATTAGCAGAAACGTCCTCTGGAAGACATCGGGTGGGTCAGGCCAGCGCATCGGACACCCGGGGGGAACCTAGCTTTGGCACATCATGGTTTTTGCATTAAAAAAAAAAATGGCATTTGTTAAGGGTTTATTCTGTGTCAGGTGCTGTACTGAACGTTGGGATGGATCATCAGGTTGGACCCGATCCCTGTCCCACATGGAGCTCACAGTCTCATTCCCCATTTCCCGGGTGAGGTAACTGAGGCCCAGATGAGCGAAGTGACTTGCCCAAGGTCACACAGTAGACAAGCGACGGAGCTGGGATTAGAACCCAGGTCCTTCTGATTCCCTGATCAATCAATCAGTGGTAGATATTGAGCATGTTTTGTATAACATGCCTGCTATGTGACCTCAGGCAAGTCATCATCATCAATCGTATTTATTGAGCGCTTACTGTGTGCAGAGCACTGGACTAAGCGCTTGGGAAGTACAAGTTGGCAACATCCCTACCCAACAGTGGGCTCCCAGTCTAAAACACTTCTGGCTCAATGGAAAGAGCCCAGGCTTTGGAGCCAGAAGGTCATGGGTTCAAATCCCGGCTCTGCCAACTGTCAGCTGTGTGACTTTGGGCAAGTCACTTCACTTCTCTCACTTACCTCATTCTGTAAAATGGAGATTAAAACTGTGAGCCCCCCGTGGGACGACCCGATCGTGTTTTAACCTCCCCGGCGTTTAGAACAGTGCTTTGTGCATAGCAAGCGCTTAGCAAATACCATCATCATTATTATTCTCTGTGCCTCAGTTACCTCATCTCTAAACTGGGGATTAAGACTATGTGGGACGGGGACTGCGTCCAACCCGATTTGCTTGTATCCACCCCAGCACTTACTACAGTGCCCGACACACAGTAAGCGCCTAGCAAATACCGTTGTTAGCGTTATTATTACTACGGCAGAAGACAGTACCAGGTGTTTTGGATCCCGCCGTCTCCTCTGTGGGTCATGTCATATGGAGTTGAGAACGGTCCCCTTCCCAAAGCAGACGCGCGGGACCGACGGATGCGCCGATGGAGTTGGGGGCTTTGAGCCCAAAGGTATACTGGGAAGGGGCAGGGCTTGGGATCAATCAATCAATCAATCAATCGTATTTATTGAGCGCTTACTGCATGCAGAGCACTGGACTAAGCGCTTGGGATGCAGATGGGGTTCACCCCGCGGTTGCGGTGGGCGCGGGGGCCGTCGGGGACCACCTCCCCCCAGGCCAGGTTGGGCAGGGGAGGGGCAGGACGGGGCCCACGTCCCCGACTTCCTCACCGTCATCATTATCATCATCAATCGTATTTATTGAGCGCTTACTATGTGCAGAGCACTGTACTAAGCGCTTGGGAAGTACAAATTGGCAACATCTAGAGACAGGCCCTACCCAACAGCGTGCTCACCGTCGAATATGTAGTCCAAATACTGGGATTCGGCCCAGGGAGAGCGGGCTCCGGGGGTCACGGCCCGCACCCGACCCTTGAACTTGATGTGTTGATTCTTCACCAGGCAGGTCAGGTCGCACGTCTGCTGGGCCCGCAGGTGGCACGGGGGCACCTTCCGCCACCGCTTCTGGTTCTCGAAGCTGGGCCGGGAGCATCCAGTCACCTCCAGGGTCACCCCCCTCCCACCCGTGGCCTTCCCCGATCAAATTCCCTCCTTCCCGGGTGGAAATTCGAAATCCCTCCACCCTCCCAGCTGTGGGGGACCTGGGGCGAGCCGCTTAAACTCTCTGCCCCCAGTTCCTTCCTCCGTAAAGCGCGGGAGAGTAATTCCCGCTGCCTCCCTCTCAACCGGAGACGTGGTGTGGATAAAGTAATAATGATAATGATGGTATTTGTTAAGCGCTTACTAAAAGCCGTCATCATCATCAATCAATCGTACTTACTGAGCACTTACTGTGTACAGAGCACTGTACTAAGTCCAAGTTGGCAACATATAGAGATGGTCCCTACCCAACAGTGGGCTCACAGTCTAGAAGGGGCAGACAGAGAACAAAACCAAACATACTAACAAAATAAAATAAATAGAATAGATATGTACAAGTAAAATAGAGTAATAAATATAAATAAATATTACTAAATAATAATAAATGCTTATTAGTACTCTTATTTATTACTTTGTAATAAATAATTACTAAGTAAATAAATATTTACTATGCGCAAAGCACCGTTCTAAGCGCTGGGGAGGTTACAAGGTGATCGGGTTGTCTCACAGTCTCAGTCCCCATTTTTCAGATGGGGCAACTGAGGCACAGAGAAGTGAAGTGACTTGCCCAAAGTCACACAGCTGACACTTGGTGGAACCGGGATTGGAACCCACGACCTCTGACTCCGCCGGGCTCTTTCCACTGGCTTTCCACTTAACTTCCCTGTGCCTCAGTGATAAAGTGATAGCCGAGCGCCCTGGAAAAACAGGAACGCTCGACAAATCGTGCCCCGTACGGTGCTCGGAAGGCAAGACGTTGTCCGCAGTCCTTGGAGGGAAGACAGACAGACCGGCACCACAAAGACCATAAACGAGGATAACGAGTGAGCTGAATCCCTGGAGCTGAGGAATCCTGGTAGTCCAAGGGTCAGGAAGCCAGAAAACAACAGGAAACCGGGATCAAAGGTTGCCTGAGTGGAGTGGTGCGTGTTAGGGGAGGACAGGGACTGTACCCTGTCCGGAGCAGGCCTGGGAGATCATCATCATCATCATCAATCGTATTTATTGAGCGCTTACTAGGTGCAGAGCACTGTACTAAGCGCTTGGGAAGTACAAGTTGGCAACATATAGAGACAGTCCCTACCCAACAGTGGGCTCACAGTCTAAAAGGGGGAAAAAAATAATGTTGGCATTTATTGAGTGCTTACTAGGTGCACAGCACTGTACTAAGCGCTTGGGAAGTACAAATTGGCAACATATAGAGACAGTCCCTACCCAACAGTGGGCTCACAGTCTAAAAGGGGGAGAATAATAACGTCGGTATTTGTTAAGCGCTTACTATGTGCCAAGCACTGTTCTAAGCGCTGGGGTAGATACAAGGGAATCAAATTGTCCCACATGGGGCTTACAGTCTTCACCCCCATTTTACAGATGAGGGAACTGAGGCCCAGAGAAGTGAAGTGACTTGCCCAAGGTCACACAGCAGACATGTGGGGGGAGCCGGGATTCGAACCCACGACCCCCGACTCCAAAGCCCGGGCTCTTTCCACTGAGCCACGGCATTTACAACACGGAGATCCAGCTCGAAGGCCCGTGTTGGGCCAAAGCAGGAAGGACCATCCCGGCTCTTCTTCCCCCCAGGTTTCGAGGAACGGGGGGCTCTGGCTTCCCGCTAACCGCGGTTGTTTCGTGGACGTCTGGGGCTACTGTAGTCCCAGAAGTCACCCCAGCAGCCTCCAATCAATCAATCGTATTTATTGAGCGCTTACTGTGTGCAGAGCACTGTACTAAGCGCTTGGCAAGTACCAGTTGGCAACATATAGAGACAGTCCCTACCCAACAGTGGGCTCACAGTCTCCAAGGGACAATAATTGTGTCATCAGCCCCGAGGAATCGGCAGTAATCCCGGCAGCCCCCTGGAAAACAGCAATAGTCCCAGCAGTCCCCAGGAAAACAACAGTAGTCCCAGCAGCTCCCGGGAACAACCGGAATTCCAGCAGCCCCCTGGAAAACAGCAGTAATCCCAGCAGCCCCCCGGAAGACAGTTGCCCCAGTAGCCCCCAAGTAGCAACAGTAGAACCAGCAATCAATCAATCAATCGTATTTATTGAGCGCTTACTGTGTGCAGAGCACTGTACTAAGCACTTGGGAAGTCCAAGTTGGCAACATATAGAGACGGTCCCTATCCAACAGTGGGCTCACAGTCTAAAAGGGGGAGACGGAGAACAAAACCAAACATACTAACAAATCCCCGGGAACAACTGTGATCCCAACAGCCCGCTAGGAAACAGCAGTGATCCCAGCAGTCCCCAGGAAACAACAGTAGAGAAGCAGCGTGGCTCAGTGGAAAGAGCCCGGGCTTTGGAGTCAGAGGTCACGGGTTCTAATCCGTGGCCACGTGTGGAGGCGCAAAGATCATTCGCTGAATCAGTAGTATTTAATGGACACCTAGTAGGTGAAGAACACTGTTTGCAGAGCGCTGTAATCAATCAATCGTATTTATTGAGCGCTTACTGTGTGCAGAGCACTGTAATAATAATAATGATAATAATAATGGCATTTATTAAGCGCTTACTATGTGCAAAGCACTGTTCTATGCGCTGGGGAGGTTACAAGGTGATCAGGTTGTCCCTCGTGGGGCTCACAGATTTAATCCCCATTTTCCAGATGAGGGAACTGAGGCCCGGAGAAGTTAAGTGACTTGCCCAAAGTCACACAGCTGACAATTGGTGGAGCCAGGATTTGAACCCATGACCTCTGACTCCAAAGCCCGTGCTCTTTCCTACTGAGCCACGCTGCTTCTCAGTACTAAGAAGTACTCAGTACTTCTCAGTACGCTGCTTCACTGTACTAAGCGCTAGCCCCTTCCTTCCTCTCCCCCTCGTCCCCCTCTCCATCCCCCACATCTTACCTCCTTCCCTTCCCCACAGCACCTATATATATGTTTGTACATATTTATTACTCCATTTATTTATTTTACTTGTACCTATCTATTCTATTTATTTTATTTTGTTAGTATGTTTGGTTTTGTTCTCCGTCTCCCCCTTCTAGACTGTGAGCTCACTGTTGGGTAGGGACTGTCTCTATATGTTGCCAGCTTGTACTTCCCAAGCGCTTAGTACAGTGCTCTGCACACAGTAAGCGCTCAATAAATACGATTGATTGATTGATTGATTGATTGATTGATTGATTACAAGTTCAGCACTGTACTGAACATCTGTTACGGGCAGTGCACCTCGTTAAGCTCTCGGGAAGGCATGTGCTCGAGGATAACCCATAGTGCTACCGGTGGGATGTCAGGATGGGAGCCGTTTCATCTTCAAGCGCTCAGTACAGTGCTCTGCACACAGTAAGCGCTCGATAAATATAACTGAATGAATCTTCCGCCACTAAGACCGCCACTAAGGGTGCAGTGACCGGCAGGATGGTGGGAGGAGGGAGATTAGAGAAGCAGCGTGGCTCAGGGGAAAGAGCCCGGGCTTTGGAGGCAGAGGTCATGGGTTCAAATCCCGGCTCTGCCAGTTGCCAGCTGTGTGACTTTGGGCAACTTCTCTGTGCCTCAGTTCCCTCATCTGTCAAATGGGGATGAAGACTGCGAGCCCCACGTGGGACAACCTGATCACCTCGTATCTCCCCAGCGCTTAGAACAGCGCTTTGCACATAGTAAGCACTTAACAAATACCATCATTATTATTATTAAGAGTTCTGCTCTGTGAAAGCTGGGGTCTGCTGGGGTGTCCGAGGCGGACCCCCGAATCCTCGGGCCGGAGGGACCGGGGGCACGGGAGGGTCATCCCGTCCCTCCCTCTGCCTCCGCACCCTCTCCAAGAGATGGTCAGGGATCCCCAGGGACCCCTTGGCCACATCCTTGCCAGCCGCTTCCTACCTCTGGTAGTTGACGACGTAGGAGGTGTCCAGTGGGTAGCCAGGGGCTGGGGCCCACACCAGGAAGATGCTGAAGTTTCTGGACAGCAGGGTCACGTTCTGAGGCGGGGCCAGCCCCAGACCACCTAGGGAAACACAAGCATCGTGGCACCGGCCTGCCTCGTCGTCGTCTTAGCCGCCCTCGGCCTTCCGCCAGCCTCAGGATCGGGCTTTGCGTTTGGAAGTCCACCAGGAAGGGCTCCGGACACAGAAAGAAAGAAGAGGAAGAAGGAAGGAAGAAAGAAAAAGAGAGAAAGGAAAATAGAGAAAGGAAGGAAGGAAAGAAAGAAGGAGGGAGGGAGGAAGAGAGAAAGAGAAAAAGAGAAAGAAAGAAAGCAGGAAAGGAAGGAAGGGAGAAAGAAAGGAGGAAAGGAAGAAAGAAAAGAAGGAAGGAAGAAAAAGAAAGAAAGGAAAATGAAGGAAGGAAGGAAAGAAAGAGAGGAGGAAAGGAAGAAGGAAAGAAAGGAAAGAAAAACAAAGAGGGAAAGGAAGAAGGAAAGAAAGGAAAGAAAAAGAAAGAGAGAAAGGAAGGAAGGAAAGAAAGAAGGAGGGAGGAAGAGAGAAAGAGAAAAAGAGAAAGAAAGGAAGGAGGAAAGGAAGGAAGGGAGAAAGAAAGGAGGAAAGGAAGAAAGAAAGGAAAGAAAAAGAAAGAGAGAAAGGAAAATAGAGAAAGGAAGGAAAGAAAGAAAGAAGGAGGGAGGGAGGAAGAGAGAAAGAGAAAAGAGAAAGAAAGAAAGAAAGGAGGAAAGGAAGGAAGGGAGAAAGAAAAGAGGAAAGGAAGAAAGAAGAGAAGGAAGGAAGAAAAAGAAAGAAAGGAAAATGGAAGGAAAGAAAGAAAGGAGGAAAGGAAGAAAGAAAGGAAAGAAGGAAAGAAAAGAAAGGAAAGGAAAAAGGAAAGGAGAAGCAGAGTGGCTCAGTGGAAAGAGCACGGGCTTTGGAGTCAGAGATCATGGGTTCGAATTCCGGCTCCACCACATGTCTGCTGTGTGACATTGGGCAAGTCACTTATGTCACTTATATGTGTTTGTAGGTATTTATTACTCTATTTTATTTGTACATATTTATTCTATTTATTTTATTAATATGTTTTGTTTTGTTGTCTGTCTCCCCCTTCTAGACTATGAGCCCACTGTTGGGTAGGGACCGTCTCTAGATGTTGCCAACATGTACTTCCCAAGCGCTTAGTCCAGTGCTCTGCAGACAGTAAGCGCTCAATAAATACGATTGAATGAATGAATGGGTCTGAAGCAAGGGCCTGCTTCAGCCCGGATGGGGGGGCCACGGTTTGCTCAGTGGCGATTAACGTCTGTCTCCACCTCCCTGCTGGACTGTAAGCTCATCGTGGGCAGGGAATGGGTCTGTTTATTGTTGTATTGTACTCTCCCAAGCGCTTAGTACAGTGCTCTGCACACAGTATGTGCTCAGTAGATACGACTGAATGATCAGACCCTTCCCACAGGGCAACGCGGCTGGGGGCTGGATTGGACCGGCAGTTTGGTGACCAGCTGTGTGACTTAAGCCCAGTGGCTTAACCTCTCTGAGCCCCAATTTCTTCCCACCCCAATCCTCTCCTGACCAGGATGGTGAGGAGGTTGGCGTGAGGATTTGGGTGATGGACCTATGAGGTTTTGGGGGAGCTTTCAGCTCCTCCGCCATCTCCATGAGTCCGGCCATTCGACCCGTCTTCCCTTCAACGTTTGCGCGGGAAAAGGGGGCGGTCAGTCTACCAACACCCATGATACGTTGGCTGGAGGGGGAGGCGAGGGGAACCCAAATAGTCGGCCGGCAATTTATCTGATTTTAATTTATTTTAGTTTCTGTCTTCCCCTCTAGACTGCAAGCTCCCTGCGGGGTGGGAATGGGTCTACCCACTCTGTTGGCCTGCTTCTCTAGACTGTGGGCTGGTTGTGGGCAGGAATGTGTCTGCTTGTTGTTGTACTGAACTCTCCCAAGTGTTTAGTACAGCGCTTTGCACATCGGCCAACTTGTACTTTCCAAGCACTTAGTACAGTGCTCTGCACACAGTAAGCACTCAATAAATACAATTGAATGAATGAATGAATCTTAAGCGCTCAATAAATACGATTGAACCCTCCCAAGCTTTCACTGACTGGAGGGCTGGGGACAGTGTCTAATTCATTCATTCATTTATTCATTCATTCAATTGTATTTATTGAGCGCTTACTGTGTGCAGAGCACTGTACTAAGCGCTTGGGAAGTACAAGCTGGCAACATATACAGACGGTCCCTACCCAACAGCGGGCTCACAGTCTAGAATTCTCCCCTTGGGAATTTTTCCCAGCTTTGCATAAAATCGACAATAATAATAATAATGATGTATTCGTTAAGTGCTTACTGTGTGCTAAGCCCTGTTCTCAGTGCTGGGGTAGATACAAGGTAATCAGGTTGTCCCACGTGGGGCTCACAGTCTTCATCCCCATTTTACAGATGAGGTCACTGAGGCACAGAGAAGTGAAGTGACTTGCCCAAAGTCACACAGCAGACAAGTGGCGGAGGCGGGAGTAGAACCCACGACCATCCATCAATTGATCAGTCGATCCATGAATGGTATTTTCTGAGCACTTACTGAGCGCAGAGCACTGTACTAAGTGCATGGGAAAGTACAATACGACAGAGTTGGTAATAATAATAATAATGGCATTTATTAAGCGCTTACTATGTGCAAAGCACTGTTCTAAGCACTGGGGAGAATACAAGGTGAGCAGGTTGTCCCACATGGGGCTCACAGTCTCAATCCGCATTTTACAGATGAGGTCACTGAGGCCCAGAGAAGTGGGCCTCTTCCTCCACCCCACCTCACCCACTCACCAACTTGGTCATACCCTCGACCTCATCATCTCCTACCGCTGCACTGTGTCCACCCTCACCAACTCTGTGATCCCTCTCTCTGATCATAATCTTCTCACCTGCCTCCTCACTCACACTCCTTTCCCCTGTAAATCCGTATTACTCCCTCACAGAGATCTCCGCTCTCTGGACCCCACCCATCTTTCGGAGCGCCTCACACCCCACCTCGCCGCCCTCTCCTCTCTACCCAGTCTTGATGATCAGATTACTGCTCTCAACTCTACCCTTTCTACTCAGCTAGACTCGCTCGCTCCCCTTTCCCTTCGCCGCTCTCGCACCACTAACCCACAGCCCTGGATCACTGCCACTGTCCGCCTCCTTCGCTCTTATGCTCGAGCTGCTGAACGCTGCTGGCGAAAGTCTAAACACCATGCCAACCTCGTTCACTTCAAGTTTATCCTTTCCTGCCTTGACTCAGCCCTCTCTTCTGCCAGACAAAACTATTTCTCCTCCCTTATTGACACCCATGCCCATCACCCCCGCCAGCTCTTCCGTACATTCAACTCCCTTCTCAGGCCCCCGGTTCCTCCCCCTCCTCCTTCCCTCACCCCCAACGATCTGGCCTCCTACTTCATTAACAAAATTCAATCCATCAGGTCCGACCTCCCCAAAGTCTCTTCCCCCCTTTCTCCAACCCCCCGGCTCTCAACACTCTCTGCTACTCTCCCATCCTTCCCAGCGGTATCCTCAGAGGAACTCTCCTCCCTCCTCTCAAGTGCTACTCCGGCCACCTGTGCTTCTGACCCCATTCCCTCTCATCTTATGAAATCTCTCGCTCCATCCCTTCTCCCCTCCTTAACTTCCATCTTCAACCGCTCACTCTCCACTGGTTCCTTCCCCTCTGCCTTCAAACATGCCCATGTCTCTCCCATCCTAAAAAAACCCTCTCTTGACCCCACCTCACCTTCTAGTTATCGTCCCATATCCCTCCTACCATTCCTTTCCAAACTCCTTGAACGAGTTGTCTACACGCGCTGCCTAGAATTCCTCAACAACAACTCTCTCCTCAACCCCCTCCAGTCTGGCTTCCGTCCCCTTCATTCCACGGAAACTGTGCTCTCAAAGGTCACCAATGACCTCCTGCTTGCCAAATCCAACGGCTCATACTCTGTCCTAATCCTCCTCGACCTCTCAGCTGCCTTTGACACTGTGGACCACCCCCTTCTCCTCAACACGTTATCTGACCTTGGCTTCACAGACTCCGTCCTCTCCTGGTTCTCCTCTTATCTCTCCGGTCGTTCTTTCTCAGTCTCTTTTGCAGGCTCCTCCTCCCCCTCCCATCCTCTTACTGTGGGGGTTCCCCAAGGTTCAGTGCTTGGTCCCCTTCTGTTCTCAATCTACACTCACTCCCTTGGTGACCTCATTCGCTCCCACGGCTTCAACTATCATCTCTACGCTGATGACACCCAGATCTACATCTCTGCCCCTGCTCTCTCCCCCTCCCTCCAGGCTCGCATCTCCTCCTGCCTTCAGGACATCTCCATCTGGATGTCCGCCCGCCACCTAAAGCTCAACATGTCGAAGACTGAGCTCCTTGTCTTCCCTCCCAAACCTTGTCCTCTCCCTGACTTTCCCATCTCTGTTGACGGCACTACCATCCTTCCCGTTTCACAAGCCCGCAACCTTGGTGTCATCCTCGACTCCGCTCTCTCATTCACCCCTCACATCCAAGCCGTCACCAAAACCTGCCGGTCTCAGCTCCGCAACATTGCCAAGATCCGCCCTTTCCTCTCCATCCAAACTGCTACCTTGCTCATTCAAGCTCTCATCCTATCCCGTCTGGACTACTGCACCAGCCTTCTCTCTGATCTCCCATCCTCATGTCTCTCTCCACTTCAATCCATACTTCATGCTGCTGCCCGGATTATCTTTGTCCAGAAACGCTCTGGACATATTACTCCCCTCCTCAAAAACCTCCAATGGCTACCGATCAATCTGCGCATCAAGCAGAAACTCCTCACCCTGGGCTTCAAGGCTCTCCATCACCTCGCCCCCTCCTACCTCACCTCCCTTCTCTCCTTCTACTGCCCAGCCCGCACCCTCCGCTCCTCCACCACTAATCTCCTCACTGTACCTCGCTCTCGCCTGTCCCGCCATCGACCCCCGGCCCACGTCCTCCCCCGGGCCTGGAATGCCCTCCCTCTGCACATCCGCCAAGCTCGCTCTCTTCCTCCCTTCAAGGCCCTGCTGAGAGCTCACCTCCTCCAGGAGGCCTTCCCAGACTGAGCCCCTTCTTTCCTCTCCCCCTCGTCCCCCTCTCCATCCCCCCGTCTTACCTCCTTCCCTTCCCCACAGCACCTGTATATATGTATATATGGTTGTACATATTTATTACTCTATTTATTTATTTATTTATTTATTTTACTTGTACATTTCTATCCTACTTATTTTATTTTGTTGGTATGTTTGGTTCAGTTCTCCGTCTCCCCCGTTTAGACTGTGAGCCCACTGTTGGGTAGGGACTGTCTCTATGTGATGCCAATTTGTACTTCCCAAGCGCTTAGTACAGTGCTCTGCACATAGTAAGCGCTCAATAAATACGATTGATTGATTGATTGATTGATTGAAGTGACTTGCCCAAAGTCACCCAGCTGACAAGTGGCGGAGCCGGGATTTGAACCCATGACCTCTGTCTCCAAAGCCCGGGCTCTTTCCACTGAGCCACGCTGCTTCTCCTATTAATTATTAATACTAATAATGGTATTTGTTAAGTACTTACTAGGTGCCAGACACTGTTTTAAGAACTGGGGTGGATACAAACAAATCAAGTTGGACATAGTTCCTGTCCCACATGGGGCTCACAGTCTCAATCCGCATTTTACAGATGGGAAAACTGAGGCACAGAGAAGTGAAGTGGCTTGCCCAAGGTCACACACACAGCAGACAAGTGGTGGAGCCGGAATTAGAACCCATGACACCCGGGCCTGGGCTCTATCCACTAGGCAATGTGGCACATTCCCTGTCCATAAGGAGCTTAAAGTCTAGAGGGAGGTGGAGTAAAATAAATAAATACGTTATGGAGATATGTACCTTTCAGAGAAGCAGCATGGCTCAGTGGAAAGAGCCCGGGCTTTGGAGTCAGAGGTCATGAGTTCAAATCCCGACTCCACCACTTGTCAGCTGGGTGACTTTGGGCAAGTCACTTCGCTTCTCTGGGCCTCAGTTCCCTCATCTGGAAAATGGGGATGAAGACTGTGAGCCCCCCGTGGGACAACCTGATCACATGGTATCCCTCCAGCGCTTAGAACAGTGCTTCAGTGCATAGTAAGCGCTTAACAAATACCATCATTATGAGAAGCAGCGTGGCTCAGTGGATAAGAGCACGGGCTTTGGAGTCAGAGGTCGTGGGTTCAAATCCCGGCTCTGCCAATTGTCAGCTTTCTGACTTTGGGCATGTCACTTAACTTCTCTGTGCCTCAGTTCCCTCATCTGTAAAATGGGGATTAAGACTGTGAGCCCCCCGTGGGGCAACCTGATCACCTTGTATCCCCACAGTGCTTTGCACATAGTAAGCGCTTAACAAATACCATTATTATTATTATTATTATTATTTTATTTACTAGGCCATGCGGCACATTCCCTGTCCATAAGGAGTTTACAGTCTAGAGGGAGGTGGAGTAAAATAAATAAATATGTTATGGAGATATGTACCTTTTATTTACTAGGCCTTGCGGCACATTCCCTGTCCATAAGGAGCTTACAGTCTAGAGAGAGGTGGAGTAAAATAAATAAATACGTTATGGAGATATGTACCTTTTATTTACTAGGCCATGCGGCACATTCCCTGTCCATAAGGAGCTTACAGTCTAGAGGGAGGTGGAGTAAAATAAATAAATACGTTATGGAGATATGTACCCTTTATTTACTAGGCCATGCGGCACATTCCCTGTCCATAAGGAGCTTACAGTCTAGAGGGAGGTGGAGTAAAATAAATAAATACGTTATGGAGATATATACCCTTTATTTATCTGGAGATCTGTACCCTTTAATGTACCCTTTTATTCATTCATTCAATCGAATTTATTGAGCGTTTACTGTGTGCAGATCATTGTACTAAGCGCTTGGAAAGCATCACCTTGTAATGCTATGGGATTGAGGGATTGAATATCAAGTGCTTAGAGACTGTAAATTCATCTCTAGACAGTAAACTCATTATTGGCAGGGAAGGTTTTTGTTAATTTTGTTATATCGTCCTTTCCTAAGCACTTAGTGCAGTGCTCCGCAGAGTAAGCGCTCAATACATACCACTGATTGATTAACGGGGCTAAAGCCAAGTGATAAATATGCATATATGTTTGTACAGATTTATTACTCTATTTATTTATTTATTTTACTTGCACATATCTACTCTATTTTATTTTGTTAGTATGTTTGGTTTTGTTCTCTGTCTAAACCCTTCTAGACTGTGAGCCCACTGTTGGGTAGGGACTGTCTCTATGTTGCCAACTTGGACTTCCCAAGCGCTCAGTCCAGTGCTCTGCACACAGTAAGCGCTCAATAAATACGACTGATTGATTGATTGATTGATGTAGTGATCAAGGCAGGACAGGATAAATGACAGCGTGACTCGGTGGAAAGAGCCCGGGCTTGGGAGCCAGAGGTCAAGGGCTCGAATCCCGGCTCTGCCACTTGTCAGCTGTGAGACTGTGGGCAAATCACTTCACTTCTCTGGGCCTCAGTGACCTCACCTGTAAAATGGGGATGAAGACCGTGAGCCCCTTGTGGGGCAACCTGATCACCTTGTAACCTCCCCAGCGCTTAGAACAGTGCTTTGCACATAGTAAGCGCTTAGTAAATGCCATCATCATTATTATTAAAAAGTAAAAGTTTAAAAGGAGTAATTTGGAATCAATCATATTTATTGAGCGCTTACTATGTGCAGAGCACTGTACTAAGCGCTTGGGAAGTCCAAGCTGGCAACATCTAGAGACAGTCCCTACCCAACAGTGGGCTCACAGTCTAAAAGGGGGAGACAGAGAGCAAAACCAAACATACTAACAAAATAAAATAAATAGAATAGATAGGTACAAGTAAAATAAATAAATAGAGTAATAAATATGTACAGACATATATACATATATACAGGACTAGAAGTAGACTGGAAGTAGGTGGGACTTCATTTCACTTCTCTGGGCCTCAGTTACCTCATCTGTCAAATGGGGATTAAAACTGTCAGCCCCCCGTGGGACAACCTGATCACCTTGTATCCCCCCAGTGCTTAGAACAGTGCTTGGCACATAGTAAGCGCTTAACAAATGCCATTATTATTATTATTATTATTATTAACAACATGATAGCTGTTTGGATGGAGAGGAAAAGGGGGATTTTAGTGCTTTGATGACAGGATTTGGTGACAGACAATGTGTGGGTTAGTCCAGTGCTCTGCACACAGTAAGCGCTCAATAAATACCATTGAATGAATGAATGAATGGGTTGGATGAGAGACAGGAGTCTTCAAAACCTTCAAAGACTGATTAAAATCACATCTCCCTTCCCTTCAAGGCCCTACTGAGAGCTCACCTCCTCCAGGAGGCCTTCCCAGACTGAGCCCCTTCCTTCCTCTCCCCCTCGCCCCCCTCTCCATCCCCTCATCTTACCTCCTTCCCTTCCCCACACCACCTGTATATATGTTTGTACATATTTATTACTCTATTTATTTTACTTGTACCTATCTATTCTATTTATTTTATTTTGTTAGTATGTTTGGTTTTGTTCTCTGTCTCCCCCTTTTAGACTGTGAGCCCACTGTTGGGTAGGGACTGTCTCTATATGTTGCCAATTTGTACTTCCCAAGCGCTTAGTCCAGTGCTCTGCACACAGTAAGCGCTCAATAAATACGATTGATGATGATGAAGTGACTCGCCCAAAGTCCCCCAGCTGACAATTGGTGGAGCCGGGATTCGAACCCATGACCTCTGCCTCCAAAGCCCGAGCTCTTTCCACTGAGCCACGCTGAATAACGGCATTTGTTAAGCGCTTACTATGTGCCAAGCGCTGTTCCACGCGCTGGGGAGGTTACAGGCTGCCCCACGCGGGGGAGGGCTCCCAGTCTTCATCCCCATTTTCCAGATGAGGTCACTGAGGCTCAGAGAAGTGAAGTGGCTTGCCCAAAGTCCCCCAGCTGACACTTGGTGGAGCGGAGATTTGAACCCAGGACCTCTGACTCCCAAGTCCGGGCTCTTTCCACTGAGCCACACTGAATAATGGTACTTGTTAAGCGCTACTATGTGCCAAGCGCTGGGGAGGTTACAGGCTGTCCCATGCGGGGGAGGGCTCCCAGTCTTCATCCCCATTTTCCAGATGAGGTCACTGAGGCTCAGAGAAGTGAAGTGGCTTACCCACAGTCCCCCAGCTGACAAGCGGCGGAGGCGGGATTAGAACCCATGACCTCTGACTCCCAAGTCCGGGATCTTTCCACTGAGCCACGCTGAATAATGGTACTTGTTAAGCGCTACTATGTGCCAAGCGCTGGGGAAGTTAGAGGTTGTCCCACGGTGGGGAGGGGGGCCTCACAGTCTTCATCCCCATTTTCCAGATGAGGTCACTGAGGCTCCGAGAAGTCTCCCCCTTTTAGACTGTGAGCCCACTGTTGGGTAGGGACTGTCTCTAGATGTTGCCAATTTGTCCTTCCCAAGCGCTTAGTCCAGTGCTCTGCACACAGTAAGCGCTCAATAAATACGATTGATGATGATGAAGTGACTCCTCCAAAGTCCCCCAGTTGACAATTGGTGGAGCCGGGATTTGAACCCAGGACCTCTGCCTCCCAAGCCCGAGCTCTTTCCACTGAGCCACGCTGAACAGTGGTACTTGTTAAGCCCTACTGTGTGCCAAGCACTGTGCCAAGCGCTGGGGAGGTTACAGGCTGTCCCACGAGGGGGCTCCCAGTCTTCATCCCCATTTTCCAGATGAGGTCACTGAGGCTCAGAGAAGTGAAGTGACTTGGCCAAAGTCCCCCAGCTGACAATTGGTGGAGCCGGGATTTGAACCCAGGACCTCTGCTTGCCAAGCCCGGGCTGTTTCCGCTGAGCTTCCCTCTGTGCCCCCCGGGTTTTGGGGGGTGCCCCCCGTGCCAAGGGGGGGGGGGGGTCCTACCTGGGGCGCGGAGCAGGAGGGGAGCCAGGGCCAGGAGGAGGCCATTGGGGGGCGGTGGCATGGTGGGCAGGGCACAGCTGTGCCCGCGGTGCCCGCGGTGCCCAAAGAATGCCCACCCGTGCCTGGCAGGGACACGCCCCCTCCCGGACCCCGGGGGAACGGCGCGGAGGCGGGCAGCCACGCCCCCTCCGGAAACCACGCCCACCCCCGAAGCCAATGGGAGCGCGGAAGAGAGACCGGGCCCCGCCCACGCGCAAAGCCACGCCCACACCCGCGGCCAATGGGAGCGGCGCGAAGGCGGACGGGCCACGCCCACGGCCGGAGCCAATGGGAGCGGCGCAGAGCGGCAGGGCCACGCCCGCACGAGGGGCCACGCCCACACCCGCAGCCAATGGGAGCGGCGCGAAGGCGGGAAGGCCGCGCCCTCCAGAAGCCACGCCCCCCAGGACCCAAGGGGAACGGCGCGGAGGCGGACAGGCCACGCCCACACGCAGGCCACGCCCACACCCGCTGCCAATGGGAGCGGCACTGAGTCGGGCGCGCCACGCCCCCTCCAGAAAGCCACGCCCACGCCTGGAGCCAATGGGAGCGGCGCAGAGCGGCCAGGCCACGCCCCCTCCCGTAGCCACGCCCACCCCCGAGCCACCACCACCACCACCATCATCATCATCATCATCATCATCATCAATATCAATCGTATTTATTGAGCGCTTACTATGTGCAGAGCACTGGACTAAGCGCTTGGGAAGTACAAATTGGCAACATATAGAGACAGTCCCTACCCAACATTGGGCTCACAGTCTAAAAGGGGGAGACAGAGAACAAAACCAAACATACTAACAAAATAAAATAAATAGAATAGATATGTACAAGTAAAATAAATAGATAAATAAATAGGGTAATAAATATGTACAAACATATATACATATATACAGGTGCTGTGGGGAAGGGAAGGAGGTAAGATGGGGGGATGGAGAGAGGGACGAGGGCAAGAGGAAGGAAGGGGCTGAGTGTGGGAAGGCCTCCTGGAGGAGGTGAGCTCTCAGTAGGGCCTTGAAGGGAGGAAGAGAGCTAGCTTGGCGGATGGGCAGAGGGAGGCCATTCCAGGCCCGGGGGAGGACGTGGGCCGGGGGTCGACGGCGGGACAGGCGAGAACGAGGTACGGTGAGGGAAAGCCAATGGGAAAGACGCAGAGCTTCCAGGCCCCAACATGTAGAGACAGTCCCTACCCAACAGTGGGCTCACAGTCTAAAATAAATAGATAAACCACCGCTCCTCCGCAAGCCTCAAACTCCCTGGACCTTCCGGGGAATTTTCTGCGCTCTCTCTTTTCACAGCCCCTCAAGCTGGGATCTTGGAAAACCTCGCCCAGTTATTTAATAATAATAATAATAATGGCATTTATTAAGTGCTTACTATGCGCAAAGCACTGTTCTAAGCGCTGGGGGGAGGAGTTACAAGGTGATCAGGGTGTCCCATGGGGGGCTCAAAGTCTTAATCCCCATTTTCCAGATGAGGGAACTGAGGCCCAGAGAAGTGAAGTGACTTGCCCAAAGTCACACAGCTGACAATTGGCGGAGCTGGGATTTGAACCCATGACCTCTGACTCCAAAGCCCGGGCTCTTTCCACTGAGCCACGCTGCTTCATTCATGCTGCTTCATTAATAATAGTAACAATAATAATGATGATGATGGCATTTGATAAGCACTTATTGTCAGGCACTGTACTAAACGCTGGGGTGGTTACAAGCAAATCAATAATAGTAATAATTATGGTACTTGCTAAGCACTTACTACGTGCCAAGCACTATTCTAAGAGCTGGGGTAGATAACCTCATCTGTAAAAGGGGATTAAGACTGTGAGCCCCACATGGGACAACCTGATCACCTTGTATCCCCCCCAGCACTTAGAACAGTGCTTTGCACATAGTAAGCGCTTAATAAATGCCATCATTATTATTACAAGATAGTTTTCCCCCGGGGGCTTCACAGTCTTAATCCCCATTTTATAGATGAGATAATAATAATGATAATGATGGCATTTATTAAGCACTTACTATGTGCAAAGCACTGCTCTAAGTGCTGGGGAGATCACAAGGTGATCAGGTTGCCGCTTGGGGGGGCTCACAGTCTTCATCCCCATTTTCCAGATGAGGTAACTGAAGCCCAGAGAAGTGAAGTGACTTGCCCAAAGTCCCACAGCTGACAATTGGTGGAGCTGGGATTTGAACCCATGACCTCTGACTCATCATCATCATCAATCAATCGTATTTATTGAGCGCTTACTATGTGCAGAGCACTGTACTAAGCGCTTGGGAAGTACAAATTGGCAACACATATTGACTCCAAAGCCCGGGCTCTTTCCGCAGAGCCACGCTGCTTCTCTAACTTCTGTAACTGAGGAAATGAGAAGTTAAGTGACTTTCCCAAGGTGACGCACAGCAGGCGTGGGGTGGATCTGGGCTCAGAACCCAGGATCTCTGTCTCTGAGGCCCATGCTCTTTCCTCTATCAATCAATCAATCAATCAGTATTTATTGAGCGCTTACTGTGTGCAGAGCACTGGACTAAGCGCTTGGGAAGTCCAAGTTGGCAACATATAGAGACGGTCCCTACCCAACGGTGGGCTCACAGTCTAGTCCTCTAGGCCTTACTGCTTCTAAAATTTGGACCCTGAATCCGATACTTTGAAACAGGTCTTCACTTCCCCATCTGATGCTTTTTTTCTCTTTCTCTTCCTCTTTCTCTCCCTCTCCCTTCTCCTCCTTCTCCTTCCAGATTAATTCCCCCCATCCTTTGCTTCCCTCTGGGTTTCCTGCCCTTTTCCTATCCCTGGATGAAGACCCCTGTGGGCAAGGGTCAGGACGCCTCTGGGCAGAGGGAGGCTTGGTGCAGGGGGAAATGGCCTTAAATTGCAGCAAAGCAGAGTTGGCTCCGACACAAGGAAAAGCTTCCCGACCGTCAGGGAGATTTAATATCAAAACGAGCTAATGGAGGCAATAACGCCGTGCACACCCCTGAAAATCAATCGATCAATCGTATTTATTGAGCGCTTACTGTGTGCAGAGCACTGTACTAAGCGCTTGGGAAGTACAAAGCCCGGGCTCTTTCCACTGAGCTCATGATCTCTTGGGGGGGGTCTCTTTCAGCTCTGGCACTCGGCTGCCAGAGCTCGACTTAAGCGCTTAGTCCAGTGCTCTGCACACAGTAAGCGCTCAGTAAATACGATTGATTGATTGACTGATTAGGGAAGCAGCGTGGCTCAGTGGAAAGAGCCTGGGCTTTGGAGTCAGAGGTCATGGGTTCAAATCCCAGCTCCGCCACTTGTCAGCTGTGTGACTTTGGGCAAGTCACTTCACTCTTCTAGACCGTGAGCCCGCTGTTGGGTAGGGACCGTCTCTATGTGTTGCCGACTTGTACTTCCCAAGCGCTTAGCACAGTGCTCTGCACACAGTAAGCGCTCAATAAATACGACTGATTGATTGATTGATTCTCTGGGCCTCAGCCACCTCATCTGGAAAATGGGGATAAAGTCTGTGAGCCCCCCGTGGGACAACGTGGTGACCTTGTATCTACCCCAGTGCTTAGAACAGTGCTTTGCACATAGTAAGCGCTTAATAAATGCCATTATTATTATTGATTGATTGATTGATTGACTGAGAGGAGCCCCGATCATCATCATCAATCGTATTTATTGAGCGCTTACTATGTGCAGAGCACTGTACTAAGCGCTTGGGAAGTACAAATTGGCAACATATAGAGACAGTCCCTGCCCAACAGTGGGCTCACAGTCTAAAAGGGGGAGACAGAGAACAAAACCAAACACACTAACAAAATAAAATAAATAGAATAGATATGTACAAGTAGAATAAATAGAGTAATAAATATGTACAAACATATATGCAGGTGCTGTGGGGGAGGGAAGAAGGTAAGATGGGGGGGATGGAGAGGGGGACGAGGGGGAGAGGAAGGAAGGGGCTCAGTCTGGGAAGGCCTCCTGGAGGAGGTGAGCTCTCAGCAGGGCCTTGAAGGAATCCGAGGCCACGGCTGAGCTCCCAAGCCAGGACAGGCTAGGTCCTCCCTGTGGGTCAGGGGTGAGCTTTATGGGCGCCGTGGGGTGTGTTTACACGTGTGTGGGTTTGTGGCAGGAAGAGGGTGCGTGCGTGCGTGCGGATGTGGATGTGTGTGCACGGCTGGGAGCAGCTCTCTGCCACCGCCTCGATGACTGTATCCTCTAGACTGTGAGTCCGCTGTTGGGTAGGGCGGCGGGGCTCAGCGGAAAGAGCCCGGGCTTGGGAGTCAGAGGTCATGGGTTCCAATCCCCGCCTCCGCCACTTGTCAGCTGGGTGACTTTGGGCAAGTCATTTCACTTCTCTGGGCCTCAGTGACCTCATCTGGAAAATGGGGATGAAGACTGGGAGCCCCCCGTGGGACCACCTGATTACCTTGTAACCTCCCCAGCGCTTAGGACAGTGCTTTGCACATAGTAAGCACTTAATAAATGCCATTATTATTATTATCTCTATATGTTGCTGACTTGTACTTCCCAAGCGCTTAGTACAGTGCTTTGCACACAGTAAGCGCTCAATAAATATGATTGAATGAATGTATCAGCCTCTTTCCTGACCTTCCAGCCTCCAAAGCACTGTTCTAAGCACTGGGGAGGTTACAAGGTGATCAGGTTGTCCCACGGGGGGCTCTCGGTCTTCATCCCCCTTTTCCAGATGAGGTCACTGAGGCCCAGAGAAGTAAAGTGACTTGCCCAAAGTCACACAGCTGATAATTGGCGGAGCCGGGATTGGAGGGATTCCCCCTCCTCCCCCTCCCCATCACCCCCCCACCTTACCTCTTCCCCTCCCCACAGCACCTGTATATATGTTTGTACAGATTTATTACTCTATTTATTTTACTTGTACATATGTACTATTCTATTTATTTTATTTTGTTAATATGTTTTGTTTTGTTGTCTGTCTCCCCCTTCTAGACTGTGAGTCCACTTTTGGGTAGGGACCGTCTCTAGATGTTGCCAACTTGTACTTCCCAAGCGCTTAGTCCAGTGCTCTGCACACAGTAAATGCTCAATAAATACGATTGAATGAATGAATGAATGACTCTATTTTACTTGTACATATTTACTATTCTATTTATTTTATTTTGTTAATATGTTTTGTTTTGTTGTCTGTCTCCCCCTTCTAGACTGTGACCCCACTATTGGGTAGGGACCGTCTCTAGATGTTGCCAACTTGGACTTCCCAAGCGCTTAGTCCAGTGCTCTGCACACAGTAAGCGCTCAATAAATACAATTGAATGAATGAATGAATTATTCTATTTATTTTACTTGTACACATTTACTATTCTATTTATTTTATTTTGTTAATATGTTTTTTTTTTGTTGTCCGTCTCCCCCTTCTAGACTGTGAGCCCACTATTGGGTAGGGACCGTCTCTAGATGTTGCCAACTTGGACTTCCCAAATGCTTAGTCCAGTGCTCTGCACACAGTAAGCACTCAATAAATGCGATTGAATGAATGAATGTATTACTCTATTTATTTTACTTGTACACATTTACTATTCTATTTATTTTATTTTGTTAATATGTTTTGTTTTGTTGTCTGTCTCCCACTTCTAGACTGTGAGCCCACTATTGGGTAGGGACCGTCTCTAGATGTTGCCAACTTGCACTTCCCAAGCGCTTAGTCCAGTGCTCTGCACACAGTAAGCGCTCAATAAATACGATTGAATAAATAAAATAGAGTAATAAATATGCAGAAACATCTATGCATATATACAGGTGCTGTGGGGAGGGGAAGGAGGTAAGGCAGGAGGGATGGGGAGGGGGAGGAGAGGAAGAGGAAGCCTAGACCCACAGCACTTATGTCCATATCTAGAATTTGATGATGATGATGGCATTTGTTAAGTGCTTACTATGCGCAAAGCACTGTTCTAAGCGCTGGGGGGGTTACAAGGTGATCAGGTTGTCCCTCGTGGGGCTCATGGGTCAGAGGTCATGGGTTCAAATCCCGGCTCCACCAAATGTCAGCTGTGTGACTTTGTGCAAGTCACTTCACTTCTCTGGGCCTCAGTTCCCCCATCTGTAAAATGGGGATTAAGGCTGTGAGCCCCATTTGGGGCAACCTGCTCACCTTGTAACCTCCTCAGCGCTTAGAACAGTGCTTCGCACATAGTAAGCGCTTAACAAATGCCATCACCATTATTATTATTCCAGTCTAGAAGGGGAGACAGACGTGAATATAAATCAAGAGAAGCAGCGTGGCGTAGTGGAAAGAGCCCGGGCTTGGGAGTCGGAGGTCGTGGGTTCTAATCCCGACTCTGCCACTTAGCTGTGTGACTTTGGGCCAGTCACTTCACTTCTCTGGGCCTCAGTCACCTCATCGATAAAATGGGGATGAAGACTGGGAGCCCCCCGGGGGACAACCTGATTACCCTGTATCTACCCCAGCGCTTAGAACAGTGCTTGGCACATAGTAAGCGCTTAATAAATGCTATTATTATTATTATTATTATTATTATTATTATTATTATTATTATTATTATTATCCAGGGCCAACAGGGCCAGAGAGGATCCTCTCCTTACAGCAGAGGGCAGCATGAGCTCGGACACCGAACCCGGACTCCAGGCCAGGACGCCTGGCTTTGGTCTCCTCCCGACAGGAAGCTCTCTCCGTGCCTCAGTTTCCCCATTTGCAAAGTCAATCGATCAATCAATCGTATTTATTGAGCACTTACTGTGTGCAGAGCACTGGACTAAGCGCTTGGGAAGTCCAAGTTGGCAACATAGAGAGACAGTCCCTACCCAACAGTGGGCTCACACTCTAGAAGGGGGAGACAGAGAACAAAATCAAACATGCTAACAAAATAAAATAAATAGAATAGATATCATCATCATCAATCGTATTTATTGAGCGCTTACTGTGTGGAGAGCGCTGTACTAAGCGCTTGGGAAGTCCAAGTTGGCAACATATAGAGACAGTCCCTACCCAACAGTGGGCTCACACTCTGGAAGGGGGAGACGGAGAACAAAACCAAACAAGCTAACAAAATAAAATAAATAGAATCCATATGTACAAGTAAAATAAATAAATAGAGTAATAAATCTGTACAAACATATATAAATATATGCAGGTGCTGTGGGGAAGGGAAGGAGGTAAGATGGGGGGATGGAGAGGGGGACGAGGGGGAGAGGAAGGAAGGGGCTCAGTCTGGGAAGGCCTCCTGGAGGAGGTGAGCTCTCAGTAGGGCCTTGAAGGGAGGAAGAGAGCTAAGTCGAATCCCTTCCCCCTGCTCCACCTGAGCTTCGACAGCAACGGGGAGTGGAGGACCTGGGAAAGAAACAGAAAGGGGGGAAGAACGCACCCTTTCCCCGAGACACGGTTTGGTTTTAAAAAGCGGGGTCTGGGAAAATCGTGCCGCCTCCAAGAAGCCTTCCCTGACTATCCTCTCCTCTTCTCAAGCACTTGGGAAAGCTCTGTAGAGTGAGAATACACGGTTCCTGCTCTCAAGGAGTTTAATCCCTAAAAACCAAAGGCAGTGCGGTGTTTGAGCAAAAGGTCAATTTGTGTATGAATTTCGAGATCGATTAAGCTCTTAGTGTGGACCAAAGCTGGACCCTGGGGTCTCTACAACATAATCGGGCTGGAGTCCATTCATTCGTTCAATCGTATTTATCGAGCGCTTACTGTGTGCAGAGCACTGTACTAAGCGCTTGGGAAGTCCAAGTTGGCAACATCTAGAGACGGTCCCTACCCAACAGCGGGCTCACAGTCTAGAAGGGGGAGACAGACAACAAAGCAAAACATACTAACAAAATAAAATAAATAGAATAAATACGTACAGGTAAAATGAATAAATAAATAGAGTAATAAATATGTACAAACATATATACGTATATACAGGTCTATCCTATCTCACCCGGAGAAAGCGCAGGGTGGAATGGTTTGCTGAAGGCCAGGTGGCTGTGAGCCCGTTGTGGGCAGGGATTGTCTCTATCTATTGCCGAATTGCACTTTCCAAGCGCTTAGTACAGTGCTCTGCACACGGTAAGCGCTCGATAAATACGACTAAATGAAATGAAAGCGAAGCAGTAATGGAAAGAGCCCCTGCCTGAGAGTCTGGAGACTTGGATTCCAAACCCGGTTCGACCCTGGACAAGTCGCTTAACTTCTCTGGGCTTCAGTTTAACCATCTGTACAATCAATCAATCAATCAATCGTATTTATTGAGCGCTTACTGCGTGCAGAGCACTGTACTAAGCGCTTGGGAAGTACAAGTTGGCAACATATATGGCTCCCACAGTATTCATTTCCCTAAAATCTTTCTTCTGATGAGCCCAGAGCACTTTCCCATCTACTATCTCACTCCCATGGGACGCTGTTATCTTCAATTACCAGATAGATAAACCCGAGGCCCAGAGAGGTTAAGGAACTATTCATTCATTCATTCAATCGTATTTATTGAGCGCTTACTGTGTCCAGGGCACTGTACTAAGCGCTTGGGAAGTACAAGTTGGCAACATATAGAGACGGTCCCTACCCAACAACAAGCTCACGGTCTAGAGGGGGAGACAGATATTAATACAAATAGATAAAACAATAAATTACAGATAGATACATAGCTGCTGTGGGGAGTCATTCATTCAATCGTATTTACTGAGCGCTTACTGTGTGCAGGGCACTGTACTAAGCGCTTGGGAAGTACAAGTTGGAAACGTAGAGAGACGGTCCCTTTTCATCCCCGTTTTCCAGACGAGGGAACTGAGGCAGGGAGAAGTGAAGTGACTTGTCCAAGGTCACACGGCAGAGCGTCCCCCCCAGCCCCCTGCCCCTCAAGGGCCCGTCCTTACTAGCTTGAAGTCACACAGTGGTGGACCCTAGAATAATAATAATAATCGTGGTATGTGTAAAGCCCTTACTATTCATTCAATCGTACTTATTGAGCACTTACTGTGTGCAGAGCACTGTACTAAGCGCTTGGGAAGTACAAGTTGGCAACATATAGAGACGGTCCCTACTCATGTGCCAAGCACTGTAGTGGATACAAGCGGATCAGGTTTGTTCTCTGTCTCCCCCTTCTAGACTGTGAGCCTGTTGTTGGGTAGGGACCGTCTCTATATGTTGCCAACTTGTACTTCTCGAGCGCTTAGTACAGTGCTCTGCACACAGTAAGCGCTCAATAAGAAGCAGCGTGGCTCAGTGGAAAGAGCCCGGGCTTTGGAGTCAGAGGTCATGGGTTCGAATCCCGGCTCCGCCACATGTCTGCTGTGTGACCTTGGGGAAGTCACTTAACTTCTCTGAGCCTCAGTTACCTCATCTGTAAAATGGGGATGAAGACTGTGAACCCCACATGGGACAACCTGACCACTTTGTATCCCCCCCCCCAGCGCTTAGAACAGTGCTTTGCACATAGTAAGCGCTTAACAAATGCCAACATTATTATTATTATTATTATAAAAAATACGATTGAATGAATGAATGAATGAAAAGGTTGGACACAGTCCCTGTCCCTCCGTGGGCTCACACTCTTAATCCCCAATTTAGAGATGGAGTAACAGGCCCAGAGAAGTGAAGTGACTTACCCAAGGCCACACAGCGGAGGAGCGGCGGAGGCTGGATTGGAACTCATGACCTTCTGACTCTCAGGCCTGTGCCGTCTCCACAAAGGCACGCCGCTTCCCCTGAAGGCGAGAAAGCAGATCTCCTGAATCGTGTCTACTTCGCTGGAGCGTGCTTAGTACAGTACCCTGCGCACAGGAAACACTCAATAAATACCGCTGATTGATGGCTTGTCAGCCCTAGAGAGAGAGGGTGGGCTGGACCGCAAAGGAGGCTAGGAAGGTGAGGTAACAGATGGGAGGGAGCAGGGCTGGGCGACTGCTGAGTGACTTTGGGCTGGGCACGACCTCTCTGGGCCTTTCCCTGAGACGATGCCCCAGCCTTCCCAAGAGTCCTCCCGACTCGCCGGCCCCGGCGGACGGAGCTTGGGCGGTGGACAGGTTGGCAGGACCTTTTAGACTGTGAACCCGCTGTTGGGTAGGGACCGTCTCTATATGCTGCCAATTTGGACTTCCCAAGCGCTTAGTACAGTGCTCCGCACACAGTAAGCGCTCAATAAATACGACTGATGGATTGATTGACCTGGCAGATGGTGTTACCAGCTCCAGGCCAGTGCTATTTGCCCTCTTAGACCCTGCATCCACTCTTTAACTGGGGGGGAAGGAGGTGGTTGAAGTGGGGCAGAAGCTGTCCAGGGAGGCCTGACCCTGGCCTTCCTTCTGGAGAAAAGATCCCAATCAATCAATCAATCAATCAATCGTATTTATTGAGCACTTGGGAAGTACAAGTTGGCAACATAGAGAGACAGGTCCCTAGGCCCGGAGTAGGCTGGGAAACAAACCAAACCTGTATATATGTACATATGTTTGTACATATTTATTACTCTATTTATTTTACTTGTACATATCTATTCCATTTATTGTATTTTGTTAGTATGTTTGGTTTTGTTCTCTGTCTCCCCCTTTTAGACTGTGAGCCCACTGTTGGGTAGGGACTGTCTCTATATGTTGCCAATTTGTACTTCCCAAGCGCTTAGTACAGTGCTCTGCACATAGTAAGCGCTCAATAAATATGATTGATGATGATGATGCTATGTTGCCAACTTGTACTTCCCAAGCGCTTAGTCCAGTGCTCTGCCCACAGTAAGCGCTCAATAAATACGATTGATGATGATGATGAAAGGACCCTCCAGCCACGCATAGCATTGCCAGCAACCTTCCCTCCGCCTTTGAAGAAGGCCCGATAAATATGATTGATGATGATGATGATATGTTGCCAACTTGTACTTCCCAAGCGCTTAGTCCAGTGCTCTGCCCACAGTAAGCGCTCAATAAATACGATTGATGATGATGATGATGAAAGGACCCTCCAGCCACGCATAGCATTGCCAGCAACCTTCCCTCCGCCTTTGAAGAAGGCCCGGCCATGCCCGGGGCTCTTGGGTCCTTTGAAGTTGCTGTAAAACCTCATTTAAAGAATTATGGGATGAGGCGGAGACAGAGACAGATTAAGGGCCCCTCCACAGCAGAGCCAGTGTGGGGACAGGGACTTTGGAGGTTTGCCCTCCTCCTCCTCCTCTTCTTTCTGCTCCTCCTGGAGGAGAGTGAGTGAGTGAGTGAGTGAGTGAGTAAGTAAGTGAGTGAGTGTGTGAGTATGGGGGGGAGTCCAAAAAAGCTGACAGGAGAGATGGGCCTCATTCTGTCCCACACATTTCTGCTGCTGACTCCTTGCGTCCACCAGCGGTGCCCCCTTTCCCCCGCCCCCTTCCCCATCAATGGCTTTTCCCACGATATCAATCAATCAATCGTATTTATTGAGCGCTTACTGTGTGCAGAGCACCGGACTAAGCCCTTGGGAAGCACAAGTTGGCAACATAGAGAGACAGTCCCTACCCAACAGTGGGCTCGCCATCACGGGCTTGGGAGTCAGAGGTCGTGGGTTCTAATCCCCGCTCCGCCGCTTGTCGGCTGTGTGACTTTGGGCTAGTCACTTCGCTTCTCTGGGCCTCAGTTACCTCATCTGTCAAATGGGGATTAAGACTGTGAGCCCCCCATGGGACAACCTGATCGCCTTGCAACCTCCCTAGCGCTTAGAACAGTGCTTTGCACATAGTAAGCGCTTAATAAATGCCATTATTATTATTATAATTGTTATTCTCTGGGCCTCAGTTACCTCATCTGTAAAATGGAGGTTAAGACTGTGAGCTCCATGTGGCTCACATATATGTTGCCAACTTGTACTTCCCAAGCGCTTAGTTCAGAGAAGCAGCATGGCTCAATGGAAAGAGAATGGGCTTTGGAGTCAGAGGTCATGGGTTCGAATCCCAGCTCCGCCACATGTCTGCTGTATGACCTTGGGAAAGTCACTTAACTTCTCTGAGCCTCCGTTACCTTATCTGTAAAATGGGGATTAAGACTGTGAGCCCCACGTGGGACAACTTGATCACCCTATATCCCCCCCACCCCACCAGCGCTTAGAACAGTGCACATAGTAAGCGCTTAACAAATGCCATCATTATTATTATTATTACAGTACACTGCACACAGAAAGCGCTCAATAAATTTGAATGAATGAATGAATGGATGTGGGACACCCTAATTACCTTGTATCTACCCCAGTGCTTAGAACAGTGCTTGGCACAGAGTAAGCGCTTAACAAATACCGGCATTATTATTATTATTTATCGAGCACTTGGGTGCAGAGCACTGTATTAAAGAGAGAGAAAGAACATGCAATAGCATTGGTAAACAGGATCCCTACCCTCAAGGAGTTTACAGTCTAGGGGGGGCACGGGCATTAAAATGAATTACATGTAGAGGGAAGCTGTAGAACATAAGGTTAGGTACCCAAGTGCTGTGGGGCTGGGGTTGGGGTGAGCATTAAAGTGCTTACAACAGTGCTTGGCACATAGGAAGGGCTTAAGAAATACCATAATTATTAAAGTGCTTAAGTGCATAGGCAATGCCAAGGGTGAATGGGTGGAGAAATGAGGGATTAGTCAGGGAAGGTTCCCTGGAGGAGATGTGATTTTAGGAGGGTTTTGAAGGTGGGGAGAGGTTGGATGTAAAGGAGGACGGAGTTCCAGGTGGATGTGAGGAAGGGTTGGTGGGTGAGATTGGGGAAACTGAGGCTTTCTGCTAGGATTCTGGCCTCATTGGGGTGGGCTGGACCACACCGCAAAGGAGGCTGGGAGGGTGAGGTGACAGACTAGAAAGAACAGGGCTGGGCAATACCTGTTTCCCGGCTGAATCTGATATGCTGTGTGATTTATAGGCTGGGCACTGCCTCTCTGGGCCTCCCTCTCAGGCCCACCATTCACAGCCCCGTCCACAACCCGGGCCTCCCGTTCCCTCCCATTCCCTCCTGTTCCCTCCCTACCCCAAGGGCGTGGGCTTTGGGAAAAATGCCCCTTTCACACACACCTAGACTAGGGGAAGAGGAAGAGAAGGAGGAGGAGGATGAAGGATAAAGAGAAGGAGGCGATGAATAAAAGAAGGATAAGGAGAAGCAGAAGAAGGAAAGAAGGAGAAGAAGGAGGAGAAGGAAAAGGTGGAGGAGGAGAAGGAGAAGGAAAAGAGAGGAGAAGGAGGAGAAGGAAGAGGAGGAGGATGAAGGATAAAGAGAAGGAAGCAATGAATAAAAGAAGGATAAGGAGAAGCAGAAGAAGAAAAGAAGGAGAAGGAGGAGGAGAAGGAAAAGGTGGAGGAGGAGAAGGAGAAGGAAAAGAGAGAAGGAGAAGGAGGAGAAGAAGGAGAAGGAGAAAGAGGAGGAGAAGGAAAAGAAGAACGAAAAGAAGGGAAAGAAGGAGACATCATCATCATCATCATCAATCGTATTTATTGAGCACTTACTGTGTGCAGAGCACTCTACTAAGCGCTTGGGAAGTACAAATTGGCAACATATAGAGACAGTCCCCACCCAACAGTGGGCTCACAGTCTAAAAGGGGGAGACAAAACCAAATATACTAACAAAATAAAATAAATAGAATAGATAGAAAAGAGACAAAGAGACAAAGGAGAAGGAGTAGAAGGAGGATGACTAGAGGAAGGAAAAGGAGAAGGAGGAGGAGAAGGAAAAGAAGAAGGAAAAGACAGAGAAGGATAAGAGAAGAAGGAGAAAGAGAAGGGGAAGGAGAAGTCGAAGGAGAAGAAGGAGAGGGAGAAGGAAAAGGAGAAGAGGGAAATGGAGAAGGGAAAGAAGGAGAAGGAGCTGAAGAAGGAAAAGGAGGAGGATAAGGAGAAGAAGGAGAAAAAGGAGAAGGAGAAGGAGAAGAAGGAGGAGAAGACGAAGGAGGGAGGAGATGGAAGGGAAGGGAGGGAGTAGGAGGAGGCAGGAGGGAGAGGTTCAGTGACTTGCCCAGGAATGGATGGCAGCCAAGTGACGGGGCTGGGACTAGAGCAGGCACTGTGTCCAACCCGATTCTCACAGATCGATCGCAGCGCTTAGAACGGTGTCTGACACACAGTAAGCACTTCAGAAGTAGCATGGCGTAGTGGACGGAGCCCAGGCCTGGGAATCAGGAGGTCGGGGGGCTTCTAATCCTGTCTCCACCCCTTGTCCGCTGGGTCACCTTGGACAAGTCACTTCACTTCTCTGGGCCTCAACCACCTCATCTATAAAGTGGAGAATTCATTCATTCATTCAATCGTATTTAATGAGCGCTTACTGTGTGCAGAGCACTGGACTAAGCACTTGGGAAGTCCAAGTCAGCAACATATAGAGACGGCCTCTACCCAACAACGGGCTCACAGTCTAGAAGGGGGAGACAGACAACAAAACAAAACAAGTAGACTGTGAGCCCCACCTGGGACAGGGACTGTGTCCAACCCGATTTGCTTGGATAATAATAATAATAATAATAATGGCATTTATTAAGCACTTACTATGTGCAAAGCACTGTTCTAAGCGCTGGGGAGGTTACAATGTGATCAGGTTGCCCCCCGGGGGGCTCACAGTCTTTCATCCCCATTTTACAGATGAGGGAACTGAGGCCCAGAGAAGTGAAGTGACTTGCCCAGAGTCACACAGCTGACAAGTGGCGGGGCCAGGATTTGAACCCACGACCTCTGACTCCAAAGCCCGGGCTCTTTCCACTGAGCCATGCTGCTTCTCAGCACTTAATACAGCATCTGGAACGTAGTAAGTGCTTAGCAAATGCCAGGATATTATTATGGTTAATAATAAGTGCCGTAATTAGTATGCAGCAGGAGGCATCTGGGTTAGACAAGAGGTAGAACTTTCTGTCTGTCAGCAGCAGCGACAACAGCTCATTCTGTCCCCCGAAGCGTGGAGAGGGGTGTCCCCCACCGAACCCTCATTCCCTCCCCTCAGACTTACAGCTTCTTCCCACCAGGCTCACGGTGGGTAACAGGGGAAGGTCTCCAGGAGGTGGGAGGCCTAAACCTTTGGCCCGCAGCCAAAATAATAATAATAATAATAATAATAATAAGCAAGTCACTTAACTTCCCTGAGCCTCAGTTACCTCATCTGTAAAAATGGGGATTAAGACTGTGAGCCCTATGTGGGACAACTTGATAACACTGTATCCCCCCAGGGCTTAGAACAGTGCTTTGCACATAGTAAGTGCTTAACAAATGGCATCATCATCGTTATTATTATTATTATTATTAGTATTAAACGCTTACTATGTGCAAAGCACTGTTCTAAGTGCTGGGGAGGTTACAAGGTGATCAAGTTAGAGAAGCAGCGTGGCTCAGTGGAAAGAGCACCGGCTTTGGAGTCAGAGGTCACGGGATCAAATCCTGGCTCCGCCAACTGTCAGCTGGGTGACTTTGGGCAAGTCGCTTCACTTCTCTGTGCCTCGGTTCCCTCATCTGTAAAATGGAGACTAAGACTGTGAGCCCCCCCATGGGACAACCTGATCACCTTGTAACCTCCCCAGCGCTTAGAACAGTGCTTTGCACATAGTAAGCGCTTAATAAATGCCATCATCATCATCATGGGGGGCTCACAGTTTTCATCCCCATTTTCCAGATGAGGTAACTGTGGCCCAGAGAATCAATCAATCAATCGTATTTATTGAGCGCTTGCTGCGTGCAGAGCACTGGACTAAGCACTTGGGAAGTACATGTTGGCAGAGAAGTGAAGTGACTTGCTCAAAGTCACACAGCTGACAGTTGGAGGAGCCGGGATTTGAACCCCTGACCTCTGACTCCAAAGCCCGGGTTCTTAAGTGTTTCGGCTGCCATCGATTTCACCGTCTGTGGGGCGAGGGTGGCTGATGGCTTGATATAATAATAATAATAATAATGATAATAATGATGGTATTTATTAAGCGCTTACTATGCGCAAAGCACTGTACATATATGTTGCCAACTTGTACTTCCCAAGCGCTTAGTACAGTGCTCTGCACACAGTAAGCGCTCAATAAATATGATTGATTGATTGATTGATTTCCACTCCAAAAGGCCGGAGAGGGGAGACTGGAGACCCCCACTCCCGCCATCCCCGCCGGCCAGCTGTGCTCCATTTCTATGTCTGTCTGCGGTGCCTCGGTTGCATTTTCTGGGCCTGATGCCGCGCCCCCCAGCTCTGTGTGTGCAGACAGAGCCCCCCAAACTCCTCCTCCCCATCCTCCCCCTGCCCTACCTCCTTCCCCTCCCCACAGAACCTGTATATTCATTCATTCATTCATTCATTCAATCGTATTTACTGAGCGCTTACTGTGTGCAGAGCACCGTACTAAGCGCTTGGGTATACGTTTGTACCGATTTATTACTCTATTTTATTTTATTACTCTATCTTACTTGTACATAGTTACTATTCTATTCTATTTATTTATTCTGTTTATTTTGTTAATGATAACTTTTAGACTGTGAGCCCACTGTTGGGTAGGGACTGTCTCTATATGTTGCCAATTTGTACTTCCCAAGCGCTCAGTACGGTGCTCTGCCCACAGTAAGCGCTCAATAAATACGACTGATGATGATGATGATGATTTATTACTCTATTTTATTTTATTACTCTATTTTACTTGTACATAGTTACTATTCTATTCTATTTATTTATTCTCTTTATTTTGTTAATGATAACTTTTAGACTGTGAGCCCACTGTTGGGTAGGGACTGTCTCTATGTTGCCAATTTGTACTTCCCAAACGCTCAGTACAGTGCTCTGCACGCAGTAAGTGCTCAATAAATACGATTGATGATGATGATGATGATTTATTACTCTATTTTATTTTATTACTCTATTTTACTTGTACATAGTTACTATTCTATTCTATTTATTTATTCTATTTATTTTGTTAATGATAACTTTTAGACTGTGAGCCCACTACTGGGTAGGGACTGTCTCTATATGTTGCCAATTTGTACTTCCCAAGCGCTCAGTACGGTGCTCTGCCCACAGTAAGCGCTCAATAAATACGACTGATGATGATGATGATGATTTATTACTCTATTTTATTTTATTACTCTATTTTACTTGTACATAGTTACTATTCTATTCTATTCTATTTATTTATTCTATTTATTTTGTTAATGATAACTTTTAGACTGTGAGCCCACTGTCAGGTCGGGACTGTCTCTATATGTTGCCAACTTGGACTTCCCAAGCGCTCAGTATAGTGCTCTGCACACAGTAAGCGCTCAATAAATACGGTTGATTGATTGATAATGATGTGCATCTAGCTTTATTTCTACTTATTCTGACGACTTGACACCTGTCCACATGTTTTGTTTTGTGGTCTGTCTCCCCCTTCTAGACGGCGAGCCCGCTGTTGGGTAGGGCCCGTCTCTAGATGTCGTCGCCTTGGGCTTCCCAAGCGCTTAGTCCAGTGCTCTGCACACAGTAAGCGCTCAATAAATACGGTTGATTGATTGATAATGATGTGCAACTAGCTTTATTTCTATTTATTCTGACGACTTGACACCTGTCCACATGTTTTGTTTCGTGGTCTGTCTCCCCCTTAGACGGTGAGCCCGCTGTTGTGTAGGGACTGTCTCTAGATGTCGCCGACTTGGGCTTCCCAAGCGCTTAGTCCAGTGCTCTGCACACAGTAAGCGCTCAATAAATACGACTGAATGAATGAAGGCACCCCACCCCCTCCTCCCACCTGCCAACAGGTTTCAGGGAACAGGGTGGAGGAATTGGGGCCAGAGGCAAACAGGTTGATCAGACCATTTGGAGGAAAGCAGTGGGAAGGGTGACCCACCTCTCCCCCCGGGGACCACCACACCCATCGCTCGGCCTGGGACCTCAACACAACATCACACGCCGCTCCGCACCTCGCCGTGCCACACCGTTCATTCCGTCCTATTTATCGAGCGCTTTCCTGTGTGCAGAGCACTGTACTGAACGCTTGGGAGAAGCGGCGTGGCTCAGCGGAAAGAGCCCGGGCTTTGGAGTCAGAGGTCATGGGGTCAAATCCCGGCTCCGCCACTTGCCAGCTGTGTGACTTTGGGCAAGTCGCTTCAATCAATCAATCAATCAATCAATCAATCATATTTATTGAGCGCTTACTGTGTGCAGAGCATGGTACTAAGAGCTTGGGAAGTACAAGTTGGCAACATATAGAGACAGTCCCTACCCAACAGTGGGCTCACAGTCTAGAAGGGGGGGGGAGGGAGAGAGCTTCACTTCTCTGGGCCTCAGTGGTCTCATTTGGAAAATGGGGATGAAGACTGGGAGCCCCCCCGTGGGTCAACCTGATCACCTTGTATCCCCCCAGCGCTTAGAACAGTGCTTTGCACATAGTAATCGCTTAACAAATACCATCATTATTATTATTATTATTATTATTATTATTATTATTATTATTCTCTGGGCCTCAGTGACCTCATTTGGAAAATGGGGATGAAGACTGTAGCCACCTGTGGGACAACCTGATCACCTTGTAACCTCCCCAGTGCTTAGAACAGTGCTTTGCACATAGTAAGTGCTTAATAAATGCCATCATTATTATTCTCTGGGCCACAATTACCTCATCTGTAAAATGGGGATTAAGACTGGGAGCCCCCCGTGGGACAACCTGATCAGCTTGTAACCTCCCCGGCGCTTGGGACTGGGAGCACCCCCGTGGGACAACTTGATCAGCTTGTAACCTCCCCAGCGTTTAGAACAGTGCTCTGCACATAGTAAGCGCTTAATAAATGCAATTATTATTATTATTATTAGTGGAAAGAGAACAGGCTTGGGAGGCAGGGGACCTGGGTTCTAATCCCGGATCTGCCACTTGTCTTCTGGGTGACCTTGGGCAAGCCCCTTAACTTTTCTGGGACTGTGAGCCCACTCTTTTAGACTGTGAGCCCACTGTTGGGTAGGGACTGTCTCTATATGCTGCCAACTTGTACTTCCCAAGCGCTTAGTACAGTGCTCTGCACATGGTAAGCGCTCAATAAATGCGATTGATTGATTGATTGATCTGCAAAATGGGGAGCAAGTCTTTGAGCCCCACATGGGACACCCTGATTATCCTGTAACTACCCCAGTGAGTAGAACAAGGTTCAGCACATGGTAAGCGCTTAACAGATGCCATCATTACCAAAATTATTGCAATATGACAATAAATAGACATTTTCCCTGGTCACCACGAGCTTTCACCACCCAGCGCTCCATCTAACTCCAAGGCCCACAAACTAACACCGCACTCAGCACAACACTAGACAACACCGCACAACACCAAAGTGACACTTTCTCCCCAGGGGTCTGCAGGGAGGAGTGGGAGGTGGATTGGCAGGGAGGGGTCTTTTTTTCTTTTCTGAAGCTGCTGACAGGAGAGGACCCGTCCCCAGCCTGGATTTAATCACCGTGATCTCAGCCCGAGGGGGAGTGGGGGGTTCTCCAATCATAACATCAGCTGCGGGACCACAAATTAAAGGCTGTTTCCCAGCACGATCCTGGAATGCCCCTGGAAAAGCCCGGGCTTCCCACCAGCTGCACCCTACTCCAGACTTGGAAACTCAAGTCGATCAATCGGCGGTGTTTACTGAGCGCTTACTATGTGCAGAGCACTGTAGTAAGCACTTGGGAGAATTCAATACAGCAACAAAGTCACATTCCCTGCACGCAACAGGCTTACTGTACTCTCCCAAATAATAATAATAATAATAATAATGGCATTAAGCGCTTACTATGTGCAAAGCACTGTTCTAAGCTCTGGGGAGGATGCAAGGTGATCCCGTTGTCCCACGTAGGGCTCACAGTCTTCATCCCCATTTTCCAGATGAGGTAACTGAGGCTCAGAGAAGTGAAGTAGTAATAATGATAATAATGGCATTTATTAGGCACTTACTATGTGCAAAGCACTGTTCTAAGCGCTGGAGAGGTTACAAGGTGATCAGGTTGTCCCACGTGGGGCTCACAGTCTTCATCCCCATTTTACAGATGAGGTAACTGAGGCACAGAGAATAATAATAATAATAATAATGATGGCATTTATTAAGCGCTTACTATGTGCAAAGCACCGTTCTAAGCGCTAGGGAGTTTACAAGGTGATCAGGTTGTCCCATGGGGGGCTCACAGTCTTAATCCCCATTTTACAGATAAAGTAACTGAGGCCCAGAGAAGTGAAGTGACCTGCCCAAAGTCACACAGCTGACAATTGGTGGAGTCAGGATTTGAACCCATGACCTCTGACTCCAAAGCCCGGGCTCTTGCCAATGAGCCACGCTGCTTCTCTAAGTGACTTGCCCAAGGTCACACAGCGGACATGTGGGGGAGCCGGGATTAGAACCCATGACCTCTGACTCCCGAACCCGGGCTCTTTCCACTGAGCCACGCTGCTTCTCATATGAGGCTTACAATCTTAATGCCCATTTTACAGATGAGGTAGCTGAGGTACGGAGAATGAAGCGACCTGCCCAAGGAGACACAGCAGACGAGAGGTGAAGCCGGGACTAGAACCCAGATGCTTAGTACAGAGCTCTGGACATAGTAAGCACTCAATAAATATAACTGATTGATTGATTGATTGATCTCTGCATTGGCCCATCAGTCCCGCACTGCTCTTGCTGGGAGAGCCCGGGCAGCTAGGCCGAGAGCGACCTGATCCCACGACAATTTCGCTGGATTTTGTTCCGGGGACGAGCTCTCTCTCATGTGGGAAATCCATGCGGTGTGAAAAGTTTCAGAAACAAAGGAAGATGACACACTTTTGGGTGGGAGCCAGGTTTAGGGGAGGACAGGAAAATGAACCGCTGGAGAATCAATCAATCAATCAATCAATCAGTCATATTTATTGAGCGCTTACTATGTGCAGAGCACTGTACTAAGCGCTTGGGAAGTACAAATTGGCAACATATAGAGACAGTCCCTACCCAACAGTGGGCTCACAGTCTAAAAGGGGGAGACAGAGAAAAAAAAAACCAAACATACTAACAAAATAAAATAAATAGAATAGATATGTACAAGTAAAATAAATAAATAGAGTAATAAATATGTACAAACATATATACATATATACAGGTGCTGTGGGGAAGGGAAGGAGGTAAGATGGGGGGATGGAGAGGGGGACGAGGGGGAGAGGAAGGAAGGGGCTCAGTCTGGGAAGGCCTCCTGGAGGAGGTGAGCTCTCAGCAGGGCCTTGAAGGGAGGAAGAGAGCTAGCTTGGCGGATGGGCAGAGGGAGGCCATTCCAGGCCCGAGGGATGACGTGGGCCGGGGGTCGATGGCGGGACAGGCAAGAACGAAGTACGGTGAGAAGACTCAGTTTGCCTGAAATGCGATCATCTTTTGACGGTGTTTTGCAAGGGGCACTGGGGCGGCAGAGGGGTGGGCAGCCTGGCCTTTTTGTATATATGTATATATGTTTGTACATATTTATTACTGTATTTATTTATCTCGCTTGTACATATCTATTCTATTTATTTTATTTTGTTAGTATGTTTGGTTTTGTTCTCTGTCCCCCCCTTCTAGACTGTGAGCCTGCTGTTGGGTAGGGACTGTCTCTATGTGTTGCCGACTTGGACTTCCCAAGCGCTTAGTGCAGTGCTCTGCACACAGTAAGCGCTCAATAAATACGATTGATTGATTTCTGCTAGCTTGGGTCACCGAAGCCTCCCGGGGCCAGCAGATGCGGAGATGCCCGTGATGTCACTTGGGTCACTCCAGACGGGAAGGGCAACGTAATAATAATGATGGCATTTGTTCAGCGCTTACTGTGTGCCAGGCCCTGTACTGAGCGCTGGGGTGGATTCAAGCAAATCGAATTGGACACGGTCCCCGTCCCACGTGGGGCTCACGGTCTCAACCCCCAGTTTACAGATGAGGTAACTGGAGCCCAGAGAAGTGCAGTCACTTGCCCCAAGTCACACAGCAGACGGGCCAAACTGTGGAAGCCCCTTGAACTAGCAGTCTCCGAATCCCCCTCTCTTTCCCCAGAACAACTACATTCACCTAATCATAATAATAATTGTGGTATTTATTAAGCGCTTACTATGTGCTGTTCTAAGCTCTGGGGGAGATAAGAGATAATCGGGTTGGACGCAGTCCCTGTCCCCCACGGGGCTCCCACTCTCAAACCCCATTTTACAGAAGAGGAAACTGAGGCACAGAGAAGTGAAGTGATTTGCCCAAGGTCACACAGCGGGCAAGTGGGGAACCGGAATTAGAACCCAGGTCCTTCTGACTCCCAGATGCGGGCTCTACCCACTAGGCCGCACTGCTTCTGACCTTCTCTGAATGGGGGGCTATAGCTCAGCTGCAAAATTCAGCTCGGTGTTTATGGTGAAAAACTCGGGTCATAAGGTTGCCTAGTATTGGTCAGTCAGTCGTATTTATTGAGTGCTTACTGTGTGCAGAGCACTGTGTTAAGCACTTGGGAGAGTACAATATAACAATATATGGGCACATTCCTTGCCCACAACGAACTTACAGTCTAGCAGGAGAGACGGACATAAATATGGACAAATAAGTAATAATAATAATAATGGCATTTTTTAAGTGCTTACTATGTGCAAAACACTGTTCTAAGCGCTGAGGAGATTGCAAGGTAATCAGGGTGGGTGTCCCACGGTCTTTATCCCCATTTTACAAATGAGGTAACTGAGGCACAGAGAAGTGAAGTGACTTGCCCAGAGTCACACAGCTGACAACTGGTGGAGCTGGGATTTGAACCCATGACCTCTGACTCCAAAGCCCGGGCTCTTTCCACTGAGCCACGTGGTAGTAATGATATTTCTTGAGCACTTATTGTGTGCCCAGCATGGTTCTGAGCACTGGGAATTAGACACAGTCCTGACCCTCAATCAATCAATCAATCGTATTTATTGAGCGCCTACTGTGTGCAGAGCACTGTACTAAGCGCTTGGGAAGTACAAGTCAGCAACACATAGAGACAGTCCCTTCCCAACAGCGGGGTCACAGTTTAGTCTCCTCAAGAGACTCATGATCTAGGAACAGGTAGTTGGGGGAGAGGGGACATTGAGGGTGAGCGCAACATAAAGGTAAAGAAAAATGCTCGCCCTTTAGACTGTAAGCTCTTTGTGGGCAGGGAATGTCTCCATTTATTTTCATATTCAGCGTGGCTCAGTGGAAAGAGCCCGGACTTTGGAGTCAGAGGTCATGGGTTCCAATCCCGGCTCCGCCAGTTGTCAGCTGTGTGACTCTGGGCAAGTCACTTCACTTCTTTGGGCCTCAGTTACCTCGCCTGTAAAATGGGGATGGAGACCATGAGCCCCCCGTGGGACAACCTGATCACCTTGTAACCTCCCTAGCGCTTAGAACATTGCTTTTCACATAGTAAGCGCTTAATAAATGCCATCATTAATATTATTATTATATTGTACCCTCTCATGTGCTCAGTATAACTCTCTGCACAAAGTAGGCGCTCAATAAACAGCACTGACTGATCGAAGCTCAGGATTTCGGGCTCTTTGAGGGTCAGAGTCCAAGGCCTGCCCATAGTCCTTTGAAGGACGGGAGGGCGGTCAGACCGAGTCTAAAACTGGACAACTGGATTCTCCCACCCCCATTCGGGGGAAGAAACAGAATTCCTTTCTCTTTCAGGACTTTTGTTTGCTCGTTTGGGGAGAAATTTGCAGAGAGAGTATCTGTAGATTTATAAGTCGCTTTCTTTCTCTAAATATTTACACACCTATGGACATGTCTATAAACACTGTCCATTACATTGCAGAATAAAGGGCAATTATTTTCCAAGTCTCCTGAGATAATATCTTTTTTTTTTTAATGGTATTTGTTAAGGGCTTACTGTGTGCCAGGCCCTGTTCTAAGTGCTGGGGTAGATAAAAAGCTAATCAATTTGGACACAGTCCATGTCCTGCATAGGTTCACAGTCTTAATCCCCATTTTACCGACGAGGGAACTGAGGCCTAGAGAAGTGGAGCGACTTGACCAAAGTCACGCAGCTGACAAGTGGTGGAGCCGGGATTAGAACTCAAGACCTCTGACTCCCAAGCAAGTGCTCTTTCCACCAAGCCACGCTGCTCTGCTTCAGTTACAACTGCTTCCAAATTGAAGACGATATTTAAAGCTGGCCTACTGAAGTCCGACTTTCGTTGGCAGAATTTCTCAGAGGCGTTTTCCCAAAACACGGCCCCGAATCACAATAATACAGACACCCTGTGGAACTCCAAAGCCAAGAACAACAGTAAGAGTAGAAGTTACAGAGAACAAAAAGGGCTTATAGAGGATGTTTGAAAGGAGCCATTGAGCTGTCGGGGCAGAGAAGGCTATTTAAAGAGTAGCAGAGGAGAATAATAGTCAGGGTATTTGTCAAACGCTTTGCCTGTGCCAAACGGTGCTCTAAGCACTGGGGTAGACGACATAATCAGGTTGGGCTCAGTCCCTGTCCCTCATGGGGCTAAGTTGGAGGGGGAACAGGTTTGAAACCCCCATTTTACAGATGAGGAAAGTGAAGTACAGAGAAGAGAAGTGACTCGCCCAGGGTCACTCAGCAGGCTCGTGGCGGAGCTGGGATTAGAATCCAGGTCCTTTGAATCCTAGGCCCGTGTTCTTTCTGCTAGGCTGCAGCGTGGTGTGGGAAGACCCAGAGGCTAGGAGAAGGAGAGGTAGAAAAAGAAAGGCATTCAGTTGTTAAGGAGGTCACAGACAGTCCACAGAGTATTTGAAAAACAAGCCAGGCCATTTTCTATATCGTAATAACCATAATTTAAAAACAAATAATAATAATAATGATGGCATCTATTAAGCGCTTACTATGTGCAAAGCACTGTTCTAAGCGCTGGGAACGTTACAAGGTGATCAGGTTGTCCCACGTGGGGCTCACAGTCTTAATCCCCATTTTACGGGTGAGCGAACTGAATAATAATGATGGCATTTATTAAGTGCTTACTTATGTGCAAAGCACTGTTCTAAGTGCCGGGGAGGTTACAAGGTGATCAGGTTGTCCCACGGGGGGCTCACAATCTTAATCCCCATTTTACAGATGAGGGAACTGAGGCACAGAGAAGTGAAGTGACTCGCCCAAAGTCACACAGCTGACAGTTGGCGGAGCCGGGATTTGAACCCATGACCTCTGACTCCAAAGCCCGGGCTCTTCCCACTGAGCCATGCTGCTTCCCCTGCTAGTAGATGAATAGAGGAAGCTATATATATATATATATATATATATATATATATATATATATATATATATGTATATATATAAATAGAGGAAGCTACATATAGGAGCATCTTGTACGGCTAACTGGAGTCACATATTTTACGTCTGAGTGCAAGTGTATCATTTCGTCAGTGGTATTTATTGAGCGCTGACTCTGTGCAGATCACTGCTCTAAGCACTTAGGAAAGTGAAATGCAATAAAGTTGGCATACACACACATTCCCTATCCTATCTCCCATCTGCTTCCTTTGTCACGTCATCTATTTTCTCTCTTGGCGATTTAAAGCCACAGTAATACCAGACAAAATATATTTTCTCTTCTGGCTACTCTCAGCGCCATCTTTATCCAAGAAATCCCACTATTAACAGCAATAACAATATCGATCCAAATCAAAATAATAATGATAATCCCAAGCATTTCACAAACTTTCTAAGTTGCCGTTGAGGGGAAGCAGCGTGGTGTAGTGGATAGAGCATGGGCCTGGGAGTGGGTTCTAATCCTGGCTTCCCACTTGTCTGCTGTGTGGCCTTGGGGAAGTCACTTCACTCCTCTGGGCCTCAGTTCCCTCTTCGGTAAAATAGGGATGAGGACCGTGAGCCCCATGCGGGATAGGGATTGTGTCCAATCCGATTTGCTTGTATCCACCCCAGCGCTTAGTAGAGTGCCTGGAACATAGTAAGCGCTTAACAAATATCACAGTGATTATGATAGTAAGCGCTTAACAAATATCACAGTGATTATGATGATGGTGATGATTTTCCTGACAGGTAAACTGAGGCTGAAGAGGACATAATGGGTTGCTGGAGATACATAATAGCAGCAGAGCCCCAAAATGGGCTCTGATCTTTCAATTCCTTCAGCCCAAGGTGGTCTATCTTGCCCTGCAGATAGACCCTCTCCCTGTTCCTCAGGGTTAAGAACAATTTACGCTCAGGATCCAATCCCAAATGTTGATTGGTTAATAAACCTGGGGCGGGTGGGCTGGTAAACGCTTCTGTGGGCTGGAAAATTCAGTCTCCTTATCTACAAGGCTGCCTGAACTCTTGTTGCTTTTTTAACAGGAAGAATCCCATCTGAAGCCTGGAGAAGTTTTTTTTTAATGGCATTTATTAAGTGCTTACTATGTGCAAAGCACCGTTCTAAGCACTGGGGAGGTTACAAGGTGATCAGGTTGTCCCACGGGGGGCTCACAGTCTTCATCCCCATTTTACAGATGAAGGAACTGAGGCTCAGAGAAGTTAAATGACTTGGCCAAAGTCACACAGCTGCCAAGGGGCAGAGCCGGGATTTGAACCCGTGACCTCTGACTCCAAAGCCCGGGCTCTTTCGACCGAGCCACGCTGTTGCCTCCGTAAAAGACAATAAGTGTATGTAGGGCGGTCTGGAGCGGTTGTGCGGTTGAACTAACGTGTGAGGAGGAGAAATCTGCCCCTGGCTGTGTGGGGCGAGGTATAAGTTGAAAGCTAAATCCAGGAATTGAGTGAAATTCCCTTCAAGACCACCCTGACCTAAGCCCTCTGGTTCTCTCCCGTGCATTACAGTTGACAGTTGTTTGACATTCGCTGTAATTTTTAATGACAGATATAGAATTTCGCCTCGGGCGAGAGACAACAGCCCTTGGAAGTTTCTCTAGGGAAAAAGAAATGGACTTTTTTTTTTTTTTGAAGGCCTTTCTTTCAGGACTTCTCCCCAAGATTTCTCCCTCGGTGTCTCTCGCTCTCTTTCTCTCAGGCTTGCACTGTCTGCCTTGCCGACTGGGCTTCCCCACCTGCTTTGGAAGGAAAGAATGCGTGGTCGCCTTTCGCTTGGCTTTGCTGAAATTATCCATCACACGGCGGCCCCACCTACCTCACGTACCCCCGCCTCCCCTCCGGCTTTCACAACAGAGTTGTGCCAGAGTTGGGACAACCCCGTTGGGGTTGGAACGCCAACAGATCGGCCTCGGCTCTTAGTCACGGCTCCCGGTTTCGCAGGAAGCGATGGGCCCATTTTTCGGCGGGCGACGGGCCAAAATCGATGCGGGCCCAGAGGAAGGGCAAACCGGGCCTGAGAGGAGAGGAGCTGGGAGTTAATCACTGCATTCATCAAGCGCAGAGGGGAACGGCAAGATAATCAGATCGGACCCAACCCCTGGCACACAGGGGGCTCACCCACTAAGAGGAAGGAGAGAGGGCGACAATAATAATGACGATGGCATTTATTAAGCACTTACTCTGTGCAAAGCACTGTTCTAAGCGCTGGGGAGGTTACAAGGTGATCAGGTTGTCCCACGCGGGGGCTCACGGTCTTCATCCCCATTTTACAAGGGAGGTAACAGGCCCAGAGAAGTGAAGTGACTTTTCCAAAGTCACACAGCTGACAAGTGGCGGAGTCGGGATTTGAACCCATGACCTCTGACTCCAAAGCCCGGGCTCTTTCCACTGAGCCACGCTGCAAATCAATCAGTTGATCGGAAATTACTGTATGCAGAGCCCTGTTGTGTTATTATTTTTTATGGTACTTGTTAAACTCTTACCCTGTGCCAGGCACTGTACTAAGCGCTGGGGTAGGTAGAAGACTGTACTAAGCGCCTGGGAGTGTATGAGAACTAGCAGATACGTTCCCTGCCTATTTTAGTGTTTGTCTCCCCTCTTAGACCACAGGACCTTTGAGAGTAGAGATTGTGTCTGCTTATTTTTATTGTCCTCTCTCAACATTTAGTACAGTGCTCTATGAAGAGTAAGCGTTCAATAAATAGCACTGATTGATTGATTGGGGGGCAGGGGGAGGTTCTGCTCTCTGTAAAGATCTTCAGGGGTGGAGACCATCACTATCAAGAAGTTAGAGGTTGTAAGCTCCTTGAGGGCAGTGAATGTATGCTTGGGTTTCCGTGGCCTCTCTCAAGTACTTAGTACAGATCCCTGCAACTAGTAAAGTCCTCCCGCCCTCCTGTCTGGTACTCCCTCCCCCTTCATATAATAATAATAATGAATAATCATGGTATTTGTTAAGCACTTACTCTGTGTCATGCACTGTTCTAAGCTCTAGGGTAGATACGAGATAATCAGGTTGGACGCAGTCCCTGTCCCACATGCGGCCCACAGTCTTAATCCCCCTTTTACAGCTGAGGGAACTGAGGCCCAGAGAAGTGAAGTGACTTGCCCCAAGTCACACAGCTAATTGGCAGAGCAGGGATTTGAACCCATGACCTCTGACTCCAAAGCCCTGGCTCTTTCTACTGAGCCACGCTGCTTCTTGAGATAGTACAATGTAACAGACACATTCCCTGCCCACCACAAGCTTATGCATTCAATTCATTCAATCGTATTTATTGTGCGCTTACTGTGTGCAGAGCACTGTACTAAGCGCTTGGGAAGTACAAGTTGGCAGCATATAGAGACGGTCCCTACTCATGTGCCAAGCACTGTAGTGGATACAAGCGGATCAGGTTTCTTCTCTGTCTCCCCCTTCTAGACTGTGAGCCCACTGTTGGGTAGGGACCGTCTCTATATGTTGCCAACTTGGACTTCCCAAGTGCTTAGTACAGTGCTCTGCACACAGTAAGTGCTCAATAAATACGATTGAATGAATGAATGAATGAATCCAGGAAGCTTTCCTTAACCAGGCTCTCACCTCCCCACCCTATTTTCCAGTTAGCCCTGCCCTCTATGCATTTAGGTGCTAGTTATTAGTAACTTACTAATAGCGTACAGTAACTAGTAACTAATTACATGACTTTCCCAAACATTTCCTCCAAGAGGCCTTCCCTGACGAAGCCCTCCTTTCCTTTTCTCCCACTCCCTTCCATTTCTCCTTGACGGGCTCCCTTTCTTCATTCCCCCTCCCAGCCCCACAGTGCTTATGTCCATATCCATCATCAAGAAGCAGTGTGGCTCAGTGGAAAGAGCCCGGGCTTTGGAGTAAGAGGTCATGGGTTTGAATCCCGACTCCACCACATGTCTGCTGTGTGATCTTGGGCATCTGTAAAATGGGGATTAAGACTGTGAGCCTCACGTGGGACAACCTGATCACTCTGTATCCTCCCCAGTGCTTAAAACAGTGCTTTGCACATAGTAAGCGCTTAACAAATGCCTATTATTATTATTATTATTATTATTATTATTATTATTATTATTTCTATTAATGTCTGTCTCCCCCTCCAGACTGTAAGCTCTATAACAATAATATTTGTTTGTTTGTAAAGTGCTTACTATGTGCTAGCAGCTGTACTAAGCTCAAGGTGGGAAAGGAATGTGTCTGCTATAATGTTATGCCGTCTTCTCCCAAGCGCTTAGTACAGTGCTCTGTGCACATAGTGCTCAGTGCCCAGATTGAGCCCCCTCCTTCCCCTCCCCATCCCCCCTGCCTTACCTCCTTCCCCTCCCCACAGCACCTGTATAGATGTATATATGTTTGTATGTATTTATTACTCTATTTATTTTATTTGTACATATTTATTCTATTTATTTTATTTTGTTAATACGTTTTGTTTTGTTCTCTGTCTCCCCCTTCTAGACTGTGAGCCCGCTGTTGGGTAGGGACCGTCTCTAGATGATATTTGCCCGTAACAGAACCCAGACATCGCGTACACAAACATACACACATATACATACATACATGGATATAGAGAAGCAGCGTGGCTCAGTGGAAAGAGCCCGGGCTTTGGAGTCAGAGGTCATGGGTTCAAATCCCGGCTCTGCCTCTTGTCAGCTGTGTGACTTTGGGCAAGTCACTTCACTTCTCTGTGCCTCAGTTCCCTCATCTGTAAAATGGGGATGAAGACTGTGAGCCCCCCGTGGGATAACCTGATCACCTTGTAACCTCCCCAGCGCTTAGAACAGTGCTTTGCACATAGTAAGCGGTTAATAAATACCATTATTATTATTAGTAGTAGTATTAGTATTATATCCACATTATTATTATTATTATTTACTAGTATTATATCCACATATATATATAATTTTAGTATTATTATTATTTATTGGCATTATATCCACATATATATGTCATTTTTTTTCTACCTAATATGATAGAGTCCTGTAATGGAACCCAGGCTTTGGTTAAATATATATGTGATTATAGTTCTAACTAGTATGATAGAGTCCTGTTATAAAGCTCAGGCACTGGTTAAATATATATGTAGTTATATTTCTTCCTAATACGATGGAGTCCTGTAATAGGACCCAGGCAGTTGTTATACTGCAAAGAAGCCAGAGTTGGGAATTTTTTTCAGAGTTCCTTTAGACTGTAAGCTTGTTGTGGACAGGAAATGCGTCTGTTTATGATTATATTGTAATAATAATAACAATAATTGTGGTATTTGTTAAGTGCTGACTATGTGCCAGGCACTGTACTGAGCATCGGGGTGGATACACGCAAATCAGATTGGACTGTTCTAAGCACTGGGGAGGTTACAAGGTGATCAGGTTGTCCCAAGGGGGGCTCACAGTCTTCATCCCCATTTGACAGATGAGGTAACTGAGGCACAGAGGAGTTAAGACCCAGACTGGCAAGTGGCAGAGCTGGGATTTGAACCCATGACCTCTGGCTCCAAAGCCCGGGCTCTTTCTGCTGAGCCACGCTGCTTCTCCAAATATCTCTTGGGGCGTGGGGTGGGAGAGGATTGAAATTCACATGTGGGACAGGAACTGTGTCCAATCTGATTTGCTCGTATCCACCCCGAATGCTACCAAAAAAAGAAATGGTTCCATGGTGATAGAGAGGTGAGATAGAGGTACGGCAAGTAGGTTGGCGTTAGAGGAGTGAAATGAGTGAACCAGATGGTAGGAGGAGCGGAAGCAGTGTGGCTTAGTGGATAGAGCACAGGTGTGAGAGTCAGAAGGACTTGGGTTCTAATCCCACCTCCACCACGTAATAATAATAATAATAATATTAATAATAATAATAATAATAATGGCATTTATTAAGCGCTTACTATGTGCAAGGCACTGTTCTAAGCGCTGGGGAGGTTACAAGGTGATCAGGTTGTCCCACGTGGGTCTCCCAGTCTTCATCCCCATTTTCCAGATGAGGGAACTGAGGCCCAGAGAAGTGAAGTGACTTGCCCAAAGTCACCCAGCTGACAAGCGGTGGAGCCGGGATTTGAACCCATGACCTTTGACTCCAAAGCCCGGGCTCTTTCCGCTGAGCCATGCTGCTTCTGAGCCACACTGAGCCACATGTCCGCTGCGTGATCTTGGGCAAGTCACTTCACTTCTCCATGTCTCAGTTACCTCATCTGTAAAATGGGGGTTGAGACTGTGAGCCCCATGTGGGACAGAGACTGTGTCCAACACAACTGACCTGCAACCCCCCCGGTGCTTAGTACCATGCCTGGCACATAGTAAGCGCTTAACAAATACCTTAACTACTATTCTAATCTCGGCTCTGCCACTTGTCTGCTGTGCGACCTTGGGCAAGTCACTTTGCTTCTCTGGGCCTCAGTCCCCTCATCTATAGAACGGGGGTGAAGACAGTGAGCCCCACGGGACAGGGACTGTGTCCAACCTGATTAGCTTGGTTCTCCCCAGAGTTTAGAACAGTGCTTGGCACATAGTAAGCGCTTAACAAATACCATCGTTGTTATTAATTATTAGGAGAGGAGCAAGGCTAAGTAGTTACAGAAGAGCTGATTGAGGGATTCACCGCAGCCCTCACTGGAGGATGAGATTATGGTGGAGTGTCTGCCTTTGGCCAACTCTTTTGTTGTTGTTGCTTTGAAAGATGAGGGTGTCTTCGGCGTGAGGCAGGAAGGAAGGCTTTCTGGGAGTCAGAAGGCCCTGGATTCTAGTTATTATTATTAATAACATTAATAATAATAATAATAATGGCATTTATTAAGCGCTTACTTTGTGCCAAGCACTCTTCTAAGCGCTGGGGAGGTTACAAGGTGATCAGGTTGTCCCACGTGGGGCTCACAGCCTCAATCCCCATTTTCCAGATAAGGGAACTGCAGCCCAGAGAAGTGAAGTGGCTTGCCCGAAGTCACACAGCTGACAATTGGCGGAGCCAGGATTTGAACCCATGACCTCTGACTCCAAAGCCCATGCTCTTTTCCACTGAGTCATGCTGCTTGTCTAAGACAACTTCTTAGTTGTCTTATAGAGACAACTTCTCCGATAAGTTGTCCTGGTTCAGTGCTAAGCGCTTAGTACAGTGCTCTGCACACAGTAAGTGCTCAATAAATACGATTGATGATGGTAGTGGCCAGGAAACCATTCTGGGGAACGTCAGGAGCTAATTACTTAATCTCTAGACTGGAAACTTGCTGTGGGCAGGGAACATGTCTACCAACTCTGTTGGACTGTACCTTCCCAAGCGCGTTATAAAGTGCCCTGCATAAAGTTCGCATTCAATAACTTCCACTGATGGATTAATTAGGTACCAATACTTAAATAAAATGGTGATGATGGTACTTGTTAAGCGCTATGTGCCAGGCAATGTGCTAAGAGCTGGGGTGAATTCAAGCACACTGAGTTGGACTGAGTTGTATATATGTTTGTATGGATTTATTACTCTAAGTATTTATTTATTTTACTTGTACATATCTAGTCTATTTATTTTATTTTGTTAGTATGTTTGGTTTTGTTCTCTGTCTCCCCCTTCTAGACTGTGAGCCCACTGTTGGGTAGGGACCATCTCTATATGTTGCCAACTTGGACTTCCCAAGCGCTTAGTACAGTGCTCTGCACACAGTAAGCACTCAATAAATACGATTGATTGATTGATTGATTGATTGACACAGTCCCTGTCCCATGTGGGGCTCTTCTGGCTCTGTCTGCTGCGGGGCCTTGGGCAAGTCACTCGGTCTCTTTGGGCTCCAGGTTCCCCGTCTGTACGATGGACATGGACTGCGTCCAACCCAATTATGTCGCATCTACCCCAGCGCTTAGTCCAGTGCCTGGCACAGAGTCAGTGCTTAACAAATACCACAGTTATAACGGAGGTGACACCTATGTTTCCGACTTCTTAGATAGTGAGCCCCGTTTGGGATGGGGCCTGCGTTCGATTTGATGAACCCGTATCTCGCCACCGACCTCTCACCCACATCCTGCATCTGGCCCGGAACGCCCTCCTTCCTCATATAATAATAATAATGTTGATGGCGTTTATTAAGCGCTTACTATGTGCAAAGCACTGTTCTAAGCGCTGGGGAGATTACAAGGTGATCGGGTTGTCCCACGGGGGGCTCACAGTCTTAATCCCCATATTACAGATGAGGTAACTGAGGCCCAGAGAAGTTAAGTGACTTGCCCAAAGTCACACAGCTGACAACTGGCGGAGCCGGGGTCCGACAGACAATGACTCTCCTCCACTTGCAAAGCCTTATTGAAGGCCCATCTCCTCCAAGAGGTCTTCCCGGACTAAGCCCTCTTTTCCTCTTCTCCCACTCCCTTTTGCGTCGCCCTGACTTGCTCCCTTTATTCACGTCCCCTCCCAGGCCCACCGCACTCATGCCCATGTCTGGCATTTATTTATTTCTATTCATGTCTGTCTTCTAAGCAGCGAGAGAAGCAGCGTGGCTCAGTGGAAGAGGGTGCGGGTTTTGGAGTCAGAGGTCACGGGTTCAAATCCCGGCTCCGCCAATTGTCAGCTGTGTGACTTTGGGCAAGTCACTTGACTTCTCTGTGCCTCAGTTACCTCATCTGTAAAATGGGGATGAAGACTGTGAGCCCCCTGTGGGACAACTTGATCACCTTGTAACCTCCTCAGCGCTTAGAACAGTGCTTTGCACATAGTAAGTGCTTAATAAATGCCATCATTATTATTATTCTAGACTGAAAGCTCGCTGTGGGCAGGGAATGCGTCGGTTCTCTCATTCTCTCGTACTCTCCCAAGCACCGAATACAGTGCTCTGCACACAGTAAGCGCTCAATAAATACGACTGAGCTAGCGGATTTGGAGGATCCCCGCCGCCCCCAACTCTCTGGAAAAGGCGACAGATTCCCAGTCACCAGGAGTCCTTGGCCCTCGGCCCGTTGCTTCAAACGCTTGAGAGCAATGCGGGCATTAATTAGCAGGAGGGTCCCACCCTTTCACCCCGCACCATTCATACACCTTAGGGTAGAGCAGAAATAACACGCAAACTCCGAAGGCCTCAGTCAGGGACCGTTGTGCAAGAGCGGGGAAAATTCCTTCCTGCCCTCCGAGGGAGGGATAGGAGTGGGAGCGTGGAGATAAACGCCTACCTTGTGCCTTGTTCTCAGGATTTTGTTTCTCCTCTGCCTCTGTTTCTCCTGTCACACCCTTGTGGCGGGCCTTCCCAGCCTTCCCGGGCTACTCGGTGGAAAGAGCCCGGGCTTTGGAGTCAGAGATCGTGGGTTCAAATCCCGGCTCCGCCAAATGTCGGCTGTGTGACTTTGGGCAAGTCACTTCACTTCTCTGGGCCTCAGTTCCCTCATCTGTAAAATGGGGATTAAGACTGTGAGCCTCACGTGGGACAACCTGATCACCTTGTAACCCCTTAGCGCTTAGAACAGTGCTTTGCACATAGTAAGTGCTTAACAAATACCGTCATCATCATTATTATTATTATTATTACTCTACGCTTTGATGGCCCACCCACTGTTTGCCCTCTTGGGTTTTGTTCATTCATTCATTCATTCATTAGTATTTATCAAGCGCTTATCAGCACTCTACTAGGCGCTTGGGAGAGTGCAATATAACAATAAATAGGCACATTCCCCTGCCCACAATGAGCTCACAATCTAAAAGACCAGCTTGAAGCGCTTATTTTGTGCCGAGGCCCGTGGTATTCCTACATTTGATCGTTTTTAGACCACATCTGCTGATTCTGCTGAATCGTCCTCTCCCAAGCATGTAATACAGTGCTGTGCTCAATAAATGCCACTGATTGATTGCTGGGTTAATGAGGGGAGGGGAGGAGGCACAATTGCTTCAAGATTTTTTTTAAAATGGTATTTGCTAAGCGCTTACTATGTGGTAGGCACTGTACTAAGTACTGGGGTAGATACGAGCTAATCAGGTTGGACACAGTCGACGTCTCGCATGGGGCTCACCGTCTTAAATCCCCATTTTAAAGATGAGGGAACTGAGGCACAGAGAGGTGAAGTGACTTGCCCAATGTCCCAAAGCTGACAACCGGTGGAGCCGGAATTAGAACCCAGGACCTTCTGTCTCCCAGATCAGTGGTCTATCCACTAGTCCACACTACTAGCCCCATGTGGGACCTGATTATCTACTCCAGCTCTGAGTATAGTGCTTGGCACATAGTAAGTGCTTAATAATAATAATGGCATTTGTTTAGCGCTTACTACGTGCAAAGCGCTGCTCTAAGCGCTGGAGAGGATATAAGGTGATCAGATTGTCCCACGTGGGGCTCACGGTCTTCATCCCCATTTTACAGATGAGGTCACTGAGGCCCAGAGAAGTTAAGTGACTTGCCCAAAGTCACACAGCTGACAACTGGCAGAGCCGGAATTTGAACCTACGACAAGCATTAATATTATTAGTATTATGTGCCCATTTTGTACTTCCCAAGTACTTAGTACTAGACTGTAAGCCCGGTGTGGGCAGTGATTGTCTCTCTTTATTGCTGAATTGTTCTTTGCAAGCACTTAGTAATAATAATAATAATAATAATAATAATAATAATTATGGTACTTGTTAAGTGCTTACTATGTGCCAAGCACCGTTCTAAGTGCTGAGGTAGATACAAGCTAATCAGATTGTCCCACGTGAGTCCAAGTGGAGATCATAGTCTCAATCCCCATTTTACAGATGAGGGAACTGAGGCAAAGAGAAGTGAAGTGACTTGCCTAAGGTCACACAGCAGACAAGTGACAGAGCTGGGGTAAAAACTCATGATCTTCCTACTCCCACACCTGGGCTCTGGCCACTAGGCCATGCAGTAAGTGCTCAATAAATACGACTGAATTGAATAAATGAATGAACTCTTTGGGCCTCAGTTACCTCATCTGTAAAATGGGGATTAAGACCGGGAGCCCCCTGTGGGATAATCTAATCCCCTTGTAACCTCCCCAGCGCTTAGAACAGTGCTTTGCACATAGTAAGCGCTTAATAAATGCCATCATTATTATTATTATTATTATTAACTCAGTACAGAACAAGGCACCTAGTGGGTACTCAAGAAGTGCTATTACTCCTACAACTGGGAGAGCCATCAGTCCCTCAGTGATATTTACAGGAGCATTTCCTCTGCTCAGAGCACTGTACTAAACCCACCGGAAAGCACGATATAATCATCATCAATCATATTTATTGAGCGCTTACTGTGTGCAGAGCACTGTACTAAGCGCTTGGGAAGTACAAGTTGGTAACATATAGAGACAGTCCCTACCCAGCAGTGGGCTCACAGTCTAAAAGGGGGAGACAGAGAACCAAACCAAACACACTAACAAAATAAAATAAATAGAATAGATATGTACAAGCAAAATAAATAGAGTAATAAATATGTACAAACATATATACATATATACAGGTGCTGTGGGGAAGGGAAGGAGGTAAGATGGGGGGATGGAGAGGGGGATGAGGGGGAGAGGAAGGAAGGGGCTCAGTCTGGGAAGGCCTCCTGGAGGAGGTGAGCTCTCAGTAGGGCCTTGAAGGGAGGAAGAGAGTTGAGATGAGACCCGAAAGGAGGCTTTTACGGTCATCAACCAGGGCGGTGGTTACAAGGGTGGAGAGGAAGAGGTGGACCATGAAGTAGCGTAAAGGAGGAACCAGCAGGATTTAGAGATTCAGTGAGGGAGGTAACTAAGACAGAGGGGTCAAAGAGGGGGTAAGGAAAGGTGACTCACAATGCCTGAGGACCTTCGAATGAGAAGCGGCGTGGCCTAGTGGGTTAAGCATGGCCTGGGAGCCAGAAGCCCCTTCTCTGCTGTGTGACCTTGGACAAGTCGCTTCACTTCTCTGGGCCTCAGTTACCGCATCTGTAAAATAATAATAATAATGTTGGTATTTGTTAAGCGCTTACTATGTGCCAAACACTGTTCTAAGCGCTGGGGTAGATACAAGGTAATCAGGTTGTCCCGTGTGGGGCTCACAGTCTTCATCCCCATTTTACAGGTGAGGGAACTGAGGCCCAGAGTAGTTAAGTGACTTGCCCAAAGTCACACAGCTGGCAAGGGGCGGAGCCGGGATTAGAACCCATGACCTCTGACTCCAAAGCCCGTTGCTCTTTCCATTGAGCCATGCTGCTTCTCTAAAATGGGGATAAAGACTGGGAGCCCCACATGGGACGGGGACTGTGTCCATCCCGATTTGCTTGTATGCAACCCAGCGCTTAGAACAGTGCTGGGCACTTAGTAAGCACTTAACTAATACCACAATTATTACTATTAATGGCATAATGGAGCTGAATGGCCCCTGGATCGTTTCTTCTTCCCAATTCTGATCCCAAAAGCCACCTAACTTCTCTGGGCCTCAGTTACTTCATCTGTAAAATGGGGATGAAGACTGTGAGCCCCAGTGGGACAACCTGATTACCTTGTATTCCCCCCCACCCACAAGCGCTTAGAACAGTGCTTTGCACGTAGTAAGTGCTTAACAAATGCCATCAGTATTATTATTATTATTAAAAGATAAACAGGCTGGACATAGTCCCTGTCCCACATGGGGCTCACAAGGTGATCAAGTTGTCCCATGGGGGGCTCACAGTTTTCATCCCCATTTTACAGACGAGGTAACTGAGGCCCAGAGAAGTTAAGTGGCTTGCCCAAAGTCACACAGCTGACAGTTGGCAGAGCTGGGATTTGAACCCATGACCTCTGACTGCAAAGCCCGGGCTTTTTCCACTGAGCCACGCTGCTGCTCCCACCACCACTACTACTCTGACTGTGTGACTTTGGGCAAGTCGCTTAACTTCTCTGTGCCTCAGTTACCTCATCTGTAAAATGGGGATTAAGATCGTGAGCCCCACATGGGACAACCAGATTACCTTGTATCTACTCCAGCGCTTGGAACAATGCTTGGCACATAGTAAGCGCTTAACAAATACCATTATTACTATTATTATTATAATTGTATGTATAGTACAGTGCTCTGCACACAGTAAGCACTCAGTAAATCTTCTAGACTGTGAGCCCACTGTTGGGTAGGGACTGTCTCTATATGTTGCCGACTTGTACTTCCCAAGTGCTTAGTACAGTGCTCTGCACACAGTAAGCGCTCAATAAATATGATTGATTGATTGATTGATTAAACACGATTGAATGAATGAACGTTAAGTCCTTACTACGGGCCAGGCACCGTACTAAACGCTGGGGTAGATGCAAGCTCATCAGGCAGGACACAGTCCCTGTCCCATATGGGGCTCACGATCTTCATCCCCATTTTACAGATGAGGGAACTGAGGTTCAGAGAAATGAAGGGACTTTGCCAAGGTCACACAGCAGACATACGGCAGAGCGGAGATTAGAACCCAGTTCCTTCTGATTCCCAAGCCCAGGCTCTATCCGCTAAGCCACGCCGCTTCCTTCTGGCTTGAGGGTGAGGCAAAAAGGCCACTGGCTAGAAGGTCATGGGGGTGACAATTATTAATTACTTACTTACTTACTTACTTAATTAATTAATTACTGGGTGATTGTCCCCCAGTTGGCTCCACAAGGAGCAGCTCAGACCCCAAACTCCCTCAGGAGGAATGTGACCTTTCTGTGACCCCCTCTACCCACCCCCTTTTCCTCCCCATTCCCCTGGCCCTTGGGGAGTGCTGGGCTCCCAGTCTTTATCTCCATTTTACAGATGCGGTAACTGAGGCCCAGAGAAGTGAAGCGACTTGTCCAAGGTCCAAGCACCATTTTTTTTTTTTTTAAATTATTTTTTAAACACTTACTACGTGCCAGGCACTGTTCTAAGCGCTAGATAATCAGGTTGGACACAGTTCCTGTCCCACATGGGACTCACAGTCTTATTCATTCATTCATTCAATCGGAATCATTGAGCGCTTACTGTGTGCAGAGCACCGGACTAAGCGCTTGGGAAGTACAGGTTGGCAACATATAGAGACGGTCGCTACCCAACAGTGGGCTCACAGTCTAGAAGGGGGAGACAGAGAACAAAACGAAGCATATTAACAAAATAAAATAAATAGAATATGTACAAGTAAAATAGAGTAATAAATACGTACAAACATATATACATATATACAGGTATAATCCCCATTTTACATATGAGATAACTGAGGCAGAGAGAATAATCATAATAATAATTATTATTATGGTATTTATTAAGCACTTACTACGTGCCAGGCACTCTAAGAGCAGCATGGCCTAGTTATTATTATTATTATTATTATTATTATTATGGCATTTATTAATCGCTTACTATGTGCAAAGCACTGTTCTAAGCACTGGGGAGTTACAAAGTGATCAAGTTGTCCCACGTAGGGTTCACAGTCTTAACCCCCATTTTACAGATGAGGTAACTGAGGCACAGAGAAGTTAAGTGACTTGCCCAAAGTCACACAGCTGACAATTGGTGGAGCCGGGAAGAGCCCAGGCTTGGGAGTCAGAGGTTGTGGGTTCTAATCCCCGTTTTGCCACTTGTCTGCTGGGTGACCTTGGGCAAGTCATTTAACTTCTCTGTACCTCAGTTATCTCATCTGCAAAATGGGGATTGAGATTATGAGCCCCACTTGGACTCACATGGGACAATCTGATTAACTTGTATCTACCTCAGCACTTAGAACAGTGCTTGGCACCAAAGTAAGTGCTTAGCAAATATCATCACCATTATTATTCTAAGCACTGGGGTAGATGCAAGATAATTAGTACAGTGCTCTGCACACAGTAAGTGCTCAGTAAATACTACTGAATGGATAATTAGGTCGGACACAGTTCCTACCTCACTGGGGTTCACAGTCTTAATCCCCGTTTTACTGATGAGGGAACTGAGGCACAGAGAATAACAATAATAATAATAAGGGTATTTGTTAAGTGCTTACTCCATGCCAGTAACTGTACTAAGCACTGGGGTGGATACAAGCAAGTCAATCAATCAATCAATCGTATTTATTGAGCGCTTACTGTGTGCAGAGCACTGTACTAAGCGCTTGGGAAGTACAAGTTGGCAACATATAGAGACAGTCCCTACCCAACATCATCATCATCATCATCAATCGTATTTATTGAGCGCTTACTGTGTGCAGAGCACTGTACTAAGCGCTTGGGAAGTACAAATTGGCAACATATAGAGACAGTCCCTACCCAACAGTGGGCTCACAGTCTAAAAGGGGGAGACAAAACCAAACATACTAACAAAATAAAATAAATAGAATAGATATGTACAAAATAAATAAATAAATAAATAAATAGAGTAATAAATATGTACAAACATATATACATATATACAGGTGAGCCCAACAGTGGGCTCACAGTCTAAAAGAGTGGGCTCACAGTCTAAAAGTCGGATTGGACACGGTCCCTCACAGTCTAAATCCCATTTTACCAGCGCTTAGAACAGTGCTTTGCACATAGTAAGCGCTTAACAAATACCACCATTATTATTTTACAGATGAGGTAACTGAGGCCCAGAGAAGTGAAGTGATTTGCCCACGGTCACACAGGAAACAAGTGGAGGAGCCAAGATTAGAACTCAGGTCCATCTGACTTCCCAGGCCAGGGTTCTACCCACCAGATTAGGCTGCTTCTCTGCTTCTCTGCCTCCCTTCTTTCTATCCATTCACTCTTGAATAATAATAATAATAATAATAATAATAATAATGGCATTTATTAAGCGCTTACTATGTGCAAAACACTGTTCTAAGCGCTGGGGGGGATACAAGGTGATCAGGTTGTCCCACGTGGGGCTCCCAGTCTTAATCCCCATTTTACAGATGAGGGAACTGAGGCCCAGAGAAGTGAAGTGACTTGCCTAAAGTCACACAGCTGACAAGTGGCGGAGTTAGGATTTGAACCCATGACCTCTGACTCCAAAGCCCGGGCTCTTTTCCACCGAGCCACGCGGGGGTGGGGCTTGAACTTAATTTCTCCACTCCAGGCTCCAGGATTCCTCTGGAATGACGGTCCCAGTTGTCCCCCGAGGAACTGGGCCTCGGGGCCGGACCGACGGTGGTGGGAAACGCTCCGGGCTGAAGGAGGAGACGGGTCAGAGTGGAAAAAATCCCTCCCACAGCCGGAGCCAACCGGACATCATCATCATCATCGTCATCAATCGTATTTATTGAGCGCTTACTATGTGCAGAGCACTGTACTAAGCGCTTGGGAAGTACAAATTGGCAACATATAGAGACAGTCCCTACCCAACAGTGGGCTCACAGTCTACAAGGGGGAGACAGAGAACAAAATCAAACATACTAACAAAATAAAATAAATAGAATAGATATGTACAAATAAAATAAATAGAGTAAAAAATATGTACAAACATATCTACATATATGCAGGTGCTGTGGGGAAGGGAAGGAGGTAAGATGGGGGGGATGGAGAGGGGGACGAGGGGGAGAGGAAGGAAGGGGCTCAGTCTGGGAAGGCCTCCTGGAGGAGGTGAGCTCTCAGCAGGGCCTTGAAGGTTCCAGAGGCCCTCGTCTCCGCTCCGAGCGGAGGCCGGAAATCCCGGAAATCCCATCCGGGGAAGCGCCCGTGGCACAGTGGGTACAGCGCAGGCCTGGGAATCAGCAGATTGTGGGTTCTAATCCCAGCTCGGCCACCACCCATCGCAACCCATCCCAATCAAGGGGGGCAGGAGATCCGTGAGCCTGCAGCTCCGGGACAGAGGCCGCTCAGAATGAGAAGCTGCTCATCCAGTGCCTTCGAAGGGACACGGGACCCTCCTGGCCCGATGAGGGGGTCGCGGATATTTGGCTCGGTCTAGCAACATCCACAATGAGGGCCGTTTTTTTTTATCGAACTGGTTACTTTTGAGTACAAACTCGGGTAAAAAGTATTTTTTCTTTTAGTACTTGGTATTCCACGTGAAGAGTTCTGTAGTGCAAAGCTGAGTCATTAAAAAGAGCTTCTGTAGTCTTGCCTAAAAAATAAAATGGCACTGCAAGTATCCCAACTTCCAAGTCCCAGAAAGCTCGTCCGGCAGTGTGACCACTGAATTTAAGGACCAACGCTGACCGGATAAAATGTCACCCGTGAGGTGCCATGTCTCCCTGTGTTGGTTTTTCTCCACATTCTCAAGCTTTGCTTCTGGTTCAAGCTAAATGGACTCAGTGTTCCCCTCAATCGATCAATCGATGATATTTATTGAGCGCTTATTGAGAGCAGAGCACTATACTCTATACCGACTCTATTATATTGTACTCTCCCAAGCGTTTACCATCATCATCATCACCATCGATCGTATTTATTGAGCGCTTACTGTGTGCAGAGCACTGTACTAAGTGCTTGGGAAGTACAAGTTGGTAACATATAGAGACAGTCCCTACCCAGCAGTGGGCTCCCAGTCTAAAAGAGTGGGCTCACAGTTTAAAAGTCGGATCGGACACAGTCCCTCACAGTCTAAATCCCATTTTACCAGCGCTTAGAACAGTGCTTTGTTCTAGAACAGTGTTTACGGCAGTGCTCTGCACACAGTAAGTGCTCAATATATCCGATTGATTGATTGATTCAATACAATTGCTAAATACAATCCCTGCGATCTCGTGGGGGAGGCAAACATTATGTTGCAAATTCGTACTTCCCAAGCGCTTAGTCCAGTGCTCTGCGCACAGTAAGCGCTCAATAAATACGATTGAATGAATGAATGAATTAACCCCTCACCCACCTCCTTGGCTGCCGGAGGCTCTGCTAAGGTCGGAGTCCGCTCCCAGAAACCTCAGGAGGAAGAGGAGCCCGGGGTCAGGGTTGGCCCAAGAAGGAAGTCACACACAGGAGATGCTCTGTGACTTCGGGGGAGAAATTAATCAGTGGTATTTATTGAGTGCTTACTGTGTGCTGAGGCCCTCCTGCTGGGGTCAGGAGCTGGGTGCTTGCCATAGACGCCTGATAGGGGAAGCAGCCTTGTGGAAATAGCATGTAAAAATAATATTCATTCATTCATTCAATCGTATTTATTGAGCGCTTACTGTGTGCAGAGCACTGTACCAAGCGCTTGGGAAGTCCAAGTTGGCAACATCTAGAGACGGTTCCTACCCAACAGCGGGCTCACAGTCTAGAAGGGGGTGACAGAGAACAAAACAAAACATATTAACAAAATAAATAGAATATGTACAAATAATAAATAAATAGGGTAATAAATCCGTACAAACATATATGCATATATACAGGTGCTGTGGGGAGGGGAAGGAGGTAAGACGGGGGGATGGAGAGGGGGACGAGGGGGAGAGGAAGGAGGGGGCTCAGTGTGGGAAGGCCTCCTGGAGGAGGTGAGCTCTCAGTAGGGCTTTGAAGGGAGGAAGAGAGCCAGCTTGGCGGATGGGCAGAGGGAGGGCATTCCAGGCCCGGGGGAGGACGTGGGCCGGAGGTCGATGGCGGGACAGGCGAGAACGAGGTACGGGGAGGAGATTAGCGGCAGAAGAGCAGAGGGTGCGGGCTGGGCTGGAGAAAGAGAGAAGGGAGGTTAGGTAGGAGGGGGCGAGGGGATGGAGAGCCTTGAAGCCCAGGGTGAGGAGTTTCTGCCTGATGCACAGATTGATTGGGAGCCACTGGAGATTTTTGAGGAATACTAATAATGGCACTTGCTAAGTGCTTCCTTTGTGTCAAACACTGGTCTAAGCTCCGGGGTAGATCCAAGCTAATCATGTTGGACCCGGTCCCTGACCCACGTGGGGCTTGATGGAGCTGGGATTAGAAACCAGGCCCTCTGGACTGTAAGCTCCCTCGAGACGTAAGCTCACTGTGGGCAGGGAATGTGTCTGTTTATTGTTATATTGTAGTCTCCCCAGTGCTAAGTACAGTGCTCTGCACATGGTAAGTGCTCAATAAATATGATTGATTGAATGAATGAATGAGTGTCTTCAGACTTCTAGGCCTGTGCTCTTTCCACTAGGCCACACTGCTTCTGGCTCAGAGGAGAGAGCCCGGGCTTTGGAGTCAGAGGTCATGGGTTCAAATCCCGGCTCCGCCACTTGTCAGCTGTGTGACTTTGGGCAAGTCACTTCACTTCTCTGGGCCTCAGTTCCCTCATCTAGGAAACGGGGACTGTGAGCCCCCCGTGGGACAACCTGATCACCTTGTAACCTCCCCAGCGCTTAGAACAGTGCTTTGCACATAGTAAGCGCTTAATAAATGCCATTATTATTATCCCTTCTAGACTGTAAGCCCATTGCTGGGTAGGGACCGTCTCTATATGTTGCCAACTTGTACATCCCAATCACTTAGTACAGAGCTCTGCACACAGTAAATGCTCAATAAATACAATTGAATGAATGAATGAATGCCACAGAGTTGTGCCTCCTCATGCAAGGCAGCCAGGAGGGAAGCCCAACTGAGAGCTCACCTCCTCCAGGAGGCCTTCCCAGACTGAGCCCCCTTTTTCCTCTCCCCCTCCCCATCGACCCTGCCCTACCTCCTTCTCCTCCCCACAACACCTGTATATGTTTGTACAGATTTATTACTCTATTTCACTAGTACATATTTACTATTCTGTTTATTTTGTCAATGATGTGCATCTAGCTTTACCTCTATTATTTATTCAGATGACTTGACACCTGACCACGTGTTTGGTTTTGTTGTCTGTCTCCCCCTTCTAGACTGTGAGCCCGTTGTTGGGTAGGGACCGTCTCTATGTGTTGCCGACTTGTACTTCCCAAGCGCTTAGTCCAGTGCTCTGCACACAGTAAGCGCTCAATAAATACTATTGAATGAATGAATGAATTCCCAAGCGCTTAGTACAGTGCTCTGCACACAGTAAGTGCTCAATAAATACGATTGAATGAATGAATGAATGAAAGCCCTCGGGATGCGCCTGGCGAAGGAAGTGAGGCCGGGGTCTTCGGGACTGACGGGCCCATCCTGAAGGGAAATTTCGCTCCTCTCCGGGAACGTGGCGGCAGAGGAGCCGCCCGGCCCGGGCTTCCCGCTCAGGGAGGGAGACGGCTTCACTGCCCGGGCTCTGGCCAACAGAGAGGCCTTGTGAAGAAACAAAGCTCCCTTTGTGAGGCCCGAGATAACTGTTCGGAAGAGGCCAAGTTACTCACGGGAGGATGACAATAATAATCATAATAACCCGGGGAAATTGCCGTGACCTAGCCAGAGAAGGAACCGCTGGCCGGCTCCGGCCTGCCCGACTCGGGCCGCTTGAGGTGCCGTTAAATACGTGGAGGTTTCCAGCCAGGCGCTCAATCCGAAGCGGTGTGGCCTAGTGGATAAAGTACAGGCCTGGGAATCAGAAGGATCTGAGTTCGAATCCTGACTCCGCCACTTGACTGCTTTGTGTGACCATGGGGCAAGACACTTCACTTCTCTGTGCTTCGGTCTTTTAGACTGTGAGCCCACTGTTGGGTAGGGACTGTCTCTATATGTTGCCAACTTGTACTTCCCAAGCGCTTAGTACAGTGCTCTGCACACAGTAAGTGCTCAATAAATACGATTGATTGATTGATTGATTCGGTCACCTCATCTGCTAAATGGGGATGAAGACTGTGAGCCCCATGGGGGACAGGGACTCTGTCCAACCTGATGTGTGCTTAGAACAGTGCTTGACATGTAGTAAACGCTTAACAAATACCACTGTCATTATTATTAATGCCATCCCATTGATCCATTGATCAGTGCCTGCTTCGGGGATAGGGTGATGGTCACTGTGGTGCTCAGAGGTCAGTAATAATAATTATAATAATAATAATTTTGGTATTTGTTAAGCGCTTACAATGTGCAGTGCACTGTTCTAAGCGCTGGGGAGGATACAAGGTGATCGAGTTGTCCCATGTGGGGCTCACAATCTTAATTCCCATTTTACAGATGAGGTAACTGAGGCACGGAGAAGTTAAGTGACTTGCCCAAAGTCACAGAGTCAGAGTAGTGGTGGTGGGAGCAGCAGCGTGGCTTAGTGGAAAGAGCCCGGGCTTTGCAGCCAGAGGTCGTGGGTTCAAATCCCGGCTCCACCAACTGTCAGCTGTGTGACGTTGGGCAAGTCACTTCACTTCTCTGGGCCTCAGTTCCCTCATCTGTAAAATGGGGATGAAAACTGTGAGCCCCCCGTGTGACAACCTGATCACCTTGTAACCTCCCCAGTGCTTAGAACAGTGCTCGGCACATAGTAAGCGCTTAACAAATACCATCCCCATTATTATTATTATTAATGGAGCACTCAATTGGTGTGGTGCACTGTACCAGACGTTTGAGATGTGCATTCATTCATTCATTCATTCAATCGTGTTCATTGAGCGCTTGGGAAGTACAAGTTGGCAACATATAGAGACGGTCCCTACCCGACAGCGGGCCACAGTCTAAAAGAATAAAGAATAAAGAAGAGACCGGTTCTCCGACCGCGAGGAACTTCCACTCAGAGAGGGAAGACGGGCGTAGAAGTGTTGGCAAACCAGAGTCCGGATTAATAATGATAGCATTTATTAAGCGCTTACTATGTGCAAAGCACTGTTCTAAGCACTGGGGAGGTTCCAAGGTGATCAGGTTGTCCCACAGGGGGCTCACAGTCTTCATCCCCATTTTCCGGATGAGGGAACTGAGGCACAGAGAAGTAGAGAAGCAGCGTGGCTCAGTGGAAAGAGCCCGGGCTTGGGAAGCAGAGGTCGTGGGTTCTAATCCCGGCTCTGCCACTTATCGGCTGTGTGACTTGGAGCAAGTCACTTAACTTCTCTGGGCCTCAGTTACCTCATCTGTAAAATAGAGAAGCAGCGTGGCTCAGTGGAAAGAGGCCGGGCTTTGGAGTCAGAGCTCAGGGGTTCAAATCCCGGCTCCACCAGTTGTCAGCTGTGTAACTTTGGGCAAGTCACTTCACTTCTCTGGGCCTCAGTTACCTCAACTGTAAAATGGGGATTAAGACTGTGAGGCCCCCGTGGGACAACCTGATCACCTTGTAATCTCCCCAGCACTGAGAACAGTGCTTTGCACATAGTAAGTGCTTAATAAATGCCATCATTATTATTATTATTTCCTTTTAAACTGTGAGCCCACTGTTGTGTAGGGACTGTCTCTATATGTTGCCAACTTGGACTTCCCAAGCACTTAGTACAGTACTCTGTACACAGTAAGTGCTCAATAAATACGATTGATGATGATGATGATGATGATGACGTGACTTGCCCAAAGCCACACAGCTGACAATTGGTGGAGCCGGGATTCCCGGGCCCGGAATGCCCTCCCTCTGCCCCTCCGCCAAGCTAGCTCTCTTCCTCCCTTCAAGGCCCTGCTGAGAGCTCACCTCCTCCAGGAGGCCTTCCCAGAATGAGCCCCTTCCTTCCTCTCCCCCTCATCCCCCCTCCATCCCCCCCATCTTACCTCCTTCTCTTCCCCACAGCACCTGTATATATGGATATATGTTTGTACAGATTTATTACTCTATTTATTTATTTATTTATTTTACCTGTACATATCTATTCTATTTATTTTATTTTGTTAGTATGTTTGGTTTTGTCTCCCCCTTTTAGACTGTGAGCCCACTGTTGGGTAGGGACTGTCTCTATATGTTGCCAATTTGTACTTCCCAAGCGCTTAGTCCAGTGCTCTGCACATAGTAAGTGCTCAATAAATACGATTGATGATGATGACCTCCGTGGCTGAACACCCTTAGCACGCCCAAATCTTGCACACGTTGATTCACGCAAGCCAACGCGGAGGAGCCCTGCCCATAGGAAGCTCTAGGTAAATTCTGAGCCTTCCTTTCCTCTTCTCCCCCTCCCTTCTGCGTCGCCCTGACTTGCTCCCCTTATTCATCCCCCCCTCCCAGCCCCACAGCACTTATGTCTTTACGCGTGATTTATTAATTTCTATTCATGTCCGTCTCCCCCACTCTAGACTATAAGCTCGTTGTGGGAAGGGAATGTGTCCATTCATTCATTCAATTGTACTTATTGAGTGCTTATTGTGTGCAGAGCGCTATGTTATATTCTCCCAAGCGCTCTGCACACTGAAAGCGCTCAATAGAGTCTCTCAACTGACTGAATTCCGTTCCATTCATTCATTCAATCGTATTTATTGAGCGCTTACGGTGTGCAGAGCACTGTACTAAGCGCTTGGGAAAGTCGGCAACATATAGAGAACATTTAGAGAAGCAGCATGGCTCAGTGGAAAAAGCCCGGGCTTGGGAGCCAGAGGTCAAGGGTTCGAATCCCGGCTCCGCCACTTGTCAGCTGTGTGACCTTGGGTAAGTCGCTTAACTTCTCTGAGCCCCAGTTCCCTCATCTGTAAAATGGGGATTAAGACTGTGAGCCCCACGTGGGACAACCTGATCACCTTGTATCCCCCCCAGCGCTTAGAACAGTGCTTCGCACATAGTAAGCACTTAACAAATGCCATCATCATCATCATCATCATCATATAGAGATGGTCCCTACCCAACAGCGGGCTCACAATCTAGAAGGGGGAGAAGCAGCATTGGAAGCGGCACGGCCTAGTGCACAGAGCACAGGCCCCGGAGTCAGAGGTCACGGGTTCTAATCCCGGCACGGCCACTTGTCCGCTGCGTGCTCTTGGGCAAGTCGCTTGGCTTCTCTGTGCCTCAGTTACCTCATCTGTAAAATGGGGATCAAGACTGGGAGCCCAAGGTGGGACAGGGACTGCGTCCAACCCAGCGCTCAGTACAGTGCCCGGCAAATAGTAAGGGCTTAACGAATGTTACGATTATTATTAACTGCTTCCCCTAGCGTGGAAATCACGTTCCCCAATCCATCAAGTCGAATTGCAGGTGTTACTTAAATGACACCCTCACTGCCCTGTTGAATTTAGAAGAACTATGCAGGAAAGAGACACTCCCCTAGCTGATGCCATCATTAAGGAATTGCAAAATCCGCTTGCTGTTTACTCACCACCAAGGCCAATAACATGTTTGTTTTCTTAATTTCTTCTCGTTGACCTGATTAGACAACAAAGGGGGAAAAAAATGACCTTGTCATGAAGCCTCTTAACATCTTTTAGTTCCTACTCGGTCCTCCTCCCAAGATCATGGGCTCTTTGTAAAAAAAGAACTATGTCATGATTTATTTTTACCTCTGTCCTACTTTGCATCTGTGATTCACTTCGAGGAGAGGTAGGTCAGATGGGAAGAGGGTTTTCAAAGGGAGGTAAAGATAAGATGATGAAATTCCATGTCAGACTTCGGTGTGAGCCTCCTGTTGGGTAGGGACTGTCTCTATATGTTGCCAACTTGTACTTCCCAAGCGCTTAGTACAGTGCTCTGCACACAGTAAGTGCTCAATAAATATGATTGATTGATTGATTGCCTCTCTCCATCTCTCTCTCCGTCCCCCACCTCTCTCTCCGTCCCCCACCTTTCTCTTTCTCTCTTTTCCCTCCTGCCTCTTCCTTCCCCCCACCCCTCTTCCCACCTTTCTCTTTCCTTCTCTTCTCTTTTCCACCTCCTCCGCCCCCCCTTACCTGCTGGCTCCCATTGTGAAACCATTGTGGCTTCCTTCCCTCTTTCCTTCCTTCCTTCTTTCCTTCCTTCAGTCGTATTTATTAAACACTTACTGTGTGCAGAGCGCTGTACTAAGCTCTTCGGAAAGAACAGTGCACCCGTATAGATTTATTACTCTTATTCTCCCCCTTTTAGACTGTGAGCCCACTGTTGGGTAGGGACTGTCTCTATATGTTGCCAACTTGTATTTCCCAAGCGCTTAGTACAGTGCTCTGCACATAGTAAGCGCTCAATAAATATGATTGACTGATTGTACATATTTACCATTCTATTTATTATTATAATAATAATGGAGTTTATTAAGCACTTACTACGTGCAAAGCACTGCTCTAAGCGCTGGGGGGGATACAAGGTGATCAGGTTGTCCCACATGGGGCTCACAGTCTTCATCCCCAATTTACAGATGAGGTAACTGAGGCCCAGAGAAGTCAAGTGACTTGCCCAAAGTCACACAGCTGACAACTGGCGGAGCCGGGATATGAACCCACGACCTCTGACTCCAAAGCCCGGGCTCTTTCCCCTAAGCCACGCTGCTTCTCGATTGTCAGCTGTGTGACTTTGGGCAAGTCACTTCACTTCTCTGTGCCTCAGTTCCCTCATCTGTAAATTGGAGATTAAGACTGTGAGCCCCCCGTGGGACAACCTGTTCACCTTTGAATCTCCCCAGTGCTTAGAACAGTGCTTTGCATGTAGTAAGCACTTAATAAATGCCATCATCATTATTATTATTATTATTACCACCACTCAGCAGGTAGAGCGACTTAACCCGATCTCTTTTATTTTTAATGGCATTTATTAAGTGCTTACTATGTGCAAAGCACTGTTCTAAACGCTGGGGAGGTTACAAGGTGATCAGGTTGTCCCACGGGGTGGGGGGCTCACAGTCTTAATCCCCATTTTACAGATGAGGGAACTGAGGCCCAGAGAAGTGAAGTGACTTGCCCAAAGTCACACAGCTGACAATTGGTGGAGCCGGGATTTGAACCCGTGACCTCTGACTCCAAAGCCCGGGCTCTTTCCATTGAGCCACGCTGCTTCTCTGATCTCTTGGCGGTTAGGTGTGTTTCCCCCGGACAGCCGGAATAAGTCGTGGGTGGTGAGCACAGACACGGGCCCCGGCTAGCGTAGCCGGTTGGGAGATCTCAACATTTGAGGCTCATCGATCCATCCATCCACAGTATTTGTGAAACGCCACCTGAGTGCCAAGAGCCATGCTAAGCGCTTAGGAGGGTACACCCAAAGTCAGGCACAGCAGCGGTGCAACAAAGCGTCAAAGAGCCGGTCCAGGAGCCGGAGGCCCCGGGTTCGAGTCTGGCCCCTTAAGCGCTCAGTACAGTGCTCTGCACACAGTAAGCGCTCAATAAATACAATTGATGATGATGATGATGCCCTGCCGTGTGACCATGGGCGGGCCATTCGTCTTCCCTGTACCTGAGTTTCCCCATCCGTAATATGGGGGTAATAATTCGTATCTTGTCTCCCTAACTCACAGGGTTGTTGTCATCAATCGTATTTATTGGCGCTTACTATGTGCAGAGCACTGTACTAAGCGCTTGGGAAGTACAAATTGGCAACATATAGAGACAGTCCCTACCCAACAGTGGGCTCACAGTCTAAAAACAGTGGGCTCACAGCCCTAAAGTTGTGAGGGCTTTTGATGGGTTTGACACCTGTCTACATGGTTTGTTTTGTTGTCTGTCTCCCTCCTTCTAGACTGTGAGCCCATTGATGGGTAGGGACCGTCTCTAGATGTTGCCGACTTGGACTTCCCAAGCGCTTAGTACAGTGCTCTGCACACAGCAAGCGCTCAATAAATACGACTGAATGGGGATTGAGACTGTGGGCCCCATGTGGGACAGCCTGATTACCTCTTATTTACCCCAGTGCTTAGAATAGTGCTCGGCACATAGTAAGCACTTAAATACCATTATTATTATCATTGTTATCATTATTTATTACTCTATTTATTTATTTATTTATTTTACCTGTACATATCTATTCTATTTATTTTATTTTGTTAGTATGTTTGGTTTTGTTCTCTGTCTCCCCGTTTCAGACTGTGAGCCCACTGTTGGGTAGGGACTGTCTCTATGTGTTGCCAACTTGGACTTCCCAAGCGCTTAGTACAGTGCTCTGCACACAGTAAGTGCTCAATAAATATGATTGATTGATTGATTGATTGATTGATTGAATGAATTAATGAATGTGAGAGTGCTTTAAGAATAATAATAATAATAATGGCATTTATTAAGCGCTTACTATGTGCCAAGCACTGTTCTAAGCGCTGGGGAGGTTACAAGGTGATCAGGTTGTCCCACATGGGGCTCACAGTCTTAATCCCCATTTTACAGATGCTTTGGTGCTTTGGGAATAAAAGCGCTGTAGAATACTAAGGTATTATATGTCCCGTCATTTATTTGTTTGTATTAATGTCACGCCAGTCAGTCAGAAAATTGTATTTACTGAGCGCTTACTGTGTGCAGGGCACTGTACTATGTGCTTGGGAGAGTACATATAACAATAAACGGACATATTCCCTGGCCATAATGTGTCCAGCTAACATCCAGTCCATATTAATGCCCACCTCCCCCTCTAATAATAATAATAATGATGATATTTTTTAAGCACTTACTATGTGCAAAGCACTGTTCTAAGCGCTGGGGAGGCTACAAGGTGATCAGGTTGTCCCGGGGGGGCTCACGGTTTTAATCCCCATTTTACAGATGAGGGAACTGAGGCACAGAGAAGTGAAGTGACTTGCCCAAAGTCACACAGCTGACAGTTGGCGGAGCCGGGATTTGAACCCATGACCGCTGACTCCAAAGCCCGGGATCTTTCCACTGAGCCACGCTGCTCTAGACCATAAGCTTATTGTGGTCAAGGACCATTACTACCAACTCTGTTCTACTGTCCTCTCCCGAGTGCTTAGCACAGTGCTCTGCACATGGAGAGTCCTCAATAAATAAGTAGACACATTGATTGATTGACACACGATCCTTGCCTTCAAGGAATTTTCACTCTGATGGGGGATACAGATGAAAATTATTTACAGGAGCAGAAAGTGCTTGTCACATAGTAAGTTCTTACAGATTCTATTTATTATTATTATTATTATTATTATTATTATTGTTAGGGAGGAAGAACAAGATAGAACAGGTAATTGTTCAAGTGTGTCAGAATGAAATATCTGAATTGTTAGTGTGATGTGCAATTGAATACACACTTGTACATAAATAATTCATACATTCATTCAATCGTATTTATTGAGGGCTTACTGTGTGCAGAGCACTGTACTAAGCGCTTGGGAAGTACGTCATGATAATAATAATAATAATGGTGGCATTTGTTAAGGGCTTACTATGTGCTGAGCATTGTTCTAAGTGCTGGTATAAATACAAAGTAATCAGGTTGTCCCACGTGGGACTCACAGTCTTAATCCCCATTTTACAGATGAGGGAACTGAGGCACAGAGAAGTCAGGCGATTTGCCCAAAGTCACATGGCTCATCAGTGGCGCTTAGTACAGTGCTCTGCACACAGTAAGCGCTCAATAAATACGATTGAATGAATGAATGAATGGCGGAGCAGGGATTAGTGTTAAGTGCTTACTAAGTGCTAAACACTGTGCTAAAATGCTGGGTTGGATACAACATTCTGAGGTTGGACACAGTCCCTGTCCCTCATGGGGCTCACAGTCGAAATTGGAGGGCAAACAAGTATTGAAACACCATTTTACAGTTGAGAAAACTGAGGTCTAGAGAAGCAGTGTGGCCCAGTGGAAAGAGCATGGACCTGAGGAGTCAGAGGATCTGGTTTCTAATCCTAGCGCCGCCAATAGCTTGCTGTATGACCTTGGGCAAATCCCTTCACTTCTCTGTGGCTCAGTTTTCCCAACTGTAAAATGGGGCTTAAATCCTCCTCCCTTCTACTCCCACCGTATGTGACAGGGACTGTGTCCAACCTGATTATCTTATATCTGCCCCAGAGGTTAGAACCGAGCCTGGCACATAGTAAGTGCTGAACAAATACCATATTAAAAGCAAAAGACATAAAACAAAAAACAAAATCCAGGCAGGTCACTTGCCAACTTGTACTTCCCAAGCGCTTAGTACAGTGCTCTGCACACAGTAAGCGCTCAATAAATACGATTGAATGAATGAATGAATCTAACTGCCACTGTCTATGGATTGGTGTAGGCACATAGTAAATGCTTGACAAATACTACAAATTATCATTATTGCAGTCTTCTCTCTACCCCAGCGTTTAGTTCAGTGCCTGGCATAGAATAAGCTCTTAACGAATACCACAGAAAACCCTCCCAAAACAAACAGACAGGCAGTGTGGAGAGGGCCACCATCTAACTGCCACTGTCTATGAATTGGTGTAGGCACATAGTAAATGCTTAACAAATACCACAAATCATCATTATTGTTATCTTCTCTCTACCCCAGCCCTTAGTACAGTGCCTGGCATAGAATAAGTTCTTAACGAATACCACAGAAAACCCCCAAACAACAAACAGACAGGCAGTGTGGAGAGGGCCACCATCCAACTGCCACTGTCTATGGATTGGTGTAGGCACATAGTAAATGCTTAACAAATATCACAAATCATCATTATTGTTGTTGTCTTCTCTCTACTCCAGCGCTTAGTTCAGTGCCTGGCATAGAATAAGCTCTTAACGAATACCACAGAAAACCCCCAAACAACAAACACACAGGCAGTGTGGAGAGGGCCACCATCCAACTGCCACTGTCTCTGGATTGGGGTAGGCACACAGTAAATGCTTAACAAATACCACACATCATCATTATTGTTATCTTCTCTCTACTCCAGCGCTTAGTACAGTGCCTGGCATAGAATAAGTTCTTAACGAATACCACAGAAAACCCCCAAAAATCAAACAGACAGGCAGTGTGGAGAGGGCCACCATTCAACTGCCACTGTCTATGGATTGAGGCAGGCACATAGTAAATGCTTAACAAATATCACAAATCATCATTATTGTTGTTGTCTTCTCTCTACTCCAGCGCTTAGTACAGCGCCTGGCATAGAATAAGCTCTTAACGAATGCCACAGAAAAACCCCCAAAAACAAACAGACAGGCAGTGTGGAGAGGGCCACCATCCAACTGCCACTGTCTATGGATTGGTGTAGGCACATAGTAAATGCTTAACAAATACCACAAATCATCATTATTGTTGTCTTCTCTCTACTCCAGCGCTTAGTTCAGTGCCTGGCATAGAATAAGCTCTTAACGAATACCACAGAAAAACCTCAAAAAACAAACAGACAGGCAGTGTGAAGAGGTCCACCATCCAACTGCCATTGTCTATGGTTTGGGGTAGGCACATAGTGAATGCTTAACAGATATCACAAATCATCATTATTGTTGTTGTCTTTTCTCTACTCCAGTGCTTAGTTCAGTGCCTGGCATAGAGTAAGGTCTTCACTAATACCACTGAAAATAAAATGAACAAAAACCAACAAGCAAAGAAGTAGGTAGGGTGAGGGGGGAGAGGGCCGCCATCTAACTGCGAGGGATTGGCGGCCCTGCCTTTCCTAGGGCACGAAGCTTTGTGGCTGTGAGTCAGCCCTGTTGGGGTTGGCCTGCCCGTCCCCTGGAAAGTCCTATTATAACTTTTCAAAGAGCCTTACGGGAGGGTTAAACGCCCTCATATTAGCGCTAATTTGGGGCTGACTTTCCTATTCAGCCGGTGACAAAGCCAGGGGTGTTTGCACAAGCGCGCCGGAGGTATGGAGACCACACATCAGGAGGGAGAGGCTCCTCTGGCCTCTCGGCTCCTTCCTTCTCCGGTACCTCTAGGGCTCCAGGGTCAGTTAGTCGTATTTATTGAGCACCTACTGCACTCAGAGCGCAGGACTAAGCGCTTGGGAGAGGACAAAAAAAAATAAACACACACATTCCCCGCTCACAGTGAGCTTACAGTCTTGAGAGGGTGTGAGGCGAAGGCTGGTTCTGGCCCTTCCGCCTCCCGTCAGCCCCCATCTCCTAATTTTGGGGGTTTGTTTTTCTTGTGGCATTTCATTCATTCACTCAATCACATTTATTGAGCGCTTACTGTGTGCAGAGCACTGTACTAAGCGCTTGGAAAGTGCGATTCGGCAACAGAAAGAGGCAAGGCCTACCCAACAGCGGGCTCACAGTCTAGAAGAAAGCAGCGTGGCTCGGTGGAAAGAGCCCGGGCTTTGGAGGCAGAGGTCAGGGGTTCGAATCCCGGCTCCGCCAACTGTCAGCTGGGTGACTTTGGACGAGTCACTTAAAAAAATAATAATAATGGCATTTGTTAAGTGCTTACTATGTACAGAGCACTGTTCTAAGCACTGGGGGTGGATACAAGGTGATCAAGTTGTCCCACATGGGGCTCACAGTCTTAATCCCCATTTTACAGACGAGGTAACTGAGGCTCAGAGAAGTTAAGTGACTTGCCCAAGGTCACACAACAGACATGTGGCAGAGCCGGGATTTCATTTGAACCCATGACCTCTGACTCCAAAGCCCGGGCTCTTTTCCACTGAGCCACGCTGCTTCTTAACTTCCACTTAACTTCTCTGTGCCTCAGTTACCTCATCTGGAAAATGGGGATTAAGACTGCGAGCCCCCTGTGGGACAACGTGATCACCTTGGAACCTCCCCAGCGCTTAGAACAGTGCTTTGCACATGGTAAGCACTTAATAAATTCCATCATTATTATTATTAGAAGGGAGAGACAGACAACAAAACAAAACAAGTAGAAACGAAGCCCTTCCCGTGTGTCAGACACAATATTAAGATCTGGGGTAGATACGAGCTAATTGGGTTGGGCGCAGCCCATGTCTTAGTTAGTACAATGCTCTGCACACAGTAAGCGCTCAATAAATACAACTGAATGAATGAATGTCCCACTTAACCCCAATTTTAACCCCCATTTTACAGGTGAGGTACCTGAGTACCAGAAAATAATAATAATTATAGTATTTGTTAAGCTCTTACTATGTGCCAGGCACTGTACTATGCGTTGGGATGGATCCCAGCAAATCGGGTTGGACACAGTCCCTGTTCCTCGTGGGGCTCACAGTCTTAATCCCCTTTTTACAGATTCATTCATTCAATCGTATTTATTGAGCACTTACCGTATGCAGAGCACTGTGCTAAGTGCTTGGGAAATACAAGTCAGCAACAGAGACGGTCCCTACCCAACAACGGACTAACAGTCTAGATGAGGGAACTGAGGCACGGAGAAGTGAAGTGACATGCCCTAGGTCACACAGCAGACACGTGGTGGAGCCAGGATTAGAACTCAGGTCTTTCTGACTCCCAAGCCTGGGCTCTATCCACTAGGCCATGTTGCTTCTCTAAGGAATAGTCATTCTTTTAGTGATAGTACTAATAATTATTCAATATTGTGTGTAAAGCACTGTAGTAAGAGTACTTCCCAAGCGCTTAGTACAGTGCTCTGCACACAGTAAGCACTCAATAAATACGATTGATTGATTGATTGAGAAAATGCACAGTTGGGAATTAAACATGGACCCTGTCTCTTTTTTTAGACTGTGAGCCCACTGTTGGGTAGGGACTGTCTCTATATGTTGCCAACTTGTACTTCCCAAGCGCTTAGTACAGTGCTCTGCACACAGTAAGCACTCAATAAATACGATTGATTGATTGATTGATTGATTGATTGAGGGGCTCACAATCTAAGTTGGAAGCAGGCCCTGAGCGGGGGCCCTTGGAGGTGGGGGGGAATAATAATAATAATAATGAGCCCACTGTTGGGTAGGGACCATCTCTATATGTTGCCAACTTGTACTTCCCAAGTGCTCTGCACACAGTAAGCGCTCAATAAATATGATTGATTGATTGATTGATTAATAATGATGGCATTTATTAAGCGCTTACTATGTGCAAAGCACTGTTCTAAGCGCTGGGGAGGTTACAAGGTGATCAGGTTGTCCCACGGGGGGCTCACAGGAAAGAGGTGATTATCATGATGTTTTTCTTGGTGGCATGTCCAATCTGGGAGGACCTGGGTTCTATTCTGCCAGTTGCCTCTGTGTGACCTTGAATCAGTCACTTAATGTCTCAGTGCCTCAGTTTCCTCATCTATAAAACCTGTAGAGAAGCAGAGGGTGTAGAGGCCAGAGCCTGGGCCTGGGAATCAGAAGGTAATGGGTTTTAATCCCGGTTCCTCCACTTGACTGCTCTGTGGCCTTGGGCAAGTCACCTCACTTCTCTGGGCCTCAGTTACCTCATCTGGAAAACGGGAATTAAGACCTATGCGTCCAGTCCAGTTTGCTTCTATCCACTCCAGTGCTTAGTACACTGCCTGGCACCTAATAAGCGGTTAACAAATACCATTATTATTATTATTATTGTCATTAAAGTAATAATGATAATGATAGCATTTATTAAGCTCTTACTATGTGCAAAACACTGTTCTAAGCACTGGGGAGGTTATAAGGTGATCAAGTTGTCCCACAGGGGGCTCCCAGTCTTCATCCCCATTTGACAGATGAGGGAACTGAGGCCTGGAGAAGTGAAGTGACTTGCCCAAAGTCACCCGGCTGACAACTGGCAGAGCCGGGATTTGAACCCATGACCTCTGACTTCAAAGCCCGTGCCTGTGCTCTTTCTACTGAGCCACGCCGCTTCTCTATCTATTCTCTAAAATGGGGATTGAATACCTCTTCTCCCTCCCATTTGGACAAGGATTGTGTCCCACCCGAGTAACTTCCATCTGCCCCAACATTAAGAACAATGTTTGACAAATACCTAAAAAAAAACAACAAAACCCCCCGAAACCAACCAAACTTCCATCTGCCCCAGCACTAAGAACAATACTTGACAAATACCTAAAAAAACCCCAACAAACCCCCCCCAAAACCAACCAAACATCCATCTGCCCCAGCACTAAGAACAATGCTTGACAAATACCTAAAAAAACCCGAACAAACCCCCCCCCCGAAACCAACCAAACTTCCATCTGCCCCAGCCCTAAGAACAATGCTTGACAAATACCTAAAAAAAACCCAACAAAACACCCTCGAAACCAACCAAACAATAAACTACCACTGGAAAAAAGTGTGTCACAGCATCTAGGCCTTGACTGCTCCTTTATTAGCAATCGATCAATCAATGGAATTTATTGAGCTCTAAGCACTTGAGAGAGAATAATACAATACAGTCAGTAGATATGTTCCCTGCCCACAAGGAGTATACAGTCTGGGCGGGTAGTATGACATTAAAATAAATAAAATAAAATATATTACAGATAGGGGAATGGCAGAGTATAAGGCTAAATACATTATAATAATAATAGTGTTTGTTAAGCACTTACTTTGTGATAAGCACTGTACTGAGCACTGGAATAGATCAAGATGATCAGATCGGACACAGTCCGTGTCCCACGTGGGACCCTCAGTCTAAGTAGGAGGGAGAATGTTTCCCTACCACATTTCCTCTGGACTCATGACGGGAAGCAGGAAGACAGAAGAGGAGGTGAGCAACAGGGTGAGAGGAAGGGAGTGGAGTGTTGTTTACTGAGTCAAGGCGGACAGCTACGGGACCAAGCCCTGAGTTCTAATCTCGCCTCGGACCTGGTTTCCCTCTCCAGCCTGGGGCAAGTATCACCTTACGTTGCAGGTGACAGGGAGATGAAATTGCCACTGGAAATGAATCAGCAGGAAGGAAGGGCCCAGAATTATTCCCGGTAGCAGGCTCCCAACAGCTGCTGAGAAATGCTACCTCTTCAGCCAACCAATGAGTGGCCTGGAAATCCTACAAATTTGACTGGATTTCCCAGGGAAAAGGAAACGGGGCCAGCGCTTGCAGGGGTGAGCTTCCCAAAATAGAAGACCAGCCCTGGCTATTACCCACTTGCATTCTACGATACCAGAGTCATCGGGTAATTAATGACCTTCTCCGCTTCGGCTGTTATTCTGAGCCTGTTGCTAGTTAACAAGACGGAGACATTCAGGGCTTCCCTAATTACGATTTCCTTCTCCCCAGAGTATTTTGTCTGGGGATTTTCACGGTTCTTTTATAGCCTGACTGCAGGCAGAAAATAACTGGGTTAGAAATTGGCCCTGCTCAGAGGTACTAGACCATAAGCTCGTCTCTAGACTGGAAGCTTGCTGTGGGCAGGGAATGTGTCTGTTTATTGTTGAATTGAACTCCCTCCCAGAGCTCAGTACAGTACTCTGCAGATGGTAAGCGCTCAATAAATACTATGGAATGAATGAAAGTTGCTCCTGGGTTGTTTCCCGGGCAGGAGGAATGAGGGGGATGGTTAAAGCCAAGGAACGGAAACATGCGGACGGTGAAGAGCTACTGTTTGTGGCTTAGTGGAAAAAGCCCGGGATTGGGAGTCAGAGGTCGTGGGTTCTAATCCCGGCTCCCCCACTTGTCAGCTGTGTGACTTTGGAGAGGTAGTGACTCTCCATTTTGCAGATGAAGGAACATCTGATGAGGGAACATATTCGCCCAGAGAAGCAAAGTGACTTTCCCAAAGTCAAACAGCAGACAAGTGGCAGAGCCTGGATTCGAACCCACGTCCTCGGACTCCCAATCAATCAATCAATCAATCAATCAATCGTATTTATGGAGCGCTTACTGTGTGCAGAGCACTGTACTAAGCACTTGGGAAGTCCAAGTTGGCAACATACAGAGACGGTCCCTACCCAACAGTGGGCTCACAGTCTAGAAGGGGGAGACAGAGAACAAAACAAAACATATTAACAAAATAGAATAAATAGGATATGTACAAGTAAAATAAATCAATAAATAGAGTAATAAATACGTACAAATATATACATATATACAGGTGCTGTGGGGAAGGGAAGGGCTTTTTCTGCTAGTCCACGCCGCTTCTCTAAGTACGTGTACTAAATGCTCAGGAGGGTACAACACGATTAAGTTAGTAGAGAGGCTTGCTGCTCAAAGCTTTACTGAAGGCCCATCTCCTCCAAGATGCCTTCTCAGACTCAGCCCCACTTTTCCTCATCTCCCACTCCCTTCTGCATCACTCCAACTTGCTCCCTTTCCTCTTCTCCCTGTCCCAGCCCCAAAGCACTTATGTACACATCTGTCATTTTATCTATTTCTATTGATGTCTGTCTCCTCCACTCCAGACTGTGAGCTCGTTGTGGGCAGGGAATGTCACTGTTTGTTGCTGTAGTGTACTTTCCCAAACGCTTAGTACAGTGCTCTGCACACAGTAAGTGCTCAATAAATATGACTGACCTAATGAGTGAACGATCTTACAATCTAGAAGGGGAGTTTGGGGAACTGGGGCTGACAGACCCATATTTTCAGTAATGTGCATTCCCTGCCTCCCTAAACAAATCTTCCCCATCAGCTCGTTATGGGCAGGGAACGTGTCTGCTAATTCTGTTGCACCGTCCTCTCCTACGCACTTAGTACAGTGTTCTGCACATAGAAGAGCTCGATAAATATGACTGACCAATTGATTGAATGATTCCTGTGACCTTGAATTTTCTGGAGATGGGGACCGTCACCTAGGGTGACCGCCAAATGACCTTTCCAAAGAGAGGGCAAGAAGATGCACATGATCTCACACGCATGATGCCAGACCTGCAGCAGAGTAGTAATAGAAGTGGTAACACTTATTGAGTGCCCACTAGGTACAGTGCACTGTACTAAGCGCTTGGGAAAAACAGAACAATGTTTATAATTATTGTAATTCAGTGGCGTCTTTAGCCGCCATTTTACGGATGATCACCAATTATGTGAGAACCCAGAATGTTTCTCCGCGGGAACCCCTGCTCTCCCCACTTGCTGCTGAGCCCAGAGAAGCAGTGTTGCGTAGTGGATGAAGCACAGTCCTGGGAACTAGAGGACATGGGTTCTAACCCTGGTTCTGCCACTTGCCTGCTCTGTGACCTTGGGAAAGTCACTTAACTTCTATGTTCCTCAGCTGCAAATTGGAGATTCAATACCTCTTCTTCCACCTACCTATACTGTGAGGTCTGTGAGCCCTTTGTTGGGTAGGATTGTCTCTATTTGTTGCCAAACTGTACTTTCCAAGCACTTAGTACAGTGCTCTGCACACAGTAAGCGCTCAATAAATACGAATGAATGAATGAAAGAATATGGGAAAGGGACTGTATCCGGCCTGATTTGTTTCTACCCCAGGGCTTAGAACGATGCTTGGCATATAGTAAGCACTTAACAAATACCTTTAAAAAAAAGGTTGGATGCAGTTCCTGTCCCATATGTGACCGGCAGTCTAAGTGGGAGAGAGAATGGGTACCGAATCCCCATTTTACAGATGAGGAAACTGAGGCAAGTGCACCCAGCATGCAAGTGGCAAGAGTCAGGATTAGAACCCAGGTCCTCTAACCCCCTGATCTGTGCTCTTTCCACTAGGCCATGCTGCTTCACTCCTTAGTAGACACAGCCCTTGCTTCAAGGAGCTTACAGTCTACGGCGGGGGAGACAGGCACCGAAAGGATTTACGGAGTGGAGGAAGAAAGAGAAGCAGATATGTCAGCTGTTGTGACTTTGGGCAAGTCACTTAACTTCTCTGGGTCTCAGTTACCTCATCTGTAAAATGGGGATTAAGACTGTGAGCCCCCCGTGGGACAACCTGATCACCTTGTAACCTCCCCAGCGCTTAGAACAGTGCTTTGCACATAGTAAGTGTTAATAAATGCTATCATTATTATTATTATTATTATTAATGGGCTCACAGTCTAGAAGTGGGAGACAGTCAACAAAACAAAACATGTGGACAGGTGTCAAGTCGTCAGAATAAATAGAAATAAACCTAGATGCACATCATTAACAAAATAAAACAAACACAAAACAAACAAAGAAACAATAAAAAAAAAAAAACCCCAAAGTCATTTGCACTGTATCCCGGTTGACATACAGGCTGGCACGCGTAATAAAATGGGTGGCAAGCTGAGTGGATCCAAAGTGCTGATTCAGTCACAACCGCATTCTTTTCATCTTGGGCCCCGGCTCTTCGACAGCCACGCTTAAAAACAGGAGTCGGAGGAGTTTATCTTTTTAATAAGCCATGGTGAAGGTGTGCTTAATCAGTTCTATCTCTCTTCAGGCTCCCTGAAGAAGGGGTTTATTCTGGAGGAATTAATCATTTACTCGGGGCCCCTAAAAAAGCCAGATCCCCTCCATTTGAGAAACCAAATAGGTCAAAATGATCTCTTTTTGAAAATTAGAGGAAAACTATGTACCTGGTCCTCTTCTGCCTGAGAAATCTGGGCGTTTCTAGCCACGTTTTCCCCCTATCCCTGCCCCTCTTCAGCCCAGGCCTGAAATTGTTGGCTGAGGAGAAAAAATTTTTCCCTCTCTCATCCACCCTCCTCCTTCCCCCTTCCTCCTGGCCTCCATACTCCGATGATGGCTGTCACAGAAATCCTCGGCGAGATTATCTGTTGTGTTTCCATCGTCGTAAAATGTTTGGTTTCTGTTGGCTTTGGTTTATAGTGTCAGGGTTTGGGGATTAGACAGCACCGCTGTTCCCAGGAGGGGTATGTGGAGAAAAATTTACCAGTTACTTCCAGTTAAAACAACAAAAAACAGCTGGAGGGCAGAGGAGCAGGCCGAGGGGCCCTTTCTCCTACTGAGACCTTCTTCTTCTTCAGCTCAGACTTCACCTCAGCGGCGGTGTGGATTGAGCAAGGCCTTTAGGTGAGGCTGGGAGGGACCCTGTGGTCCTCCCCCTCAGTTACAGAGGCTTCGGGCTGAAATTTATCTTCCTCAAGAACGATTTGACTCACTCTTTATTAGCCAAGAAGGCTTGGTCGTGGCCTAACTTTTTTTTTTCCTTTAAGTGGGGGATGGGGCTTTAGGAAGGGGGCGGGATAGTGAGGAAGGACCAGCTCTAGGAGATCAAGAAGACAAGCGGGAGTTGAATGACATTTTTGAGCGATTAGTCCTGAAAACCGATTTTGAAATGGGGGACAATCGGCGTTTCCCACAGGATGGGAAAAAACGCAAAGGTCCCCTCCCGACCCCGCATCCTGCGGCTCCTCCACCCCTGAAGGGCGAGGGAGGGGGGCAGTCAGGTGATTCTTGGTCACTGCCAACATGAGATGATACCTTGAGCCTTCCTCGCTCCTGACATTGCAAAACACTCCATCTGAGGAAGATCCTAAGCCTCACTTTAAAGCTTCTCTCTGTCTCTCTCCCCACTCTCTGAGGCCTGCCTTCCAGTGGCATGGGCTGAGGGGAGGGCGAAAGAAGGGAGGAAAGCTCTAAGGAGATTATATAACCTCCCAAAAGAAGGCTTGTGTGAGAGATTAGAAGGATTGTCTGAGGTGGAGAGTTTGGTGGAACTGGGCGTATAGAGTTCGGAAAAGGGATGACACAGAGAATTTGATTCTGGCTCGCAAATGCTTGAAAAGACCCTGTGAGGATTTTTTTTTATGGTATTCGTGAAGCGCTTACTGTATGTCAGGCACTATAGTAAGCACTACGATACATACAAGCTCATCAAGGTTGGATACGGTCCCTGTCCCACAGGGAGTTTGAGGGAGGAGGGTTGAAGTCTCATTTTACAGGTGAGCTAACAGAGGCAGAGAGGAGTCAAGTGAATTGCCCAAGGTCACACAGCAGACAAGTTGGAAGAGCAGGAATTAGAACCCAGGTTCTCTGAATCCCAGGCCCGGGCTCTTTCCACTAGGCCACTCCAGGATTTAAGAAGGGATTCATGAGGGTCCAGGTAAAAGAACTGACCCTCATTTGGAAAGATAAGAGAAGGATTTGGGGGGCAACACTAATGAGCCCCCCTTTTCCTCAGCTCCCCCTCCCCTCCCCATCGTCCCAACTCGCCCCCCTTGCTCTACATATTTGCTGTACATATCTACAATTCTATTATTTATATTAATGCCTGTTTACTTGTTTTGATGTATATATCTCTAATTCTCTTCATTTATATTGATGCTATTGATGCCTGTTTACTTGTTTTGATGTCTGTCTCCCCCCTTCTAGACTATAAGCCCGTTGTGGGCAGGGATTGTCTCTCTTTATTGTTGAATTGTACTTTCCAAGCACTTACTACAGTACTCTGCACACAGAATGCGCTCAATAAATACGATTGAATAAATGAATGAATAATGAACCAAAGAGATGATTTGTTCAAACTGAAAATCAGGGTAGGGTAGTAATGATAATAATAATTCTGGTATTTGTTGAGTTTACTATGTGCCAGATACTGTACGAAGCGCTGGGGTGGATACAAGCAAATTGGGTTGGACACAGTCCCTGTCCCACGTGGGGCTCACAATCTCAGTCCTGTGAAGAAGAGAAGCAGCATGGCTTAGTGGAAAGACCGCGGGCTTGGGAGTCAGAGGACTTGGGTTCTAATCCTGGCTCTGCCACTTGTCAGCCGAGTGACCTTGGGCAAGCCACTTCACTTCTCTGTGCCTCAGTTTCCTCATCTGTAAAATGGGGATTAAGACTGTGAGCCCCACGTGAGACAACCTGGTTACTTTGTATCTATCCCAGCACTTAGAACAGTGCTTGGCACATAATAAGCACTTAACAAATCCCATTATTATTATTATCCTCATTTTGCAGATGAGGTAACTGAGGCTCAGAGAAGTGAAGTGGTTCAGTAGAGAAAGCATGGGCTTTGGAGTCAGAGGTCATGGGTTCGAATCCCAACTCCGCCAATTGTCAGCTGTGTGACTTTGGGCAAGTCACTTAACTTGTCTGTGCCTGTTCCCTCATCTGTAAAATGGGGATTAACACTGTGAGCCCCACGTGGGACAACCTGATCACCTTGTATCCCCCCAGAGCTTAGAACAGTGCTTTGCACATGGTAAGCGCTTAACAAATACCATCATCATTATTAATGTTTGGTTTTGTTCTCTGTCTCCCCCTTTTAGACTGGGAGCCCACTGTTGGGTAGGGACTGTCTCTATATGTTGCCAACTTGTACTTCCCAAGTGCTTAGTACAGTGTTTTGCACACAGTAAGTGCTCAATAAATACGATTGATTGATTGAAGTGACTTGCCCAAGGCCACACAGCAGCCAGGAAGAGTGGTATTAGAACCCATGACCTTCTGACTTCTAAGCTCGTGATTGCAGTAGTAGTTATAGTATTTATTAAGGACGTCCTGCTTGTGGGACACTGTACTGAGTGTTGGGAGAGAGCGCATGGGTGAGAACTAGACATGTTCTTTGGCCCCCAGAGATCTCAGAGCCTCGAAAATCAGGGCACGGGGATCCCAGGATTCATTCATTCATTCGTTCATTCAATTGTATTTATTGAGCGCTTACTGTGTGCAGAGCACTGTACTAAGTGCTTGGGAAGTCGAAGCTGGCAACATATAGAGACGGTCCCTACCCAACAACGGGCTCACAGTCCAGAAGGGAGGTTCTGCATTAATGTAACACCAGAGTTCTTCCTGACTGACACTGAATGAAATTTGGAAAGGACAGGTCCGGGCTAGATTTCAGCAATCATTTTCCTCCTGGCAGGGGACATTTGAGTCTAAAATTTAGAAGACAGAGTAGCTTGACAAAAGAAGTAATTGGACAAAGCAGCGTGACCACAGTTTGGTCTGCTTGGGCATTTCTCTAGCACCTGTCTCCCAAAGAACTCAGACATTTCTGTAGGGTGATGATGGGACTTGTTAGGTGCTTACTATGTACAAAGCACTGTTCTAAGCCCTGGGGTAGATACAAGTTAATCCGACTCAGATCCCTCCCAACATGGGACTTGTAGTCTAAATAGGAGGAAGAACAGGTAGCGCATCCCTACTTTACAGTTGAGGAAACTGGGGTTCGTCTCCCCCTTCTAGACTGTGAGCCCACTGTTGGGTAGGGACTGTCTCTATATGTTGCCAACTTGTACTTTCCAAGCGCTTAAAACAGTGCTCTGCACACAGTAAGCGCTCAATAAATATGGTTGATTGATTGACTGATTCCAAGGAGTCAGGTGACTTGTCCAAAGTCTTCTAGACTGTGAGCCCACTGTTGGGTAGGGACCGTCTCTAGAGGTTGCCAACTTGGACTTCCCAAGCGCTTAGTACAGTGCTCTGCACACAGTAAGCGCTCAATAAATACGATTGATTCATTCAAAGTCACATAACAGGCAAGTGGCAGAGCCAGGATTAGAACTCGGCATCCTCTGACTCCCAGCCCTGGGTTCTTTCCATTAGGCCACGCTGCTTCATGGCTATTCTGCGAACCCCTTCCACAGCACCTCCAAGTTTTCTCCCACACCCTTCCCGCCTCTGTTTCATCTTGGTTCCCCAGAGGGGTGGGGAAGGAGGTCAGGCATAAAACCCAACCCCCCTCCCCCAGGAGCCAGGATGCACCACTGTGAGGCTTGAGGGGATGTGTACCTCGCATTTGTAATAATAATAATAATAATATTTGTTAAGCACTTACTACGTGCCAAGCACTGTTCTAAGCGCTGGGGTAGATACAAGCTAATCAGGTTGTCCCACATGGGGCTCACAGTCTTAATCCCCATTGTACAGATGAGGTAACTGAGGCACAGAGAAACGACTTGCCCAAAGTCACACAGCTGATAAGTGGCGGAGCTGGGATTAGAACCCATGACCTCTGACTTCCAAGCCCGTGCTCTTTCCACTGAGCCACGCTGCTTCTCTTGTATACTTTGTATACCTTGAGCAGAAGGATGCTCTCCCCTTTATTTTTTTCAAGTGGATTTGTTCAGCGCTTACTATGTGCCAAGCGCTGCAGTAGATACAAGCTAATCAGGAGGACACAGTTCCCATCCCTCTTGGGGCTCACAGCCTTAATCCCTCATTTTCCCTTCCTCCCACTCCTGCGTCAGCTAAGTACTTCGATCTGTGCCTTTTAAGCACTTGAGATTCACCCCACCCTCAACCCCACAGAGCTTATGTCCACCTCCATAATTCACTTATTTCTATTAATGTCTGTCTCTACATCTAGACTGTAAATTCTATAAGAGCAGGGAACGAGTCGACCAACTCTGTTGTACTTATATGCTCCCAAACGCTTAGTACAATGCTCTTCACACAGTGAGCGCTCAATAAATGCCATTGGTTGATGGATTGAGTGAGGATGGCCATTCTTCTGGAACCCTGTTCCACCTGCTTTCCCAAGTGCTTAGTGCAGTGCTTTACCCTTGGCACAGGGCTCGACCAATGCCAATGATTAATTGATTGATTGAAGACTAATTGTCTGTAGGAGACAATGATCAGGAGTTGTTCTCACGTCCTAGGATGGAAGCGCACGCCTACCCCCTCTGATCCACCAGCTCCATGGAGACTGATAATCATGGGGAAGATAATCCATTAGCGTGATCTACTGGATAGAGCACAGAAATCAGAAGGACCCGGGTTCTAATCCTGGCTCCGCTACTTCTCTGTTCTGTGACCTCGGGCAAGTCTCTTCACTTCTCTGGGCCTCATTTACCTCGTCTGTAAAATGGGGATTAAGACTGTGAGCCCCATCTGGGACTGGGACAGTGTCCAACCTGATCAGCTTGCATCTACACCAGTGCTTTGTACAGTGTCTGGCACATGGTAAGTGCCTGTCTTGTCTTATTTGGCAGAGCCTTCTCCGAACCATAGCAATAATAATAATGATGATGGCATTTGTTAAGCACTTACTATGTGCAGGGCACTGTTCTAAGCGCTGGGGGAGGATACAAGGTGATCAAGTTGTCCCACATGGGGCTCACAGTCTTAATCCCCATGAGGGAACTGAGGCTTAGAGATGTTAAGTGACTTGCCCAAGGTCACACAGCAGACATGTGGCAGAGCTGGGATTCGAACCCATGATCTCTGACTCCAAAGCCCGTGCTCGTTCCACTGAGCCACGCTGGTTCTCTGATGCTTCTCTAATGCCACGGATAAATCTCTCCCAGAACACCCCACCTCCATCTGCAATCATTCTGGTAGTGGATCCGTAGGGTTTTCTTGGTAAAAATAAGGAATTGGTTACCATTGCCTCCTTCCCCGCAGTAAACTTGAGTCTCCCCCCTCGATTCTCTCCTGTGCTGCTGCTGAGGGGAATTTTGACTTGTAGCAGATGGCCTTCCACTCACCAGCCACTGTCCAAGCTAGGAATGGAATGGGTATGCCTCTGCTTGACCCTTCTCCCCATATTTGCCCCTGTTATCACCTCTGTTGGTTACTTGTCAGGGTGAAAGTTTGAAAATATGGCTAAAACAAGGGAAAGAGGTTTATCTGTAGATTTCAATGATTGATAATAATAATAATAATGATGGCATTTATTAAGCACTTACTATGTGCAAAGCATTGTTCTAAGCGCTGTATATATGTATACATATATATATGTACATGTATATATGTTTGTACATATTTATTACTCTATTTATTTTACTTGTACATATCTATTCTATTTATTTTATTTTGTTAGTATGTTTGGTTTTGTTCTCTGTCTCCCCCTTTTAGACTGTGAGCCCACTCTTGGGTAGGGTAAGTCTCTGTAGGTTGCCAACTTGTACTTCCCAAGAGCTTAGTAAAGTGCTCTGCACACAGTAAGCGCTCAATAAATACGATTGATGATGATGATGATAGTCGAGACTGGTAGAGTACTGGAAACTCTCCAGGTGCGACCCTGAAAGGGGAGTAAGTGCTTAATGAATACCCCCCCAAAAAATTAAGACTCCAAAGATTCAGGACTGTCTATGTTAAGGGCTCAGAAACCAGCGTCCACACCCACAATGAATTGCGGGGAAACGCCAAACCCAGAAAACCCACAGAGAGAAGAGTTGCTGAGTCCTGCCAAGAAGCCGACAGTGATCGCTTTTTCTGGCCCGCAGCAAAAACCAGTCTCCCCGCAACACCAAATTCAGCTTGGATTTTCCCAGCATCATTGTTGAGTTGCATATGCTTTCTCTACAACCCTACCTATGGCCATGGGACGCTACGGTATTCTTCACTCTAGAATGGGAAACTGGGGATATGACCAAAAGCAACCTTAATCGGCGGAGGGGAAAAAAAGAAAAAAAAAATTCTGGAAATCTAACCTTTTTCCAGATAAGATAGGAAACCACCGAAACAACTGCAGCGAGCATTTATCTGATTCATTCGCTTTTTTCCTTCAGGGCGGCCGTGTGAGGGGATGGACAGCGAAACTCTTCCAGCATGAAAACTATTTGCAGGAATTTAGCAAGCATCCCGGGTTTTCACAACGCCGGAGAGGAGGGTTCGCAAGGCTGGGAGGGGAGGTGGAAGTGTGTTGAGAAACTAGGGAGCTGGACTTACTATACAATTATGTCCTCTTGGCCAGAGGAAAAATAGTCAGATCACTTTAGCCCCAGTGCTTTTTAAAAATGGACACTGGAACATTTTTTTTTTAAAATGATATCTCTTAAGCACTTACTATGTGTCAGACACTATTTTGAGAGCTGGGGTACATACAAAGTAATCAGGTTGGACACAGTCCATGTTCCACATGGGGCTCACAGTCTTAATCCCCATTTTACAGATGAGGGAACTGAGGCACAGAGACGTAAAGTGATTTGCACAAGGTCACACAACAGAGGATTTATTTACATTTATATTAACGTCTGTCTGCCCCTCTAGACTGTGAACTCGTTGTGGCCAGAGAATGTGTCTTTTTATTGCTGTATTGTACCCTCCCAAGTGCTTAGTTCAGTGCTCTGCACACAATAAGTGCTCAGTAAATACGACTGAATGACTGCCTGAAGTGGTAAAGCCAGGATTAGAACCTACTTCTCTTCTGACTCCCAATTCCCCCATCCCTCTGCTGGAAATGGGGTAGCCAAAGAAGCAGCGTGGCTCAGTGGAAAGAGGACGGGCTTGGGCGCCAGAGGTCATGGGTTCAAATCCCGGCTCTGCCAATTGTCAGCTGTGTGACTTTGGGCACGTCACTTCGCTTCTCTGGGCCTCAGTTACCTCATTTGTAAAGTGGGGATTAGGACTGCGAGCCCCGTGGGGAGCAGGGACTGTGTCTAACCTGATTAGCTTGTATAATAATAATAATAATAATGGCATTTGTTAAGCACTTACTATGTGCCAAGCACTGTTCTAAGTGCTGGGGTACATATAAGGTTATCAAGTTGTCCCACGTGGGGCTCACAGTCTTAATCCCCATTTTACAGATGAGGTCACTGAGGCACAGAGAAGTGAAGCGACTTGCCCAAAGTCACACAGCTGCCAAGTCTACCCCAGTGCCTGGCACCTAGTTAAAACACTTAACAAATACCATAAAAAAAGAGGACCGAATCCTCTCGCAAATGCTTAATACAGTGCTCTGCGCGCGGCAAGTGCTCGAAAAATATGACTTTACAGATGAGGTAACTGAGAAGTGAAGTGACTCGACCAAGATCACACAGCACACAGGCGGCGGAGCGGGGATTAGAACCCAGGACCTTCTGACTCCCAGTCCTGTGTTTTTTCCTCTAGGTCACGCTGCTTCTCTGAATCTCTGAATTCTCTTTGAATCCCCACCTCAGCCAACCCCGGAGTCGGACGGGGACGGAAGACAAGGCGGCTGGCTCCGGTCTGGAGCGGGCCTAGGGACAATTCAGAGTTATAAGTCTGCGGGGTCGTCTTTCTCATCCCCTTCACCGCCGCCGAATTACCTGGCACGCAAACCCTCCGCAGTCGGTACCGTCGGGCGAGAGAAGGTTATTTTATTGAAAGGGGAATTTGTCACACACAAAAAAGGGCCGGTCAGGTGTTTGCAGACCAAAACATTTACCATGGAAAAAAAAAACTGGTAGAACTAGCTGAAGACAACAGACATTTTCCTATAAACTCCCACCCCCCACCCCGCTCCCCTCCAGGTAAAAACAGAAAATAATAGCCCAGTGGGACACTGCTTTGGCCAAGATTCATAAGTAGGGGGGTCCTCCTAGCTTCCGAGAACCTGTCTCCCGCTGGGTGTGATTTCTAGACAACGGGGCTGGGGATCAAAGGTCATTTGGAAAAAAAACAACAACTTTTTTTTCCCAGAAAGTGGAGAATGCTTTACAAGCTTTATCAGAGCCGGAGTTCAACAGATCAAGACATCCCATTGCTGCAGGGAAAATACCCGTCCCCTCCCAGGTCCTGTCACAAACTAATTCATTCCGCTTAGCTGTCAGGTGGCCCAGTGTTCACGGCTTTGGTTGGGACAACGCTCCCAGATGTGCTACTCTGGGCCTTTCTGGCTCTCGTAACCCTCTTTCTGGCAGGTGCTCTAGTCGAATTCTGCTCCTCCCCGGAAACCTAAATCTTCCGAGAGGTCCGATCCCGCCTGAAGGCAGAGGGATGGATTAGGTGACCCCTCCAAATCTCTTCCTGCCTTAGGTTTCCTGGAAGAGGTCTTTGGAAAGGTACAGGGGGGAGAAGCGTTTGGCCATTTCCTCTCCGGGCGGTGGGGTTTTCAGTTAATCAAAATCAATCAACCAGTCAGTCCATGGTATTTAATGAGCGCCTCCGGTCCTCTGCCAGTCTCGATTACGGGGGGAGAGTCAAGCAGAGGCCTACCCATTCCATTCCTAGCTTGGGCAGTGGCTAGCGAGCGGCAGGCCATTTGCTACAAACTCATTTATGCTGGGCAGCAGCAGCCGAAACTCATTTACTGTGTGAAAGGAGGGAATGGTAAACCCCTTTCTGCATTTTTACCAAGAAAACTCTACGGGTACGCTACCAGAACGATTGCCAGCTTGTACTTCCCAAGCGCTTAGTACAGTGCTCTGCACACAGTAAGCGCTCAGCAAATACGATTGAATGAATGAATGAAATAAACGATAATCAAGTTGAACAAAGGGCATGTCCAGCTTGGGACTCACAGTCTTAATCCCCATTTTAATCCCAGCGCTTAGAACAGTGCTTTGCACATAGTAAGCGTTTAATAAATGCCATTATTATGTTGCCAACTGGTACTTCCCAAGCGCTTAGTACAGTGCTCTGCACACAGTAAGCGCTCAATAAATACGATTGATTGATTGATTGATTATTATTTTACAGATTAGGTGACAGAGGCATAGAGGAGTGGAATTTCTTGCCCAAGGTCGCACAGCAGACAAGTGGTGGACCCGAGATTAGAACCCAGGTCCTATAACTCCCAGGCCCGCGCTCTTTCCACTAGGCCATACTCTATTGAATGCTCTATTGAGTAATATCTTTATAGAAGTGGTAGAGTTAAATAAAAACGAGCACCTAAGTAAGTCCAAGACTGGTTTGGATACATTCAAGAAGAGAGATCCATTATGAATTATTACAGGGAAATTTCTATTCTCCTGTCAGGAGGGTAACAAATGCATTGTTCTTCCAAGAATGCCTTAGAACAACAATCAAAGGCAAAATACTAGGAAGAGAAGCATCCTTATGTTCTCTAGACTGTAAGCTCCCTCTAAACTGTAAATTCCTCTCTCTAGATGATAAACTCCCTCTAGACTGTAAGCGTCTCTTCTAAACTCCTCTTTAGATGTTAAGATCAATCTAGACTGTACTCTTCTAAACTCCTCTTCAGACGGGTAAAATCCATCTAGACTGTATGCTCTTTATGGGTGGGGAACATGCCTTCCAACTCTGTTATACTGAACTCTCCCAAACATCTAGTAAGCGCTCAAAAAATACCACTGATTGATTCTCCTGCCTAAGAATTGGGGAACCTCACAAGGACAACTGTAAAACGGGGATTAAATACCTGTTCACCCTCCTACTTAGACTATGAGCTTCGTGTGGGACAGGGATTGGGTCTGACCTAATTAACTTGTTCCTGCCCAAGCACTTGGAACAGGGTTTGACACATAGTAAGCGCTTAACGAATTCCATTAAAAGAAAAAGGACATCAACAATGAGAGCTGTCAGTTTTAGGGATTACCGTCAAATCCTTCTGACCCTCCCTCGAATCTGAGCAGACTGTCCCAGGCAATTGTGGTATTTACTAAACACTTACTGCCTGCTGGTCCACCCCGGTCAGGTGGCAGTGTGGTATAGTGGACAGAGCATGGGCATGGGTGTCAAAAGATCCACACGCTCGGCTCCTCTAATGCTAAACTTCTCACCGTACCACAATCTCGTCTATCTCGCTGTTGACCTCTGGCCCACAACCTGCCTCTGGTCTGGGCTGCCCTCCCTCCTCATATTTGACAATTATTCTACTCCCCTTCAAAGCCTGATTGAAGACCCACCTCCCCCAAGATGCCTTCCCTGATTAAGCCCTCCTTTCCTCTTCTTCCTTGCCCTCCTGTGTCACCCTGACTTGCTCCCTTGATTTACCCCCCTAGCCCCAAAATGCTTATGTCCATATCTATTTATTTATTTCTATTAATGTCTGTCTCCCCCTCTAGACTGTAAGCTCGTCGTGGGCAGGGGATGTGTGTGTTTTATCATTATATTGTCCTCTCCCGAGCACTTAGTCCACTATTCTAGACTGTGAGCCCACTGTTGGGTAGGGACCGTCTCTATAAATTGCCAACTTGGACTTCCCAAGCACTTAGTACAGTGCTCTGCACACAGTAAGCACTCAATAAATACGATTGAATGAATGAATGCTCTGCACACAGTAAGCGCTCAATAAATACGATTGAATGAATGAGTGAATGCTCTGCACACAATAAGCGCTCCATAAATACGATTGACTGACTGCCTGACTTGGGTTCTAATTCCAACTCCGCCACTTATCTGCCGTGTGTTCTTGGGCGAGTCACTTCACTTCTCTGTGCCTCAGTTCCCTCATCTGTAAAATGGGAATGAAGACCGTGAGCCCTGTATGACCCCGCTGTACTAAGCTCTTAGTACAGTGCTCTGCACACAGTAAGCGCTCAATAAATATGATTGAATGAATCCCAGAGATCCAGCTCTTTTTCTGTTCTCTCTGGTGGTCGCCCTCTCTCCAAGCGGCGTTTAAAAAGTGCTCTTGAGCAGCTTGCCCTGTGCTGGTTGACGCCAGTTCTATCTTGAGCGATTCGACTGCGGCGTCTCTCTATAAAATCACTCCTTGGAAGGGACGAATGGGGGCCACCGTCGTAAAACAATTCTTTAGGCATGAACTGCTAGTCCCATCCACTTCTTCCTTCTTCCCCCTCTCAGTAGATCGTTGAAGAAGCCGCGTGGCCTGGGGAAAAACCATGGGCTTTGGGAGTCAGGGGACCCGGGTTCTAATCCGGCTCTGCCAGACTACTGTGTGACTGTGGGTAAGTCACTGGACTTCTCTGTGCCTCAGTGTCCTCATCTGCACGATGGGGATTGATACCTGTTCTCCCTTCCTCATAGAATGTGAGCACCTGGGGAACAGGAATTGTGTCCGACCTGATTGTCTTGTACCTACTCCGGTGCTTAGGACAGTGCTTAGCACACAGTAAGTACTTTAAAAATACCATGGCTACGCATCCGTCTGTAAGCCCACTGCTGAGTAGGGACTGTCTCTATATCATCATCAATCATATTTATTGAGCGCTTACTATGTGCAGAGCACTGTACTAAGCGCTTGGGAAGTCAAACTGGCAACACATAGAAACAGTCCCTACCCAACAGTGGGCTCACAGTCCAAAATATGTTACCATATTTTATACCATATATTACCATTACCATCTATTACCATTATAAAATATATGTTACCAACTTGTACTTCCTAAGCACTTAATACAGTGCTCTGCACACAGTAAGCACTCAATAAATACAATTGTTGTTGATGATGATGATCCGTCTCCCCAGTTAGACTGTAAACTACCTCAGGGCAGGAGGTGTGTGTCTTGCTACTCTTGTATTCTCCCAAACACATGTAACAAGTGTTACAACACTTGCAACGCACTCAGTTGGCGCTCAATAAATGCCACCATCTCACTGATTAATCAATCAACCCATTGATGGTATTTAGAAGAGCAGCATGGCTAAGTGGAAAGAGCCCGGCCTTGGGAGTCAGAGGACGTGGGTTCTAATCCCGCCTCCGCCACCTGTCTTCTGGGTGACCTTGGGCCAGTCGCTTAACTTTTCAGGGCCTCAGTTACCTCATCTGTAAAATGGGGATTAAAAGTGTGAGCCCCACGTGGGACAACCTGATCACCCCGTATCTACCCCAGCACTCAGAACAGTGTTCGGCACCTAGTAAGCTCACTTTTAGACTGTGACCCCCTTTTAGACTGTGAACACACTGTTGGGTAGGGACTGTCTCTATATGTTGCCAACTTGTACTTCCTAAGCACTTAGTACAGTGATCTGCACACAGTAAGTGCTCAATAAATATGATTGATTGATTGATAGTAAGCACTTAACAAATACCATGATTATTATTTATTGAGGGAGTGGAGAAATTATTGCAGAGGGAGTGAAGGCGTGCTTTAAGCCTCTTCAGGGGAGCCTGGGTCGGAGTCATAATGGTGCTCTTTCGGTCATTCATGATATCCCCATTTTACAGGTAGGAAAAGTGAGGCCCTGGGAGGATAAGTTTCAAGACACATAGCAGTGTTAGGTTCAGCCCACACAAGTCGTTGCTAAGTAGAAGCAGAGTGGCCTAGTGGATAAAACCCAGGCCCGGGAGTCAGAAGAATCTGGGTTCTAATTCAGGCTCCGCCCCTTGCCTGCTGTGTGACCCTGGGCAAGTCACTTCACTTCTCCTGGCCTCAGTGACCTCATCTATAAAATGGGGATTAAGACCGTGAGCCCCGTGCAGGACAGGGACCTGATTTGCTTGTATTCTCCCTAAGCACTTAGTCATTCACAATTACTGAGCGCTTACTGTTTGCAGAGCACTGTACTAAGCTCTTGGAAGAGTAATAATAATAATAATGATGATGATGGCATTTATTAAGCGCTTACTATGTGCAAAGTACTGTTCTAAGTGCTGGGGAGGTTACAAGGTGATCAGGTTGTCCCACGGGGGTGCTCACAGTCTTCATCCCCATTTTACAGATGAGGGAACTGAGGCACAGAGAAGTGAAGAAGTGACTTGCTCAAATCCACCCAGCTGACAATTGGCGGAGCCGGGATTTGATCATCTAGCTTTACTTCTATTTATTCTGATGACTTGACACCTGTCCACATGTTTTGTTTTGTTGTCTGTCTCCCCCTTCTAGACTGTGAGCCCGTTGTGGGGTAGGGACCGTCTCTAGATGTTGCCAACTTGTACTTCCCAAGGGCTTAGTCCAGTGCTCTGCACACAGTAAGCGCTCAATAAACACGATTGAATGAATGAATGAATGAATTTGAACCCATGACCTCTGACTCCAAAGCCTGTGCTCTTCCTACTGAGCCACACTGCTTCTCTACAATACAGTATAAGATAATGGTATAACAGGTACACTCCCCACCCACAACGTGCTTGCATACAGTGCCTGGCACATAGTAAGTGCTTAACAAATACCACAGTTATTATTGTTATTTATTATTATTATTCATTCATTCATTCATTCAATCGCATTTATTGAGCACTTACTGTGTGCAGAGCGCTGTACTAAGCGCTTGGGAAGTACAAGTCGGCAACATATAGAGACGGTCCCTCCCCAACAACGGGCTCACAGTCTAGAAGGGGGAGACAGACAACATGTGGACAGGTATTAAGTGTTTGACCCTCTGTCGTCTGGCTAAACTGTGAGGCCGGTCTTCAGTGCATCCTGGAGTGGGTAGAGGGGATTCACTCATTCATTCATTGAGTCATATTTATTGAGCGCTTACTGTGTGCAGAGCACTGTACTAAGCGCTTGGGAAGTCCAAGTTGGCAACATATAGAGACGGTCCCTACCCAACAACGGGCTCACAGTCGAGAAGGGGAACATTTTGGGGAACATCTGTATGGGGGAACATTTTCAGAACGATAGTCAAAGGAGAGAAAAGGGAAAGGGGGCTGAGGGATGTGAGCAGTGGGGCTGGGGGCTTCTCCCAGCAGGTTGGCCGCCTGGAGCAGGCCTGACCCCACACACACAGGCATCAATCATGGTGCCCAAGCCCTCCTCCTCCACCTGCGGATCTGGAAATCGGGGCCACTCCGAAGAGCCCCAAGGCTCTGCCCCCGGCTCCGAGATTCCTGCTCCTCTCGGCCTCGCGGCTGGCTCTTCTCCAGCTGCCAAGTCGGAAGTTATCCTCGGAAGCGGAAGCGGTTGCCACAAGTGATGCCGAGAAGACTGGCAGCCCAAGTACCAATCAATCGATCACTCAGTCGTATTTATTGAGCGCTTACTGTGTGCAGAGCACTGTACTAAGCGCTTGGGAAGTACAAGTTGGCAACATATAGAGACGGCCCCAGCAGTGGGCTCACAGTCTAGAAGGGGGAGACAGAGAACAAAACCAAACATATTATCAAAATAAAATAAATAGAATAGATATGTACAAGTAAAATCAATAGAGTAATAAATCCGTAGAAACATATATACATATATACAGGTGCTGTGGGGAAGGGAAGGAGGTAAGGTGGGGGGGAAGGGGGAGAGGAAGGAGGGGGCTCAGTGTGAGAAGGCCTCCTGGAGGAGGTGAGCTCTCAGTAGGGCCTTGAAGGGAGGAAGAGAGCTAGCTTGGCGGATATGGGGAGGGAGGGCATTCCAGGCCCGGGGGAGGACGTGGGCCGGGGGTCGACGGCGGGACAGGTGAGAACGAGGCACGGTGAGGAGATTAGCGGCAGAGGAGCGGAGGGTGAGGGCTGGGCTGGAGAAGGAGAGAAGGGAGGTGAGGTAGGAGGGGGCGAGGTGATGGACAGCCTTGAAGCTGAAGGTGAGGAGATCCTGAGATCCTGAGACCTGTCCCGCTATCACCCATCTCCCCCTCCTCTAGACTGTAAGCTCGTCGTTGGCAAGAAATGTGTCTGCTTATTGTCAGAGGGTCATGGGTTCTAATCCCGGCTCCACCAATTGTCTGCTTCGCTTTCTCTGGGCCTCAGTTACCTCATCTGTAAAATGGGGATTAAGAGTGTGAGCCCTGTGTGGGACAGGGACTGGGCAGCGTGGCTCAGTGGAAAGAGCCCGGGCTTGGGAGTCAGAGGTCATGGGTTCTAATCCCGGCCCTGCCAACTGTCAGCTGTGTGACATTGGACAAGTCACTTAACTTCTCTGAGCCTCAGTTACCTCATCTGTAAAATGGGGATTAAGACTGTGAGCCCCACGTGGGACAACTTGATCACCTTGTATCCCCCCCAGCGCTTAGAACAGTGCTTCGCACATAGTAAGCACTTAACAAATGCCATTATTATTATTATTATTATTATTGGCTTGTATCCGGCCCAGAGCTCAGTTTCAGGGCCTGGCACATAGTAAGCACTTAACAAACACTACACTTATTATTATTATGTTGCACTCTCCCAAGCGCTTAGTACAGCCCTCTGCACACTGTAAGCTCTCAATAAATGTGATTGAATGAATTGTTCTATTGTCCTCTCCCAAGCACTTAGTACGGTGCTCTGCTCACAGTAGGCGCTCAGTAAAGCGCTTCGAACAGTGCTTTGCACATAGTAAGCACTTAATAAATGCCATTATTATCATTATTATTATTATTAAATATGTGGGCAGGGATCGTCTCGTTTTATTGCTGAACTGCACTTTCCAAGCACTTAGTACAGTGCTCTGCACACAGTAAGGGCTCAATAAATACGGTTTATTGAACGAGTGAATAAATGAATGACTGACCCATCCCCGCCCTCTCCCCACCCTCACCCGCTTAACTCTCATCCCCAGCCAAGCCAGAAACCCAGTCAGGCCTTACGGGAGCCAATCTTCCTTTCCAGGGGACGTGAGGATGGCACACAATTGTCCTTGGGGGCCGCTGGGACTCGTAGTCTCAGCAAGAGCCCCGGAGACTTCTGAGTAGGCTGGACTTTTTGTGCGCCGGGCCACCACCCTGGAAAAGGATTGCGGCCTCCCGCCTCCGGCCGTCTGAAGCTGGAAACTCTCCCGCCACAGTGAGGGAGCGGTCCCAGGCCAGAGCAACTTATGAGAAGCAGTGCGGTGTAGACCTTGGGCCTGGGATTCAGAAGGATATGGTTTCTAATCGCAGCTTTGCCACTTGTCTGCCGTGTGGCCTTGGGCGAAGCACTCCACTTCTCTGGGCCTCAATTCCCTCATCTGCAAAATGGGAATTGAGACTGTGAGCCCCGCGTGGGACAGGGACCGTGTCCAACCCGATTTACTCGTGTCCACCTCCAGCGCTTAGGACCGTACCGGGCACATAGTAAGCACTTAACGAATGTCACGATTATTATTATTGGGGAAACTGAAGGATTCCATCCTGCATCTCCATCTGGGCTGAGAGGGGTCAGGCCGGGAGCGCAAAGTACAGAACGGAAAGATTCCGCAACTCGGAATGTCCCTGGCCGTCGGATCTCTCCGGAGCCCAGCTGTTCCAGGGAGCCGGGGGAGGGAATGTGGGGGAGGTGGAGGCGGGGATGAGCGAGGGGAGGGAAACCGGCCCTTCCGTGACCGAGCCATCCCTGCCCTACCCGGAAGCAGGCCCGGAGCGTGAGCGAAACCTGGTTATTGTTTCCGGAAACCCCAAGCTCATCCGACTGCATGACCCAGGAGCTTCTCGTGGTGCGGCCGAGAGGCCGAAGAGTCTGGGTAGGGCCGAATCCCCGGCCCCATTCTCCCCTCAGAGTGCTGGACTAAGGGAGGTCACCCCCGTTGCTCATCATGGATCCTCCTTCGCTGGAAAAGTCAGCTCTGTTAAAAAGTCCTGTTAAACCTTCTCACCTCCTTATTACACGCCTCTGCTGATGTGTGCAGATTAGGCCGGGGAGATTAAAGAGGCAGGACACAGCGATAGAGGGAGAGGGAAGATTAAAAAAAAAAATAATAATAATAATAAAAACGTTCGACCTGTGCCGACATGTCTCCCGGAATCCCATCCTCCTCTCCAAACCCGGGCCTCAGTGACTCACCCGCTCAGCTCTTCACCTGTTCGTTGCAACACAGCTGACAGAAACTCCACCTGGGAAAAGAGCAGTGGGATTCAGAGAGTTTTCCTCCTCTCGTTGCATCAGTGCTTTCGCCGGGCTGCGAGGGCCGGGACAACTGGGTGACTCCGGGGTGACGGCTGACTGGGCGGGAGGCAGAGGAAGGAGACGCTGGGCCGGTCACCCGTCCGGAGTCACGGAGAAGCCACGGCCCAAGGACTCCGTTCGATCCATCGATAGCCCCGACAGAATGCCTACTGTCTGCCTATAGTCTTCGCTAAGCGCTTACTATGTGCCAGGCGCTATACTAAGCGCTGGGGTAGATACAAACTAATCGGGCTGCACGCAGTCCTTGTCCCACAGGGGGCTCACAGTCTTCATCCCCATTTTACAGATGAGGTACTGAGGCCCAGAGAAGTGAAGTGACTTGCCCAACGTCACACAGCAGGCAAGTGGCGGAGCCAAGATTAGAACCCAGGTCCTTCTGATTCCGGGGCCCGTGCTCTAGCCACTAGACCCTGCTTCTTCTAGCAGATCAGTCAATCAGTCATTCGTTCGTTTATTTATTGAGTGCTTTCTGTGTGCAGAGCGCTTAGGAGAGTACAATTGTCAGCTGTGTGACTTTGGGCAAGTCACAACTTCTCTGTGCCTCCGTGACCTCATCCGTAAAATGGGGATTAAGACTTTGAGCCCCCCGTAAGACAACGTGATCACCTTGTAACCTCCCCAGTGCTTAGAACAGTGCTTTGCACATAGTAAGCGCTTAACAAATACCATCATTATTATCATTACAACAATAAACAGACGCAGTCCCTGGCCAAAATGAGCTATTCGTATTTTTTTAAGCGCTGACTGTGTACAGAGCACCGTACTAGGGGCTTGGAAGAGGATGCTCTAATAGATTTAGTAGTACATTTCCTGCCCACAGGTAGCTTACAGTCTGGGGCTGGGTGGTTAATAATCAGAAGGGACGTCGGGAGAGTAAAATAGACAAGATACCTGCCCTTGAAGAGCTTGTGGTCTAGGAAGGGGAGGCCGAAAATCTGGCATCAGCGGCCGCTCTCTGAAGGAGAAAATGGGGCATGGAGCTGGCTCTCCCCGATTTCCTTCCCCCTCTCTTCCGACCCAATGGACCAAGGTCCCAGACACTCAATCAATCAATGGTATTTACTGAGCGCTTCCTCTGTGTGGAGCACTGTACTGAACACTTAGGCTATCAGCCTACCTGTCCTGAAATCACCCAATAGGTAGAGGTGGATTCTGAGGTAGATAGACTTTCTCTAACAAGGAAAGTGTAGATGTTATTGGTTTGGGGAAACCCTGTCCTCGTCTACAGAGGAGGAAATCATGAAAGCCGAGTGAGAATTTGTCTAAAATTCCCTTTATTTAAAAAATGGCCCCTACACCCACCTCCAGCCCCTCACCTAGCCTTTGGAGAAACATACCTTCAATGAATTCCTGAAATGGGAATCTGGCGGTGAGGGAATAGGGGCACAGGAGATTCAGCTGGACCTGATTCGAGCAAGGGGTGAAGAGAAAATGTCCAGTTTTTTTAATGGTATTTGTGAGGCACTTACTTTGCTCCAGACACTCTACTAAATGTTGGGATAGATGTGAGCTAATCCGGTGGGACACACTCCCTGTCCCATGGGGTGCTCACGGTCTTAATCCCCATCTTTCAGATGAGACAACTGAGGCCCAGGGAAGAGAAGTGAGAAGCAGCGTGGCTCAGTGGAAAAAGCCTGGGCTTTGGAGTCAGAGGTCATGGCTTCAAATCCCGGCTCCGCCACTTATCAGCTGTGTGACTTTGGGCAAGCCACTGAACTTCTCTGTGCCTCAGTTGCCTCATCTGTCAAATGGGGATGAAGACTGTGAGCCCCCCGTGGGACAGCCTGATCACCTGGTAACCTCCCCAGTGCTTAGAACAGTGCTTTGTACATAGTAAGCGCTTAACAAATTCCATCATCATTATTATTATTAGAACAGTGCTTTGCACATAGTAAGCGCTTAATAAATGCCATTAATAAAAAAGAGTGAAGTGACTCAAGTTCACACAGCAGACAGGTGGCGGAGCCGGGATTAGAACCCAGGTCAATCAATCAATCGTATTTATTGAGCGCTTACTGTGTGCAGAGCACTGTACTAAGCGCTTGGGAAGTCCAAGTTGGCAACATATAGAGACAGTCCCTACCCAACAGTGGGCTCACAGTCTAGAAAGGGGAGACAGAGAACAAAACCAAACATACTAACAAAATAAAATAAATAGAATAGATATGTACAAGTAAAATAAATAAATAAATAGAGTAATATGACTCCCAGGTTTGTGCGCTTTCCACTAGACTACCCTGCGAGAGAGGGAAGGAGTTAGCAAATCCAGAGGACTGTTTAAATTTCTTTCAGAAATCCGGCTCGTCCGGCCAAGGGCTGACACACTTCTCCAGGGGCCAGCTTGCAAGGAGTTAATACCTGCACCTGTTTAGGTGTACCTGTCTCCGGACACCTGTCTGCTCAGCCAATCAGAGCCTCAACTGCAGGGAACCCTACCTGTCAGCAAAATACCTATACACAAACCTCAACATAAATCAAACACTTCACTCCACAGGCCATGTCTGTGGCAGGCGAGAATTAAGAGGGAGAGGTCACCGGAGTTTCTGACCGTCTTCGGGGAGATTGGGAAAACTGGGACCATCATGTCGAATGAACTTGAGTAAGTAATCCTGGAGAAACCCTGGGTTTCGAAGAGGGGCGAAGGGCGGGGAAGGTTGTCTGGCAACCCGCGAGTCTCTCCCAGACGTTTGAAAGGAAAAATGAAATCTCTCTTTCGGTCTGCATGCTGGGACAGGTCTCACTCCCGGGCTGGGGAGAGAGAGTTTGTCTCTATGGGAAAGAAAAATGAAAATGCTCTGAGCTCTTTTTTGGGTCTCAAGGAAAGTGAGCTACTCAAGGCAGAGTTCTGACAGGGGGATTTTTTCTTGGCTCTGAGGATGGAGTTTGGAAACAAAGGAGGAGATGGTCTCTTTTTCAAGATGAGTTTCTTCTGCTGGATCGGGAAGAAGGGGATGAGGGGATGGGGGGGATTTCTTTGGATGCTAGGTGAGGAGAGGAGCGGGAATTGATCTGATGTGTCCCTTCCGAAGTGGAAATCCTTGGTCCGACTTTCCTGGACCTGAGATCTCTTCCTGCAGGCGTCTGCATTTTGGGGTCGTTCTGTCCTGTGTTGGAAGATTTTTTCCCCCCAAGTCCTGGGGTCAGAAGCCCCCCGGGACCCGGGCGGGTGGGGCCGAGGCTCAGGCTGCTGTTGCCCTGTTTGGCTGGGGGAATCTGGGGGAGCCTGTGGGGAGGAAGGCTGAGGGAGGCTGGGGGAGACTGAGGGAGCATGTGGGAGCCTGGGAAGAGCCTGGGGAGACTGGGGGAGAGGATGAGAGCCTGGGGGAGTCTGGGGGAGATTGGGGAAGACTGGGGAAGCTTGGGGGAGACTGGGGAGCCTGAAAGAGCCTGGAGGAGACTATGAGAGCCTGGGGGAGCTTGGAGGAGATTGAGGGAGCTGGGAGAAAACTGGGGGAGTTTGGGGGAGACTGAGGGAGTATGTAAGACCCTGAGAAAGTCTGGGAAAAGCCTGGGGGAGCCTGGGGGAGCCCGGGGGAGCTTGGGGAAGATTGGGAGAGCTGGGGGGAACTGGGGAAACTTGAGGGAGACTGGGGGAGCATGTAAGAGCCTGAGAGAGCCTGGGAAAAGCCTGGGAGAGCCTGGGGAGGACTGGAGGAGACTATGAGAGCCTGGGGGAGATTGGGGGAGACTGGGGGAGCTGTGGGGAGGCTGGGGGAGCATGTAAGAGCCTGAGAGAGCCTGAGAAAAGCCTGGGGGAGCCTGGGAGGGCCTGGGGGAACCTGGGGGAGATGGGGGAGATTGGGAGAGCTGGGGGAAAACTGGGGAAGCTTGGGGGAGACTAGGGGAGCATGTAAGAGCCCGAGAGAGCCTGGGAAAAGCCTGGGGGAGCCTGGGGGAGACTGGAGGGGACTATGAGAGCCTGGGGGAGATTGGGGGAGACTGGAGAAGCTGGGGGGAGGCTGGGGGAGCATGTAAGAGCCTGAGAGAGCCTGAGAAAAACCTGGGGGAGCCTGGGAGAGCCTAGGGAAGACTGGGGCAGCTTGTGAGAGCCTTGGGGAGAATGGGGGAGCATGTAAGAGCCTGAGGGAGCCTGGGAAAAGCCTGGCGGAGACTGAGAAAGCCTGGGGGAGATTGGAGGAGACTGTGAGAGCCTGGAGGAGCCTGGGGAAACATGTGAGAGCCTGCTAGAGCCTTTGAGAGCTTGGGGAAGAATGGGGGATTTGCCGGCCACCTGCAAATCCAGCAGGTGCTGTGAACCAGCCTGGAAACGTCCCTCAGTTTTCTCTCCCTTCCCACAGCCCCTAGAATGGGCTGGAGGGGTAGGAATGGCCCATCACCATGGGGCATAACCTCCATCCCGGGGGAGGGGTTGGTGTTGGTGGGTCTGCGTGTGAGTGGGTGTATTTCTTGGGAGTCTGTGTGTCCTGCGCATCTGTGGGTATGGCTGAGGGGACGGTGTCTCTGTTCGTGAGTGAGTGCCAGTGTGAGTGTCTATATATATGTCTGTGGGTGGGTCGTGTGTGGATGTCTCTGTCTGAGTCTGTCGAATGTGTGTGTGTGGGTCTGTATGTGAAAGTGCGTGTGTTTGGACAGACACACAGGAGAAAACTTTGCTCTGTGAGCTGAAAATTCACTCATTGTGTCTTTGCCTCCAGCGTGGGTGAAATCTCCATTGGGCTTCAAGGGGAGCGATCCTCCGGGGAGGAAGAGAGGGGAACAGACAGGGAGGAAGAAATCTTTCTCTCAACGCAAAAGTGAAGCAGAAACACCACTTCTCCCTCAGGGACGGTGGAGCATTTTGAAAACTGAAAGGGGGAAATGGCAGGGGGACCCGCTGCGGGTGGGGAGGGGGATGTACCATTTTTGACTTTTGGGTGAAGGTTTTGTGGTCAGGGTCTGGGGGACGAAGATGAGCCGGGCTTCTACTTCTGCTTTTGGGTGTCCTGGGTTTGAAACCCACTCTCTCGAATGGTGATGATGAGGATGTTGAGTCAATCGATGGCATTTTTTGAGCGCTTGCTGGGTGCCGAGGACTGTACTGAGCTCTTGGGAGAGTTCGATTAAACAGAATGGGTAGACGTGTACCCTTACCGTCTCATTACATGGAGAAGCAGCACAGAGTAGTGGATATTGCACGATCCTGAGAGTCAGGAGGTCCTGGGTTCTAATCCCGACTCCGCCACTAATCCGCTGTGTGACCTTGGATAAGTCACTTCTCTGGGCCTCAGTGCCCTCATCTGTAAAATGGGGATTGAGACTGTGAGCCCCACGTGGCACAGGGACTTTGTCCAATCTGATTACCTTCTATCTACCCCAGCACTTAGAACAGTGCCTGGTACATAGTAAGCACTTAACAAAAATGATCGTTATTATTATTACTATGTCCATGAGGAATCTTTGACTTTCCCTGGGCTCCCGGCTCTGCCCAATAGGATAAATGTCCAGCTGGAAGCCAGGAGGATCCGCCACAGATCTGCTGCTTCTCTAACTGGCTCATTCTCCCGGGGCTAGATGTGAAAGCAGATTCTGAGCCTTTTTTCTCGCAGGCGGTAGCACGGTTTTCCCCGTGACTCAGGCCGGGAGTCGGCCCTTCCTAAAGATCAGAGATTTAGTCGTGATGGTTTCAAGACTGTGAGCCCACTGTTGGGTAGGGACCGTCTCTATGTGTTGCCAACTTGTACTTCCCAAGCACTTAGTACAGTGCTCTGCACACAGTAAGTGCTCAATACATACGATTGAATGAATGGATGAATGAATGATGACCTTGTTTCTACCCCAGCACTCAGAACAGTGCTTGGCACATAGTAAGCGCTTGACAAATATCATCATCATTATTATTATTAAGAACTCACTTAAAGGTCCCCCAGGGGAATGGGCCTGATGGTAGTTCCTGGGGCTGTGGAAGCCAGAGGAGCCCAGGGAAAAACAAAGTTTCCCCCAGCCTTCCGGGGAGCTTTCCTCAGAGCCTCCGGGGAAGCCCGGGCCCTGGAGGGAAGCTGGGCAGGCTGGGTCTGTCCTCCAGGGGAGGGAGAGACAGAGAATAATAACAATAATAATAATAATGACATTTGTTAAGCACTTACTATGTGCAAAGCACTGCTCTAAGCGATGGGAGGGTACAGGGTGATCAGGTTGTCCCACGTGGGACTCACAGTCTTCATTCCCATTTTACAGATGAGGTAACTGAGGCACAGAGAAGCTAAGTGACTTGTCCAAGGTCACACAGCTGACAATCGGCAGAGCTGGGATTTGAACCCATGACCTCTGACTCCCAAGCCCGGAGAAGGAGGGAGAAAGGGATAGAGAGAGGGCCAGGACTTATAGTCTCCAAGGTCTCACTCTAGCTGAAGCTCTGAGGCTTGGGAAGTGCTGGGAAATGCTGGGAAAGGCTGGGAAAGGCTGGGAAAGGCTGGGGAAGCGGGCTAGGTGCATCCCCGACAATGCACATGGGAAGGTGGCAGCCGGTGGTGGCTTTCATGTGGTTTTGCTCCAGCTCAGGGATGATGAAATCCATCCCTGCCCCTCCGCCCCTGGGGGCCACAGCCCTGCTCTGATGCCCGCAGCCACTGCTTACCTGCAGGGCCAGCTCGCCAGCCCACCTCCTCCGCTCGCCCACCAGCCCACGGAGAACTCCGGCCTGCGGCGTCCGAACCAGCCTCTGGGCCCCAAATTGTTGCACCGAATTGTCGGGCCGAGTTCCAGACAGGAAGCTCTTTATGGGCAGGAAACATGTTTATTAATAATAATAATGGCATTTATTAAGCACTTACTATGTGCAAAGCACTGTTCTAAGCGCTGGGGAGGTTACAAGGTGATCAGGTTGTTCCACGGGGGGCTCACAGTCTTCATCCCCACTTTACAGATGAAGTCACTGAGGCCCGGAGAAGTGAAGTGACTTGCCCAAAGTCACACAGTTGACAATTGGCGGAGCCGGGATTGGAACCCATGACCTCTGACTCCAAAGTCCGTGCTCTTTCCACTGAGCCATGCTGCTTTGTTCAATCTACGGTGGTGTACTCTCCCAAACACTCAGTACAGTGCTCTGTGCATAGTAAGCATTCAGTATCACTGATTCATTGAGTTGTTGCACGGAGCTGTTGACCTGAGTCTGCCACAACAGAGACCCCACTCTCCCCTCAAAGCCCTTGGGGACTGGGAGAAGCACCCGCTTCTATTATAATAATAATAATAGTTGTGGTATTTAATGATGGCATTTGTTAAGTGCTTACTATGTGCAAAGCACTGTTCTAAGCGCTGGGGGGGATACAAGGTGATCAGGTTGCCCCATGTGGGGCTCACAGTTTTAATCCCCATTTTACAAATGAGGTAACTGAGGCCCAGAAAAGTGAAGTGACTTGCCCAAAGTTACACAACTGACAAGTGGCGGAGGCGGGATTAGAACCCATGACCTCTGGCTCCCAAGCCCGTGCTCTTTCCATTGAGCCATGCTGCTTCTCAGCTCTTACTATGTGCCAGGCAGTGTACTAAGCACTGGGGTGGATACAAGCAACTTGGGTTGGACAAAGTCCCTGTCCCATAAGGGGTTCACAGTCTCACTCCCCATTTTACCAACGAGGTAGTTGAGGACCAGAGAAGTTAAGTGACTTGCCCAAGGTCACACAGCAGATAGGTGGCAGAGCCGGGATAGGGGGGAGAGAATGTGTGTGGCCAATCCTGGGGGTGGAGACTCCCAGACACCAAACCACCAGAATTCCCTCCTTCCTCCAGTCCCATAAAGGCCCCGACAGGATCCACCTTCCTGAGGGAAGAGGAGCAGGAGGAGGAGGAAGAGGAAGAGAGGAGAAGAAAGAGGACATTGAGGAAGAAGAGAGGAGGAGGAGGAGGAACCTGGAAAAGAGAAGTGGAAAAAAAGAGGAGTAGGCAGAAGAGGAAAAGAACGGGAGTGGGAAGAGGAGAAGAAAGTAAGCTGAGGAAGAGGAGAAGGAGAAAGAGAAAAGAGGAGGAGTGAAAGAAAAAGAGGAGGGAGAAGAGGAGGGGGAGACAGAGGAGGGGGAGGAGGAGGCAGAAGGGGAAGAGAACGGGAGGGGGAAGAGGAGGGAGAGAGGAGGAGGAAGAGAGGAGAAGAAAGAAGACATTGAGGAAGAAGAGAGGAGGAGGAGGAGGAGGAGAAGGAATCTGGAAAAGAGAAGGGGAAAACAGAGGAGTAGGCAGAAGAGGAAAAGAATGGGAGTGGGAAGAGGAGAAGAAAGTAAGTTGAGGAAGAGGAGAAGGGAAGGAAAGGGAAAAGAGGAGGAGTGAAAGAAAAAGAGGAGGGAGAGGAGGAGGGAGAAGGGGGAGAGGATGGGAGGGGGAAGGGGAGGGAGAGAGGAGGAGGAGGAAGAAGAAGATGAGAAGGGAAGTTGAGGGAGAAGAAAGGAGAAGGAAAGGGAAAAGAGGAGGAGTGAAAGAAAAAGAGGAGGAAGAGGAGGAGGGAGAGGCAGAGGAGGGAGAGGAGGAGGGAAAAGGGGAAGAGAATGGGAGGGGGAAGAGGAGGGAGAGAGGAGGAGGAGGAAGAAGATGAGAAAGGAAGTTGAGGGAGAAGAAAGGAGAAGGAAAGGGAAAAGAGGAGGCAGGAAAGAAAAAGAGGAAGAGGAATTGGAAGAAGAGGAGGAGAACTGGAGGAGGAAGAGGAGAGAGGAGGAAGAGAAAGTTGAGGAAGAAGAGAGGAGGACAAGGAAAGGGAAAAGAGGAGGGAAAGAAAAAGAGGAGGGGCAGAAGAGGAAGAGAACAGGTGGAGGAAGAGAAGGGAGAGAGGCAGAAGAAGAGAAGGGAGGAGAAGAAAAAGAGGAGGCAGAAGAGGAGGGAGAGAGGCAGAGGAAGAAGAGAAGGAAGGAGAAGAAAAAGAGGAGGCAGAAGAGGAAAAGAGGAGGGGGAAGAGGAGGGAGAGAGTCAGAGGAAGAAGGGAAGAGGGAGAAAAAGAAGAGAAGGAGAAGAGGAGAAGAAGATGGGGGGTGAGAAGAAACCCCGTATCCAGGAAGCCCGAAGCAACATTGCAGAGCCCAGCGAGTGTCTTTCAGCGGCCTATCTGGTCTCAAAATAGCATCCACCGCTCCAGGCTGCCTGGAGCCTTGAAAGAGTTAACCCAGAACTCCGCCCCGTTGTGGTTTTGTGGTCGAAACCATGATTGCCAGAAGCAAATTTTTGTCATGCACAAGGTGTGTTATTAAAAGTTGAGTTACGCTCCTGGTGAATGAAAAGTTAAAAGCCATCATTAAGTCCTGGCTGTAAAGCCCACAAAATGGGCTGGCGGGCTAATCCTACCGGCAGCCATAGATATTTTCCAAGGTTCTTGGCTTCGGGAATAGAACTCCTAACCACAGCCGGGATTTATTGGGGTGTCTCCTCGGGCACCAGAGCGAGTCGATCAATCGATATACATCAGTCGCCTTTATTGAGTCCTTACTTCGTGCTGAGCTCTGTACTGAGCACTTGAGAGAGTACGGTGTAACAGATTTGGGAGACACGTTCCCTGTCCACAAGGAGCTTACAGTCTAGCTGGGATCCAGTTGCACCGTGGTTGAACCCGTGACCAGTTTGAGAACTCTCCACGGGGCGTAGGGAGGAAACAGGGGACCATCAGCCAACCAGTCAATTAATGGTCTTTACTGAATGCCATCCTTGCGCAGAGCACTGTGCTAAGCACTGCGGTAGTCCTTCTGTACCCATCTTAACAAATACCACAATAATTATTATTATCTTACACACCCGACTCCTCAAGGACCAACTTATACATCTCTAAATAAATGATATAAATATTTATATCATTTAAATACAAGTACAAAATTTTAAATATTATATATATATACATATATATATAAGCCTTCTTTTTCCTACTTTCCGATCATTATTTTAGTGTCTGTCTCCCCTGCTAGAATGGAAGGTTTGTGAGGGCAAGGGGCCTTGTTCACTAATTCTATTTTACTCTCCCACGCATTTTGTAATTAATTATGGTATTGGTTAAACTCTACTATGTGTCAAGCACTGTAGTAAGCGCTGGGGTGATAATAATAATAATTATGGCATTTGTTAAGCGCTTACTATGTGCAGAGCACTGTTCTAAGTGCTGGGGGGGGGGATACAAGGTGATCAAGTTGTCCCACGTGGGGCTCACAGTCTTCATCCCCATTTTACAGATGAGGTAACTGGGGCACAGAGAAGTTAAGTGACTTACCCAAGGTCACACAGCTGACAATTGGTGGAGCCGGGGTTTGAACCCAGGACCTCTGACTCCAAAGCCCGTGCTCTTTCTACTGAGCCACAGAAAATAGATAGAAGTTAATCGGGTTGGACACAGTCCCGACTCTACCTGGGGCTGTCAGCCCAAGGGAGGGGAGAACAGGTACTGAACCCCCATTTTATAGATGAGAGAACTGAGAACCAGCAGGTAAGTGTTGTTTCGTACTTTCCCAAGCGCTTAGTACAGTGCTCTGCACACAGTAAGCGCTTAATAAATACGAATGGATGAATGAAAATACCATTGACTGACTGGTTGATGGGGACCGTAGACTGTACGCTCCTCCTGTAGACCGAAAGCTCCCTGTGGGCAGGGATCACAATGACCAACTCTATTATATTGGTTTCCCAAGTGCTCGCAAAGTGGCTAGAGCATTTATTTATTTATTTTACTTGTACATATTTATTCTGTTTATTTTATTTTGTTAATAGGTTTTGTTTTGTTCCCTGTCTCCCCCTTCTAGACTGTGAACCCGTTGTTGGGTAGGGATCGTCTCTAGATGTTGCCAACTTGGACTTCCCAAGCGCTTAGTACAGTGCTCTGCACACAGTAAGCGCTCAATAAATACGACTGAATGAATGAATTTGAATTCATCATCATCATCATCATCAATCGTATTTATTGAGCGCTTACTATGTGCAGAGCACTGTACTAAGCGCTTGGGAAGTACAAATTGGCAACATATAGAGACAGTCCCTACCCTACAGTGGGCTCACGAATTCATTCATTTGAATATGAATGAATTGAATGAATGAATGAAAGAATGAATGAATGAATGAATGAACGAATGAATGAATGGGCCTGGACGTCAGAAGTTCATGGGTTCCAGTCCCACCCCTGCCACTTGTCTGCTATGTGACCTTGGGCAAGTCATTTCTCTGTGCCTCAGTTACCTCATCTGGAAAATGGGGATTAAGACTGTGAGCCCCATGAGGGACATGGATTTTGTCCAACCCGGTTAGGTTGTATCTACCCCAGTGCTTAGAACAGTGCCTGCACGGAGTAAGCGCTTAACAAATGCCATTTTAAAAAAAAGAGAGAAGACACTTTGAAAAGGGAGAAGAACATGATTTAGCTGGGTAATTAGAGAATTACAAATGATTAATTCGTGTGAGACACGGACGCTTTTGAAAGGTTAGAGAGTGGCCCTCTTGGCAGGTTCGCTCTAGTCAGTAGGTGACTGACTCATCTTGCTATCGCTCTGATAACTACCGAGGATGTTGGGATTCTTTTATCGGAGGATCTCAAAGCGCTTTGATGCCCCACCTCCACCTCCCCACCAAAAGTCACTCCTCAGAGAGGCCCAGAGAGGTTAAGAGATTTGGCTCCAGGTGCCCAGCAAATCTGCTTACAGCCCTAAGAGGAAACCTTGGTTTCCCGGAAGGCCCGAGTTTCCTCCCGATTGAGTGAATTTTAAGGAACGCGAACTAGGAAAACCCTGGTGGGTGGAAGAAAGCCAAGTACTCCTGGAGTAATGATGATGATGGTGATGATGATCGTGATATGACGATAATGTTAATGATAGAATTTTCCCTCCACTGCAGGGGTAATAGTTGACTCCTCAACAATCAGAAAAAAATTATTGTTATTATTACCATTATTCCTATTAGTGGTATATTTGTTCAGTGATTACTGTGTGCCAAACACTGTGCTAGTTGCCAGTCCCTGATTCACCTGGGGCTCACAGTCGAAGGGGGAAGGGAAAACAGGCATTTAATCCCCATTTTACAGACGAAGAAGCCGAGGCCCAGAGAATTAAGTGACTTGGTGAAGTCACACAGCAGGTAAGTCCCACTTGAATAGGGTTTTTCTTTTGACACCGACTCCCCGTGGCTAATGAGGTCTTTGTATTCATTCAGTCATTCATTCAATCGTATTTATTGAGCGCTTACCGTGTGCAGAGCACTGTACTAAGCACTTGGGAAGTACAAGTTGGCAACATATAGAGACAGTCCCTACCCAACAATGGGCTCACAGTCTAGAAGGAGACTAGCCACCAGAACTTGCCAGATAAATTCCAGGGTTGCTCAGAATGTCAACTCCGACATCTTTATAGCCCCGCAGCTGGGCAACTTTGGACTGAGCAGTGAGCCAGGCCTGGGACTCCCGTTTGCCTTTCATAGTTCGTTTTATTTATCAATCAATCAATCAATCAATCAATCAGTCATATTTATTGAGCGCTTACTGTGTGCAGAGCACTGTACTAAGCACTTGGGATTCAGGAAGCCCTCATTATGTGTCAAACACTGTTCATTCATTCATTCATTCATTCAATCGTATTTATTGAGCGCTTACTGTGTGCAGAGCATTGTACTAAGCACTTGGGATGTTCTAAGCCATCCAGGCCAGACACAGTCCCTGTCCCACATGGGGCTCATAGGTAGGAGGACCTGGATTCCAATCTTGACTCCGCCACATGTCTGCTGTGTGACCCTGGGCAAATCAGTTCACTTCTCTGTATGTATGTATATACCTGTATATATGTATATATGTTTGTACATATTTATTACTCTATTTATTTATTTATTTATTTATTTTACTTGTACATATCTATTGTATTTATTTTATTTTGCTAATATGTTTGGTTTAGTTCTCTGTCTCCCCCTTCTAGACTGTGAGCCCACTGTGGGGTAGGGACTGTCTCTATATGTTGCCAACTTGGACTTCCCAAGTGCTTAGTACAGTGCTCTGCACACAGGAAGCGCTCAATAAATACGACTGATTGATTCTCTGGGCCTCAGCTACGTCATCTGTAAAATGGGGATTGACAGTGTGAGCCCCATGTGGAACAGGGCCTGTGTCTAACCTGATTTGCTTGGATCCACCCCAGAGCTTAGTACAGTGCCTAGCACCTAGGAAGAGTTTAACAAATACCATTATTATTATTATTATTATTATTCTGGATACCCATTTCCTCAAGCACTACTAGCCCAGCCCTCTCCCACCGAGCTCTGGGCAGACCCTGGGACAGTAACCAGCAGGTGGAAGGGGCGGGAGATGGGCTACACAGCGGGCCAGGCCGGTGGTGTTGCTCTGAGGCACGCAGCCAGTCTGGCACGCTGCGCCTGGCACAGGCCCAGGAATGCCTGGCACCGGGCGCGGGGCCTCCTGGCTCCAGGCCCAGGGCTCCTGGGGGCTAGCATCTCCAGCCAGAGACATCTTGGCGGCCGCTTCCCTCTTGCGGGGCAGAAAATTTCCGCCTGGTCATGGCCCCTGAATGAATGATCGTTAAATAGACGCCTAATAGTTCCTGGGGGAAGAAGCTGGATATGGGAGCGGAGCCAGTCACCCGACAGGAGGAGGAAAAATGAAAAAGACACGTTACGATGAATAGTCGCAGCTCAACAAAAGGGGAAGGAAAGAGAAAGAAAAATAATAATTATTATTATGGTACTTGTTAAACGCTTGCTATGTACCAACCCCCATTCTAAGCAAGCAATGAAGGTGTGTTTTCCACTTGACTGCCCCAAACCCTCCTGGACAGTTGTCCCATTTCCATGTTTTGCCGGGAGGCCAGCGGTTGGTACCACTGCTGGGAAGGAAGGGGCAGCGCCCCGGGCCCCAGCGGAGGGAAGGAAAGAAACAATAATAATAATAATGGTATTTGTTAGGTGCTTACTATGTGCAAAGCACTGTTCTAAGCACTGGGGAGGTGACAAGGTGATCAGGTTGTCCCACGGGGGACTCACAGTCTTAATCCCCATTTTACAGATGAGGGAACTGAGGCCCAGAGAAGTGAAGTGACTTGCCCAAAGTCACCCAGCTGACCATTGGCGGAGCCAGGATTTGAACCCATGATCTCTGACTCCAAAGCCCGGGCTCTCCCCACTGAGCCACGCTGCTTCTCTAAGAAGGGGCAGCTAGAGAGCCCTTGGTCCGATTTTCAGCTGTACCGCCCCATCGTCGTCACCATCACCGGCCCCGCCATTGTCATCATCCTCATCATCATCATCAATCGTATTTATTGAGCGCTTACTATGTGCAGAGCACCGTACTAAGCGCTTGGGAAGTACAAATTGGCAACATATAGAGACAGTCCCTACCCAAGAGTGGGCTCACAGTCTAAAAGCAGAGAAGCAGTGTGGCTCAGTGGAAAGAGCCCGGGCTTTGGAGTCAGAGGTCATGGGTTCAAACCCCAGCTCTGCCAATTGTCAGCTCTGGGACTTTGGGCAAGTCTCTAAACTTATCTGTGCCTCAGTACCTCATCTGTAAAATGGGGATTAAGACTGTGAGTCCCCCGTGGGACAACCTGATCACCTTGTAACCTCCACAGCACTTTAGAATGGTGCTTTGCACATAGTAAGCACTTAATAAATGCCATTATTATTATTATTATTATCACCAGCCAATCAACGGCTGTATTTACCTTCTGAGCAAGGAGTGCCAAGCCGAGAGCTTGGGAGAGTAAACCCCAGAGGCAGAACACACGTCCGCTGTCCTCAAAGCACTTGCGGTCGAATGGGGAGAAAGGCAGGACAGAAATGACGGGCAGGCACTGGCGTCGGGCGGCGTACGTGGTGTCGGGATGTAGCGTGTTACGTGCGGAAGGAACGAGATGGGAGGAAAGAGGAGCAAAGAGTTCCAGACTGTCAGGGAAGGGGGTGGGTGGCAAGAGGAAGCAGCGTGGCTCAGTGGGAAGAGCCCGGGCTTTGGAGTCAGAGGTCATGGGTTCAAATCCTAGCTCCGCCACTTGTCAGCTGTGTGACTTTGGGCAAGCTACTTCACTTCTCTGGGCCTCAGTTACCTCCTCTGGAAAATGGGGATTAAATGTGAGCCCCCAGTGGGACAACCTGATCACCCTGTAACCTCCCCAGCGCTTAGAACAGCGCTTTGCACATAGTAAGCGCTTAATAAATGCCATCGGAAAAGAGGAAGCAGCATGGCTTACCGCGTTGAGCCCTGGTTTCAGAGTCAAAAGGACCTGGATTCATTCATTCATTCATTCATTCATTCATTCAATCGTATTTATTGAGCGCTTACTGTGTGCAGAGCACTGGACTAAGCGCTTGGGAAGTCCAAGTTGGCAACATATAGAGACGGTCCCTACCCAACAGTGGGCTCACAGTCTAGAAGGGTTCCAATCTCAGTCTTAATCCCCATTTTGCAGAGCTGGGTTCTAATCCCAACTGTCTGCTGTGTAATCTTGGACGAGTCACTTCACTTCCCTTGGCCTCAGAGAAGGGATTGGAAAATGGGGATAAAGACTGTGAGCCCCATGTGGGACAGGGACTGTGCCCAACCCGATTATCTTGTATCTACCCCAGTGCTTAGAACAGTACCTGGCACATAGTAAGCGCTTAACCGGTACCATAAAAAGCCCCTTCAAAGCCCTGCTGAGCGCTCACCTCCTCCAGGAGGCTTTCCCAGACTGAGCCCCCTCAATCAATCAATCCATCAATCGTATTTATTGAGCGCTTACTGTGTGCAGAGCACTGTACTAAGCGCTTGGGAAGTCCAAGTTGGCAACATATAGAGACGGTCCCTACCCAACAGTGGGCTCACAGTCTAGAAGAGTGGGCTCACAGTCTAGGAGACCTTCCTCTCCCCCTTCTCTCCCCCCAACCTTACCTCCTTCCCCTCCCCACAGCACCTGTATATCTGTATATATGTTTGTATGGATTTATTACTCTATTTTATTTGTACATATTTATTCTATTTATTTTATTTTGTCAATATGCTTTGTTTGGTTCTCTGTCTCCCCTTTCTAGACTGTGAGCCCACTTTTGGGTAGGGACTGTCTCTAGATGTTGCCAGGTTGGACTTCCCAAGCGCTTAGTCCAGTGCTCTGCACGCAGTAAGCGCTCAATAAATGCGATTGAATGAATGAATGAATGAATGAATGAATGAATGAATGAATGAATGAAAAAAAAGGGGCATCCTGGATTGAAATTGACAGTGGCCACTCTAGGGACAGCTCACATCGGAAAATAACGGACTGTCCGGACCCCTCCTTCAGAGAAGAGCCAGGCCCTCGTGCCCTGCGGTCACAGAGAGGGACAGGTCCAGCCCCACGCCAGCTGGATGGGGACGATTATCGCCATGGGCAGCCCAGATGGGCAGGAAAAGTGGGATTTGGGGAGCGGCGGGCGGCCCATCTCAGCGAGGCTCAGACCCAGCCAAGGGAAAACCGCCAGACCCGACGGTGGGGTCGGAGGATCCCTCAATCAATCCATCAATCGTATTTATTGAGCGCTTACTGTGTGCAGAGCACCGGACTACGCGCTTGGGAAGCCCAAGTTGGCAACATCTAGAGACGGTCCCTACCCAACAGCGGGCTCACAGTCTAGAAGGGGGAGACAGGCAACAAAACCAAACAGATTAACAAAATAAAATAAGTAGAATAGATATGTACAAGTAAAATAAATAAATAGAGTAATAAATCTGTACAAACATATGTACATATATAGAGGTGCTGTGGGGAAGGGAAGGAGGTAAGGCGGGGGGGATGGAGATGGGAAGGCCTTCCCAGACTGAGCCCCTTCCTTTCTCTCCCCCTCGTCCCCCTCTCCATCCCCCCCATCTTACCTCCTTCCCTTCCCCACAGCACCTGTATATATGTATATATGTTTGTACAGATTTATTACTCTATTTATTTGTTTATTTATTTATTTTACTTGTACATAGCTATTCTATTTATTTTATTTTGTTAGTATGTTTGGTTTTGTTCTCTGTCTCCCCCTTTTAGACTGTGAGCCCACTGTTGGGTAGAGACTGTCTCTATATGTTGCCAATTTGTGCTTCCCAAGTGCTTAGTACAGTGCTCTGCACATAGTAAGCGCTCAGTAAATACGATTGATGATGATGATGATGATGGGAAGGAGGGGGAGAGGAAGGAGGGGGCTCAGTCTGGGAAGGCTGTCCCTGGACGGCCCTGTCGGGCAGGTCTAAATTGGCGCTTCCCTGAATTCTTCATTCGGAGGCTCGCTCACCGAAAGCCCGAGGTGTGGTCTGCGGGCATGGGCCTCTCCCGACTGGGGAGAGTCATGGGGGTATCCATCAATCCGTCTGGCATTTATTGAGCACCCACTGTTGGCAGATCGCTCTTCTCAATCGATCAGATGTATTGATTGTCAGTTCAGTACTCTGCACAGTAAGAACCCGATAAAGTTCGAGAAGCCACGTGGCTCAGTGGAAAGAGCCCGGGCTTTGGAGTCGGAGGTCATGGGTTCAAATCCCAGCTCCGCCAATTAATAATAAGAATAATAATGATGGAATTTGTTAAGTGCTTACTATGTGCAAAGCACTGTTCTAAGCGCTGGGGAGGTTACAAGGTGATCAGGTTGGCCCACGGGGGGCTCACAGTCTTCATCCCCATTTTCCAGATGAGGGAACCGAGGCCCAGAGAAGTGAAGTGACTTGCCCAGAGTCACCCAGCTGACAGTTGGCGGAGCCGGGATTTGAACCTATGACTTCTCCTCCTCCTCCTCATCATCAATCGTATTTATTGAGGATGATTGAGGATTTATTGAGGATGACTTCTGACTCCAAAGCCCGGCCTCTTTCCACTGAGCCATGCCGTAATTGTCAGCTGTCACTGTCACTTCTCCGTGCCTCAGTTCCCCCATCTGTAAAATGGGGATGAAGACTGTGAGCCCCCCGTGGGACAAGCTGATCACCCTGTAACCTCCCCAGCGCTTAGAACAGTGCTGTGCACATGGTAAGCACGTAATAAATGCCATCACCATCGAATACCACGGATGGATATTTATTGGGCGTTTACCGTGCGCGGGGTGGGCCGCGGAGGTGAGTCTCTTCCCAGCGAAGGCCAAAGCGGCCGCCGGCTCCCTTCCCTGGAATTGTATCTTAAAGGCCGGGCCCGAGATCGGGGCCGGTTTCCTGCCCAAACATGATGAAATCACCCCGTCACCGAAAGAGAGCTGAGAGGGGTGAAACCTGAGTCACCCAACCCATACCCGCCCCAGAAAACACGCGGTTCGGAAAAAGTGGAACAGCCCCGAGGAATCTCTTCCTTCCCACCTTTCATTCCTGGAGTGATCAACCAATCAATCAATCAATCAGCGATACTGATCGAGCGCTTACTTTGGGCCGAGCGCTGTACTAAGCGCTTGGGAGAGGACAGTATAACAGAGTTGCTGGACACATGGAAGCAGCATGGCCTAGTGGCAAGAGCATGGATTTGAGAGTCAGAGGATGTGGGTTCTAATCCCGCTTCTGCCACTTATCTGTTGTGTTCATTCATTCAGTCGTATTTATTATTATTATTATTATTATTAATGGCATTTATTAAGTGCTTACTATGTGCAAAGCACTGTTCTAAGCGCTGGGGAGGTTACAAGGTGATCAGGTTGTCCCATGAAGGGGGGCTCACAGTCTTCATCCCCATTTTACAGACGAGGGAACTGAGGCCCAGAGAAGTTAAGTGACTTGCCCAAAGTCACACAGCTGACATTTGGCGGAGCCGGGATATGAACCCGTGACCTCCGACTCCAAAGCCCAGGCTCTTCTCCGCTGAGCCACGCTGAGCGCTTACTGTGTGCAGAGCACTGTACTAAGTGCTTGTGACATTGGGCAAGCCACTTCACTTCTAGACTGTGAGCCCGTTGTTGGGTAGAGACCGTCTCTTTGTGTTGCCGATTTGTACTTCCCAAGCGCTTAGTCCAGTGCTCTGCACACAGTAAGTTCTCAATAAATACGATTGAATGAATGAATGAATGAGCCTCAGTTTCCTCCTCTGTAAAATGGAGATTAAGACCGTAAGCCCCATGTGCAGTGCAGCTTTGTGGAAACAGCCCAGGCTTGGGAGTCAGAGGTCTTGGGTTCTAATCCTTGCTCTGCCACTTATCAGCTGTGTGACTTTGGGCAAGTCGCTTGACTTCTCTGTGCCTCAGTTACCTCATCTGTGAAATGGGGATTGAGACTGTGAGCCCACGTAGGGCAACCTACTTACCTTGTATCTAGCCCAGCGCTTAGAACAGTGCTTGGCACATAGTAAGCACTTAAGAAATACCATAATTATTATTATTATTATGGGGGACATGGACTGTGTCCCAACTTGATTGCCTTATATCCACCCCAGGGCTTAGAACAGTGCTTGGCACATAGTAAGCGCTTAACAAATGCCATTATTTAATAGTAGTAGTAGTAGTAGTAGTAGTAGTAGTAGTAGTAGTAGTAGTAGTAGTAGTATTGTGGGGGACATGGACTGTGTCCCAACTTGATTGCCTTGTATCCACCCCAGGGCTTAGAACAGTGCTTGGCACATAGTAAGCGCTTAACAAATGCCATTATTTTATTATTATTGTTATTGTTATTGATATTATTATTATTATTATTATTATTATTATTTGAGCAACTCTGGGCTTGCGTCCAGGCAGGGGGCACAGGGATTGGCCCAGAAAATGATCCCAGACCCCTCTGGGGATCCTTCAATTCAAAGATATGCTGTCCACAGTGAGATTGATCCATTGGTATGAATGGATTAGAGAGGGAAAAATCCCTCGCCCACTTGCACTCTTTGTCCATGAAAATACAGTCTGTAGCCGTTTAATAATAATAATAATAATAATAATAATAATAATGGCATTTATTAAGGACTTACTATGTACAAAGCACTTTTCTAAGTGCTGGGGAGGTTACAAGGTGATCAGGTTGTCCCACGGGGGGCTCACAGTCTTAATCCCCATTTGACGGATGAGGTAACTGAGGCCCAGAGAAGTTAAGTGACTTGCCCAAAGTCACCCAGCTGACAATTGGAAGAGCCGGGATTTGAACCCATGACCTCTGACTCCAAAGCCCCGGCTCTTTCCACTGAGCCACGCTGCTTCTCTGATTTCTGATCCCGTGTCCCTCAGGTGAGCCTTGCTCAGTCTCCAGTGGTTAAGAGGGGAAAGATAAGAATAAGAATTATGGTATTTGTTGAATGCACTTAATAATTATAATAATGGTATTTGTTAAGTGCTTACTATGCGCCAAGCACTGTACACATCTGTAATTCATTTATTTCTATTAACGTCAGTCTCCCCCTCTAGACTGTAAGCTGGTTGTGGGCAGGGGATGTGTCTGTTTATTGTTATAGTGTCCTCTCCCAAGCTCTTAGTACAGCGCTCTGCACACAGTAAACGCTCAATAAATATGACTGAATGATTGAACGATTCACTCAGTCAATCGTATTTATTGAGCGCTTACTATGTGCAGAGCACTGTATTAAGCGCTTGGAAAGTACAATTCGGCAATAAATAGAGACAAACCTTACCCAACAACGGGCCCACAGTCTAGACGAGGGGAGACAGACAACAAAACAAAACAAGTAGACAGGCATTAATAGAATGAATGCAGAGCACTGTACTAAGCGCTTGGATGAGTACAATACAACAATAAACGAACACATTCCCTGAACACAAAGATTATACACTCTAGAGGGGGAGAAAGACGTTAATAGAAATAAATAAATTACAGACATAATAATAATAATAATTGTGGTAGTTGTTAAGCACTTACTGTGTGCCAGGCACTGTACTAAGTGCAGGGGTGGATACAAGCAAATCAGGTTGACACAGTCCCTGTCCCATGTGGGGCTCACAGTCTTAATCCCCATTTTACAGATGAGGGAACTGAGGCTCAGAGAAGTGAAGTGACAGGCCCAAGGTCACGCAGCAGACAAGTGGCGGAGCGTGAATTAGAAGGCGTGAGCTTCCGACTCTCCGATCTACTAGGCCAGGCTGGTTCTCTAAGCGCCCCAGATTGAGCCCCCTTTTTTCCTCTCCTCCTCTCCATCCCCCCCACCCTACCTCCTTCCCCTCCCCACAGCACCTGTATATGTATTTGTACAGATTTATTACTCTATTTATTTTACTTGTACATATTTCCTATTCTATTTATTTTGTTAATGATGTGCACCTAGCTTTCTTTCTATTTATTCTGATGACTTGACACCCGTCCACATGTTTTGTTTTGTTGTCTGCCTCCCCCTTCTAGACTGTGAGCCCGCTGTTGGGTAGGGACCGTCTCTATATGTTGCCAACTCGTCCTTCCCAAGCGCTTAGCACAGTGCTCTGCACACAGTAAGCGCTCAATAAATACGATTGAACGAATGAATGAATCCAGCTTTATTTCTATTTATTCTGATGACTTGACACCCGTCCACATGTTTTGTTTTGTTGTCTGTCTCCCCCTTCTAGACTGTGAGCCCGCTGTTGGGTAGGGACCGTCTCTAGTTGTTGCCAACTCATCCTTCCCAAGAGCTTAGCACAGTGCTCTGCACACAGTAAGTGCTCAATCAATACGATTGAATGAATGAGTCTAGCTTTATTTCTATTTAGTCTGACTTGACACCTGTCCACATGTTTTGTTTTGTCGTCTGCCTCCCCCTTCTAGACTGTGAGCCCGTTGTTGGGTAGGGACCATCTCTATATGTTGCCAACTCGTCCTTCCCAAGCGCTTGGCACAGTGCTCTGCACACAGTAAGCGCTCAATAAATACGATTGAATGAATGAATGAATCTAGCTTTATTTCTATTTATTCTGATGACTTGACACCCGTGCACATGTTTTGTTTTGTTGTCTGCCTCCCCCTTCTAGACTGTGAGCCCGCTGTTGGGTAGGGACCGTCTCTAGATGTTGCCAACCCGTCCTTCCCAAGCGCTTAGCACAGTGCTCTGCACACAGTAAGTGCTCAATAAATGCGATTGAATGAATGAATGAATGTGGGGCTGGGATGGGGGCCGAGGAGCAAAGGGGGCACGTCAGGGTGATGTAGAAAGAAGTCTGTCCTGGGCCCAGCCGCAATCTGCTGTGTTGTGATCTTCTAAGCACCAAGTACAGTGCTCTGTATGTAGTAAGCACCAACTAAATACCACTGATTGTCCCCATCCCCCCGCCTTACCTCCTTCCCCTCCCCACAGCACCTGTATATATGTATATACGTTTGTACATATTTATTACTCTATTTTACTTGTACATATTCTATTTATTTTATTCGGTTTATATGTTTTGTTTTGTTGTCTGTCTCCCCCTTCTAGACTGTGAGCCCGCTGTTGGGTAGGGACCATCTCTAGATGTTGCCAACTTGGACTTCCCAAGCGCTTAGTCCAGTGCTCTGCACACAGTAAGCGCTCAATAAATACGAATGAATGAATGGTCGACATCACTGCCTGGGTGACAGTTGAGTAAAATAGATGGCGGGCGAGGCCTGTTACTCTCTCCGGGCCTTCCATCGCCCTCCCGCCCAGCCCAGCCGCGGCCGAACCGCTGTCAAAACACTTAATTTAGGGCAGGAGAAAGCTCCGGGCCTCCTCCCTCTCCTAGCCCGGAAAGACGGGGACGTTTCTATCATTTCTCTTGTCCCGGTGACAGCCCCGACTCTGTGCCAAACGCCCAACTCCCTGGGGCCCACCAAAAGAGCCCCGCCCTGACCTCTCAGGCTGCCTCTCAGGATGGTAATAATACCATCATTATTATTATTATTACCGAGGACTCCCCCTTCTAATAATAATAATAATGATGGCATTTATTAAGCGCTTACTATGTGCAAAGCACTGTTCTAAGCGCTGGGGAGGTGATCAGGTAGTCCCACGGGGGGCTCACAGTCTTAATCCCCATTTTACAGATGAGGGAACTGAGGCCCAGAGAAGTGAAGTGACTTGCCCAAAGTCACACAGCTGACAATTGGCGGAGCCGGGATTTGAACCCGTGACCTCTCACTCCAAAGCCCGGGCTCTTTCCACTGAGCCACGCTGCTTCTCGCTGCTTCTAGACTGTGAGCCCGCTGTTGGATAGGGACCGTCTCTATATGATGCCGACTTGTACTTCTCAAGCGCTTAGTACAGTGCTCTGCACACAGTAAGCGCTCAATAAATACGATTGAATGAATGAATGAATGGCGTGGACTGGCACACCGTGTCAATGCTCCCTGAGGGGACCCCCCTCCGTCTCAGGATGGTCCATCATCATCATCATCAATCGTATTTATTGAGCGCTTACTATGTGCAGAGCACTGTACTAAGCGCTTGGGAAGTACAAGTTGGCAACATATAGAGACAGTCCCTACCCAACAGTGGGCTCACAGTCTAAAATGTCACAGTCCACCAATTCTGCCCCCCAAAACTGTAGCCCAAAATGTCCCTGGGACTCCCCACATCATCTGTTTGCCCTGCTAGACGGCCCCGGGCACAAAAAGTAGAGAAGCAGTGTGGTCTAGTGGATAGAGCCCGGGCCTGGGAATAAGGAGGACTTGAGTTCTAATTCCGGCTCCGCCACTTGTGTGCCATGTGCCGTGTGCTGTGTGACCTTGGCAAGTCAATCAATCAATTAATCAATCGTATTTATGAATGAAATTTTCAATCAAGTCTCTAGGAAATGGAAAAGACCTCAGGCATTTGGTTACCTTTTATCATCATCATCATCATCATCATCATCAATCGTATTTATTGAGCGCTTACTGTGTGCAGGGCACTGTACTAAGCGCTTGGGAAGTCCAAGCTGGCAACATATAGAGACGGTCCCTACCCAACAGTGGGCTCACAGTCTAGAAGAGGGAGACGGAGAACAAAACCAAACATACTAACAAAATAAAATAAATAGATAGGTACAAGTAAAATAAATAGAGTAATAAATAATAAGTCCCTTCACTTCTCCAAGCCTCAGTTACCTCATCTGTAAAATGGGGATTAAGACTCTGAGCCCTATGTGCGACATGGACTATAACTAACACAATTAGCTTGTATCTACCCCAGTGCTTAGTACGGTACCTGGCACGTAGTAAGCTCTTAACAAATACCATTAAGAAAGAAGAAAGAAGAAGAAAAAAGTAGATGTGACTTGAATCAGTCAATTGATGGTATTTATTGGGCGCTTGCTGTGCACTATACTAGGCACCCGGAAGAGAACAATATAGTAATAATAATAATAATGGCATTTATTAAGCACTTACAATGTGCAAAGCACTGTTCTAAGCCCTGGGGCTCACAGTCTTAATCCCCATTTTACAGATGAGGTAACTGAGGCACAGAGAAGTTAAGTGACTTGCCCAAAGTCACACAGCTGGCAATTGACAGAGCCGAGATTTGAACCCATGACCTCTGACTCCAAAGCCTGTGCTCTTTCCATTGAGCCACGTTGCTTCTTATAGTAGACTGTAAGCTCGCTGTGGGAAGGGAACATATCAACCAACTCTTATTTTGAACTCTTCCAAGCGCTTAGTGCAGCGCTCTGTGCACAGCAAACACTCAGTAAATAATAATAATAATAGTAATGATAGCATTTATTAAGCGCTTACTATGTTCAAAGCACTGTTCTAAGCGGTGGGGAGGTTACAAGGTGATCAGGTTGTCCCACAGGGGGCTCACAGTCTTAATCCCCATTTTCCAGGTGAGGTAAGTGAGGCACAGAGAAGTGAAGTGACTTGCCCAAAGTCACACAGCTGACAATTGGCAGAGCCGGGATTTGAACCCACGACCTCTGACTCCAAAGCCCGGGCTCTTTCCACTGAGCCACGCTGCTGATTGATTGACAGATGATGCACACGTTCTCTGCCCGCAAGTAGCTCACAATCTAGAAGGGGAGGCAGAAATTAAAATAAATTAGAGAGAGGGGAAATAGGAGAGTTTAGCAATATTTAGATAAGCTCTGTGGGCCTGGGGGTAGGGTGAATAACTCTTTTTGAGGGCAGGGATCACGTCTAGCAACTCTACTGTATTGTCCTCTCCCAAGTGTTTCGTACAGTGTTCTGCACACAGTAAGAGCTCAATAAATACCATTGATTGACTGAGCGTAAGTGCCTTGTGATCAGGGATATGGAAGCAGTCATCCTCCTCTTGGAAAAATCTCCTTCTATTTTCTTTTTGCTTTGGGGGATGAGAGCGGAGAGAGCTTGGTAGAGTTGGTAAGGGCGTGACAGGTTATTTTAATCCCAGAATCTCCCGGCTATCTCGCTCCTGGTCATCATCGTCAATCGTATTTATTGAGCGCTTACTATGTGCAGAGCACTGTACTAAGCGCTTGGGAAGTACAAGTTGGCAACATATAGAGACAGTCCCTACCCAACAGTGGGCTCACAGTCTAAAAGGGGGAAACAGAGAACAAAGCCAAACATACTAACAAAATAAAATAAATAAAATAGATATGTACAAGTAAAATAAATAAATAAATAGAGTAATAAATATGTACAAACATATATACATATATACAGGTGCTGTGGGGAAGAGAAGGAGGTAAGATGGGGGGGATGGAGAGGGGGCTCCCTCCCAGAGCCTCATTCTCCTCTCCTTCCCAGTTTTAGGTCCTTCCGGCTGCTAAAGAACGACCCCGTGAGCTTCCAGAAGTGTTCCTACACCAGCGAGGATGAGGCGTGGAAAAACTACTTGGAAAATCCCTTGACCGCCGCCACAAAGGCCATGATGAGGGTCAACGGGGACGACGACAGCGTCGCTGCACTGAGCCTCCTCTACGATTACTACATGGTATGGCCTCAATCCGTCGATCGATGCTATTTATTGAGCGCCGGCTGGGTGCGGAGTTACTGTACTAAGCGCTTGGGAGAGTACGATTCAGTAGAGTTGGTAGACATTTCCCTGCTCATAAAGCGTCTTAAAGTCTAATGGGCTCTTGGGGACTCAGTCTGGAAGTCAGGTATCGTATTTATTGAGCATTTACTATGTGCTAAGCACTGGGGTAGACAAGTTGTAGTAGTAGTAATTAATGGTGGCATTTGTTAAGCGCTCACTATGTGCAAAGCACTGTTCTAAGCGCTGGGGAGGATACAAGGTGATTAGGTTGTCCCATGTGGGGCTCACAGTCTTAATCCCCACTACTACTACTACTACTAATAATAATGGCATTTGTTAAGCGCTTACTATGTGCAAAGCCCTGTTCTAAGCGCTGGGAAGTTACAAGGTGATCAGGTTGTCCCTCCTGGGGCTCACAGTCCTAATCCCCATTTTACAGATGAGGTAACTGAGGCCCAGAGAAGTGAAGTGACTTGTCCAAAGTCACCCAGCTGACAATTGACAGAGCAGGGATTTGAACCCATGACCTCTGACTCCAAAGCCCAGGCTCTTTCCACTGAGCCACGCTGCTTCTCTACTACTACTACTACTACGCTGCTTCACTACTACATAGTAGTAGTGATAGTAGTCGTAGTAGAAACGAAAACAACAGTAACTGGTTAAGCGATGCTGCTTGGCCTAGTGGAAAGAGCATGGGCTGAAAGTCAGAGGACGCGAGTTCTAATTCCGGCTTCATCCCTTCCCTGCTGTGTGACCTTCGGTTAACGTCTCTGTGTTTCATTCATTCATTCAATCGTATTTATTGAGCGCTTACTGTGTGCAGAGCACTGTACTAAGCGCTTGGGAAGTACAAGTTGGCAACATATAGAGATGGTCCCTACCCAACAGTGGGCTCACAGTCTAGAAAGTCTCTGTGTTTCAGTTTCCTCAACTGTAAAAGGATCATTCAATGCCTGCTTTCCCTCTTAGACTGTGAGCCCCATGTGGGACAGAAACTGTATCTGACCTGAATAACTTGTATCTACCCCAGTGCTTAGAACGGTGCTTGTCACACAGTAACACAAAAAATAATAATAATATTACTGTTGATTACTCCCAGACTGAGCCCCCTCTTACCTCTCCCCCTCCCCATCCCCCCCACCCTACCTCCTTCCCCTCCCCACAGCACCTGTATATATGTTTGTACAGATTTATTACTCTATTTTACTTGGACATATTTACTATTCTATTTATTTTACTTGCCCATATTTACTATCCTATTTATTTTGTTAATAATGTGCATCTAGCTTTACTTCTATTTATTCTGATGACTTGACACCTGTACACCTGTTTTGTTCTGTTGTCCGTCTCCCCCTTCTAGACTGGGAGCCCGTTGTTGGGTAGGGACCGTCTCTAGGTGTTGCCAGCTTGGACTTCCCAGGCGCTTAGTCCGGTGCTCTGCACACAGTAATCGCTCAATAAATACGACTGAATGAATGAATTACTGTATCAACCTCCTTGCTGATCTCCCTGCCACCTGTTTCTCCCCTCTCCAGTCCACATTTCACTCTGCTGCCCAGATCATTTTGCTACAAAAACGCTTAGACCATGTTTCCCCACTCTTCAAGACTTCCAGTCCATTCACCTCCGTGTCAAACAGAAACTTCTTACCATTGGCTTTAAAGCACTCAATCAACTTGCTCCCTTCTACCTCTCGTCGCAAATTCTTACTCCAACCCAGCTCGCACACTTCACTCCTCTAAAGGCAACCTATTACCTCCTCTAATTGCTCTACCTATTTCGCCGCGACCTCTCTCCCGCCTCCCGCCTCTGACCTGGAACACCCTCAATTTTCCTATCCGACAGACTCTCCCTCCCTTTAAAGCCTTATTGAAGGCTCATCTCCTCCAAGAGGCCTTCCCTGACTAAACCCTCTTTTCCTCTTCTCTCACTCCCTTCTGCATCACCCTGACTTGCTCCCTTTATTCACCACCCCGATCCCCAGCCCCACATTGTCCATATCCATAATTTATCTATTTATATTAACGCCCGTCTCCCCCTCTAGACTGTAACCTCATTGCAGGCAGGGAATGTGTCCGTTATATTGTTGTTTGCACTCTCCCAAACGCTTAGTACAGGATCCTGCACATAGTCAGTACTCAATAAAGATGACTGAATAATAATGACAATAATAACGGTATTTGATCAATGTCAAAGCTTAGGAGGGTTCAGTAGAAACCAAACACATGCTTCCTGCCCACAGAGTAGCTTCCGCTCTAATACGCAAGGTGAAGGGATAAAATATTTATAGAGGGTGGGAGGAGTAAGAACAGAGATCTGAGAGGGAATCGGACACACATGCCAGGAGGAAATATCAGGGAGGCGTCTTCCCGGTACATGATGTACCCGTTGTGTGACCCAGGGCAAGTCACTTCCCTTCTCTGGACCTCATCTATAAGATGGGAATTCAATACCTGTTCTCTCTCCGACTTAGACTCTGAACGCTATGAGACAAGCGACTGTGAATGGTCTGATTATATCATAGTCTATTCCAGCATGGTGCTTGGCATATAGTAAGTGCTTTACGGAGACCTTTTTTATCATTGATGTTGTTGTTACCCACAATTAGGCAAGTGTGCCATCCGTCCCCGGGGGAACTGGGCAGTTAGCGATGTCATTTTACGTCTCTGTGCCTCAGTTCCCTCATCCGTAAAATGTGAAATAATGTGATCCCCATGTGGGACGTGGACGGTTTCCAACCTGATTAGCTTGTGCTACCCCAGTATTTAGTAGTAACGAATATGGTAATAAAACAAAAAACTGTGGGCGCTGTACTCCTGCAGGTCCCGAAAGAGAAGAGGATCCTGTCCTCAGGCAATGGAGGAAGGAATGATCTCGGAAAGAGGTGAGAGGCCAGAAATCACTTCCCATCCCCTATTGCCCCTTCTACCCTCCCCCTCCTGGTTCCTTGGCTCCCACCTCCCTCCCACCCTCCCTGGCAGAGGATCTCCATCCCAAATTTGGGTCTCTCACTGTACCTCGATCTCATCCATCTCGCCGCCGCCCTCTCGCCCGCATCCAACCTCTGGTTTGGAACGCCCTCCCTCCTCATATCAGACACATAATTGCTCTCCCCTGCTTCAAAGCCTTATTGAAGGCACATCTCCTCCAAGAAGCCTTCCCGGACTAAACCCTCCTCTTTTCGTCTCCCACTCCCTTCGAGATCGCCCTGACTTGCTCTCTTCATTCATCCCCCTTCTCAGCCCCACAGCGCTTATGTATATATCTGTGTATATATATCAGGGAAGCAGCACGGCTCAGTGGAAAGAGCCCGGGCTTTGGAGTCAGAGGTCACGGGTTCAAATCCCGGCTCCGCCAATTGTCAGCTGTGGGACTTTGGGCAAGTCACTTCACTTCTCTGAGCCTCAGTTCCCTCACCTGTAAAATGGGGATTAAGCCCCACTGTGGGCTGATCACCTTGTATCCCTCCCCAGCACTTAGAACAGTGCACATAGCAAGCGCTTAACAAATGCCACCATTATTATTATTATTATATCTGTCATCATCATCATCAATTGTATATATTGAGCGCTTACTATGTGCAGAGCACTGTACTAAGCGCTTGGGAAGTATAAATTGGCAACATATAGAGACAGTCCCTACCCAACAGTGGGCTCACAGTCTAAAATACAGTCATGTATTTATTCGTGTATTTCTACTGATGTCTCTCTCCCCCTCGAGACCGTGAGCTCGTTGTGGGCAGGGAATGTGTCCGTTTGCTGTTGTACCATACTCTCCTAAGTGCTTAGTAAGTGATTTGCACACAGTAAGCGCTTGATAAATACAATTGAATGAATGAATGAATGAGAAAACCCCCCCTTCCCTGCATCCATCACCCCAAAGACCTCTCGCCCAGTGTTCCCCAGAGAATCAGAACTTTCCAGAACTTTCCAGACTTTAATGGGTTCAGAGGCCCTTGCATCTCCTTCCCTTCTGCGCTTACCGCCATCCCTCCTCCCTCCCCAGAAAGTAATGGGATCCACAAGCCCTTCCTGGACTCTCTGTTCCTTGACCATCGCCTCTGCCCATCTCTTTCTGAGCCATTTGTTTTGGCTTTCCCTCCTCCCAGTTTTCCCCCTGGTTGCGCCATTCCCGATCTGCCTGTTCCCTCTCCGGACCCCACAGATCCCTGGGCCGGAGCCTTGGGGAATGGCGGGTCAGGGGCAGAGGTGGTTACCTGATCCCCCTGCCCTGCCCCACTGGTTCTGACTCTGTTTCCCTTCTGGTCTCTATATGTTGCCAACTTGTACTTCCCAAGCGCTTAGTACAGTGCTCTGCACACAGTAAGTGCTCAATAAATACGATTGATTGATTGATTGATTCTTCCCGACCCCAGCTCCGGCCCTGCCTCGTGGCAACGTGGCCGGGAGAGGTGGCCATCTTGCAGGGAGGCTTTCAGGTGGCTGAGAGATCTGGGGATTCCAGTTGCCACCTCCCTTTGCCCCTCAGGAACCCAATCAATCAGGCGGGATTTGGGTTCTAATCCCAACACTGCCACGTAGTAATAATAATAATGGCATTTGTAAAGCGCTTACTATGAAGCAGCGTGGCTCAGTGGCAAGAGCACGGGCTTTGGAGTCAAGAGGTCATGGGTTCAAATCCCGGCTCCGCCAGTTGTCGGCTGTGTGACTTTGGGCAAGTCACTTAACTTCTCTGTGCCTCAGTTACCTCATCTGTAAGATGGGGACTGTGAGCCCCCTGTGGGACAACCTGATCACCTTGTAACCTCCTCAGCGCTTAGAACAGTGATTTGCACGTAGTAAGCGATTAATAAATGCCATCATTATTATTCCACCTTTTAGACTGTGAGCCCACTGTTGGGTAGGGACTGTCTCTATATGTTGCCAACTTGTACTTCCCAAGCGCTTAGTACAGTGCTCTGCACACAGTATGCGCTCAATAAATACGATTGATTGATTGATTGATGTGCCAGGCACTGTATTAAGTGCTGTAAACAGGGTTGGACGCTGTCCCTGTCCGGCGGGGGGCTCACACTCTCCCTGTTTTACAGATGAGGTCACTGAGGCACAGAGAAGTGAGGTGACTTGCCCAAGGACACACAGCAGATAAATGGCAAAGCCGGGATTAGAACCCGTGACCTGTGCTCTACCCATTACGCCATGCCTGCTGTGGGATCTTTTGGGAAATCACAACTCTTCTGGGCCTCAGTTTCCTCAACTGCAAAATGGAGCTTTGATACCTGTTCTCCCTCCTACTTAGATGGTGAACCCCACGTGAAACAGGGAGTGCATTCAACCTGATTATCTCGTATCTACCCCTAGTGCTTAGTACAGTGCTCTGCACACAGTAAGCGCTCAATAAATATGATTGAATGAAAGAACAGTGCTCAGCACAGAGTAAGCTCTTCACAGATACAATTAAAAAAATAATTCATTCATTCAATCATATTTATTGAGCGCTTACTGTGTGCAGAGCACCATACTAAGTGCTTGGAAAGTACAATTTGACAATAAAGGGACACAATCCTTGCCCACACTGGGCTTAAATTCTAGAAGGGGGGAGACAGACATCAAAACAAGTAGAGAGGCATCAATAGAAATAAATAGAATTATAGACATATACACATCAAAAGAAGTAAACAGGCATTAATAAAAATAAATAGAATTATCGTGGCTCAGTGGAAAAAGCCCGGGCTTCGGAGTCAGAGGTCATGGGTTCAAGTCCCGGCTCCGCCAATTGTCAGCTGTGTGACTTTGGGCAAGTCACTTCACTTCTCTGGGCCTCAGTTACCTCATCTGTAAAATGGGGATTAAGACTGTGAGCCCCCCGTGGGACAACCTGATCCCCTTGTAACTGCCCCAGCGCTTAGAACAGTGCTTTGCACATAGTAAGTGCTTAATAATGATGGAATTTATTAAGCACTTACAATTGGTGGAGCCGGAATTTGAACCCATGGCCTCTGCTCCAATAGAGAGCACTGTACCAAGCCCTTGGGAGAGGGCAATAGATTCGGTAGAAATGATCGTTCTCCTCAAGGAGCTTCCAGTCTACTGTGTGCAGAACGTTGTACTGAAAACTTGGGAGACTACAGTAGAGTTTGTGGACAAGATATAATCCCTGCCCTCAAGGAGCTGATAGTTCTTCACCAATAGTAGGTGTGTACCTTCCGGGCCTGTAGGTCTTTCCTTTCATTCATACATTCATTTAATCATATTTATTGAGCACTTACTGTGTGCAAAGCACTGTATTAAGTGCTTGGGAGGGTACAGCGTGGCTCAGTAGGAAAGAGCCCAGGCTTTGGAGTCAGAGGTCATGGGTTCCAATCCCGGCTCCACCAATTGTCAGCTGTGTGACTTTGGGCAAGTCACTTCACTTCTCTGTGCCTCAGTTACCGCATCTGTAAAACGGGGACTGAGACTGTGAGCCCCATGAGGGACAACTTGATAATCTTGTAGCCTCCCCAGCGCTTAGAACAGTGCTTTGCACATAGTAAGCACTTAATAAATGCCATTATTATTATTATTATTATTACAATAGGACAATCAACAGATGCACAATGAGCTTAGAGTCTAGAAGGGGAGACAGACATTAATAGAAATAATAAATTCCTCCGCTCGATGCCTCGGTTTCCCCACCGGGAAGCCCAGGCGTGAGGGAGAGAGCCAAGGCCACCTCGTCCGTCTCCCCCAGGCATTTCCCCGGGATGGATTACGAGCCGGAGGCCGGGCCCCTGGAGAGTCCGACCCACCTCATGAAGTTCCTGAGCGAGACCGTCTCCGGGGCCCACGACTACCCGGACGCGACGGACGGGAGCAAGAAGAGCGGCGGCCTGATGAGCCTGGAGGCCGCGAGCAAGCCGGCCCTCCTGCCCCCGGGGCCCAGCAAGCTGGAGGCCAGCCCGGCGGCGGCCTCGGAGAGCTACCTGCTCCCCACCGCCGGAGACATGTACGAAGGGGGCTCCCTCAACTCGCTGTTCGAGGCCGTACACATGGCCCAGGCCCAGCCACGCTGGCAGCCCGACACCACCTTCAAGGAGGACCCCCAGGAGGTGAGCCCCCCAAGTCGGCCCAGGCCTGGGGTCCCGGACTGAGGGGTGGGGGGGAGGCCGGGGGGAGCCAAGCGGTGCCCTGCTCTGACGGTCGGGATTGTGGGCAGATTTACCTCCACACCAGTCGATCGCATTTATTATTATTACTACTACTACTACTACTACTACTACTACTACTACTAATGATGACGGTATTTGTTAAGCGCTTACTTTGGGCCAAGCACCGTTCTAAGCACTGGGGGAGATACAAGGTTATCAGGTTGTCCCAGGTGGGGCTCGCAGTCTTAATCCCCATTTTACAGATGAGGTCACTGAGGCACAGAGAAGTGAAGTGACTTACCCAAAGTCACACAGCTGACAAGTGGCAGAGCCAGGATTAGAACCCACCACCTCTGACTCCCGAGCCCATGCTCTTTCCACTAAGCCATATTGCTACTACTCCTACTACTAATAATAATGATGGTATTTGTTAAGCGCTTACTTTGGGCCAAGCACCGTTCGAAGCACTGGGGGAGATACAAGGTTATCAGGTTGTCCCGGGTGGGGCTCACGGTCTTAATCCCCATTTTACAGATGAGGTCACTGAGGCACAGAGAAGTGAAGTGACTTGCCCAAAGTCACATGGCTGACAAGTGGCAGAGCCAGGATTAGAACTCACAACCTCTGACTCCCAAGCCCGTGCTCTTTCCACTAAGCCATATTACTACTACTCCTACTACTAATAATAACGATATTTGTTAAGCATTTGCTATGGGCCGCTGTCCTAAGAACTGGGGTAGATAAAAGATCATCGGTTGGACGCAGTCCCTGTCCCACATGGGGCTCTCCATGTTCATCCCCATTTTACAGATGAGGGAACTGAGGCACAGAGAACTGAGGTGACTTGCTTATTGGGCACTTACTGTGTGCAGAGCACGGTACTAAGTGCTTGGGGGAATATAAAGCAACAGTAAGCAGACACATTCCCTGCCCACAGTGAGCTTACAGTCTAGAGGAGCCAGTGTTGAAGGAGGGGGGATTGTGTTCCTCAGCGATCCCATCTCTCCCAGATACTCCATGACCCTGTTCCAGCCCTCCTCACCGTTCCCATCAGCCGTGACTAGGATGGAGTGGGATAGATAATAATAATAATAATAATAATGGCATTTATTAAGCGCGTACTACATGCAAAGCACTATTCTAAGCACTGGGGAGGTTACAAGGAGATTAGGTTGTCTCACCAGGGGCTCACAATCTTAATCCCCATTTTCCAGATGAGGGAACTGAGGCCCAGAGAAGTGAAGCGACTTGCCCAAAGTCACACAGCTGACAATTGGCAGAGCTGGGAATCGAACCCATGACCCCTGACTCCAAAGCCCGGGCTCTTTCCACTGAGCCACGCTGCTTCTCCATCATCAGAGAAGCAGTGGGTTCCAGCCATGGCCTGGGAATCAGAGGACCTGAGTTCTCATCCCGGTTCCACCACCTCTCTGTGCCTCAGTTTCCTCATCTGTAAAATGAGGATAAACCATCCATCCTTCCACCCCCGTAGACTGTGAGCCCCGTGTGGGACCGGAACCGTATCTATCTCAGTGCTTAGCGTGGTCTAGAGGAAAGAGCACGGGCCCAGGAATCAGAGGGCGTGGGCTCTAATCCCGGCTCCACCATGTGTCTGCTGTGTGACCTTGGGCAAGTCACTAAATTTCTCCGGGCCTCAGTTACTTCATCTGCAAAATGGGGATTAAGACTTTGAGCCCCACGTGGGACAGGGACAGTGTCCTCCCCGACAAATTTATATCTACCCCAGTGCTTAGAACAGCGCTTGCCACATAGTGAAGAAGCAGCGTAGCTCAGTGTAAAGAGCCCAGGCTTGGGAGTCCGAGGTCCTGGGTTCGAATCCTGGCTCTGCCACTTGTCAGCTGTATGACCTTAGGCAAGTTACTTAACTTCTCTGGGCCTCAGTTCCCTCATCTGGAAAATGGGGATTAAGACTGTGAGCGCCACGTGGAACAACCTTGATCACCTTGTATCCCCCCAGTGCTTAGAACAGTGCTTGGCATATAGTAAGCGCTTAACAAATACCACCATTATTATTATTATTAGTGAGCACTTAACAACTGCCACAATGATTAGTACAGTGCTTAACAAGTACCAAAATTATTATTAATTATTAGGGCAGGGGTTATGTCCCCTAACTATCCTAAGATTGCAATCCCTCCACTCTCTCCTTATGCTCCCTTTCAGACGCTCCTCTTTCCAGACATCCTGAAAGCCTCCAGTGAGACCCCTTGCCCGGAGGATTACCCCAGCACAAAGAGGTAACGGAGACGATCAGTCCATCAGTTGCACTTATTGAGGGCCTACTGAGGACTGAGCACTATCGTGCGGAGCACTGTGCTGCATGCTGGGGAGCAGGAAGTAATTGAGGACACAGCTCCCGCCCTCCGGGAGCCGACAGCGTAATGGAAGAGGGAGGGTAACTGAAATGGGCCACTCTACCAGAGTGAGAGTGTGAAAGCAAAGAGAAGCAGTGTGGCTCAGTGGAAAGAGCCCGGGCGTTGGAGTCAGGGGTCATGGGTTCGAATCCCGGCTCTGCCAATTGTCAGCTGGGTGACTTTGGGCAAGTCACTTCACTTCCCTGTACCTCAGTTACCTCGTCTGTAGACTGTGAGCCCACTGTTGGGTAGGGACTGTCTCTATATGTTGCCAGTTTGTACTTCCCAAGCGCTTAGTACAGTGCTCTGCACATAGTAAGCGCTCAATAAATACGATTGATGATGATGATGATGATGGGGATGAAGACTGTGAGCCCCCTGTGGGACAACCTGATCACCTTGTAACCTCCCCAGCGCTTAGAACGGTGCTTTGCACGTAGTAAGTGCTTAATAAATACCATTATTATTATTAAAGCAAATGTCACAGAAAGGGGTGTTTTGGTGGTCTTACGTGGCCAGTTACGTGGTCTCTAGGGGTTGGGGGCGGGGGGGGGTTGTGGCAGGCCCTGTGATCCTTCCTGGCTCGAACTTGGGGCTGGAAACTGGTAGCCCGGGGCTGGAGGCTAGAGCTGAGGTTAGAGGGCTAAGAGCCAGGGTTCATTCATTCAATTGTATTTGATGATGGCATTTACCAAGCACTTACTATGTGCAAAGCACTGTCCTAAGCGCTGGGGAGGTTACAAGGTGATCAGGTTGTCCCACGGGGGGCTCACAGTCTTCATCCCCATTTTCCAGATGAGGGAACTGAGCCCCAGAGAAGTGAAGTGACTTGCCCAAAGTCACACAGCTCACAATTGGCAGAGCCGGGATTCAAACCTGTGACCTCTGACTCCATAGCCCGGGCTCTTTCCGCTGAGCCACGCTGCTTCTCAGTTGTAATTGAGTGCTTACTGTGTTCAGAGCAATCAATCAATCAATCAATAGTATTTATTGAGCACTTACTGTGTGCAGAGCACTGTACTAAGCACTTGGGAAGTACAAGTCAGCAGCATAAGTGAACAGAGCACTGAACGAAGCGTTTGGGAGAGTCCAATATAACAATAAACAGACGCACTCCCTGCCCAACAGTCTAGACGGGGGGAGGCAAACATCATCATCATCATCAATCGTATTTATTGAGCGCTTACTATGTGCAGAGCACTGGACTAAGTGCTTGGGAAGTACAAATTGGCAACATATAGAGACAGTCCCTACCCAACAGTGGACTCACAGTCTAAAAGGGGGAGACAGAGAACAAAACCAAACATACTAACAAAATAAAATAAATAGTATAGATATGTACAAGTAAATAAATAAATAGAGTAATAAATATGTACAAACATATATACATATATACAGGTGCTGTGGGGAAGGGAAGGAGGTAAGATGGGGGGATGGAGAGGGGGACGAGGGGGAGAGGAAGGAAGGGGCTCAGTCTGGGAAGGCCTCCTGGAGGAGGTGAGCTCTCAGCAGGGCCTTGAAGGGTGAGCAGGGCCTTGAAGGGAGCATCATGGTACATCAATGGTACATGGTCTGGGGAGCATCTGTGGGGGACGCCTCCACCCAAGGACCCCTAACTCTCCCCCTCACCACCTCCCTCTCCTTCCCACAGTGCCTTTGAATACACCCTGGGCTCCCCGAAAGCCATCCACATCAAGTCGGGGGACTCGCCCATGGCCTACCTCAACAAAGGCCAGTTCTACCCGGTCACCCTGCGGACACCGGGGGCCGGACGGGGCCTCCATTTATCATCAAACAAAGTGAAGGTAACGGCTCCCCCGAGGGAGGTGGGGGGCTGGGGGTGGCGTCTGCCAGAGATCCGGGGACGGTGGCAATCCCGGGGCCCCCATAACGGGCATGGGGCCCCTGGCAACCCAGAGTGGGCCTTCCCAGACTGAGCCCCCTTTTTCCTCTCCTCCTCAATCAATCAATCAATAAATAAATCAATCGTATTTATTGAGCACTTACTGTGTGCAGAGCACTGAACTAAGTGCTTGGGAAGTACAAGTTGGCAACATATAGAGACAGCCCCAACCCAACAGTGGGCTCACAGTCGGGGCCCCCGTAACGGGCATGGGGCCCCTGGAGTCCCAGAGTGGGCCTTCCCAGCCTGAGCCCCCTTTTTCCTCTCCTCCTCAATCAATCAATCAATCGTATTTATTGAGCGCTTACTGTGTGCAGAGCACTGTACTAAGCGCTTGGGAAGTCCAAGTTGGCAACATATAGAGACAGTCCCTACCCAACAGTGGGCTCACAGTCTAAAAGGGGGAGACAGAGAACAAAACCAAACATATTAAGAAAATAAAATAAATAGAATAGATAGGTACAAGTAAAATAAATAAATAAATGAATAGAGTAATAAATATGTACAAACATATATACATATATACAGGTGCTGTGGGGAAGGGAAGGAGGTTAGATGGGGGGATGGAGAGGGGGACGAGGGAGAGAGGAAGGAAGAGGCTCAGTCTGGGAAGGCCTCCTTCCCATCAGTCTAGGAAGGTCTCCCCATCTCCCCCACCGCCCTACCTCCTTCCCCTTCCCACAGCACCTGTATATATGTTCGTACAGATTTATTAATAATAATAATAATGTTGGTATTTGTTAAGCGCTTACTATGTGCAAAGCACTGTTCTAAGCGCTGGGGTAGATACAAGGTAATCAGGTTGTCCCACGAGGGGCTCACAGTCTTCATCCCCATTTTACAGATTTATTAATAATAATGATAATGATGTTGGCATTTGTTAAGCACTTACTATGTGCAAAGCACTGTTCTAAGCGCTGGGGTAGATACAAGGTAATCAGGTTGTCCCACGAGGGGCTCACAGTCTTCATCCCCATTTTACAGATTTATTAATAATAATAATAATAATGTTGGTATTTGTTAAGTGCTTACTATGTGCAAGGCACTGTTCTAAGCACTGGGGTAGATACAAGGTAATCAGGTTGTCCCACGAGGGGCTCACAGTCTTCATCCCCATTTTACAGATTTATTAATAATAATGATGTTGGTATTTGTTAAGCACTTACTATGTGCAAAGCACTTTTCTAAGTGCTGGGGTAGATACAAGGTAATCAGGTTGCCCCATGAGGGGCTCACAGTCTTCATCCCCATTTTACAGATGAGGGAACTGAGGCCCAGGGAAGTGAAGTGGCTTGCCAAAAGTCACACGGCTGACAAGTGGCGGAGCCGGAATTTGAACCCATAACCTCTGACTCCAAAGCCCATGCTCTTACCACTTTCCACTTATTACTCTATTTATTTTACTTGTCCATATTTACTATTCTATTTATTTTGTTAATGATGTGCATTTAGCCTCAATTCTATTTGTTCTGACGACTTGACACCTGTCCACATGTTTTTTGTTGTTGTCTGTCTCCCCGTCCTAGACTGTGAGCCCATTGTTGGGTAGGGACGGTCTCTATATGTTGCCAACTTGGACTTCGCAAGCGCTTAGTACAGTGCTCTGCACACAGTAAGCACTCAATAAATATGATTGAATGAATTCACCCCAGCACTTAGTACAATGCCTCACACATAGTGAGAACTTAAATACCATGATTATTATTATTAGAACAGGCCTAGGTGTCAGAAGGTCATGGGTTCTAATCCTGGCCCCGCCACTTATCTGCTGTGTGATCTGGGGCAAGTCACTTCACTTCTCTGGGCCCCAGTTCCCCCATCTGAAAAGTGGTGATGAAGACTGGGAGCCCCACGCGGGACATGGGACTGGGTCCAACCTGATTATCTTGTCTCTACCCCAGCGCTTAGAACAGTGCCTAGCACATAGTAAGCACTTAACAAATAGAGAAGCAGCATGGCCCAGTGGAAAGAGCCCGGGCTTTGGAGTCAGAGGTCACGGGTTCAAATCCCTGCTCCACCTCTTCATCATCATCATCAATCGTATTTATTGAGCGCTTTACTGTGTGCAGAGCACTGTACTAAGCGCTTGGGAAGTACAAATTGGCAACATACAGAGACAGTCCCTACCCAATAGTGGGCTCACAGTCTAAAAGGGGGAGACAGAGAACAAACCCAAACATACTAACAAAATCAAATAAATAGAATAGATATGTACAGGTAAAATAAAGAAATAAATAAATAGAGTAATAAATATGTACAAACATATATACATATATACAGGTGCTGTGGGGAAGGGAAGGAGGTAAGATGAGGGGGATGGAGAGGGGGACGAGGGGGAGAGGAAGGAAGGGGCTCAGTCTGGGAAGGCCTCCTGGAGGAGGTGAGCTCTCAGCAGGGCCTTGAAGGGCAGAAGAGAGCTAGCTTGGCGGGCTGTGTGACTTTGGGCAAGTCACTTCACTTCTCTGGGCCTCCATTACCTCAACTGTAAAATGGGGATGAAGACTGTGAGCCCTGTGTGGGACAATCTGATCACCTTGTATCCTCCCCAGCGCTTAGAACAGTGCGTTGCACATAGTAAGGGCTTAACAAATACCAAAATTATTACTATTAAATTCCATTTTTAAAAAAAGCAATTAAATGGGGACTCTGCAGAGTGCGTGCCCAGGCCTGGGCTGATGGTGAGGGAAGCCAGCTGAAGCCGGACTCTCGCCGGGTGAATGCTGGAAGCTGGGAGGGGGGCAGAGGATGCTCGAAGCTGAGAATCGGGACCCACTAGGTTTCATCCCTCTCACCCCTGGGGGTGGAAATGAATGGCTGGGGGTGGGCGGGAAGCCTAGGTGGTGGAACCCATTAACCACAACGGGGCCACTGTGGGGGTCCTTCCAGAGTGTGGTCATGATCGTCTTCGACAACGAAAAGATTCCAGTGGAGCAGCTACGGTTCTGGAAACACTGGCACTCCCGCCAGCCCACCGCCAAGCAGAGGGTCATCGACGTGGGTGAGTAGCCTCTAACCCCGCTCCTCCTCTTGCTTCTACCCCTCTCCCCCTTTCTTGGGAAGAGCATCTACCCCTCTCAGCTTCTCCCCATCCCTGCTCCATCTCCCCTCCTCCTCCTTCTCCTCATCAATCGTCTTTATTGAGCGCTTACTGTGTGCAGAGCACTGTACTAAGCGCTTGGGAAGTCCAAGTTGGCAACATATAGAGACAGTCCCTACCCAACATCATCATCATCATCAATCGTCTTTATTGAGCGCTTACTGTGTGCAGAGCACTGTACTAAGTGCTTGGGAAGTCCAAGTTGGCAACATATACAGTCCCTACCCAACAGTGGGCTCACAGTCTAGAAGGGGGAGACAGAGAACAAAACCAAACATACTAACAAAATAAAATAAATAGAATAGATATGTACAAGTAAAATAAATAAATAGAGTAATAAATATGTACAAACATATATACATATATACAGGTGCAGTGGGGAAGGGAAGGAGGTAAGATGGGGGGATGGAGAGGGGGACGAGGGGGAGAGGAAGGAAGGGGCTCAGTCTGGGAAGGCCTCCTGGAGGAGGTGAGCTCTCAGTAGGGCCACCCATCCCATCCCAACCAGCACGGATGGGCCTGGGAACCTGGGTTCTAATCCTGGCTCTGCCGCTTGTCTGCCGTGTGACCCTGGACAAGTCACTGCACTTCTCTGTGTCTCCGTTCCCTCATCTGTAAAATGGGAATTAAGACCGTGAGCTCTGTGTGGGACAGGGACTGTATCCCATCCTTGCATCTACTCCAGTGCTTAGTACAGTGCCTGGCATATAATAAGTGCTTATGAAATACGACAATTATTATTATTATCTGTTGATTATAACGGGTCTCGGTCACTAGTGGATGGTTTTGGGCTAAATTCATTCATTCATTCATTCATTCAATCGTATTTATTGAGTGCTTACTGTGTGCAGAGCACTGTACTAAGCGCTTGGGAAGTACTAAATGAGATATGGTAAACAGAGCCCTGACAGCTTATTTTACCAATCTCCCCTGATTTGCTTGCCTGATACAAGGGTTTGAGGAAGTCTTCCCCAGATGCGATGGGGTATTAGAAGGGCAGATCGGTCTGGCAACTTTGTCTATTGCTTAAAATGCCTCAAAGGGTGTGCTCCCTGGAGCCTTGGGCGAGTCCCTGAGACAGCGTGCCTCAGTGGAAAGAGCCCGGGCTTTGGAGTCAGTCATGGGTTCAAATCCCGGCTCTGCCACTTGTCAGCTGGGTGACTTCGGGCAGGTCACTTAACTTCTCTGGGCCTCAGTTACCCCATCTGTAAAATGGGGATTAAGAATGTGAGCCCCAGGTGGGACAATCTGATCACCTTGAACCTCCCCAGCGCTTAGAACAGTGCTTTGCACATAGTAAGCACTTGATAAATGCCATTATTATTATTATTATTATTATTATTATTATTATTATTATTATTATTATTTCCCACCATGGCTCATGACTCACCTAATGAGCAGGCCTGAGCTGTGCCTCAGTTTCCCCATCTTGAACCCCGGGATATCGGAGAGATCTTTGGCCCGATAGGCAGGACCGTGGGGCGGTGGGGGGAGACTTTGTGATTGGTCCCGAGCTCCCGCGGCGGTAACCCATGATGACTGGATCCAGCAGAAGGTCATGGGTTCGAATCCCAGCTCTACCACTTGTCTGCTATGTGACCTTGGGCAAGTCCCTTCACTTCTGTGGGCCTCAGTTGCCTCATCTGTAAAATGGGGATGAAGACTGTGAGCGTTACATGGGACGTGGATTAGCTTGCATCTCTCTCAGCACTTAACAGAGGGCATAGGACAGAGTAAGCGCTTAACAGATAGCACAATTATTATTATTATTATTTCTAATAACCCTGGCTCCTGTTGGCTTCAGCGGACTGCAAAGAGAACTTCAATACGGTCCAGAACATCGAGGAAGTGGCCTACAACGCGTTGTCCTTCGTGTGGAACGTCCACGAGGAAGCCAAGGTTAGTTCCTCAGGGGCGAGGAGAAGAGGGACCCCCCAGGGATGGAGATGGAGGGGAAGAGAGGGACGGGGCCCGGTGGAAACAGCCCAGTCCAGTGCTCTGCACACAGTAAGCGCTCAATAAATACGATCGAATGAATGAAGGAGACTCCCAGGGCAAGAAATAACGCAGCCTAGTGGGTACAGCATGGGCCCGAAAGTCAGAAGGACCTAAATTCCAATCCCAGCTCCTCCACTTATCTGCCATCTGACCTTGGGTAAGTCATTTCACTTCTCTGGTCCTCAGTTAACTCACCTGTAACATGGGGATTAAGATTGTGAGCCCCATGTGAGACACGGACTGCGTCTAACCTAATCGGCTTTTATCTCTCCCAGCGCTTAGTACAGTGCCTGGCACATATTAAGCACTTAACAAAATAAAAACAATTCTGGCCTCTGCCACTTATCTGCTGCCTGACGTTGAGCAAGTCACTTCTCTTCTCTGGCCTCACTTCCCTCATCTGTAAAATGGGGATGAAGACTGTGATCCTCACGTGGGACATGGACTATGTCTAACCTGAGTAACTTGTATCTACCCCAGCGCTTAGTACAGTGCCTGGCACATAGTAAGCGCTTAACAAATACCATTAAAAAAACACACACACACAAAAATGCCTAGTTCTAATCTCAGTGCCGCCACTTGCCTGCTATGGCCTTGGGCAAGTCATTTTGCTTTTGTGGGTCTCAGTTTCTTCATCTGTTAAATGGAGATTCACAACCTGTTCTCCCTACCTTCTTAAACTACGAGTCCCATGTACCTCCCTGAAGCTGATGGGAAAATTTTAAGCACTCAACAAGTACCCCAGTTATTATTGTATGGGACAGAGGGGAACCCCAAAACCCTGCCCACTAGGAGCTGACTGTTTAAAGCTGAGAGGGAACGGAGACCGCTCTCTTTTCTGAAGGTTTCTCAGGGGGGAAATCTTGCTTGGGTTAGGCAAAGACGCACACCCCTTTTTCCCATTGAAATCAGGAAGGCGTCCTGGAGGAGATGGTATTTCAAGCGGGCCGGGGAGGAGGACGCAACTGTGCTGAACAGCAGGCAGGGTTTCTGATCAAACGCACGGCTTTCCATGTCTGCAGCATTTTATGGGGAGGCCAGAGGGTTGGGGGGGCGGTGAGAAGGGTGTCCAAGCCGGCTTCTTCAGCCTGGAGGCCCCCCACAAGTCCCTGGTCCTTAATCAATCAATCGTATTTATTGAGCCCACCCGCCAAGCTAGCTCTCTTCCTCCCTTCAAGGCCCTACTGAGAGCTCACCTCCTCCAGGAGGCCTTCCCAGACTGAGCCCCTTCCTCCCTCTCCCCCTCATCCCCCTCTCCATCCCCCCATCTTACCTCCTTCCCTTCCCCACAGCACCTGTATATATGTAGATATGTTTGTACAGATTTATTACTCTATTTATTTATTTATTTATTTATTTTACTTGTCCATATCTATTCTATTTATTTGATTTTGTTAGTATGTTTGGTTTTGTTCTCTGTCTCCCCCTTTTAGACTGTGAGCCCACTGTTGGGTAGGGACTGTCTCTATATGTTGCCAATTTGTACTTCCCAAGCGCTTAGTACAGTGCTCTGCACACAGTAAGCGCTCAATAAATACGATTGATGATGATGATGATGATGATGATGATGATGGTCCTTAATCAATCAATCGTATTTATTGAGCACTTACTGTGTGCAGAGCACTGTACTAAGTGCTTGACTGTACTAAGCACTTGCTTAGGGGACCTAGCGCTTCCTTAAGGGACCATGTCACATCGGTGAGGGGGATTTTTCGGATTCCACGGCCCACTGGAATGGGCCGAAACCATTTCTCCAAGCGGAGCTTAAAGGAGTGGCAAAGTCTTGGGGCGTCTGAGCAGACTTTTATTCAAACAAATAAATGCCGGCGTAAAGCCCTGGGCTTCCCACCCTCCCTGGGCTTTGTTTCCCGGGCTGGGGCAGGCCTAGCCACCCCGGCCTGGCCCTGTGGGGCTTTTTAGCCTGGGTTTCGGCTGGGATTTTCTCACAGACTGCTGAAACCTTTTATGACCCAGAGATGTTAACAGGCCCCTCTAAGGCCCGGCGGGCAAGCAGGCAGTCAGTCAGTGGCACTAGCAGGTATGATCGGCATGTCTGACCCGGGGCGGGCGAGGCGGTCCTCCCTCCCCCAGATTCAGGTGAGCAGCCCCTGAGGGCCACCCTCAGAGGGTCCCAGAGAGGATGGGGAGGGGTGGAGGGATTGGGGCCCTGGGAACGCAGCAGCTCTATCATCATCATCATCATCAATCGTATTTATTGAGCGCTTACTATGTGCAGAGCACTGTACTAAGCACTTGGGAAGTACAAGTTGGCAACATATAGAGACAGTCCCTACCCAACAGTTGGGCTCACAGTCTAAAAGGGGGAGACAGAGAAAAAAAAAACCAAACATACTAACAAAATCAAATAAATAGAATAGATATGTACAAGTAAAATAAATAAATAGAGTAATAAATATGTACAAACATATATACATATATACAGGTGCTGTGGGGAAGGGAAGGAGGTAAGATGGGCGGATGAAGAGGGGGACGAGGGGGAGAGGAAGGAAGGGGCTCAGTCTGGGAAGGTCTCCTGGAGGAGGTGAGCTCTCAGCAGGGCCTTGAAGGGAGGAAGAGAGCTAGTTTGGCGGATGGGCAGAGGGAGGCCATTCCAGGCCAGGGGGATGACGTGGGCCGGGGGTCGACGGCAGGACAGGCGAGAACGAGGTACGGGGAGGAGATTAGCGGCGGAGGAGCGGAGGGTGCGGGCTGGGCTGGAGAAGGAGAGAAGGGAGGTGAGGTAGGAGGGGGCGAGGGGATGGATGGACAGCCTGGAAGCCCAGGGTGAGGAGTTTCTGCCTGATATCATACCCTCCCATAGCGCTCTGGGCATAGGAGTGGTCAAGAATCGATCAATTTAAGGAAACGGCCCTCCAGACCCAGGGCTCTGGGTGTGATTTTCAGTGGGATGACTGGTGAGTCTTGATAGCATCAAACTCCAGAGCTGGGACTTTGGAGGGCCAAAGGGCCTCTAGAGGTCAACCGGTCCAGCCCCCTGCCTCCAGGTGGTGAATGCCTAAACCCTCCATAGCAGATGGCTACCTGATGTTTTCTTAACAACCTTCACAACTCCACAGTCTCCTTAAGGAGTCTTCTCAAGGAGTCTTAAGGAAGGACTCTCAAGGAGTCTTCCTTAAGGAGACTTCTCAACAGTCAGAAACTTCTTCCTTCTGCTTAAATGAAGTTTTTTCTCCAGGAACGAGGCGGGGTGAGCTCCTCTTTTTGACTGAAAGGAAATATGGGGCATTCAGGAAACCTCCTGGGGGCAGCTGGGAACACCTCTGGGCGGTAATAGGATGAAACTGCTCAGTCAATAATAGACAATACCAATAAATATATTATCCAAATAAGTAAATCCAATGCCTCATCAGATATATTAATCAAATAAATGAAAATAAATCAATATACACGAAGGGCTATGAGAGAAGCAGCATGGCCTAGTGGCAAGAGGACAGGTTTGGGAATCGGAGGTTGTGGGTTCTAATCCCAGCTCCGCCACTTGTCTGCTGTGTGACCTTGACTTAAGAAGTCACTTAACTTCTCTGGGCCTCAGTTACCTCATTTGAAAAATGGGGATTGAGACTGCGAGCCCCAGGTGGGACAGGGACTGTGTCCGACCTGATTACCTTGTATCTGCCCCGGTGCTTAGAAAAGTGCTTGGCACATAGTAAGTGCTTAAGAAATACCATAATAATAATTATTATTATTATTATTGTGGGAAAAGCAGCATGGCTCAGTGGAAAAGAGCCCGGGCTTTGGAGTCAGAAGTCATGGGTTCAAACTCCGGCTCTGCCAATTGTCAGCTGTGTGACTTTGGGCAAGTCACTTAACTTCTCTGTGCCTCAGTTACCTCATCTGTAAAATGGGGATTAAGATTGTGAGCCCCACATGGGACAGCCTGATCACCTTGTAACCTCCCCAGTGCTTAGAACAGTGGTTTGCACATAGTAAGCGCTTAATAAATGTCGTTATTATTATTATTATCATTATTATAAGGACTGTGTCCGACCTGAGTAACTTGTATCTACACCAGAAGTTAGTACAGTGTCTGGCACATAGTAAGGACTTAACAAATACCTGGTTAAAGGCTTTTTGTTTGTTTTGTTTTTTATTTATTAAGTGCTTATTAGATGTCAAGCACTGTCCTAAGCACTGGGGTAGATACAATATAATCAGGTGGGACAGAGTCCCTGTCCTACATAGGGCTCCTAGGCTAAGTGTCAGAGAAGCGGCGTGGCTCAGTGGGAAGGGCACGGGCTTTGGAGTCAGAGGTCATGGGTTCGAATCCTGGCTCTGCCACATGTCTGCTGTATGACCTTGGGCAAGTCACTTCACTTCTCTGAGCCTCAGTGACCTCATCTGTAAAATGGGGATGAAGACTGTGAGCCCCACGTGAGACAACCTGATCACCTTGTATCCCCCCTGCGCTTAGAACAGTGCTTTGCACATAGTAAGCGCTCAATAAATATGATTGAATGTATGAATGAATAGGAGGGAGAACAGGATTTGAAGCCCCATTTTACAGTTGAGGAAACAGGCACAGAGAAGTGAAGTGACTCCCCCTAGGTCACACAGCAGACAAGTGATGGAGCCATGGAGGAGGGGTCCAGAGCCGCTCATCTGCCCGGAGACAGTTTCCTGTACGTGCCAGAGCCTGCCGGACTCGTGGGCCACGGGTCCGGGAAGCCTGGCCCACTGGGCGTGGGAAAGAGCCAGGCCTGAGCGTGCCACAAGCCCTGGAGGTCCCCTGCCCAGCGGAGGTGGGGAGGGGACGGAGAAAGAGGACAGGGGGCGGGACAAGGGGATTTGGTGTTCTTTCACCGTGACTAGCTTCTCCAAGCAACCCCTGCCCTTCATCTCCGGGCCCTGCCCTGTCCTCCCCTTTCCTCTCCTCCCTGAGGTGGAAGGAAACAGACCAAGCAGCTCCTCGCCCAGCCCAACTATGCCCCCAACTCTGTAGCGTGGCCTCCAGCGCTTAGAAAAAAAACCAGCGCTTTGAACAGTGCTTTGCACATAGTAAGCGCTTAAGAATTCATTCATTCATTCATTCAATCATATTTATTGAGCGCTTACTGTGTGCAGAGCACACTTGGGAAGTCCAAGTTGGCAACATCTAGAGACGGTCCCTACCCAACAGCGGGCTCACGGTCTAGAAGGGGGAGACAGACGACAAAACAAAACATATTAACAAAGTAAAATAAATAGAATCAATGTGTACAAATAAAATAAATAAATAAATAGAGTAATAAATACGTACAGACATATATACATATATACAGGTGCTGTGGGGAGGGGAAAGAGGTAAGGCAGGGGGGATGGGACTTTCCCAGGCTTTCCCATTATTGCCAGGGCTTTTGTCCCTTATGGAGGGCCACACAATGTATGAGAACGTGATTTCCCTGTAGGAATCATCATCAATCGTATTTATGGAATGAATGAATGCTGGCTGAGATTCATTCATTTATTCAATTGTATTTATTGAGCACTTACTGTGTGCCGAACACCGCAGTAAGCACTTGGGAGATAACACTATAACACTAAACAGTCCCATTCCCTGCCCACAGTGAGCTGTGATTAGCCAGTGTTTCATATTTTAAGTATTTACTGAAGACATAAAAAAGGATTTAAATTCAGAGAATAATAAATAAATGCCGTTATTGTTATTATAGCAGAAATCAGCCTCGTCGTTGTGGGTTTTGTTAAGTGCTTACTATGTGCCGAGCGCTATACGAAGTACTGGGGTAGATACAAGATAATCAGGTTCCACGTGGAGCTCACAGTCTAAAACGGAGGAAGGACAGGTATTGAATCCCTAATTGGCAGATGAGGGGCCGGAGGCACAGAGAAGTGCAGTTACTTGACCAAGGTCACACAGCAGGTAAGTGGTGGAGCTGAGATTACAACCCAGGTCCTCTCACTCCTGGGCCCGTGCTCTTTCCACTTGGCCATGCTGCTTCTCCCAGAGCCTGGGACTAGGAGTCAGAGGACTTGGGTTCTAATCCTGGTTTTGTCTCTTGTGTGGCCTTGGGCAAGTCACTTAACTTCTCTGGGTCTCCATTTCCTCAACTGTAAAATAAGGGTGAAATATCTGTTCTCCCTCCTATTTAGACTGAGTCCTATGTGGGACAGGGTTTGTGTCTGATCCAATGATCTGGGATTTACCCCAGTGCTTAGAACAGTGCTGATTGTGAGCCCCACAAGGGACAGGGACCGCGTCCAACCTCATTTGCTTGTATCCACCCCAGTGCTTACTATAGTGCCTAGCACGTAATAAATACCATAATACCATAGAGAAACAGCATAGCTCAGTGGAAAGAGCCCGGGCTTTGGAGTCAGAGGTCATGGGTCCAAATCCCGGCTCTGCCAATTGTCAGCTGGGTGACTTCGGGCAAGTCACTTCACTTCTCTGTGCCTCAGTTCCCTCATCTGTAAAATGGGGATTAAGACTGTGAGCCCCCCGTGGGACAACCTGATCGCCTTGTATCCCCCCAGCGCTTAGAACAGTGCTTTGCGCATAGTAAGCACTTGACAAATACCATCATCATTATTATTATTATTATTATTATTATTATTATCATTCACAAATGCCATAATTATTCATTATTATCATCTCCCGCCCCCCTCTCCCAGGTGTTCATTGGTGTCAACTGCCTGAGCACAGACTTCTCGTCCCAGAAAGGGGTGAAAGGAGTCCCGCTCAACCTCCAGATCGACACCTACGACTGCGGGCCCGGGGTTGGCCAGCTGGTACACCGAGCCGTCTGCCAGATCAAGGTTTTCTGCGATAAGGTAGCCTTGGGGGGTCCTACTGACCCTCTAGACTGTTAGCTCGTTGTGGGCAGAGAATGTGGGCAGGGAATGTGGGCAGGGAATGTGTCTGTTATATTGTTCTATTGTCCTCTCCCAAGCTCTCAGTAATAATCATAATTGTAATAATTGTGGTATCTGTTAAGCCCTTACTATGTGTCAAACACTGTTCTAAACGCTGGGTAGATACAAGGTAATCACTCAATCGTATTTATTGAGCGCTTACTGTGTGCAGAGCACTGTACTAAGCGCTTGGGAAGTCCAAGTTGGCAACATATAGAGACGGTTGGACACAGTCCCTTTCCCACATAATAATAATAATAATAGCATTTATAAAGCGCTTACTATGTGCAAAGCACTGTTCTAAGCGCTGGGGAGGTTACAAGGTGATCAGGTTGTCCCAAGGGGGGCTCACAGTCTTAATCCCCATTTTACAGATGAGGTAACTGAGGCACAAAGAAGTTAAGTGACTTGCCCAAAGTCACACAGCTGACAACTGGTGGAGCCGGGATTTGAACCCCTGACCTCTGACTCCAAAGCCCGGGTTCTTTCCACTGTGCCACGCTGCTTCTCGTGGGGCATGCTCTCGTGCTTCACATGGGACTCATGGTCTTAATCCCCATTTTACAGATGAGGGAACTGAGGCCCGGAGAAGTGAAGTGATTTGTCCAAGGTCACACAACAGACAAGCGAAAGAGCTGGGATCAGAACGCAGGTTTTCTTACTCCCAGGCCCGCGCTGTATCCATTAGGCCCCGCTGTGTACACACAGTCGGCGTTCAGTAAATATGAGTAACTGACTGACCCACTCCCCGGCCTTCCCTTGGGAGCCCCCAGCCCTCGACAGAACAAGAAGGGAGGTGGGAGGGGGAGCGAGATGGCAGGAGATCAACTGGTGGACTCTAAGCTTTCAGGGGGCAACTGGTCTCCGAGATCATTTCTCTGACCCGGACTGAAAGAAGGCCAAGATTTTGAGAAGCCAGAACTCTTCCTTCCCCAGAGAGGATGGAAATGTGGCAAATAACATTCTCCCTCCCCTTGCCAGCTGCGGGCTAACTGTCCTTCTGTTTTTCTCCTCTGTTCCCTCCCGGTTACCTTGCATTTTGTCCTTGACTGGTCCATGGGCTCTGCTTCTGTTCTCTCAGAAGCTTCATCCTCACCAGATGATCAATCAGTACCACAGATTGATTGGACTATCATCAGCTGGGAGCTGAGGGTCGCTTCCCAATTTCTTCTCATCCGCTGCTCCCTAAACAAGTCTCTTTCCCCAACCAGCGTGGAGGGGGATCTCTCTCTCTCCCTCCCTCCTCCCCTCTCTCTTTTCCTCTCTCTCTCTCTCTCCCTCCCTCTATCTCTCCCTTCCTTCCACTCTCCCTCCCTATCTCTCCCTTTCTTTCTCTTTTTCCTTTCCCACCCACCCCCTCCCTTCTCTCCACCGATATAATGTGGAGGTCCAGATGTGTCAAAGCCCCTTGCCCACAGAGCAGAAAGTTCCCACAGCCTGTACTCAGCCAGTCTGATACTGCGCTTGATGGTAATAATGATAATAATTTTGGTATTTGTTAAGAGCTTACTATGCACCAAGCACTATTCTAAGCACTGGGGAAGACAAGAGGTAATCAGGTTGTCCCAGGTAGGGCTCACAATCTTCATCCCCATTTGACGGAGGCACAGATAATTTAAGTGACTTGCCCAAGGTCACCCAGCTGACAAGCGGCAGGGCCGGGATTAGAACACACAACCTCTGATGCTCAAGCCCAGGCTCTTTCCACTAAGCCACACTGCTGTTTCCTCTCTCAGTGTTGCCTTTCAGAGGTTAGAGTTCACACTCCCCCCTGAAGGAAACACCCTGGACCACTGGACAGGTGGTTTTTTTTTCAGTGAAACTGAGACTGTAGGAGGGAAAATCCCTCCCACAGTCTGGGGGCGATCAGGGCTCCCACTGGGGCTGTTATCCCGCTTCCTGGTCTTACTCTGGGAAAGAAGAAAACAGAGCGAGGGGGGCATTCCAACGTGCTAACAGGTTCCAAACACTGGCTGGGAAAACAAACAGCTCCATCCTCTCTCTGAGCTGTCTTCCGCCTACAGGCCTGGGCCTGGGTCTCGCCGTCCCGAACGAACGCATGAGTCAGCCAAAGTCCCTGCCCCAGCCCGCCTCGCCTCACCTCTTTCTGCCTCATTCAGATTGCAGCCCTCGGCCACCTCCGTCAGGAAGCTTTCCCTGATTCACCCCCTCTGCAGAGAGGAGCCTCTCTCCTCCCTCTTCCTTCTAGCTCTGTTGTCGTTCTTCGGATCTGCGCAGCTCTGTGCTGATTGTGGGACTTACCGCCTGTCAGATTCTGTAGGCTTCCCAGTAGCGGGGATAGCGGGAAGCAAAGGGAAGGACCTTCTTGGGTCCCTCAATTGGATCCTAATTCCCTCATACAACTGCGCTCCTGATTTACTCGTATTCACCTCGGTGCTTGGAACAGTGCTTGACGGAGAATCTGTCTCCATGTTTTGTTTTGTTGTCCGTCTCCCCCTTCTAGACTGTGAGCCCGTTGTGGGGTAGGGACCGTCTCTATATGTTGCGGGCTTGTACTTCCCAAGCGTTTAGCACAGCGCTCCGCACGCAGTAAGCGCTCAATAAATACGATTGAATGAATGACTGAATGAGCATTTAACAAATACCATAAATAAAGTCTGTCTCCCCCGTTAGATTATAAACCCCTTGAGGGCTGGGCATGTCCACTAACCACTGTACTCTCCCAAGTGTGTAGCACAGAGCTCTGCACACAGTAGGGGCTCAATCAGTACCATTGATTGATTGACAATCTGACAGACCTCCCGGCGCTTGATGTCCCCAAACAGGGAGCGGAGAGGAAGATGCGAGATGACGAACGCAAGCAGTTCAGAAGGAAAGCCAAGTGTCCAGACACCAACCACAGCGGTCAGTGTGAGCCTCAGGGACACTAGGCTGACTCATCTCAGGGATGGGGGCTCAGAGATTGGGGGGAGGCTCAGGGATGGGGCCTCCGGGACTCTACCTCAAAGCCGGTGAGCCTTGAGTGGGCCCTGGGGGGACCGGGGGGTGCTGGGCCGCGGATGGGCCGGGGCGGAGGGCTGAAGGGCCCCTCTGGGATGGATACACTTCCATCGATTCAATATGGTGGTCCGGTTCCCTCTGACAGGCCTGAAGGGCTGCCTGCTCGCCGGTTTCCGGGGCAACGAGACCACCTACCTGCGGCCTGAGACCGACCTCCAGACCCAGCCTGTCCTCTTCATCCCCAACGTCCACTTCTCCGGCCTTCAGCGGAGCGCAGGGGTGGGTACGGGGCCGGCCCACCGGCCTGGGGCCCCGGCTTGGGAATGGATTGAATGAACGAATGAGTGGATGAGTCAGAGGGAGGGCAGGGACAGGGGAGGAAGCCCCACAAGACCCAGTGAGAGGAAGCCAACCCAGCTCCGGAAGCCGAGAGTGAGGGAGGGGAAGTCTGTCTCTGGAATTCTGGGAAGAGGCTCAGAAAGACCCCCTGTTCCCTCCACTTCTCCTTGTTAAGAAAGCCTAGCTTCCTTCAGAGTCCATGCATCCTAGGAAAGTTCTCACCTCCATCTTCCTGGGCATCAAATCAACTTCATTTCCGGTATTTTCTGAGAGCTTTCTCCAGGCAGAGAACTGTACTGGGTGCCTACGCTGGGCAGAGCACTATAATGGGCGCCTTCCCAGGCAGAGCACTTTACAGCGCGCTTACTTTAGGAAGAGTGCTGTACTAAACACCCACTCTGGTTGGAGCACTATAATGGACTCTTGGGAATTTTCGCTAGGCATAGAAGACATGACCTTTTAGACTGTGAGCCCACTGTTGGGTAGGGACTGTCTCTATATGTTGCCAACTTGTACTTCCCAAGCGCTCTGCACACAGTAAGCACTCAATAAATACGATTGATTGATTGACCCTTACCTTCTAGACTGTAAACTCGTTGTGGGCAGGGAATGTGTCCGTTATATTGTTGTACTGTAGTCTCCAAAGCGCTTAGTACAGTGCTCACACAGTACGCTCTCAATAAATACGACTGACTGACTGGCTGAGTCAGTGAGGCCCAGGCCATTCTGCTAAGCCTCAACTGTGGGATTGAGAGCTAATCTCCATGGCTCAGGGAAATTGCAACCGGATTATTTATTCGTGAGAGGGCTTTTATTAACAGGCATTTAAGCACAGAGCCCTAAACGTGTGCCAATACAGTCAACTCCCGGTTGTCTACTTTGTGGATTATGGGCAACAGATTTCTAAATTTTCTCCAGCTGGGTACCTGCCTTCCCAGTGACCTTCTCTCGCCATTAGCACACCTTCAACAGGGGCCTTTCTGAGGCCCCTTTGACCCCGGACTGCCTCACGTATTCTCCTGGATGTGGGTCTTCCCACTTTGTATTATCCATTGTCCCGTTTTATCTGGGCCATGCCCGCCCCCCAACCCCAATTCCGCGGTCAATCGAAAGCTCGTAGTAATTACTGCTTTTCTAATCCCTATTCCTGCTCATCCTGAGGAGATGGCGGAACCTTTAAAAGAGGGAGAGATTGAGGGTGGAGTGGAGTGGGAAATGGGGACTGGGAGGAATAGGGAGGTTTTCTCATGGATCCTCCACCCACCGAGCCCTTTAGCCTCTAGCCATTCCTGGAGAGGAGTGGACACTGGCATCTCAATCTGTAACACAGCCTGTTGGCCTGTCCAGTTAGTCCGCCCACCCGGCTAGGGCCTGTGGGGAAAGGATGGGGCATTCAGTGAGTCCAGGGAGGAGAATCTCCCCCTCCAGACTGTAAGCTCATTGTGGGCAGGTAATGTGTCTGTTTCCTGCTGTACTGTACTCTCCCAAGCACTCTGCACACAGTGAGACTTTAATAAATCACCCTCCCTCCTCAAATCGGACAACTACTCTCCCCACCTTCCAAGCCTTATCTCCTCCCCGAGGCCTTCCCCGACTAAGCCCTCCTTTCCTCTTCTCCCACTCCCTTCCGTGTCACCCTGACTTGCTCCCTGGAGTCAGAGGTCCTGGATTCAAATACCGGCTCCGCCAACTATCAGCTGTGTGACTTGGGGCAAGTCACTTCACTTCTCTGGGCCTCAGTTCCCTCCTCTGGAAAATGGGGATTAAAACTGTGAGCCCCCGGTGGGACAACCTGATCACCTTGTAACCTCCCCAGCGCTTAGAACAGAGCTTTGCACATAGTAAGCGCTTAACAAATACCATCATTATTATCCCCCCCACACCCAGCCCCATAGCACTTATGTCCATATCTGTCATTTATTTATTTCTATTCATGTCGCACTTAACAAATACCATTATTATTATCCCTCCCAACCCAGCCCCACAGCACTTATGTCCATATCTGTCATTTATTTATTTCTATTCATGTCTTTCTCCTGCTCTAAACTGTAAACTCACTGTGGGTAGGAATGTATCTGTTATATTCATTCATTCACTCAATCGTATTTATTGAGCGCTTACTGTGTGCAGAGCACTGTACTAAGCGCTTGGGAAGTACAGGTTGCAACATATAGAGACGGTCCCAGGAGCACTTAGTGCAGTGCTCTGCACACAGTAAGCGCTCAATAAACGATTGAATGAGTGAATGAAATATGATCGACTGACTGAGTATCCCAGGAGCCCAGGGCCGAGTCTTGGGACCAAATGGACTGAAAATTCCTTTTTCTTTCCTCTTCCAGGCCCTGCCTCCTGCTGCTCCCAACAGCGCAAACAGGTATGAAAAGATCAACTTCTCTCCTTTCAGTCCCACTGCCCCCCACCCCTGGTTGCCCCCCACCCGGCTCCCCTCCAGCCCGGGACACGTGTCCGGTTACAAGCTAATCCCGGGCAGGGTGCTCCCCGAGCCCGGAAGTTTGGTCGGGGCTGGGGCCGAGAGTCGCCCTCCTCGTTTTTAACTCCCTCTGGTTTTTATAGGCTGGTTTTATATGAAAAGGCGACTAATCCCCGGCGAGACAACGTCTCGTAAATAAAGAACCAAAGCCTGGTCCCCTAGATGGCTCTTTAGATTGCAAGCTGGGTGACCTTGGGCGAGTCGCTTCAACGGACCTCGGTTTCCTCATCTGTAAAATGGCGATTCGCTACCTCTTCTCCCTTCCCCTTATAATGAGAGCCCCCGTGTGAGCAGGGATTGTGCCTGACCCGATTACCAGCGCTTAGTACAGTGCGTTGGCACATAGTGAGTACTTAACAAGTCACCATTATTATTATTCACAGTCAACCGATCAATCACTGGTATTTGCTGAGAGTTTATTGTGTGCAGAGCATCATCATCATCAATCGTATTTATTCATTCATTCATTCAATTGTATTTATTGAGCGCTTACTGTGTGCAGAGCACTGTACTAAGCGCTTGGAAAAGTCCAATATAGTAGAGTTGGTAAATGCAATCCCTGTCCAAAAGGAGTTTTCAGTCTACCAGACCGGGCTCTGGAAAGATATTAGATACCACTTGCTGCCCGCTGCCCTGCGATCCTCTGAAAGGTCACTGGATGGTGGGGTCAATATTATTATTATTACTGTTGTTGTACTTGTTAAGAGCTTACTACATGCCAACCACTGTTCTAAGCACTGGGGTAGATATAAGTTAATATCAGGTTGGACACTCTCCCTGTCCCACATGGGGTTCACACTCTTAATCCCCATTTTACAGGTGAGGTAACTGAGGCGCAGAGTGACTTATCCAAGGTCACCCTTCAGACATGTGGCAGAGCCAGGATTAGATCCCAGGTCCTTCTGACTCCCAAGTTTGGGCTGTAGCCACTGAGTCAATCAATCAATCAATCAATCATATTTATTGAGCGCTTACTGTGTGCAGAGCACTGTACTAAGCGCTTGGGAAGTACAAGTTGGCAACATATAGAGACAGTCCCTACCCAACAATGGGCTGACAGTCTAGAAGGGGGAGACAGAGAACAAAACATGTGGACAGGTGTCAAGTCACCAGAATAAATAAAAATAAAGCTAGATGCACATCATTAATGAAACAAAATCATGCTGCTTCTCCCGGGTTCACGGCAGTCATTTCTTTCTGCCACTGGGTCAGGCTCTGAGAGGAAAGAGGAGGTCTGGTTAACACCCCTCCCATCCCAATTCAGGGCCCTTCCTCTTGTGCTCTTCAGTCCTCCCCACCCTTAGGGTAGGGCCAGCTTCATTCATTCATTCAATTGTATTTATTGAGCGCTTACTGTGTGCAGAGCACTGGACTAAGTCTTTCATTTGAGGACCCAGGCGGGGCGGCCACCCAGCCAGTGCAACCTACTCCAACCCTCAGGGAGGGAGGGATGAGGGGAGGATGAGGCTGGGATCCTTCGGAGTCAGGCGAGACACACGGTCATCATCCCCACAGTCATCACCCTAGTCATGGATGGTACTTACTGAACGCCCACCGGGTGCAATTGCACATGGACTAAGTGCCGGCCCTGGTCTTCCCCTAGGCCTTGGGGCTTTATGAATGAGCATCTCTCTTTAGCTCTAACCTCTGCGTCGCTTTTGCTCCCCTCCGCCAGATTGTCGCTGAAACGGGGTAGTGCCTCCTTCACTGATGAGTTTGACTCTCTGTCAGCCAAGCAAGTCAAGGAAGACGACCCTCAGAGAGGTGAGCGTCCCCTCACCCCCCTGGCCCCTGCCGGCCCCGCTCCCTGGGGACTCGGTGGAGGGAGTGACATCAGTCTGACCACCCTTCTCCTCCAGGAAGCCTTCCCTGACTGAGCCCCTCCTCCCCTCCCACTTCCTTCTGCGCCGCTCATACTTACTCTTTCATTCATCCTCCCTCCCTTCCCCACAGCACATATCTGTACATATCTTTAATTTAATGATTTATCTATTTGTTTATAGCAATGTCTGCCTCCCCCTCTAGGCTGTGAGCTCGTTATGGGCAGGGAATGTGTCTGAGGTTCTATTGTCTTCTCCCGAACGCTTAGTACAGTGCTTTGCACAAAGTAAGAGCTCAATCAATATGGATGAATTCATGGTTCCCTGCCGGACCCAGGGGCCAGAAAGGAGTGGCAGAAGATGTCCGGTCTTCTTGAGCGTTGCTGAGGGCCGCCTCACTGGGGGTGGCGTTTTAGCAAATCGATAATGCATCTGGCTTCTTGGGTGAACCAGAAAAGGATGCAGAGGCGGGAAGGAGAGGAACATAAAATAGCATCACTCTGGTCTGTAGCAAGATAAAGCTTTGCAGGGGGGTAGAAGTAGTAATAGTTGTAACAGCTCGTCTCTAGACTTTAAGCATGCTGAGGGCAGGGAATGTGTCTGTTTAGGATACTATACTCTCCCAAGTGCTTAGTGCAGTGCCCGGCACACAGTAAATGCTCAATAAATAGGATTGAAAGACAACTGAATAATAGCAGCAGCAGCGACCATAATAATAGAGAAGCAGCGTGGCTCAGTGGAAAGAGCCCGGGCTTTGGAGTCAGAGGTCACGGGTTCAAATCCCGGCTCCGCCAGTCGTCAGCTGTGTGACTTTGGGCAAGTCACTTCACTTCTCTGGGCCTCAGTCACCTCATCTGGAAAATGGGGATGAAGACTGTGAGCCCACTGTTGGGTAGGGACTGTCTCTATGTGTTGCCAATTTGTACTTCCCAAGTGCTTAGTACAGTGCTCTGCACATAGTAAGTGCTCAATAAATACGATTGATGATGATGATGACAACCTGATCACCTTGTAACCTCCCCAGCGCTTAGAACAGTGCTTTGCACAGAGTAAGCGCTTAATAAATGCCATTATTATTATTATTATTATTACAAGGTGATCAGGTTGTCCCACGGGGGGCTCACAGTCTTAATCCCCATTTGACAGATGAGGGAAGTGAAGTGACTTGCCCAGAGTCACCCAGCAGACAAGTGGCGGGGCTGGGATTTGAACCCAGGACCTCTGACTCCAAAGCCCGGGCTCTTTCCACTGAGCCACGCTGTTTCCCCAAGCAGCTGCTCAGCCTATTTACAATAAGCCTAGGACAGTAGAGCCAGAGGATGGGGGTGGCAACACCCAAGACGCCCCCAGATATCTTCCTTGCATGCCCTCCGGTCAGCCCAAATGACTCAGGAAAATCAGCCACCCTGGCTGGGATACTGGTCCCATGGCAGGAAGTTGGCTAAAATGTTTGGCAGGAGGGGGCAATGCCAATAATAATAATAATAATGATGATATTTGTTAAGCGCTTACTATGTGCCAAGCACTGTTCTAAGCGCTGGAGTAGATACAGGGCAATCAGGTTGTCCCACGTAGGGCTCACAGTCTTAATCCCCATTTTACAGTTAAGGGAACGGAGGAACAGAGAAGTTAAGCGACTTGCCCAAGGTCACACAGCAGACAAGTGGTGGGGGCGGGATTAGAACCCACAACCTCTGACTCCCAAGCCCATGCTTTTAGGAAGTGCTTACTATGCGTCAAGCATTGTGCTGAGCTCTGAGGTAGATACAAGATAATCGGATTGGACACAGTCCCTGTCTCACATGGGGCTCACACTCTGAATCCCTGTTTTACAGATGAGGTGACCGAGACACAGGGAATCGTGGTATTTGTTCATTCATTCATTCATTCATTCATTCATTCATTCAATAGTATTTATTGAGCGCTTACTGTGTGCAGAGCACTGTACTAAGCGCTTGGGAAGTACAAGTTGGCAACATCTAGAGACGGTCCCTACCCGACAGCAGGTTCACAGTCTAGAAGGGGGAGACAGACAACAGAACAAAACATATTAACCCAATAAAATAAATAGAATAAATATGTACAAGTAAAATAAATAAATAAATAGAGTAATAAATATGTACATCACCATCATCATCATCTACATCCTCCACCAGGTCCGCCCCTGGAGGTGACCAAAGACATAGAGAAGCAGCATGGCTCAGTGGAAAGAGCCTGGCCTTTGGAGTCAGAGGTCATGGGTTCAAATCCCGGCTCCGCCATTTGTCATCTGTGTGACTTTGGGCAAGTCACTTCACTTCTCTGGGCCTCAGTTACCTCATCTGTAAAATGGGGGTGAAGACTGTGAGCCCCCCGTGGGGCACCCTGATCACCTTGTAAGCTTCCCAGCACTTAGAACAGTGCTTTGCACCCAATAAGAGCTTACTATGTGCCTGGCACTGTACTAAGCATTGGGGTGGATACAAGCAAATCAGGTTGGACAGGATGACTGGTTCTATCCTGAAGTGGACACCAGCAATGGAGCGGCCTCCGCCCTCCTCTCTGGCCCCAACAGGGCTCCCTCATAGCATCCCTGCGCTCCTCAGCTTCTGCCTCAGTTTCCCCACCTCCCCACAAGCTGTTCCAACCCTCCTGGGTTTCCTTTCCAGTGCTATTGTACGTCCGGAGGGAGACGGAGGAGGTGTTCGATGCCCTGATGCTGAAGACACCAGACCTGAAGGGACTGAGGAACGCAGTAAGTGTCTCTCGCCACCCGGCCCCAGCGCTCGGCACAGTGCTTGGCCCAGAGTAGCTAACCGGCCGTGGGAAAGCCTTGGGAGAAGGGCCAGACTCCTGTCTCCGTAGGCCCAGGGTTATAAAGGGACAGGTTTCCCACCCCCACCCCTCCTCTCGGCCAAGCTCCCCCGGAGTCGGGGGCCGGAGTTTGGGGCCCATGCTGCCGGAGGAGCCCCCCATGGCGGGTTTCTGCGATGGTATCGCCGGGCCGATAAGTGGCTCCCCTCTCCAAAGCACACACCGTAAATCCTCCATAATCTGATGGCCGCTTTATGACAGACTTCGGCCTTTGTTGGCTTCGGGAACCGGTTTCGGCATTTCCTCGGATTCCCACCCAAAGGGAAACTCAGATCCGAAGGCCTCAGAGGGCCTGGCTGGGGAAATGGCCCTCTGAGGCCTTCGGCCTCTGAGGCCCTACTGAGAGCTCACCTCCTCCAGGAGGCCTCCCCAGACTGAGCCCCTTCCTTCCTCTCCCCCTCATCCCCCTCTCCATCCCCCCCACCTTACCTCCTTCCCTTCCCCACAGCACCTGTATATATGTATATATGTTTGTACATATTTATTACTCTATTTTACTTTTACATATCTATTCATTTTATTTTGTTAGTATGCTTGGTTTCGTTCTCTGTCTCCCCCTTTTAGACTGTGACCCCACTGATGGGTAGGGACTTTCTCTATATGTTGCCAATTTGTACTTCCCAAGCACTTAGTACAGTGCTCTGCACACAGTAAGCGCTCAATAAATACGATTGATGATGATGATGATGAAATGGGCTCCAGGGACGGGGGCTGGACACATCAACTGAGGGGACAGAGAGGGACGGACCCGAGCTTGAAAACCCCTCGGCCACGGAAGCCCATCTTCTAAAGCCGCCGCCAAACAACCCTTCCTGCAGCCAGTCGCCGGCTGGAAGGATCTCCCTGATTTGCTCCCTTTATTCAAACCCCCACCCCACCCTATAGCACTTATGTCCATATCTGTGATTAAATTAACTTATTTCTACTATGTTGCCAATTTGTACTTCCCAAGCGCTTAGTACAGTGCTCTGCACATAGTAAGCGCTCAATAAATACGATTGATGATGGTGATGATGATGATGATGTCTGTCTCCCCCTCTAGCCCCTAAGCCCGTTGTGGGCAGGGAATGTGTCTGTTTCCTGTTCTACTGTACTCTCCCAAGTGCTTAGTACAGAGAAGCGGTGTGGCTCAGGGGAAAGAGCCCGGGCTTTGGAGTCATAGGACATGGGTTCAAATTCCGGCTCCGCCAATTGTCAGCTGGGTGACTTCGGGCAAGTCGCTTAACTTCTCTGGGCCTCAGTTAGCTCATCTGGAAAATGGGGATTAAAACTGTGAGCCCCCCGTGGGACTACCTGATCACCTTGTAACCTCCCCAGCGCTTAGAACAGTGCTTGGCACATAGTAAGCGCTTAACAAATACCATCATTATTATTCTTTGTGCCTCAGTTACCTCACCTGTAAAATGGGGATGAAGACTGTGAGCCCCCCGTGGGACCACCTGATCACCTTGTAACCTCCCCAGCACTTAGAATAGTGCTTGGCACATAGTAAGCGCTTAACAAATACCATCATTATTATTCTTTGTGCCTCAGTTACCTCACCTGTAAACTGGGGATGAAGACTGTGAGCCCCTCGTGGGACCACCTTGTAACCTCCCCAGCGCTTAGAACGGTGCTTTTCACATAGTAAGCGCTTAATAAATGCCATCATCATTATTATTATTATTACAGTACTCTGCTCACCGTAAGCACTCAATAAATATGATTGAATGAAACCCTCCTACGTAAATCAATCAGTGGTATTTATTAAATACTTACCTCGTGCAGAGCACTGTACTCAGCACTTGGGAATATACAGTCCAAGGGAGTTGGTCCACACGGGAGCTGACCACAAGGAGATTACGGTCTACAGGCCCTGCTGAGAGCTCACCTCCTCCAGGAGGCCTTCCCAGACTGAGCCCCTTCCTTCTTCTCCCCCTCGTCCCCCTCTCCATCCTCCCATCTTACCTCCTTCCCTTCCCCACAGCACCTGTATATATGTATATATGTTTGTACAGATTTATTACTCTATTTATTTATTTATTTATTTTACTTGTACCTATCTATTCTATTTATTTTATTTTGTTAGTATGTTTGGTTTTGTTCTCTGTCTCCCCCTTTTAGACTGTTGGGTAGGGACTGTCTCTAGATGTTGCCAATTTGTACTTCCCAAGTGCTTAGTACGGTGCTCTGCACACAGTAAGCGCTCAATAAATACGATTGATGATGATACAGGGATTCACCTTACTCCACTCTCTTGCAGATCTCGGAAAAATACGGCCTGGCCGAAGAAAGCATCTGCAAGGTCTACAAGAAGTGCAAGCGAGGGTGAGTGAGGCAGGGGCTTGTCACCCCCGGGACCCTCTTCCCGAGACGCGGCCCCCTCCAGCCGCCCGCCTTTAAACGGGATCTTAGAGCCTCAGCCCGCGTGAGGCCGGCCTGGATACAAGCGTCTTTGCCCCCATCTTACCTCCTTCCCTTCCCCACAGCACCTGTATATATGTTTGTACATATTTATTACTCTATTTATTTATTTATTTATTTTACTTGTACATATCTATTCTATTTATTTGATTTTGTCAGCATGTTTTGGTTTCGTTCCCTGTCTCCCCCTTTTTAGACTGTGAGCCCACTGTTGGGTAGGGACTGTCTCTATATCATCATCATCATCAATCGTATTTATTGAGCGCTTACTGTGTGCAGAGCACCGGACTAAGCGCTTGGGAAGTACAAGTTGGTAACATCTAGAGACGGTCCCTACCCAGCAGTGGGCTCACAGTCTAAAACGGGAGACAGAGAACAACACCAAACATACTAACAAGATAAAATAAATAGAATAGATATGTACAAGTAAAATAAATAAATAAATAAATAGAGTAATAAATCTGTACAAACATATCTACATATATACAGGTGCTGCGGGGAAGGGAAGGAGGTAAGATGGGGGGATGGAGAAGGGGACGAGGGGGAGAGGAAGGAAGGGGCTCAGTCTGGGGCTCTATATGTTGCCAACTTGTACTTCCCAAGCGCTTAGTACAGTGCTCTGCACACAGTAAGCGCTCAATAAATATGACTGATTGATTTGCTGGCCCAGTCAGTCAGTCGGTGGTACTTATTGAGCGCTTACCAGGTGCAGAGCACTGTACTGAGCATTTGGGAGAGTACAATATCACAGACACCTTCCCCGCCCTCAACAAGCTTACAGTCTAGAGGACACGCTTACAGTCTAGTTAATCAGTCAATCGTTTTTACTGAGCGTTTTCCGTGTGCAGAACACTGTACTAAGCACTTAGGAGGGTACAATAAATCTTGTCCACAAAGAGCTTACAGTCTACAAAGAGCTTACAGTCCCAGCTCCGCCAATTGTCAGCTGTGTGAATTTGGGCAAGTCACTTAACTTCTCTGGGCCTCAGTTCCCTCATCTGGAAAATGGGGATTAAGACTGGGAGCCCTCCGAGGGACAACCTGATCACCTTGTAACCTCCCCAGCGCTTAGAACAGTGCTCTGCACATAGTAAGTGCTTAATAAATGCCATTATTATTATTATTATTATTATAAGTCACTTAACTTCTCTGTGCCTCAGTTACCTCATCTGGAAAATGAGGATTAAGACTGTGAGCCGTCCGAGGGACAACCTGATCACCTTGTAACCTCCCCAGTTCTTAGAACAGTGCTTTGCACATAGTAAGCACTTAATAAATGCCATTATTATTATTATTATAAGTCACTTAACTTCTCTGTGCCTCAGTTACCTCATCTGGAAAATGAGGATTAAGACTGTGAGTCCTCCGAGGGACAACCTGATCGCCTTGTAACCTCCCCAGCGCTTAGAACAGTGCTTTGCACATAGTAAGCGCTTAATAAATGCCATTATTATTATTATTATTAGAGGGGGAGACAGGCATTAATATGAAGACATAAATGACAGATTTGGACATAAGTGCTGTGGGGCTGGGTGGGGGGGATGAATAAAGGGAGCAAGTCAGGGTGACGCAGAAAAGAGTGGGAGCAGAAGAAAGGAGGGCTTAGTCAGGGAAGGCCTCTTGGAGGAGATGGGCCTTCAATAAGGCTTTGAAGTGTGGGGAGAGTCATTGTCTGTAGGATTTGAGGAGGGAGGGCGTGGGCGAGGGGTCAGCGGTGAGATAGATCAATCAATTAATCAATCAATCATATTTATTGAGCACTTACTGTGTGCAGAGCACTGTACTAAGTAAGCGCTTGGGAAGTACAAGTTGGCAACATATAGAGACAGTCCCTACCCAACAGTGGGCTCACAGTCTAAAAGGGGGAGACAGAGAACAAAACCAAACATACTAACAAAATCAAATAAATAGAATAGATATGTACAAGTAAAATAAATCAATAAATAGAGTAATAAATATGTACAAACATATATACATATATACAGGTGCTGTGGGGAAGGGAAGGAGGTAAGATGTGGGGGATGGAGAGGGGGACGAGGGGGAGAGGAAGGAGGGGGCTGAGTGTGGGAAGGCCTCCTGGAGGAGGTGAGCTCTCAGTAGGGCCTTGAAGGGAGGAAGAGAGCGAGCTTGGCGGATGGGCAGAGGGACTGGGGGCATTCCAGGCCCGGGGGAGGACGTGGGCCGGGGGTCGATGGCGGGACAGGCGAGAACAAGGCCTAACGGTGAGGAGATTAGCGGCGGAGGAGCGGAGGGTGCGGGCTGGGCTGGAGAAGGAGGGAAGGGAGGTGAGGTAGGAGGGGGCGAGGGGATGGATGGACAGCCTGGAAGCCCAGGGTGAGGAGTTTCTGCCTGATGCGCAGATTGATTGGTAGCCACTGGAGAGTTTTGAGGAGGGGAGGGATGAGATGGAGGGACCTCCTCGGCGGGGTCTGGTGGGCGGGGATGGTGCTCGGCCCCCTCGAGTACCAGGCCAGACCCAGACGATGGGTCAGTATGGGCCGAGGGAATGGGGGTTCCCACATCCCCCAGTCTGGACACCCTCTAGTTAGCGGTGGTTCCTAATCTATCCCAGAATCCCCTGGGACAATCACGCCTGGGCCACTCAATTCCCCCTTTCCCCAGCATTTGTAGCTTCATTCAATCATTCAGTTGCATTTATTGAGCACTTGCTGTGGTATTTGTTAAACGCTTACCATATGCCCAAGCATTGTACTAAGCGCTGAGGTATTTCATTTCATTTCATTTCATCGTATTTATTGAGCGCTTCCTGTGTGCAGGGCACTGTAAAAGCTGATCAGTCTATGCCCCATCTGGGCCTCCCAGTCTCACTCTTACAGATGAGGGGACTGAGGCCCAGAGAAGGGAAGTGACTAGCCCAAGTTCTCACAGCAGACAAGCGGCAGAGCCGAGATCAGAACCCAGGTCCTTCTGACTACCCAATAGGCCACACTGCCTCTCGGGCAAACAAACACAGTGACCTACAAGAGAAGCAGCATGGCTCAGTGGAAAGAGCACGGGCTTTAGAGTCAGAGGTCATGGGTTCGAATCCCGGCTCTGCCAATTGTCAGCTGTGTGACTTTGGGCAAGTCACTTCACTTCTGTGGGCCTCAGTTAACCTCATCTGTAAAATGGGGATGAAGACTGTGAGCCCCACGTGGGACAACCTGATCACCTTGTAACCTCCCCAGTGCTTAGAACAGTGCTTTGCACATAGTAAGTGCTTAATAAATGCTATCATTATTATTATTATTATTGTTACAAGGCCATCCAAAGGGGCGAGAATAAAAGCAGTGTGGGAATGAGTGGAAATACTGACTGGCCATTTCCAGGGGCTGGAGTGATTGGGAAGGCCAGGTGGAGCAGGATCTCTGCCTCCACTCCCCCGGGATTGTTGGGGGGTCCCCAGGGAGAGGTAGGGGGCCTGGAAGGTTAAGCCATTCCCTTTGGGCCATTTTGAAAGACCAAGCCCTGGGTGCAGGAGAGAGGAAAGCAGCATCGCCTAATGGATAGAGCATGGGCCCGGGGGTCGGAAGGACCTGGGTTCTAATCCTGCCTCCGCCACTTGTCTGCCGTGTGACCTCGGACAAGTCACTTCAATTCTCTGCGCCTCAGTTCTCTCATCTACAAAATGAGGGTGCGGATTGCGATTCCCGCGTGGAAAAGACACTGTGTCCAACCCGATGAGCTTGTACTTATCCCAGCGCTGGTACATAGTGAGCGCTTAACGAATACCACTTAAAAAAAAAAAATGAGACTCCACTCTGGCCCCTCCCTCTGAAGAGTTTCCCAGAAACCTCTGAGCCAGTCTGATGGTAAATTGGTCCGTCTCCCCTATCGCACCTCGCTACCTGTTATATCAGACACCACAGAGCTGGGTGACGCCCCCCACCCCATAACCTGTAAACCTATACCCATCGGGGGGTGTCTGGCCCACATACCTGGGAGATTAGCGTCAATGAGACCAGACCCCGTCAGCTCCCTCTCTTCCCTGTTGGCAGAGGAGACGGGCTTCCATCTCGTCCAGCCCCCCGCCCCCCGGCTCCCACGGACCCGCCCCAGGGCCCAGCCGGGGCCTGGTTTACCCTGCCTCATTCCTAAAAATAATAACAATGCCATTTATTAAGCTCTTACTATGTTCTAAGCGCTGGGGAGGTTACAAGCCGATCAGGCTGTCCGACGGAGGGCTCACAGTCTTCATCCCCGTTTTACAGATGAGGGAACTGAGGCCCGGAGAAGTGAAGTGACTTGCCCGAAGTCACCCCGCTGACAATCGGCGGAGCCGGGATTTGAACCCATGACCTCTGACTCCCAAGCCCGGGCTCTTTCCACTGCGCCAAGCTCCTTCTCTACCCTACCCTCCCGGCCAGGTGACTAAGGTCTGGGGCCCGGCCCGCCTCCCCTCAGCCAAAGCCCATCTCGAGCCACCTCAAAGCGGTGTCCTCCTAATCCCTCCGCTCGAGGTGGAAAGCAGCGACCACTGGCAGCCAAGCCCTTATTTTGAGCCATTTACAGAGGGATCGCTGATTTGGTAATTATCGCTTATGAGCAATTATCGGTAAATAATACCAACGGCCTTCCAGACGGGCTGAAAGATCCGCCGGCTCTGAAGCGACAATGGCCCGAAACTGAGATCGGTCTCGCCGAATCCCCCTCTCGCGGGGTACCGAGACGCTACGATCTACTCCTTCACTTATTAATCGCTCTGGAAGGGCCTCAAGAATTTGTCCTCCGGCTATCGTCTGGGGGTTTTTCTTTCTCGGAGGCAATCTCGGTGGGGGCGGAGGCTCCGAAACGGGCCCGGGGCCGAAAGTCGGACTAGTCCGGCCCAGCTCTCGTTCAAGTGGCCTCTGGGAAGAAATCCTCGTGGGCCTGGGTTTGCCGTGAAGTTTCGGTTTCGCGTTAGCCTGGGCCAACATGCCCACTGAGGCTGACTTAGAAACTCGGCCGAATGCAAATTTCAGCTTTGTCCCGACAGGCCCGGCCTGACATACCCTCCCTTGATTTCCTGTTTCTGCCTCTCCCGCTCCGACCGCCTTCTGCGGGCCTACTTCCCCGACCGGCCGGAGTTTGCTCTTCCTAGATTTTTGAGCCCTTCGAGGCCGGGGGTACGGGTCTAATTCCCACCTGGGTACTCTTTCCCGGTGCTTAGTCCAGGGCTCGGCACACAGTGTGTGCTCAATAAATATTATTACTATTCCTTTAGCCGAGGTAGGGTTGTAGGGGGCTGAGGGGATTCCGGGAAGGGGGCTTAGCTACGGTGTCTTCCCGGGCTGAGCCCCTTCCTTCCTCTCCCCCTTGTCCCCCCCCCTCCATCCCCCCATCTTACCTCCTTCCCTTCCCCACAGCACCTGTATATATGTATATATGGTTGTACATATTTATTACTCTATTTATTTATTTATTTATTTATTTTACTTGTACATTTCTATCCTATTTATTTTATTTTGTTGGTATGTTTGGTTCTGTTCTCTGTCTCCCCCTTTTAGACTGTGAGCCCACTGTTGGGTAGGGACTGTCTCTATGTGTTGCCAATTTGTACTTCCCAAGCGCTTAGTACAGTGCTCTGCACATAGTAAGCGCTCAATAAATACAATTGATTGATTGATTGATTGTCATCCCTGGTGAGTGTCAGTCAGTCAGTCAATTGTACTTATTAAGCACTTACTGTGTACAGAGCATCGTACTAAGCGCTTGGGAGAGTCCAATATAACACTATAACAGACACATTCCCTGCCCACAGAGATCTTACAGTCTAGAGGGAGTGGTGGGGTCTCTCTTCAACCCATCGCCTGCTGGCTGGGCTCTGGTTTATTTATTCTATTTATTTTATTTTGTTAATATGTTTTGTGTTGTTTTGTTTGTTTTGTTGTCTGTCTCCCTCTTCTAGACTGTGAGCCCGCTGTTGGGTAGGGACTGTCTCTATATGTTGCCAACTTGTACTTCCCAAGCGCCTAGTACAGCACTCTGCACACAGTAAGTGCTCAATAAATACGACTGAATGAGTGAACGAATGGTTTCCCCAACCCAGAGGGGAAGGAGCACGGTGGATAGCACATTGGTCCGGGAGTCAAAGGGTCATGGGTTCTAATCCCCGCTCCGCCACTTGTCTGCTGTGTGACCGTAGGCAAGTCACTTCACTTCTCTGAACCTCAGTACTCTCATCTGCCAAACGGGGATTGAGACGGTGAGCCCCCCGTGGGACAAGGACTGTGTCCACCTTGATTTGCTCGTGTCCACCCCAGCGCTTAATACAGTGCCAGGCACATAGTAAGCGCTAACCATATACCGTCATTATTACTAACATCATTATTACAAACCGGTGAGAGTTGAACAGATCAACCCTCCACGTCGTCCCGGCCACGTTGGGGTGAGCTGGCTTCTCTCGAACAGTCCCTTCCCGAGGTAGAAACGCTCCCGGTACGTTCGTCAGATCTTCGGTGGGTGGATCGTTTCGGATGAGCTCATCGAGAACTTTCCCAAACGCCTGCCGGCCAGGAGGATCCAGAACCTCGGCCCCGTCCTTCCTCGGGCCCCGCTTCGCCTTTAATCTGATGAACAGGAAATTCTAATCAACTGCCGGGGTTTATTTTCATAAACCTCTACAGAAAGTCCTCTGGACAAAGGCAGATACAATCAGCTTTGCAGGCATCAGTGAGTGCTTGAAAGATTAACTAATACATTGTTTTTGCTGGCGGGCGGCCAGGCTTTTTAATGGGGAGCGAGACAGATAGAAGAATAGCAGTGGCGGAGGCCAGGTATTCTGCGGGGCTGTTGGTTTAGTGACAGCGAATCTGTCCCGACCGTGGCCTCTCGGGGCCCCCGGGGGGGCATCCGGGCATGCCTGGGGTCTCCCAGGCCGGCTGGAGATTCGCCCAGATGGCCACCACCTCCTCCTCCATTAAACAGTGTGGCTTAGTAGGTAGAGCCCGAGCCTGAGAGTCAGAAGGACCTGGGTTCTAATCCCGGCTCCGCCACGTGTCTGCTGTGTGACCTTGGGCAAGTCGCTTCACTCCTCTGGGCCTCAGTGACCCCATCTGGAAAATGAGGAGGAAGACTCTGAGCCTCAATCAATCAATCAATCAATCGTATTTATTGAGTGCTTATTTGCTTCACTCCCAATCGCTTAGTACAGTGCTCTGCACATAGTAAGCGCTCAGTAAATACAATTGATGATGATGATGATGATCTGGAAAATGAGGCAGAAGACTCTGAGCCTCAATCAATCAATCAATCGTATTTATTGAGCGCTTACTGTGTGCAGAGCACTGTACTGAGTGCTTGGGAAGTACAAGTTGGCAACATATAGAGACAGTCCCTACCCAACAGTGGGCTCACAGTCTAAAAGGGGGAGACAGAAAACAAAACCAAACATACTAACAAGATAAAATAAATAGAATAGATATGCACACGTAGAATAAATAGAGTAATAAATATGTACAAATATATATACATATATACAGGTGCTGTGGGGAAGGGAAGGAGGTAAGATGTGGGAAGTAAGCCTCATGTGGGACAGGGACTGTGTCTAACCTGATTAATTTGTAGGATACCCCAGCACTGAGAACAGTGCTTGGCACAGGATAAGCACTTAACAAGTACCATAATAATAATAATTAATAATTTCATTTCCCTGTACCCAGGAGGGGGCCCAGAGGGGGCTCTCGGGAGGTCTAGCGTCTTTTGGTTTGGGACGGGGGCCAAGCGCGGGGTGACCGGTGGATGAGAGGAAGCCATAAGCCATCAGGAAGCACGTGGCCGGACTCACTGCTCCCTGGTCCTAACACAGGACAAGAGGCCCCTCTGTGCAGGGAGTGGGCACCCAATCCCAACGGGATCGTGGTATTTGTTAAACCCTACTACGTGCCTGGCACTGTACTAAGCGCTGGGAGAGTTACCAGGAAATGGGGTTGGACACAGTCCCTGTCCCCCATGGGGCTCACAGTCTCAATCCCCATTTTCCAGATGAGGTCACTGAGGCCCAGAGAAGTGAAGTGACTTGCCCAAGGTCACACAGCAGGCCAGTGGCGGAGCCGGGATTAGAGCCCTTTAACTTCTGACTCCCAGGACCGTAAATGTCATGGTTTATTGTTGTACTATAATAATAATAATAATAATGATGGTGGTATTTATTAAGCGCTTACTATGTGCCAAGCACTGTTCTAAGCACTGGGGGAGATACAAGGTGATCAGGTTGTCCCACGGGGGGCTCACAGTCATCATCCCCATTTTCCAGATGAGGTCACTGAGGCCCAGAGAAGTGAAGTGACTTGCCCAAGGTCACACAGCTGACAACTGGCGGAGCCAGGGTTTGAACCCATGATCTCTGACTCCAAAGCCCGGGCTCTTTCCATTGAGCCACGCTGCTTCTTTTGAATGAACGAACGAACAAGTCGGGGTCCCCTCCCAGGGCCGGCCACTCCTCTCAGGTGGCGTCTGCCGCTCTTTGTACCCAGAGTGGGGACAGGTGGGCATTGGCCACTTGGGATGGCTCAGTAGATACAACCGACTGACTGACTGAAGGACGCCTTTCAACCCAGGGTGGGTGCGGGATTAGAGTTTTGGTGGAGAAGAGGGATGGTTTGTCGCCTCAATCTCTGGGCTCTCAGATTGTGCAACGTCAGGCTCAGCGACACACCTCGGTGACAAAGCTCAGCCTCCCGCTGAACCATGGATGGGGAGGGTGAGGACTTCCAGCCTGAAATCACCCCACGCTCCCCTCGGCCGAGCCCCTTCCGGAGGGGCGGGAGAGTCCCGGAGCGGCCGAGCCCGCGGTCCAAAGCGGGTGGGAGACCGATGTCGTTGAGGAAGTTTCCAGAAACATCAGTAGCTTCCGGGTCAACACCTGGTCTCTGGTTCAGGGCGGCCGAAAGTCGGCAGGAAGGTGTTCCGTAGCATGACCCAAGCGCTTAGTACAGTGCTCTGCACATAGTAAGCGCTCAATAAATACGATTGATGATGATGATGATGGCCTAGCGGGTAGATCCCGGGCCTGGGAGCCGGAAGGACCCGGGTTCAATCCCGGCTCCTCCACTTATCAATCAATCAATCAATCAATCGTATTTATTGAGCGCTTACTATGTGCAGAGCACTGTACTAAGCGCTTGGGAAGTAAAAATTGGCAACACATAGAGACAGTCCCTACCCAACAGTGGGCTCACAGTCTAAAAGGGGGGAGACAGAGAACAGAACCAAACATGCCAACAAAATAAAATAAATAGGATAGAAATGTACAAGTGAAATAAATAAATAAATAAATAGAGTAATAAATATGTACAACCATATATACATATATACAGGTGCTGTGCGGAAGGGAAGGAGGTAAGATGGGGGGATGGAGAGGCTCGCCCTGTGCCACCTTGGGCGAGTCAGTTCTCGGGACCTCAGTTCCCTCATCTGCAAAATGGGGATGAAGACTGTGAGCCCCACGTGGGACAGGGACTCCGTGCAACCTGAAGATCTTGTATCTACCCCAGTGCTTAGAATAATAATAATAACAGCATTTGTTAAGCACTTACTATGTGCCAAGCACCGTTCTAAGCGCTGGCGGGGGTGGGGTACAAGGTAGTCAGGTTGTCCCACGTGAGGCTCACACTTTTAATCCCCATTTTCCAGATGAGGTAACTGAGGCACAGAGAAGTGAAGTGACTCGCCCGAAGTCACACAGTTGACAAGTGGTGGAGCCGGGATTAGGCCCCATGACCTATGACTCCCAAACCCACGCTTTTCTCACTGAGCCACGCTGCTTCTCTAATCCCCATTTTCCAGATGAGGTAACTGAGGCTCAGAGAAGAACAGTGCTTGACACGTAGTAAGCCACCGTACGTTCTCTTCCAGGATATTGGTCAACATGGACAACAACATAATCCAGCATTACAGCAACCACATGGCCTTCTTGCTCGACATGGCCGAGTTGGGCAGCCAAATCCAGATCATCCTCAAGGAGCTGTAGGCCCCAGCGTCGCTCAGCCGGAGGGTCCCCTCGGTCCCCACCTCGGCCACCAAAGCGACAGCAAACCGAACCCAACCTCGCTCCACGCCTCACTGCCTCACTGCCGTTACTTGAACGCCTTCCCCCGGAGGAGACGCCCGGAGTATCGCGAAGTACTTCCGATGTCGGACGATTTCGGTGGAATATCCGGTCGCCCGGGCAACGGAGATGTGCCCCCCTTCTCGGGCCGATTGGCGAGAGCCAGTCCACGTCCACTGCTGCCTCTTGGACCGACGGCTGGACGCTTTTGTTCGGCTTTTGTTCGGCCTTTGTTTGTCTTGGCTCCCGGCTGGACTGTAAGCGGAAGCCCTCCAGGCTGGGGGCTTCTCAGCTGCTTCAGGCAAACACGTCGACAGCAGCCGGCTCTGAGGAAATGCCGACTGAAAGCGCCATTTTCCAGAGAAGGGGACGTTTCGAAGCCCAAGTTTGCCTAACCTGGACCCTGCTCCTACGTACACACAAACACACACACACACACACCCCTCCACGTACCCACACTGCTGGCCACAACGCTGAAAATAGCTCTAAATCGAAGTCTCTGATTGTACCATGTCACTGTTTGATACATTTCTTATTTGCGATCCCTTTTATATTATATATATAAATATATATATTGTACAAATACGCCATATTTTATATTTTACACGGTTACATTTTGATCATTTCAAAAAATGTGCTGTTTCACATTTCTCAGTGTATTATTTTTTAAACTTTTTTTTTTGTATATTCTTATTTAGTAATAAAGGTTTGACTCTGTACAGCTCCCATCCTTGATCCGTTTCCTTCGGCCAGCGGGCCGACTGGGCGAGCTTATCGCCTTCTAGGCTGTGAGCCCACTGTTGGGTCTCTATATGTTGCCAACTTGTACTTCCCAAGCGCTTAGTACAGTGCTCTGCACACAGTAAGCGCTCAATAAATACAATTGAATGAATGAATGAATGAATGAATGAATCGCCAGGAACACAGACCTTCCCGAAGCGGCCTTGGTTTAAGGGACCGCTGACCTGGGCTGCCAACTGAGGCCAGTGTAGAAAAATCCTCAGAGTGCGCTTTGTTACGCGCCGAGTCCCTGCCCGCTTATTTGCTTGGCACATAGTAAGCGCTTAATAAGTAATGATCAACGATTGATTGATTGATTAATGGGCAGGCTAGTCTGGTCCTCTAGACTATAAGCTCGTTGTGGGTGGGGAATGTGTCTGTTACACTGCTCTATTGTACTCTCCCAAGTGTTCTGCACAGAGTAAGCGCTCAATAAATACGATCGACTCGCTGGTCCCATATCTGAATGTTCTGGGCTTTGGGTTTTTAAGTCCTCTGTCCCGGGGCCTCACGGGGAGCTACTCTTTGTGGGGATGTTGGCCAACTTCCCTCAGGCATAACCTTTCGCTTTTCACAGTCTCTACATACAGAAGCCCAGACGTCGGGCATTTTCATTTTCTCAACGATCACCCCGAACCCGCCAAGGCCGAGGCCCCCAGGGGTCGGTCCAGAAGCTGGACGTTTTCAGGAGAGAAAAGCCCGATTTCCCCGTCTGAGCGGCCCGGGGAAGTCGAAGAGGCAGATTTTTACCGATCCCTACGTGGTGATCATCTGATCACTTCAAATTCAGTTCTTTTATGGAAAGACCCAGAGAGGACAAATCATTCGACAGCATAGAAAATTCGGTTTAATGAGGAAATTAGTTCTGATATCTGTGTCAGGATGCTGAGGAAGAAGGCAGGAGTCGGATCAGATCTGAGGGGTCTGTCTGGCAGGCCGGAAGGGCAGGTTTTCACCTGAAAAGCCTAAGGAGTTGGCCCCGGTCGCCAGGCTGCATCGAGCTGTAGGCAGAGGGGATGGAGGAGGAATGTTTTCTCTGACCGGCTGGTTGTGATAAACTCCCTCCAGGGGGAAAGACTTCCCCGGGCTGGTTCCCCGCTGGTTTCGAATCGGTTTACTTCCTGTGGCAGAAATCACCGTGTTAAGGTGCGTTAAGGACTGTGTAAAACACAGCTAACAAGCGCGCCCCGAGTGTTTCTGACATTTAACCTGGAGCGCCTCGACACCTTTTGAAGATTAGGGTTAGTCACGGGGATGATGGAGCAGTCTGTCCGGGAGGGTCAGAGGTCATGTGAAAGTATGAGCCCACTTGGGTTTCCGAGGAGTTAACCTGGGTAATTGCAATAAGCCTCTCCCAGAACTACGACCCTTGGCTCCGGTCAGTCTCGGCCTGTCGCAACCGTCTGCGATATAGCACTGGGGTGATCCGTCAACGATATCGGGCAGCTTTGCTGTTGGGTGACGGCGAGGCCGAAGTGCGGGGACAGGGGCTGCAGAGAAAACGTCTTCCCGTCGGCTCTGCGTCCCGCTAGCTCTAGGTCCCTCTGGCTCCAAGGCCCGTTGCTCTGCATCCTTCCAGCTTCAGGTCCCACTGGATTCAAATTCTGCCAGCTCCAGGTCCCACATCCCATTAGTAGAGAGTCCCAGGGGGTCGGGGAAATCTTGGTCTGTCTGGGCTCCTGGCCGGGAGATTTGGACATTTCCTCGGTCTGGTTTGTCTTCGGCATCCCGATCTTCTCTGGCCTGGGGTGCTGAGCGGCCCCCATCCTTGGTCCCCGGGATGGTGGGATCCTCCCGGCCCGGGCGCCCGGGAGAGTGGTCCTAGAGTTCCCATCCGGCTCCAGCAGGCCCTGGGATCCCAAAGATCGGGCGACGATTTCCTCAGTGGGCCTAATGTTGGGGAGGTGGAAATGGGTTCAGCACAGGTGGAGGGAGGGGCGTTGAGATGAAACTGCGACAGAGTTATCTAGTGAGTCACCCCGAATGCTCCCCGTGGGAGGAAAACCCAGGGGGAGACCGATCGTTTTCCGGCTGGCGAGCCCAGCACCAGGCCTGGTGATCCGGTGGGAGCACCGGATGGGATGGGTCTACATCTTCCTCAGGAATTGGGGGGAGAGGGGGTGTTGGGAAAGGGTCCCCACAGGTTTGAGGATGGATAGAGGGGTCCTGGGGCTCCGCTGGGCCTGGAGGCCGTGGCTACAGAACCGGAATCCACTTGCTGTCGCTGTTGTAAAGGAAAGACTGCTTCCCCTGCCTCTCGGGGGTGTAATATGCTGCAACGACAGAAATCCAGGATTTAGAGACCGGAATCCTGATCCTGAATCACTGCAACGATAACGGTGTTTGTCAGGCGCTTACTAGTTGTCAGGCACTGTACTAAGCATTGGGGTAGACATAAGCTAATCAGGTTGGACAGTCCCTAGCCCACATAGGGCGAAAGGTCTTAATCCCCATTTTTACAGTTGCGGTAACTGAGGCACAGAGAGGTTAAATGACTAGCCCGAGATCACACAGCAGACAAGTGGCAGAGCTGGGGTTAGAAGCCGGGTCCTTCTGACTCCTAGCAAGGTGTAGTGGCTACAGCATGGGCCTGGGGGTCAGAAGGTCATGGGTTCTAATCCTGACTCCACCACTTGTCTGCTGTGGGTAGATCACCGAACTTCTCTGGGCCTCAGTTACCTCATCTGTAAAATGGGGATGAAGACGGTGAGCCCCGCACGGGACAACCTAATTACCTTGTATCTACCCCAGCGCTTAGAACAGTGCTTGGCACATAGTAAGCACTTAATAAATACCTTTATTATTATTATTATTATCCACTAGGCCATGCTGAGGTTAAATGACTTGCCCGAGATCACACAGCAGACACAAGTGGTGGAGCTGGGACTAGAACCCAGGTCCTTCTGACTTCCGGGCACTTGCTCTAACCATTAGGCCACACAGCTCCTCTGCTTTGTTACGTGACGTGTCTGCCTCCCCCATTACCGATCGGTCGATCGACAAAATGGATTGAGCCCTTACTCTGTGCAGAGCACTGTACCCAGCCCTTCAGAAAAGACAGTAGAGTGGGCAGGGCACTCTAGAGTTTACAATCGCTTCATCAATGGTATTGACTGAGTGCCTATCATGTTCAGAGCACTGGACTAAGCACTGGGGAGTGGATAATAGAGTTAGTAAACATGACCCCTGACCTCAAGGAGCTTCCAGTCTAAGGGGGGTGACAGACGCTGAAATGATTTACAGATAAACCATCACCTCACCCCCTCCTACCTCACTTCCCTTCTCTCCTTCTACAGCCCAGCCCGCACCCTCCGCTCCTCCGCCGCTGATCTCCTCCCCGTACCTCGTTCTCGCCTTTCCCGCCATCGACCCCCGGCCCACGTCATCCACCGGGCCTGGAATGCCCTCCCTCTGCCCATCCGCCAAGCTAGCTCTCTTCCTCCCTTCAAGGCCCTGCTGAGAGCTCACCTCCTCCAGGAGGCCTTCCCAGACTGAGCCCCTTCCTTCCTCTCCCCCTCGTCCCCCTCTCCATCCCCCCCATCTTACCTCCTTCCCTTCCCCACAGCACCTGTATAGATGTATATATGTTTGTACATATTTATTACTCTATTTATTTATTTATTTATTTTACTTGTACATATCTATTCTATTTATTTTATTTTGTTAGTAGGTTTGGTTTTGTTCTCTGTCTCCCCCCTTTTAGACTGTGAGCCCACTGTTGGGTAGGGACTGGCTCTATATGTTGCCAACTTGTACTTCCCAAGCGCTTAGTACAGTGCTCTGCACGTAGTAAGTGCTCAATAAATACGATTGATGATGATGATGATAAACCAGCTTCTTGAGGGCAAGGGTGACACGAGCTGAGGGATGATGGGGTTGACGGACCCGGGCTTTTCACTACACTACGGCTGGACCGGAGAGATCTGACCAGAGAAGGTGGTCTGGGCGATTCTGGGATCTCAGATGGCTGCCCGAGGTGGGTGGGGAAATCTAGAAGGATTCCCAGAGGTGGTTCTGTCTGCCTGTCATCATCAATCGTATTTATTGAGCGCTTACTATGCGCAGAGCACTGTACTCTCATGAGTACAGTACTCTCATGAGTACAGTACTCTCAGTACAGTACAGTACAGTACTCTCATCTCATCAGATGAGAGCACTCATCTGTCTGTCGGATTCAGAACAGAAAAGCGGACGTTAGTTTCTCTGTAGCTGGAGTCTGAGCTTTCCCCGGCTGGCACTCCCTGCCCTCTGGGAGCTTCCGAGGCCTGTTCCTGCCTCCTCTGGCCTCCCCGTGGGGCCTAGGCTCGAGCTGAAAGCCTCCGGCCTTCCTGACGTTGGCTGGCGAGAGCGCAGTATTCATCTCCCCGGCACGCAGTGCCATCATATTAATCAATCAATCAATCAATCATATTTATTGAGCACTTACTGTGTGCAGAGCACTGTACTAAGCACTTGGGAAGTACAAGTTGGGGGAGTACAAGTTGGAGAGTCTCATAGAGTCTCCACAGCCAGTCCTGGCCTGGTCTGAGTCCCCCTAGACCCTCTCTCCTGCCCGCATGGTCCCTGTGGCCCCCTGACTGGCTTGTGAGGATTAATAACAATAACAATAATAATAATAATAACAATGGCATTTATTAAGTGCTTACTATGTGCAAAGCACTGTTCTAAGCGCTGGGCAGGTTACAAGGTGATCAGGTTGTCCCACGGGGGGCTCACAGTCTTCATCCCCATTTTCCAGATGAGGGAACTGAGGCACGGAGAAGTTAAGTGACTTGCCCAAAGTCACCCAGATGACAATTGGCGGAGCCGGGATTTGAACCCGTGACCTCTGGCTCCAAAGCCCGGGCTCTTTCCCCCGAGCCACGCTGCTTCTCATGTTAGTCATCCCAGCATTGGGGTTCCCTCTTCTTCTGGGGCCACACGGGAGTCTGTTGGTAGGGTGAGGACACCCGTCCCACCTCGCCCCCTCACTGACCCTACTTCCCAGGATATGCCTGTCTGAAGGCCAGGACTAGATTTAGGACTCTAAACTGTAACCTCCTCCTCTAGACTTTAAGCTCACTGTGGGCAGGGAGTGTATCTGTTATATTGTTCTGCCATACTCTCCCCAGTGCTAAGTACAGTGCTCTGCACACAGTAAGCGCTCATTAAATCCGACTGACTGACCGAACCGGGGGTCGGAGGCCCCTGCCCAGAGTACGGCATCAGGGGATCCCAAACTCTGACGCCCACATTTCTGGGTGGGAATGAGCTTGGAACACCGGCTCCGTTCTCCCGGCAATGGGCCCGTCGTGGGACTGACTGAGTTTCGGATCCACCCCCGGTTCTCCCTCGACACCTGGGCCGGAGCGTGTCCAGAGCCTCTTCCGTGAGCGCGGGTGGCGGGGGTTTGGGGGTGTGATTATGTGTGCTTGGGAGGAGAGGAAAGGATCCGGCGTCCTGCTCTCGCCCTTTTTCCACCCTTTCGGCTAACTGCCATGCCAACTTGTGGTTTGAGCAGGCTGGTGGGGGAACAGAAGGATGCTTTGATTTCATGCCCATGGTGTGTAAAAGCTTTTATGTGCTAGTGCACTCGTTACTTGCCAGCACGCACACAAGCACACGTACAAACACGTAATCGGCTATGGGGAAATCCCACAACCCAAAACCCATGGTTTGCATCTACAAACTCCCTTTAGCCCTCTCCCAAGGGCTCAGTCCATGTTCTTCTCCTAGTAAATCCTCTATAAAACATGTCTGACCCAATGATGGATAACTTGTTCTCCAGCCGGACATTGACGCTTTCTTCCCGGCCCAGGCCCTGACTCTAAGTCGTCAGTTCACTCCCACGATCAATTTGGGCAATCGTGCTCTTGGCTGGAGCACAAAATAATAATTCTGGTACTTATTAAGCGCTCGCTCTACGCCGAGCACTGGACTAGCTATGAGATCACCAGACTCAGGCCCTGTTCCACGCTGTGAGGTAGGGAGAGTCAGTACACCGTATCCTCATTTTACACGAGGACAGCGAGGTAGAGTATAAGCGCCTTGCGGACAGGAAACCCATCACTTCTCTGTGTTGTACTTTCCCAAACACTTAGCATGGCACCTTGTACCCAGGGGGCACTCAACAAACGTGTCACCATGATCGAGTGACTTGCCCAAGGTCACTCGGCAGGGCTGTGGCCGAGCAGGGAATGAAACCCAGGGTTCTCAACTCCCGGTTTTGGGCCACACAGGCTGTTTTAATAGCAATAATAATAATAACAATAGTAATGGTATTTGTTAAGGGCTTACTGTGTTCCAGGCACTGTACTAAGCGCTGGGGTGAATAGAGAAGCAGTGTGGCTCACTGGAAAGAGCCCGGGCTTTGGAGTCAGAGGTCATGGGTTCAAATCCCAGCTCTGCCAATTGTCATCATCATCATCATCAATCGTATTTATTGAGCGCTTACTATGTGCAGAGCACTGTACTAAGTGCTTGGGAAGTACAAATTGGCAACATATAGAGACAGTCCCTACCCAACAGTGGGCTCACAGTCTAAAAGGGGGAGACAGAGAACAAAACCAAACATACTAACAAAATAAAATAAATAGGATAGATATGTACAAGTAAAATAAATAAATAAATAAATAAATAGATAGAGTAATAAATATGTACAACCATATATACATATATACAGGTGCTGTGGGGAAGGGAAGGAGTTAAGATGGGGGGGATGGAGAGGGGGACGAGGGGGAGAGGAAGGAAGGGGCTCAGTCTGGGAAGGCCTCCTACACACAGCTGTGTGACTTTGGACAAGTCACTTAACTTCTCTGTGCCTCAGTGACCTCATCTGAAAAATGGGGATTAAGGCTGTGAGCCCCCTGTGGGACAGCCTCATCACCTTGAAACCTCCCCAGCGCTTAGAACAGTGCTTTGCACATAGTAAGCGCTTAATAAATGCCATCATTATTATTATTATCATTATTACAAATAAATGGGGTTGGATACGCTTTCCCTCTGGACTCGGTTTCCCCGCTGAGCGTGTGTCCGGCGGCCTTTGACCGTCCTCTCACCTGGTCCGGTGACGGAGCCCTGGCCCGGAGGCCCTGCCCAGCGGCTGGTGCCAGAGACGAAAACGGCGCTGGAGATGTCCTGCTTCGGGGGCCCGGAGAAGTCCACGATCTCGTACTGGCCAGGCCCGGGCGGAGGGGGCTGGGGTGGCAGAGCCAGGGCCGGAGCGGAGAAATTCAGCCTGTGCTTCCTCCTGGACAGGGAATGAGAAGCCGGCTCCGAGTCAGCAACCAGTGACAAGTTTTGGGGGGTCCCCTCCTCTGACGGTCACACCCCCGAGGCTGTGGGGCTCAGCCCAGAGAAGCAGCATGGCCCCTCTCCATTCCCCCGTCTTACCTCCTTCCCTTCCCCACAGCACCTGTATATATGTATATACGGTTGTACATATTTATTACTCTATTTATTTATTTATTTATTTATTTTACTTGTACATTTCTATCCTACTTATTTTATTTTGTTGGTATGTTTGGTTCTGTTCTCTGTCTCCCCCTTTTAGACTGTGAGCCCACTGTTGGGTAGGGACTGTCTCTATGTGATGCCAATTTGTACTTTCCAAGCGCTTAGTACAGTGCTCTGCCCATAGTAAGCGCTCAATAAATATGATTGATTGATTGATTGGTGGCTAAAGCCCAGGCTGGGGGGTCAGAAGGTCATGGGTTCTAATTCTAGCTCTGCCGCTTGTCTGCTGTGTGACTTTGGGCAAGTCACGTCGCTTCTCCGGGCCTCAGTTACCTCATCTGTAAAATGGGGATTGACTGTGAACCGCACGTGTGCCCAACCCGATTATCTCGTATCTACCCCAGTGCTTAGAACAGTCCCTGGCACATAGTAAGCGCTTAATAAATACCATTATTATTATTCTTTAGGCTGTAAGCTCGTTCTGGGCAGGAAATGTTTGGTGTTATATTGTACTCTCCCAAGCACTTAGTACATGCCAGTCTTTCCTCACATTGGGATGCTTTTTCCCCCCCAGTTTCTAGCACCAACCACAAACCCTGTCCATAGGCCCCAAGGGAGGAATGTGGGACGGAGAGAAGACCGAGTCACCTTGAGATCCAAAGGCCCGGCAGGATTTCAGTGCTTTGTACACAGTTAGCGCTCAGTAAGTGTGACTAATTTGATTTGATTTGATTTTTCATTGGCCCCACCCGGCCTTCCCGGGGACCCCGGCAACTTCATGACTCTGCGGTTCCTCTCAGCCGGACCAGCCTGCGGTGCTCCACTCTAGACAGTAAGCTGGTCATGGGCAGGGGATGCGTCTGTTTATTGTCCTATCATACTCTCCCGAGTGTTTAGTACAGTGCTCTGCCCACCATCAGTGCTCAATAACTACGACTGAATGAATGGCTGAAAATAGGAATGGGTCAGAAAGCTGTAATCCGTATCGAGCCAAGAACTCCGGAGGGGACGTGAGGGGGGTCAGCTGGAGGTGTGGTTAGTCTTGGACTTCCCAAGTGCTTAGTACAGTGCTCTGCACACAGTAAGTGCTCAATAAATGTGATTGATTGATTGATTGATTGATTGTCCGGCCTGGGATTTCAGGAAGATGGGTCCGAGCGGGCTGGTGGCTGACGAAACTCCAAGAAGTAGCACGGTGGGGTGGGTGGCCTAGGAAGGCAGGGTTCGGTGTCCTCGCCAGAGAGCGTGAGTGGAAGGCTGCAGGAGCCTATTTGGAGCTCCCCAAGCCCTCCGCCCGGCCCGTCTGAATCACTGAGTCACCGGTGTGACGGAGGGTGAAGTCTTCGAGGGGAGGAAACCCAAGAGGCCGGTCCAGCCCTCCTCTTAAGACCTCTTGGAAGCTAGTAAATGCTCTCGGAGACGGTGACTCATGAGAAGAGGGCGATACTGCCTGCCCCAGAAACCCCACGTGCTACCTTTCCGGGAGCCAGAGGACTCAGGCGTCCACATGATCCAGCAGCACGGCCGACCACGCGGGAGTCCCGCCCGGCCCCGGCCCTGCCGGCGGGGTGGACGTCTCCGCCAAAGTTTTCCCGTGGAAAGAGCACGGGCTTGGGAATCACGGAGGACCCGGGTTCTGACCCTAACTCTGCCAACTGCTCTGCCAATTAAAATTACAGTACTTGCTATGTGCCAAGCACTGTTCTAAGCACTGGGGTAGATACCAAGTTAATCAGGTTGGACACAGTCCCCGTTCCACATGGGGCTCACACTCCTAATCCCCATTTTACAGATGAGGGAACCGAGGCCCGGAGAAGCAAAGTGACTTACCCAAGGTCGCAGTGCAGACATAAGACACGCTGCAAGAGAAGCAGTGTGGCTCAGTGGAAAGAACACGGGCTTTGGAGTCAGTGGTCGTGGGTTCAAATCCCTGCCAATTGTCAGCTGTGTGACCTCGGGCAAGTTACTTAACTTCTCTGGGCCTCAGTTCCCTCATCTGTAAAATGGGGGTTGACTGTGAGCCCCCCGTGGGACAACCTGATCACCTTGTAACCCCCAGCGCTTAGAATAGTGCTTTGCACATAGTAAGCACTTAATAAATGCCATTATTATTATTATTATAAGGCAGAGGCAGGATTAGAACCCAGGTCCTTCTACTTCCTACTTGACTATGAGCCCCATGTGGTGGGACAGGAACTGTGACTAACCTGAATGGCTTAGAAAAGTGTTTGACATCTAATAGACTGTAAACCCATTGTAGGGAGGGATTGTCTCCCTTTATTGCTGCACTGTACTTTCCAAGTGCTTAGTACAGTGCTCTGCACACAGTAAGCGCTAAATAAATACAATTGAATGAATGAATGAATAATAAGGGCTTCCCGATTCCCATTTAAATAAAACGAACTATGAAAGTCAAACAGGATTCCCAGGGCTTGGTCCAAAGCTGCCCAGCCACGGGGCTATAAAGATGTCAGAGTTGACATTCTGGGCAACCCTGGAATTTACCTGGCAAGTTCTCCTGGTAGGATACAATCAATCAATCAATCAATCGTATTTATTGAGCGCTTACTGTGTGCAGAGCACTGTGCTAAGCGCTTGGGAAGTACAAGTTGGCAACATCTAGAGACAGTCCCTACCCAACAGTGGGCTCACAGTCTAAAAGGGGGAGACAGAGAACAAAACCAACTAACTATACTAACAAAATAAAATAAATAGAATAGATATGTACAAGTAAAATAAATAAATACACAGACCTCATTAGCCACGGAGAGTCAGTGGCAGAAGAAAAACCCTACTCAAGTGGGACTTTCCTGCTGTGTGACCTCACCAAGTCACTTAACTTCTCTGGGCCTCGGTTTCTTCATCTGTAAAACGGGGGTTAAATACCTGTTTTCCCTTTCCCCTTCGACTGCGAGCCCCTGGTGAGGCAGGGACGACGTCCGACCTGATTATTCATTCAATCGTATTTATTGAGTGCTTAATGTGTGCAGAGCACTGTACTAAGTGCTTAAATCTTGTATCTTGGGCTTAGCACGGTGCTTCACAAGCGCTGAACAAATATACCGCTAATAAGAATAATGATAATAATAGGAGAATTATTAATAATGAGAAGCACCATGGCCTAGTGGAGAGAGGCTTGGGAGTCAGAGGTTGTGGGTTCTAATCCCAGCTCCGCCACTTGCCAGCTGCGTGAATTTGGGCAAGTCACTTCACTTCTCCGGGCCTCAGTTAAACCTCATCTGTAAAATGGGGGTTAAGACTGTGAGCCCCACGTGGGACAACCTGATCACCTTGTAGCTACCTCAGCGCTTAGAACAGTGCTTAAGCACTTAACAAGTATTATTATTATTATTAATAATTCTTTTCTAAACTGTTCAGGAGTCTGCTATTACGCCTGCGGTGGAGAGGAAACTCCATCACTAACATCATGGTGATATCCCCCTCCTCCCCCTCGTCCCCCTCTCCATCCCCCCATCTCACCTCCCTCCCTTCCCCACAGCACCTGTATATATGTATATATGTTTGTACATATTTTTTTACCCTATGTATTTATTTATTTAATTTATTTGTACATATCTATTCTATTTTATTTTGTTAGTATGTTTGGTTTTGTTCTCTGTCTCCCCCTTTTAGACTGTGAGCCCACTGTTGGGTAGGGACTGTCTCTATATGTTGCCAATTTGTACTTCCCAAGCGCTTAGTACAGTGCTCTGCACATAGCAAGCGCTCAATAAATACGATTGATGATGATGATGATGATGATGATGATGATATGTGAAGTGACTGCAGAGAGAGGATACGCAAAGGAAGGGGTGAAGCCTCTGGGCAGGAGGGGTCTTAGTTTGGTCCTGTAATGGCCAACCCCCCACCCTCCCAACCTCCACAGGTGATTCAAGAGGGACTCACAGGCCAGGGGCCTTTCTCGGAGCTTGAAGGGGGCCGTTGGGGCAATAGGCCGCTGGCCCCGGGCCGATGGAAGCCACCTTGAATTCCCGACTCGTTCTGGATTGGAAAATAGATTTCAGGGTCTTGGGCGACTCCGTCACCAACGACTCATTGATCTTGTAGGAACCTAAAGAGGGAAATACCGAGAAGAAGAAGGTTTTTCAGAAGGGTTGGTTCCGATTCGTGAACACGGCTTTTAATTGGAGGGTAAGCTCCTTGAGGGCGGGGAACGTGTCTTCTAAATCAATCAATCAATCAATCAATCAATCAATCGTATTTATTGAGCGCTTACTGTGTGCAGAGCACTGTACTAAGCGCTTGGGAAGTACAAGTTGGCAACACATAGAGATGGCCCCTACCCAACAGCGGGCTCACAGTCTAAAAGGGGGGTATGCTTCTGTTGTATTTTCCCAAGCGGTCAGTACAGTGCTCCACGTTCAGTGCAGGCGCTCAGTAAATGTTGTTACTCCAAGCGAAAGGAACGTAAAGTCCCCTAGACTGTAAGCTTGTTGTGGGCAGGGAATGCGTCTGTTTATTAATAATGATGTCATTTGTTAAGTGCTTACTATGTGCAAAGAACTGTTCTAAGCACATGGGGGGATACAAGGTGATCAGGTTGCCCCACATGGGGCTCGCAGTCTTAATCCCCATATTATAGATGAGGTAACCGAGGCCCAGAGAAGTTAAGTGACTTGCCCAAAGTCACACAGCTGACAAGTGGCGGAGCCGACATTAGAATCCATGACCTCTGGCTCCCAAGCCCTGGCTCTTTCCACTGAGCCATGCTGCTTCTATTGTTTATTTATTTTACTGTTTGTTTATTGTTATTGTTATTTATTGCTTGTTTATTGTTGTGTTGTACTCTCCCAAGTGCTTAGTACAGTGCTCTGCACACACTAAGTGCTCAATAAATACAACCAAATAAACGAATGAACTGTCGGGCAGGGAGAACTTGGATAAGTCATGTCTGCCCAAGGAAAAAATCCCGACTGATCTGGCAGGATCAAAATGGTCAGTCAGTCAGTCAGTTGTATTTATTGAGCGCTTACTGTGTGCAGAGCACTATATTAAGCGCTTGGGAGAGGACGGTATAACAATATAATAATATGGAGGTGTTCTTCTTGATGCAGGCATGAGCAGCGTGGCCTAATGGAGAGAGTCAGGATCTAGGAGCTAGAGGACCCAGGTTCTAATCCTCGCTCTGAAGCTTGCCTGCTCCGTGATCTTGGGAAAGTCACTCCAATTCTCTGAGCCCAAGTTACTTTATCTGTATCATGATGATGATGATGACGGTATTTGTTAAGCGCTTACTATGTGCCAAGCACTATTCTAAGCGCCGGGGTAGATACAAGGTAATCAGGTTGTCCCACGTGGGACTCACATTCTCCATCCCCATTTTACGGATGAGGTAACTGAGGCAGAGAGAAGTGAAGTGACTTACCCAAAGTTACACAGCCGATAATCCCAGCTCCGCCACTTGTCTGCTGTGTGACCTTGGGCAAGCCAGCTAACTTCTCCGTGCCTCAGTTACCTCATCTGTAAAAATGGGGATTAAGACAGTGAGCCCCGTGTGAGACAATCTGATTACCTTGTATCTCCCCCAGCACTTAGAAGAGTGCTTGTTCTAAGAGAGAAAAAGAGAAAATGGAGAGAAAATACCTGTTCTTCCTCTTAAACTGTGTGCCCTGTATGGGACAGGGTCTGATCTGATTATCTGGCAGCAACTTAATGCTTAGCACAGTGTTGGGCATCTAGTAAATCCTGGATAAATACCAAAGGTATTTTTTGAGCACCTATTATAATAATAACAATAATTGCGGTAGTTGTTAAGCGCTTACAGCGTGCCAGGCACTGTGCTAAGTGCTGGGGTGGATCCAAGCAAATCGGGTTGGACACAGTCCCTGTTCCACGTGGGGCTCACAGTTTTAATCCCCATTTTACTATGTGCAGAGCACTGTACTAAGCGCTTGACCATCGTCATTATGACTATTAAGAGCGGAGGCGGCACTCCTGCGCTCACCCAGAGGGACCACCGAAGCCACCAAGCAGGAGGTGGGGGGCTTCCCAGCCTCCATCTGCCAGACCCCAAGACCCCCCAACCCTTTCCTTACCTGGGGCAGGAGAGCAATCCGCACCTGCCTTAAATCCTCTCTGGGTCTTGGACAAAAACACGGCCCGGGCACAGACGTTGTTCTGTTGCTTGCAGTAAGACAGAGAGGCCTGTGGAGAAAGAAATCCTCTCTGCGCTTCCTGCCAAAGAGGCCGGTGCAGCCCTGGCAGTTCCTGGGGGCCACCCACACCATCACAACGATAACCGTGGAATTTATTAAGCGCTTACTAGGTGCCGGGCACTGTACTAAGTGCTGCGGGAGATAAAAGCTAGTCAGGCTGTCCCACGTGGGGCTCACTGTCTCAATTCCCAATTTACAGATGAGGGAACTGAGGCCCAGAGAAGTGAGGTGACGCGCCCAATATCCCACAGCAGGCAAGTGGCACGGCCCAGATTAGAATCCAGGTCATCATCATCATCATCATCAATCGTATTTATTGAGCGCTTACTATGTGCAGAGCACTGTACTAAGCGCTTGGGAAGTACAAATTGGCAACATATAGAGACAGTCCCTACCCAACCCCAGGCCCGGGCTCATTCCACTCGGCCACGCTGCTTCTCCTCCATAAGGACGGAGTCTCTGGAGGGATATTCTGCAGAAGAGAACAGTGCTTTGCACATAGTAAGCGCTTAATAAATGCCACTATTATTATTGTTATAAGAGTGGAAGCTCCTTATGGGCAGGAAGCATTGCCTCCTCCTTATATTGCCCTTTCCTAAGCGTTCAGTATAGTGCAGTGCATCCGTCAGGCACTCAATAAGTACCGTTATTATTACTACTCATCAAGCAAATCGTGCACTGTCCGATTGCTACAGAAGAGCATGGTCTAGTGAAGAGGGCAGAGGTCTGGGCATCAGGAGATCTGGGTTTTCATCCCGACTCCATCACTTGTAATAAAAACCATTATTATTACTACTCATCAAGCAAATCGTGCACTGTCCGATTGCTACAGAAGAGCATGGTCTAGTGAAGAGGGCAGAGGCCTGGGCATCAGGAGACCTGGGTTTTCATCCCGACTCCATCACTTGCAATAAATACCATTATTATTACTACTCACCAAGCAAATCGTGCACTGTCCGACTGCTACAGAAGAGCACGGTCTAGTGAAGAGGGCAGAGGCCTGGGCATCAGGAGACCTGGGTTTTCATCCCGACTCCATCACTTGCAATAAATACCATTATTATTACTACTCATCAAGCAAATCGTGCACTGTCCGATTGCTACAGAAGAGCATGGTCTAGTGAAGAGGGCAGAGGCCTGGGCATCAGGAGATCTGGGTTTTCATCCCGACTCCATCACTTGTAATAAATACCATTATTATTACAACTCATCAAGCATATCGTGCACTGCCCAATTGCTACAGAAGAGCAAGGTCTAGTGAAGAGGGCAGAGGCCTGGGCATCAGGAGACCTGGGTTTTCATCCCAACTCCATCACTTGTCTGCTGGGTGACCTTGAGCAAGTCACTTCACTTCTCTGCACCCCAGCTTTCTCAGCTGTAAAATGGAGATTCGATCCCACTCTCCCCAAGTTTGACCGTGAGCCCCAGGAGGGACAGGTACTATGTCCGACCTGATTATCTTGTACCTACCCCAGTGCTTATTACAGTGCTTGGCACAGAGTACGGGCTTAACAAGAACTATAATTATAATTAACTCAGTTCACGTTGGCAAACACTCCATTGCCTCTTCTTTCCTTTAGGTCTTTTTTTATGGTACCTGTTAAGTGCTTTCTATGTGCCCGGCACTGTTCTAAGCACCAGGGTAGATAGACAATAATCAGGTTAGATGCACTCCATGTCCCCCATGGGGCTCACAGTTTTAATCCCCATTTTCCAGACGAGGTAACTGAGGCTCAGAGAAGTAACTTGCCCCAGGTCACACAGCAGACAAGTGACGGAGCCAAGATTAGAACCCAGATCCTTCTTACTCCCCGGCCCGTGCTCTGTCCATCGGGCCACGTTGCTTCACTTCTTCTCATTCTCCGCCCGACCTCTAGACGTTCTGGATTGCCAAGGATGCTTGGCACGCTTCAAAATGATAAGATTCTTTAATAAATACCACTGATCCATCGATCGATTGACGACCCCGCCCCGAGACGGACTTTCTGCTATAGCCAAATCATAAATAGTTCCCACGCTAGCCCTCCCCGGGCCCCTCACCTGAAGATAAAGGACTCGATAAAAATGCCCCCGAGAATGGCATCCGAGGGGATTTAATCACCCCGCGGAAACCACTCGCTGGGGCGGTTTTTTGTTTCCCGACCCGTCGCTCGCTTCAGAAATATTTCTCGAGAAATGCTGATGGAATTTTGATTTCTGTGTTTCCTCCAAGGGTGCGATTCTCTCTTCCCCGAAGCCCTGATGGCCCGACTCCATCCCGGCCGGCTAAACAAAGAGATCAGATGGTCCAGGCTAATTACTGGACCGAGGGGGAGGGTACCCCCGGCACAAAATAGGAGGTAATAATAAGGTAACAAAGAGAGGGATTAGAATACGGGAGCGATCATGGTATGCAAATGGAAAGAAAGATGGTAAAGAACCCTATGCACAGTGTGACTAACAGGATTATCATATTTTCGCCCTCTCCTGCAGTCTGGCTATTGTTTCCTTAGACTGAGGAGGGCTGTAGGCAGACTAAACACATTTTCTTTTCTTTTCTTTTCTTTTCCCGGCAGGCCGGTGGGCCTTGGAGAGAAAAAAAAATAGCATTTTTCAAACGCTGGCAAGACCAGATCCCTTTTTGCAAATATTTTTTATGGTATTTGTTGGTTGTTTACTATGTGCCAGGCACTGTAATAATAATAATAACGATGATGATAATAATGATTGTGGTCTTTGTTAAGTGTCAAGCACTGTTTTAAGTGCTGGGGTAGATATAAAAATAAATACAATTTACGATAAATACGATAAATCGTCAATAAATACGATTGAATATAAGGTAGAGTTGTCCCATGGGGGGCTCACAGTCTTAATCCCCATTTTACAGATGAGGTCACTGAGGACCAGAGAAGTGAAGTGACTTTTCCAAGGTCACCCAGCAGAGTGGCCAGCATTAGGACTCAGGAACTTCTGATTCCCAGGCCCGTGCTCGATCCGCAAGGCCACGCTGCTTCTCGCTGGAAGATTTGCTGTGGCTGGGAAAATCTCCCCGTGGAAAAGGGAAAAATGTCCCAAGGCCAACACTTTGAATACTCCAAGCTCCCTGCTCGATTGACAGCAGGATCGGGTCTACTAAAGCCGTTATTCTCTCCCAAGCCCTCAGTACAGTGCTCTGCACACGGTAGATTGCCAGCTGCTGGAGGGTAGGGATTACATCTACCAACTCTGTTGTTCTCTCCCAAGCGCTTAGTACAGTGCTCTACACACAGTAGGTTGTCAGCAACTTGAGAGCAGGGATGGTCTAATAACTCTGTTGTCCTCTCCCAAGTGCTGAGAAGCAGCGTGGCCTAGAGTCAGAGGACCTGGGTTCTAATCCTGGCTCCACGACGTGTCTGTCGAGAGCTCGGTATGGGCAGGGAATGTGTCTGTTTACTGTTGTATCGTCTTCTCCCAAGCGCTGAGTACAGTGCCCGGCACCCGGTAAGCGCTCAATAAGGACAACTGAATGAATGAATGAATTTCACGATCCTTCCCGCACCCCCTTGTCTCTTACGTTGTACTGGTTGGGAGCTGGAGTGGGAAGTTTGGGGACTTTCGCACAGAAGGGCAGCTGGAACATGCTGGAATAGGTGTTGCTGAAATCACACTTGGAAATTAAGCCCGATGGGAGGCTGTAAGCGTTGGCAGCAGGAAATTGGGGGACTTTGTAGATGGCGATGCGGGCACCCTAGGGAGAGAGAAAGAAAATAATTCCTCGTCCTCATCTTTAGAATGGAAGAGAGAACAGATATGCAATCCCCAATGTGCGGTTGAGGAAAAGGAGGCACAGAGCAGTGAAATGACTTGCCCAAGCGTCCTCCCTCCTCAAATCAATCAATCAATCAATCAATCGTATTTATTGAGCGCTTACTATGTGCAGAGCACTGTACTAAGCGCTTGGGAAGTACAAATTGGCAACACATAGAGACAGTCCCTACCCAACAGTGGGCTCACAGTCTAAAAGGGGGAGACAGAGAACAGAACCAAACATACCAACAAAATTAAATAAATAGGATAGAAATGTACAGGTAAAATAAATAAATAAATAAATAGGGTAATAAATATGTACAACCATATATACATATATACAGGTGCTGTGGGGAAGGGAAGGAGGTAAGATGGGGGGATGGAGGGGGGACGAGGGGGAGAGGAGGGAAGGGGCTCAGTCTGGGAAGGCCTCCTGGAGGAGGTGAGCTCTCAGCAGGGCCTTGAAGGGAGGAAGAAATCCGACAATTACTCTTGGCCCCCCACCTTCAAAGCCTTATTGAAGGCACATCTCCTCCAAGAGGCCTTCCCTGACTAAGCCCCACTTTTTTCCTCATCTCCCATCCCTTCTGTGTCACTCTGACTTGCTCTCTTTCCTCTTCCCCCACTCCCAGCCCCACAGCACTCAGATCTGTCATTTCATTTATTTGTACCGAGAAGCAGCGTGGCTCAGTGGAAAGAGCATGGGCTTTGGAGTCAGAGGCTATGGGTTCAAATCCTGGCTCCGCCAACTGTCCAACTTGTACTTCCCAAGCGCTTAGTACAATGCTCTGCACACAGTAAGCGCTCAATAAATACGATTGAATGAATGAATGAGTGTCAGCTGTGTGACTTTGGGCAAGTCACTTCACTTCTCTGTGCCTCAGTTACCTCATCTGTAAAATGGGGATTAAGACTGTGAGCCCCCGGGACTGTCTCTATATATTGCCAATTTGTACTTCCCAAGCGCTTAGTACAGTGCTCTGCACATAGTAGGCGCTCAATAAATACGATTGATGATGATGATAACTTGATCACCTTGTAACCTCCCCAGTGCTTTGCACATAGGAAGCGCTTAACAAATACCATTATTATTATTACTGATGTCCGTCTCCCCCCGCCTCGAGACTGTGAACTCGTTGTGGGCAGGGAATGTCACTGTTTATTATTGTATTGTACTTTCCCAAGCTCTTAGTACAGTGTGCTGCACACAGTGAGCGCTTAATAAATACGACTGAATGAATAAATGTGTGGGGGAACTGGATTTAGAACCCAGATCCTCTGAGACCCGGGCCCCGGCTCTTGTCACTAGGCCACACTGGTTTGCTTTATAAGACTGTGAGCCCCATGATTTGCTGATTTGCTTGTATCCATCCCAGTGCTTAGTGCAGTATCTGGCACGTAGTAAGCACTTAACAAATACCACAATTATTATTATTACTTGCCAGATCAAAGAGCTAGCGACCTCGGACTCCCCAGAAACCAAGTCTAGTTCAGGGTTCAAGAAGATTTTGTCTCCAGGGGCCCCCCACTCCCCCTTATTAACCGTTTCCCCGTACCCCCAAGGGATTCTTGCTCTATTTCAGTAGACCAGTTCCCACCAGTCCAGGAAGCCCCAGCGCACCCCGCACGGGTCAAAAACAAACAAAATCAGTGTTTGCCAAACGATCGGGGGCAAAAGCCACAGAAACTGGGCGATAACATCTCTTTACCCCAAGAGACTATGGCAAGTATTGGAGGCGATAAAACAAAAATTCCCCATGGTCTTACAGCAGAATATCTGGGAGCGGAGCCCGGGGGTGTCGTGGGCTCTGGGGTTCGATAGCGATCCTGGCACGCCGAACCCAGGGGGCTCCCACGGCGTCATCAGTCCCGGGAGGCTCCCCGGCCGATCCCGCCGGGCCCGGCCCTCCGAGCGCGACGGTGGAAATTCAGTAGGGGAAAGGGGAACGGGGACAAAGAGCCTTCCCAGTCCGTGGCCCCGTCTAGGTCATGGCTCTCTTGAGGCTATCCGCCGGTCAAGTTCTCTCGTCCACTGGATTTGTGAGGGAACCGAGAGAAGCAACGTGGCCTAGTGGATAGAGTCCGGGCTTTGGAGTCAGAGGTCATGGGTTCAAACCCCGGCTCCGCCAATTGTCCGCTGTGTGACTTTGGGCAAGTCATTTAACTTCTCTGGGCCTCAGTTACCTCATCTGTAAAATGGGGATTAAGACTGTGAGCCCCCTGTGGGACAACCTGATCACCTTGTAACCTCCCCAGCACTTAGAACGGTGCTTGGCACATAGTAAGTGCTTAATAAATGCCATTACTACTACTACTACTACTACTACTACTACTAGTACCATGGGCCTGGCAATCAGAGGATCTGGGTTCTAATCCTCGCTCTGCCACATGTCTGCTGTGTGACCTTGGGCAAGACACTTCGCTTCTCTGCGCCTCAGTGACCTCATCTGTAAAAATGGGGTTTGAGACTGTGAGCCCCATGTGGGACAGGGACTGTGTCCAACCTGATTACCCTGTATCTACCCCAGCCCCTTAGAACAGTGCTTAGCACATAATAAGCACTTAAAACCGTTATAATAATAATAATAATGATGGTACTTGTTAAGCGCTTACTTTGTGCAAAGCACTGTTCTAAGCGCTGGGGGGATACAAGGTGATCAGGTTGTCCCACGTGGGGCTCACAGTCTTAATCCCCATTTTACAGGTGAGGGAACTGAGGCACAGAGAAGTTAAGTGACTTGCCCAAAGTCACCCAGCTGACAATTGGTGGAGCTGGAATTTGAACTCATGACTTCTGACTCCAAAGCCCGGGCTCTTTCCACTGAGCCACGTTATTGTTGTTGTTATTATTAAGGACCTAGGTTCTAATCCTGGCTCCACCACCTGTCTGTTGGGTGAGCTTGGGCAAGTCCCTTCACTTCTCTGAACCTCAGTTACCTCATCTACAAAATAGAGATTAAAGCTCTGAGCCCCATGTGGGACACGGACTGTGTCCAACCCGTGTCCAAGAGCCCGGGCTTGGGAGTCAGAGGTCATGGGTTCTAATCCCGCCTCCGCCACTTGTCGGCTGTGTGACTTCAAGCAATTCACTTAAATTGCCTGATTGTCTTGTGTCTACCTCAGCGCTAAGTACAGTGCTTGGCACATAGTAAGCCCTTAACAAATACCATAAAAAAGAAGGCTTTCAGTAAATAAAGTTACTACTACTACCCCTGTAGACTGGAAGTTCCTTGTGGACAGGGATCGCATCTACCAACTCTGTTGGGTTGAAATTTCCTAAGTGCTTTGTAGCACAGTGTGCTGCACACAGTAAGTGCTAAATACTATTGATTGATACAGTGCTCTGCACATAGTAAGCGCTTAATAAATACAATTGATGATGTGAAAATAGAGTGACTCTGGCAGGTCTTGGGAAAGCATTTCATGGGAAAGGGAGGACCAGAACTGACCACATTTCTTCCCTTCTTGTTGCCCCAGCCAGATTTCTCAGAATCCTTCTTTTATTTTTTTTTTTAATGGCATTTGTAATGTGCTTAGTATGTGCCAGACAGAGAAGCAGTGTGGCCAAATGGATAGACCACAGGCCTTGGAGTCGGAAGGACCTGGATTCTAATTCCAGCTCTGCCTCTTGTCTGCTGTGTGTACTTGGGCCAGTTGTGGCTCAGTGGAAAAAGCACGGGCTTTGGAGTCAGAGGTCATGGGTTCAAATCCCGGCTCCACCACTTGTCAACTGTGTGACTTTGGGCAAGTCACTTAACTTCTCTGGGCCTCAGTTCCCTCATCTGTAAAATGGGGATGAAGACTGTGAGCCCCACGTGGGACAACCTGATCACCTTGTAAATTCCCCAGCGCTTAGAACAGTGCTCTGCACATAGTAAGTGCTTAGTAAATGCCATTATTATTATTATTACTATTATTATTCTTGTCTATGCTTCAGTTCCCTCAACTGTAAAATGGGGCTTAAGACTGGGAGCCCTATGTGGGACACGGACTGTGTCCAACCTGATTTGGTTGTATCCACCCCAGCGCTTAGAACAGTGACCGGTAATAATAATAATAAGGGCATTTATTAAGCGCTTACTATGTGCAAAGCACTGTTCTAAGCGCTGGGGAAGATTACAAGGGGATCAGGTTGTCCCACGGGGGGCTCACAGTCTTCATCTCCATGTTACAGATGAGGTAACTGAGGCTCAGAGAAGTTAAATGACTTACCCAAGGTCACACAGCAGACATGTGGCGGAGCCGGGATTCGAACTGGGATTCGAACATAGTAAGCACTTAACAAAAGCCACAATTATTAGTAATAATAATAACAATAATAATTACAGTATTTGTTAAGCGCTTACTATGTGCTTACTATGTCCCTGTGCCTTACCTCCTTCCCCTCCCCACAGCACCTGTACATATATATTTGTACATATTTATTACTCTATTTATTTATTTTACTTGTACATATTTATTCTATTTATTTTATTTTGTTAATATGTTTTGTCTTGTTGTCTGTCTTCCCCTTCTAGACTGTGAACCCGCTGTTGGGTAGGGACCGTCTCTATATGTTGCCAACTTGTACTTCCCAAGCGCTTTGTGCAGTGCTCTGCACACAGTAAGCACTCAATAAATACGATTGAATGAATGAATGAATGCAGGGCACTGTATTAAGCGCTGGGGTGGATACAAGTAAACTAGGTTGGACTTAGTCCTTGTCCCATGTGGGGCTCAGAGTCTCAATCCCCATTTTGCAGATGAGCTAACTGAGGCTCAGAGAAGTGAAGTGACTTCCCCAAGGTCACACAGCAGATAAGTAGAAAAGCCGGGATTAGAGCCCACGTCATCTGACTCCCAAGCCCGGGTTCAATCCACTCCACTGTGCTTCTTCTCTATTACTACGAGCTGAGCATTGTACTAAGTGCTCTTTGTGCAGGCGCAGAGATGCCACTTGGTTCAGGGGACATAACCAGGGCGACAACCGGCAGCTAGAGCAGCAGCAAGGCTCAGTGGAAAGAGCACGGGCTTGGCAGTCAGAGGTCATGGGTTCTAATCCCGCCTCCGCCACTTGTCGGCTGTGTGACTTTAAGCAATTCACTTCACTTCTCTGTCCCTCAGTTCCCTCATCTGTAAAATGGGGATGAAGACGGTGAGCCCCATGTGGAACAACCTGATGACCTTGTATCTCCCCCAGCGCTTAGAACAGTGCTTGGCACATAGTAAGCATTTAATAAATACCGTCATTATTAAGTGAATCTCCATCCTCCTTCCCTATCTTTCACCCGAAACCTGGACGTGGAACTCCTCCCGGAGAAGCAATGCAGAAAGCGCTGACCCCCGAGGCTAGAGCCAAGGCTGGGAGGCCCGAGAGGGATCGGGCAGTGCCATGATGTGAAAAAGAAATCCCTTAGGGGACAGTGGGAAGTGCCCAGGCTGCACATAATCGCCGGAGCACTAGCGAGTCCACTTCAATCACTGCCAGGAGCATTCGCCCCACATCTCAAGGGGGAGAGGGGTGGGAGCGAGGTGACTAGGGCCCTGGAGAGGAAGGGGTCGAGGTCGCAGGGAGAGCCTCCAGAGAGTCCTGGATTTGGGCTCGGCCTCTGACCACGCTGCAGAGGCGTGCTGACACGGGCGCTCCCGGCCCTCCTTCTGCGACGGGGCCCGTCCTGAGCCGTTTCGCCAGCGTGGAGCCTCTGGCAGGGTGCGGCCCTTCCTTGGCTGACCCGTCCCAGGACCTGAACTCGGGCCGAGTTCACCCAGTCACCCAATCCAGGGGAGTTCACCCCGGATCGAGGCCGGGTGGGGCCTTGAGCAATTCCGCTCTGCCAACCTGAAGTGGCAGCAGGCCGGTAATGGGACGGGGACTGCGTCCAACCCGATTCGCTTGTATCCACCCCAGAGCTTATAAGGTCCAGCGCCTGGCGCATAGTAAGCACTTGACGAATGCCACAATTATTATTACTCAGTTACGGCTTCAGATCGGATCCCTCTGTGAAACTGGAAAAATCGCTTGGGGGTCTTCCCGGAGTGGCTCACGCTCAGGAAAATGGAAGGAACCACGGGCTTTTAGAAGAAATAAAAAGTGTTTTCGGGTTTATCTTTTGGATTTTTTTTCCCCTTTGAATTTCAAAAGGGTCTTGAGCTGGAATCAATCAATCGATGTTATTTCTTGAGCATTTACTGTGTGCAGAGCACTGTACAAAGTACTTTTTTATAATAATAATCATGGCATTTACTAAGCGCTTACTATGAGCAAAGCACTGTTCTAAGCGCTGGGGAGGTTACAAGGCGCTCAGGTTGTCCCACGTGGGGCTCACAGTCTTAATCCCCATTTTCCAGATGAGGTAACTGAGGCCCAGAGAAGTGAGGTGACTTGTCCAAAGTCACTCAGCTGACAAGTGGCAGAGCCGGGATTTGAACCTCTGACTCCATAGCCCGGGCTCTTTCCACTGAGCCACGCTGCTTCCCACATTTCATGACCGTGCTTTTTCCACGCTGTTTCTCTCTTAGGAGGAGGGAAGCCCCCTCTTACCAAGGAAGGAAAAGTACCCGTTCCTTTCTTTGACAGCGAGACGCTATTGAACTCGGGCGATCGGTGAATGATGTCGTATGAGCCGGGGCCTGGGTTTTCGTCCTGAGGAGGAAAGGGAACACGCTGAGAGGAAAATTCTTTTGGCTTCCCCGGGCTTTGCTCTGCCCTGGGTGGGTCAACTGGATGCTGGGATTCATTCAGTCACATTTATTGAGCGCCTACTATGTGCAGAGCACTGTACTAAGGGCCTGGGAGAGTACAAAACAACACTAAAGAGATACACTTCCTGCCCGTAACGAATTTACAGTCTAGAAGGGCAGGTGTGATTTTCCCACCATTCTCATAATGCGGATATCAAACTCTTCCAAGGGGAAAGCTCGGGGTTCCTGAAAGCCTGCATTTTTCTGTGGTGTCTGGGATCTTCTGGGGATAAGGGCACTGTGGAGGCAGTGAGAATTATTTCCACTCCTTGCAGCCCACCTGATTCAGCTTTCCTCTTGGGTTTTGTATGGTCTAGTGGATGGAGCCGGGGCCCAGGAGCCAGAAGGACCCGGTTTCTAATCCCGGTTCCACCACTTGTCTGCTGTGTGACTCTGGGCAAGTCGCTTCACTTCTCTGTGCCTCAGTTCCCCCATCTGTAAAATGGGGATTAAGACTGTGAGCCCCATGCGGGATAGGGACCGTGTCCAACCCGATTTGCTCGTATCTACCCCAGCAAGACTGTGAGCCTGTTGTTGGGAGGGGACCGTCTCTATATGTTGCCAACTTGTACTTCCCAAGCGCTTAGTACAGTGCTCTGCACACAGTAAGTGCTCAATAAATACGACTGAATGAGTGAATGAATCGCAGTAAGAGCTTCTCAAATACCACAATTATTTCCGAAGAGAGAAGAGTAAAATCACAGAGAAACCAGCCTCGGTTCTCGAAAAGGTCATTGCTACCTCACAGACCAAATGTAGACTCACGTTGGCATCTGTATTAAATGGCAGGGGGGTGCCTGGGGAGAGGTGGAGGCTGAGGCCGGAGTTTGGGAGGGAGACCAGATGTCCCTTCCTTTTGTAGTGCTCTCATTCCAGACAACTGGACTCTCATTTCATGTTCCAGTCCAGTTGCCAAAGGGAGGATATTGGTGGCTGGTTCACCTGGATGCTTAGATGCTGAAGGGAACCATCTGAAACAATCGTTGTAGAGAAGCAGCCTGGCCTTGTGGGTAAATCATGAGCCTAAGAGTCAGAACAAATATTATTATTACTATCATTATGATAATTGTGGTATTTTTCTTAAGCACTTACTTTTTTTTAATGGTACTTGTAAAGCGCTTACAATGTGCCAGGCACTGTATTAAGTGGGGAGATAGATTCCAGATAACTGGCGCAGTCCCTGTCCCCTGTGAGGCTCACAGTCTAGGTCAGAGGGAGGAGGATTTAATCTCCATTTTACAGATGAGGAAACTGAGGCCAGAGTAGTTGAGCGACTTATCCAGGGTCACGCAGCAGCTCAGTGGAATTAGAACCCACAACTCCTGACTCCCACCCCTGTGTTCTTTCCACTAGACCTTGCTGCTACTCACAGTGACATAACACCACTATCGTCATTTTATTTCTGCCAAAGAGCTCAGAGAATTTCATTTTCCTTCCATCCACTCGACCTAATGAGCATGCCTAAAAGGCAGGGTGCGGGTAGGTACAATTATCTCCATTTTACAGATGGGAAGCCTTAAGCCCGGTGAGGTTAAATGACTTGCCTAAGGTCACACAGGAGGCACTGGGTGGCACATTCGGGAACAGAATCCAGACTCGAACTCCTGGGTGTGGGCACTCCGTTCAGGGAGACTTGTGAGCTGGCTCAGCATAAACCATCACCACGGCTACAGAAACAACTCACGGAGTTGTTTCCACTCCTCATCTCTGGTGCCTAAAAGTCCGGCTCACCCTAATGGCAAGGGGCCAGGAAAAAAGCCCGGCTACTGTCTAGGCCAAAATGGCTCCTGTTTCGGTTCTCAAGACTAAAATGGTTCCCCGCCTCCGTGAGGCTAACACTCACGGATAGCTGTGTGCCGTCAGCGGTGTCATTTCTGGACAGGAGGGGAACTCAAGGGTAAAACCCGCTACTCGGATTGATGGGTTATCGGCCAAGCGCAGGAACTTTGGCTCTGGGGAGAATAGGCCGCGAGAACGAGTAGAAGTCGTAGGTTGGGCCTGAGGGGATGGAGAGGGGAGGGAAGCAGGGAAGGAAGGAAGGAGGGCTTGTCCTAAGAACTCACAGAAAATGTCCAGGAGTGGCCCTTTGGCCTCCAACGACATTGAGAGTTTAATGTGGGGCTGTCACGGCGGCAGGAGTCCAGGGGAAAATGAGGCAGCCGCCTTCTGAGTTGGCCATAAAATCAAGTGTGTCTCATCTGTGGATCAAGAGTTCAAACCTCTATCTGGAGAGGACTGCTGGGGGCCTTAGATGAACAGGTTAATAGCTCTAGAGTGGCATTTTTCTCATCTGTGGCCCAGGTGGCCAGTGGAGGGCTTTCGGCTGGCACGGTGGCTACCACGATCAGCAGAGATAGTCAGAGGCAGAAAGACGGCAGAGGCCGAGAGAACCAGACTGAAGCGGAGACAGCACCACCCGAGATAACCAAGACAGCGGAACCAGAGAGAATATAGTCTAGTGGATAGAGCAAGGGCCTGGGAATCAGAAGGACCTGAGTTGTAATCCTGATCTTCCACGTGTCCGCTCTGTGACCTTTTAGACTGTGAGCCCACTGTTGGGTAGGGACTGTCTCTATATGTTGCAAACTTGTACTTCCCAAGCGCTTAGTACAGTGCTCTGCACACAGTAAGCGCTCAATAAATACGATTGATGATGATGATGATGACCTTGGGCAAGTCACTTCACTTTTCTGTGCCTCAGTTACCTCATCTGGTAAAAAGGGGATTAAAACTGTGAGCCCCACGCATCCACCTCACAGGGACTGCAACCACTTCAATTTGCTTGTTTTCACCCCAGTTCTGAGTACAGTGCTTAAAAAATACCAAGATTATTGTTATTACCGTGAGCCCAGTCTGAGCGAACCCAGAGATAGCACAACTAGAGAGAACCAGATCGAGGCAGAGACAGCACAGCCTGTAGAGACTGTAGAGAAGCAGCGTGGCTCAGTGGCAAGAGCCCGGGCTTTGGAGTCAGAGGTCATGGGTTTGAATCCCAACTCCGCCACATGTCTGCTGTGTGATCTTGGGCAAGTCACTTCACTTCTCTGGGCCTCAGTTACCTCATCTGTAAAATGGGGATTAAGACTGTGAGCCCCACGTGGGACAACCTGATCACCCTGTATCCTCCCCAGCGCTTAGAACAGTGCTTTGCACATAGTAAGCGCTTAATAAATGCCTATTATTATTATTATTAGAGACAGCAGAGCCAGAGAGAACTAAACTGAGGCAGAGACAGCAGAGTCTGAGAGAATCGAGACACAGCAGAGCCAGAGATAAATAGCTCGACGTAGAGAGACAGCAGAACCAGAGAGAATCAGACTGAGGCAGAGGCAGCACAGCCTGAAGAGACAGCAGAGCCAGAGAGAACTAGATTAAGGTAAAGCCAGCACAGCCTGAGAGAACCCAGAGATAACTAGACTAAGGCAGAGACAGCAGAGTCTGAGAGAACCCAGAGATAACTAGACTAAGGCAGAGACAGCAGAGTCTGAGAAAATTGAGACACGGCAGAGACAGAGATAAATAGCTTGATGTAGAGAGACAGCAGAACCAGAGAGAATCACACAGGCAGAGACAGCACAGCCTGAAGAGACAGCAGAGTCAGAGAGAACCAGATTAAGGCAAAGACAACACAGCCTGAGAGAACCCAGAGACAGCAGAGCCAGAGATAACTAGACTGAGGCAGAGACAGCAGTCTCAGAGAATCGAGACACAGCAGAGCCAGAGATAAGTAGCTTGGCGTAGAGAGACAGCAGAACCAGAGAGAATCAGACTGAGGCGGAGAGACCGCACAACCTGAGAGAATCGAGAGACAGCAGAGCCAGAGATAACTAGCCTGGCCCAAAGAGACGGCAGAAGAAGAGAGAACCAGACTGAGGTAGGGAGCCCAGCCTGAGAGAACCGAGAGACCGCAGAGCCAGAGATAACTAGCCCGAGGCAGAGAGACAGCATCACCTAAGAGAACTGGGAGACAACAGGGCCAGAGAGAACCAGACGGAGGCGGAGAGAACTATCAGGGAGAACCAGACTGAAGAAGAGACGCCGCAGCGCAGCCTAAGAGAACTGAAAGAGGAAGCAGACTGCGGACAGCTGAGCCTGAGACAACCAAGAGGCATCACAGCCCGAGAGAACCGAGAAACAGCAGAGCCCGAGAGAACCAAATTGAGACAGAGAGAAACTCAAGAGATACAGACAGACAGGAAGTGAGACACTGGGAAAGTTTGGGGGACTTCTGCTTCTAACATGATTTATCTAATTTTAAAAAGGTGTGGAGACATAACGAGACTCCCAGCAAGATTTCCTGTGACTCTGGTTTCATCTGTAAAATGGGGATCGAGACTGTGAATCCCATGTGGGCCAGGGACTGTGTCTGACACGATTTGCTTGCATCTACCCCAGCGCTTAGTATCGGGCCTGGCACATAGTAAGCGCTTACCAAATACCATAACTGCGACTATAAGCCCCACAGGGGACAGGGACCGTCCAACACAAATTGCTTGTATTCCCCCCAGCGCTTAATAGAGAAGATGTTTAGAGAAGCAGCATGGCTCAGTGGAAAGAGCACAGGCTTGGGAGTCATAAGTCATGGGTTCGAATCCCACCTCCACCACTTGTCAGCTGTGTAACTTTGGGCAAGTCGCTTAACTTCTCTGTGCCTCAGTTCCCTCAACTGTAAAATGGGGATTAAGACTGTGAGCCCCACGTGGGACAACCTTAATTACCTTGTATCCCCCCCATGCTCTTGGCACAGAGTAAGTGCTTAACAAACGTCAACATTATTAATATAGTGCCTGGAACACAATAAGCGCTTAACCAATACTACAATTATTATTAAACTCTCCCAAGTGCTCCACACCCAGTAAGCGTTCAATAAATCTGATGGATCGATAAAAGGCATCACCATGCCATCAAAGATCTTCCAGTTTCACCCTTTCTTCAGCCCAGGGGTTTTCCTGAAAGGCTTAAGGCATAAATAAAGCAAAATCGGGTCTGAGGATGAAGCGGAGCTTGTTTGAGGCTAATCCAGTGGAGAAATTGTGCAGGAACTAGGAGATCACAAGAAAACATCAAGCCTGCCTGACTGGCCCCAGACTAACCTCTCTAAAAGCCATGAAGGTAGAATTGCACCCCAAATTCAGCCCTTCTTTTCACCCTTTGCCCCCTCTCTGCAGCCCTTGTGCCCTCCTGCTGCTTTTCCACACCTGTGTGCGCAGGTGACCGGGGAGAGCCAGCAGCTGTGAATTGAGCCAGAAAACCCCATTTTTTTTTGTTCAAAATGGGTGAGGCTGCCAGAAGCGAAGGGCAGAAGAGAGCCCTGAGGGGGCAGCCGGGGAAACTAGAATGAGGTCTATTGATGAGACTCATTTCCTTAAACAACTAATTGTAAGTCTTGCAACAGCAGGCTTATTGGCCCCATCTGCTTGGCCCTGGTGAACTGGACAACGGCTGAGCAATTATCCAGCCGATTTGCCCAAAAACGTGCCTATACTCCTTCATTTCCCCATCTTTAATTTAATCAAACGTCCATCTCCCCCTCTGATCTGTAAACCCCATGTGGGCAAAGATCATTTATACCTCCTCTGTTGTGTTGTACTCTCCTAAACTCGTAGTTCAGCGCTTAGAACAGTGCTTTGCACATATTAAGCACTTAACAAATGCCAACATTATTATTATTATTATTACCAATTGATTGGTTGACATTTCTGGTTTTTAAGCTCTTGCTACGTTCCAATACAACGCGTGAAGCGCTGGGGCTGATCGGATCAGACGCAGTCTCGGTCCCACAACGGGCTCACGGCCTAAGAGGTGAGGAGAGCGGTCGAAATCTGTAAAATGTCCCCATTTTATGGACGAGAAGGCTGAGGCTCAGAGAGGTTAAGTGGCTTGCCAAAGGTCACACAGCTAATCAGTGGCGGAGTTGGGATGAGGACTCAGTTTCCTGACTTGCATTCCTGCCCATTTGTTTTATAACTGGTACTTGTTCAGCACTTACAAAGTTCCAGGCTCTGTACTAAGCGCTACGGTAGATACTAGATTGAATACAGTCCGTGTCCCACATGTGGGTTCTAACCCCGGCTCTGCCACTTGGCTGCTGTGTGACCTTGGGCAAGCCACTTAACTTCTCTGTGCCTCGGTTACCTCATCTGTAAAATGGGGATTAAGACCATGAGCCCCACGTGGGACAACCTGATTACCTTGTAACCTCCCCAGCGCTTAGAATGGTGCTTGGCACATAGTAAGCGCTTAACAAATACCATAATTATTTATTTTATTTATTTATTGAGCTTGGCACATAGCATGAAAAAATACCACAAATATTATTACTTTGCACATAGTAAGCGCTTAACAAATGCCATCATTATTATTGTCATTATTATGACTAGGAAAGCCACAATTATTATTATTAGTAGTAATAATAATGATGGCATTTATTAAGCGCTTACTATGTGCAAAGCACTGTTCTAAGCACTGGGGAGATACAAGATGATCAGGTTGTCCCACAGGGGGCTCACAGTCAATCCCCATTTTCCAGATGAGGTAACTGAGGCACAGAGAAGTTAAGTGACTTGCCCAAGGTCACACAGCTGACAATTGGCCGAGCCGGGATTTGAACCCATGACCACTGACTCCAAAGCCCAGGCTCTTTCCACTGAGCCACGCTGCTTCAGTAGTAGTAGTAGTAGTAGTAGTAGTAGTAGTAGTAGTAGTAGTAGTAGTAGTAGTAGTAGTAGTAGTAGTAGTAGTAGTAGTAGTAGTAGTAGTAGTAGTAGTAGTAGTAGTAGTAGTAGTCATCCAGTGAAAAAATGGTCCCAGTTTGAATCGCAAGGAATGTGTGAAATGAGCTGTGCACCCCAGTGCTTGGAACAGTGCTTTGCACATAGTAAGTGCTTAATAAATGCTATTATTATTATTATTATAACATACCATAATTATTATATTACTATAATTGTATTGTAGATAATTATGTTATTAGTTATTAATTACATACATATAAATTATCATTATATAATTACTGTGAGCCCCCCCATGGGACACCCTGATCACCTTGTATTTACCCCAGCGCTTAGAACAGTGCTTTGCACATAGTAAGTGCTTAATAAATGCCGTTATTATTATTATTCTCATTCTCTGGGCCTCAGTGACCTCCTCTGTAAAATGGGGGTTAAGACTGTGAGCCTCCCCGTGGGACAACCTGATCACCTTGTATCTACCCCAGCGCTTAGAACAGTGCTTTGCACATAGAAAGTGCTTAATAAATGCCATCATTATTATGACTACTACTACTAATAACTGTGGCTTTCCTAGTCATAATAATGACAATAATAATGATGGCATTTGTTAAGCGCTTACTATGTGCAAAGTAATAATATTTGTGGTATTTTTTTCCTTGTGTCGACCCCAGCGCTTAGAACAGTGCTTTGCACATAGAAAGCGCTTAATAAATGCCGTCATTATTATGACGACTACTACTAATAATTGTGGCTTTCCTAGTCATAATAATGACAATAATAATGATGCCATTGTTAAGCGCTTACTATGTGCAAAGTAATAATATTTGTGGTATTTTTTTCCTTGCGTCTACCCCAGAGCTTAGAACAGTGCTTTGCACATAGTAAGCGCTTAATAAATGCCATCATTATTATGACTACTACTACTAATAACTGTGGCTTTCCTAGTCATAATAATGACAATAATAATGATGGCATTTGTTAAGCGCTTACTATGTGCAAAGTAATAATATTTGTGGTATTTTTTTCCTTGTGTCTACCCCAGAGCTTAGAACAGTGCTTTGCACATAGTAAGCGCTTAATAAATGCCATTATTATTATTTTGTATACTGTCTTTGAGAAAACCCAACTCTCTCTCTCTCTTTTTCTCCCTCTCTTTCTCTTTCTCTCTCTCTCTGTCACACACACATATATACACACATGATTTTGACTGGAGGGCAGAGTTCAGGCCTGAGAGAACCAGAACCATCCACGTCCACCACCCTCCTCTGCTATTGTGGCACGGCCCGCTGACCCACGGGGCACACGCTAGGCCCGTCCGACACGGTTGACTCAGGTCAGGGAAGCAAACAGTTATTTCTGTCGTCTCCATCTCTGCCGAGATAGTCTAGGGTTCCTCCAGGTTAATGAGTGAACAGGATGCGATTGGGGGAGATTGGCGATGGAGAAATAAAACCATACGGGGAAGTTTAGCGGGTAGGAAGGGGGACAAAAAGGGGGTCTCTGCCCTCATTCATTCAGTCACTCAATGGTATTTATTGTGGTAGTGCTTACTGGACTAAGCGCTTGGAACAGGACAATATAATAGAGTCGGTTAATCCCTTCATTCCCTGCCCACGTCGACTGTACAGGCTAGAGGGAGAGACAGACATTAACAATAAAAAAAATTACGGATATGGGACAGAGGGAGAGTGCAAATCCAAGTGCTATCGGTCATCCGATCAGTGGTATTTGTTGAGCGCTTACTGTGTGCAGAACACTGGACAAAGCACTTGGGACAGGACAGAGTCGGTTATTCCCTTCATTCCCTGCCCACGTCGAGTATACAGTCTAGAGGGAGAGACAGACGTTAATAATAAAAAAAATTACAGATGTGGGACAGAGGGAGAGTGCAAATCCAAGTGCTATCGGTCGTCCGATCAATGGTATTTGTTGAGCGCTTACTGTGTGCAGAACACTGGACTAAGCGCTTGGGACAGGACAATATAACAGAGTCGGTTATTCCCTTCATTCCCTGCCCACGTCGAGTTTACAGTCTAGAGGGAGAGACAGACGTTAATAAAAAAAATTACAGATATGGGACAGAGGGAGAGTGCAAATCCAAGTGCTATCGGTCATCCAATCAATGGTATTTGTTGAGCACTTACTGTGTGCAGAACACTGGACTAAGCGCTTGGTACAGGACAATATAACAGAGTCAGTTATTCCCTTCATTCCCTGCCCAAGTCGAGTATACAGTCTAGAGGGAGAGACAGACATTAATAATAAAAAAATTACAGATATGGGACAGAGGGAGAGTGCAAATCCAAGTGCTATCGGTCATCCGATCAATGGTATTTGTTGAGCGCTTACTGTGTGCAGAACACTGGACTAAGCGCTTGGGACAGGACAATATAACAGAGTCGGTTATTCCCTTCATTCCCTGCCCACGTCGAGTTTACAGTCTAGAGGGAGAGACAGACGTTAATAAAAAAAATTACAGATATGGGACAGAGGGAGAGTGCAAATCCAAGTGCTATCGGTCATCCAATCAATGGTATTTGTTGAGCACTTACTGTGTGCAGAACACTGGACTAAGCGCTTGGTACAGGACAATATAACAGAGTCAGTTATTCCCTTCATTCCCTGCCCAAGTCGAGTATACAGTCTAGAGGGAGAGACAGACATTAATAATAAAAAAATTACAGATATGGGACAGAGGGAGAGTGCAAATCCAAGTGCTATCGGTCATCCGATCAATGGTATTTGTTGAGCGCTTACTGTGTGCAGAACACTGGACTAAGCGCTTGGGACAGGACAATATAACAGAGTCGGTTATTCCCTTCATTGCCTGCCCACGTCGAGTATACAGTCTAGAGGGAGAGACAGACATTAATAAAAAAAATTACGGATATGGGACAGAGGGAGAGTGCAAATCCAAGTGCTATCAGTCATCCAATCAATGGTATTTGTTGAGCGCTTACTGTGTGCAGAACACTGAACTAAGCGCTTGGGACAGGACAATGTAACAGAGTTGGTTATTCCCTTCATTCCCTGCCCTCGTCGAGTATACAGTCTAGAGGGAGAGACAGACATTAATAATAAAAAAATTACGGATATGGGACAGAGGGAGAGTGCAAATCCAAGTGCTATCAGTCATCCAATCAATGGTATCTGTTGAGCGCTTACTCACTGGACTAAGCGCTTGGGACAGGACAATATAACAGAGTCGGTTATTCCCTTCATTCCCTGCCCACATCGAGTATACAGTCTAGAGGTAGAGACAGACGTTAATAATAAAAAAAATTAACAGATGTGGGACAGAGGGAGAGTGCAAATCCAAGTGCTATCGGTCATCCAATCAATGGTATTTGTTGAGCGCTTACTGTGTGCAGAACACTGGACTAAGAGCTTGGGACAGGACAATGCAACAGAGTTGGTTATTCCCTTCATTTCCTGCCCACGTCGAGTATACAGTCTAGAGGGAGAGACAGACATTAATAATAAAAAAATTACTGGAGAGTGCAAATCCAAGTGCTATCGGTCATCCAATCAATGGTATTTGTTGAGCGCTTACTGTGTGCAGAACACTGGACTAAGCGCTTGGGACAGGACAATGTAACAGAGTTGGTTATTCCCTTCATTCCCTGCCCACGTCGAGTTTACAGTCTAGAGGGAGAGACAGACATTAATAAACAAAATTACGGATGTGGGACAGAGGGAGAGTGCAAATCCAAGTGCTATCAGTCATCCGATCAATGGTATTTGTTGAGCGCTTACTGTGTGCAGAACACTGCACTAAGCGCTTGGGACAGGACAATATAACATAGTCGGTTATTCCCTTCATTCCCTGCCCACGTCGAGTATACAGTCTAGAGGGAGAGACAGACGTTAATAATAAAAAAAATTACAGATGTGGGACAGAGGGAGAGTGCAAATCCAAGTGCTATCGGTCATCCAATCAATGGTATTTGTTGAGCGCTTACTGTGTGCAGAACACTGAACTAAGCGCTTGGGACAGGACAATAGAACAGAGTCGGTTATTCCCTTCATTCCCTGCCCACGTCGAGTTTACAGTCTAGAGGGAGAGACAGACATTAATAATAAAAAAAATTACAGATATGGGACAGAGGGAGAGTGCAAATCCAAGCGCTATCAGTCGTCCGATCAATGGTATTTGTTGAGCGCTTACTGTGTGCAGAACACTGGACTAAGAGCTTGGGACAGGACAATGCAACAGAGTTGGTTATTCCCTTCATTCCCTGCCCACGTCGAGTATACAGTCTAGAGGGAGAGACAGACATTAATAATAAAAAAATTACTGGAGAGTGCAAATCCAAGTGCTATCGGTCATCCAATCAATGGTATTTGTTGAGCGCTTACTGTGTGCAGAACACTGGACTAAGCGCTTGGGACAGGACAATGTAACAGAGTTGGTTATTCCCTTCATTCCCTGCCCACGTCGAGTTTACAGTCTAGAGGGAGAGACAGACATTAATAAAAAAATTACGGATGTGGGACAGAGGGAGAGTGCAAATCCAAGTGCTATCAGTCATCCAGTCAATGGTATTTGTTGAGCGATTACTGTGTGCAGAACACTGGACTAAGCGCTTGGGACAGGACAATAGAACAGAGTCGGTTATTCCCTTCATTCCCTGCCCACGTCGAGTTTACAGTCTAGAGGGAGAGACAGGCATTAATAAAAAAAAAAATTACAGATGTGGGACAGAGGGAGAGTGCAAATTCAAGTGCAATTGGTCATCCAATGCAAGGCCCTACTGCGTGCTCAAGGCCCTGCTGAGAGCTCACCTCCTCCAGGAGGCCTTCCCAGACTGAGCCCCCTCCTTCCTCTCCCCCTCCACTCCCTCTCCATCCCCCCTGCCTTACCTCCTTCCCTTCCCTACAGCACCTGTATATATGTATATATGTTTGTACACATTTATTACTCTATTTATTTATTTATTTTACTTATACATGTCTATTCTATTTATTTTATTTTGTTAATATGTTTGGTTTTGTTCTCTGTCTCCCCCCTTCTAGACTGTGAGCCCACTGTTGGGTAGGGACCGTCTCTATATGTGGCCAACTTGTACTTCCCAAGTGCTTAGTACAGAGCTCTGCACACAGTAAGTGCTCAATAAATACAATTGATTGATTGACTGATCGATCCAAGCAGTGGTATTTATTGAGTGCTTACTTTGTGCAGAGCACTGTGCTAAGTGTTTGGGAGAAGACAATACAACCGAATTAGCAGACCCATGCCCTGCTCATAACAAAATGCAAGGGCAATGCAGGTTGACTTCTTACCTATGAGGCAGCAACCTTGACCTTGGGAAAATTCAGAACTTTGTGCCTCAGTTACCTCCTCTGTAAAATGGGGATGAAGACTGTGAGCCCCGTGTGGGACACGGACTGCGTCTAACGTGATTACTTTGTATCCATCCCAGTGCTTCGTTCAGTGCCTGGATCATAGCAAGCGCTTAACAAATACCATAAAAAAACAAATATCACAATTATTATTATTATCATTACCGGGCCATGGTGCCTTTGAGCCACAAGAACCTTAACCGGCCACTTCTAAAACCTGATTTTCATTAAGTTGTTTTGCACAATTGTGGTGTAACCACCACTAAGGGTTCAGTGACATGATTATTTTCTTTCAGCTTAGCTGACCTTTCCATCATGCTCACTGTGCCTCCTTCTCGCCCGTCCCGCCGTCGACCCCTGGCCCTACCTCTGGCCTGGAATGCCCTCCCTCCTCAAATCTGCCAAACCGCCTCACTTATCTATTTATTTTATTTGTACATATTTATTCTATTGATTTTATTTTGTTAATATGTTTTGTTTTGTTCTCTGTCTCCCCCTTCTAGACTGTGAGCCCACTGTTGGGTAGGGACCATCTTTATATGTTCCCAACTTGGACTTCCCAAGCGCTTAGTACAGTGCTCTGCACACAGTAAGCGCTCAATAAATACAATTGAATGAATGAATGAATGAATGAACTTCTCCCCTTCAAAGCCCTACTGAAAGCTCACCTCCTCCAGGAGGCCTTCCCAAACTAAGCCCTTTTCCTCCACTCCTCCTTCCCTCCCCATCACCCGGACTCGCTCCGTTTGCTCTACCCCCCTCCCAGCCCCATAGCACTTGTGCATATATGTACATAGCTATAATTCTATTTATTATCATTAATGATGTGTATATATCTATAATTCTATTTATTTATAGATATTTATTTATTTATTATTTATTATTTATTTGTAGACTGTGAGCCCACTGTTGGGTAGGGACCGTCTCTATGTGTTGCCAACTTGTACTTCCCAAGCGCTTAGTACAGTACTCTGCACACAGTAAGCACTCAATAAATATGATTGATTGACTGATTGATTTATAATGATGCTACTGATGCCTGTGTACTTGTTTTGATGCCTGTCTCCCCCCTTCTAGACTGTGAGCCCGTTGTGGGCAGGGACTGTCTCTATTTGCTGCTGAATTGTACTTGCCAAGCGCTTAGTACAGTGCTCTACACACAGTAAGCGCTCAATAAATATGATTGATTGATTGATTGATTGATAATAATGCTACTGATGCCTGTGAACTTGTTTTGATGCCTGTCTCCCCCCTTCTAGACTGTGAGCCCATTGTGGGCAGGGACTGTCTCTGCTGTTGAATTGGACTTGCCAAGCACTTAGTACAGTGCTCTGCACACAGTAAGCGCTCAATAAATATGATTGATGGATTGAGTGATTGATAATGATGCTACTGATGCCTGTATACTTGCTTTGATGCCTGTCTCCCCCCTTATAGACTGTAAGCCCGTTGTGGGCAGGGACTGTCTCTATTTGCTGCTGAATTGGACTTGCCAAGCGCTTAGTACAGTGCTCTGCACACAGTAAGCACTCAATAAATACGATTGATTGATTGAGTGATTGATAATGATGCTACTGATGCCTGTGTACTTGTTTTGATGTCTGTCTCCCCCCTTCTAGACCGTGAGCCCGTTGTGGGCAGGGACTGTCTCTATTTGCTGCTGAATTGGACTTGCCAAGCGCTTAGCACAGTGCTCTGCACACAGTAAGCGCTCAATAAATACGATTGATTGATTTATAATGATGCTACTGATGCCTGTATACTTGTTTCTATGCCTGTCTCCCCCCTTCTAGACCGTGAGCCCGTTGTGGGCAGGGGCAGGGACTGTCTCTATTTGCTGCTGAACTGTACTTGCCAAGCGCTTAGTACAGTGCTCTGCACACAGTAAGAACTCAATAAATACGATTGATTGAGTGATTGATTTATAATGATGCTACTGATGCCTGTGTACTTGTTTTGATGCCTGTCTCCCCCCTTCTAGACTGTGAGCCCATTGTGGGCAGGGACTGTCTCTATTTGCTGCTGAATTGGACTTGCCAAGCGCTTAGTACAGTGCTCTGCACAAAGTAAGCGCTCAATAAATACAATGGATTGATTGAGTGATTGATAATGATGCTACCGATGCCTGTATACTTGTTTTGATGCCTGTCTCCCCCCTTCTAGACTGTGAGCCCGTTGTGGGCAGGGACTGTCTCTATTTGCTGCTGAATTGGACTTGCCAAGCGCTTAGCACAGTGCTCTGCACACAGTAAGCGCTCAATAAATACGATTGAATGAATGAATGGTGTATATTTTTTAAAAAGCGCTCAATAAATACGATTGAATGAATGGTGTATATTTTTTAAAAAGCGCTCAATTAATACGATTGAATGAATGGTGTATATTTAAAATAAAAATCAGCACAGCGATTGCAATATTACACTGCCCCCTTGTGTTCATAACGAACAAAACATTCTTTACCTGGACATCCCGGAATCTTTTGGCTTGACAATTAAATCCTTTTCTCTCTGGATTTGGAGTCACTGAAGTCTTAAATTTGTAATTATTCGAAGGCGCAGTTGGGCACGAGCTGGTGATGCCTAAATTTAAAAAAGATACAAAGAATTGAACAGAGGGGCATGAGAAAAATAGGTTTTTTTATCATCGGAATTAAGGCTAAATAAATTACAGATTCCGCACTCCAGAAAATCCGGATCTCCAGATTGTTCCAGCATCTAGACTTGATTTACAATAATAATAATAATGTTATTTATTAGGCGCTTATTATGTGCACAGCACTGTTCTAAGCGCTGGGGAGGTTCCAACGTGATCCCAAGCGCTTAGTACAGTGTTCCGCACACAGTAAGTGCTCAGTAAATACGACTGAATTATTTTGTTAGTATGTTTGGTTTTGTTCTCTGTCTCCCCCTTTTAGACTGTGAGCCCACTGTTGGGCAGGGACTGTCTCTATATGTTGCCAACTTGTACTTCCCAAGCGCTTAGTACAGTGCTCTGCACACAGTAAGCGCTCAATAAATACGATTGATGATGATGATGATGATGATGATCAGGTTTTAGACTGTGAGCCCACTGTTGGGTAGGGACTGTCTCTATATGTTGCCAACTTGTACTTCCCAAGCGCTTAGTACAGTGCTCTGCACACAGTAAGCGCTCAATAAATAACGATTGATGATGGTGATGATCAGGTTGTCCCACGGTGGGGGCTCACAGTCTTAATCCTACTCCTACTTTGCATCTGTGATTCACTTCGAGGAGAGGTAGGTCAGATGGGAAGAGGGTTTTCAAAGGGAGGTAAAGATAAGATGATGAAATTCCATGTCAGACTTCGGCGTGAGCCTACTGTTGGGTAGGGACCGTCTCTATATGTTGCCAACTTGTACTTCCCAAGCGCTTAGTACAGTGCTCTGCACACAGTAAGCGCTCAATAAATACGATTGATGATGATGATGCCTGAAATGGATACCAGCTTGAAGCGCTCTCCTTCTCCCCGAGATAAATGATAACTCAAATGGACCGCACCTTTCCGTGGTTTCCTGTTCTTGCTGGTCTGTCTTCTTTGGGCATTTCCATTTAGCAGGAAGTTGTCCATGTTGCCCGATAGCTAACCGCTCTGTTCATCTGTTGATGTTACCTTAGGGCATTTTTTTTCTTCTAAGGACTACCTGAAACATCAAAATAGGGTCTTCTTCCAACTGGAGATGCAACAACGATGCTTGGCTCTTACTTTCGAACCTGATGAGCTTGGAGGAAATGTATAATAATAATAATGGTACTTGTTAAGCGCTTACTATGTGCAAAGCCCTGTTCTAAGCGCTGGGGGGAATACAAGGTGATCAGGTTGTCCCACGTGGGGCTCACAGTCTTAATCCCCATTTTACAAATGAGGGAACTGAGGCCCAGAGAAGTTAAATGACTTGCCCAAAGTGACACAGCTGACAATTGGTGGAGCCGGGATTTGAACCCATGACCTCTGACTCTAAAGCCCGGGTTCTTTCCACTGAGCCGTGCTGCTTCTCTAAATCCTAGTTCATCTTCCCAGCTTTCCTCCAGACTGTAAGCTTGTTGTGGGCAGGGAATGTGTCTGTTTATTGTTGTATTGTTCTCTGCCGGGCGCTTAGGACCGTGCTCTGCACACAGTAAGCACTCACTAAGTATCACTGAATGAATGAACTTTCCCATGGATTCTGTGTCACTTAATAATAATAATAATAATGATGATGGCATTTATTAAGCGCTTACTATGTGCAAAGCACTGTTCTAAGCGCTGGGAAGGTGATCAGGTTGTCCCACGTGGGGCTCACAGTCTTAATCCCCATTTTACAGATGAGGTAACTGAAGCACAGATAAGTTAAGTGACTTGCCCAAAGTCACACAGCTGACAAGTGGCAGAGCCAGGATTTGAACCCCTGACCTCTGACTCCAAAGCCCCTGCTCTTTCCACCGAGCCACGCTGCTTAACTTCTCTGTGCCTCAGTTCCCTCATCTGTCAAATGGGGATGAAGACTGTGAGCCCCCCGTGGGACAACCTGATCACCTTGTATCCTCCCCAGCGCTTAGAACAGTGCTTTGCACATAGTAAGTGCTTAATAAATGCCATTATTATTATTATTACACAACTGAATGATAATCGAGTTGAGAAATTGTCCGCCTTCTCTGTTGTATTGTACTCTCTCGAGCTCTTAGCACAATGCTCTGCACATAGTAAGTGCTCGAGAAATACCATTGAGAAGCATGGCTTAGTGGGTAAAGCACACGTCTGGGAGTCAGAAGGACCTGGGTTCTAATCTCGGCTCCACCGCAAGTCTGCTGTGTGACCTTGGATAAGCCACTTAACTTCTCTGTGACTCAGTTCCATTATCTGTAATAATAATAATAATATTAATGACATTTATTAAGCGCTTACTGCATGCAAAGCACTGTTCTAAGCGCTGGGGAGGTTACAAGGTGATCAGGTTGTCCCACGGGGGACTTACATCTTCATCTGTAAAATGGGGATGAAGACTGTGAGCCCCAAGTAGGGCAAGGACTGTGTCCAACCTGATCAGCTTGTATCTACAGAGGGCATAGAACAGTGCTTGGCACGTAACAAGCACTTTATTATTATTATTATTATTATTATTATTATTATTATTATTATTATTATTATTAGTTGTTAAAGTCCCTAGCTCCACCATTGGCCTGCTGTGTGACCCTAGGCCTCGGTGTCCTCATCTGCAAAATGGGGGATAAGATACCTGGTCTCCCTTCCTCTTAATCTGGGAGCTTCGTAGAATAATAATAATAGTTGTGGTTTGCACACAGGAAACAATCAATAAATTCAATTTAATCAATCAATCAATCAATCGTATTTATTGAGCGCTTACTGTGTGCAGAGCACTGTACTAAGCGCTTGGGAAGTACAAGTTGGCAACATATAGAGACAGTCCCTACCTAATTTAATGAATGAAGGAAACTACCCTAGCCCTTAGTTCAGTGCTTGACACATAGTAGTGCTTAACAAATACAATAATAATAATAATAATAATAATAAACAGGGAAGGCTTCCTGGAGGAGTTGGAGATTTTAGGGGGTCTTTAATACTTGGTTGAACTGTGGTCTGTTGGATTTGGGGAGAATGGTAGCAGGACAAGATCTCTCAAGGTCTTTTCCACTTCTGGTAGTGTACAAACAGCACCTCAGGGGGGAAAATCTTGAGGAGCGTCTAATATGTTGCAGGTTTTTTAGGTTTGTTCTGTTTGTCAATATTCAGCCCTGTCTGGAAAATGGGCGTAAGCTGCAGCATGAAAGACTCGGGCTAGGCCTGAGAAATTCTGGAAAACGTGGCCTGAAAGTAGATGATATCTTCACTCAGTCATATTTCAATTGTATCAGAGAAGCAGCGTGGCTCAGTGGAAAGAGCCCGGGCTTTGGAGTCAGAGGTCATGGGTTCAAATCCCGACTCTGCCACTTGTCAGCTGTGTGACTTTGGGCAAGTCACTTCACTTCTCTGGGCCTCAGTTCCCTCATCTGTAAAAAGGGGATTAAGACTGTGAACCCCACGTGGGACAACCTGATCATCTTGTATCCCCCAGCGTTTAGAACAGTGCTTGGCACATAGTAAGTGCCTAACAAATACCATCATTATTCTTATTATTATTCACTAAGTGCTTACTGCGTGTAGAGCATCTTCAGGGTTAGTGGGTGCTGCGTTGTGCTCTCCCAAGCGCTCAGTACAGTGTTCTGCACATAGTAAATGCTCAAAAAAATGCCACTGATTGATTATAAGAGGGAAAGGCCTGCTTTGAGGTAGAGGCTTGAGCCAAATAATAATAATAATGGCATTTATTAAGCGCTTACCATGTGCAAAGCATTGTTCTAAGTGCTGGGGAGTTTACAAGGGGATCAGGTTGTCCCTCGTGCAGCTCAAAGTCTTAATCCCCATTTTACACATGAGGTAACAGAGGCACAGAGACGTAAAGTGACTTGCTCAAAGTCACACTGCTGACAGTTGGTGGAGCCTGGATTTGAACCCATGTCCTCTGACTCCAAAGCCCGGGCTCTTTCCAGTGAGAAAGCAGCACGGCTCAGTGGAAAGAGCACGGGCTTGGGAGTCAGAGGTCATGGGTTCGAATCCCCTCTCCCCCACATGTCTGCCGTGTGACCTTGGGCAAGTCACTTTTAACTTCTCTGGGCCTCAGTTCCCTCATCTGTAAAACGGGGATTAAGATGTGAGCCCCCCATAGGACAACCTCATCTCCTTGTATTCCCCCAGAGCTTCTGTGTGATTTTGGGCAAGTCACTTAATAATAATAATAATAATAATGATGGCATTTATTAAGCGCTTACTATGTGCAAAGCACTGTTCTAAGCGCTGGGACGGTTACAAGGTGATCAGGTTGACCCACGTGGGGCTCGCAGTCTTAATCCCCATTATACAGATGAGGTAACTGAGGCACAGAGAATAATAATAATAATAATAATAATAATGGCATTTGTTAAGTGTTTACTATGTGCAAAGCACTGTTCTATTTATTTTATTTTGTTGGTATGTTTGGCTTTGTTCTCTGCCTCCCCCTTTTAGACTGTGAGCCCACTGTTGGGTAGGGACTGTCTCTATGTGTTGCCAATTTGTACTTCCCAAGCGCTTAGTACAGTGCTCTGCACATAGTAAGCGCTCAATAAATACGATTGACTGATTGATTGATTGATTGTTCTAAGCGGTGGGGGGGATATAACATGATCAGGTTGTCCCACATGGGGCTCCCAGTCAATCCCCATTTACAGATGAGGTAACTGAGGCTCAGAGAAGTTAAGTGACTTGCCCAAAGTCGCACAGCTGACAAGTGGCGGGGGCAGGATTTGAACCCCTGACCAACATCATTATTATTCTTCTTCTTATTATTATTAATGAGCCACGCTGCTTCTCGAATAACCCCTCCAAAGTCCCTCAGGGGCTGATGGGGGGGATCTCGGATGCTGGGGAGGGTCCAGAAGGGGAGAAAGGAGCTCCTGGATCCTCCCCCCCGCTCAAGGCCCGAGCAGCATCTTACCTGGCAACGGGAGAGGCGACAGGCGGTTGCTATGGCAACCGCGCCACCACAGCGGCGCCGCCGTTCTCCGCCTTCGCCAATGGAAGAGACCGTTTCTCTCCGGTGAGGGAAACCGACCAATCGCAGGAAGCGTTTCAAGTGCCAAAGAAGCCGATTGGCCGCGGACGAGGCGGTTTGCCGTCACCCGGGGTAAGAAGGCACTAAAGAGAAGGATCCAAAAAGATGAATTATTTAATCTTATGTATACACGTTTGTACGTATTTATTACTGTATTTATTTTACTTGTACATATTTATTCTATTTATTTTATTTTGTTAATCTGTTTTGTGGTCTGTCTCCCCCTTCTAGACTGTGAACCCATTGTTGGGTAGGGACCGTCTCTAGATGTTGCTGACTTGGACTTCCCAAGTGCTTAGTGCAGTGCTCTGCACACAGTAAGCGCTCAATAAATATGATTGAATGAATGAATGAATATTACCTCCTTCCCTTCCCCGCAGCACCTGTATATATGTATATATGTCTGTACATATTTATTACTCTATTTATTTATTTTACTTGTACATATCTATTCTATTTATTTTATTTTGTTAGTATGTTTGGTTTTGTTCTCTGTCTCCCCCTTTTAGACTGTGAGCCCACTGTTGGGTAGGGACCGTCTCCATATGTTGCCAACTTGTACTTCCCAAGCGCTTAGTACAGTATTCTGCACACAGTAAGCGCTCCATAAATATGATTGATTGATTGATTGACAAGCCCTCAAATCCCCCAACCTATATACATCAACCGCAAAGATCATCAGACCCCCTCAACCTGTCCTTGGTCCAGAGACAGAGTCCAGGGAGAACCCGTGGGCTAGATTTTAATTTGAACCACAACGTGGAAGGAAACTCATAGGCCTAGTTGCATCATATACAGCGCTGATGTCACAGAGGCTAACAGACTCGAGTTCTCTTAACCCTGAGGGTTCTTTTGAAAGGAAGCCGTACTGTTTACTTTTATTGGATGCCTGGAAAAAAATTCAGATAGGTTTTTTCCCCTCAGGCCAGCATGCGTAAGTAAACCACATATGGGCCTAAAGCCAGACATGGGATTTTAGGAGGCTGGACTAGTACAACCCACCCCACACGCTTCACTCCTCTATTGCTAACCTTTTCGGTGGAAAGAGCATGGGCTTTGGAGTCACCGGTCATGGGTTTGAGTCCCAGCTCCACCACATGTCTGCTGTGTGACCTTGGGCAAGTCAGTTCACTTCTCTGAGCCTCAGTTCCCTCATCTGTAAAATGGGGATTAAGACTGTGAGCCCCACGTGGGACAGCCTCATCATCTTGTATCCTCCCAGCGCTTAGAACAGTGATTTGCACATAGTAAGCGCTTAACAAATGCCTTCGTTATTATTATTATTTTCACTGTGCCTTGAGCTCATACAACTTGACGTCCCACCTCTGGCCTGCAACGCCCTCCCTCCTCGGATCCGGCAGACAATGACTCTCCCCCACTTAAACGCCTTATTGAAAGCCCATCTCCTCTAAGAGGCCTTCCTGACTGAGCCCCCCTTTCCTCTTCTCCCACTCACTTCTGTGATGCCCTGACTGAAGTGCTTAGTACAGTTCTAAGCGCTTAGTACAGTGCTCTCCACACAGTAAGTTCTCAATAAATATGAATGAATGAATGAATGAATGCCCCCTCCCAACCCCAACGCACTTATGTCCATATCTGTTATTTTTTTCTATTCATGTCTGTCTCCTCCCCTCTCTAGACTGTAAGCGCATTGTGGGCAGGAAACATGTCTGTTTATTGTTGTATTATACGCTCCCCAGCACTTAGTACAGTGCCCTGCACACAGTAAGCACTCAATGAATACAACTGAATGAATGAATGGTCCCTTTCCCTAGCAATAATAATAATAATAATGGCACTTTTAAGTGCTTACTATGTGCAAAGCACTTTTCTAAGCACTGGGAAGGTTACAAGGTAATCAGGTTGTCCCATGGAGGGCTCACAGTCTTAATCCCCATTTTAGAGATGAGGTAACTGAGGCACAGAGAAGTTAGATGACTTGCCCAAAGTCACACAGCTGACAATTGGAAGAGCCGGCATTTGAACCCATGAACCCCATCTTACCTCCTTCCCTTCCCCACAGCACCTGTATATATGTATATATGGTTGTACATATTTATTACTCTATTTATTTATTTATTTCACTTGTACATTTCTATCCTATTTATTTTATTTTGTTGGTATGTTTGGTTCTGTTCTCTGTCTCCCCCTTTTAGACTGTGAGTCCACTGTTGGGTGGGGACTGTCTCTATGTGTTGCCAATTTGTACTTCCCAAGCGCTTAGTACAGTGCTCTGCACATAGTAAACGCTCAATAAATACGATTGATTGATTGATTGATTGATTGATTGACCTCTAACTCCAAAGCCCGGGCTCTTTCCACCGAGCCACGCTGCTTCTCAATAGATTTCAGAATCTCCCTTCCAGCTGAGAGACAGTGCCTCACTCACATTTCGCAACAAACTTGGTCTTCATTTTATTTTCTCAACGGATCGAGATGCCGTCATTCCAGAGCGGCGACCATCCAGACACGACGTCGTCACCAGAACTAACCGCGAAAATAGACCACGGGCACGCGAAGCCCAAGGAAAGCTTCCCCTACCCACGGAAGTCGCTTTCGTAAAGACTTCTGCTTCTATTTATACTGCTTCCCTTTTTATGGCGGCTAGATGGGGAATCCAGAAAGTCCCTTGAGAAAGCTCTCACTTTCTCAAGGGAAAGCGCTCGCTCATTTGCTTGGGTGAAATCCCCCAGGTGCTAACAATCAATCAATCAATCAATCGTATTTATTGAGCGCTTACTATGTGCAGAGCACTGTACTAAGCGCTTGGGAAGTACAAATTGGCAACACGTAGAGACGGTCCCTACCCAACAGTGGGCTCACAGTCTAAAAGGGGGAGACAGAGAACAGAACCAAACATACCAACAAAATAAAATAAATAGGATAGAAATGTACAAGTAAAATAAATAAATAGAGTAATAAATATGTACAACCATAGTAAATATGTACAACAATCTCCTAAGGAGATTCAGCGAAGATTGATCCAACTCACAATACCTTGGCATCCCACGGGTTTGAACTTGAAATAAAGAGAACAAATTAGGACGGGACACAGTAGTGGGTAAGGGCAACATACGGCTCTTATCGTATCTTATCTTTTAGACTGTGAGCCCACTGTTGGGTAGGGACTGTCTCTATATGTTGCCAACTTGTACTTCCCAAGCGCTTAGTACAGTGCTCTGCACACAGTAAGTGCTCAATAAATACGATTGATTGATTGATTGATTATCGTGTCCCCCATTTTGCAAGCAGGATGTGGAGGCCGCCGTCTCCAAACCCAACAAATTTCAGAGGAAACGATCCAAGCGGTCTTCCCTGGCGCCTAGAGCCTGGGCCTGGGCGTCAGAAGGACTTGGGTTCTAATCCCTGCTCCTTCACTTAGCTGCTGTATGACCTTGGGCAAGTCACTTCACAGCTGTGTGACCTTGGGACAGTCACTTCGGTTCTCTGTGCCTCAGTTACCTCATCTGTAAAATGGGGATTAAGACTGTGAGCCCACTGTTGTGTAGGGACCATCTCTCTATGTTGCCAACTTGTACTTCCCAAGCGCTTAGTACAGTGCTCTGCACACAGTAAACGCTCAATAAATGCGATTGATTGATTGATTGATTGATTGATTGATGTGGGACAGGGACGGTGTCCAGCCTGATTATCTTGTAATGATAATATTAATAATGATGGCATTTGTTAAGCGCTTACTATGTGCAAAGCACTGTTCTAGGCGCTGGGGAGGATACAAGGTGATCAGATTGTCCCACTTGGGGCTCACAGTCTTCATCCCCATTTTACAGATGAGGGAAATGAGGCCCAGAGAAGTTAAATGACTTTCCCAAAGTCACATAGCTGACAGTTGGTGGAGCCGGGATTTGAACCCATGACCTCTGATTCCCAAGCCCGGGCTCTTTCCATTGAGCCGTGCTCAATGGCACGCTTGTAACTATACCAGCGCATATTAGTGTCTGGTACATAATGATAATAATAATAATAATAGCATTTGTTAAGCACTTACTAGGTGCAAAGCACTGTTCTAAGCGCTGGGGGGAATACAAGGTGATCAGGTTGTCCCACGTGGGGCTTCCAGTCTTAATCTCCATTTTACAGATGAGGGAACTGAGGCACAGAGAAGTGAAGTGACTTGCCCATGGTTACACAGCAGACTTGTGGCGGAACCGGGATTAGAACCTCAAATAGGATATGGACTGTGTTCAACCTGATTAAGCAGCTTGTTGGTAGTGATCATGTTTGATTTCCTCTTTGCAATCAATCAATGGTATCGATGGAGCACTTACTATGGGCAGAGCACTGTACTAAGCGGTGGGGAGAGTACAGTCGGCCTTCCCAAACTGAGCCCCCTCCTTCTTCTTCCCCTCCGCCCCCTCCCCATCCCCCCCTTACCTCCTTCCCCTCCCCACAGCACCTGTATATATGTATATATGTTCGTACGTATTTATTACTCCGTTTATTTTACTTGTACATATTTATTCTATTTATCTTATTTTGTTAATATGTTTTGTTTTGTTGTCTGTCTCCCCTTCTAGACTGTAAGCCCGCTGTTGGGTAGGGATCATCTCTAGATGTTGCCAACTTGGACTTCCCAAGCGCTTAGTCCAGTGCTCTGCACACAGTAAGAGCTCAATAACTACGATTGAATGAATGAATGAATTTTATTTGTACATTTTTATTCTGTTGATTTTATTTTGTTAATATGTTTTGTTTTGTTGTCTGTCTCCCCCTTCTAGACTGTAAGCTCGCTGTTGGGTAGGGACCATCTCTATATGTTGCCAACTTGGACTTCCCAAGCGCTTAGTCCAGTGCTCTGCCCACAGTAAGCGCTCAATAAATATGGTTGAATGAATGAATGAATGACCTTATCTGTCCTGGTGCTTAGACCAGTGCCTGGCACATAGTGAGCGCTCAAGACTCAGACTTAAGACTTAAGAATAAGACTTAATATGTTTGTACATATTTATTACTCCATTTATTTATTTATTTTACTTGTACAGATCTATTCTATTTATTTTATTTTGTTAATATGTTCGGTTTTGTTCTCTGTCTCCCCCTTCTAGACTGTGAGCCCACTGTTGGGTAGGGACCGTCTCTCTATGTTGCCAACTTGTACTTCCCAAGCGCTTAGTACAGTACTCTGCACACAGTAAGCGCTCAATAAATACGATTGATTGATTGATTGATTAAGACTGTGAGCCCACTGCTGGGTAAGGACCGTCTCTCTTATCAATCAATCAATCAATCGTATTTATTGAGCGCTTACTGTGTGCAGAGCACTGTACTAAGCGCTTGGGAAGTACAAGCTGGCAACATATAAAGTCCCTACCCAACAGTGGGCTCACAGTCTAGAAGGGGGAGACAGAGAACAAAAGCAGACATACTAACAAAATAAAATAGAATAGATAGGTAAACAAGTAAAATAAATAAATAAATAGAGTAATAAATATGTACAAACATATATACATATATACAGTCTTATGTTGCCAACTTGTACTTCCCAAGCGCTTAGTCCAGTGTTCTGCACCCAGTAAGCGCTCAATAAATACGATTGATTGATTGATCAACAAATACCATTTTTAATTTTTTAAAAAAACTATTTTTTCCGACAGTCCTTTGCGGCGGCCACTAGAGGTCGCTAGCCCCTCCTCCCCAAGCCTCGCGCGTCAATCTAGCTTGGCCAGGCCCAGCCAATAGCACGGGGCCTCTGAGGCTTCGACGAATGGCGTCGCTCGGTTTCCTTGAGTGACAGGAAGGCTGTCCAATCAAAGGGGAGCCCAGCCCCGCAGCCAAGCTTGAGCGTCCCTGACTTGTTAGGGGAAGAAGTGAGCCTGGTTGCTTTTGCATCCAAGCCAGCTCCACATCATTGCTCTGCAGGTTTAGCTCCTGCTCCAAAGACAGAGGGTGGTGAGTAGATCTGAAGCCTTAAATTGATGAATTAATTAACTGGAGGGGACTGCATTAAAAGTGCATTTACTTCCTGAAGGATTTGGCTTTGGGGGAGCAGAAAGTTCATATTAATAATAATAATAATAATGGCATTTATTAAGCACTTCCTAGGTGCAAAGCACTGTTCTAAGTGCTGGGGAGGTTCCAAGGTGATAAGGTGGTCCCACGGGGGGCTCCCAGTCTTAATCCAAATGCTTAGTACAGTGCTCTGCACACAGTAAGCGCTCAATAAATATGATTAAATGAATTTGTTAAGCACTTATTATGGGCAAAGTACTGTTCTGAGCGCTGGGGAGGCCACAAGGTGATCAGGTGGTCCCACGGGGGGCTCCCAGTCTTCATCCCCATCATCATCAATCGTATTTATTGAGCGCTTACCATGTGCAGAGCACTGGACTAAGCGCTTGGGAAGTACAAATTGGCAGCATAGAGAGACAGTCCCTACCCAACAGTGGGCTCACAGTCTAAAAGGGGGAGACAGAGAACAAAACCAAACATACTAACAAAATCAAATAAATAGAATAGATATGTACAAGTAAAATAAATAAATAGAGTAATAAATCTGTACAAACATATATACATATATACAGGTGCTGTGGGGAAGGGAAGGAGGTAAAATGGGGGGGATGGAGAGGGGGACGAGGGGGAGAGTTGACAGAGGAGGGAACTAAGGCCCAGAGAAGTGAAGTGACTTGCCCAAAGTCGCCCAGCTGACAATTGGCAGGGCAGAGCTCATGCCCTGTGAGCCCTTTCTGGTGCATTTCTCATTGCCTTCCTTTAACCCAGACTCCTTTGCGAAAGAGGTGGCCACAGGTTGTGCCTCCCCTGTTTGTGTATATAATGCTGGCATTTATTAAGCGCTTACTACGTGCAAAGCACTGTTCTAAGCGCTGGGGAGGTTACAAGGTGATCAGGTTGTCCCACGGGGCGCTCACAGTCAAGCCCCATTTTACAGATGAGGTAACTGAGGCCCAGAGAAGTGACTTGCCCAAAGTCACCCAGCTGACAATTGGCAGAGCTGGGATGTGTGTATGTGTGTGTTTGTTGGGGGGAGAGGGGTCATGCTAAAGGATAATGCCTCTTCCACCCCCCCCCCCCCCAACCAGGAAGTGAAATAGGATAACTTTTTGATTGTCAAATGAAATCCCTCATTTATCCCACACCTTCTTTTAGACTGTGAGCCCACTGTTGGGTAGGGACTGTCTCTATATGTTGCCAATTTGTACTTCCCAAGCGCTTAGTACAGTGCTCTGCACATAGTAAGCGCTCAATAAATACGATTGATGATGATGATGAAGAGGGGAAAGGAGAATTTTGGCTCCCCCTTGGCATAACTAATCACTCTGCTGCTATCAAGTCTGTGCTTCTGGCTTCTCCAAACACTTTGTTCTGGACCCATCCGGGTTGCCCTAGACTGGAAGCCCTTTGTGGGCGGGGAATGTATCTGTTGTACTGCGTTAGGCTCTCCCAGGTGCTTAGTACTTGTACTTCCTTGTACGACTTGTACTTGTTGTACGAGTTGTACTTGTACGACTTGTACTTCCCAAGCACTTAGTACAGTACTCTGCACACAGTAAGCGCTCAATAAATACGATTGATTGATTGATTAGTACAGTGTTCTGCACACAGTATGCACTCAATAAATAATCAATCAATCGTATTTATTGAGCACTTACTGTGTGCAGAGCACCGTACTAAGCGCTTGGGAAGTCCAAGTTGGCAACATATAGAGACAGTCCCTACCCAACAGTGGGCTCACAGTCTAGAAGGGGGAGACAGAGAACGAAACCAAACATATTAACAAAATAAAATAAATAGAATAGATATGTACAAGTAAAATAAATAGAGTAATATGTACAAACATATATACATATATGCAGGTGCTGTGGGGAAGGGAAGGAGGGAAGACGGGGGGGATGGAGAGGAAGGAGGGGGCTCAGTCTGGGAAGGCCTCCTGGAGGAGGTGAGCTCTCAGTAGGGCCTTGAAATAATAATGGCATTTATTAAGCGCTTACTGTCTGCAAAGCACTGTTCTAAGTGCTGGGGAGGTTACAAGGTGATCAGGTTGTCCCACTGGGGGCTCACAGTCCTAATCCCCATTTTACAGATGAGGGAACTGAGGCACAGAGAAGTTGTGACTTGCCTAAAGTCACACAGCTGACAGTTGGCGGAGCCGGGATTTGAACCCATGACCTCTGACTCCAAAGCCTATGCTCTTTCCACTGAGCCACACTGCTTCTCTATTGAATCCGATGGACCACTTGATTGCCCGAGCCCACCTAGTGCAACAAGGGATTTAAATTTGAGAAGCTTTGTGGCCTAGTGGATAGAGCCTGGGCCCAGGAGTCAGAAGGACTTATCAATCAATCAATCGTATTTATTGAGTGCTTACTGTGTGCAGAGCACTGTACTAAGCGCTTGGGAAGTACAAGCTGGCAACATATAGAGACAGTCCCTACCCAACAGTGGGCTCACAGTCTAGAAGGGGGGAGACAGACAACAAAACCAAACATACTAACAAAATAAAATAAATAGAATAGATAGGTACAAATAACATAAATAGAGTAATAAATATGTACAAACATATATACATATGTACAGGTGCTGTGGGGAAGGGAAGGAGGTAAGATGGGGGAGATGGAGAGGGGGACGAGGGTTGGGTTAGACTTGGGTTCTAATTCCAGCTCTGCCCCTTGGCAGCTGTGTGACCTTGGGTGAGTCACTTCCCTTCTCTGTGCCCCAGTTTCCCCATCTGTAAAATGGGAGTCCCATGGGGGACAGAGATGTGCCCAACCTGATTAGCTTGCATCTACCCAAGTGCTTAGAAGAGTGTATGACTCATAGTAAGTGGGGGAAAAAATGTAACCTTGCACAGGCCTAAGGGAGGGATAACCAAGAGGGTGAGGCTCCGGAGAAAGGTGATTTCGTCACGCACCTGTGCATGATCAGGACTTCCCAGCATCTGAACCCGTTGTTAGGTAGGGACCGTCTCTATATGTCACCGATTTGGACTTCCCAAGCGCTTAGTACAGTGCTCTGCACACAGTAAGCGCTCAATAAATACGATTGAATGAATGAAAACGGTTCCCTGCCTCTTAGTTCCCATTAGGTTTGATAAGTGCTTTGAGATCCCAGGAAAGGGCAGGTGGCTTAGAGAAGCAAAATGGCCCAGAGGCTAGAATGAATGGTCCCTTTCCCCAGCGATAATAATAATGACGGCATTTACTAAGCGCTTACTATGTGCAAAGCACTGTTTTAAGTGCTGGGGAGGTTACAAGGTGATCAGGTTGTCCCACGGGGGGCTCACAGTCTTAATTCCCATTTTACAGGTGAAGGAACTGAGGCCCAGAGAAGTTAAGTGACTTGCCCAAAGTCCCACAGCTGACAATTGGCGGAGCGGGGATTTGAACCCATGACTTCTGACTCCAAAGCTCATGCTCTTTCCACTGAGCCTCGCTGCCTCTCTAAGGAACCCGGGCCTGGAAGTTGGAGGACCTAATTCTAATCCCTGCTCTGCCAGTTGCCTGCTGTGTGACCTGGGGCAAGTCGCTCAGCCGCTCTGTGCCTCGGTTTCCCAACTGCAAAATGGGGACTCAGTGGATGTTCTCCCTCTTCCTTACACTGAAAGCCCCATGTGGGACCGGGACTCTGTCTGACCTGGTTATCTTGCGTCTAGCCCAGTGCTTAGCACGTTCATTCATTCATTCAATCATATTTATTGAGTGCTTACTGTGTGCAGAGCACTGGGCTATAAATGCTTAACAAGTGAGGAGCAGTGTCATCTAGTGGATAGAGCCCGGGCCTGGGAGTTAGAAGGACCTGGGTTCTAGTCCCGGCTTCACCACTCGTCAGCTGTGTGACCTTGGGTAAGTCCATTCACTTCTCTGGGCCTCAGTTACCTCATTTGTAAAATGGGAATTATGACTTTGAGCCCCATGTGGACCAACCTGATTACCTTACATCTCCCCTAGTGCTTAGAACAGCGCTTGGTACAGAGAAGCAGTGTGGCTCAGTGGAAAGAGCCCGGGCTTTGGAGTCAGAGGTCGTGGGTTCAAATCCTGGCTCCACCACAAGTCTGCTGTGTGACCTTGGGCAAGTCACTTAACTTCCCTGAGCCTCCGTTACCTCATCTGTAAAAATGGAGATTAAGACTGTGAGCCCCACGTGGGACAACTTGATCACATTGTATCCCCCCCCAGCGCTTAGAACAGTGCTTTGCACATAGTAAGTGCTTAACAAATGCCATTATTATTATTAGTAAGCGCTTAACAAATACCATAAAAATTTAAAAAAAACAATAAATAATGTCATCTTTTCCTAGAGCATCTCGAGTAGTACAAACCGGCTTCCGGAGGCCGTACCGCTGACCGAACAACCGAAGCCATCCCTATCGGGCGGGAAGAGGAGGTGGGCCGATCAGCTGACGGAATTCTGCCCTGTTTCCTTTGATGTGGATTTCCCTCCTGGCTAGAAGGCGGACTGCCCGGAAGAGGTGAAAATTCCCAGGAAGATGCCCTCCGGGATCTGTCCCGCTTAAGTCTCCAGCCCCCGAAGCCGTCCCAGTCGGAAGGAAATGCGTGGATAGGCTGCGATGGAAGGAGCGAACGGCCCGGATTTCCAGATCCAACTTCCGCCCTCCACCACCGCCATTACCGTGAACGAGATTTCCTTCTCGTACAAGGCAAGGACTTGTTTTAAACCCGTTATTCCAGCAGCTGTGTGGTCACCACTGCTACCACATAATAATAATCGTGGTATTTAAGCGCTGACTCTGTGCCAAACACTGCTCTAAGTACTGGGGTAGATGCATGGTAATCAGGTTGTTCCACACAGGGCTCACGTTCTTAACCCCCATTTTACAGATGAGGTAACTAAGGCACCAAGAAGTTAAGTGGCTTTCCCAAGGTCACACAGCAGACAAGTGGCGGAGCTTGACGTTTGAGAAGTACATAATGAAATCCCCCCCTGAAAATAATGCACAACAAGGGAGGACCCCATCCTGTAGGACTAAATTCATTCATTGATTCATTCAATCATTTATTAAGCACTTACTATATGCAGAGCACTGTACTAAGCGCTTGTTCCACCCTTGCTTTCGGGTGGAATCTCCAGATTTTTAGTCTTCGTAGTACTGTGATAGAGGTCAAGCTCTCTTAATGGTGCTAGTCAACTGTTTATACCCTGTTCAGAGAAAGTCTGTTTTCATCACTTAGTACAATACTCTGCACATAGTAAGCGCTCAATAAATATAATTGAACGATTGTTCAATTGCTTCTGGGCTCCTCTGCGAAACACTGAGCTTTTTTTTTTTTTAGTTGCCCTATATTTATTTGTTTGGATTTTGTTGTATATTTGATTTTTCTGCCCAGTATGGATTAAAATAACATGTGGGGGGATTTTAAAACCTGGAGTTAAATGACTGTAGACTGTAAGTTTGTGGTAGGCAAGAAACGTGTCGACCAACTCTGCTGTACTGTAATAATAATGTTGGTATTGGTTAAGCGCTTCTAAGCGCTGTTCTAAGCGCTGGGGAGGATACAAGGTAATCAACGAGACAACTTGTATCACCTTGTATCCCCCCAGCGCTTAGAACAGTGCTTTGCACATAGTAAGCGCTTAACAAATGCCATCATTATTATTATTATTCTTATTATTAACGTTGTCCCCCGTGGGACTCACAGTCTTAATCCCCATTTTACAGATGAGGAAACGGAGGCCCAGAGAAGTTAAGTGACTTGCCCAAAGTCACACAGCTAAGGGGCGGAGCCAGGATTAGAACCCATGACCTCTGACTCCTAAACTCGTACTCTTTCCACTAAGCCACGCTGCTTCTCTCCCAGGCTTTTAGTATAGTGCTCTGCGCTCAGTAAGCACTCGGTAAATACCATTTATTGGAATGAATGACCGACAAGAAGAAATCATCCATCTCCACAGCCGGAGGATTTCACTGAGGCTTAAAGATTTTACTGTCTTGGCCTCTTGCCGTTCTTTGTCTTTGTAAATTAAAGACGGTCATATTAGCCACAGGTGAAAAGCAGCATTCATTCAGTCATATTTATTGAGTGCTTATTGTGTGCAGAACACTGTACTAAGCGCTTGGAAAGTACAATATAGCAATAAGAGAGACGATCCCTGCCCACATCGGGCTTACGTGACTTAGTGGCTAGAGCCCAGGGTTGGGAGTCAGAAGGTCCTGGCTTCTAATGCCAGCCTCGCTACTTCATTCATTCAATCGTATTTATTGAGCGCTTACTGTGTGCAGAGCACTGTACTAAGCGCTTGGGAAGTACAAGTTGGCAACATATAGAGACGGTCCCTACCCAGCAGTGGGCTACTTGTCTCCTATGTGACCTTGGGCAAGTAACTTCACTTCCCTGTGCCTCAGTTACCTCATCTGTAAAATGGGGATTAAGAGTGGGAGTCCCATGTGGGACATGGACTGTGTCCAACCTAATTAGCTGGTATCAGCGTGGCTCACTGGAAAGAGCACGGGCTTTGGAGTCAGAGTTCATGGGTTCAAATCCCGGCTCTGCCGATTGTCAGCTGTGTGACTTTGGGCAAGTCACTTCACTTCTCTGGGCCTCAATTCCCTCATCTGTAAAATGGGGATTAAGACTGTGAGCCCCCCATGGGACAACCTGATCACCTTGTAAACTTCCCAGTGCTTAGAACAGTGCTTGGCACATAGTAAGCGTTTAATAAATGCCATTATTATTATTATTATTGTTATTATCTACCCCAGTGCTTAGTACACTTCTTGGCACATAGTAAACGCTTAACAAACACCATTAAAAAAAAAAAACTTGGGGTATCAGGGAGTAATCTGGGAAGAGTTTTTGGAGGAGGAAGGATTGTAGGAGGACAAGGAAGAAGAATGACATCAAAGGAGGTTGGAGAGTTAGGTACAAGAGGTGACCTTTTTGGAGGAGGTAGGATTGTAGGAGGACAAGGAAGAAGAATGACATCGAAGGAGGTTGGAGGTAGGAGAGTTAGGTACAAGAGGTGACCTTTGGAGAAGTGAGGAGAGGATCTGGTGAATAGTGAGGGGAAAAAAACCAATATGAAAAATGGGGAGAGCCTTGAAGCCAAAATAAGGAGTTCCTCTTGAGGCAGAGGAAAATGGGGGAGACTTTGGAGACTTTTGAGGAGTGGGGTGACGTGCGTTTGGGGTAGTAGAATGCGTGTGGCATTGGGAGGCGGGAAACCCAGGTTTTAATCCCTAGTCTGCCCCATCCCTGCTGTGTAATCTTGGGGATAAAATACCTCAAAAGTGAGGGAAACATGCCTTTCCTCCCTCTCTTAAACTGCAAACCCTGTGCAGGACCAAGACCGTGTTCAGTCTACTGAATGTATGGCCACCCAATCACAGCTTGGGTATGTTGGGCCATAATATATAAATATTATTATTATAAGATTTGTTCTAGTAGCAGGTTCCTTGATCCACTGTAAATTGGGATGTTTTCTTTCATTACCAGGGCATGCTGGCTAGGGGCTTAAGTGTCTGCCTTTGGCTTCCTGACCACTGTGCTGAGTCATTGGACTCCAAGCTAATTCTGTACTAAGCCCTGATAATAATAATCATCATCATCATTCTGATATTTGTTTAGTGCTTACTGTGTGTCAGACACTGTTCAAAGCTCTGGAGTAGATACAAGCTAATCAATCAATCATTTATTGAGCGTTTACTGTGTGCAGAGCGCTGTACTAAGCGCTTGGGAAGTACAGGTTGGCAACATATAGAGACAGTCCCTACCCAACCGTGGGCTCACAGTCTAGAAGGGGGAGACAGAGAACAAAACCAAACATACTAACAAAATAAAATAAATAGAATAGATATGTACAAGTAAGATAAATAGAGTAATAAATATGTACAAACATATATACATATATACAGGTGCTGTGGGGAAGGGAAGGAGGTAAGATGGGGGGATGAAGAGGGGGATGAGGGGGAGAGGAAGGAAGGGGCTCAGTGGCTCAGCTAATCATCATCATCATCAATCGTATTTATTGAGCGCTTACTATGTGCAGAGCACTGTACTAAGTGCTTGGGAAGTACAAATTGGCAACATATAGAGACAGTCCCTACCCAACAGTGGGCTCACAGTCTAAAAGGGGGAGACAGAGAACAAAACCAAACATACTAATAAAATAAATAGAATAGATATGTACAAATAAAATAAATAAATAAATAGAGTAAAAAAAAAATATGTACAAACATATATACATATATACAGGTGCTGTGGGGAAGGGAAGGAGGTAAGATGGGGGGGATGGAGAGGGGGACGAGGGGGAGAGGAAGGAAGGGGCTCAGTCTGGGAAGGCCTCCTGGAGGAGGTGAGCTCTCAGCAGGGCCTTGAAGGGAGGAAGAGAGCGAGCTTGGCGGATGGGCAATCAAATCAATCAAAGCTAATCAAATTGGACACAGTCCCTGTCCTACATTTAGCTCCCAATCTTCCCATTTTACAGATGAGGTAACCGAGGCACAGGGAAGTGAAGTGACTTGCCCAAGGTGAGACAGCAGACAAGTGGCAGAGCCGGGATTAGAACTCGGGTCCTCTGGCTCCTTGGCCTGTGCTGTTTTCACTGGGACTGTTTCAGTTTGGCCTTGAGGGAATCTTCAGAAGCCTGGTGGCCTCTCAGGGTTTGTTTAGCCTAGGGATTAGGGAATTTATTTTCTTTCTCCCTATGACATCCAAGGCAGCAATCTGAGCCCAGCCTGGGAGTCTCCTTTCAGGGCATTTGGAGCTAACCTTCCGTCGGGAGAAATGGTAAAGAGGCGACATTGTGGAGGAAGAAAAGCAAAAAAAGGATTTTCAGTCGACCAGGAAGACTGAAGTGACACAGCAGCTTTCTTCCTGAGAGCTCCGTGAAGTGCTAGGGAATGGGGTGGAATTAAGCGCCCAGTACAGTGATCTGCACACAGTAAGTGCTCAATAAATATGACTGACTGAATGAATCCTTCCCTTTTCTTGAGAGGATCGAAGGGGTCACGGAGAGGCAGCGGTCGGTCAGGAGCAGCCCAGCCAGTCCCTGGTAAAAACTGGAGTTCTGTCTCCCAAGTCCCACCATAGTTTCTCTGCCAATTGTCAGCTGTGTGACTTTGGGCAAGTCACTTCTCTGTGCCTCAGTTCCCTCATCTGTAAAATGGGGATTAAGACTGTGAGCCCCATGTGAGACAACCTGATCACCTTGTATCCCCCCAGTGCTTAGAACAGTGCTTTCTCATTTCCCTGGCTTTGGGCAGCCTTTCTGATGCTTTTAATAAGGGTTTGTTGACCCTGAAAGTGAGGCCAGTTGGCCTAGAGTCATCTCCAGATAAGCGAGTCTCGGTTACTGTTTCCTTGCTGTCCCGGAGTGTGCCTTTGTGCAGCTGCTCAATTTCCAAGCCAGAGGACAACGGATAGGTCTTGGCCAAAAGCACAGTCTCGTGATCCTGAAGGAACATGATCCCAGCTTAGAGACGGAATGGAAAAGTTCCCCTGTCTCAGGGAAGCTCATCTACCCTGCTTTTAAAAAGTGAACCTAAGAGTAATTCCATGTGAGAAGCAGCATGGCCTAGTTGCAAGACATTGGGCTTGGGAGGCAGAGGACGTGGGTTCTAATCCTGGCTCTGCCACTTTTTTTTTATAGCATTTATTAAGCACTTACTATGTGCAAAGCACTGTTCTAAGTGCTGGGGAGGTTACAAGGTGATCAGGTTGTCCCACGGGCGGCTCACAGTCTTAATCCCCATTTTGCGCATGAGGGAACTGAGGCCCAGAGAAGTGAAGTGACTGGCCCAAAGTCACACAGCTGACAATTGGTGGAGAGGGAATTTGAACCCATGACCTCTGACTCCAAAGTCCATGCTCTTTCCATTGAGCCTCGCTGCTTCTCACTTGTCTGCTGTGTGACCTTGGGCAAGTCACGTCACTTCTCTGTGCCTCAGTTACCTCAACCAGGGAAGCAGAGTGGCTTAGTGGAAAGAGCCCGGGCTTGGGAGTCAGAGGTCGTGGGTTCTAATCCTGGCTCTGCCACTTGTCAGTTGTGTGACCTGGGCCAGTTGCTTAACTTCTCTGGGCCTCAGTTTCCTCATCTGTAAAATGGGGATTAAGACTGTGAGCTCCATGTGGGACAACCTGATGACCTTGTATCTACCCCAGCGCTTAGAACAGTGCTTGGCACATAGTAAGCGCTTAACAAATACCATCCTCATCATCCTCCTCATCATCTATAAAATGGGGATTAAGGCCGTGAGCCCCATGTGGGAAAGGGACTCTATCCAACCTCATCAACTTGTATCTACCCCAGTGCTTAGAGGAGTGCTTGACACATAGTAAGAGCTTAAATATCATGATGATTGTTAATAGTAGTAAATATAATGTTATTGAAAAGTGCATATTCCATGCCAAACACTGTGCTAAGAGCTGAGGCAGATCCTAGATTCCAAGAGCTTAGTATAGTGCTCTGCACAAAGTCTCAATAAATACTATTGAATGAATGAATCCAAGATGATCAGACTGGATGCAGTCTGTGTTCCAAATAGGACTCATATTCTAAGAGTATAGAAAAAAAAAAAAAATATATATATATATATATATATATTTTGTTGTTGTTGTTGTTCATGAGAGGTTGCTGAAAACCCAAACCGAATAGGTCCCTAAATGTGGAGGAGAAGCAAGTGTCCGTTTTTCCTCTGGTATTGAGGTTATCAGAAATTGAATTCTTGGGGTTCCTTCCCTTGTTCTCTTCTGTGTGACCCTGGGCAAGCCCCTTCTCTCTGCGCCTCACCCTCTACATTTATAAAACCAGAAAAATCACCATTTCACAAGGCATAATAGTGAAGCATAATTAATGTTTATGCAGTCCTTTTGAAATCCAGAGATGAGAGGGAGCTACTTTTATATATGCTTATTGTGCGTGATCACTTGTTAGAGAAGCAGCATGGCTCAGTGGAAAGAGCTTTGGAGTCAGAGGTCATGGGTTCAAATCCCAGCTCCGCCAATTGTCAGCTGTGTGACTTTGGGCAAGTCACTTCTCTGTGCCTCAGTTCCCTCATCTGTAAAATGGGGATTGACTATGAGCCCCATGTGGGACAACCTGATCACCTTGTACCCCCCCAGCGCTTAGAACAGTGCTTTGCACATAGTAAGCACTTAACAAATACCATCATTATCATTATTATTATAATGACAGAAGTTATTAGGGGAATGGATTGGTTTGGAAGTCAGTAGAAATGAAACTGATGTATTATTAAATGACCTCACCTACAGTAGAAGTCCCTTGGAAAGTAATAATATTAACATTATTGTGGTATTTCTGTGTCAAGCCCTGGGGTCGGTTCAAGGTATTCACGTAGGACAAAATCTCTTTCTTGTACCAGTTTATGGTGTCTCTTAGGCTACGTATTAACATCTGACCATTTTTTACCCACTTCATTTAGGCTGCCTCAGAGGTTTAATACAGATTGAATTGCCAAATCTTTTTCCCAAGCCTAGGATTTTGGTCACTGATTGTAGATACGTTTCCTTTCAGCCTCATCACTTGCATCCTTTAATTAATCAAAGGTATTTTGAGCACTTTCTGTGGGCCCAGCTACCCAGTAATTGCATCCACCCCAGTGTGGTGCTTGGGGTGGATTATAATCCCTTAACAAGTACCATAAAACAAAGCAAATATTAAGGACTTACCGTGTGCAGAGCATTATACTGAGCGCTGGGAAAAACTGGGCAGTGCGGAAAACCCCTTCAATCTCCAGCAGACCCCCTCTGGAGCTGGTTCAGTGACTCCAAACAAGAATTTAACTGTCTTAAACAAGTGCCCGCTCTAATATGGGAGTGTTAAATCCACATGACTGGTAGAGTTATTTCTGGTGAACAGGGGACTGGTGGGGGGCTGAAAAATTCATCAGGTAGTGGCCACTTGGTGAGTGAGTATTTGAGCCCTTTAGTTCAGTTATTATTATCATCATTATTATTATTCAAGATGGACAATAAAAATGACCTCTCGAGCAAAAAGGCACAGGTCTTGCCCTGTGATACTTTTAGAATCAGTGTGACCCTGTAAAACAAAACAAGAAAAAAATAGACAACAGACAAGTGGCAGAGCCAGGATTAGAACCCAGGATCTTCTGGGTGCTCTGTCCGCTAGACCACACGGCTTTTCTTGGAAATACTCCAGGTTTGATATGGAAGTAAGAGCTGTGGGTGTGACAGAGTATTCTTTTTCTCAGAGCCCTTTATTTCAGTTATTATTATCATTATTATTATTCACGATGGACAATAAAAATGACCTCTCTCGATCAAAAAGGCACCGGTCTAGGACTCCGCAGCTTGCCCTGTGATACTTTTAGAATCAGTGTGACCCTGTAAAACAAAACAAGAAAAAATAGACAATAGACAAGTGGCAGAGCCAGGATTAGAACCCAGGATCTTCTGGGTGCTCTGTCCGCTAGACCACACGGCTTTTCTTGGAAATACTCCAGGTTTGATATGGAAGTAAGAGCTGTGGGTGTGACAGAGTATTCTTTTTCTCAGAGCCCTTTAGTTCAGTTATTATTATCATTATTATTATTCACGATGGACAATAAAAATGACCTCTCTCGATCAAAAAGGCACAGGTCGAGGACTCCACAGCTTGCCCTGTGATACTTTTAGAATCAGTGTGACCCTGTAAAACAAAACAAGAAAAAAATAGACAATAGACAAGTGGCAGAGCCAGGATTAGAACCCAGGATCTTCTGGGTGCTCTGTCCGCTAGACCACACGGCTTTTCTTGGAAATACTCCAGGTTTGATATGGAAGTAAGAGCTGTGGGTGTGACAGAGTATTCTTTTTCTCAGAGCCCTTTATTTCAGTTATTATTATCATTATTATTATTCACGATGGACAATAAAAATGACCTCTCTCGATCAAAAAGGCACCGGTCTAGGACTCCGCAGCTTGCCCTGTGATACTTTTAGAATCAGTGTGACCCTGTAAAACAAAACAAGAAAAAAATAGACAATAGACAAGTGGCAGAGCCAGGATTAGAACCCAGGATCTTCTGGGTGCTGTGTCCACTAGACGACACGGCTTTTCTTGGAAATACTCCAGGTTTGATGTGGAATTAAGAGCTGTGGGTGTGACAGAGTATTCTTTTTCTCAGAGCCCTTTATTTCAGTTATTATTATCATTATTATTATTCACGATGGACAATAAAAATGACCTCTCTCGAGCAAAAAGGCACAGGTCTAGGACTCCGCAGCTTGCCCTGTGATACTTTTAGAATCACTATGACCTTGTAAAACAAAACAAAAAAATAGATTATTTTCAATTATCTGTACTACAGAATCCTGCCATTAGAGCAAGGAATTGGAAGGACTTTTCTTACTAGTTTGACATCTTTTGTTTTCTGTAGATTAAAATATAAGGGGATTTAATCCCCAGAGGGGTCTTACAGTCTACAGGGGGAACTCGTTGTGTTTAGAATGACAGCGCTCTTAATTTCCAACTGGATCGGTAAACATTAGAGTTAAAATTCAGGTTAATGCAGTGTTTCTGGAATTTTTTATAATTTTTATTTTATTTTATTGGTACTTAAGGCACTTACTATGTACCAAGTGCAGTACTAAGCGCTGAGGTAGATGCAAGCTAATCAGGTTGGACGCAGTCCCTGACCCACACAGGGCTCACAGTCTTAATCCCCATTTTACGGATGAAGTAACCGAGTCCCAGAAAATTGCAATGACTTTCCCAAGGTCACACAGTGGACAAGTGGCAGAGGCAGGATTAGAACCCAGGATCTCCTGGGTGCTCTGTCCACTAGACCACACAGCTTTTCGTGGAAATACTCCAGGTTTGATGTGGAATTAAGAGCCGTGGGTGTGACAGAGTATTCTTTTTCTCGGAGGGCTCTCCAGAAGGCCTTCGTCAACAAAAGTCGGTCTCATCCTTGCTCGTTGAGGGCAGGGAATGTGTCCGTTACATTGTACTCTCTCAAGCGCTTAGTACAGTGCTTTGAGCACAGGAAGCGGTCAATGAACATGAATGAATATTTTACTGTCTTTGCAGGAAAACTTGATCGGTGCCCTCCTGGCCATTTTTGGACATCTTGTTGTCAGCATCGCGCTCAATCTCCAGGTGAGTCGTGGCCAGCCATGGATGCCTCTGAGACCAAACTGTTCCATCGTCATCATCATCATCATCAATCGCATTTATTGAGCGCTAACTGTGTGGAGAGCACTGTACTAAGCACTTGGGAAGTACAAGTTGGCAACATATAGAGACAGTCCCTACCCAACAGTGGGCTCGTCCTACCCGCTGTTGCCACTTCATTGGCCCGATTGCCCGGTGCCCCTTGGGTTCTGTTAGAGGAGCAGCATGGCTTAGTGGAAAGAGCACGGGCTATGGAGTCAGAGGTCATGGGTTCAAATCCCGACCCTGCCGATTGTCGACAGCTGTGTGACTGTGGGCAAGTCACTTCTCCGTGTCTCAGTTCCCTCATCTGTAAAATGGGGATTAAGACTGTGAGCCTCCCCGTGGGACAGCTTGATCACCTTGTAGCCTCTCCAGCTCTTAGGACAGTGCCCTGCACATAGTAAGCGCTTAATAAATGCCATCATCATCATTAGAACCATAGTTGCCTACTGCAAGGGTCAAGGGGGTGGCGGTTCCCACAGCCTCTGGATGCGGATTCCCAACCTCACTCAGCCCAGCTCTCTGAGGAGGCCTGAGGACTTCCAGTCCGGTCTGAGAAGATCCAAGGTGGTGGCTCGAGAGCCTGTTGGCTTTTCTAAACCCGTCCCCTCCCTGACTCCTTTTCCCTTACAGTTCCTGCCTCCTTTTCACCTTCTGTGTTCTAAATGAAAACTGGGCCCATGCTTTTTCAAGTAGCCTTGCCCTCCTGATCAATACATCATAAAGCAGTGACGGATTCCCCCTCCCCACAGCACCTGTATATATGTTTGTACATATTTATTACTCTATTTATTTTACTTGTACCTATCTATTCTATTTATTTTATTTTGTTAGTATGTTTGATTTTGTTCTCTGTCTCCCCCTTCTAGACTGTGAGCCCACTGTTGGGTAGGGACCGTCTCTATATGTTGCCAGCTTGTACTTCCCAAGCGCTTAGTACAGTGCTCTGCACACAGTAAGTGCTCAATGAATACAATCGATTGATTGATTGATTTAGCAGTAATGTCCCTTCAAGGGAGCAAAGTTGCCGGGATTAGTCTCCTAAGAGCTGGAAACCAGCCACAGGAATTTAAAATGTGGGACCCATGGAAAAAGCCAGGAGACTACAGAGTCTCTAGGGCTAATCCCCTTCAACTTCACTGGAACCTCCTTTTGCTCCTGTTCCACAATAAAACTGTTTGTGATGTAATAACAATAATTATGGTACTTGTTAAGTGCTTGCATGTTCTAAGCATTGGAGTAGATACAAGTCAGTCAGGTTGGACGCAGTCCCTGTCCCACATTGGGCTCACACTCTTAATTCCCGTATTTACAGATGAGGTCACTGAGGCCCAGAGAAGTGACTTGCCCAAGGTCACACAGCAGGCATGTGGGAGATCCAGGATTAGAACCCAGGTCCTACAGACTCCCATGCCTGTGCTCTATCCGCAAAGCCACGCTGATTCTCTTAGAAGGAAAATGAAATGCAGAAGGAAAACGCTGAGTACCGTAATATCATTGGGATTACCTTGTTAGGAAACAACAGCCACCCACCCCAAAAATGCCCTACTTAAATCTTCCTGGTTTCCATAAAATCCCTCCTGACACTTTCAGTTTCCTTTCTGGGCACCGAACAACAAGAGAGCCAGTTCAACTGGCTTGAGGATTCTTCCTAGAATGGCAGAGCTAACAGATTTCACAAACATCGGGTGCATGTTTGATTTTTTTTTTTTTTTTACCGGCCATAAGTACATAGCTCCGTTAATATTTAAACTGGCCAATGACGTTTCTCAATCAAACAATTAAAAAAAAAAAAAAATGATGGCATTTGTTAAGCACTTGCTAAGTGCCAGGCACTGTGCTGGGATGGTTACAGGCAAATTGCATTGGACTCAATCCCTGTCCCATGTTGGGCTCACAGTCTCCATCCCCATTTTCCAGATGAAGTACCTGAGGCCCAGAGAAGTGAAGTGACTTGCCCAAGGTCACGTAGCAGACAAGTGGCAGAGCCAGGATTAGAACCACCTCACTTCCAGGCCCATGCTGTATCCACTACACCATGCGAATACTTAATGAGCCCCTACTGAATGCAAAACACTTTATTAAACAGTTGGTGGTATTTAATAAGCGCTTATAGTGTGCAGGGCATTGTACTAAGATTTTGGGAGAGTACAAGACAACAGAGTTAGTAGACATATCCCCTGCCCACGAAGAGCAGTCTAGAAAAGTCTAGAGGAGGTGATTACAGCAAAAAGTAAGATGTATATTCTCTGCCCACCAGGAGCTCAAGGTCAACTTACAGAAAGTCAAAAATGATTTACAGATGATAGGAGCAGGAGAAAGAACAAGGATAAGCAGCCGAATCAATCATTAACTATACAAATATGTGAATTTATAAATACAAATAAGGAATAAGATGCGTAAGGGCTGAGGCTGTTGTTGATTTTCTCACTTCATAAGTAATGGTATTAATTGAGCTCTTCCTGGGAAAAGAGCACTGTACTAAGCGCCTGGGAAAGTACAATATAGTAAAATTGTAGACATGATCCTTGCCCTCAAGGAGTTTACAGTTTTACTTTACAGAAGCTCAGTCCTATCCAACCGGCAGGTTCTTACGGTCTTTTGTGTTAATTTTCAAAAGTACATTCATATCTGAGTGGCAGGTCTTTCCTGTCTATTGTTTTATTTTACTTTTCAGAGGTACAGTCATATCCAACTGGAAGGTTCTTATTGTGTACCATTTTATTTTACTTTCTAGACCATAAACTCTTTGTGGGCAGGAAATGTGTCTGTTATATGATTGTGCTCTCCCAAACGCTCACCACAGGGCTCCGCACAGAGTAAGCACTCAATAAATACGATTGACTGACAGTAGAAATACAGTCATATCCGACTGGCAGGTTTTTAGAGTCTGTTGTTTTGTTTTACTTTTCAGAAGTACAGTCATTTCCACTGGCAGGTTCTTACTGTCTGTCGTTTTATTTTACTTTTCAGAAGTACAGTCATATCCGACTCGCAGGTTCCAAAGATCCCCGGGCATACTTCAAAACTAAAACATGGTGGTTTGGCCTATTTTTGATGCTGCTTGGGGAGGTGGGAGTTTTTTCCTCCTATGCTTTTGCGCCACTCTCTCTGATCGTGCCCCTCAGCGCCGTGTCTGTGATAGGTAAGATCAACAAAACCTGGGGGCTTAGGGAGGTGACACTCAGGAACCTTTTTTTCTTTTTAAAACGGAATTTGTTTAGCGCCTACTGTGTTAAATACGGTTCTAAGCGCTGGGGTAAGTACAAGTTAATTAGGTTGGACACAGTCCTTTCCTGCATGGGGGTCCCAGTCTAAGCAGGAGAGAGAACAGGAGGACTGAGACACAGAGAATAATAATAATGATGGCATTTATTAAGTGCTTACTATTCATTCAGTCATATTTATTGAGCGCTTACTGTGTGCAGAGCACTGTACTAAGCGCTTGGGAAGTACACGGTGGCAACAGGAGGACTGAGACACAGAGAATAATAATAATGATGGCATTTATTAAGCGCTTACTATTCATTCAATTGTATTGAGTGCTTACTATGTGCAAAGCACTGTTCTAAGCGCTGGGAGAAGTGAAGTGACTTGCCCAAGGTCACACAGGAGGCAAGTGGCAGAGCTGGGATTTATTATTATTAATAATAGTCATCATAATAATTGTATTTAAGCGCTTACTATGTGCCATACAGTATTCCCCAGTGTATGAAGCACTAGGAAAGATACAAGATAATCAAATCCAACATAGGGTTCCCAGACTAGGTAGAAGGGAGAACAGGTATTGAACCCCCATTTTACAGATGAGGGAACTGAGGCACAGAGAAAAGACGCCACTTGCCCGCACAGGAGGCAAGAGGCAGAGCCAGTGTTAGAACCCAGGTCCTCTGATTCCCAGGCCCGTGCTATTTCCATTAGGCCATATTGCTTCGCATATTAATCCCATGTTGCTGGTAAGCATGAGTATAAATGAAGAGATGGGAGAGAGGAAGGAGAATGGAGAGGGAAGGTAAGAGAGGGAGAGAGAGGATTGTGAGCGGAGAATGGAGAATTTTCCCCCTCACAATTCCCTTTCTTCTTAATCAGTGGTATTTATTGAGCGCTTATGTGCAGAGCACTGTACTAAGTGCTTGGGAGAGTACAGTACAACAGAATTAGCAGACACATTCAGATGATAGCTGTTTTGGGAATTAAGAATGGTCAGAAAAGACCCTAAAATAACCCAATACATCGGAATGGGAGTAAATCAACCAATTAATCAGTTGTATATACTGAGCACTTGCTGTGTGCAGAGCACTGTACTAAGTGCTTAGTACAGTGCTCTGCACACAGCAAGTGCTCAATAAATATGAATGAATGAATGAATGAGAGTTCAATGTAACAGAGTAGGTAGACACATTCTGTGCCCACAATGGGCTTACAGTTGAGGGGGAGACAGGAATTAATATAAATAAGTTATGGAGGTGGACATAAGAGCTGTGGGGCTGAGGGAGGGGTGAATAAAGGGAGCAAATCCAAGTGCAAGGATGATGCAGAAGGGAGTAGGAGAGGAGGAAATGAGGACTTAGTCAGGGAAGGCCTCATGGAGGAAATGGGCCTTCACAAAGGCTTTGAAGGTGGGAGAGAGTCATTGTCTGATATGAAGAGGATATGAAGTAGATGATATGACCAATCTGGGAGACCTGGTTTAGCTGATTGAAGGTTCATCGTTTCTCTTTTGCCTGTGTCTCCTTTTCCAGCCAGCGCAATCATCGGAATAATATTCATTAAGGAGAAATGGAAACCCAAAGACTTCTTGAGTAAGTTATCTCACGCCACAGTTCTACTTTCCATCGTTCAGGCTTCCCCAAACAATTGCCTCTGCCCTTGGCTGTTTGCTTGGAGACACTCTTGAGGAATTGAGGGGGTTTTTTTAGCATCCATCCAGTTAAAATCCGGAAACCAAGCATCTGTGCCGATCACCAGGGCAGGTGATTCAGACAAGGTCTCGCATCAAGAGGTCATGAAGAAATCGGGGACATCCGATTGGGAAGCTTAGGAGAGTACAGTATGAAAAACAGACAGACACATTCCCTGCCCACAGTGTGACAAAAAACACCCCCAGAGCAGTACTCTGTCTAGGGCGGCCCCACAAATTCTGTCCAACTCCCTCCGATCCATGATGGCACTCCTCACGATACCACATGCCAGGGCTTGCAGTCAGAATCACTCTGGCCACCAGAAGGATGGAAGCAAGGTGTCCACCTGGGCACTTCACTCACCCTTCCTCCTCAACCCCACCTGCTTCTGTCATTTTTTGTTTGTTTTATGGTATTTGATAAGCGCTTTATACGTGCCAGGTACTGGGGCTGACAAAAGGTAATCGGGTTGGACACAGTCCCTGTTCCACAAGGAGCTCCCGGTCTTAGTCCCCATTTTACAGGTGAGGGAACTGAGGCACAGAAAATTTAAGTAACATGTCCAAGGTCACACAGCACACAAGTGGCAGAATCGGGATTAGAACCCAGGGCCGCCTTACTCCCAAGCCTGGGCTCTTGCCACTAGGCCACACTGCTTTTCTATTCACATGTCTCTTTTGACTTTGGCATTTAGAGTGACACTTTCTTGGAACCTGGAACCATTTCTAACAAATCACTGTGAAAATCCAGTTGTTTTTTTTTAATGGTATTTCTAAGCACTTTGTTGCAAGCCATATTGTAAGCACTGGGGTAGATACAAGATAAATAGGTTGGACACAGTCCCTGTCCTACGTGGAGCTCGTATCCTAAATTGGGGGAAGGAGGATTTAGTCCCCATTTTACAGGTGTGGTCGCTATGCCCGGGGTCACAGTGCTGACAAATGGAGTATCTGGGATTAGAATCCAAGACTAGACCACTAGACCACACTGCTTCTCTGTTTATTCCCTTTCCTGTTGAGGCCAGGCCACCCAACATGTAACAAATGTCATTACTATTAATTAATATGTTTTGTTGTCTGTCTTCCCCTTCTCGACTGCGAGCCCGCTGTTGGGTAGGGACCGTCTCTATATGTTGCCAACTTGGACTTCCCAAGCGCTTAGTACAGTGCTCTGCATACAGTAAGCGCTCAATAAATACAATTGATTGATTGATTATCATCAGGAACAATAATAATAACAATAATGGTATTTAAGTGTTTACTATGTGTCAGGCTCTGGGGTGGTTACAAGCTAATCAGGTTGGACACAGTCCGTGTCCCACAAGGGGCTCACAGTCTTAATCCCCATTTTTCCAATGAGGTGACTGAGGCCCTGAGAAGTGAAGCAACTCTCACAGTGGAAGAGCCAGGATTAGAACCCAGGTCCTTCTGATTCCTGGGCCAGTGCTCTGTCCACTAGGCAACACCGCCTTGTTTGACCAAACTTTTCCCCCCCGGCATTGCTTCTACTCATCCCGGTCTTCTGTTTCCCGTGCTTGGTTTCCCCACAGGGCGTTATGTCTTATCGTTTGTAGGCTGCGGCTTGGCCATCGTGGGCACTTACTTACTGATAACGTTCGGGCCCAACAGTCACGAGAAGATGACGGGAGACAATATCACCAAGCACTTAGTGAGCTGGCCCTTCCTTCTGTACGTGGTAAGACGAGCCACCATGTTTGGTTTAGGAAACGCCCGTGGGGCAAGTGGGGCGTGGGGTTAGAATTTGCTCTGAAAATGGAGGCTCTGGTTTACTTTGCGCTGTTCCCCCCACATCCTGAGAATTGTTTGTTAGTCACTCTTATCTGTTGAGCTCTTACTATGTGCAGAACACTGTTCTAAGCTCTGAGGTAGATACAGGGTAACCGGGTTGTCCTACGTGGGGCTCACAGTCTTAATCCCCTTTTTACAGATGAAGTCACTGAGGCCCAGAGAAGTTGTGATATTAAGCACTTACTATGTGCCAGGCACTGAACTAAGCATCATCATCATCAATCGTATTTATTGAGCGCTTACTATGTGCAGAGCACTGTACTAAGCGCTTGGGAAGTACAAATTGGCAACATATAGAGACAGTCCCTACCCAACAGTGGGCTCACAGTCTAAAAGGGGGAGACAGAGAACAAAACCAAACATACTAACAAAATAAAATAAATAGAATAGATATGTACAAGTAAAATAAATAAATGAATAAATAGAGTAATAAATATGTACAAACATATATACATATATACTGGTGCTGTGGGGAAGGGAAGGAGGTAAGATGGGGGGGATGGAGAGGGGGACAAGGGGGAGAGGAAGGAAGGGGCTCACTGGGGTAGATACAAGATAATCGGTTTGGACACAGTCCATGTCCCTTATGGGGCTCACACACCATTTACAGATGAGGTAACTGAGGCCCAGAGAAGTGAAGCGACTTGCCCACGGTCACACAGCAGACAAGTGGCAGGGCTGGGATTAGAACTCAGGACCCTTGACTCCCAAGCCCATGCTCTATCCACTGGGCCCCGCTGCTTCTCCTGCTGACTGACTGATTGCTGTGTTTCAGCTCATAGAGATCATTGTGTTCTGTCTACTCCTGTACTTCTACAAGGAGAAAAACGTAAACTACATTGTGGTGATTCTTCTTCTGGTAGCCTTACTAGGTAAGTGTGGAATTCACGAGGCTGCATTATCGACCGGGGGAATTTTTTCATCAGGGTAAGAGAAATTGAAGTTCTGTTACGGCTCTGTACGTTAAACCCTAGACAGGAACCATATATATTACCGAGGAGAGGGGTGCTGGAACTTTTGATGTTGACAATTTTTCCTTTTTCCTCTGCTGTTGACTTCAGTGTATTGTGTCCCACAAAAAGAATAGTAATAACAGTGGTATTTGTTAAGCGCTTTTATATACCAAGCACTGTACTAAGCGGTGGGGTAGATACAAGATAATCAGGTCCCACATTGGGCTCTCTGTGTAAGTAGGAGGGAGAACAGGGATTGAATCCCCATTTTGCAGATGAGAGAACTGAGGCCTAAATTTTTTTATAAGCAGAATTTTTAAAAAGTCTAAACTTTGCACTAGTTCAGATTGGACTTCCTTCATCCCCCTCCTCCAGCCCCAACTAGTAACCTTTTATAGAACTGTCAAGTTCTTCACTTTTATTGAAATGTTAATCACACTAATTAAGCCCTTAATATTTCCATGGAAAAATCTCCAGGACTTGGATGAGATTCAGCAGCCGATTCAAAGGACAAATTGACCCCCTTTTTTATTTCATTTTAGGCAACAAAAGGGAGGACAGACTCCTAAATAAAATAGTGAGGTAAACCGACGCACCTCCACCCCAATGTGCATTTATATGCTCTGGAGGAGGCTGCTGGAAGCATCACATGTTCCTAAAGAAAGCTTCAGCTCTGCCAGCAGGCAACAAATAGCCTAAATACGTGTCAGTCTGCTTTGTTGATAGCCCATTGGGATAATGGGCCATGTGTTTTCTTTTGATTGTCTACCAACTGCTAGAAATTTTGTGCTAATGAAAACACTCTTATGAAAGTGTTTTCATTAAAAAAAAACATCCTAGGATTTCAGCTGACCCTCAGAGCCCTACTTATTTCTTTTTTTTTTAATGGCATTTCTTAAGCTCTACGAGCTAGGCACTGTACTAAATACTGGGGTAGGTGCAAGGTAACCAGGTTGGACACAGGCCGTGAAGCCTGGGGTTTACAGTCTTAATCCCCATTTTACAGATGAGGGAACTGAGGCCCAAAGAAGCAAAGAGAAGCCCAAGGACACATAGCAGGCAACAGCAGAGTCGGGATTAGAACCCAGGTCCTCTGGCTTTCAGGCCTGTGCTGTATCCACTAAGTCACAGTCAGTCATCAATGGATTCGTATTTATTGAGTGTTATTGTGTGCAGAGAACTATATTAAGCACTTGAGAGAAGACAATACAGCAGTAAACAGACACATTCCCTGCCCACAATGAGCGTACAGACTAAACGGGGAGACAGACATTAATATAAATAAATAGATTTCAGATATGTAAATAAATTAGAACAGTGCTTGGCACATAGTAAGTGCTTAACAAATACCGTCATTATTATTAAATGACAGATGTGCACATTAACTGCAGATCATTAAACAGACATAAATAAATTCTCAAATCACCGGGTGCTTTGACCGGATGATCTGAGAATTCTTCTCCTAGTTCATTCAAGGGTGGGCTGAGTCCCCAGAACCATCGATTTGATATCTTCTCTGCAGGGGGTTGGATTTTTCCTTATGTTTGGGAGGATTGGAGAGAGATTGAGAGGTGCATTGAGGGTCAGTTCCCTCTCTACTTCCTCATTCCTGCCCCTTCCCAAGTTGGAAATAAGATCCAGAAGAACAGCAGGAAGCTGGCTGCTCCCAGATTTTATTATTGTTCCCAGAGAGGACTTGCAAGTCCCTATTTTCTTCTTCCCTATTTCCCTGACTTGATCCTTCTTCTTCTGTCTCCTTCCTAGGTAAAGAATGTTTGATTCGTGTTACAATTCCTTAGCAGATTTTAAATGGTATTTAAGTGCTTCCTGTGCATCAGGCACTGTACTAAGCAACGGGGGAAACAAGCTAATCAGGTTGGGGCTCACAATCTTAATGTCCATTTTCCACATGAGGTCACTGAGGCCCAGAGAAGTGAAGTGTCTTACCCAAGGTCACACAGCAGGCAAGCGGAGGAGCTGGGATTAGAACCCAGGTCCTCTGCATCCCAGGCCCATGCTTTATTAGGAGAATAGAGCTATGGAGGGCGAACAAGAAATTATCCGTTATCGAGGGGCTGATATAGTGGATAGATCCCGGGCTTGGGAGTCAGAAGGACCTGGATTCCAGCTCTGCCACCTGTCTGCTGTGTGTACTTGGGCCAGTCACGTCACTTCTTGTCTATGCTTCAGTTCCCTCATCTTTAAAACGAGGATTAAAATGGTGAGCCCCGTGTGGGACGTGGACTGTGTCCAACCAGATTACTTTGTATTTCCTCCGGTGCTTAGAACAATGCTTAGTAAGAGCTTCACAGTTCCCCAGCGCTCAGAACAATACCAGATACATAGTAAGCGGTTCACAAAAGCCCTACTGAGAGCTCACCTCCTCCAGGAGGCCTTCCCAGACTGAGCCCCCTTTTTTCCTTTCCTCCTCCCCGCCCGATGACCTTCCCCTCCCCACAGCACCCGTATATATGTTTGTACAGAAGCAGCTTGGCTCAGTGGAAAAGAGCCCGGGCTTTGGAGTCAGAGGTCATGGGTTCAAGTCCCGGCTCTGCCAATTTTCAGCTGTGTGACTTTGGGCAAGTCACATAACTTCTCTGAGCCTCAGTTCCCTCATTTGTAAAATGGGGATTAAGACTGTGAGCCCCACGTGGGACAACCAGATCACCTTGTATCCCCCCCCCAGCGCTTAGAACAGTGCTTTGCACATAGTAAGCGCTTAACAAAATGCCATCATTATTACAGACTTATTACTCTATTTTACTTGTACGTATTTACTATTCTTTTAGACTGTGAGCCCACTATTGGGTAGGGACTGTCTCTATATGTTGCCAACTTGTACTTCCCAAGCGCTTAGTACAGTGCTCTGCACACAGTAAGCGCTCAATAATTACGATGGATGATGATGCTATTCTATTTATTTTGTTAATGATGTGCATCTAGCTTTATTTCTATTTATTCTGATGACACCCGTCCACATGTTTTGTTTTGTTGTCTGCCCCTTCTAGACTGTGAGCCCGTTGTTGGGTAGGGACCGTCTCTCTTGTACTTCCCAAGCGCTTAGGACAGTGCTCTGCACACAGCAAGCGCTCAATAAATACAATTGAATGAATGAATGAATGAATGACTGCGCCCAGGCTCAACAGCACGTGCCAACCCACCCGTGTTAATGATCCCCAGGTTCCATGTCGGTGGTGACTGTGAAAGCGGTAGCAGGGATGCTGGTCTTATCAATACAGGGCAACTTCCAGCTGGACTGCCCCATCTTCTACGTGATGCTCGTATGCATGGTGGCTACAGCCGTCTATCAGGCCGCGTAAGTCAGTATCCTCCCCCCGCCGGGCCTACCTGTGGGGCTGTGTACGTTCAAGACGCGCTTCGGCTGTGCCTCTTGAAGCGCCAGGGACGCGCATGAAGCAGCAGAGAACTGGGGGGGGGAGAGGAAGTTCCAATAACAATAATAATGGCGATGGTATTTAAGTGTTTAATGTGTGAGGAAAAACTGTTCTAAGCGCTAGATACGAGCTAATCAGGTCGAGCACAGTCTCTGTCCCACATGGGGCTCACAGTCTTAATGCCTATTTTATTAGTAATAATAATAATAATGATGATGGCATTTGTTAAGTGCTTACTATGTGTAGACACTGTACTAAGCGCTGGGGTGACTACAAGCAAATCGAGTTGGGGCGTGGTCCCTGTCCCATGTGGGGCTCACAGTCTTAATGCCTATTTTATTAATAATATTAATAATGATGATGATGATAACAATGATGATGATGGCGACATTTCTTTTAGACTGGGAGCCCACTGTTGGGTAGGGACTGTCTCTATATGTTGCCAACTTGTACTTCCCAAGCACTTAGTACAGTGCTCTGCACACAGTAAGCGCTCTATAAATACGGTTGATTGATTGATTTAAGCGCTTACTGTGTGCAGGCACTGTACTAAGCGCTGGGGTGACTACAAGCAAATCGAGTTGGGGCGCGGTCCCTGTCCCATGTGGGGCTCACGGTCTCAATCCCCATTTGACAGATGTGATAACCGAGGTACAGAAAAGCGAAGTGACTCAACCAAGTTCACAGAGTAGACAAGTGGAGGAGCCGGGATTAGAACCCAGGTCCTTCAACTCCCAGGCCCCTGCTCTGTCCACGCTGCTCCTGTCGTTTCTTTCTCAGTCTGTGCTTCCGCTATAGCACGTCTTCGCCTTGTATAGAGTGTTTACCTCAAGTCAGCTGGGTTTTAATGTCAACTGACCTTCACCTGTCCCCAAGGGACCTGACACGGGTTTTTCTTTGGGTCAAAGGTTTTTAAATCAGGCATCGCAGCTGTACGACACCTCCCTCATCGCCAGCGTGGGCTATATCCTATCTACGACTGTTGCCATCACAGCCGGTAAGCTTGCCGATTTGGGGGTTGATCGGGGTGGGTCTGGGTTAGAAGCAGCATGGCGGAGTGGATAGAGCACAGGCCTGGGAATCAGAAGGTCATGGGTTGTAATCCCAGCTCTGCCACGTGTCTGCTGTGTGACGATAGGCAAGTCACTTCACTTCTCTGGGCCTCAGTCACCTCATCTGGAAAATGGGGATTGAGACTGTGAGCCCCACATGGGGCAGGGACCGTGTCCAACCCGATTTGCTTGTGTCCACTCAAGCGCTTGGTACAGTGTCTAACAAATACCACGATTATTATCATCATTATCTCCGGGACAACGCTTTTGTGCCAAGCGTTCTGCTAAGCACTGGGATAGATACAAGACCATCAGGTCCCACATGGGATTTAAAGTCTCAGTAGGGGGAGAACAGGGATTGAATCTCCATTTTGCAGGTAAGGGAACTGAGGCCCAGTGAGGTGATGTGACTCACCTACGTTCGCACAGAGCAGACAGATGAGGAAACTAAAGTCTAGCCCTACGCCAAGCCGCGCCTTTTGTACCTCTCTCCGCCCATCCGGCCAAAGCGAGATATTTCAGAGTCGTTTTGAAGTTCCGACCTTAGTAACATCCTTAGACTCCTGTCCTCTGCCCCTTCTCCCAACGCTGCGTTTCCTCCACCAACCAAAATTACCATTCCCGAAGATAAAGGTTTGGAAGCCGGAACAGTGAGCGGGGGGATGCTCTGCACACAGTAAGCGCTCAATAAATAAAAATAATAAAGTCTGTCATGAACTAGCAGCCTCACACACACACCCACACACCCAGGGGAGCCTAACTGCAGACAATCAGTGGTGTTTATTGAGTGCTTACTATGTTCAGAGCACTGTTCTAAGTTCTTGAGGGGTTACAATACAACAGAATTAGCAGACACGTTCCCTGCATATAAGGACTTGCTAAAAAATCTCCATCTCGCCTCAGTCCCTGAGTGCCGGTCTCCCAGCACGGCTGGTCACCGGAGCCGTGGCCTCTCGTCTCCCTCACTTATTCTCTCCCGGCCCTAACCGTCTGTCCATCTCCATCCTCCGGGTTCACACTCATCATCATCATCAATTATATTTATTGAGCGCTTACTATGTGCAGAGCACTGTACTAAGCGCTTAGCACTGTACTAAGGCTTAGCATAGGACTCATTGTGCTAGACTCCTGCCTTCCCCTTAGGAAGACAAGACACAAGACGTCCTTTCCTCTGGGCTCTGGATATTGCCCAGTCTGTCTGCCTGCCGTCTCCCTCAACCCCTACCTGCTCCGGGAATACTAAATCCCACTTGTCCGTGACAATTGTTCAATTCCAGCAAAGAAGGGAGGACAGCACGGGGACAAAACAAAATAAATTAGAGTCTTCAGGATGGCCATTATCCTCGTTATTGTCTGTCAGCCATAGTCCTTGGGTTTTGGCATGATTTTGCATCTGGAGGTGAGGGAAGATTAGCTCAACCCCAGGTGACCTGGAAAGTGAAAGACGGGAGAAGCTGAAACCTATTTTTGCTCGTTTTGTGACTCAGGAGCAACATTTTACTTGGATTTCATGGGTGAAGACGTTCTCCACATCTGTATGTTTGCCTTAGGGTGAGTATGGGCTGCCCACATTCTCTGCCCACAAGGGCTGTTTCATTCGTTCATTCAGTTGTATTTATTGAGCGCTTACTGTGCACAGAGCACTGTACTAAGCGCTTGGGAGAGGTCCCTAGAACCGTAAGCACATTCCCTGGCCACGATGAGCGTGCAGTTTAGAAGGGGAGACAGACATTAATAGAAATAAATAAATGACAGACACAGACATAAGTGCTGTGGGGATGAGAGGGGAGGTGAATAAAGCCAGGATGATCCAGGAGGGAGCTTCCTGCCAATCCAGGAGCCGTTCTACGCCCCCATCCTGGGGAGAAGTTACGGAAAGTATGCCCAGTTGCCCCAGGGGCTTCTGAGAAATGGGTCACAGCATCCTTGGGCCTGTAAAATCAGGGGCAACCAGGAGGGCGAAGGGGCAGTGGCCAACCCAGGGCCGACGGCTCCAGTCAGTCTTATTTATTGAACGCTTACAGTGTGTAGAGCACTGTGTGACCTTGGGCAAGTCACTTAACTTCTCTGTGCCTCAGTTACCTCATCTATAAAATGGGGATTAAGACTGTGAGCCCCACATGGGACAACCTGATCACCTTGTATCCTCCCCAGCGCTTAGAACAGTGCTTTGCACATAGTAAGCGCTTAACAAATGCCATCATTATTATTATTATTATTTTTATTATTACTCACTTGGGAGAGCACAACAGAACAATATAACAGACACGTCCCCTGCCCACAATGAGTTTACAGTCTAGACGGAGCCTACAGCTCCTGACTCGGGCTGGATTCCACAGCCTTTCCGGACAAATAAAAAGAATCCGCCTGGGACAGTTCTCCTCTTCCAGGGGGCCAGCAAGGCCACAGAGAACTGGGAATTTAACCCCTGTTGGGGGGAGCACTTGACATCCAGGCGAGAGCGTTTTATCCACTTATGCCTCCAGACCACCAGGCCCAGAGAGGCCGAAGCCGATTAGTCCCACTGCCAGTCTCCATCCGAAAGCAGCAAGGTGCCAGGGCTCGGAAGAAAACAAAAAGCGGATTAGCTGTGTCAAGGGGAAGGCTGATTTATTCCGAAGAGTGCCTGGGCAAACTGGAGAGTAGAACATGGTGCCCACCATCATTATCCAGCTTGCAGCCCTGCTCCCCGCTGATCAGGGACGTGCCAGCTGTTGTCACGTTCCCACTTCTCATCCCTTCCAATTGTGCCAATTTCACCTTCCAAGGAGCATTTAGTTGTGTTTATTGAGCACTTCCTGTGTGCAGAGCACTGTTATAATCATAATAATAACTATGGTATTTGTTAAGCGCTTACTATCTGCCAAGCACTGTTCTAAGCACCGGGATAGATACAAGGTAATCAGGTTGGTCATAGTCCCTGACCTGCATGGGGCTTACAGTCTTACAAAGCACTTGGGAGAGTACAATATAACAGACCCATTTCCTGCCCACGATGAGCTCACAGTCGAGAAGGGGAGACAGATGTTAATATAACTAAATAAAATTATGGATATGTACCTGTGGGTTATGGGGCTGATGAATAAAGGGAGCAGGTCAGGGTGACAGAAAGAGAGGGGAAGAAGGGGAAAATAGGACTTAGGGGAAAACCTCTTGGAAGAGATGTGCCTTAAGGCTTTAAAGAGGGGGAGAGTGATTGTCAGATATGAAGGGCGAGGGCGTTCAGAGCCAGAAGCAGGACACGGGTGAGAGGTTGGCGGCGAGATCGAGGGACAGTGAGTAATCAATCAATCAATCAATCGTATTTATTGAGCGCTTACTATGTGCAGAGCACTGTACTAAGCGCTTGGGAAGTACAAATTGGCAACATATAGAGACAGTCCCTACCCAACAGTGGGCTCACAGTCTAAAAGGGGGAGTAGGTTGGCAGTAGAGGATCAAAGTGTGGGGTGTGTTGTAGGAAAGTAGCGGAGTGAGGTAGGAGGGGGCAAGGTGATTGAGTGTTTTAAAGTCGATGGTAAGGAGTTTGTTAGATGTGGAGGTGGGTGGATTTAGATTTAGAGCGCTCAGTGGGCCATCTTACTTCACAGGCCTTGTCTTCTCTCTCCCTCCCCACCCCTACCGCTATCTTCACACTTATCTTCTCTTCTCAGGTGCCTCATTGCTTTCATAGGCGTCTTCCTAATCACCCGGAACAGGAAAAAGTCCATCCCATTTGAGCCGTACATTTCCATGGATGCTATGCCGGGTAATATTAAAAATCCAGGAAGCCGGATGTCACCTTCTGGCTCTTTGTTCTTTCCACCTATAAGTAGAGCCCTCACCTTATAAGGTATCAGTATCGGTACTGTACTGGAGACATTTGGTGGTATTTTTTCTCTTTTCTTTCACGTGCTGAACAGAGCAGGGAGAATGTGATATTTCTTACTGTAGATGTGCACTTCCTATTTATAATGTCTTAACCACGAGAAGCAACGTGGCCTGGTGGATAGAGCCCGGGCTTGGGAGTCAGAAGGACCTGAGTTCTAATCCCGGCTCTGCCACTAGTCTGCTGTGTGACTTGGGGCAAGTCAGTTCGCTTCTCTGGGCCTCAGTTACCTCATCTGTTAAACGGGGATTAAGACTAGGAGCCCCGTGTGCGACATTGTTTTGTTGTTTTTAAAATGTGGATTTTTCTTCCAGGGATGCAGAACATGCACGACAAAGGGATGACGGTCCAGCCCGACCTGAAATCGTCTTTCTCCTACGGCGCGCTGGAGAGCAACGACAACGTCTCCGAGATCTACGCCCCGGCCACGCTGCCGGTCAGGCAAGAGGAGCACAGCTCCAGGGGTGTCTCTGCAGCCCCGTACCGGGTCTTCGAGCACACCAAGAGAGAATGAACGAACCGCCCTCCAGCCCCGGGTGCGTGAGGGTTTCATTCGTTCATCACCGGGTGTCCCCTCCTTCTCCTCCCCTTCATACTCTCCATTATAGCTGCGCTAAACTTGGGTCCAAACGTAGTTTTAAACGGCCCTTTGTGTTCACTGAGGACTCTGCCTTCGCCTACTCTCTGGGAGGGGGTGGACGCTGGCCAAATAAATGGCCCGTTGAAGAGGAAGGCTCCCCTTCTTTTGGGGGACAAGTTAAGATTCCCAAAGGGGCCAGAGAGGGAGGAAACCCCCAGGGTTGATGGTATTTATCGAGCGCTTGCAGTGTGCAGAGCACTGCACTAAGCGCTTGAGTACATCAAGAAGCACTGTGGCCTAGTGGGTAGAGAAGAGGCTTGGGAGTCGGACGGACCTGGGTTCTAATCTTGAATTCTTGAATGGGGCTATTGAGCTCCGGGTCGCGACGTAGGGGGATGCTACAACTTCCTCTTGGTACGAGCTGGGTGGTCGAGAAGCTCAGGGACGAGAAATCTCAGTGGAAACGAGCATAGAAAAGGGATAGGAGCTGGAATTTCACCTTTCCTGGGGTTCTTAAAAACAATAATAATAGCTATAATAATGGTATTTGCACAATAATAGTAATAATGGTGGTATTTGTTGATCACTTACTGTGGGCCAGGCACTGTGCTAAACGCTGGGGGTGGTTACAAACAAATCGGGTTGGACACAGCCCCCGTCCCAGGTGGGGCTCACAGTCTCAATCCCCATTTTACAGATGAGGTAATTGAGGCCCTGAGGTCACGCAGCGGACAAGTGGTGGAGCTGGAATTAGAACCCATGACCTTCTGACTCCTAGGCCTTTGCTCTATCAATGTAGTCAGTTAAGCGCTTACTACATGTCCAGCACTGTTTTAAGCCCTGGGGCAGACACCAGTTAAGCAGGCTGGACATAGTCCCTGCCCCACGTGGGACTCACTAAGTAGGAAGAGCCGATATTGAATCCCAGCAGTGACCGTTTTATTTGAGAAGCAGCATGGTTCAGTGGAAAGAGCCCGGGCTTTGGAGTCAGAGGTCATGGGTTCTAATCCCTGCTGCGCCAATTGTCAGCTGTGTGACTTTGGGCAAGTCACTTCACTTCTCTGTGCCTGTTACCTCATCTGTAAAATGGGGATTAAGACTGTGAGCCCCCCGTGGGACAACATGATCACCTTGTAACCTCCCCAGCACTTAGAACAGTGCTTTACATATAGTAAGTGCTTAACAAACGTCGTCATTATTTAAGCGCTTACTGTGTGCCAAGCACTGTACTAAGCACTGGGGTAGATGCAAGATAATCAGCTCCCACAAGGGAATCACAATCTAAGTAAAAGTGAGAACAGGTACTGAATTACCATTTTCAGATGAGGCAACTGAGAAGCAGAAGTTCAGTGACTCGCCCAGAGTTGATTCTAGTGTCCGCGTCGCAAAATATCCCCTCGGCTTCCCCGGGCTACTGATCGCTTAAAGGCAGGAAAACAATTTTAGTAGACTAGAGTTGCTAGAATGTTCATCTGGAGAGTAAGCGCTCAATAAATACGATTGATTGATTGATTGACAGTAGGCGAACACCGATTCATACCACTGTCTCTGGATCTTGGGCAGGTGTAGAAGCAGGGCAGCATTAGTTCATTAAAAGTACAACATAACAAGGGTAAAAATGGGAGAGGAATAATAATTGGGGTGTTTGTTAAGCACTTACTACCTGCACCAGCAAAGATACGAGATCATCGGGCTGGACGCGGTCCCTGACCCGCACGGAGCTCGTAGGCTAAGGAGAGCAGGTGGTGAATCCCCATTTTGCAGCTGAGGAAACTGAGGCCCAGAGAAGCAAAGTGACTCACCCAAGGTCGCACAGCAGGTAAGTAACAGAGAGAGGATTAGAACCCAGGTTCTTTTTTTTACTCCCAGTCCTTGGCTGTTCACACTAGGCCACACTCTTCTCTGGTTTACCTCCTCTTTAAGGCCTTACGTTCCTGGAGGTACTGATTAGTGATATGGAGTAAAATCATGACTGTCGTTGCTTGTCAGTCATATTTTTTGAGCACTTACTGTGTACAGAGCACTTCACTAAGCGCTTGGGAGAGTACAGAGAAGCAGCGTAGCTCAGTGGAAAGAGCCCGGGCTTTGGAGTCAGAGGTCATGGGTTCAAATTCCCAGCTCCTCCAATTGTCAGCTGTGTGACTTTGGGCAAGTCACTTCACTTCTCTGTGCCTCAGTTCCCTCATCTGTAAAATGGGGATTAAGACTGTGACCCTCCCGTGGGACAACCTGATCACCTTGTAACCTCCCCAGCACTTAGAACAGTGTTTTGCACATAGTAAGCGCTTAATCAATGCCATTATTATTATTAATAATATTACAATAGAACAGACACATTCCCTGCCTACAGCGAGCTTACAGTCTAGAGGGTAGAACACCAAGGAACAAGGTACGAAGGCTGAAGGCCTGGAAACAGCCATTTTCCTCTGCGCTTTGGAGATTTTCTTGAGAAGTTCAAGTGTGGAAGGGAAGAGGCAGGTGAAATCTACCCAATCCAGATTGTCGGAGGGCAAAGAGAGGCCTTGCCATCGACCCGGGATTTTTTTGTGGGTTTTGGAAGGTGTGAGGAATGGGTAACTTTTTCTTCCCCAAGCCGGCCCGTGGGGTCAGGTGGCTGTCTCTCAGCCTGCAGATTAGTAGCCCAACACGTGCCTGCGTCGAACAGAAATTCCTTACCCTATGGTTGGCTTTGGGCACTCAATCAGTCCTCTCCTGCCCACCTCACCCAGCTCACCCGCTTCGCTCCTCTAACGCCAATCTCCTCACCGCCCCTCAGTCTCATCTATCTCGTCGACGACGGCTTGCCCACAACCTCCCTCTGGCCGGGAACTGCCTCCCCCCTTCATAGCGGACAGACCTCCGCTCTCCCCACCCCTTCCGAGCCTTATTAAAATCACATCTCCACGAGGCCTTCCCCAACTAATCCCTCATTTGGCATATCCGCTCTGCTTTCTGTCACCTATGAACTTGGAACTGTCCCCTTAAAGCACGTGATATTCAGCCCGACAGCACTTCTGTCCACATCCCTGCATCCTCCCGTGTCCCCTATCTGTAATGTATTTCCGCGTCTGTCTCCCCTTCCATGAGCTCCTTGTGGGCAGGGAACATGTCCGCCAACTCGGCTGTCTTGTACTCTCCCAAGTGCTTAGGACAGGGCTTCGCCCACACAGTAAAAGCTCAGTAGGTACCACAGAGCGATTGAATCTTCAAAGACCCCTCAGGAGCCCTGGGGCAGTTGGGGGCAGTTGAGGGGCAATAAGGCCGGGGCTGCTGATGCAGGAGGAGGTTGAGGTCCGTTTCCCGAGGCAAGTTCTTTTTCTAAATGCCTCGCCCGTTGGCCCTACTGTATAAGCACCCTCTGCCTGTTTGGCCCCTGCCGCCGAGAGTGTGGTTATCCCCGAGTGACCCCGGAGAATCCGACTAGCCTTTCCCGTTACTCCCCAACTCTTCTCAATTAAGTCAATGTTTTTTTTTTTATGGTATTCAAGCGCTTAAAGCACTGTCCCAAGCATTGGGGTCGATTCAAGTTAGGCCAGATACAGTCCCGGACGCTCGTGGGACTCACAGTCTAAGCAGGAGGGAAAGCAAAACAAAAATCCTCTTTTGCAGTTGAGGAAAATGAGGCCCAGAGCAGGCCCAAGGTCACAGGCAACAGGCAAGTGGTGGAGCTAGGATGGAAGCCAGGGCCTCTGGTTTCTAGGCCCGGCTTGTACCCACTAGGTAATGCTGTTTTGCTGCTTCTATTTGGGGGGGAATACAGCTATATGATCAAGCCGGGAACCATTAGTTTTGAAGGACTGGTTGGCCTGTTTGGGACTTTTTTCCCCCCCTTTTTTACCCTTTATTTCCCCCTTTTCTCCAGTATTTATTACTGTGTGCAGAGCACTCTACTAAGCATTTGCAAGAGTAGATGGATGCTATCCCTACCCTCAAGGAGCTTCCAGTCTGTTCCCCAGAGGGACACCCTCTCCAGTCACCCCATCCCCTTGTCTACATTGAACCCCAAATGCCCATCTCTCTCCCGATGCCCCACAAGTCGTCATCGTCATCATCAATCGTATTTATTGAGCGCTTACTGTAAGTCGCTCAGCCTAGTTTGAAAGAAGGCTGACCGTCCTGTTTACAGGCCCGAGCTGAACCGTTCCTTCACACCCCTCTTCGTCCCCCAGATTTTAGTGACAGTTAAAATTTGGGGGCCCCCGTAGTCACTAAAGCATGGGGCACCCAGCAGGTATGATTCTGCCCACACACGTAAGCGGGACAGTTCCACTGTTCAATGTATGACATTTCCATGTCGGGCGAGTTTTCCTCCAGCCCGGGACTCGAAATCTGTTTGGAGAACTGACAGCCATTGTTGCCGTTGCTCTTTTTTTCCCTAGTGTAATTATGATATTTATTCAGCGCTTATTATGTGCCAGGCACTGTGCTAAGCACAAGGGTAGATAATCCTGTCAGACCCAATCCCTGTGCTTCTTGGAACTCACCGTCTCAGGAGAAAGGAGAACGGGTATCTTATCTGCATGCTACAGATGAAGAAACTGAGGCCCCGAGGGACTAAGTGACTGGGCTGAGGTCACTCAGCAGGCCAGGAGCGGAGCTGGGATTAGAACCTCGGTCTTCTGACTCCTAATCCTGTAAATCCAAGCTGCATCGTTACTGTGTTCCATTGCAATAATGGCCTTGGGTGTATTTTCTTTGTACCCCTCACCCGTGACCTTCTGAACTACAAACCAGCTTTGCAAAGGGCCTGTGTGCGGAGAAATCTGTCGGTTTCCCCAGAAAGACGTGTAAATAAGGGCACCTTACAGAGTGTACTATACGGACAGCTATATTTTGTTATTTTTCATAACCGATGTTGCACGTCATATTTTTTTTAATGTATTTGTGTCCATTAAGTGAATAACTTTAAAATGATATTTAATAAAAATATTTAAGTAATAGCTATCGAATGCTCGTCTTTTGTCTGGTCCAGTGTTCCTTGAGCCATCTGTCAATCAGTCAGTCAGTGATATTTTCTTTATTTTATGGTATTTGTTTAGCCAGGAACTGTACTAAGCACTGGGGTAGATCAAGCTAATCAATCAATCAATCGTACTTATTGAGCACTTACTGTGTGCAGAGCACTGTACTAAGCGCTTGGGAAGTACAAGTTGGCAACATATAGAGACAGTCCCTCTACCCAACAGTGGGCTCACAGTCTAAAAGGGGGAGACAGAGAACAAAACCAAACATACTAATAAAATAGAATAGATATGTACAAGTAAAATAAATAAATAAGTAAAATAAATAAATAAATAATCAGGTTGGGCACAGTCCATGTCCGACATGGAGCTCAGAGCTTTACAGATGAGGTAACTGAGGCACAGGGACTTGAAGTGACTTGCCCAAGATCACAAAGCATGCAAGTGCAGAGCCAGGAGTAGAGCCCAGATCCTTCTTACTGTGTGCAGAGTACTGTACTAAACACTTGGGAGTGTCCAATACAACAGATTTGGTAGACACCCTGCCCACCAGGAGCTGACAGTCTAGAGGGGGAGTCAGACATTAATATAAATAAGTGACGGATATCATCATCAATCGTATTTATTGAGCCCTTACTATGTGCAGAGCACTGTACTAAGCACTTGGGAAGTACAAATTGGCAACATATAGAGACAGTCCCTACCCAACAGTGGGCTCATAAAAGGGGGAGACAGAGAACAAAACCAAACATACTAACAAAATAAAATAAATAGAATAGATATGTACAAGTAAAGTAGAGTAGAACAGTGCTTCGTGCGTAGTAAGCGCTGAACAAATACCGTCGTTATGATTATGATTATGACTGAATGAAAGCAAGTGCTTAGAACAGTGCTTGGCACATAGTAAGCGCTTAATAAGTGCCATTATTATAAGCGCTCCATCAGTCCAATTGATCGAACGAACGAATGATATTATTATGATTATAACTGAATGAAAGCAAGCACTTAGAGCAGTGCTTGGCACATAGTAAGCGCTTAATAAGGGCCATGATTATAAGCGCTCCATCAGTCCGATTGATCGAACGAATGAACGATATTATTATGATTATAACTGAATGAAAGCAAGTGCTCAGAACAGTGCTTGGCACATAGTAAGCACTTAAGTGCCATGATTATAAGCGCTCCATCAGTCCGATTGAAGGAACGAATGATATGATTATGACAATGAAAGCAAATGCTTAGAGCAGTGCTTGGCACAAAGTAAGCGCTTAATAAGTGCCATGATTATAAGCGCTCCATCAGTCTGATTGATCGAACGAACGAACGATATTGTTATGATTATGACTGAATGAAAGCAAGCGCTTAGAGCAGTGCTTGGCACATAGTAAGTGCTTAATAAGGGTCATGATTATAAGCGCTCCATCAGTCCAATTGATCGAACGAACGATATTATTATGATTATGACTGAATGAAGGCAAGCGCTTAGAACAGTGTTTGGCACATAGTAAGCGCTTAATAAGTGCCATGATTATAAGCGCTCCATCAGTCCGATTGATCAGACGAACGAACGAACGATATTATTATGATTATAACTGAATGAAGGCAAGCGCTTAGAACAGTGCTGGGCACATAGTAAGCGCTTAATAAGTGTCATTATTATAAGCGCTCCATCAGTTCGATTGATCGAACGAACGAACGAATGAAAGATATTATTATGATTATGACTGAATGAAAGCAAGCGCTTAGAACAGTGCTTGGCACATAGTAAGCGCTTAATAAGTGCCATGATTATAAGCGCTCCATCAGTCCGATTGATCAAACGAACGATATTATTGTGATTATAACTGAATGAAAGCAAGCGCTTAGAACAGTGCTTGGCACATAGTAAGCGCTTAATAAGTGCCATGATTATAAGCGCTCCATCAGTCCGATTGAGCGAACGAATGAACGAACGATATTATTATGATTATGACTGAATCATCATCATCATCAATCGTATTTATTGAGCACTTACTGTGTGCAGAGCACTGTACTAAGCGCTTGGGAAGTACAAGTTGGTAACATATAGAGACAGTCCCTACCCAACAGTGGGCTCACAGTCTAAAAGGGGGAGAGTGAATGAAAGCAGGCGCTTAGAACAGTGCTTGGCACATAGTAAGCGCTTAATAAGTGCCATGGTTATATGCGCTCCATCAGTCCGATTGATCGAACGAACGATATTATGATTATGACTGAATGAAAGCAAGCGCTTAGAACAGTGCTTGGCACATAGGAAGCGCTTAATAAGGGCCATTATTATAAGCGCTCCATCAGTCCAATTGATCGAACGAACGATATTATTGTGATTATGACTGAATGAAAGCAAGCGCTTAGAACAGTGCTGGGCACATAGTAAGCACTTAATAAGTGCCATTATTATAAGCGCTCCATCAGTCTGATTGATCAAACGAACGATATTATTATGATTATAACTGAATGAAAGCAAGCGCTTAGAACAGTGCTTGGCACATAGCGCTTAATAAGTGCCATGATTATAAGTGCTCCATCAGTCCGATTGATCGAACGATATTATTATGATTATGACTGAATGAAAGCCAGCGCTTAGAACAGTGTTTGGCACATAGTAAGCGCTTAATAAGTGCCATGATTATAAGCGCTCCATCAGTCCAATTGATCGAATGATATTATTATGATTATGACTGAATGAAAGCCAGCGCTTAGAACAGTGTTTGGCACATATTAAGCGCTTAATAAGTGCCATGATTATAAGCGCTCCATCAGTCTGATTGATCGAACGAATGATATTATTATGATTATGACTGAATGAAGGCAAGCGCTTAGAACAGTGCTTGGCACATAGTAAGCGCTTAATAAGTGCCATTATTATAAGCGCTCCATCAGTCTGATTGATCAAACGAACGATATTATTATGATTATAACTGAATGAAAGCAAGCGCTTAGAACAGTGCTTGGCACATAGTAAGCGCTTAATAAGGGCCATGATTATAAGCGCTCCATCAGTCCGATTGATCGAACGAACGATATTATTATGATTATAACTGAATGAAAGCAAGCGCTTAGAACAGTGCTTGGCACATAGTAAGCGCTTAATAAAGGCCATGATTATAAGCGCTCCATCAGTCTGATTGATCGAACGAATGATATTATTATGATTATGACTGAATGAAGGCAAGCGCTTAGAACAGTGCTTGGCACATAGTAAGCGCTTAATAAAGGCCATGATTATAAGCGCTCCATCAGTCTGATTGATCGAACGAATGATATTATTATGATTATGACTGAATGAAGGCAAGCGCTTAGAACAGTGCTGGGCACATAGTAAGCGCTTAATAAGTGTCATGATTATAAGCGCTCCACCAGTCCGATTGATCGAACGAACGAACGAACGATATTATTATCATCATCATCAATCGTATTTATTATTATGATTATGACTGATTGAAAGCAAGCGCTTAGAGCAGTGCTTGGCACATAGTAAGCGCTTAATAAGGGCCATGATTATAAGCGCTCCATCAGTCCGATTGATCGAACGAACGAACGAACGATGTTATTATCATCATCATCAATCGTATTTATTGTTATGATTATGACTGAATGAAAGCAAGCGCTCAGAACAGTGCTTGGCACATAGTAAGCGCTTAATAAGTGCCATGATTATACAGCGCTCCATCAGAACGAACGAACGAACGAACGAACGAACGAACGAACGAACGAACGAACGAACGAACGAACGAACGAACGAACGAACGAACGAACGAACGAACGAACGAACGAACGAACGAACGAACGAACGAACGAACGAACGAACGAACGAACGAACGAACGAACGAACGAACGAACGAACGAACGAACGAACGAACGAACGAACGAACGAACGAACGAACGAACGAACGAACGAACGAACGAACGAACGAACGAACGAACGAACGAACGAACGAACGAACGAACGAACGAACGAACCAATGAGTGACGAGAAGGGCGTCCCCTCAGGAGAGCGGGCGAGGCGCGCATGCGTACTGGCCGCCGCACGAAGCGGCGGGGGTTCCCGCCCTTCCGACCACCCGGCGCGCGCATGCGCGCGCTCCCCCGCCCCTCTCTGTGGAGGGAGGGGGGAAAGGCACCGCCTTCCGAAAGAGCGGGGCCCGGCGCATGCGCGGGAGCGCGAGCGCGCCGAGCGGCTCTTCCCCCGCGCGCGTGCGCGCGCCGCTCCCTTCCCTCAGCGGAGGTGGCCTCGCCTCGACCGTCGTCGCCTCAGGGAGTTGAGGTGAGTTGGACGTCGCCCCAAGACCCTCCCCGCGACCCCCACCCCCTCTGCCCCCCATCATCATCAATCGTATTTATTTATACGATTATTTATACAATTTTTATACAATTATTTATTTATTTATTTATCGTATTTATTGAGCGCTTAGTATGTACATCTTTCCCCATCTTTTCCCTCCCTCCTCCCCCCCCCCCCCCCCGAGGAGACCTGGACGCCCTGCCTCCCTCCTCAGTATTCATTCATTCGTATTGATTGAGCGCTTACTGTGTGCAGAGCACTGTACTAAGCGCCTCCGGCAACAGGTCCCCAACCCAACAACTGGCCTACCCAGGCCGGTAGACCAGGCCGCCCAGCATCCCTCTCCCAGGGGGAAGAGAAGGCTCAGGTGAATCAGTTATGTTTTTTACATTTTTTAATGCTATTTATTATTATTATTAATAATAATAATGATGATGATGGTATTTATTAGGGGCCGATTGGGTGCCACTGAGCGCTGGGGGAGATAGAAGGTAATCAGGTTGGACGCAGGCCCTGTCCCACCTGGGGCTCACTGCCTTAAATCCCCATTTTATTCATTCATTCAGTCGTATTTATTCATTCAGTTGTTCATATTGATTGAGCGTGTACTGTGTGCAAAGCACTGTACTAAGCGCTTGGGAAGTCCAAACCGGCAACAGATACCCAACCCAACAACTGGCCTACCCAGGCCGGTGGACCTGGCCGCCCAGCAGCCCTCTCCCAGGGGGTAGAGAAGGCTCAGGTGAATCAGTTATCTTTTTTTACATTTTTAAATGCTATTTATTATTATTATTATTAATAATAATAATGATGATGGTATTTATTAGGGGCCGATTGGGTGCCACTGAGCGCTGGGGGAGATAGAAGGTAATCAGGTTGGACGCCGGCCCTGTCCCACCTGGGGCTCACCGCCTTCGAAGCCCATTTTATTCATTCATTCAGTCGTTTTATTCATTCAGTCGTTCATATTGATTGAGCAATTACTGCGTGCAAAGCACTGTACTAAGCGCTTGGGAAGTCCAAACCGGCAACAGATACCCAACCCAACAACTGGCCTACCCAGGCCGGTAGACCTGGCCGCCCAGCATCCCTCTTCCAGGGGGAAGAGAAGGCTCAGGTGAATGTTATCTTTTTTATATTTTTTAAATGCTATTTATTATTATTATTATTATTATTAAGGGTGGTATTTTTTAGGGGCTGACTGGGTGCCAGCCACTGCACTAAGCACTGGGGGAGATAGAAGGTGATCGGGTTGGACGCAGGCCCTGTCCCACCTGGGGCTCACTGCCTCAAATCCCCATTTTATTCATTCATTCAGTCGTATTTATTCATTCATTCGTTCATATTGAGCGCTTACTGCGTGCAAAGCACTGTGCTAAGCGCTTGGGAAGTCCAAACCGGCAACAGATACCCAACCCAACAACTGGCCTACCCAGGCCGGTAGACCTGGCCGCCCAGCAGCCCTCTCCCAGGGGGAAGAGAAGGCTCAGGTGAATCAGTTATCTTTTTTACATTTTTAATGCTATTCATTATTATTAATAATGATGATGATGATGGTATTTATTAGGGGCCGACTGGGTGCCAGCCACTGCACTAATCGCTGGGGGAGATAGAAGGTAATCAGGTTGGACGCAGGCCCTGTCCCACCTGGGGCTCACTGCCTTAAATCCCCATTTTATTCATTCATTCAGTCGTTTTTATTCATTCAGTCGTTCATATTGATTGAGTGCTTACTGCGTGCAAAGCATTGTACTAAGCGCTTGGGAAGTCCAAACCGGCAACAGATACCCAACCCAACAACTGGCGTACCCAGGCCGGTAGCCCTGGCCGCCCAGCATCTCTCTCCCAGGGGGAAGGGAAGGCTCAGGTGAATCAGTTATTTTTTTTACATTTTTAATGCTATTTATAATTATTAGTAATAATAATAATGATGATGGTATTTATTAGGGGCCGACTGGGCGCCAGCCACTGCACTAAGCGCTGGGGGAGATAGAAGGTGATCGGGTTGGACGCAGGCCCAGTCCCACCTGGGGGCTCACTGCCTTAAATCCCCATTTTATTCATTCATTCGTTCATATTGATTTGAGAGCTTACTGTGTGCAAAGCACTGTACTAAGCGCTTGGGATAGTCCAAACCGGCAACAGATACCCAACTCAATAACTGGCCTACCCAGGCCGGTAGACCTGGCCGCCCAGCATCCCTCTCCCAGGAGGAAGAGAAGGCTCAGGTGAATCAGTTATCTTTTTTATATTTTTTAATGCTATTATTAATAATAATAATGGTCGTATTTATTAGGGGCTGACTGGGTGCCAGCCACTGCACTAAGCGCTGGGGGAGATAGAAGGTAATTGGGTTGGAGGCAGGCCCTGTCTCACCTGGAGCTAACTGCCTTAAATCCACATTTTATTCATTCATTCAATTGTATTTATTCATTTATTCAATCATATTCATTCATTCAATCGTATTGATTGAGAGCTTACTGTGTGCAGAGCACTGTACTAAGAGCTAGGGAAGTACAAACCGTCAACAGATACCCAACCCAACAACTGGCCTACCCAGGCCTGTAGACCTGGCCGCCCAGCATCCCTCTCCCAGGAGGAAGAGAACACTCAGGTGAATCAGTTATCTTTTTTACATTTTTAATGCTATTTACTATTATTAATAATAATAATAATGATGATGGTATTTATTAGGGGCTGACTGGGTGCCAGCCACTGCACTAAGCACTGGGGGAGATAGAAGGTAATCGGGTTGGACGCAGGCCCTGTCCCACCTGGGGCTCACTGCCTTAAATCCCCATTTTATTCATTCATTCAATCTTATTTATTCATTCATTCAATCGTATTGATTGAGCGCTTACTGTGTGCAGAGCGCTGTACTAAGTGCTTGGGAAGTACAAACCGGCAACAGATACCCAACCCAATAACTGACTTACCCAGGCCAGTAGACCTGGCCGCCCAGCATCCCTCTCCCAGGAGGAAGAGAAGGCTCAGGCGAATGAGTTATCTTTTTTTACATTTTTAATGCTGTTTATTAATAATAATAATAATGGTGGTATTTATTAGGGGCTGTCTGGGTGCCAGGCACTGCACTAAGTACTGGGGGAGGTAGAAGGTAATCAGGTTGGACGCTGGTCCTGTCCTACTTGGGGTTCACTGTCTTAAATCCCCATTTTATTCATTCACTCAATGGTATTCATTCATTCAATCATAAACGGGCATTAGGACTGTGAGCCCCCCGTGGGACAACCTGATCACCTTGAATACTCCCCGGGGCTTAGAACAGTGCTTTGCACACAGCGCTTAACAAATGCCATCATTATTATTGATTGAGCGCTTACTGTGTGCAAAGCATTGTACTAAGTGCTTGGGAAGTACAAACCAGCAACAGATAATAATAATAATAATAATAATGGCATTTATTAAGCACTTACTATGTGCAAAGCACTGTTCTAGATAGAGACGGTCCCTACCCAGCCCAATAGACCTGGCCGCCCAGCATCCCTCTCCCAGGAGGAAGAGAAGGCTCAGGTGAATCAGTTATCTTTTTTACATTTTTTAATGCTATTTATCATTAATAATAATAATGATGATAATGGTGGTATTTGTTAGGGGCTGATTGGGTGCCAGGCACTGCACTAATTGCTGGGGGAGATAGAAGGTAATCAGGTTGGATGCAGGCCTTGTCCCACCTGGGGCTTACTGCCTTAAATCCCCATTTTATTCATTCATTCAATCATATTTATTGAGCACTTACTGTGCATAGAGCACTGGACTAAGCGCTTGGGAGAGTACAAGTTGGCAACAGAGACAGTCCCTACCCAACAACGGGCTCACAGACCAGATGAGGGAACTGAGGTAGAGGGAAGGGAAGTGACTTGCCTAAGGTCACACAGCAGACAAGGTGCAGAGCTGGGATTAGGAGCTTTCTAGACTGTGAGCCCATTGTTAGGGATTGTCTCTATCTGTCGCTGAATTGTACTTTCCAAGCGCTTAGTACAGTGGTCCACACACAGTAAGCACTCAGTAAATGCAAATGAATGAATTAGGACCCTTCTGACTCCCAAGCCCCGAGCTCTAGCCATTAGGCCACCCTGCTAAGCACAGACTGTGTGCCAAGCACTGGGGTAGATACACGCTAATCAGGTTGGGCACCTTCCTTGTCCCACATGAGCCTCGCTGTCTTAATCCCCGTTTTATAGACGAAGGAACTGAGGCTCGGAGAAATGAAATGACTATGTGCAGAGCACTGTTCTAGGCGCCGGGATAGATACAAGGTTATCAGATTGTCCCACGTGGGGCTCACAGTCTTAATCCCCATTTTACAGATGAGGTAACCGAGGCACAGAGAAGTTAAATGAATTACCCAAAGTCGCAGAGCTGGGATTAGAACCCATGACCTCTGACTCCCAAGCCCCAAGGTCACACAGCGGATAAGTGGCAGAGGCTGGATTAGAACCCAGGTCCTTCCGACTCCCAAGCCCATGCTCTAGCGAGTAGGCAGTGCTGCTTCTTGAATAAATTCAGTTATTCCTGGGCTGGGGTTGCTGCCTTCAACCCCCGTTTTGAATTCCTGTATGTGCCACTTTGTGGGTTTCTCAGCCTCCTGCCCAAGGAAAAAGGAGAATCCCAACCCAGGGAGAGGAAGACGGGATCTGGTGGGAAAGATGTCTGGAGTCACTGGGACCAAGAGGTTTCCTCATCAGTGTCCAGCCTCCCTTTCCCCAACTGTCCCTTTCTACCAACTCTGTTTTATTGTTCTCTCTCCAAAGCATTCAGTACAGTGCTCTGCACATAGTAAGCATTTAGTAAACACCATTGATTGATTGATTTCCCCCCACCCTCGCCCCATGGGGAAGCAGCGTGGCTCAGTGGAAAGAGCCCGGGCTTTGGAGTCAGAGGTCATGGGTTCAAATCCCGGCTCCGCCAGTTGTCAGCTGTGTGACTTTGGGCAAGTCACTTAACTTCTCTGTGCCTGAGACCTCGTCTGTAAAAATGGGGATTAAAACTGTGAGCCCCCCGTGGCACAACCTGATCACCTTGTAGCCTCCCCAGTGCTTAGTACAGTGCTTTGCACATAGTAAGCGCTTAATAAATGCCATTATTATTATTATTATCAGCTGTGTGACTTTGGGCAAGTCATTTAACTTCTCTGTGCCTCAGTTACCTCATCTGTGAAATGAGGATTAAGACTGTGAGCCCCATGTGGGACAACCTGATAACCTTGTATCTAACCCAGTGCTTGGCACAGAGCTTAACAGATTATTTGAGAAGCAGCATGCCTTAGTAGAAAGAGCATGGGCTTGCCAGTCAGAGGTCGTGGGTTCTAATCTTGGCTCTGCCACTTGTCAGCTGTGTGGCCTTGATCAAGTCATTTAACTTCTCTGTACTTCAGTTACCTCATCTGTGAAATGGGGATGAAGACTGTGAGCCCCACGTGGGACAACCTGAGAAACCTGTATCTATCCCAGCGCTTAGAACAGTGCTTGGCACATAGTAAGCACTTAACAAATACCAACATCATTATTATTATTATGACTCCTCTGGCTTCCTGGTGTCCAACCCTTAGTTGGTTATGGCCGCAAGAGAGGGTTGCTTTCTGAACAGTCAGTTCATCTCTCCTCCAAGGCCCAATTTATATTAAATGATAATAATTAATAGACTTCACCTGCTCCTGCCAGCTGGAAAGGTGTGTTGATAGGCTTTTCCCAATAGACCTACTTATCCGGTAACTTCCTAAAACTTGTATATCTGCCTCCAAAGATGTTCACCAACTCTCCCAGGAGCTTAATACAGTGTTCTGTGCAAAATGAGGGCTCACGGTTGACTGATCCAAAGTCTGCCCTGTCTACACAGTCCCGGTGATTCCGGATCATCTCCAACGACTCTATCCCTCAGTTATGTGGGCTCTGTTCCTCTTGAAGCCCTTTGAGTGTTTCAGATCAAAATTGTGAGTATTTAGCAGAGGCGTTTTCAATATAAAGCTCTAGGAAGATTTTTAAAAACAGAATACCCAGCACCAAAAATACCTGTTTGGTGACAGTACTAAAAAAAAAAATCATCTCCAGGGTTGCTTGCAGTGACTTGCAGTGCATAAAGGGATCAATTTGCTCTTATTTGTAGCTATGACCATGTAATGAATCGGCAATTCTTTTTAAGGTTCTGTTTGATTAACTTGGGTTGAGACAACCTTGGGTTTAGTTTCATCTACTCCTTGGATGTGTATGCATCATACAATCTACTCTGTTTTCTAGTGGGTACATTTTATCCCTCGTGTTTGAAGTGGTCCCCTAGTAGTGTGGTGATGCAGAAGAACAGAGAGGGCCGAAAACCAACTCTAGCCATGCAGCTAATAATTTTGGCATTTGCTAGCACTTACTGTATGTCAAGCACTGTTCTTTTTTTAATAGTATTTATAAAGCACTTACTATGTGCTAGGTGCTGTGCTAAGCACTGGGGTACATCTAAGCTAATCAGGTTGAACAGTCCATTTCCTGCATGGCGCTCAAAGTCTTAATCCCCATTTTACATATGAGGTAACAGAGGCGCAGAGCAGTGAAATAATAATAATAATGATGGCATTTGTTAAGCGCTTACTATGTGCAAAGCACTTTTCTAAGCCCTGGGGGATACAAGGTGATCAGGTTGTCCCATGTGAGGCTCACAGTCTTCATTCCCATTTTACAGATGAGGGAACTCAGGCACAGAGAAGTTAAGTGACTTGCCCAAAGTCACACAGCTGACATGAATGACTTGCCTAGGGTCACGCAGGGGACAAGTGGTGGAGCTGGTATTAGGACCCAGGTCCTTTCGACTCCCAAGCCGTTGCTCTGCCCACTATTCTGCGTCTCTAAACCCTGGGTTAGACACAAGTTAATTAGTTTGGACACAGTCCCTGTCCCACATGGGTCTCGCAGTCTAAGTAGGAGGGAGGAGCTAATCTTGTTTACTTTGAATTCCAGTGCCACTTCACTGTCAAAGTACCATTATCTTCTTTCAGAAGAGATTTCAAAGCCTTTTAGAGAAATCAGGTGCTCTTCTTAAAGTGGGCTGTAAAACTTCTGTGCTTCTCTGACATTTCAAAATGAATCAGGTCGGTTCTATTTATTGAGCACCTCTTGTCCCAGAGAACTCTACTAAGCACTTGGGAAGGACAAAAGAAACTATGTAGGAAAAGTAGAAGAGTAGTTGAATGAAAGAAACCACTTAGGCAGAAATATGTTTGTTTATTTTATTGATTTAATTGTTTTGGGTTTTTTCTCATTTATATCGAGACCCTTACTGTTTACTGACTATGCTTGGCTGTGTGTATCCACTGGACCTCCCTGTGTGTGTATATTACAGAGCAAAGAGGGTTTTTTTTATTTTTATTGTAATATCCCAAAGACTATTATGAAAGTCCCCAAAATAAGGTAGGACAAAGCAATGACAGGCAGACTCCAGAGATTGATTCGGGTACGGGGGGAGTTGTCAGATGTAGCCGGGGATTGATAAAAGGTAACCAAATGCCTGAGGTCTTTTCCATTTCCTAGAGACTTGATTGAAAATTTCATTCATCCTTTGCCAGTTGATTTTTCTGTCCCATTCTGCTTCACCCGCTCTTACCAATACCACTATAGTTTCTGAAGAAACACTGAGCAATTTCTAGGGAAGCATGGAGTGGCTGTAACATTAATGCCACCAATTTTCCATTTATTAAATACAGAGATGAGACACCTGGAAATCATGGGTAATTGATACCCAATGATGATCCAAATGCTGCCTTTTATCCACAAATTTCAGCCTCTTCTCACCAAGTGTGAATTTTGGCTTGAGTTTCACTTACCTTCTCTGACCCTGTATATCCTCTGGGGAAAATAATAATAATAATTGTGACGTATGATAGGTGCTTACTATGTGCTAGGCACTGTACCAAGCGCTGGGGTGGATACAAGCAAATTGGGTTGGACACAGTCCCTGTCCCACGTGGGGCTCACAGTCTCAATCCCCATTTTACAGATGAGGTAACTGAGGCACAGAGAAGTGAAGTGACTTGCCCAAGGCCACACAGCAGATAGGTGGCGGAGCCAGGATTAGAACCCATGACCTTCTGACTCTCGGGCCCGTGTTCTATCCACTACACCATGCAGTGGCATATAGTAAAAGGGTTAGAAGGGAAGACTTGGATGTTATAAGTGGTGTAATAAAGAGGTGGTTTCCTGGTTGTGCTTCCCAAGCGCTTAGTACAGTGCTCTGTGCTCAATAAATACGATTGAATGAATGAATGAATGGTTCATAGTAGAGCCGAAGTGAACTTCACCACATCCCTGTGAGGTGAAGTAGATATTTTCCCCATTTTACAGACAAGGCAACTGAAACACGGACTCTTCTGAGAGGAGCCAGGGATGGAGCTCAAAATAGATTCCCACTTGGCAGCCAGATTTGCGTATTAGCACTGTGGGCCCATCAAAGACCAGAGTGCTATTAGTCAGGACATTCACGCACTGGTTGTGTTTTTCTGTGAACCTGACCTTCCTCGTCCATCACCACAAGTATTCATTAAAGCCAAAAGGTTACTGCAGTGTTTAGCGATGGAAAGACTGTCCCTGATCAGGATTTAGGAACACTTAAAGTAGCTTCTCTCCCGGCCATAAACTCGCAAGCCGTGTGCAGTCAGAAGGGGCCTGATTTTTTGTTCTTTCAAAGATTTGGTAACCTAACAGATGACTGTGTCCTTAGGAGTCTTTCTCATCATTTCATTGTCTGTGTGATGTTACACCTTGCTAGATGACAGCTACAGTTGGCAGTGAACAAGGTGCTGAACCCTGGTTCGCTCAGACCTTGGCTTGCAGAAGCTGGAGAAAAGAGCTACGGTTTGGACCTCTGGCTGTTGGCTAGCCAAGCTGCCCCTGAGTCGCTGCCAATATGACGCCAGGGGCATCTTAATCTTTGTCCCCTTGTAGTAGGGGGGAAAGATAGTAGCCCTTACTCCTGACATAATAACGATCGCTTAATTCCTTACCCCAGCCAGCCTCTGTGGCTTGCTCAGTACTTTAGCCAACTGATATCTCCCATCAAATAACCAGCAATTAAGGTATCAGTAGGAAATTATTGTGAGATGTGGCACTTACCGGATTCAGAAAATCTTCTGTGTTCTACCTTGAAAGATCCTGAATCAGAGAGAGTCTGTCCTGAAAAGGCTGTTGTTTGTCAGTTTAGAAATCTCTTAAGATTTTCATGGCTAATACAAAATGGAAGCAAGTCAGAAGCCATCATCATCATCAATTGTATTTATTGAGCGCTTACTATGTGCAGAGCACTGTACTAAGCGCTTGGGAAGTACAAATTGGCAACATATAGAGACAGTCCCTACCCAACAGTGGGCTCACAGTCTAAAAGCCAGCTTGGGAGCAGGGGTCTTGGCTAACTCCTTTTTTTCCTCCATAATGATGTAAATTAAGTTTTCAAGTGTGAGCCACATAACTTCATAGCACAGTTATTTTGGCATTTGTGCTTGATCCCAAGTGTACAAAACATGTTTTTCTGTTGTCATTTGTTGCAGGGACTTGGATATTTTGGAGATGTGTTTGTTCACACTGTTATTATGGGGACACCAGTTCCACCAATTATGGGACTAATCTCATGATCACTGGAACTTAAGACTGCTTAAAACATTCATACACTGTCTTTATGTTGATTCTGTAGTTCACTGTTTGAGCACTGCACTTCAATTTTATATTCAGCCATTGTGCTTTGGAATCCAGTTTGAAAATATACTTATATTCAATAGCCTATAACCCTCTTGAAAAAACTGCAACCTATGGGGCCAATAATCCATGAATTATGGAAATCTCATCACCGAAATCTCATCTTTTAACTACAGGGTTAAAGACTTAAAGGGAGAAAACAGGAAATGAAGATACCGTGAATGTTTTTAAAAAAAATTCAGGTATTGTTTCCTGCCCACTGAGGTTTTTTTTTTTTTTAAGGGGGTGGGGACAGTGGAAGTTTAAACCAAAAGAAATCAAAACATCCAGAAGTTGTTGTGTTTCCAACCTCAGGTGTCAGATGGGGCGTATGTCCCACACAAAAATAAAGCTGAAAGTACCAAAAATTCAGTGACATTTTGTGAGTGTTAAAAAGAAGCCACAGGATCTTTTTTGGTAAACCCAAATGTTGAATTTACTGTATGACTTTAGAAATAGAGCGGGTAAAAATGATGGTTTTATTGACCGAATCTGTGGCCGACCAGCTGCCTTACGTTGGTCTGGTTAATTCATCCCCCTCAGAGGTCAAGTTGGTGCCGGCCTGGGTTTGGATTCCAGTTCCCTGACTTATTTCAGGCTTTTTGATCTACTCTGCTTCTGGTTTGACTCACCTGAGTGCAAGGAGTATTTTGAAAGGAGAGCTAAAACATACACTAAAAAAGGACCCCCTCTCATTGGCTGATTTTTATTTTAAGAAACCAAAACATGAAAGCCTGATAATATAGGACTCATTCATGTCTGCCAGGGCATTCGTCAAAAGAGCAAACTGATTAAGAGAATGAAATCACCAGCCAACCCAATCACAGCCCTGATGGAGGATTGCAGATGGTCAATGAGTCAGTGGGCCGTGTGGACCAGTTTGTTAGTGTTGGTGACAAATTCAAGCCCCATACAAATATGCAGAAGCAACTCTGGTTTCGGGATTGGTAAACTCTTTTGCCACAGCAGTTATTTCACTTGGCTTTTTCCTTCCAAATTTGCTAGAAAGGGGCATTTTCCCCCACCTCTTGCTAGCTGTGATGTTTAATTGTGGTATTTAAGCAATTTGTGTTCAGGATTGTACTGAGCGCTGTTAGCTAGAAGATCATCAGATTCCACATGGGGCTTTACAGTCTAAAAATGAGGGAGAATAGGTATTGAATCCCATTCTGCAGATGAAAAAACTGAGGCATAGAGAAGTGAAGTGACTTGCCCAAGGTCACACAGCAGGTAAACTTGCAGAGCTGAGATTAGAACCCAGGTCCTCTGATTCCCAGGCCTTTGTTCGTTCCACTAGGCCATGCTGCTTGTCTTGCTAATAGACTGCATCCCATTCAACATCATAATTTCTGAAATCGCATTTGTTTTTATGGATTGAAATTAGGTGAGCCTAGGTTATGCTCAACTGAAAGTTTTTATTTCTCTTTCACTTTCTAGCATAAATCTGATGATGTGCTGACCTAAGAAAATGGGACTTATTGGTAATTTATTGGTTAATCATGAAATTGTATTATTGTTTCTTCTTCAGCAGGTGCTTGTGGGACATCTCGGGTATTCAAACCAAAAAAGTGTGGCAGGGAGATCTGTTTTTAGAGGACCATGCTAAGAGACACTATGAAATCCTGGAGTGACAGCCAGTCAGATCTCTATAGCAGTGACCAAGAAGAGGAAGAAGAGATGATCTTTGGTGAAAATGAAGAGGATTTAGAAGAGATGATGGATTTAAGTGATCTGCCTGCCTCGCTTTTTGCGTGCAGTGTGCATGAAACTGTATTTGAGGTACAAGAGCAGAAGGTAAGTACATACGTGGTTTCTTGATCAGTAGTGAGGAAGGCTTAAATCAAATGCTTTACACACAAACTCACCCATAACATCTTGGGTTCATACTCGTTGGGTGGGTGGGGGGGCACATATTTGGAATGAAGTTATCAATGTAGATTGTGTTCCTAAACATCCGTAAAACAATGAGGATGGAGGGCTCACATAGATGGCGAGCATCTGTCGGTCCTGAGACCGAGAATCTGTGTGAAGGAATTGATTTTAGTGCTAGTGGTTTACACAGCCTCACTATCACCCTCTTTTCCGTGCCAGCCAAGCACCCACTGTAGCCTGAAGAACAAATAGCCAAACACTTGCTTCATTTCTCTGAAAGTCAGGGTTGGGAAAAGTGTGCTCCCATTAAAGACCCACAGGCACTAGAACACACAGTGTACCGTGGCTTCCCAGAAAGCATTTCTGGCCATCAATCCTTGGGCTTTTATTTGTCCTTCCCTTTGTCTTTAATAGACAGGAATTTCCCCCTGAGCATCAGTGAGTGATGTGGAATTCAAAAGCTTTTGTTTTGCCTTATTATTTTTTTTTTTTTAATAAATACCTTCCATGCTTGTTTGCATACTGCCTGGTCTCTGAAGTGCCTTTGCTGCCGTGCCAACCGGAGAAACCCAATTATGTGCCCTGTCGAATCAACCTTCAAAAGATTAACCTTAGGGTGTTGTCTATGGGTTATTTACTGTTGGGAAATTGGGCAGGTCAAACTGTCTTATCCTTCAGCACCTTAACTCTTGGCACCTCAGCGGATGGGCGTGACTGTTGAGGTTCCACAAGTTTGCCGGAGCTTGCTTTTTAAAGACAATTTTCCTAGTTCATTCATTATTTACTTGGAGTTCGAAGGTGGTTTGGGCTGGGGGTTTTTTTCGGGGATTTTCATGCAAAAGGCAATAGGTCTTAAATCATAAATAATGACTCAAATGCTTTACTCAAAGATCCCCCCCAACCCACTACACTTTTCTGCCTCAAGGTATTCCCTGTCACCCAACCCTCTTCACTCCATTAACGTAGCCTTAAGATAGAACTCAATTGCTCATTTTCCTACTTATCGACATTCCCAAATATTTTCTGTTCTTCCCCTCTCCCTCCTGAGTATGTTTTCAAAATACTTCCCAACTTAATGGTCATTGTAAACGTTCGTCCATATTCACATTCCAAATGTATTAATCTTCCTGATCTGTTATTGCATTTCTTGAATTCCTCTGAGTGAGAGTCTAAAATTTATATCCTAATGAACATCGTACTGAGGTCCCCCTCCTTCAATCCTGCTAAAGTCTTTCCAGTTTTTTTTTGGTTATAGAACAGAATAGATTTTTGAGCAGTTTGATCTAGACTTGCCATATAGAAGCTTTCTTTTTTTATGATATTAAGCGTTTATTATGTGCCAGACACTGTTCTAAGCACTGGGGTAGATACAAGGTAATCAGGTTGGACACAGTCCACGTCCCATAGGGGGCTCACAGTCTTAATCCCCGTTTTACAGATGAGGTAACTGAGGCACAGAGAAGTGAAGTGACTTGCCCTAGGTCACACAGCAGACAAGTCATGGAGCTGGGTTTAGAACGCAGATCCTTCTAACTCCCAGATCCTTGCTTTGTCCACAGCACGCTACTTTTTTATTACTTGTTGTTACTTGAGAAACCTGTAGGAGATTATTCCTAAACTAAATTTGCTTTGGAATTCATGCCAGGAAAAGTATCAGGATCAGTTTAATGGGCTTCAAAGTACTGGGTAGTTCTTAGTAATAAACTTTAGCACAAAGGGGAAAAAAACATGGCTATACAATTGTCAAACGTGCCTTCTCTCGCAAAATTTTGTAAAGTGTTCAGACTAGTGGATGGAAAAATGGATAAATATAGGCAACAGAGAGCAGAGAGGAGAGGTTTTTAAGGGATGGAAGATAGATGAGATGAAGTGAAATCATGCTTTTTTTTAAAAAAAGAAAGCAAAACAACCTTTTTTCAACTGACTCTAAATCTTGTATCTCATGTTCTGTTTATGAGCAGCCATATCTGCCAAAGATACCAACCCTGCCTCTGAAAGGCTGGGAGGCTGATTGAAATAGTCATTTATCTGTCAAAAGAAGCCCTTTAATGCGTCTTGATTTTGTATCCACCTGGTTGTTATGTCAGTGTCACTGGGACTGCTACCTTTTAAAGATGAATCTTCATTTAAGCTTGGGCAGGATTTATCCAGAGATGTATTTTGTCCAGTATGGAGGTGAAAAGGTATTATAAACCTGAGTTAGGTTCATTCCATTGATGTTGTAAATCCCGACTTTTACGATTTTCCCTTGTGTAGTCAGTAGTGGAAGAGCATGCCCACAAAATTCAAGCTGTTAGCTAACGGTAGCCAATAATGCTAAGAAAGCCCTCTAGTTTAAAAGCTTTAAAGTAAATATGAAAGGTAATCATTGAGATCCTTGTGTTTGCATTGTCAGCAGCTTTTAGCTATCACAGTACTGAAATTGGTTAAGGAGTTAATGAAAGAATCCTGTGACTTCCAAATCATCTTTTAAAAAGATATAATAATCATAATTATAGCATTTATTAAGCACTTACTAGGTTCCAAGCACTGGGGTAGATAAACGGTAACCAGATTGGACACAGTCCCTGTTCCATGTGGGGCTCGTGGTCTTAATCCCCATTTTACAGAGGAGATAACTGAGGCACAGAGAAGTGAAGTGACTTGCCCAAGGTCACACAGCAGACAAGGGGCAGGATCTGGATTAGAACCCACATCCTTTGACTCCCAAGCCTGTGCTCTTGCCACTAGGCCATATGTAACTTTGTTACAGTATGATAGTTCTTCAACTTTCTTTTGTTCCCCATTTTCCCTTTCTTCAAATCAATCAATCAGTGATATTTATTGAGCGCTTAGTTTGTGCAGAGCACTGTATTAAACGTTTGAGGGACAGAGTTGGTAGACATGTTCCACACCCATAATAAGCTCACAGCCTAGAGTGGGAGATCAATTTCAGAGATAAGATCGATTTCGATGTAGATCGAGACTTAAATTTGTTAGTGTGGAGACTTTTCTATCATTGCCTTTTTATTTTAATCTTCTTGTGATCAGAACTACGTTCTGTGAAAATCCTTTGTTCATGAGGGGTTCAGTTGGTGGTTTTAGTGTTAAATTGTACACTGGACAGGATTTATATAGAAATGTATTATGCCCTATTCATGTTTAAATCCCTGTGTGTATTCACCTTCCACGTATGCATTCTTTCACCTTCACTGTCTTTGAAATCCTTTTCTCAGAACCAGTTTACATTAGTACAGCTTTCCAGACAAACAGGTATCCAGGAGGCCACTCTAGTTCATCTCAGGGTCTCATAATAAATGGATTTTAATAAGTGATTTTTTTTTTGCTACTTAAAAATTCTAGGAAAAGCTTTGTGTCGCAAATTTCAAAGCCCTTCATCTCCAAAACCTCACACTGTTTTAAAAGGCAGTGCAGTTGGGATTAAAAAAAAATACTAGTTTGAAAAATATAATTCCTAACTTTTAAGTTGCTTATGGGTGTGATGAAAGAAGGGTTTACAACTCTTATTTTTGTTATAATTTATTTGGATGTGTGTAGTCTTGTTTGAGGACCTAAATCAGTCCTCTCCCCTTATGAAATTGCAGGTTGTCTTTTCCGATTGGTCAGGTGTCTTCCTGGGTGGTACTGTAAACTAGTCTGCTAATGTGCTAGGTTTTTGTTATTCTCTTTTATTTACTTCCTTCCTTGTCTGCAAAAAAGCTGGTAATAACCAGGAAGGGAAGCTTTTTTTTATGCACCCAATCAAATCTCTCAGCTCTCACTCCTGCTGTATTGTTAGCAGAAGGCAAGCCCCCTTGATAGTAAACAAACACCTCTCTGTCATTCAGCTTGTCTCCCTAATATAAGATTATATCCAATAAATCAGTACTATATAATCATCAATCGTATTTATTGAGCGCTTACTATGTGCAGAGCACTGTACTAAGCGCTTGGGAAGTACAAATTGGCAACATATAGAGACAGTCCCTACCCAACAGTGGGCTCACAGTCTAAAATATAAATGTAAATATTAATATAATATAATTATATAATAAAGAAATAATTTATATATAATATATAATAAATAAATAATGAAATATGATTATGTTTATTAATATCATTAAATTAAATATAAATATAATGAAGGCCTTCAGGGTCTAGAGTACTGAACTAAACACTTAGGAGAGTACAACATAGAAAACACAATCCCTGTCCTCAAGGAGTTTACAGTCTAGCAAGAGAGACAGGCTCTAAAATAGTATTCAAACAGGAGGAAGAAAGAAAAGAAGATATGTTCATGAATTAGTGCTCAGTAGGACAGCTACTCAAGATTTGTGTGTGTATACACAATAATAGTGGAATTGTCAGGCTTTACTATGTGCCAAGTAAGATTCATGATAATCAAGTCAGACATAAGTCTCTATCCCACATGGCGTTCACAGTCTCAGGGATAGAGATTTAATCCCCATTTTACAGATGAAGAAACTGAGGAGACAAGTAGCAGAGCCTAGATTCGAACCTAGGTCTTCTGGCTCTCTGGCGTACTAGGCCACGCTGCTTCTCATGCCCACTTCCCAGGACCTTTTGTCCTCAGCATCCCAGGGCAGAAGTGGGCTGGGAAGACTTCCCTAAAGTCAAAAGGAGGAGCCCGAAAGACAGTCGGGTTGGCCGATGACCCTATAGAGAGGAAAAATTAGGGCTATCAGATGATTCAACTATGACTGTTGTGCCAGATATCAAGGAGGGCAACCATCACACTTTTACTGAGGAGATAGTAAGTAATCTGTCCGGAATAAACTATTGGAGGGGCCAAGTAATGGTATTGCTTTAGTACTTACAATCTTATGTCTTCTCCACTCTGTTTGCCTGAAAATGTGTCTTGCTCTGTGAATACGAGGGTCAGATTACATGTTTAAAGTGGAAAAATAATCCCAGAAAGTAGACTTGCCCTGTGCAGTTACCACCATGCAGTAGTATTCTTTTCATGGCTTGTGTCCTTTGGTCTCTTAATTTCTAGACCAGAGTGAAGAGAGAGGGTGGTGTTTAGCATCTCACTCTGGTTAATTGGAAAACATTTCCTGGAGGAAATGAATTTCCAGGAGTCGATGGTTTTTTTTCGGATAGCGGTATATTCCCTCCGTAGGCGACAGATGATTTAAGACCCAATTTCCTTCTTGCTCAATTTATGAAATTGTCTGTCTCCATTTTAAACCCCAAAACCCAAAACACTCTGCTTATATTTAGGCTGCTTTCCATCCACAGGTATTATTTCATGGCTCGTCTTTAGAGTCCCCTGCCAAGCAGAAGGGTACTTGTGCTCTTTTTCCACAGTTGGTGCTGGTACTGTTTGTCTCTTGAGCTGTTTACTTCTAGCTCAAATGGTTTCAGTGAATTAAATCGATCTCTACTCTGTATACAATGGAAAACTCCTTTTTAATAACAGGAAGGACCTCAGGGGTTGTTTCTTAGGCTGCGTTATCTGGGCTGTTACCTGCACATTTTGTGCTATGGTAGGTACAAGTTAATTTGGTTGGACACAGTCCCTGTCCCGCATGGGGCTCACAGTCGAAGTAGGAGGAAGAACGGGTATTTAATCCCCATTTTATAGTTGAGGATAGTGATGCACAGAAAAGTGATTTGCCCAAGGTCACACAGCAAGCAGTTGGCAGAGCTGGGATTAGACCCCAAGTCCTCCGACTCCTAAACTCTGGTTCTTTCCACTAGGCCATGCTGTTTCTCAGGTGAATACTGCAGTTATTTAATCCCCATTTTATAATTGAGGAAACTAAGGCACAGAAAAGTGTCCCCTGATTCCCAAGCCTGGGTCCTTTCCACTAAACCACACTGCTTCTCAAGCGAGTACAACAGTTGTGGTGATTTTGATCCCCTGTAGCCCCATTCTCTGCAGTAATTGTGCAACCAGGCCCCTTCACCCTGACTCCGTTTTGTACCACCAGAAACATTTTGAAGCTTTATTATTGACTATTGGCAGATTTCAAATCTGGTCCTCTAGCTAAAACAAAACTTGGTGTTGTCTCCAACTCTCGTACAGTGTGGCCTAATGGGTAGAGGAGGGGCCTGGGAATCAGAGGGACCCTAGTTCTAATTCCGACTCTGACACTTGTCTACTGTGTGACCATGGGCAAGTCACTTCACTTCTCTGGGCTTCAGTTCCCTCACCTATAAAATGGGGATTAAGACTGTAAGCCCCATGTGGGACAAGGGACTGTGTCCAGCCGGATTATCTTGCATCTACCCCAGTGCTGGTTCAGTTCCTGGTACATAGTAAGTGTTTAACAAGTACCACAATTATTATTATTATCATTATTATGTTCCTCCATTTTAACAGCTCATTTCCTGCAGCTCCTGACCACCATTCTCCTATGTCCTTTTTGTGTTGGTGCCCGTCCCTTGTCCTAGGCACAGAGAGGGTTGGAAACATCCCCAGCTCTATATTTTTGGCATTTCAGTAGTTTGTTTCTTCGTCGACCTGTGCAAGGGTATTTGTCAAGTGAGGTCCCCTCGTGTTCTCCCTAAAACCATGACCGAGCTGGAAGTTTGAGCCACCATTTATCTCCCAGTTGTTAATAGCCGTCGCAGTCTCCCTAAACTGTGTGGTGGTGGAAATGCCAAGACACCTGGGATGACAAGTGAAATCTCGGCATTCAGGTCAGGCCCCCACATCGGGAAATAACTTGATGTGTCTACCAATTCTGCCGGTATTGTAATCACCCAAATGCAAAATTGGTGATTAAAGCTGTGAGCCCCATGTGGGATTTAGACTGTATTCAACCTCGGGTAGTTTGTATCTACCCGACACTTAGGACAGCGCCTGGTACATAGTAAGCGCTTAATAAATAGCATAAAAACAAACCAACAGTAGAATCCCTGCAGGGCTGCCCAAACTTGTAGACGGCTATCGAGTTTCCGCACAGCTCACAGCTTGAGGCTCTTTTCAGATGAAGGTATAAAAGGCGAGGCCTCTTAGGCATTGGAAGCCATTATAAAACCCCATAGGTGCTTGTCAAAGCTGGCATTTGGCCCGATGCTTTTAGCCAATTTTCTCCATCCTTCTACAGTTCCTGCCCTAAAGCACATTCAGACTTCAGGGTAAATTCACTTTGGACTTTGGGGACGCCTTGCCACCCTAAGGTAGGGGGAGAACTGTTTGAGTGTTTTGAAGGAGTTTCCACTTCATGTGGAGATGGATGGACGACCTTTGAAGGTTTGTGAGGCTTGCGGAGATGTGCTCAGAACGATTTTTTAGCCCAGTGACCCAGGCAGTTTGGTGAAACATGGTCTGGAGAGAGGAAAAGCTTTTGAAAGGGAGGTCAGCGAGGAGGCTGCTGCAGTAGTTGGCAGGCTGTGACTAGAATGTGAGTGCACTCGAGAGTTAGTGTCCAACAAACCTCCGTTTTCTCCTCCTTTAGAGAAGTTGCCGCAGGTAAGCGGGAGGTCTGGCTTTGAGGAGGATTGGGGAGAAGTAGCAAACATTTCTCCTCATCCTAATAATGATACTACTAATAATTGTTGTATTTGTGAAGCACTTACTGTTCAATTGTATTTATTGAGTGCTTACTGTATGCAGAGCACTCTGCTAAGCTCCTGGCAGAGCTGGGATTGGACCCCAAGTCCTCTGACTCCTAAACTCTGGTTCTTTCCACTAGGCCATGCTGTTTCTCAGGTGAATACTGCAGTTATTTAATCCCCATTTTATAATTGAGGAAACTAAGGCACAGAAAAGTGTCCCCTGATTTCCAAGCCTGGGTCCTTTCCACTAAGCCACACTGCTTCTCAAGTGACTTGCCCAAAGTCACACAGCTGACAAGTGGTGAAGCCGGGATTTGAACCTATGACCTCTGACTCCAAAGCCCGGGCTCTTTCCACTGAGCCACGCTGCTTCTCCATGTTCAAAAAGGAAGCAACGGTACACCAAAACAAAATGGAGGCAAAGCTACTTCTGTATGACAACACACTGTTACTTGACTGATAACAGGTGCAAAGTTGATATGCGCACATGGGAAATTGGAAAGTAACACAATGAGCTCACCAGGCAGTGTACTAAAGGCCAGAGTTTATACCAGATAATTGGCTTGGACACAGTCCCTGTCCCAAGTGGGGCTCACAGTCTTAATCCCCATTTTACAGATGAGGCAACGGAGGCGCGGTGAAGCGACTTGCCCGGGATCACCGGCAGACAAGTGGCAGAGCCGGGATTAGAACCCAGGGCCTCTGATTCCTATGCCTGTGCTCTTTCTACTAGGCCACACAGTTTCTCAGGGGTCAATCAGGGTGTTGGAGAGCGGTCAGCCAAGCCGGACTTTTCCCCACAGCAGGGACTCTTGCTGCCCCTTTCTCCTCACCCCACTCCACTGACTCCCCCTTTCTTTGTACACCGTAGCCTACTTGGATTAGTTACAGTAACTACCGAGCAATTACTAGGCGCTAAGTGCTGTGCTAAGCCCGAAGGTAGAGGCAGGATGATTCCATCAGACAGAGTCTCTATCCCTCAGAGGGCTCGTGAGCTAGGAAATTTCTTTCTAATTAATAGAAATTAATTTCATATTTGATGTTGAAACCACGGGGCGCAGGAAAAAAATCTTGTTTGTGGCAAGAAGGGCATGCTGAGGAGGATGGTTTGAGGAAAGGCATTCTTAAAGGGAATAGTCCCTAAAACAGCGCCAGGCACACAGTCAGTACTTAACAAATAGCAGTTATTAAAAGGCCTAGATGTTCTCTTACACTGTTTTGTATCTCCTGAAATGAGATACCCCTTTTAGTATATGTGGCTTTTGACAATCACTGTAACCTTTATTTGCACATAAATGGTTTTTGTATTCTTTACAGTATTTGTTGAGTGCTTACTATGTGTCAGGCACTATACTAAGTGCTGGGGTAGATACAAGCTAATTAGGTTGGACACAACCTAACCCTAACCCTTTTAGTATATGTGACTTTTGACAATCACTGAAACCTTTATTTGCACATAAATGGTTTTCGTATTCTTTACAGTATTTGTTGAGTGCTTACTATGTGCCAGGCACTATACTAGGCGCTGGGGTAGATACAAGCTAATTAGGTTGGACACAACCTAACCCTAACCCTTTTATATATGTGACTTTTGACAATCACTGAAACCTTTATTTGCACATAAGTGGTTTTTGTATTTTTTACAGTATTTGTTGATTGCTTACTATGTGCCAGGCACTATACTAAGCGCTGGGGTAGATACAAGGTAATTAGGTTGGACACAACCTAACCCTAACACTTTTATATATGTGACTTTCGACAATCACTGAAACCTTTATTTGCACATAAATGGTTTTTGTATTCTTTACAGTATTTGTTGAGTGCTTACTATGTGCCAGGCACTATACTAAGCGCTGGGGTAGATACAAGCTAATTAGGTTGGACACAGTCCATATCCCACATGGGGCTCACAGTGTTAATCCCCTTCTCACAGAGGAGGTAACTGAGGCACAAGGAAGTTAAAAGCACATAGCAGACAAGTGGCGGGGCTAGGATTAGAACCCGGGTCCTTCTGGACTCCGGGGCCCACGGTCATGCTGCTTCTCTCAACATTCAGATGTTACTTTCCAATTTCCCATGTGCGCGTATCAACTTTCCACGTGTTATCAGTCAAGTAACAGTGTGTTGTCGTACAGAAGTAGCTTTGCCCCCATTTTGTTTTGGTGTACTGTTTTGTTGCTTTCTTTTTGAACATGGAGAAGCAGCATGGCTCAGTGGAAAGAGCCCGGGCTTTGGAGTCAGAGGTCATAGATTCAAATCCCGGCCTCGCCACTTGTCAGCTGTGTGACTTTGGTCAAGTCACTCAGTTACCTCATCTGTTAAATGGGGATTAAGACTGTGAGCCCCCCGTGGGACAACCTGATCACCTTGTAACCTCCCCAGCGCTTAGAACAGTGCTTTGCACATAGCCAGCGCTTAATAAATGCCATCATCATCATCTACGTTTCTTGCCTGTTCTTTTTGTCATTTTCATGCTGCAAAAATTGCACTTTGGTGCTGATTACTGCAAACCACAGGTAATGTACTTAAATGCCACGGAATATGGCAGCCTCAAATAACTAAATATTCCCTCCTCAAGTGACAGAATGGTTTCATTGTTTTTAAGTGACCAATTTGTTGCCAATTTGTACTTCCCAAGCGCTTAGTACAGTGCTCTGCACATAGTAAGTGCTCAATAAATACGATTGATGATGATGATGATGATGACCTGGGCAGTTTCTCTCAATGTGTAACATTTTCAGCTTAGGAAATAACTAAAACTGAGAGAGAATCCTATTTTTTTTAACTTGGTTTAAATGACAGTGTGCACATTATCGTGAATTATTTCCTGAAGCTTAGAAAGTACCATCCAAAATCACTGTTTGCTCCGTCAATCGGTTAATTTATTGAGCCCTTAATTTATGAGCAGGTAGTTGAACTAAGTGCTTGGGAGAGTACAGTGCAACAGAATTAGCACTCAGTTTTGAATACTCATATCTTTACGTTCGTTCACTTCAGCATGTGGATTTAGGGTCCCCACAGTGATGTTATGGACTAAATCTGGAATTGTTCCAGTCACCGGTCCACATGTTGAATACCTAATCACGTAACTGTGCTATTTGATATTCCATCTATCCCGCAAAGGAAATGAAATGAAACGTTACTGCAGTAAATAACTCTGGGATAGATGGCAAAGCCAGGCTGTGTACGGTGATTTTTAATTCTAATTGTACACAAAAAAATATTGGCTTTTCAGATAAATTTATATTCTAGCAGAAAAAATAGAAATGATGAAGGAACACATCGGTGAACTCAATATTTTGAAAATGTCAGGGTTTATTACAAATAAGGTTTTTTTGTTTTTCGGTTTGTTTGTTGTTTTTCAGTAGAAGAGTCCAAAGTCCAAAAATCCGTTTTCCGTCGTTCCATGGCACCTGTCTGCTGAGTTACTTTTAGCACTTGTAAAATATTGAAATTGTTAAAGTAAACCCATTGACGTTTTTGAGACATGAAAGGGAGTCCTATAAGCCAAAATATGTCCATTTTAGCTTGGATTATTCAAAATGTATACATTTATTCATTCAGTCAGTCATATTTATTGAGCGCTTACTGCGTGCAGAGCACTGAACTAAGTGCTTGGGAAGTACAAGTTGACAACATATAGAGATGGTCCCTACCCATCAGTGGGCTCACAGTCTAGAAGGGGGAGACAGACAACAAAACAAAACATGTGGACAGGTGTCAAGTCATCAGAATAAATAGAAGTAAAAGTAGAAATACCCATATGGATTTAGTGGGTTCTCTTTCTTATGCATGATCCCAAGGGTGAAATTTGGCCTGGAGCAAACAGTGCCCCAGCTGAGAGAGGTTGTTGCCTGTGGTTCTGAACACTGCCCAGGTTGGGGAAGGGCTAATGACCCTAGAGGACTACTAGTGCCCATTTATTTTTAGTACTTGTGTGCCCACAGCTTCCAGTTCTTTTTTTTTTTTAATGGTATTTGTTTAGTGTTTACTATGTACCAGGTACTGTTCTAAGTGCTGAGGTAGATACAGAGTAATCCGGCTGGACGCAGTCCATGTCAGTCAGTTGTATTAGTTGAGCACTGTACTAAGCGCTTGGGAGAGTACAACAGACATATTCCCTGCCCATAGTGAGTCAATCAATCAATCGTATTTATTGAGCACTTACTGTGTGCAGAGCACTGTACTAAGCGCTTGGGAAGTACAAGTTGGCAACATATAGAGACGGTCCCTTCCCGACAGTGGGCTCACAGTCTAGAAGGGGGAGACAGAGAACAAAACATTAACAAAATAAAATAAATAGAATAGATATGTACAAGTAAAATAAATAAATAGAGTAATAAATACGTACAAACATATATACGTGTATATATAGGTGCTGTGGGGAAGGGAAGGAGGTGAGGCAGTGGGGATGGAGAGGTAGAGGAGGGGGCTCAGTGTGGGAAGGCCTCCTGGAGGAGGTGAGCTCTCAGTAGGGCCTTGAAGGGAGGAAGAGAGCTAGCTTGGCGGATGGGCAGAGGGAGGGCATTCCAGGCCGGGGGTCGACGGCGGGACAGGCAAGAACGAGGCACGATAAGATTAGTGGCAGAGGAACGGAGGTTGCGGGCTGGGCTGGACAAGGAGAGAAGGGAGGTGAGGTAGGAGGGGACGAGGTGATGGATGGACAGCCTTGAAGCCCAGGGTGAGGAGTTTCCGCCTGATGCGTAGGTTGATTGGTAGCCACTGGAGATTTTTGAGGAGGGGAGTAACATGCCCAGAGCGTTTCTGGACAAAGACAATCTGGGCAGCGGCGTGAAGTATGGATAGAAGTGGGGAGAGACAAGAGGATGGGAGATCGGAGAGGAGGCTGATACTGTAGTCCAGATGGGATAGGATGAGAGCTTGAACGAGCAAGTCCCACATGGGGCTCACAGTCTTAATCCCCATTTTTCAAAGTGAGGTAACTAAGGCACAGAGAGGTTAAGTGACTTGCTGAGATCACACAGCTGACAAGTGGCAGAGCTGGGTTGAGAACCCAGTCCTTCTTACTCCCAGGCTGGTGGTCTGTCCGCTAGACCACGCTGCTTCTCAGTACAGTCCCCATGGTATTTACCAAACAGAGGCAGAGTTGTGTGGTTTCCCTACCAGCACCTGCATGGGACAGACATCCCTCTCCCCACCTTCCAAGCCTTATTGAAGGCCCTTCTTCTCCAAGAAGCCTTCCCTGACAAAGCCCTCATTTCCTCTTCTCCCACTCCCTTCTGCATCACCCATGTAATTGATTTGCACCCTTTATTTACCCCTCCGGGCATCTCCATCAGTTATTTGTTCATATTAATGCCTGTCTTCCCCCTTCTAGACTCTGACCTCGTTGTTGTCAGGGAACGTGACTACCAACTCTGTTATATTGTACAGTGTTCTGCACACAGCAAACACTTAATAAAGATGATTGATTGACCCCAACTAACAACAGTAGAGAAGCAGCGTGGCCTAGTGGAAAGAATACGGGCCTGGGATTCTAGTCCCGACTGCCAAATGCTTGCTGTGTGACCTTGGGCAAGTCACTCAACTTCTCTGTGCCTCAGTTCTCCTGTTCTTCCTCCTACTGAAACTATGAGCCCCATGCGGAACCGGGACTATGTCCAACCTAATTCACTTAATAATAGTAATGATGATGGCATTTATTAAGCACTTACTATGTGCAAAGCACTGTTCTAAGCGCTGGGGAGATTACAAGGTGATCAGGTTGTCCCATGGGGGGCTCACAGTCTTCATCCCTATTTTACAGATGAGGTCACTGAGGCACAGTGAAGTTAAGTGACTTGCCCAAAGTCACACAGCTGACAGTTGGTGGAGCCGGAATTTGAACCCATGACCTCTGACTCCAAAGCCCGTGCTCTTTTCCACTGAGCACTTGTCTCTACACCGTGCTTAGAACAGGGTTTGACACGTAGAAAGTGGGGTTTTTTTACAATATTTAAGCACTTACTATGTCCCATGCACTGTACTAGGCGCTGGGGTAGATACAAGCTAATCAGGTTGGTCACAGTCCCTGTCCTACAAAGGGCTCCACCATCTTAATCCCCGTTTCACAAATGAGGTAACTGAGGCACAGACAAGTTAAGTGACTTGCCCATGGTCACACAGCAGACGTGGCGGAGCCAGAGCGCTTAACAACCACCATAAAAATAGAAAAATACGTTTCTGGCATGAGAGAACTAGAAGTCATTCAGGAAGGAAGATGGATAGGGAGCGTAGCTCCCAGGAGCAGATAAGCTACCCTGCCTGCAGAATATCGGTGGCGTTACTTGCGTCCTTGAGAGTTGAATGTTCCAACTAGTGTCCAACTAGTCCATAAAACATATTGCTTAAAGGGAGGGAAGTAAAAAGAAGGAAGCAATTCAACAGATTAGATTTTAAAAGAGGAAGAACTGTGCTCTTGGACAAACTGTACTTATCTGAACAATGCTAATGCTTCCTAGCTACCTCTCACCCTGTTCAGCATTTAGAAAGCGCTCCAGAGAGGGCCAAAAGAGCTTGATTTCAAGGAATCAGCGATCCCTAAGACCAGATCTCTCATGGGAAATGAGCCCAGAAGAGAAAGATGCTAAGAAATGTACTCAAATTCAGTAAATCACACTCCAGCCTCTCTAGTCTTCTTTCCAGGTGATATTTTAAGGCTCGGAATAAAGATCAGATCACCGTCATCAGTGATATTTTTTGTGCAGAGCACCGTACTAAGCGCTTGGGAGAGTGCAGTGCGACAGAATAGGCAGGCAGGTTCCCTCCCCACTGTCAGTCAGTGGTGTTTTTTTTGAGCGCTTGCTGTGTGCAGAGCACTGTACTAAGCGCTTGGGAGCACACACTACAGCAGAGTTGGCAGATAGGTTCCCTGCCCACAATGAGCTTCCAGACCAGAGGATTTGTAAACACAGGTGAAACTTCCGTTTCAGAAGCACGGGTCTGAGAGGACGCAAAGGCACTGTTGAAATAGGTGACCTTTGGCTCAAAGAAGTACCATTATAACTTTCAGTCTTGTATTTCGAGATTATGTTTTAACTGGGGTGATTTTGGTTTTCTCCCCACGGGTTATTTTGGAGGAAGGTCAGTTGGTGGTGTCCATTGAATTTTTCCTTGTCATTTGTGGGTAAAATTTGGTCAACGTGTGTCCAGCCCACACATACACAAGTCCTGGAATTCCGAGGGATCTCAAGAGCTGGTTTAGTCTCCCTTGAGGCAGGTGAGTGGCGAGACTTCTTAAGATTGTTCCATGTAGGTGTGTGATGAAGGGATTCTCTGGTCTTTTAGAGCCCTTTCCAGTGTTTTACCGGACAGTCAACAAATGATCAGAAACCGAGCCCAAAAAACCCTCAACTGTCCTGCTTTAGTTTAACCCTATTTCAGATTTCAGTGGATATGAAGAGTGGCTGGCCAGTGGCTACCCCATAATTACCCTTTGTGTCCCTTTTCTTTAATAGGCAAATGAAGATCAATTCTTTTAACCACTCCCTCTAGGATCTGTTTTCCACCGTTTTCATTGGTTTCTGTTGGTTTTGTGGATCACTTACAGTTTCCTTCCTTTTTTTCTGATATTGGTTGTGTTTACCAAGTGCCAAACACTGTTCTAAGCACTTCCCTCCCACTTAGACTGGGAGTCTCATGAGAGACAGGGGCTATGTCCAACTAGATTATCTTGTATCTTGTAGTACAGTGCTTGGCACATAGTAAGTACTTGATAAATACTATTATTATCATTATTATCATTATTATTATTATTATTATTATTATTATTGCTAGTACTATTCTTGACAGCCTTTCCTGATAAGGAATTTCACTATAGCAGAGGATTCCCAGCATGCAGATAATAATTATAATAATGATAGTATTTAAGTGCTTACTATGTGCCAAGCACTGTTCTAAGCACTGGGGTCGATACAGGGTAATCAGGGTGTCCCACATGGGGCTCACAGCCTTAATCTCCATTTTACAGATGAGGTAACTGAGGCACAGAGAAGTTAAGTGACTTGTCTAAGGTCACACAACAGACATGTCTATATCTGCAGATGTGGGGGTTCACCCATTCCTCCCAACTCCTGTAGAACTTTTCTGTTGCCTTTATTTCCCTTGCAAAGCCCTCCTAAGAAATAAGGTGCATTTGTACCCGAGTCTCACCCGCCTTTCTGGAATTGGAGTGTTTCTAGCACTGGCTCGTGTCTGTTCTATTTCCACCTTTACTCCCTTCCTCAGGAAAAAAAAAAAACTTCAAGAGCATCAAGGGTGAGGATAACACAGAAGATCACCACTGGGACAAGCCAACCCCACACATATCTACAGAGGGGAAGGGAGAACAAGACTTTCTGCTGCCAGAGAAGGTGGAAATTAATCTCAGACACCTTCTGTTTCCTTAGGAAGGAAAGGAAAACCAGTTTGATGATCTTGGAGTTGATCAGGAGCCAGAAAAAGAGAGCTGGTGGTTCATTCATTTAGCTGTATTTATTGAGCACTTACGGTGTGCAGAGCACTGTACTAAGCCCTTGGGAGAGTACAGAATAACAATAAACTGACACATTATTCCAAATTGGGAGACTTTTTTTATCACAAGCAAGTTGGGAATTCCCCTCTCAGGGTCGCACCTGGAGAGATGGGCGGATGAGAGGAGGAATTTTGAATTTTTAGCAAGGAGGGAATCTCAGTCAATCAGTGATATCTATTGACTGCTTACTGAATGCAGAGTACTCTACTGAGTACTTGGAACAGTTCAATACAACAGAGTTGGTAGATGTGTTTCCTGCCTACAACGAGCTACCGTCTAGTTGGGGAGACCTCTTCTGTCTCCCTGCCGATTTCTTGCTCATGACCTTCCTCTGGCCTGGAGCTCCTGACAAAATCGATAAGCCAGCCTAAATTTTAGCATTGTACTACTTACCGTAACCAGAGTAGGATGCGGTTTTGTGACGACCAATGACTTTTCAGTAATGGAGTGGAGACCTTGCACTATTCGAGAAGAATATTATTATTTTTTGTATTTAAGCTCTTACTCTGTGCCAGGCACTGTACTAAGTGCCGGGATAGATTCAAGCTAATGAAACTTTAGCACAAAAGTGTCCCGGCAACAAAATTAAACTGCTTAAAATTCCTTTCACTGAAAATCTGTTTTTTTTTTTCCTCCTCTGTCCCTTTAGGAGAGATTTGAAGCACTTTTCACCGTCTATGACGACCAAGTTACATTTCAGTTGTTTAAAAGCTTTCGAAGAGTCAGGATAAACTTCAGTAAGCCGGAAGCAGCAGCAAGAGCCCGAATAGAGCTCCATGAAACGGATTTCAATGGCAAAAAGCTGAAGCTGTACTTTGCTCAGGTATTTCACGGCCCAAAGGGCACCCTTTAGCATTTCTGGTCCCTGTGTCGTATTGAAGCTGAGAAAAACTGGTAAGCTCCACGTACAGTCCAGGATTGGCAACGTGGGTAGTCCTTATTTTTAACAAATAAGTCGTAAGTGGAACTTATTTCTAAATTCCTGTATTAGCTGAAAAGAGATATTTGATTTCTCTTTCCTTTGTTTTATTGCTATTGTCATTATTATTATTATTGTGGTTTTGGCCACTTACTATGTTCTAAGCTGTGGGGTAGGTCACTCAGTCACCGGTATTTACTGTCAGTCACTCGTATTTATTGAACGCTTATTGTGTGCAGAGCACTGTACTGAGCGCTCGGGAGAGTACAGTACACCAGAATTAGCAGATACGTTCCCTGCCCATAACGAGCTTACAGTCTAGATTCAAGTTAATTAGGTTGGACACGGTCCCTGTCCCACTTGAGGCTCATCGTCTAAGTAGGAGGGAGGAGGATTTAATCTCCGTTTTACAGTCGAAAAAACTGAGGCCCAGAGAAGTGAAGTGACTTGCCCAATTGGCGGACAAGTGGCGGAGCAGGGATTAGAAACCATGACCTTCTCACTCCCAGACCCGTGCGCTCTCCGCTAGGCCATGCCGCTTCGCATGGATCTGACATCGCTACTGTCAACAACTAGATCCTGGGCAGTTGGCGTAGCCCGGCATGCCAGTTGTGTTCTTCCATTCATTGTTGGCCGGCTCAATTGCCTTTCTGTAAAACCCAGTGCAGTGGACTCCTTGAGCCATCAAGGTTTGCGTCATCAGACTGCCTCAAGCTGACATATGCTCCAGAGACAGGATTTTCAGTAGTAGGCGTTGGTTAATTCCTGAAAGAGGTGTTTTTAACTCGTACCAACAAATAAGATCTGCTGCTCTCCCCTACCTCCTTTTTTCTAATGGTACTTGTTGAGTGCCTTCTGTATGTCAGGCAATATACTAAGTGCTGGAGTAGATACAAGTTCATCAGGTTGGACACAGTCCATGTCCCACAAGGGGCTCACAGTCCTAATCCCCATTTTACAGATGGGTTAATTGAGGCCTAAAGAGAAATAATAATTAAGCACTTACTCTGTGGCAGGCACTGTACTAAGTGCTGAGGTAAGTACAAGATAATCGGGTTGGACACTGTCCCTGTCCCACAAAAGGCTCACAGTCCTAATCCCCATCTTACAGATGGGGATTCCTTCTAGACTGTGAGCCTGTTGTTGGGTAGGGACCATCTCTATTTGTTGCCAGCTTGTACTTCCCAAGCACTTAGTACAGTGCTGTGCACACAGTAAGCACTCAATAAATACGATTGAATGAATGAATGAGGGAAATGAGGCCCAGAGAAGTGAGGTGATTTGCCCAAGATCACACAGCAAGCAACTGGCGGAGCCGGGATTAGAACCCAGGTCTTTTTACTCCCAAGCCTGTGCTGTTTTCACTAGGCCGTGCTTCTTCTCTTCTGCCTGGGGTTTCCAGCTCACCAGAGGAAGCAGGAAAGGGACTGGGAATGGTCAGTGTGAGGAAAAATAGAGGAAAAGTTTGGTTTACCAAAGAGTGTGGGTCTGGCGTGGAATGCCCTCCCTCCCCAAATCCGACACACAAGTACTCTCCCCACCTTCAAAGCCTTATTGAAGGCATATCTCCTCCAAGAGACCTTCCCAAATTAAGCTTTCCACCCCTTTCCTCTTCTCCCAATCCCTTCTGTATCGCCTGACTTGCTCCCTTTGTTCTTCTCCCCTCCAAGCCCTACAGCACTTTTGTACATATCTGTCATTTATTTATTTGTATTGATGTCTGTCTCCCCCACCCCAGGCTGTAAGCTCGTTGTGGGTAGGGAATGTGTCTGTTCATTGTTGCATCGTACGCGCCCAAGTGCTTTGTACAGTGCTCTGCACGCACTCAGTGCTCCTTAAATACAAATGAATGAGCGAATGAATTGTTCCTCCTCAGGTTCAAATGTCTAATGAAACTGGAGACAAATCTTACCTACTGCCCCCTCAGCCTGTCAAGCAGTTCCTGATATCCCCCCCAGCATCTCCTCCTGTCGGATGGAAGCAGAGCGAGGATGCGATGCCCGTTATAAACTACGACTTACTCTGCGCCGTGTCTAAATTGGGCCCCGGTAAGGACGTTACCCTGCGGATCGTTCGGCTGGTTTTCCTCCAGCGCCTGGGGTCACCTCAGGTTTCCCCAGACCCTGCAGGGATCCACGGGTCGATCTGAGAACTCCTCCCCTGAGGTCGGCCAGCTGTAGAATTCAGTTGACTGAGGGAGAAGCCAAAGTCCTGCGACATGGGGAGAGAGATTGGTAGCAGAACAGAGAGTCTCTGTGCTCGGTTCACAGTAAGCGCTCAGTAAATGCAATTGATTGGCTCCCTAAACCACCCTCCTCTAATCTCTAGATAACTTCCTCCAAATTGTGCCCCTCATTTTCCCCCAAATCCAGGGAAACGCTACTGGTGTGTAAAACTAGGACAGGATAAGAGTTGGTTTAAGGGCATCTAGGTGGCTAGGGTTTGCACCCGGGACCGCCGTCGTCCTATGACAGCGGTGGCATAGGAGATCTGCCCGGCAGGGAGGGTGGCCATGGAAGCCCGTATCGGATATCGCTTTAGCGCAAGGCCCCTGAGGGGGCATAGAAGAATTCACATCTTTCCCTCGGGCACCAGGGAAGTGCCACTGGAGACTGTGAAGTGGCGTTAAACCCAGAGAACTGGGACCGCCCCAGGAGGCCTGTGCCAGTTGGCCCAAGGCTGGAGCTTTCAGCCATACAGACCAGGTGGGTGAGATGGCCTCTGGGCCGATGCCAGACCCAGACAGCGAGGCTGGGTGGTCCCCACTGCGGCAGAGTAGATAGAGAGGCTTGATCGGGGTCGTTGTTTGCCCCGGCGCTCCCCTTTTTCAGACCTGACATCATAAGGCATCAAGGGAAAGGAGTGGAAACGTGGGGGAAAGCAGCGCCCGCCAAACCAGAACCACCAGATCCCACTGAGGAACGGGTAATACTTGCCCGCTTGCCCAACCCAGGCAGGGCCAGAGTTGTCCTACGGGAGCAGAGCAGAAGCCCGGGGCGACACGTCATCGACACAGTCTAAAGGGAGGGAAGAAGAGGCGGCCGCTCTGTTGCCCGTTATTTATTTTCTTCTCCTCCCTTAGGAGAGAAGTATGAGCTTCACGCGGGCACCGAGTCGACACCGAGTGTGGTCGTCCACGTCTGCGAAAGTGAAACCGAAGAGGAGGAGGAAATGAAGAACCCCAAACAGAAAATCACCCAGACGAGGCGCCCCGAGCCACCTTCTACGATACTAAACGAATCCCCGACTTTCGATTGTACGCTGTAAGGGACCGGGCAGCCAGGCACTGCCGCCCGGGGTCTCGGTAACGGAGAGTAGATTATCCCCCTTACTGCTTCCTGCATCGCCCCCGACGATGTAGGTAAGACTAGGAGAAGGGTGATTGCAACACGATGCATATTTTCATCCGTCCTGTACTATTCTGAGGGTTGCCTACATTAGCTCTATATTCTATAGTAGCAGCAGATGTTACGCGTAATTGTCTATTTCACGTTCAGAGTTTTAGATGCCGGTATTCTAATCTGCACTTTAATTTCGAGGATCAGCCCCAAAACGTAGCAACCCTGGCAGGTTTCAGATAGCGGCAAACTGGGGAGCTGGCTTTCTGTCATCCGAGAACGTTTGTTTTTCCCTGCTACCAGCTGCTGTGAGGTATCCAGACCTAAAATGGTATTAGCTCGGTCCAGGGTCATTTTTATAGGTTCAAAAATAGCCTATAGTTTAACAATCCTACGTGGGCGTGTGCTGATCCGGTAGCTCCTAATTCATTTATCGATCGAATATTAACGTCCTTTGGGTATGTACCAAGATTTCTGCATGGTTAGAAATCTCACATCTGGGGTGATTAGAGGAAAATTACTTGACCCATCTTCCCGAGTATTTTTTTGCCCCCCCGCCCCCCACCTTCCTTCAGAAGAAATGCCAAATTCACTGATGATGAAAAGATAGCCCAGATTTATGTGCCTGGGGCAGCTCCAGTCCCGAAAATCCTCACCAGAAGGAGCAAAGGGAAGAGCGCGGGGAACTCTTGGGCGGTTCTGTTGGGCCATACGCGAGCGCTCTTGCCTCCCCCAAGCCCGGTTCTCCGAGAGGCGGAGGCCGCTCTGACAGAGCGGGACGGTCCTCCCGGGCGGCACGATGGACTACGGGATCGAACGGCTTCAGTGTACGCCAACTTCCTTCAGCGCTGTCGAGTGGCTTCCCGCCTTCAGCCATGAGCTGTCCATCCTCCCCCTCCCGCACCGATGTTGTACCGTCCACTTGGTTCTTAAGCTGGTCTGTGTTCCGTGCGTCCGTTCAGTTCTGTTGCTCCTCTGCGTCCGATGAGTCCCTGTAGCGGTAGATTGATTTCCAGAGTCATTGGCTTCTTGCCCACTTAGTCGTTCTCAGCTTGCTTTGTTGGAAGGTGAGAATTCGTATACTCCGATGTGATTGTCCTCCCATGGGTCCGAATGTTGGCAAAGGAGGATGGGGCGGTTGGGTTTGTTCCATTCTCTGGGGATTAACTGGGGACGGGCGTCGCGACGTGGAGTTTTCATAAAACACGTTGCCGTTCTTCACTTCCCAAGTTGGGGGTGACACACTTGGTATTTCTGAGCTACAAGACACACCTTTTGAAGGGTTCCCCTCACCGATTTCCACGCGTGTGCATACCGGGCGGTCTGGGTTAGCCACGCTTGTGCCCATTTGTGGCATGGGTAAATGTCCTTTTTAAAATCTGTCCCCGGTCCGTGAATGATGGGGAGAGCTGTTTTGAACTGCTTCTGGCCCCTAAATCTGCGTCTGGAATCTGTCCTGACTCTCCCGTGGTACTGGTTGTGAATTCCATTAAAAGCTAAGATTTATAAAGGCAATTTAGTTAGTTGCAATCAGCGTTTGGCCATGTGGCTACCTAATGAATTCACTTCTGGGGAACTGAGTTCAACATGGGGCCGGGTATCGATCTTCTCCGGGCCCCAGCTTGGAGTTCCAGACTGGAGTCGTGCAGTCAGGAAGCAGAGTGAGTTTTGAATGTGGTTTGGAAGCTATTGAATTTCCTTTAAAGCAAGCTTCAATTCAGCATTACTGTCTAAATTATCAAAACCCAGGCCGAATTGTATTTGTTGGCCTTGGTTTTTCCACCCTAATATTCCTCTTTATCACCACCCTCCCCTACGGCTTCCCTGTGCGGGCCCCCTTACCTTCCCCTCCTCAGCCCTTAACCCAGTTACAGAAAGGGCCATCCGTAAACCGTAAAGTCTTTACAAACGTCAGAAAATCCATTTAAGATTTCCTGCTGGGTTAACTGCTCAATTTATCTCCCTTTTTGGAAAATAAATTGAACAAGTTGCAAAATTTCTAAACTGAAGCTCTTCTATCAAATATCTATTATCAAATTATCAAGTCGGCCACGCCTTTTTGAATATGTCACGTTGCCGCATCCGTTCCGGTGTGAGCTGTCTACAGGGTGAACACGAGGAGAACAAAAGTCACGGTTAGTGAGGAAGCCCCCCCACTTTTCTCACTTTCACCTGTGGGTCCCCACTCCCCGCCCCCGCTCGGCCCTTAGTAGGCGCTTAGTAAATACCATTACTAGTCCTAGTTTCTGGTCGCTGTGCATTCGGGGTTGAAAGGGAAGTCTCCTCCGCTTTGGCCTTTTTCCTTTATTTCCAACTTGTGCGCCTTTTCCTTTCTTGGAAATCACATTTCTGGAAGCTGGAGAATGAGCACTTTTATTCAGCTCTGAGTACCAGGGTGAGCAAGAACCTTAGAAAAACGAGGGCCAAAAGAGATGCCCCAGACTAGCAGCGGGGGAAGTTTGTTCCCCTGAACAAGGATGAGGGCGGAAGAATAATCATCCGTCGTGTATGGGCGAGACCCACCGCTCCTTACGTTTTTGATTGCGAAGGGCGGATTTCATCGTTGAATCCCTGCATGACCTGCTTAGGTCACCGGCACGGCTCCAGAGAGATCTGCCCTCTCGCCATCCCCCTTAGCGAGAGGCAAGAGATGGGAAAGATGGCTGGCTTGATGGCTTCGCCTTCCCGGAGAAGGTGGTCTACATTCCCTCGTTCCCAGCGACATCCCGACGGTCTCCTGGCTTAACCCGTACCACTCGGAAGTCTGAATCACACCAGTTGGACCTAAGCAATGGAAGATGCGCATCTCCCAAAGATAAGCCTTTAGCATCTCACACAGGCTGCCTCTGGGAGCAGATGGGTTTTCAGGAGCTGTCTCTGCCTCAATTACACGTTTGTGTAAGGAGCAGGTTCAGGTCTACCCCAGAGCGCCCCAAAATCCACTCCGGAAAGCAGAAAAGCTCGTGGCTGGACTTGTGGTTGGAGTAGAGGCAGTAGCCGACCCCATCCTCTAATCTCTTTCTCCAGCCCAGCCCAGAGTTGACTCCACTGTGGGGGTGGGAAATGGAGGAGCTCAAGTGACCCCGGTTCTCAGCGTGCATTCGGCTTTCATTCCCACGGTCAACGCAGAGCAGCGAGAAGCAGCGTGGCCTAATGGATAGGGCCCTGGGAGTCGGAAGGACCTGGGTTCTAATGCCGGCTCCTGATAGTCACATCACTTCTCCGGGCCTCGGTCACCTCCTCTGTAAAATGGGGATGAAGACGGCACACGGTAAGCGCTCGATAAATACGACTGAATGAATGAACTGGGACACGGACCGTGTCCAACCTGATTAGCTTGCTTCTACTCCCAGTGCTTAGTTCCTGGCACACTTCACAAATACTGTAAGGAAAAGAAGAGGAGAAGGTGAATCTGGTAAATTCGGCAGGGCGTGGGGATCGTGGCCATGATGGGGTGCGGAGGCGAGGTAGGCGCTGTGTGCCCAGAGAAAACCTGGATGTAGGGAAGCCGAAAGAGATCTCCAAATCATCAAAGAACCTCTCCGGTCGGCAGGACCACGAAACCTCCCTCTGATACGTTAAAGCCGTGACCCGTGGTGATCCTCTTCGATCAATCAGTGGTATTTTTGGAGTACGTACCGCGTGCAGACCGACTGAAAGACAGGCTGAAGACGGCAGCGTCCCACCACTGTGCCTGCCGAGGGTTGAAGTCTAGGCCAGGCTGGGGCTTTGTCAGGAAAGAGGAAGTCCTTTAGTAGCTCAATGCACTGGTCCAGGTTTTTAACTTGGCCTCCCCTCTGAGCTCTGTGAGTTTGAATCCCTTTTCTATCCCCTCTCTAGACTGTAAGCTCGTTGTGGGCAGGGAATGTGTCTACCAACTCTTGTATTGTCTTCTCCCAAGCGCTTAGTTCAGTGCTCTGCACACAGTAAGCGCTCAATAAATACCATTGAGCAATGGATCGATTGAAGTCACGAATTTTCCGCCGCAGTGGAGAAATCCACGACTGTCTGCTCCTGTCTCCCCCTTCTAGACTGTGAGCCCACTGTTGGGTAGGGACCGTCTCTATATGTTGCCAACTTGTACTTCCCAAGCGCTTAGTACAGTGCTCTGCACACAGTAAGCGCTCAATAAATACAATTGATTGATTATCAAACTCTGCCTTTTCTAGGTTTTTATGAGACCCACCCAATCCCTGTAGACTTTCTCTAGAGTCCACCATTCCACGTACATCGTACAATTGATCGGAACGTTTATTTGAACTTTCCTTCCCCTTGACCGCCCCACCTTTTCTCGGGCCCTTGGTTAGGCTCGGGGCCTAAGGTTGTCATGGGCGATGACAACAGATGATTTAAAATAAAGGATGTGTTTTGGGATTTAGCGTGGCTCAGTGGAAAGAGCCTGGGCTTTGGAGTCGGAGGTCTTGGGTTCAAACCCCGCCTCTGCCAGTTGTCAGCTGTGTGACTTTGGGCAAGTAACAACTTCTCTGGGCCTCAGTTACCTCATCTGTAAAATGGGTTTTAAGACTGTGAGCCCCCTGTGGGACAACCTGATCACCTTGTAACCTCCCCAGCGCTTACAACAGTGCTTTGCACGTAGGATGCACTTAACAAATGCCATCATTATTATTATTATTATTATTATTTTTATTTAGGCTTCCCCTTAACATTCAGATCATGGCTCTGTCAAAGCCCTTTGGAGAAGCATGGAATTTGCCGTCCCAACACCTCCCGGTTTGAGATCTATTTTTGCGGGGGGGGATTTTTCCTGTGGATTTGGGACGAAACTGACCTGTGCCCTCAGTTTTCTAGAAACCCGTGACTCAGAACATTAAAAAAAAAAACCCACAAAAAACTTGTGCTTAGAAGAATTCGTGCTGTTGTGCTCGGCTGCCACACACCCGGGAATCATTAGGAAAGCAGCACATGCATCTTGGAAGTTGTCAGCGGGGATCGGGAAAGCCTAAGTTGTGCCAAGGTGGCGTTTCTTCACCCGGGTTAAAAACGTGGGGTCGTCAGGCAGGCAAGCAGCCCTCCTAACCCTTGGACCACCCTGGAGACATTTCCCCAGACTCCTGAAGAAATGCACGGCCGGCTGACCCGTGTCTTCCTCCGTGAACAATCTTCCGCAGGGAGAAAGGAAGAGCCACGCGGGCAGACGGTGGGTGAGTTTTTCCCCAGCAGCTCCCTCCATTTGGCCCCGAGCCTCGTGTCGGGAAGAAGCCGGAGGCGGGAGACCGAGGGCGGATAAGGACAGCTGAAGAACCGGCGGCTGGTTTCTGTACCGCTCTTACTAACGCTTTATGGCCAGAAGTGACCGTCTTAGGGTGATCGGGGCACCCTTGTACTAACGGTGATCATTACAGGAGAATCCCCTCAGACGTTTGCCCAAATCCCGACGTCCGTCCGTGACCCGTCCGCTCCGGGAGTTTCCTTCATAGATAAAGAGTAGACCCGGATTGCCCCGACTCTGTTTGTGGTCTTGTATTCTCTTCGAATGACCCGTTTCCTCTCCGGTCCTGTCACGTGTAGTGTTCTCGGTGTCCTTCAAAACGCAGTACGATGATGTATTTATTTATATGTACTCCGTGTTTTATCGTAATCGAGGTGACAATCTTAATCGTAGTCGGTGTGTGATCAGCCAACTTGGACCGTACTGTATTGCAAGGACAGTGTAGCACGCCAAGTGCTGTGAAAGGTGGCAAAAGCAGAATGTATTTTTTCTTTGGAAGCTTCGTGAATACCGATAAGGAGTTTTGTTTTTCAAAACTAAGAAATAAAGTTAGTATTTTTCAACAACTCACTGGGTGAAGCTGTCCATTTGTGTGTGTGGTGTGGGGGGAAGGGGGTAAACTCACCATTGACTTTAAAACCCTTGCCTTCTCCTACGTCACTCCGCTACCCTCCCCACTACAATCCGGCCCGCACAATTCCCTCCTCTCCTGCCAACCTTCTCGCTGTGCCCCGATCTCGTCTTTCTCGCCGCCGACCCCTGGCTCGTGTCCTCCCTCTTTCCTGGAACGCCCTCCCTCCTCAAATCCGATAGATGATTCCCCTCCCACCCTTCAAAGCCTTATTGAAGGCACATCTCGGAGAGGCCTTCCCTGACTAAGCGCCCCCTTTCCTCCTCCCACTCTTTCCTGCATCACCCCGACTTTCCTGTATATATGTATATATGTTTGTACATATTTATTACTCTATTTATTTTACTTGTACATATCTATTCTATTTATTTTATTTTGTTAGTATGTTTGGTTTTGTTCTCTGTCTTCCCCCTTTTAGACTGTGAACCCACTGCTGGGTAGGGACTGTCTCTATATGTTACCAACTTGTACTTCCCAAGTGCTTAGTACAGTGCTCTGCACACAGTAAGCGCTCAGTAAATACGATTGATGATGATGATGATGATGATGATGATGACTTGATCCCTTTGTTTTTCCCCCCCTCCCAACCCTAGAGCACTTACGTCCATATCTATAGTTTATATTAATGTCTGTCTCCCCTCCCTATACTGTCAGCTCGTTGTGGGCAGGGAATGTGCCTGTTTATTGTTGTATGCTCCCAAGAGCTTAGTGCAGTGCTCTGCACACAGTAAGTCCTTTACTCTATTTATTTGTACATATTTATTCTATTTATTTTATTTTGTTAAAATGATTTTGTTGTTTTGTTTTGTTGTCTGCCTCCCCCTTCTAGACTGTGAGCCCACTGTTGGGTAGGGGCCGTCTCTATAAGTGGCCAACTTGTACTTCCCAAGCGCTTAGTACAGTGCTCTGCACACAGAAGTGCTCAATAAATACGATTGAATGAATGAATGAATAAAGAGGACTGAATAAATGCATGGACCAGTCCATGCTGAAAATAACAAAATAACACAATCTACATCCTCCTGGAGCTCCTGGAACCAAGGAGGCCTGGAGGTCAAACTTTCCCCTCCGCCCGCCCCCCACCCCCACCCCGTCTTGCCTCCTTCCCTTCCCTGCAGCACCTGTATATATGTATATATGATTGTACATATTTATTACTGTATTTATTTTACTCGTACATATCTATTCTATTTATTTTATTTTGTTAATATGTTTGGTTTTGTTCTCCGTCTCCCCCTTCTAGACTGTGAGCTCGCTGTTGGGTAGGGACCGTCTCTATATGTTGCCAACTTGTACTTCCCAAGCGCTTAGTACAGTGTTCTGCACACAGTAAGCGCTCAATAAATACGATTGATTGATTGATTGATTTCCCTCCCTCCTCTCACCTGTCCCCCAGAAGAGAGAGACAAGTGGACGGACACACGGGATGGGGAACAGGTTGGAGAAGACGGAAGGGAGAGGGGGTCCCGAAGTGTATTTTCTTTCTTTTGAATTGTAAGCTTCTTGAGGGCAGGGATGGAGTCTGAAATAGCTTCCTCATAATATCCCAGTTCATTGCTCTCTCTGGGCGTTGTGGATGCTTATTCTGTCACCGTGGTTTAGGCTATAAGCTCCATGTGGACAGAGATCGTGTCTATCATGTCTGTTCAATCAGTTGTATTTTCTGAGTGCTTACCGTGTGGGGGGCACTGTACTAAGAGCTTGGGAGAGTATTTTACTATTTTTATTTTTTATTATTTATTTATTTTATTTGTTATTTATTTTATTTATTTATTTTATTGGTGCACATTCTATTTATTTTATTTATTATTTATTTTATTTATTTATTTTATTTGTGCACATTTATTCTACTTATTTTATTTTGTTAATATGTTGTGTTCTCTGTCTCCCCCTTCTAGACTGTGAGCCCACTGTTGCGTAAGGGCCGTCTCTAGATGTTGCCAACTTGGACTTCCCAAGCGCTTAGTACAGCGCTCTGCACACAGTAAGCGCTCAATAAATACGATTGAATGAATGAATGAATACAACACGCTCTAACACATTGAATCGGGCTAGCCAGGGAAATCAGGCACAATCACTACCAATCAATCAATCAATCAATCGCATTTATTGAATGCTTACTGTGTGCAGGACACTGTAGTAAACTCTTGGAAGAAGAGAATATACCAGTGTTTTGTTTGTTTTTAAGGTATTCGTTCAGGGCTTACTATGTCCCAGGCACTCTACTAAGCGCTGGGGTAGGTGCAAGTTGATTAGGTTGGACACTATCCATGCCCCACCTGGGTTTTACAGTCTTAGAGAAGCAGTGTGCTCAGTGGAAAAAGCACAGGCTTGGGAGTCAGAGGTCATGGGTTCGAATCCCAGCTCCTCCAACTGTCGGCTGTGCGACTCTGGGCAAATCACTTAACTTCTCTGTGCCTCAGTTACCTCATCTGTAAAATAGGGATTAAGACTGTGAGTCCCACGTGGGACAACCTGATCACCTTATATCCTCCCCAGTGCTTAGAACAGTGCTTTGCACATAGTAAGAGCTTAACAAATGCCATCAGTATTATTATTATTATTATCATTAATCCCTATTTTACAGATGCAGTAACTGAGGCCCAGAGAAGTGAAGTGACTTACCCAAGGTCACACGGCAGACAAGCGGCAAAGCCGGGGAAAGAATCCACATCCTTCCGACTTGCAGGCCCGTGCTTTTTCCACCAGGCCTCGCTGCTTCTCATCGTCCCCCAGTCCATCAGTGGTATTTATTGAGCGCTCGGGGGAGTACGATAGAATTTGTAAACACATATGCCCTTGCCCACAACAAGCTTACAGTCTAGACTGTGAGCTCCATGTAGGACAGAGACTGTATCCGGTCCGTTTTGACACCTGTCTACGTGTTTTGTTGTCTGTCTCCCCCTTCTAATAATAATAATAATAATAATAATAATAATAATGAAGGCATTTGTTAAGCGCTTACTCTGTGCAAAGCACTGTTCTAAGCGCTGGGGGGGATACTAGGTGATCAGGTTGTCCCACATGGGGCTCACAGTCTTAATCCCCGTTTTACAGATGAGGGAACTGAGGCTCAGAGAAGTGAAGTGACTTGCCCAAGGTCACACGGCAGGCGTGGCAGAGCCGGGATTCGAACCCATGACCTCTGACTCCAAAGCCCGGGCTCTTTCCACTGCGCAACGCTGCTTCTCTTACATAGCACTTAACAGATACTAGACCGTGAGCCCGTTATTGGGTAGGGACCGTCTCTCGATGTTGCCGACTAACAATAGTGATAATAATAATGATGGCATTTGTTAAGCGCTTACTATGTGCAAAGCACTGTTCTAAGTGCTGGACTTGCACTTCTCAAGCGCTTAGTACAGTGCTCTGCACACAGTAAACGCGCAATCAATACGATTGAATGAATGAATGAGTGAATGAACTTGTATCTACCTCCGTGCCTAGAGCAGTGCTGGACACGTAGAACCTGATCACCTTGTATCTACCCCAGCGCTTAGAAGAGTGCTTGGCACATAGTATGCGCTTAACAGATACCATCATCATTATTATTACTATTATCAATCAATCAATCGTATTTATTGAGCGCTTACTGTGTGCAGAGCACTGTACTAAGCGCTTGGGAAGTACAAGTTGGCAACATATAGTACTTTTATTGTTAGTCTGTCCTATGTCAAAGAAGAGAAGGGTGAGGGGCAGCCTGTGAGGAGGGGCCCGACTCCCCTTCTAGACTCAATCAATCAATCAATCGTATTTATTGAGCGCTTACTGTGTGCAGAGCACTGTACTAAGTGCTTGGGAAGTACAAGTTGGCAACATATAGTACTTTTATTGTTAGTCTGTCCTATGTCAAAGAAGAGAAGTGTGAGGGGCAGCCTGTGAGGAGGGGCCCGACTCCCCTTCTAGACTCCCCTAAAATCGTATTTATTGAGCTTCTAGACTGTGAACCTGTTGTTGGGTAGGGAGTCTCTGTGACTCACCTCCTCCAGGAGGCCTTCCCAGACTGAGCCCCCTCCTTCCTCTCCCCCTCCTCCCCCTCCCCACAGCACCTGTATATATGTTGGTATGTATTTATTACTCTATTTGACTTGTACATATTTATTCTATTTATTTTGTGAATATGTTTTGTTTTGTTGTCTGTCTCCCCCTTCTAGACTGTGAGCCCGCTGTTGGGTAGGGACCGTCTCTAGATGTTGCCAACTTGGACTTCCCAAGCGCTTAGTCCAGTGCTCTGCACACAGTAAGCGCTCAATAAATACGATGGAATGAACGTGAAGCAGTGTGGCTCAGTGGAAAAGAGCATGGGCTTTGGAGTCAGAGTTCATGGGTTCAAATCCCAGCTCCGCCAATTGTCAGCTGTGTGACTTCGGGCAAGTCACTTCACTTCTCTGTGCCTCAGTTACCTCATCTGTAAAATGGGGATTAAGACTGTGAGCCCCCTGTGGGACAACCTGATCACTTTGTAACCTCCCCAGCGCTTAGAACAGTGCTTTGCACATAGTAAGCGCTTAATAAATGCCATTATTATCATTATTATTATTGTTACTTAAAGAAAAAACAGAAAAAAGAAAAATTCTTCAGGTGGGCGCCCTCTGGTGGCACAACCAGGCCATTGCCTCGTGGGCAGCCAAATGCAGATGATTTATTCATTCAATCGTATTTATAATCAATCAATCGTATTTATTGAGCGCTTACTGTGTGCAGAGCACTGGACTAAGCGCTTGGGAGGTACAAGTAGGCAACATATAGAGCCAGTCCCTACCCAACAGTGAGCTCACAGTCTAAAAGGGGGAGACAGAGAACAAAACCAAACATACTAACAAAATAAAATAAATAGAATAGATATGCACAAATAAAATAAGTAAGTAAGTAGAGTAATAAATCTGTACAAACATATATACATATGTACAGGTGCTGTGGGGAAGGGAAGGAGGTAAGATGGGGGGATGGAGAAGAGGGGGATGAGGGGGAGGGAGAGAGGAAGGAAGGGGCTCAGTCTGGGAAGGCCTCCTGGAGGAGGTGAGCTCTCAGTAGGGCCTTGAAGGGAGGAAGAGAGCTAGCTTGGCGGATGGGCAGAGGGAGGGCATTCCAGGCCCGGGGGATTATTATAGTAATAATAATAATGGTATTAAGTGCTTACTATGTGCTAAGCACTGTTCTAAGCACTGGGGGGATACAAGGTGATCAGGTTGTCCCTTTTTTACAGATGAGGCAACAGAGACCCAATGAAGTGACTTGCCCAAGGTCACACAGCTGACAAGTTGCGAAGCCGGGATTAGAACCCATGACCTCTGACTCCCAAGCCTGTCCTCTTGCCACTAAGCCACGCTACTTCCCCCCCCCCCCAAATTTAGCAAATAGGGTTGGATACAGTCCCTGACCCACATGGGGCTCACAAGCTCAATCCCCGTTTTACAGATGAGGTAACTGAGGCCCAGAGAAGTGAAGTGACTTGGCCAAGGTCACACAGCAGACAAGTGGCAGAGCTGGGGTTTATTGAGTGCTTACTGTGGGCAGAGGACTGTATTAAGCGATGATTCAAAGCAGAGTCCTGCAAGGCTGGGCATTTTTATCCTCTGTCACGAAATTCACGGAAGGCACAAAGGTTTCTGCGCCCATTTTCGGGGTATCTGACGTATACATGATCTATTTAAGCAGCATGTACGAGGTCATTCATTCAATCATTTATTGAGCACTTATTGTGTGCAAACCAGAGAAGCAGTGTGGCTCAATGGAAAGAGCCCGGGCTTTGGAGTCAGAGGTCATGGGTTCAAATCCCGGCTCCGCCACTTGTCAGCTCTGTGACTTTGGGCAAATCACTTAACTTCTCTGTGCCTCAGTTACCTCATCTGTAAAATGGGGATGAAGCCTGTGAGCCCCCCGTGGGATAACCTGATCACCTTGTAACCACCCCAGTGCTTAGAACAGTGCTTTGCACACAGTAAGCCCAACAGCGGGCTCACAGTCTAAAAGGGGGAGACAGAGAACAAAACCAAACATACTAACAAAATAAAATAAATAGAATAGATATGTACAAGGAAAATAAATAGAGTAATAAATACATCCAAACATATCAATCAATCATATTTATTGAGCGCTTACTGTGTGCAGAGCACTGTACTAAGCGCTTGGGAAGTACAAGTTGGCAACATCTAGAGATGTACACATGATCTATTTAAGCAGCATGTATGCGATCATTCATTCAATCATTTATTGAGCACTTATTGTGTGCAAAGCAGAGAAGCAGTGTGGCTCAATGGAAGGAGCCACAGTCTAGAAGGGGGAGACAGAGAACAAAACCAAACATATTAACAAAATAAAATAAATAGAATAGATATGTACAAGTAAAATAAATAGAGTAATAAATATGTCCAAATATATATACATATATACAGGTGCTGTGGGGAAGGGAAGGAGGTAAGGCAGGGGGGGTGGAGAGGGGGAGGAGGGGGTATTCAATCAATACCACTGATGGATTGATTTTTCTACTCAGGCAAATAAAGAGTGAAACACCTCATAAATGTGTCTTCCTGGAGCTAGGTAAGTGGCTGATTAATTGCTTTTAAAGCCAGAGAGAGAAGTGCGAAGGTAGGTAGGCTGCAGGTTTGAGGAAAGGAAAGGAAGGGGAAAAAAAAAAAGTAGTAGTCCAGTGCCTGGCACATAGTAAGCACTCAACAAATACCATTTTAAAAAAAGAGAGAGACACCTGGGCCCAGCGTCGATCCGATTCCTCGGGATGAAAAGTGGTGGTGAGCCAATGAGACAAAATACCAGAGACCTGCCTCTTCCATCCCCCACCTCCCGCTCCGGGAATACTTCCCGCCAGATCTGACCGAAAGCGGAGAGGAATGCAAGCAACATCTGGCAACAAAGAGCTACTATTACTACTGCTGCCCACAAAGGTAAGGAAAAAAAAAAAAAGGGCAGTACGGGGGTGGGAAGCAAAGGGGGCAGTTTGTTTCCTCCAAAGAGATTCCCACTACAGAGAAGCAGCGTGGCCTAGTGGATAGAGCCCGGACCCGGGTTCTAATCCCGGCTTCCCCACTTGTGTCTGCTGTGTGTGACCTCGGGCAAGTCACTTCACTTCTCTGTGCCTCAGTTACCTCATCTGCAAAATGCCCCACGTGGGACAGGGGCTGTGTCTACCCCGATTGGCTTGTATCCACCCCAGCACTTCACTTCTCTGTGCCTCAGTTCCCTCATCTGTAAAATGGGGATTAAGAGTGTGAGCCCCCCCGAGGGACAACCTGATCACCTTGTACATACCCCACCGCTTAGAACAGTGCTTGGCACATAGTAAGCGCTTAACAAATACCATCATCATCATCATCCCGGCTCCACCACTTGTGTCTGCTGTGTGTGACCTTGGGCAAGTCACTTCACTTCTCTGTGCCTCAGTTACCTCATCTGCAAAATGCCCCACCTGGGACAGGGGTGTGTCTACCCCGATTGGCTTGTATCCACCCCAGCACTTCACTTCTCTGTGCCTCAGTTACCTCATCTGTAAAATGAGGATTAAGACTGTGAGCCCCCCGAGGGACAACCTGATCACCTTGTACCTACCCCAGCGCTTAGAACAGTACTTGGCACGTAGTAAGCGCTTAACAAATACCATCATCATCATCATCACTTAGTACAGTCCCTGGCACACATTAAGCTCTTAACAAATACTACAATGATTATTCATTCATTCATTCATTCAATCGTATTTATTGAGCGCTTACTGTGTGCAGAGCACTGTACTAAGCGCTTGGGAAGTCCAAGTTGGCAACATCTGGAGTCGGTCCCTACCCAACAGCGGGCTCACAGTCTAGAAGGGGGAGGCAGACAACAAAACAAAACATATTAACAAAATAAAAACCCCCAAGGGACAACCTGATCACCTTGTACCTACCCCAGCGCTTAGAACAGTGCTTGGCACATAGTAAGCGCTTAACAAATACCATCATCATCATCATTATTAGATCCTTGAGGGCTGGGATCTTGTCTACTAACTCTATCGTCCTCTCCCAAGCAGATTGAACAGTGCTCTGCTCACAGTAGGCGCTCAATAAATAGTACTGAATAATCACCAGAAGGCCTTTCTCGTTTTCCTGAAATGAACCCAGGGTTCTTTGTCGCCAGATGTTGCTTGCATCTCTCTCCGTTTTCGGTCCAATCCGGCGGGAAATATTCCTAGAGCGTGGAATGGGAGATGGAAGAGGAAGTTCCCCTGTGTTTCTGGCTCATGGTCACTCTTTCATCATCATCATCAATCGTATTGAGCGCTTACTATGTGCAGAGCACTGTACTAAGCACTTGGGAAGTACAAATTGGCAACATATAGAGACAGTCCCTACCCAACAGTGAGCTCACAGTCTAAAAGGGGGAGACAGAGAACAAAACCAAACATACTAACAAAATAAAATAAATAGAATAGATATGTACAAATAAAATAAATAAATAGAGTAATAAATATGTACAAACATATATACATATATACAGGTGCTGTGGGGAAGGGAAGGAGGTAAGATGGGGGGGATGGAGAGGGGGACGAGGGGGAGAGGAAGGAAGGGGCTCAGTCTGGGAAGGCCTCTTGGAGGAGGTGAGCTCTCAGCAGGGCCTTGAAGGGAGGAAGAGAGCTAGCTCTTTGTTTGTGGATCTTCGTTTGTTGAGGATTTCCACCTCAAATCCTGAGGAATGGGATCGATCTGGGGCCCAGGTTTCTTTTTATTTCATGGTATTTGTTGAGCGCTTACTATCTTCCAGCCTAAGCGCAGGGGTAATCCGCTAGTCGGGTCGGGCACAGTCCCTATCCCACATATGGCTCACTGTCTTAATCCCCATTTTACCGATGAGGTATCAAGCCCAGAGACGTGAAGTGACTTGTCCAAGATCATCATCATCCTCATCAATCGTATTTATTGAGCGCTTACTATGTGCAGAGCGCTGTACTAAGCGCTTGGGAAGTACAAATTGGCAACATATAGAGACAGTCCCTACCCAACAGTGGGCTCACGGTCTAAAAGATCACACAGCAGGCAAGCGGTGAGGCCCGGATTAGAACTCAGATCCTTCCGACTGCCAGGACTGTGCTTTATTTGTTTTGTGTTTACGGCATTTCTTAAGCCCTTACGACGCGCAGGCGCTGTTCTAAGCACTGGGGTAGATATAAGATAACTGAGTTGGATACAGTCCCTGTCCCACATGGGGCTCACAGCCTTAATCCCTATTTTATAGATGGGGTATCTGAGGCACAGAGAAGTGAAGTGACTTGCCCAGCATCACACAGCAGACAAGTGGCGGAGCCAGAAAAAGAACCCAGGTCCCTTTGACTCTCGGACCCGTGCTCTGTCCAGTCTCCCTGAAGTCAGGGAGATATATAATAATAATAATAATGGCATTGATTAAGCGCTTACTATGTGCAAAGCACTGTTCTAAGTGCTGGGGAGGTTACAAGGTGATCAGGTTGTCCCACGTGGGGCTCACAGTCTCAATCCCCATTTGACAGATGAGGTAACTGAGGCACAGAGAAGTGAAGTGACTTGCCCAAAGTCACCCAGCTGACAATTGGCAGAGCCGGGGTTTGAACCCATGACCTCTGACTCCAAAGCCCGGGCTCTTCTCCACTGAGCCACGCTGCTTCTCTAATAACAATAAATGATGGCGTTTGTTAAGCGCTTCCTCTGTGCCGAGCACTGTTCTAAACGCTCGGGTAGATACAAGGTAATCAGGTTGTCCCATGTGGGGCTCACACTCTTCATCCCCATTTTACAGATGAGGTAACTGTGGCTCAGAGAAGTCAAGTCACACCGCTGACAAGCGGCCGAGGCAGGATTAGAACCCACGACCTCTGACTCCCAAGCCCGGGCTCTTTCCATTAAGCCACGTTGAGGCATATATGTTAAACAGGGTATAATAATATATGTTAAACAGGGCATATATGTTTGTGCATATTTATTTCTCTATTTTACTTGTACATATCTATTCTATTTTATTTTGTTGGTATGTTTGGTTTTGTTCTCTGTCTCCCCCTTTTAGACTGTGAGCCCACTGTTGGGCAGGGACTGTCTCTATATGTTGCCAACTTGTACTTCCCAAGCGCTTAGTCCAGCGCTCTGCACACAGTAAGCGCTCAATAAATACGATTGATGATGATGATCTTGGACAAGTCACTTCACGTCTCTGGGCCTGACACCTCATCGGTAAAATGGGGATTAAGACAGTGAGCCCCATGTGGGACAGGGACCGTGCCCGACCCGACTAGCGGATTACCCCCGCGCTTAGGCCGGAACATAGTAAGGGCTCAACAAACACCATGAAATAAAAAGAAACCTGATGATGAAGTCCTCTTATTTTTTCACTTCGAAGAAACTCTGAAGGCCCACTGGGGAAAAAATGCCTTCTGTCCGAAGCCAGACAGAAACGAGCGTCGATTTGGTGGAGGAGGAGAGAGAATTCACTTCAAAACAATGAAGAATCGCATTCTTAGCGTTTCTCGGAGTGGGCAGCCATCTCTCCATCTCTCCCTGGCTTCTCTCGGGCCACTGCTGATATGTCAACATCATTCCAGAGCTCGAGTTACCTCACAGGGGTGTTTTCTACACACTCGGGGCCGGGCCGCATTGTCCTTTGGCAAACCGGAGCCCGATTCCCCTTCTGCTCTCCCTGGACTTCTCGTCGCCCCTCTCAATGGGCCATTGTAGACTCCAAGTGACATCACCTCACAACAGGTTCTGTGCTTTGGCCAAACAAGTTGTGACCGATGATTTTTCTCCCCCCCTTTTTTTTTTCAATAATAAAATCTACTGGCCGGAGCTTAGACAACCCACTCCGTCCTTTGTTGGTACCCAACAAAAGAATCGGTGTTGAAAAGTTGGAAGATTAAGGTTACTGGGAAGCAGCGTGACCTAATAGAGCACGGGCCTGGGAATCAGAGGCCCTGGGTCATCATCATCATCATCAATCGTATTTATTGAGCGCTTACTATGTGCAGAGCACTGTACTAAGCACTTGGGAAGTACAAATTGGCAACATATACAGACAGTCCCTACCCAACAGCGGGCTCACAGTCTAATCCTGACTCCTCCGCTTATCTGCCGGGTGACCTTGGGCAAATCAGCTCACTTCTCTGCACCTCCATTTCCTCATCTGTAAAATGGAGATTCAATAATAATAATATCTGTTAAGCGCTTACCATGGGCCAAGCACTGTTCTAAGCTCTGGGGTAGATACAAAGGTCATCAGGTTGTCCCACATGGGGTTCACAGTCTTCATCCCCATTTTCCAGATGAGGCAACTGAGGCCCAGTGAAGTGATCTGCCCAAAGTCACACAGCTGACAAGTTGTGGGGCCGGGATTAGAACCCGTGACCTCCGACTCCCAAGCCACTAACCCATGCTGCTTCCAATTAATACCTGTTTTCCTTTCCCCCTTAGACTTTGAGCCCCATATGGGGCAGAGACTGGGGATGATCTGATTTGATCGTATCCATCCCGGCATTCACTACAGCGCTTGAGATATTATAATAACTGAGGCATTTGCTCAGCGCTTATTGCTATTGCTGTTATTGTTATTTTTATCATTCCCCCCGGCTTGCTGTGTCACCTTGGACAAGTCCCTTAACCTCTCTGGGCCTCACCTTTATCCCCCCCTCTAGACTGTAAGCTCATTGTGGGAAGGGAATGTATCCGTGGTAATAATAATGATGGCATTTAAGCGCTTACTATGTGCAAAGCACTGTTCTAAGTGCTGGGGGGGAGACAAGGTGATCAGGTTGTCCCACCTGGGGCTCACAGTCTTAATCCCCATTTTACAGGTGAGGTCACTGAGGCTCAGAGAAGTCAAGTGACTTGCCCAAGGTCACACAGCAGACATGTGGCACTCTCCTAAGCACTTGTTACAGTGCTCTGCACACAGTAACTGCTCAGTAAATACGACTGACCAACTGACTGATCTGAAAGTGGGGACAAAACATCGGCATTCCCCACCCCTTAGATTGTGAACCCGATGTGGGACAGAGTCTGGATCTGATGTTGATATCTTGCATCTATCAGTCAATCAATGGCATTTTATTTATTTATTTATTTTACTTGTACATATCTATTCTATTTATTTTATTTTGTTAGTATGTTTTTGTTCTCTGTCTCCCCCTTTTAGACTGTGAGCCCACTGTTGGGTAGGGACTGTCTCTAGATGTTCCCAACTTGTACTTCCCAAGCGCTTAGTACAGTGCTCTGCACACAGTAAGCGCTCAATAAATACGATTGATTGATTGATTGATTGATTGAGTGCTTACTGTGTGCAAGAGCACGAAACTAAGTGCTTCGGAGAGTCCAATATAGCAGAATTAGCAGACGCGTTCCCTGACCATAGTGACCTTGCAGTTTGCACACAGTAAGCGCTCAATATATACGACTGAATGAAGAGAGGGGGAGGCAGTGCTTAGAACAGTGCTTTGCACATAGTAAGCGCTTAATAAATGCCATCATTATTATTAATAAGTCCCCCGTACTATGTTTTAAACTCCTAGAGGGCAGGGATCACGTCTACCCATTCTATTGTAACAAATGATGATGATGATGATAGCATTTATTAAGCGCTTACTATGTGCAAAGCACTGTTCTAAGCGCTGGGGAGGTTACAAGGTGATCAGGTTGTCCCACGGGGGGCTCACAGTCTTAATCCCCATTTTACAGATGAGGTAACTGAGGCCCAGAGAAGTTAAGTGACTTGCCCAAAGTCACACAGCTGGCTATTGGCAGAGCTGGGATTTGAACCCACGACCTCTGACTCCAAACACCTCCAAACAAACACCTTGGACAGTGCTTTGCATCCAAACACTTACGATAATGCTTTCCATTCAGTTGGCATTCAATAACTGTGATGTGGAGGTGACGATGGTGAAAAGATTCCTGCCCCTGCCTCGGGCTCTTGAAAGTTTGCAATTTGTAAAACCAAGCGAGGTGAGCCTGGAGTTCCTCAAAATAGAGAAGAAAATGAGGAAGTGACTCTCAAAGGGAAAAACTTCCGAATTTTCTACCCGGTCCTACCTCTCGAGTTGTCCTTGGCATTGCGTGCTCTATCTTCATTTTCCCCGGCCCTGTAGGTAGAGTGGTAATGCTTACCACTAGTCCTGAAATAACGATGGAAAGTATTAAACACTACGTCCCAACACTGAGCTAGAGTAGATAATAATAATTACTGCTATTATGGCATTTAAGTGCCAACCACTGTACTAAGCATTGTTGTGGATAGACGTTAATCAGGTTCAAAAATGCCTGAATTTTTGTGACCCTTCAATCATCTTCTTTCCCCCACTTCCACCCCTGGGGCTGCAGTTTCAAAATCAAAATTCAAAATCAGGTTGGATAGGGTCCCCAAACCACCCGGGACTCACAGTCTACTTAGGAGGGAGTAGGTTATACTTCCCATTTTACAGACCGATCGGTTGTATTTATTGAATGCTGAGCACTGAATTAAGCGCTTGGGCGAGTACGCTATAAGAGAGTTGCAAGGCGCAGTCCCTGTCCACGACAAGCTTACAGTCTAGTGGGGGAGACAGACATGATTGTAAATAAATCACAGATGGGGGGAAAAAAGTGCTGTGGGAAGGGTGACGAAAGGGATCAAATCCAAGTGCGAGGGAGACTCGGAAAGGAGGGCCTGACGTCTTCGATAGGAGTTGCGTCTTGGATAAGGTTTTGAAGGCGGAGAGAGTCACTGTCGGATAAGAGGAGGAAGGGTGTTTCAGTCCGGAGGCGGGACGGGGCAGAGAGGCCGGTGGCCAGAACAGTGCTCTGCACACAGTTAGCGCTCAATAAATACGATTGAATGAATGAATAAACGAGATAATGGAGTTTCAGCGAGAAGGTTGGCATTAAAAGGGTGAAGTGTACGGGCTGAGGTTGCAGAAGGAGAATAGCCGAGTGAGGTGGGACGGAGCGAGGGAATTGAGCGTTTAAAGCCGATGGAAAGGGATTTCTGTTTGATGGGCAACCCACTGGAGGTTATTGACAAGTGGGGCAACACGGACTGAACGCTTTTGAAGAGAAATGATCCGGGCAGCAGAGTGAAGTGTGGACTGCAGTGGGGAGAGACAGGAGGGCAGCAAGGAGGTTGATGCAGTCATCGAGGCACGATAGGAGAAGGGCTTGGATTAACACGGTAGCGGTTTGGACGGAGAGGAAAGGGTGGATTTTAGCCACGTCGTCAAGGTCGAACCGACTGTGAGCCCACTGTTGGGTAGGGACTGTCTCTATGTGTTGCCAATTTGTACTTCCCAAGCGCTTAGTACAGTGCTCTGCACATAGTAAGCGCTCAATAAATACGATTGATTGATTGATTGATTGACAGGGGTTGGCGATAGATTGAATTTGTGGGTTGAATGAGACGGATAAGTGGAGATTGGAAGCTCACTGTGAGTGGGGAATGCGTCTGTTTTATCGTCGTGTCGTCCTCTCCCGAGCACTTATGTACAGTGCCCCGCACGCAGTAAGCGCTCGATAAATACGATGGATTGAGGATAACTCCAAGGTTACAGGCTTGTGAACAGATGAGGGAACTGAGGCGCAGAGAAGATACGTGACTTGCCTATGATCACCCAGCAAAACCAGACTCTGAGTATGTTTTCATTTTAAGTATTTATTTTACCTTTGCGCTTCCAAGGCATTTATTTTCCCAAGGTGTGATTTACAGCTGGCGTCTCTTCTGGGTCTCCAGGTAGTGAACTGTCCGGTCTGATTTTATTATAGAGCTCTGGCCCCCGCCTGAATTTTTGTGACCTGTCAATCTTCTACTTCTTTCCCCCACTTCCACCCCTGGGGCTGCAGTTTCTCGCCCTGCTCCGAGGACAAGGGGAAGGGGCTCGGTCTGGGGAGGGATAGAGGCCTCGTCACCCACCTGCTGGGTGACCTTAAGCGAGTGGCCCACCCTCTCTGAGCTTCAATGTGCCCATCTTTGATGGGGAGGGCACGCTTTTCCCTGCCTCCTGGAGTGGCGGGCGTTTGGCGGGATGAATTCTCGGAGTGCAGGTGAGGTGGCTGCCCTGCAAGGAGGAGCAGCGTGGGTGGAAAGAGCCCGGGCTTTGGCGTCGGAGGTCATGGGTTCAAATCCCAGCTCCGCCACTTGTCAGCTGGGTGGCTTTGGGCAAGTCACTTCACTTCTCTGTACCTCAGTGACCTCATCTGTAAAATGGGGATGAAGACTGTGAGGTCCCAGTGGGACAACCTGATCACCTTGTAACCTCCCCAGCGCTTAGAACAGTGCTTTGCACCTAGTAGGTGCTTAATAAATGCCATTAAGGAGGAGGAAGGTGCCCAGTGCCGCCGCGACGGGTGGGAAAGGAGGTTGTGCTCCCACCTTTCGGGCTGTGCCCTTTGGCTTTACGGCCCTGGTTCCGCGGCGGCCTCGTGCTCCCATTGTCGTGCACCCGGGCTCCCGGGCCTGGGCTCTCCCGGCCCTGGGCCACCGGTTTCAATCAATCAATGGTATTTATTGAGCGCTTACTGTGTGCAGAGCACTGTACTAGGCGCTTGGGAAGTCCAAGTTGGCAACATATAGAGACAGTCCCTACCCAACAGTGGGCTCACATGGTGCCCTTGGTTCCATTGCCTCGTGATCCGGGCTCCTGGGCCAGGCTGCCCTGGCTTTGGGCCACCGGTTTCGGGCCTCTGGTTCTGCTGCCCCGAGCCCCGGGCTGGCGGCGGCGGGGGTGGGAGCGTCCAGGAGGAGGTGCTGTGGGCCCGGAGGTTGTGGGGGGGGAAATATTAATAATATTAATAATAATAATAATAATAATGGCATTTATTAAGCACTTACTATGTGCCAAGCACTGTTCTAAGCGCTGGGGGGATACAAGGCAATCAGGTTGTCCCACAGGGGGCTCACAGTCTCCATCCCCATTTTACAGATGAGGGCACTGAGGCCCAGAGAATAATAATGATAATGATGATGGCATTTATTAAGCGCTTACTATGTGCCAAGCACTGTTCTAAGCGCTGGGGGGGATACAACGCGATCAGGTTGTCCCACGGGGGGCTCACAGTCTCCATCCCCATTTTACAGAGGAGGGAACTGAGGCCCAGAGAAGTGAAGTGACTTGCCCAAGCTGACAATTGGCGGGGCCGGGATTTGAACCCACGACCACTGACTCCAAAGCCTGGGCTCTTTCCACTGAGCTAAGCGTCCAGGAGGGGGCGCCGTGGGCCCCGGGGGGGAGGGGGCAGCGGGGGCGTCCAGGAGGGGGCGCCGCGGGCGCAGGGGTGGGGTGGGGGAGCGTCCAGGAGGGGGCGCCGTGGGCCCCGGGGGGGCAGCGAGAGCGTCCAGGAGGGGGCGCCGTGGGCCCGGGGGTGGGGGGGTGGGGGAGCGTCCAGGAGGGGGCGCCGCCGGCCCGGGGGCGGGGGGTGGGGCAGGAGCGTCCAGGAGGGGGCGCCGCCGGCCCGGGGGTGGGGGGTGGGGAAGGAGCGTCCAGGAGGGGGCGCCGTGGGCCCGGGGGCGGGGGGTGGGGAAGGAGCGTCCAGGAGGGGGCGCCGTGGGCCCGGGGGGGCGCCCAGGAGGGGGCGCCGCCGGCCCGGGGGTGGCGTCGGGGAGCGTCCAGGAGGGGGCGCCGCCGGCCCGGGGGCGGGGGGTGGGACAGGAGCGTCCAGGAGGGGGCGCCGTGGGCCCGGGGGCGGGGGGGTGGGGAAGGAGCGTCCAGGAGGGGGCGCCGTGGGCCCGGGGGCGGGGGGGTGGGGAAGGAGCGTCCAGGAGGGGGCGCCGTGGGCCCGGGGGGGCGTCCAGGAGGGGGCGCCGCAGGCCCGGGGGTGGGGGGTGGGGGGGCGTCCAGGAGGGGGCGCAGCGGGGGCGTCCAGGAGGGGGCGCCGCCGTCCCGGAGGTGGGTTGGGGGAGTGTCCAGGAGGGGGCGCCGCAGGCCCGGGGGTGGGGGAGAGTCCAGGAGGGGTGGCCGCGAGCCCGGGGGGGCAGCGGGGGCGTCCAGGAGGGGGCGCCGCCGGCCCGGGGGGCGGGGCGGGGGCGTCCAGGAGGGGGCGCCGCCGGCCCGGGGGGAGGGCGGGGGAGCGTCCAGGAGGGGGCAGCGGAGGCGTCCAGGAGGGGGCGCCGCCGGCCCGGGGGGGGGGGAGCGTCCAGGAGGGGGCGCCGCCGGCCCGGGGGGGGTGGGTAGGGGAGCGTCCAGGAGGGGGCGCCGCCGGCCCGAGGCGACGGCGAGGGCAGGAGCGTCCAGGAGGGGGGCGCCGTGGGCCCGGGGGGGCGTCCAGGAGGGGGCGCCGCGGGCCCGGGGCGGCGGCGGGGGCGGGAGCGTCCAGGAGGGGGCGCCGCGGGCGGCAGATGGGTCGGTGGGTTCATTCATTCATTCAATCGTATTTATTGAGCGCTTACCGTGTGCAGAGCACTGGGCTAAGCGCTGGGGAAGTCCAAGTCGGCAACATCTAGAGACGGTCCCTACCCAACAGCGGGCTCACAGTCGAGAAGGGGGAGACAGACGACAAAACAAAACATATTAACAAAATAAAATAAATAGGACTACGTACAAGTAAAATAAAGAGTAATAAATATGTACAAACGTATAGAGAGAGAGAGAGAGAGAGGCGCCGTGGGGAGGGGAAGGAGGTAAGGCGGGGGGATTCATTCATTCATTCAGTCGTATTGATTGAGCGCTTACTGTGTGCAGAGCACTGCACTAAGCGCTTGGGAAGTCCAAGTTGGCAACATCTAGAAACGGTCCCTACCTAACAGCGGGCTCACAGACTAGAAGGTGGAGACAGACAAAACAAAACATATTAACAAAATAAAATAAATAGGAATACGCACAAGTAAAATAAAGAGTAATAAATATGTACAAACATAGAGAGAGGTGCTGTGGGGAGGGGAAGGAGGTAAGGCGGGGGGATTCATTCATTCATTCATTCAATCGTATTTATTGAGCGCTCACTGTGTGCAGAGCACTGCACTAAGCGCTTGGGAAGTCCAAGTTGGCAACATCTAGAGACGGTCCCTACCCAACAGCGGGCTCACAGACTAGAAGGGGGAGACAGACAAAACAAAGCACATTAACAAAATAAAATAAATAGGAATACGTACAAGTAAAATAAAGAGTAATAAATATGTACAAACAGAGAGAGAGAGAGAGGTGCTGTGGGGAGAGGAAGGAGGTAAGGCGGGGGGATTCATTCATTCATTGAATCGTCTTTATTGAGCGCTTACTGTGTGCAGAGCACTGCACTAAGCGCTTGGGAAGTCCAAGTTGGCAACATCTAGAGACGGGCCCTACCCAACAGCGGGCTCACAGACTAGAAGGGGGAGACGGACAAAACAAAATATATTAACAAAATAAAATCAATAGAAATATGCACAAGTCAAATAAAGAGTAATAAATATGTACAGAGAGAGAGAGAGGTGCTGTGGGGAGGAGAAGGAGGTAAGCTGGGGGGATTCATTCATTCAATCGTATTTATTGAGCGCTTACTGTGTGCAGAGCACTGCACTAAGCGCTTGGGAAGTCCAAGTTGGCAACATCTAGAGCCGGTCCCTACCCAACAGCGGGCTCACAGTCTAGAAGGGGGAGACGGACAAAACAAAACATATTAACAAAATAAAATCAATAGAAATATGCACAAGTAAAATAAAGAGTAATAAATATGTACAGAGAGAGAGAGAGGTGCTGTGGGGAGGAGAAGGAGGTAAGGCGGGGAAAGGATTCATTCATTCAATCGTATTTCTTGAGCGCTTACTGTGTGCAGAGCACTGCACTAAGCGCTTGGGAAGTCCAAGTTGGCAACATCTAGAGCCGGGCCCTACCCAACAGCGGGCTCACAGTCTAGAAGGGGGAGACGGACAAAGCAAAACATATTAACAAAATAAAATAAATAGAAATATGCACAAGTGAAATAAAGAGTAATAAATATGTACAGAGAGAGAGAGAGGTGCTGTGGGGAGGAGAAGGAGGTAAGCTGGGGGGATTCATTCATTCAATCGTATTTATTGAGCGCTTACTGTGTGCAGAGCACTGCACTAAGCGCTTGGGAAGTCCAAGTTGGCAACATCTAGAGCCGGGCCCTACCCAACAGCGGGCTCACAGTCTAGAAGGGGGAGACGGACAAAGCAAAACATATTAACAAAATAAAAGAAATAGAAATATGCACAAGTGAAATAAAGAGTAATAAATATGTACAGAGAGAGAGAGGTGCTGTGGGGAGGAGAAGGAGGTAAGCTGGGGGGATTCATTCATTCAATCGTATTTCTTGAGCGCTTACTGTGTGCAGAGCGCTGGGCTAAGCGCTTGGGAAGGCCTGTCGGTGGGTCCGGCAGTGGGTCCGTCCCCCCCGGGGGAGGGGAGGGGAGGGGCGGGGCCGCGGTCACCTGCGGACGGACGGACGGACGGGGGGACGGAGACCGCACAGCACGGAGGACGGAGAGGAGGAGGAGGAGGAGGAGGGCGGAGGTGAGTGGACCCCCGGCCCGGACTGTCTGTCTGTCTGTCTGTCTGTCTGTCTGTCTGTCTATCTGTGTCTGTCTGTCTGTGTGTGTTTGTGTCTGTGTGTGTGTGTGTCCGTCCGTCCGTGGGGCTTCTCCAGCCTTGCCTGCCTTAGGCGGAGCGCTGTAAGCATAGCAATCATCAGAAAGAATCAGGGGGCTCGGTAAGCGCCGTTCCAAGCGCCGGAATCGCTAGGGGTCATTCTGGCTGACCCCCGGGGGGCTCACGGCCTTCATCCCCCCCCCCCGCCCCGTTTTCCACCTGAGGCCCAGAGAAGGTAAGGGTCAATAAATACGATTGATGATGATGATGATTTATATACATATCTTTATTTATATCTATTGATTTATTTATTTATTTATTTTGCTTGTACCTATCTATTCTATTTATTTTATTCTGTTAGTATGTTTGGTTTGGTTCTCCGTCTCCCCCTTTTAGACTGTGAGCCCGCTGTTGGGTAGGGACCGTCTCTAGATGTTGCCAATTTGGACTTCCCAAGCGCTTAGTCCAGTGCTCTGCACATAGCAAGCGCTCAGTAAATACGATTGATGATGATGATGATGACCGGCCCCAGGCCCCCCAGCCGACAAGGGGCGGAGGCGGGATTCGAACCCATGGCCCCGTGACGGCCGAGCCATAGCGCCGGGGCACGGGCGGACACGGACACACGGGCGGGTCCGGAGTCCGGGGGCTCCGATGAAGTTTTTCATCCGAAACACCTTCTTTCCGCCGCCCTTTCCTCCCCACAACCCGCAACACACGCACACACACACACACACACACACACACATCCCCCTTCTAGCCTGTGAGCCCGTTGTTGGGTCGGGACCGCCTCTGGATGTTGCCGGCTTGTACTTCCCAAGCGCTTAGTCCAGTGCTCTGCACACAGTAAGCGCTCAATAAGTACGACTGAATGAATGAATACACACCTCCCAACCCTCTACACACACACACACACACACACACACACACATCTCCCAACCCTCTACACACACACACACACACACATCTCCCAACCCTCTACACACACACACACACATCTCCCAATCCTCTACACACCCACACACATCTCCCAATCCTTTACACACACACACACACACATCATCTCCCAATCCTCTACACACACACACACACACACATCTCCCAATCCTCTACACACACACACCTCCCAATCCTCTACACACACACACACACATCTCCCAATCCTCTACACACACACACACACCTCCCAATCCTCTACACACACACATCTCCCAATCCTCTACACACACACACACACACACCTCCCAATCCTCTACACACACACACACACACACACATCTCCCAATCCTCTACACACACACACACACATCTCCCAATCCTCTACACACACACACACCTCCCAATCCTCTACACACACACTCCAACCCTCTACACACACACACACCCCTCCCTCCCCAACCTTCTATATATACACACACACCCCTCCCTCTACACACCTTCCTCTACACACACACACACACACACATCCCAACCCTCTACACACACACACCTCCCTCCTCCAACCTTCTATATATACACACACACCTCCCTCCACACACACACCACACACACCCCTCCCTCCACACACCTCCCTCTACACACACACACACACACACACACACACACACACACACACACACACCCGCGATGACCCCAAGGGCCAGTTAGAAGAGGACGTTTGCTTCCTTCCCTCCCGTCCGTCCTCCATCCCGGCGGGCTGCCCCGAACCCACGAGCTCCAGACTCTAATCTCCCTGTGGGCAGGGAAGCACCGTGGCCTAGTGGGTACAGCACAGGTTTGGGGGGCGGGAGGCAGAGCACTGTACTAAGCGCTTGATGGGGATTAAGACTGTGAACCCCATGGGGACCAGGGACCGCGTCCAACCTGATAAGCTTTTATCTACCCCAACGCTTAGGACCGTACCTGGCGCTTAACAAATGCTACTTTAAAAAAAGGAGGGGGGTGGAACTTATTCAGTCATTCAATCAATCATTCAATCGTATTTATTGAGCGCTTACTGTGTGCAGAGCACTGGACTAAGCGCTTGGGAAGTACAAGTTGGCAACATATATCTTCCAACTTTGTTGTATTGTCCTCTCCCAAGCACTCAGCAAAGTGCTCTGCACATGATGAGCACTCAATTAATTCTGTTGATGACGATGATGTGTGAGGGAAGGGTGAGAGGAATGGGGATCCAAGGAGTCAAGGGGATTTGTGATCTATCCCTTTCCCCCTTCTCCACCCTCATCCAATCATTTATTTAATCATATTTATTGAGCGCTTACTGTGTGCAGAGCACCGGACTAAGCGCTTGGGAAGTCCAATTCGGCAACAGAGACGATCCCTACCCAACAACGGGCTCACAATCTAGAAGGGGGGGAATCAATCAATCAATCAATCAATCGTATTTATTGAGCGCTTACTATGTGCAGAGCACTGGACTAAGCGCTTGGGAAGTACAAATTGGCAACACATAGAGACAGTCCCTACCCAACAGTGGGCTCACAGTCTAAAAGGGGGAATCCTCCTGCCAGGGGAGGATGCATTCAAAGGAGGTGGAATCGATCAACCGGCGGGATTTGTTGAGCACTCCCTGGGAGCAGAGCACTGTGCTAAGCATTTGGGAGAGTACAGCTATGTTCCCTGCCCACAGCGAGCTTACAGTCTAGAGGGGGAGAAAGAAAAGGGGCAGACAATGATTCAACAGCCAACGGATCTCTGGTAACAGTAATAATAACTGTGGGATTTGTTAAGTGCTCACCCTACGTCAGGCACTGTACTAAGCACTGGGGCGAATGCAAGCAAACTGATTTGGATGTGGTCCCTGTCTCAAATTCATTCAATCGTATTTATTGAGCGCTTACTGTGTGCAGAGCACTGTACTAAGCGCTTGGGAAGTACGAGTTGGCAACAGATAGAGACGGTCCCTACCCAACAACAGGCTCACAGTTACATGGGGCTCAGCTTTCATCCCCATTTTACAGGTGAGGTAACTGAGGCCCAGAGAAGTGAAGTGACTTGCCCAAGGTCACGCAGTGGACAAGGGGGGCCAGGTTCCCCCAGGCCCTGTCTGTCTCCCCACCCCCCGCTCTAGACTGTAAGCTTGTTGTGGGCAAGGAATGTGTCTGTTTATTGTTGTGTTGTGCCCTCCCAAGCGCTTAGCGCGGCGTTCTCCACACAGTAAGCGCTCAACAAATACGACTGAATGGATGAATGACAAGCGGCAGAGCCGAGATAAGAACCCAGAGCCTCCTGACTCTATCCGCTGGGCCACGCTGCTTTTCTCGCTGGTCTGTTGGGTGTGAAGGGCGGCTACTGTAGTAAACGCCTTCACGTTGTAAGTCGCCGGGAATCGGGCCTTGGATGGAAATTCCCCAGGTGTTTCCCCGCCCTGGGCCGGACCACCGCATCGGTGTTCCCGTCCCTCTCCTCCGGCCACGCTGGGGGGACCCACGACCCAGCCCAGAAGCGTCAATCAATCAATCAATCAATCGTATTTATTGAGCAATTACTGTGTGCAGAGCACTGGACTAAGCGCTTGGGAAGTCCAAGTTGGCAACATCTAGAGACGGTCCCTACCCAACAGTGGGCTCACAGTCTAAAAGGGGGAGACAGAGAACAAAACCAAACATACTAACAAAATAAAATAAATAGAATAGATATGTACAGGTAAAATAAATAAATAAGTACAAACATATACTTACAAACATAGACTGAGCCCCTTCCCTCCAGACTGAGCCCCTTCCCTCCTCTCCCCCTCGTCCCCCTCTCCATCCCCCCATCTTACCTCCTTCCCTTCCCCACAGCACCTGTATAGATGTATATATGGTTGTACATATTTATTACTCTATTTATTTATTTATTTATTTATTTATTTATTTTACTTGTACATTTCTATCCTATTTATTTTATTTTGTTGGTATGTTTGGGTCTGTTCTCTGTCTCCCCCTTTTAGACTGTGAGCCCACTGTTGGGTAGGGACTGTCTCTATGTGTTGCCAATTTGTACTTCCCAAGCGCTTAGTACAGTGCTCTGCACATAGTAAGCGCTCAATAAATACGATTGATTGATTGATTGATTGATTGATTGCAGAGCACTGGACTAAGCGCTTGGGAAGTACAAGTTGGCAACATATAGAGACAGTCCCTACCCAACAGTGGGCTCACAGTCTAAAAGGGAGAGACAGAGAACAAAACCAAACATACTAACAAAATAAATAGAATAGATATGTACAGGTAAAATAAATAAATAAATACAAACATATATACAGGTGCTGTGGGGAAGGGAAGGAGGTAAGATGGGGGGATGGAGAGGGGGACGAGGGGGAGAGGAAGGAAAGGGCTCAGTGTGGGAAGGCCTCCTGGAGGAGGTGAGCTCTCAGCAGGGCCTTGAAGGGAGGAAGAGAGCGAGCTTGGCGGATGGGCAGAGGGATTGGGGGCATTCTTGCTTCCTCCCAAAGGAAATCCAGCTGGGAGCTGCGGATCTGAGAGCGGGGACGGGGAGGCCGACCGACACGGAAACCGCCCCGGGTCCCCAAACGTGCGGGAAGGTGAAAACGGGGCCCCCGGTGCCCGGCCCCGGCCCGCCCCGCCTCGCCGGGAGCCGGAGCAGCGGCTAACAGGAGCCGCTCCTGTGGTTGGAAATGACTCTCTGGGGAGGGGGCTGCTGTTTTGCTTCAGGACGGAGCGGGGGTGTCTGCCAGGGCCGGAGACAGAGAGGCCTGTTCTCCCTCAGACCGCTGGACGTGGACGCACGTGCGTGTACACGCAGGCCCGCGCACACACCCATGGACGCCCACCCCCGCCCCTCAGTCGAGTGGCAATGTTGGGGGAGGCCTCCTTGACTCGGCTCCTCGGGCTCTCTGGGTGCCATCATCATCAATCGTATTTATTGAGCGCTTACTGTGTGCAGAGCACTGGACTAAGCGCTTGGGAAGGACAAGTTGGCAACATCTAGAGACGGTCCCTACCCGACAGTGGGCTCACAGTCTAAAAGATCTGTGCCACCTGCTGAGCTGAGGGGGTCCGGGGGTGCGTGGCAGCGGGCAGGGGCCGACCTGAGAAGCAGCGTTGCTTAGTGGACGGAGTCCGGCGCCTTGGAGTCAAAAGGCCCTGGATTCTAATCCCGGCCCCATCGCTTTCACTCATTCATTCGTTCAATCGTAGTTATTGAGCGCTTACTGTGTGCAGAGCGCTTGGGAAGTCCAAGTTGGCAACATCTAGAGACGGTCCCTACCCAACAGGGGGCTCGCAGTCTAGAAGGGAGAGACGGAGAACAAAACAAAACATATTAACAAAATAAATGTGTACAAATACCATCAATAAATCCACTGGGGGACCTCAGCCAAGTCGCGTCGCTTCCCTGGGCCTCGGTTCCCTCATCTGCAAAACGGGGATTCAGACCGGGAGCCCCGTGTGGGACGTGGACTGGGGCCAACCTGGCTAGCTGGTGTCTGTCGCAGCGCTTAGCACGGTGCCTGGCACGCAGTAAACGCTTAACCGGCGCCGTAAAAAAAGGGGATCCTCTGACCCACAGCGTTTAGGACAGTGCCCGGCACACAGTAAGCGCTTAAGAAATGCCATGAACAACATTCATTCATTCAGTCGTATTTATTGAGCGCTTACTGTGTGCCCTATACGTTGCCAACTTGGACTTCCCAAGTGCTTAGTACAGTGCTCTGCACACAGTAAGCGCTCAATAATTGATTAATTGATTGATTGATTTTATTTTGTTTTGTTAGTATGTTTGGTTTTGTTCTCTGTCTCCCCCTTTTAGACTGTGAGCCCACTGTTGGGTAGGGACTGTCTCTATATGTTGCCAACTTGGACTTCCCAAGCACTTAGTACAGTGCTCTGCACACAGTAAGCGCTCAATAAATATGATTGATTGATTGACTGCAGAGCACTGTACTAAGCACTTAATTAAGCACTTACTATGTGCACTAGCACTGTTCTAAGCGCTGGGGTGGTTACAAGGTGATCAAGTTGTCCCATGGGGGCGGGGGGGCCCACAGTCTTAATTCCCATTTTACAGATGAGTTAACTGAGGCCCAGAGAAGTGACTTGCCCGAAGTCACACAGCTGACAATGGGCGGAGCCGGGATTTGAACTCACGACCTCTGACTCCAAAGGCCGGGCTCTTTGCCACTGAGCCAAGCTGCTTCTCTGGGATCCCGGGGGTCATCATCATCATCATCATCATCATCAATCGTATTTATTGAGCGCTTATTATGTGCAGAGCACTGTACTAAGCGCTTGGGAAGTCCAAATTGGCAACATCTAGAGACAGTCCCTACCCAACAGTGGGCTCACAGTCTAAAAGGGGGAGACAGAGAACAAAACCAAACATACTAACAAAATAAAATAAATAGAATAGGTATGTCCAAGTAAAATAAATAAATAGAGTAATAAATATGTACAAACATATATACATATATACCCATATATGTATGGGTCATCTGGAGGCGGAGATGCCTGATCCAAGAGTTTGGCAAAAGGGCCGGGAGACCCTCTGGGAGATCAGCCATGAGAGTGAGGGACAGTGCCTCTTGATATTCAAACCAGATGGCTTTCATCAGGATTTTTCTCCCAGTCTTTGTAAAAATTCCCAAGTGACCTAGCTCCCAGCCGATCTGTCCTCTTGCTTTCAGGTAGGACCTGCCCCTTGCCCATCCCATCAATCAGTGGTATTTATTGAGCGTGTACTTTGTGCGGAGCACCTCACTAAGCACGTGAGAGAGTACAATACAACAGCATTAGCGGCTATAGCTCCATGCCCATGAGAGTCTATCCAGTTTTGGGAGTCTCCACAATCTTCTTCAGAAGGGCCGTCCAGTCTGTTCACCCCATTCTCCTATAATCAGCACGGCACAGTGGATAAAACATGGGCCTCGGAGTCCGAAGGACTTGGGTTCTAATCACAACTCTGCCACTTGTCTGCTGTGTGACCTTGGGCAAGTCACTTTACTTCTCCATACCTCAGTTACCCCATCTGTAAAATGGGGATTTAGACTGTGAGCCCACTGTTGGGTAGGGACCGTCTCTATATGTTGCCAATTTGTACTTCCCAAGCGCTTAGTACGGTGCTCTGCCCACAGTAAATACGATTGATGATGATGATGATGATCAGCCGCCCAGAATCCAGCTGGGAAGCGGCCAACCTCCGCCCCTTCTCACCTCCTCTCCCACCCCGCGCCCAACACGGGCGGGTTTCGTTGACGCAGCCAGGGCCGCCTGGGCACTAAACTGGACTGGCCTGGACCGGAATGGGCTCCTCCCTGGACCTTACCCCCGGGGAGGAGCAGGCCAGGGGAGGGCTACCTGAGCAGGGAGTCTCTGGCCAGTGGTCAGGCCGGGGGCCAGGACCCTATGGCTCAAGAGGGTGGGGCGGGAGGGATCACGTGGCAGGGGCGCTCAGAGGAATGGAGAAGGGCAGGAGGAGGGTCCGGAGTCCACTAGCTGCTGTCTGTCCCAGCGCTTAGCACGGTGCCTGGGCTTCAAGGCTGTCCATCCATCCCCTCGCCCCCTCCTACCTCACCTCCCTTCTCTCCTTCTCCAGCCCAGCCCGCAACCTCCGCTCCTCCGCCGCTAACCTCCTCACCGTACCTCGCTCTCGCCTGTCCCGCCATCGACCCCCGGCCCACGTCCTCCCCCGGGCCTGGAATGCCCTCCCTCTGCCCATCCGCCAAGCTAGCTCTCTTCCTCCCTTCAAGGCCCTGCTGAGAGCTCACCTCCTCCAGGAGGCCTTCCCACACTGAGCCCCTTCCTTCCTCTCCCCCTCATCCCCCCTCTCCATCCCCCCATCTTACCTCCTTCCCTTCCCCACAGCACCTGTAATATATGTATATATGTTTGTACATATTTATTACTCTATTTATTTATTTTATTTGTACATATCTATTCTATTTATTTTATTTTGTTAGTATGTTTGGTTTTGTTCTCTGTCTCCCCCTTTCAGACTGTGAGCCCACTGTTGGGTAGGGACTGTCTCTATATGTTGCCAATTTGTACTTCCCAAGCGCTTAGTACAGTGCTCTGCACATAGTAAGCGCTCAATAAATACGATTGATGATGACGATGATGCCTGGCACGCAGTAAACGCTTAACCGGTGCCGTAAAAAAAGGGGATCCTCTGACCCACAGCGCTTAGGACAGTGCCCGGCCCACAGCAAGCGCTTAAGAAATGCCATGAACAACATTCATTCATTCAGTCGTATTTATTGAGCGCTTACTGGGTGCAGAGCACTGTACTAAGCGCTTAATTAAGCACTTACTACGTGCAAAGCACTGTTCTAAGCACTGTGGGGAAGACCCCCGGGGGCCTCTTACCCACGCAGTTTAGGGACCCTTGGCTTTAAAGCTGTCAATCCCTTCGCCCCCTCCTACCTCACCTTGCTACTCTCCTACTAGAACCCAGCCCGCACACGTCTAATGCCAACCTTCCCATTGTACCTCCATCTCGTCTACCTCGTCGCCAGCCTCTCACCCATGTCCCGCCTCTGACCTGGACCGCCCTCCCTCCTCAGCTCTGACAGACAATCAATCAATCGTATTTATTGAGCGCTTACTGTGTGCAGAGCACTGGACTAAGCGTTTGGGAAGTCCAAGTTGGCAACATATAGAGACAGTCCCTACCCAACAGTGGGCTCACAGTCTAGAAGGGGGAGACAGAGAACAAAACCAAACATATTAACAAAATAAATAGAATATGTACAATTTAAATAAATAAATAGGGTAATAAATAGGTACAAACGTATATACATATATAGAGGTGCTGTGGGGAAGGGAAGGAGGTAAGATGGGGGGGATGGAGAGGGGGAGAGGAAGGAAGGGGCTCAGTCTGGGAAAGCCTCTTCAGGAACTTCCCTCTTAAATGTATACAATCTTAATGGCTTCTGGGATGATCAGCTATTCCTACATTCACATACGACAAAAATGTGCACGACAATGACTGTCCCCCCTCTTCAAAGCCTGACTGAAGGCCCATCTCCTCCAAGAGGGCCTGGAATGCCCTCCCTCTGCCCATCCGCCAAGCTCGCTCTCTTCCTCCCTTCAAGGCCCTACTGAGCGCTCACCTCCTCCAGGAGGCCTTCCCAGACTGAGCCCCTTCCTTCCTCTCCCCCTCGTCCCCCTCTCCATCCCCCGCATCTTACCTCCTTCCCTTCCCCACAGCTCCTGTATATATGTATAGATGTTTGTACATATTTATTACTCTATTTATTTTACTTGTACATATCTATTCTATTTATTTTATTTTGTTAGTATGCTTGGTTTTGTTCTCTGTCTCCCCCTTTTAGACTGTGAGCCCACTGTTGGGTAGGGACTGTCTCTATATGTTGCCAATTTGTACTTCCCAAGCGCTTAGTCCAGTGCTCTGCACATAGTAAGCGCTCAATAAATACGATTGATGATGATGACGAAGAGGCCTTCCCTAATCCCTCCTTTCCTCTTCTCCCGCTCCTTTCTGCATCTCCCTGACTTGCTCCCTTTATTCATCCCCTTACCCGGCCCCACAGCATTAAGGTGCCTGTCTGTAATTTCCTTATTTCTATTCACATCTGTCTCCCCCCTCTAGACTGTAAGCTGGTTGTGGGCAGGGAACGTGTCTGTTGATTATCCTTAAGCTGGCTGTGGGCAGGGAGCGTGTCTGTTGATTATCCTGCTGTGCTCTCCCAAGAGCTTAGTTCAGTGCTCTGCACACAGTGCTCAATAAATTCGATTGACTGACAGAGAGGACATCATCCATCTCAGGGGGGAGGAAGAGAGTGAAGGTCTCCCCACGGCCTGAATTTCTCTGTCTTGGTGCAGGCCCATTAGCAAACGCTATAGTAAGCGCTTAATAAATGCCATCATTATTATAAGGATGGGGCTGTAGAACCGCCCCCCACCATCACCCATCCTCCAACTGTAATCACAGCCGGATGAGAACTCAGATCCTCATTGCTTCTCCCTGCCACCTGCGTGCTGTGTGACCTAAGCGAGTCATTTCACTTCCCTGGACCTCAGTTTCTTCATCTGTAAAATGGGGGTTCAGTACTTGTTCTCCCTCCTCGGATCGAGAGCCCCATTCATTCATTCAATCGTATTTATGGAGCATAGATACAAGGTGATCAGGTTGTCCCTCGGGGGTGTCTGTCTTAATCCCCATTTTATAGATGAGGTAACTGAGGCACAGAGAAGTTAAGTGACTTGCCCAAAGTCACAGAGCTGACAATTTGAGGAGCCGGGATTTAAACCCATGACCTCTGACTCCAAAGCCCGGGCTCCTTCCACTGAGCCACTATGCTTCTTTTTAAAAAAATGGTATTACTATGTACCAAGCACTGTTCTAATCAATCAATCGTATTTATTGAGCGCTTACTGTGTGCAGAGCACTGTACTAAGCGCTTGGGAAATACAAGTTGGCAACACATAGAGACAATCCCTACCCAACAGTGGGCTCACAGTCTAGAGCCCACTGTACTAAGCGCGGGGTGGGGGGGGGGGGGCCGGGGAGGGAGGGTGGTACAAGGTAATCAGGTTGTCCCACGTGAGGCTCACAGTCTTCATCCCCATTTTCCAGATGAGTGAACTGAGGCCCAAAGAAGTGAAGTGACTTGCCCAAAGTCCCCCAGCTGACATGTGGCAGAGCTGGGATTAGAACCCACGACCTCTGGCTCCCAAGCCCTGGCTCTTTCCACTGAGCCACACTGTGGTTTCTACCCAAACAGATGGAGCTGCCGGGACGGCTCAACCGGCCCAATTAATCGCCTATTAATTAATGAAGGGCTTAGCAATACCTCAACCTCATCTTACCTCCTTCCCTTCCCCACAGCACCTGTATATATGTATATATGTTTGTACATATTTATTACTGTATTTATTTTACTTGTACATATCTATTCTATTTTGTTAGTATGTTTGGTTTTGTTCTCTGTCTCCCCCTTTTAGACTGTGAGCCCACTGTTGGGTAGGGACTGTCTCTCTATGTTGCCGACTTGTACTTCCCAAGCGCTTAGTCCAGTGCTCTGCACACAGTAAGCGCTCAATAAATACGATTGATTGATTGATTGATGTGGCAGAGCCGGGATTAGAACCCACGACCTCTGGCTCCCAAGCCCTGGCTCTTTCCACTGAGCCACACTGTGGTTTCTACCCAAACAGATGGAGCTACTGGGACAGCTCAACCGGCCCAATTAATCGCCTATTAATTAATCATCATCATCATCATCAGTCGTATTTATTGAGCGCTTACTGTGTGCAGAGCACTGTACTAAGCTCTTGGGAAGTACAAGTTGGGAACATATAGAGACAGTCCCTACCCAACAGTGGGCTCACAGTCTAGAAGGGGGAGACAGAGAACAAAACCAAACATACTAACAAAATAAAATAAATAGAATAGATATGCACAAGATAAATAAATAAATGAATAGAGTAATAAATGTGTACATTTATTACTACAATACTGTCAATTTGTGGAGCTCTTTTGCCCAAATGCTTTCAATAAACACGATTGATTGATTGAGCTGACAGGGCCGTGGGCCTGTCCTGGCCTCCGCGCGTGCGCACTAGCATCCTCCCGCCCGGCCCCCGCGCGTGCGCACTACCGACCTCCCGCCTGGCCTCTGCGCGTGCGCACTACCGACCTCTCGCCCGGCCTCCGCGCGTGCGCACTACCGCCCTCCCGCCCGGCCTCCGCGCGTGCGCACTACCGACCACGCGGGCAGTCCACACAGAGCCGCTTTGTGAGGCGAGGCCCACTGAGGCCCACAGATTTATGGGCCTCAACTTCTGGGCACGACGCCTTCATTGGCACAATTTGGGTTTTTTTTAAATGGTGGGACTTGTTTAGAGCAGACTATGTGCCAGGCACTGTTCTAAACGTTGGGGTGAAGAGAAGCAGCATGGCTCAGTGGAAAGAGCATATAGCTTTGGAGTCATTCCTTCATTTATTCAATCGTATTTATGGAGTGCTTACTTTTTTATGGCATTTATTAAGCGCTTACTATGTGCCAAGCACTGTTCTAAGCTCTGGGGAGGTTACAAGGTGATCAGGTTGTCCCCTGGGGGCTCACACTCTTAATCCCCATTTTACAGATGAGGTAACTGAGGCACAGAGAAGTGAAGTGACTTGCCCAAAGGCGCACAGCTGACAATTGGCAGAGCCAGGACCTGAATCCATGACCTCTGACTCTAAAACCCGGGCTCTTAGTTCAGTGCTCTGCACACAGTAAGCGCTCAATAAATACGATTGATTGATTGATTTCCACTGAGCCACGCTGCTTCTGTGGGCATGGCACTGTACTATGCGCTTGGGAAGTCCAAGTTGGCAACATCAATCAATCAATCGTATTTATTGAGTGCTTACTGTGGGCAGAGCACTGGACTAAGCGCTTGGGAAGTCCAAGTTGGCAACATCTAGAGACGGTCCCTACCCAACAGCGGGCTCACAGTCTAGAAGGGGGAGACAGACGAAACAAAACATATTAACAAAATAAAATAAATAGAAATACGTACAAGTAAAATAAAGAGTAATAAATATGTACAAACATATATATAGAGAGAGAGAGGTGCTGTGGGGAGGGGAAGGAGGTAAGGCGGGGGGATTCATTCATTCATTCAATCGTATTTATTGAGCACTTACTGTGTGCAGAGCACTGGACTAAGCGCTTGGGAAGTCCAAGTTGGCAACATATTGCGACGGTCCCTACCCAACAGCGGGCTCACAGTCGTGGGGGTGGGCGCTCCCAGCTCCACCACATAATAATAATGATAGCATTATTAAACGCTTACTATGTGCAAAGCACCGTTCTAAGCGCTGGGGAGGTTAACAAGGTGATCAGGTTGTCCCACGGTGGGCTCACAGTCTTCATTCCCATTTTACAGATGAGGGAACCGAAGCCCAGAGAAGTGAAGTGACTTGCCCAAAGTCACACAGCTGATAAGTGGTGGAGCCGGAATTTGAACCCATGACCTCTGTCTCCAAAGCACGGGCTCTTTCCACTGAGCCACGCTGCTTCTCCACATGTCTGTTGTGTGACCTTGGGCAAGTCACTTAACTTCTCCATAAAGAAGCGCTCAATAAAAAAAATTTAAAAGCACTGTACCAAGCGTTTGGGAAGTACAAATTGGCAACATGAAGTGATGGTCCCTACCCAACAACGGGCTCACAGTCTAGAAGGGGGAGACAGACAACGAAACAAAACAAGTCGTCAGGTGTCAATACCACACAAGTAGACAGGATATTGATGCCCGTTTACTTGTTTCAATAATAATAATAATAATGTTGGCATTTGTTAAGCGCTTACTATGTGCAAAGCACTGTTCTAAGCGCTTGGGGGGATACAAAGTGATCAGGTTGTCCCACATGGGGCTCACAGTCTTAATCCCCATTTTACAGATGAGGTAACTGAGGCTCCGAGAAGTTAAGTGACTTGCCCAAGGTCACACAGCAGACATGTGGTGGAGCCAGGATTTGAACCCATGACCTCTGAGTCCAAAGCCCGGGCTCTTTCCACTGAGCTACACTGCTTCTCTGCCCCCTGATGTTGTTTTGATGTCTGTCTCCCCTCTTCTACACCGTAAACCTGGTATGGGCAAGGATTGTCTCTCTTTATTGCTGAATTGTACTTTCCAAGCTCTTAGCACAGTGCTGTGCACACAGTAAGCGCTTGATAAACACAATCGAATGAATGAATGACTGAAGTGGCAGAGTCAGGATTAGAACCCAGGTCCTTATGACTCCTTAGCCGATGAATGAATCCCCCCACCTTACCTCCCTCCCCTCCCCACAGCACCTCTCTCTCTCTATATATGTTTGTACATATTTATTACTCTTTATTTTAGTTGTACATATTCCTATTTATTTTATTTTGTTAATATGTTTTGTTTTGTCCGTCTCCCCCTTCTAGACTGTGAGCCTGCTGTTGGGTAGGGACCGTCTCTATATGTTGCCAACATGGACTTCCCAAGCGCTTAGTACAGTGCTCTGCACACAGTAAGCACTCCATAAATACGACTGAATGAATGAATGAATCCCCCTGCCTTACCTCCTTCCCCTCCCCACAGCACCTCTCTCTCTATATATATGTTTGTACATATTTATTACTCTTTATTTTACTTGTACATATTTCTATTTATTTTATTTTGTTAATATGTTTTGTTTCATCCGTCTCCCCCTTCTAGACTGTGAGCCTGCTGTTGGGTAGGGACCATCTCTATATGTTGCCAACATGGACTTCCCAAGCGCTTAGTACAGTGCTCTGCACACAGTAAGCGCTCAATAAATATGATTGAATGAATGAATGAATCCCCCCACCTTACCTCCTTCTCCTCCCCACAGCACCTCTCTCTCTCTCTGTACATATTTATTACTCTTTATTTTATTTGTGCATATTTCTATTTATTTTATTTTGTTAATATGTTTTGTTTCGTCTGTCTCCCCCTTCTAGACTGTGAGCCCGCTGTTGGGTAGGGACTGTCTCTCTATGTTGCCAACTTGGACTTCCCAAGCGCTTAGTACAGTGCTCTGCCCACGGTAAGCGCTCAATAAATACGATTGAATGAATACTCTATCCATGTTGTTTTTGAAAGGGGCTGTGGGCTGGGCACGTGGGCTGGCGGGAGAAGGCAAGGCAAGAGGTTTTGATGTCTCATCCAAGAGACACGGCTTTAATAAGGAGGGGTTTTAATAGGGAAGCAGCGTGGCTCAGTGGAAAGAGCCTGGGCTTGGGCCTCAGAGGTCATGGGTTCTAATCCCGCCTCCGCCACATGTCAGCTGTGTGACTTTGGGCAAGTCACTTCTCTGCGCCTCAGTTACCTCATCTGTAATACGGGGGTGAAGACAGTGAGCCCCCCGTGGGACTACCTGATCACCTTGTACCCTCCCCAGTGCTTAGAACAGTGCTTTGCACATAGTAAGCGCTTAAAAAATACCATTAAAAAAAAAAGGGCAAGAGGGCTTAATGTCTCATCCAAGAGACACGGCTTTAATAAGGAAGGGATTTAATAGGGAAGCAGCGTGGCTCAGTGGAAAGAGCCCGGGCTTGGGCCTCAGAGGTCATGGGTTCTAATCCCGCCTCCGCCACATGTCAGCTGTGTGACTCTGGGCAAGTCACTTCTCTGCGCCTCAGTTACCTCATCTGTAATACGGGGGTGAAGACAGTGAGCCCCCCGTGGGACAACCTGATCGCCTTGTAATCTCCCCAGCGCTTAGAACAGTGCTTTGCACATAGTAAGCGCTTAAAAAATACCATAAAAAAAAAAGGCAAGAGGGCTTAATGTCTCATCCAAGAGACACAGCTTTAATAAGGAAGGGTTTTAATAGGGAAGCAGCGTGGCTCAGTGGAAAGAGCCCGGGCTTGGGCCTCAGAGGGCATGGGTTCTAATCCCACCTCCGCCACATGTCAGCTGTGTGACTTTGGGCAAGTCACTTCTCTGCACCTCAGTTCCCTCATCTGTAATATGGGGATTAAGACTGTGAGCCCCCTGTGGGACAACCTGATTGCCTTGTAATCTCCCCAGCGCTTAGAACAGTGCTTTGCACATAGTAAGCACTTAATAAATGCTATCATTATTATTATTATTATTATGGGGGTGAAGACAGTGAGCCCCACGTGGGACGACCTGATCACCTTGTACCCTCCCCAGCGCTTTGAACAGTGCTTTGCACGTAGTAAGCGCTTAACAAATCCCATCATTATTATTATTATTATAAGGCTTCAAAGATGGGGAGAGAAGCCGTCTATCAGCTATGACGGGGGAGGGACTTCCAGGCCAGAAGGAGGACATGGGTCAGGGGTCAGTGGCGAGAAAGTCAAGATGGGGGTACAGTGAGTAGGTTGGCATTACAAGAGTGAAGTGTGTGGGCTGGGTAAGATAGGAGGGGGCAAGCTTATGGAGTGCTTTAAAGAATTTCTGTTTGCTGTGGAGATGGGTGGGCAACCACTGGAGTCAGTCAGTCGTATTTATTGAGCGCTTACTGTGTGCGGAGCACTGTACTAAGCGCTGGGGAGGTACAAGTCGGCAACATGTAGAGACGGTCCCTACCCAACAGCGGGCTCACAGGCTAGAAGGGGGGAGACAGACAACAAAACAAAACATATTAACAAAGTAAAATAAATAGACTAGTAAATATGTACAAGTAAAATAGAGTGATAAATCTGTACAGACATATTCATTCATTCAATCGTATTTATTGAGCGCTTACTGTGTGCAGAGCACTGTACTAAGCGCTTGGGAAGTCCAAGTTGGCAACATCTAGAGACGGTCCCTACCCAACAGCGGGCTCACAGTCTAGAAGGGGGGAGACAGACAACAAAACCAAACATATTAACAAAGTAAAATAAATAGAATAGTAAATATGTACAAGTAAAATAGAGTGATAAATCTGTACAGACATATTCATTCATTCAATCATATTTATTGAGCACTTACTGTGTGCAGAGCACTGTACTGAGCGCTTGGGAAGTGTCTTGAGGGAGATGTGAACTGAACAGATTTTTAGAAGAATGATCCAGGCAGCAAGAGTGGAAGTATGGCCTCGAGAGGAGAGAGACAGGAGATAGGGAGAGCAGCAAAGAGGCTGATGCATCAGCGCTTAGAACAGTGCTTGGCGCATAGTAAGTGCTTAACAAACGCCATAAATATTAGAGAAGCAGTGTGGCTCGGTGGAAAGAGCACAGGCGTGGGAGGCAGAGGTCACGGGTTCAAAACCCGGCTCCGCCACTTGTCAGCTGCGTGACTTTGGACGAGTCACTTCACACCTCTGGGCCTAAATCTGTAAAATGGGGATTGAAACTGTGAGCTGTCTACGTTTTTTTGTTTGTCTCCCCCTTCGAGACTGTGAGCCCGCTGTTGGGTAGGGACCGTCTCTAGATGTCGCCGACTTGGACTTCTCAAGCGCTTAGTACAGCGCTCTGCACACCGTAAGCGCTCAACAAATACGATTGAATTGAATGAACTGAACTTCTCTGTGCCTCAGTGACCTCATCTGGAAAATGGGGATTAAGACTGTGAGCCCCACAAGGGACAACCTGATCACCTTGTCTCCTCCCCAGCGCTTTGCACATAGTAAGTGCTTCTACACTTACACTTCCTTCTCCAGCCCAGCCCGCACCCTCCGCTCCTCCGCCGCTAATCTCCTCACCGTACCTCGTTCTCGCCTGTCCCGCCATCGACCCCCGGCCCACGTCCTCCCCCGGGCCTGGAATGCCCTCCCTCTGCCCATCCGCCAAGCTAGCTCTCTTCCTCCCTTCAAGGCCCTGCTGAGAGCTCACCTCCTCCAGGAGGCCTTCCCAGACTGAGCCCCTTCGTTCCTCTCCCTTCGTCCCCCTCTCCATCCCCCCGTCTTACCTCCTTCCCTTCCCCACAGCACCTGTATATATGTATATATGGTTGTACATATTTATTACTCTATTTATTTATTTATTTATTTATTTTACCTGTACATTTCTATCCTACTTATATGGTTGTACATATTTATTACTCTATTTATTTATTTATTTATTTATTTTACCTGTACATTTCTATCCTACTTATTTTATTTTGTTGGTATGTTTGGTTCTGTTCTCTGTCTCCCCCTTTTAGACTGTGAGCCCACTGTTGGGTAGGGACTGTCTCTATGTGATGCCAATTTGTACTTCCCAAGCGCTTAGTACAGTGCTCTGCACATAGTAAGCGCTCAATAAATACGATTGATTGATTGATTGATTGATTCCTCCCTTCAAGGCCCTGCTGAGAGCTCACCTCCTCCAGGAGGCCTTCCCAGACTGAGCCCTTTCCTTCCTCTCCCCCTCGTCCCCCTCTCCATCCCCCCCATCTTACCTCCTTCCCTTCTCCACAGCACCTGTATAGATGTATATATGTTTGTACATATTTATTACTCTATTTATTTTACTGGAACATATCGATCCTATTTATTTTATTTTGTTAGTACGTTTGGTTTTGTTCTCTGTCTCCCCCTTTTAGACTGTGAGCCCACTGTTGGGTAGGGACTGTCTCTATATGTTGCCAATTTGTACTTCCCAAGCGCTTAGTACAGTGCTCTGCACATAGTAAGCGCTCAATAAATACGATCGATGATGATGAAGCGCTTAACAAATCCCAAAATTATTATTATTATTATTACCTCAGTCTGGTTTCTGGGCCCCGTCGTGGACTGGCCCAATCTCCTGGTTCAGCTGGGGCATTTTGGGCTGGTCCCTCGGGCCTGAATGTGAGGGGGAAAAACGAAAAAGGAGAATGAAGAGAGGTTTTTCATTTGTGTTTTTTAATGTTTAAATGAAACTGTTAGTCCTCCAAACAGACGCCTCACTGTACGTCCAGAGTTATTTCTCCTGGCCGGACTCCCGCCCTGGCCCTCGGCCCCCCGCGTCTGCCGCCGCCTCGTGAACAGCCTTGTCCGTTTCCAGAAACTCTGGCCTCCCGGCGAACCCCGGGCCCGGCAGGGCAGCGAGGCTGGCGGCCGGGGGTGACGGGATCGGGCGGCTGCCGGGAGGCCCTGAGCCTCAGTCTCCCAGCGGGAAAGGGAATGACAGGCGCGGACAGCACTTTTAGACTGTGAGCCCACTGGTGGGTAGGGACCGTCTCTCTATGTTGCCAACTTGCACTTCCCAACCGCTCAGTACAGTGCTCTGCACACGGTAAGCGCTCACTAAATACGATTGATGATGATGAAGTGGAGGATCTGGATTAGAATCAATCAATCAATCATATTTATTGAGCGCTTACTATGTGCAGAGCACTGTACTAAGCGCTTGGGAAGTACAAATTGGCAACATACAGAGACAGTCCCTACCCAACAGTGGGCTCACAGTCTAAAAGGGGGAGACAGAGAACAAAACCAAACATACTAACAAAATAAAATAAATAGAATAGATATGTACAAGTAAAATAGAGTAATAAATATGTACAAACATATATATATATATATATACAGGAGCTGTGGGGAAGGGAAGGAGGTAAGATGGTGGGGATGAAGAGGGGGACGAGGGGGAGAGGAAGGAAGGGGCTCAGTCTGGGAAGGCCTCCTGGAGGAGGTGAGCGCTCAGTAGGGCCTTGAAGGGAGGAAGAGAGCGAGCTTGGCGGATGGGCAGAGGGATTGGGGGCATTCCAGGCCCGGGGGAGGACGTGGGCCAGGGGTCGACGGCGGGACAGGCGAGAACAAGGTACGGTAAGGAGATCAGTGGCGGAGGAGTGGAGGGTGCGGGCTGGGCTGGAGAAGGACAGAAGGGAGGTGAGGTAGGAGGGGGCCAGGGGATGGATGGACAGCCTTGAAGCCCAGGGTGAGGAGTTTCAACCCAGGTCCTCTGACTCAGAGGCCAGGGCTCTTTACATTAATAATAATAATAATAATGATGGCATTTATTAAGCGCTTACTATGTGCAAAGCACCGTTCTAAGCCCCAGGGAGGTTACAAGGTGATCAGGTTGTCCCCCGGGGGGCTCACAGTCTTCATCCCCATTTTACAGATGAGGTAATCAATCAATCAATCAATCAATCGTATTTATTGTACTGTACTAAGCACTGTACTAAGCGCTTAGTACAGTGCTAAGCGCTTAGTACAGTGCTCTGCACAGAGTAAGCGCTCAATAAATACGATTGATGATTTATTGAGCGCTTACTGTGTGCAGAGCACTGGACTAAGCGCTTGGGAAGTAGAGAAGCAGCCTGGCTCAATGGAAAGGGCCCGGGCTTTGAAGTCAAAGGTCATGGGTTCGAATCCCGGCTGCACCACGCGTCAGCTGTGTGACCTGGGGCAAGTCACTTGACTTCTCTGAGCCTCAGTTCCCTCATCTGGAAAATGGGGATTAAGACTGTGAGCCCCACGTGGGACAACCTGATCAACTTGGATCCCCCCAGCGCTTGGAACAGTGCTTTGCACATAGTAAGCGCTTAACAAATGCCACCATTATTATTATTATTATTATTACAAGTTGGCAACATATAGAGACAGTCCCTACCCAGAGAAGTTAAGTGACTTGCCCAAAGTCACACAGCTGGCAATCGGTGGAGCCGGCAACTGAATGCAATGCATTTCACTGAACCTTGGTATCAACCCAGCCACTTGTCTGCCTGGTGACCTGGGGCAAGTCATGTCACTTCCTCTTAGCCTCCGTTTCCTCATCTGTAAAATGGGGAAAAAATCCCTGTTCTCCCTCCAACTTCAACTGTGAGACAGGGCCTGTGGATGACTTCATTCATTCATTTATTGTCGCATTTATTGAGCATTTACTGTGTACTAAGCGCTTGGGAAGTACAAGTCGGCAACATCTAGAGACGGTCCCTACCCAACAACGGGCTCACAGTCTAGAAAAGGGAGACAGACAACAAAACAAAACACGGTTACCTTGTTTCTATTCCGGTGTTTAGTACGGTGCTTTTTTGTTTTTTTAATGGCTATGTTAAGCACTTACTATGCGCCAGGCACTGTACTAAGTGCTGGGGTAGATATAACTGAATCAGGTTGGATACAGTCCCTGTCCCCCCATGAAGCTCACAATCTTAATCCACATTTTACAGATGAGGTAACCGAAGCGCAGAGAAACGAAGTGACTTGCCCAAGGTCACAGAGCAGACAGGTGGTGGAGTCAGGATTGGAACCCAGGTCCTTCTTACTCCCAGGCCCGGGCTCTATCCACTATTAATACAGTGTTGCAGAGCACTGTCCTAAGTCCTGCGGAGAGTACAATACAAACAGCAGTGGTTGATACATTCCCTGCCTACAATAAACTTACAGTCTTAGAGATAAAGAGAGATAGAAATCCAACCGCCCCCATCCCATCATCAATCATCATCAATCGTATTTATTGAGCGCTTACTGTGTGCAGAGCACTGGACTAAGCGCTTGGGAAGTACAAGTTGGGAACATCTAGAGACAGTCCCTACCCAACAGTGGGCTCACAGTCTAAAAGGGGGAGACAGAGAACAAAACCAAACATACTAACAAAATAAAATAAATAGAATAGATACGTATAAGTAAAATAGAGTAATAAATATGTACAAACATATATACAGGTGCTGTGGGGAAGGGAAGGAGGTAAGATGGGGGGGATGGAGAGGGGGATGAGGGGGAGAGGAAGGAAGGGGCTCAGTCTGGGAAGGCCTCCCATTTCTCCCCCTCAAAAAAAAACCAACAAAATCCATGTTCTCGTCATCATCATCAATCGTATTTATTGAGCGCTTACTGTGTGCAGAGCACTGGACTAAGCGCTTAGGAAGTACAAGTTGGGAACATCTAGAGACAGTCCCTACCCAAGAGTGGGCTCACAGTCTAAAAGGGGGAGACGGAGAACAAAACCGAACATACTAACAAAATAAAATAAATAGAATAGATATGTACAAGTAAAATAAATAGAGTAATAAATATGTACAAACATAGATACATATATACAGGTGCTGTGGGGAAGGGAAGGAGGTAAGATGGGGGGATGGAGAGGGGGACGAGGGGGACAGGAAGGAAGGGGCTCAGTCTGGGAAGGCCTCCCATTTCTCCCCCTCAAAAAAAAAACAACAACAAAATCCACGTTATCATCATCATCAATCGTATTTATTGAGCGCTTACTGTGTGCAGAGCACTGTACTAAGCGCTTGGGAAGTACAAGTTGGGAACATCTAGAGACAGTCCCTACCCAACAGTGGGCTCACAGTCTAAAAGGGGGAGACAGAGAACAAAACCAAACATACTAACAAAATAAAATAAATAGAATAGATAAGTACAAGTAAAATAAATACAGTAATAAATCTGTGCAAACATATATACATATATACAGGTGCTGTGGGGAGGGGAAGGAGGTAAGATGGGGGGGATGGAGAGGGGCAGAGGAAGGAAGGGGCTCAGTCTGGGAAGGCCTCCCGAGTTCACTCAGTCGCATTTATTGAGCGCTGTAAGGTTGTGACGCTCTGCTTCGAACTGCCTTAGCAAAGTTCATTCATTCAATTGAGCGCTTATTGTGTGCAGAGGACTGTACTGAGCGCCCGGGAGAGGACAGTACAACAATAAAGCAGACACATTCCCTGCCCACAATGAGGTTAACAGTCTAGAGGGGAGACAGACGTTAATATAAATCAGTAAATGACAGATATGGACTTATTTATTACTCTATTATTACTCTATTTATTTATTATTACTCTATTTATTTATTTATTTTACTTGTACATATCTATTCTATTTATTTTATTTTGTTAGTACGTTTGGTTTTGTTCTCTGTTTCCCCCTTTTAGACTGTGAGCCCACTGTTGGGTAGGGACTGTCTCTAGATGTTGCCAATTTGTACTTCCCAAGCACTTAGTCCAGTGCTCTGCACATAGTAAGCGCTCAACAAATACGATTGATGGTGATGATTTCTCCCCCTCAAAAAATAAAACAACAAAATCCAGGTTCTCAGCAGAAAACGCGCCTCTCCTCCCCCCCGATTCCTGCCGCTGGGTTGATTTGGATGCTCTCCCTCCTCCTCCTCAGTCGTATTTATTGGATACAGTCCCTGTCCCCCCATGAGGCTCACAATCTTAATCCCCATTTTACAGATGAGGTAACCGAGGCCCAGAGAAACGAAGTGACTTGCCCAAGGTCACACAGCAGACAGGTGGTGGAGTCAGGATTGGAACCCAGGTCCTTCTTACTCCCAGGCCCGGGCTCTATCCACTATTAATACAGTGCTATCCCATCTGGACTACTGCACTAGCCTTCTCTCTGATCTCCCATCCTCGTGTCTCTCTCCACTTCAATCCATACTTCATGCTGCTGCCCGGATTATCTTTGTCCAGAAACGCTCTGGACATATTACTCCCCTCCTCAAAAACCTCCAATGGCTACCGATCAATCTGCGCATCAGGCAGAAACTCCTCACCCTGGGCTTCAAGGCTGTCCATCCATCCCCTCGCCCCCTCCTACCTCACCTCCCTTCTCTCCTTCTACTGCCCAGCCCGCACCCTCCGCTCCTCCACCACTAATCTCCTCACTGTACCTCGCTCTCGCCTGTCCCGCCATCGACCCCCGGCCCACGTCATCCCCCGGGCCTGGAATGCCCTCCCTCTGCCCATCCGCCAAGCCAGCTCTCTTCCTCCCTTCAAGGCCCTGCTGAGAGCTCACCTCCTCCAGGAGGCCTTCCCAGACTGAGCCCCTTCTTTCCTCTCCCCCTCGTCCCCCTCTCCATCCCCCCGTCTTGCCTCCTTCCCTTTCCCACAGCACCTGTATATATGTATATATGGTTGTACATATTTATGACTCTATTTATTTATTTATTTATTTATTTATTTTACTTGTACATTTCTATCCTACTTGTTTTGTTTTGTTGGTATGTTTGGTTCTGTTCTCTGTCTCCCCCTTTTAGACTGTGAGCCCACTGTTGGGTAGGGACTGTCTCTATGTGATGCCAATTTGTACTTCCCAAGCGCTTAGTACAGTGCTCTGCACATAGTAAGCGCTCAATAAATACGATTGATTGATTGATTGATTGATTGCTGCAGAGCACTGTCCTAAGTCCTGGGGAGAGTACAATACAGCAGCAGTGGTTGACACATTCCCTGCCTACAATAAACTTACAGTCTTAGAGATAGAGATAGAAATCCAACCGCCCCCATCCCATCATCAATCATCATCAATCGTATTTACTGAGTGCTTACTGTGTGCAGAGCACTGTACTAAGCGCTTGGGAAGGACAAGTTGGTCACATATAGAGACGGTCCCTACCCAGCAGTGGGCTTACAGTCTCCCTCCCGGAGCCGGTCAGTTAATGCCAGGAGGCGACTCTCTGTTGTCCGGCCAAAGCGACGGTCAGCAGGCTCGGCCCGCACCTGTGCCTCTAGACAAGGCCTCCTATTCCGGGAAGTTGCGCCGTCAGACGACATTCCCGGTAGCAGGACAGGGAGACCTTGTCACGGATGGGCGTTCGTTTGGATGTTATTAAAAGCCTTTTTCTAAAAGCACAACTCCTCTGAGAGGCCTTCCCCAACTAAGCCCTCCTCTGCGCTTCTTCCTCTCCCTTCTGTATAATAATAATAATAACGATGGCATTTGTTAAGCGCTTACTATGTGCAAAGCACTGCTCTAAGCGCTGGGGGGGGATACAAGGTGATCAGGTTGTCCCACATGGGGCTCACAGTCCCCATTTTACAGATGAGGTCACTGAGGCTCAGAGAAGTCACGTGGCTTGCCCAAGGTCACACAGCAGACATGTGGCGGAGCCGGGATTTGAACCCATCAATCGATCAATCAGTCGTATTTATTGAGCGCTTACTGTGTGCGGAGCACTGTACTAAGCGCTAATCATATTTATTGAGCGCTTACTGTGTGCAGAGCACTGTACTAAGCGCTTGGGAAGTAAAAGTTGGCAACATATAGAGACAGTCCCTACCCAACAGTGGGCTCACAGTCTAAAAGGGGAACCCATGACCTCTGACTCCCAAGCCCAGGCTCTTTCCATTGAGCCACACTGCTTCTCATGATAACGATGGCATTTATTAAGCGCTTACTATGTGCAAAGCACTGTTCTAAGCGCTGGGAAGGCTACAAGGTGATCAGGTTGTCCCACATGGGGCTTACAGTCTTCATCCCCATTTTACAGATGAGGTCGCTGAGGCCCAGAGAAGTGAAGTGACTTGCCCAAAGTCACACAGCTGGCAATTGGCAGAGTCATGATTTGAACCCATGACCTCTGACTCCAAAACCCGGGCTCTTTCCACTGAGCCACTCTGCTGTATCCCCTTTGCACTTGGATTTGCCCGTTTGGTTCACACCCTCCCTCAGCCCCACAGCACTTATAATAATAATTATGGCATTTATTAAGCGCTTACTATGTGCAAAGCACTGTTCTAAGCGCTGGGGAGGTTACAAGGTGATCAGGTTGTCCCACGGGGGGCTCACAATCAATCCCCATTTTACAGACGAGGTAACTGAGGCCCAGAGAAGTGAAGTGACTTGCCCAAAGTCACACAGCTGACAGTTGGCCGAGCCGGGATTTGAACCCATGACCTCTGACTCCAAAGCCCGGGCTCTTTCCACTGAGCCACGCTGCTTCTCTAATGTCCATATCTGTAATTTATTTATATTAATATCCACCTCTCCCTCTCCGCCTCTAGACCGTAAGCTCCTTATGGGCCGCGAATGTGCCTGCTAATTATGTTGTATTGTCCCCTCCCAAGCGTTTAGTACAGTGCTCTGCACACAGTAAGCGCTCAATAAATACGATTGAATGAATAGTAAGCATTCACTAAATACCATCGACTGATTCAGCTCCTTCTGGACAGAAGCGTGTCTCCCAACTCTGTCAGATGGCACTCTCCCAAGCGCTGCACACCATAACCACTCAATAAACCCCTTTGACTGATGTTCCAAAGATGGAGTGGGAGTTACTCTGTGATTTTTTTTGCTTTTAATGATATTTCTGAAGTGCTTACTATGTGCCAGGCACTGTGGCAAGCGCTGAGGGTAGATACAAGCTAATCAGGTTGGAAACAGTCCGTGGCCCACATGGGGCTCCCAGTCTAGCGGGGTCCAGGATTACAGGTGGTTCTCCAAAGTCAACTACAGAAGGAAAATGGGTAGGGAGGATCCAAGGTGATAATGATCAAGATTTTTCACCTTTGTTTTTTGCTTTTCCTCCTCTCTAGCTGCAGCCAAGATGACCACGGTAGCACCCCTGGGTGACACCACCTTCCTCCCGTCGAACGCGAGTACAAAGACAACTGCGGAGCTCCTCTATAAGAGTAAGGACGGTTGGTTTTTCTGCAGCGGTCGCGGTAGTATATGTTTACATGTATATATGTTTGTGCATATTTATTACTCTATTTATTTATTTATTTATTTTATTTGTACATATCTATTTATTTTATTTTGTTAGTATGTTTGGCTTTGTTCTCTGTCTCCCCCTTTTAGACTGTGAGCCCACTGTCGGGTAGGGACTGTCTCTATACGTTGCCAATTTGTACTTCCCAAGCGCTTAGTACAGTGCTCTGCACGTAGTAAGCGCTCAATAAATACGATTGATGATGATGATGATGATAGTAGCCTCAGTAATAATAATAATAATAATGATGATGTCATTCGTTAAGCGCTTACTCTGTGCAACGCTGGGGAGGTTACAAGGTGATCAGATTGTCCCATGGGGGGCCCACAGTCTTAATCCCCATTTTACAGATGAGGGAACTGAGGCCTAGAGAAGTCAAGTGACCTGCCCAAAGTCACACAGCTGACAATTGGCGGAGCCGGGATTTGAACCCATGACCTCTGACTCCAAAGCCCGTGCCCTTTCCACTGAGCCACGCTGCTTCTCTGTACCACCCACCGAGGGTTACGCACTATACTAAGCGCTCTGGAAAGCGCACCGGAGGCACAAAACCCATTCCCTGCCCACGAGGAACTTCCACTCTACTGGAGGCGCTGACCTGTTTCGCCCACCCCTCTTCTCCAGGTTCCGGAGCGATAGTAGCAGCCATTGTGATCTTCGTCATTGTCGTATTCACCGTGGTGCTGGTCCTCCTAAAAATGCACAACAGGTAAGGCGTTGAGGCCGGCGTGGCTCCTTCTCCGGGACGGGCAATAATAACCAGTTGAAATTCAGCGTTTGGTTTCACCCCGATGGGGGAGGTGGGCTTTGGTGAAGAGCGCTCAATAAATATGATTAAATGAATGAATGAATGAACGAATGAAGTGCCGAGGCTGGGATTGGAATTCCCAGTCACCTGCGGGCACCTGGCTCTCATGAAGCCCTTCCCTCACACACCCCCACCGCAATGGATGGTGAAAAAGTCCTCCCCCTGCCTGGGGTTCCTACATTTCTTTCTGCCCAGCGCTTAGTACAGTGCTCTGCACATAGTAAGCGCTCAATAAATACGATTGATTGATTGATTAGTACAGTGCCTGGCAAATAGTAAGCATTTAACAAATACCACAATTATTATTATTATTTAGGGGCCAACTCAAGCGTCATGTGGGTGTTTCTTTCCAGGAAAATGAGGACCAAGCGGGAGCTGGAACCCAAGAGCGGCAAGGCCGCCTGCCCGCCGGCTCTGGGGCCCGGCAGCGGCTCTGCCGGCCAGCCCACCGCACTCACTTTCGTCCCCGTGGACATCCACATGGAGAACCGGTGATGGGCGGGGGGGTCCGGGGGGTCCGGGGGTCCGGCCCGTGGAGCTCGGAACTCATTTGGGGCGGGTTCCGGAGCGAACAGGGTAGATGGCAGAACCTCCCCCTCCCCACTTCTGGCTCCGTGGCCGGGCCCGGAGAGGGGCCGCCGGCTCCCGGTGTGGCCCAGGCCTCCCTGGGATCAGCCGGTGGCGACTCTCCTCCCGGGGACGGCTCGGCCTGGCTCCACCCAGTGCCGGAGATGGTCAGCAGGATGGGCGGGTGGACGACGGGAGGTTTCCTTAACGCCTGGCTCTGGATCGTCTCTCCCGATCGTGGATCCCGGATCTGCGGACGGCTGTTTCCCGGCTGAAGGCGGAGGCTCTGGTAACTACCAGAAGGCCGCGTGGACAAACGTGGGACGGGCAGCCAGAGACCCCGGGGTCTAACAGCTGGAGACCCTGGGGCCCGGCAGCCCGAGACCCCACGGCCGGACAGCCTGGAGCCCGGCGGCCAGAGAGCCTGGGATCTGGTGGCCGGAGACCCTGGGGCCCAGCAGCTGAAGATCCAGGAGCCCCGTGGCCAGAGATCCTGGAGAATCCGAGGCCCAGAAGCTAAAGGGACTGCTCACCAACTGGGCATCCCTGGGCCCCTCAGAGGAGACCCCGCGGACCAACTGCCGGAGAGCCCAGGGCCCACCCACCCCACGCTGGTCTCGCCCTCCCCGCCAGTTTGGTGGGCTCTTGTGCCCGCCCCAATGGCCCGGGCGCCCATCGCCATTCCGTCGCCGCCCATCGGAACACTGACTGACCCACACCAGTCCTGGGCTACAGCTCGCCCCCGGGCACTGACTCCTTTTCCCCAGGAAAAGTGAGGAGGTGCCCCGGGAGGAGGCCAGCAGGGCACCCGGGCCTGGAACGTCGGCATCCTGGACCTGCCGGGCCGCGGTCTGTGAGCGGGACAACACGGCCGCTCTAGAGCCGCGTTTTCCCCAGAATCTGGATCTAGAGCAGACCCCACCTGCAACCGTGGGACTGCCCGCCGTGCCAGGGGGCAGGGAGAGCGAGGCTCGCCAGGCATGCCCCGCCGTCGCCCCGGGCCCCGTGGGTGGAAGCATAGCGGCCTCACTGTCGCTCTCTCTGTAGTGTAATTGTGCTCCGCTAAGCGCTCCGCCAACCCGAGCCTCTCCGGCCCCCACGGGGAGAGTCGGCCCTCCGTGTCCTGGAGCCCCACGCTCCTTCCTGCCCAGCCCTGGGGTCGGAAGGGAGCCGGCCGGCTGGTTACCCCATGGGCGCCGGGCTGACCTCAGTTCTGGTCAACGGCACCTAAAATCTAACCCCCGGCACTTTCTGGAGCAGTCCTTTTTCCTCCATCTCCTCCTCCCCGGGGTGGTGTGAAGGGAGGAAGGGAAAGGAATCCGAGTCTTTTCTCTGCGCCTGCTGGGTGCTGTTTCTCTCCGGGGGAAAGTGGCTATTTGAGAGACCAGCTCCGTTCTCCCTTGGGAAGGCTCACGCGACTAGAAGGCTCGGACTCCAGGGTGGGGCGGAGGGCAGGTTTTCTTCTACTTCTCAATTCACTGTTGTTCGCTTTCAAATAAATGGTTTTTTTTGATAGAACACTACATGTCTGGTTTTCAAATGTCCAGTGGGAGCTAAAGGACATTCAGTCAATCAATCAATCATGTTACAATTTTACTCACCCTAACGCTTAGAACAGGGCTGTGCGAAAGGTAAGTGCTCAATAAGTACAACCGACTGAGTGCACCTAATGTGCAGAACACTGTGCTAAGCACTTGCTCTGCCCCGCACACATGGAGCTCCAGTTTTAATCTCCCCAGCTCTCAAACTGCCTGGTATTCCTGGGGGGCAGGGGGCAATGAAAGGACAAGTGGGATGGGGTTTGTGTCTGTGGGCCGCTGGGTTTGTTAATTGTGTAATTTCCACACTCTGAAATGGTTTATGTTGCCAACTTGTACTTCCCAAGCGCTTAGTACAGTGCTCTGCGCACAGTAAGCGCTCAATAAATACGATTGAATGAATGAATGAATGGGATGCCGTCATGGATGGGCGGGGGCTTGGAAGCAAGAGAGGGAGAGAGAAAATGATAGCCTCTGTGGTGGCAGAGACCCAGGGAATGGAAGATGGGGAGAAGGGACATAATAATAATAATAATAATAATAATAATAATAATAATAATAATAACTGTGGTATTTGTTAAGCACTTACTAAGTGCCAGGCACTGTACTAAGTCCTGGGGTGGATCCCCCTTCCAGACTGTGAGCCCGTTGTTGGGTAGGGACCGTCTCTATCTGTTGCCGACTTGTCCTTCCCAAGCGCTTAGTACAGTGCTCTGCACACAATAAGCGCTCAATAAATACGATTGAATGAATGAATGCATGAATGAAATCCAAGCAAATAGAGTTGGACATAGTCCCTGTCCCTTGTGGGGCTCACAGTCTCAATCCCCATTTTACAGATGAGGTCACTGAGGCACAGAGAAGTGAAACGACTTGCCCAAGGCAACACAGCAGACACTTCTCTGTGCCTCAGTTCCCTCATCTGTAAAATGGGGATTAAGACTGTGAGCCCCACGTGGGACAACCTGATCACCTTGTATCCCCCCCAGCGCTTAGAACAGTGCTTTGCACATAGTAAGCGCTTAACTAACGCCATCATTATTATTATTATTATTATTCAGCGCTTAGAACAGTGCTTTGCACATAGTAAGTGCTTAATAAGTGCCATTATTATTATTTGGGAGAGACCTGGAAATAGTGGTAACTTACTCTGTGCATGGTACTATATCATGCACTGGGGAAGAACCCGTGGATGAGATAGATTTATTACTCTATTTATTTATTTATTTTACTTGTACATTTCTATCCTATTTATTTTATTTTGTTGGTATGTTTGGTTCTGTTCTCTGTCTCCCCCTTTTAGACTGTGAGCCCACTGTTGGGTAGGGACCGTCTCTATGTGTTGCCAATTTGTACTTCCCAAGCGCTTAGTCCAGTGCTCTGCACATAGTAAGCGCTCAATAAATACGATTGATTGATTGATTGATTGATAGAGGCACAGAGTAGGGAAGCAGCGTGGCCTAATGGAAAGAGCATAGGCCTAGGAGTCAGAGGACCTGGGTTCTAATCCTGCCTCTGCCACTTGTCTGCTGTGCGACTTTAGGCAAGTCACTTCACTTCTCTGGGTTTCAGTTCCCTCACCTGCAAAATGGAGATTCAATACCTGTTCTCTCTCCTACTTAGACCGCGAGTCCCTTGTGGGACCTGATGATCTTGCATCTACCCAAGCAGTTAGAACAGTAATAATAATTAATAATACCAAATGTGGTATTTGTTAAAGCGCCTACTATGTGCCAGGCACTGTGCTAAGCGCTGGGGTGGATAAAAGCCAATTGGGTTGGACCAGTCCCTTTCCCACAAGGGGCTCGCAGTGCTTTACACATAGTAAGCACTTAACAAATAATAGCATTATTAACATTATTATTATTATCATTTGGCCAATAGAGAGGGGAAGAGGACAGGGAGGGGTGAGAAGATTCGGATTTTCTGAGTTTTATTCCAGTGGTCAATCAATCAATCAATCAATCAATCGTATTTATTGAGCGCTTACTGTGTGCAGAGCACTGTACTAAGCACTTGGGAAGGACAAGTTGGCAACATATAGAGACAGTCCCTACCCAACAGTGGGCTCACAGTCTAAAAGGGGGAGACGGAGAACAAAACCAAACATACTAACAAAATAAAATAAATAGAATAGGTATGTACAAGCAAAATAAATAAATAAATAGAGTAATAAATATGTACAAACATATATACATATACACAGGTCTCAATAGGGAAGTAGCATTGATCATCATCATCATCAATCGTATTTATTGAGCGCTTACTGTGTGCACAGCACTGTACTAAGCGCTTGGGAAGTACAAGTTGGGAACATATAGAGACAGTCCCTACCCAACAGTGGGCTCACAGTCTAAAAGGGGGAGACAAAACCAAACATACTAACAAAATAAAATAAACAGAATAGATATGTACAAGTAAAATAAATAAATAAATAAATAGAGTAATAAATATGCATTGATCCAGTGGAAGAAGCACAGGCCTCGGAGTCAGAGGGCCTGGGTTTAATCCCAGCTAGCTGTGTGACCGTGGGCAAATCACTTAACTTCTCTGGACCTCAGTTTCCTCAAACAAAAAAGGGGATTCAATACCTGTTCTCCCTCCTATTTAGCCTGTGAGCCCCATAATGGACAGGGACGATGTGTGACCTAATTAACTTGCATCTGCCCCAGTGCTTTGAACAGTAGCCCATAGTAAGAGCTTAACAAATACAATAAAACAAACAAATGAATTTTTTTTTTTTGGAAAACTAGTACATCCCGGACCTATCCCTCGTGTGGCTTGGAGTGTTCACTCCTTGTTTCCAGGACTCCTCGGGAACTTCTTGATCAGGGTCAGCAGCTTGATCAGAACATCTCTGCGGATAGTAAGCGCTCAATAAATACGATTGATTGATTCCAGGCAGCTTCAGGAAATCCCACGCCATTCTGGTGCTCCATCCCTGGCCCTGATGGAGAAGCCCTTCCAAGATCCCTGCCCTTCCTCCTCCTTCGGACAGCTGCTCTTTGTTTTAAAGGCTCTGAAGTTTTGGCTTAGTGTAATTAGGTGAGAAAATCCACCTCACCCGGGAAGTATGGTCAGCTCTCCTCCCCTCACCAGGAGAAGATTGAAGGGTAAGGTTGGTTTGTTTTAAAAATAAAAATCTTACTTGAACAGTGAAAGATGTTGGGGTTTTTCACTTCCCGCGGGGGCACGGGAATCGTCTGGCTGCCTTTCCCAAGCGCTTAGTACAGTGCTCGGCACACAGTAAGCGCTCAATAAATATGATTGATTGATTGATTTCTCCTGGTGGTTTTGCAGGATTGATTCATTCATTCAACCGTATTTATTGGGCGCTTACTGTATGCAGAGTACTGTACTAAACGCTGGGGAGAGGACGATAGAATAATAAACAGACACATTCCCTGCCCACCACCGAGCTTACAGTCTAGAGGGGGAGTCAGATATGGATCAAAGTGCTATGGGGCTGGGAAGGGGGAATAATAATAATAATAATAATAATGGCATTTATTAAGCGCTTACTATGTGCAAAGCACTAAGTGCTGGGGAGGTTACAAGGTGATCAGGTTGTCCCACAGGGGCTCACAGTCTTCATCCCCATTATTACTCTATGTGGTGCCCGCTTCCTTTGCCCCTGGCCCCACCCTGGCTCATCACGCATCCGGCTGCCCCCTTCACTAAGCGCTTAGTACAGTGCTCTGCCCACAGTAAGCGCTCACTAAATACGACTGATGGATTGATGGATGAATAAAGGGGGCGAGTCAGGGTGACACAGAGGGGAGTGGGAGAAGAGGAAAGGGGGGCTTAGTCAGGGAAGGATCTATTGTTGGAGCGCTTAATTAGTAAGCGCTTAATGCCTACCAAAATTATTATTAAAACAAGAGGGGCTTGTATCCTGCCATTCGAGTGAATTGCTAAAGGACTGAGCCCCCTCTTTCTTCTCCCCCTCCCCATCACAAGAAGCACCGTGGCTCAGTGGAAGGAGGCCGGGCTTTGGAGTCAGAGGTCATGGGTTCGAATCCCGGCTCCACCATATGTCTGCTGTGTGATCTTGGGCGAGTCACTCCACTTCTCGGAGCCTCAGTTCCCTCATCTGTAAAATGGGGATGATGACTGTGAGCCCCACGCGGGACAACCTGATCACCTTGTATCCCCCCAGCGCTTAAAACAGTGCTTTGCACATAGTAAGCGCTTAATAAATGTCATTATTATCCCCCCAGCCCTACCTCCCTCCTTTTATTTTGTTAATAGGTTTTGTTTTGTTGTCTGTCTCCCCCTTCTAGACTGTGAGCCCACTGTTGGGTAGGGACCGTCTCTAGATGTTGCCAACTTGGACTTCCCAAGCGCTTAGTCCAGTGCTCTGCACACAGTAAGCGCTCAATAAATACGACTGACTGAATGAATGAAAGCACGCGATAAATACGACTGAATGAATGAATGGGGGAGATTTGGCGAAACTGTTTTGCTTTTATGGTACTTGTCAGACGCCATAAAGAGTCCTCTTTACCTCAGGGAGGGAGAGGACAACGGGAGGGACAGAGGGCGCCTCTCTTCGCTCCCATTGGTCCCCCGCGCGCCTCTCTTCGCTCCCATTGGTTCCCCGGGCGCCGCGCTTGGCTCCCATTGGCTCTCCGTGCGCCGCCCGCCTTCCTGACTGAAGCCCGCGGAGGAGGGGGCGGGGGGGGAGAGGGGGAGAGGGGGAGAGAAAGAGAGAGAGAGAGAGAGAAAGAAAGAAAGAAAGAAAGAGAGAGAGAGAGAGAGAGAGAGAGAGAGAGACGCCGCTCCCATTGGTCTCTCACGCACCTTTCTTTGCTCCCATTGGTTCCCCTTGCGCCGCTCCCCGCTCCCATTGGTTCCCCGCGTTCCGCCCGCCTCTCCAGACTGAAGCTGGGGGGGGGCGGGGGGAGAGAGAGAGAGGGAGGGAGAGAGGAGGACGGAGGGGGAGAGGGGGGAGGGAAGAGGGAGCGAGGGAGAGGGAGGGAGGGAGAGGGGGGAGAGGGAGAGGAAGGGAGAGAGGGAGGGAGGGAGAGGGAGAGAGGGGGGGAAGAGGGAGGGGGAGGGAGGGAGAGAGGGAGGGAGAGGGAGGGAGGGAGGGAGGGGGAGAGAGGGAGAGGGAGGGAGAGAGAGGGAGAGGGAGAGAGGGAGGGGGAGGGGGGAGAGAGGGGGAGAGGGAGAGAGGGAGGGGAGAGGGAGAGGGAGGGGGGAGAGAGAGGGAGGGGGAGAGAGAGGGAGGGGGAGGGAGAGAGAGAGGGGGAGGGAGAGAGAGAGGGAGGGAGAGGGAGAGAGAGAAAGGGGGAGGGAGAGGGGGGAGGGGGAGAGGGAGGGAGGGGGAGGGGGGAGAGAGACGCAGCTCCCATTGGTCCTCCGCACGCCTCTCTTCGCTCCCATTGGTCCCCCCGCGCGCCTCTCTTCACTCCCATTGGTTCCCCCTTGCGCCTCTCTTCGCTCCCATTGGTTCCCCGCGCGCCGCCTGCCTCTCCAGACCGAAGCCCGCGGAGGAGGGCGCAGAGGGCAGGGAGAAGAAGTGAGGGAGACGCTGCTCCCATTGGTCCTCCGTACCCCTCTCTTCGCTCCCATTGGTTCCCCGTGCTCCGCCCGCCTCTCCTGACTAAAACCCGCGGAGGAGGGCGCAGAAGGCAGGGAGAGGGCGCGCGAGAGACGCAGCTCCCATTGGTCCTCCGCGTTCCTCTCTTCGCTCCCATTGGTTCCCCGTGCTCAACCCTCCTCTCCTGACTACAGCCCGCGGAGGAGGGCGCAGAGGGCAGGGAGAGGGAGTGAGATAGACGCCGCTCCCATTGGCCCTCCGCGCGCCTCTCTTCGCTCCCATTGGTCCTCCGCCTGCCTCTCTTCGCTCCCATTGGTTCCCCGCGCTCCGCCCGCCTCTCCTGACTGAAGTCCTCGGAGGAAGGCGCAGAGGGCAGGGAGAGGGAGTGACAAAGATAGACGCCACTCCCATTGGCCCTCCGCGCGCCTCTCTTCGCTCCCATTGGTCCTCCGCGTGCCTCTCTTCGCTCCCATTGGTCCTCCACTTATCTCTCTTCGCTCCCATTGGCTCCCCGCGCTCCGCCCGCCTCTCCTGACTAAAGCCCGCGGAGGAGGGAGCAGAGGGAGCGAGAAAGAGAGGCGCCGCTCCCATTGGTCCTCCGCTCGCCTCTCTTCGCTCCCATTGGTTCCCCGCGCTCCGCCCGCCTCTCCTGACTGAAGCCCGCGGAGGAGGACGCAGAGGGCAGGGAGAGGAAGCGAGAAAGAGAGGCGCCTCTCCCATTGGTCCTCCGCGAGCCTCTCTTCGCTCCCATTGGTTCCCCCTGCGCCGCTCCCCGCTCCCATTGGTTTCCCGTGCTCAACCCGCCTCTCCTGACTGAAGCCCGCGGAGGAAGGCGCAGAGGGCAGGGAGAGGGAGCGAGAAAGAGAGAAGCGCCGCTCCCATTGGTCCTCCGGGCGCCTCTCTTCGCTCCCATTGGTCCTCCGCGAGCCTCTCTTCGCTCCCATTGGTCCTCCGCTTGCCTCTCTTCCCTCTCATTGGTTCCCCGCGCTCCGCCCGCCTCTCCTGACTGAAGCCCGCGGAGGAAGGCGCAGAGGGCAGGGAGAGGGAGCGAGAAAGAGAGAAGCGCCGCTCCCATTGGTCCTCCGGGCGCCTCTCTTCGCTCCCATTGGTCCTCCGCGAGCCTCTCTTCGCTCCCATTGGTCCTCCGCTTGCCTCTCTTCCCTCTCATTGGTTCCCCGCGCTCCGCCCGCCTCTCCTGACTGAAGCCCGCGGAGGAGGGCGCAGAGGGAGCGAGAAAGAGAAGCGCCGCTCTCATTGGTCCTCCGGGCGCCTCTCTTCGCTCCCATTGGTCCTCCGCTTGCCTCTCTTCGCTCCCATTGGTTCCCCGCGCTCTGCCCGCCTCTCCTAACCGACGCCGGAGGGGTGGGGAGAGCGTGGGAGGGACGCCCTTGCGCGCGCGCGCCGAGGCGCCGTGCGTCGTCGGCGTCGTCGTCGGGTCGCGGGGCCGAGGGGCCGAGGGGCGGGGCCGGAGCCGAGAGGTTGGTCTGGGCGCGCGCGCCGTTGGCGCCCCGGTCCCCCCGCCGCGGTGCATTCTGGGCCAGGGAGCCAGCTCCGAGCGAGGCAGCAAGATGGACGCGGGCTTCTTCCGCGTAAGTCGGCGGGGAGCGGGCGGGCGGGCGAGGGGGGTGGGGGGCGGCGGAGGCCCGGGCCCTTCCTTCCTTCCTTCCTTCCACCCATCCCCTCAGAGCGGCGGGGGGGGGGCTCCCCCGACGCCCCCAGACCGGCCCGGCCCGCCCTGCCCCGCCGGAGGGGGGCCGGTCCCGAACCGGAACCGCCGCCCCCTCCCGCCCCCGCCCCCAAAATGGCGGCGAGGCCCGTCGTCGTCGTCGTGAGGAAGGGACCCCTGACTAACAATCGCTAGAATAATCCCCCTTGTAAGCGCCCACTACGTACGCAGCGCTGAGGTGGAGCCGGGGTCATCGCGCTGGGCCCAGGCCCTGCCCCACGTGGGGCCCCCCAGCCCCATTTTACTGAAGAGGGAATTCTTGAAGAAAAGTAATAATAATGATGATGAGGAATAATAATGAGGAGGATGGTATTTGTAAGCGTTTACTGTGTACCGAGCGCTGAGGTGGAGCCGGGGTCATCGCGTTGGGCCCAGGCCCTGCCCCACGTGGGGCCCCCAGTCCCAATTTACAGAAGAGGGAATCGCTGAAGAATAATAATAGTGATGGTGAGGAATAATAATGAGGAGGATGGTATTTGTAAGCGCTTACTATGTACCAAGCGCTGAGGTGGAGCCGGGGTCATCGAGTTGGGCCCAGGCCCTGCCCCACGTGGGGCCCCCCAGTCCCATTTTACAGAACAGGGAATCCCTGAATAATAATAATAATAATAATGATGAGGAATAATAATGAGGAGGATGGTATCTGTAAGCTCTTACTATGTACCGAGCGCTGAGGTGGAGCCGGGGTCATCGGGTTGGGCCCAGGCCCTGCCCCACGTTTGGCCTCCCAGTCCCCAGCCCCATTTTACAGAAGAGGAAATCTCTGAAGAATAATAATAGTGATGATGAGGAATAATAATGATGAGGATGGTATTTGTAAGCGCTTACTATGTACCGAGCGCTGAGGTGGAGCCGGGGTCATCGGGTTGGGCCCAGGCCCTGCCCCACGTGGGGCCCCCAGTCCCATTTTACAGAACAGGGAATCCTTGAAGAAGAGTAATAATAATAATGAGGAGGATGGTATCTATAAGCGCTTACTATGTACCGAGCGCTGAGGTGGAGCCGGGGTCATCGAGTTGGGCCCAGGCCCTGCCCCACGTGGGGCCCCCCAGGCCCGTTTTACAGAAGAGGGAGTCCCTGAAGAAGAAGAAGAAGAATGATGATGAATAATAATGAGGAGGATGGTATTTGTAAGCGCTTACTATGTACCGAGCGCTGAGATGGAGCTGGGGTCATCGGGTTGGGCCCAGGCCCTGCCCCACGTGGGGCCCCCCAGTCCCATTTTACAGAAGAGGGAAACTCTGAAGAAGAATAATAATAATGATGAGGAATAATAATGAGGGGGATGGTATCTGTAAGCACTTACTATGTACCGAGCGCTGAGGTGGAGCCGGGGTCATCGGGTTGGGCCCAGGCCCTGCCCCACGTGGGGCCCCCCCAGGCCCATTTTACAGAAGAGGGAATCCCTGAAGAAGAAGAATGAGGAGGAATAGTAATGAGGAGGATGGTATCTGTAAGCGCTTACTATGTACCGAGCGCTGAGGTGGAGCCAGGGTCATCGGGTTGGGCCCAGGCCCTGCCCCACGTGGGGCCCCCCAGCCCCATTTTACAGAACAAGGAATCCCTGAAGAAGAAGAAGAAGAAGAAGCAGAATAATGAGGAGGAATAATAATGAGGAGGATGGTATTTGTAAGCGCTTACTATGTACCGAGCGCTGAGGTGGAGCCAGGGTCATCGGGTTGGGCCCAGGCCCTGCTCCACGTGGGGCCCCCAGTCCCATTTTGCAGAGGAGGGAATCCCTGAAGAATAATAATAATAATGATAGTGATGATGATGAATAATAATAATGAGGAGGATGGTATTTGTAAGCGCTTACTATGTACCGAGCGCTGAGGTGGAGCCGGGGTCATCGGGTTGGGCCCAGGCCCTGCCCCACGTGGGGCCCCCAGTCCCATTTTACAGAACAGGGAATCCCTGAAGAAGAGTAATAATAATAATGATGAGGAATAATAATGAGGAGGATGGTATCTGTAAGCACTTACTATGTACGGAGCGCTGAGGTGGAGCCGGGGTCATCGGGTTGGGCCCAGGCCCTGCCCCACGTGGGGCCCCCAGTCCCATTTTACAGAACAGGGAATCCCTGAAGAAGAGTAATAATAATAATGATGAGGAATAATAACGAGGAGGATGGTATCTGTAAGCACTTACTATGTACGGAGCGCTGAGGTGGAGCCGGGGTCATCGGGTTGGGCCCAGGCCCTGCCCCACGTGGGGCCCCCAGTCCCATTTTACAGAACAGGGAATCCCTGAAGAAGAGTAATAATAATAATGATGAGGAATAATAACGAGGAGGATGGTATCTGTAAGCGCTTATTATGTACCGAGCGCTGAGGTGGAGCCGGGGTCATCGGGTTGGGCCCAGGCCCTGCCCCACGTGGGGCCCCCCAGTCCCATTTTACATAAGAGGGAATCCCTGAAGAAAAATAATAATAATGATGATGAGGAATAATAATGAGGAGGATGGTATCTGTAAGTGTTTACTGTGTACCAAGCACTGAGGTGGAGCCGGGGTCAACGGGTTGGGCCCAGGCCCTGCCCCACGTGGGGCCCCCCAGGCCCATTTTACAGAACAGGGAATCCCTGAAGAAGAAGAAGAAGAAGAAGAAGAATGATGAGGAATAATAATGAGGAGGATGGTATTTGTAAGCGCTTACTATGTACCGAGCGCTGAGGTGGAGCCAGGGTCATCGGGTTGGGCCCAGGCCCTGCTCCACGTGGGGCCCCCAGTCCCATTTTGCAGAGGAGGGAATCCTTGAAGAATAATAATAATAATAGTGATGATGATGAATAATAATAATGAGGAGGATGGTATTTGTAAGCGCTTACTATGTACTAGGTGCTGAGGTGGAGCCGGGGTCATCGGGTTGGGCCCAGTTCCTGCCCCACGTGGGGCTCCCAGTCCCTAGCCCCATTTTGCAGAGGAGGGAATCCTTGAAGAAGAATAATAATAATAGTGATGATGATGAATAATAATAATGAGGAGGATGGTATTTGTAAGCGCTTACTATGTACTAGGCACTGAGGTGGAGCCGGGGTCATCGGGTTGGGCCCAGTCCCTGCCCCATGTGGGGCTCCCAGTCCCCAGCCCCATTTTGCAGAGGAGGGAATCCTTGAAGAATAATAGTAATAATAATGAGGAGGATGGTATTTGTAAGCGCTTACTATGTACTAGGCGCTGAGGTGGAGCCGGGGTAATCGGGTGGGCCCAGTCCCTGCCCCACGTGGGGCTCCCAGTCCCCAGCCCCATTTTGCAGAGGAGGGAATCCTTGAAGAATAATAATAATGATGATGAATAATAATAATGATGATGAAGATGGTATTTGTAAGCGCTTACTATGTACTAAGCGCTGGGGTGGAGCCAGGGTAATCAGGTTGGGCCCAGTCCCTAGCCCCATTTTGCAGAGGAGGGAATCCTTGAAGAATAATAATAATAATAATGATGATGGTATTTGTAAGCGCTTACTACTACTACTACTACTACTAATAATGATGGTATTTGTTAAGCGCTTACTATGTGCAAAGCACTGTTCTAAGCGCCCGGGGGATACAAGGTGATCAGGTTTGTCCCATGTGGGGCTCACAGTCTTAATCCCCATTTTCCAGATGAGGGAACTGAGGCCCAGAGAAGTAAAGTGACTTGCCCAAAGTCACAAAGCTGACAGTTGGCAGAGCTGGGATTTGAACAAATCCTTTGTACTGTATTACTATGTACTAAACGCTGGGGTGGAGCCAGGGTAATCAGTTATGCTCAGTCCCTGCCCCACGAGGGGCTCCCAGTCCCCAGCCCCATTTTGCAGAGGAGGGAATCCTTGAATAATAATAATAATAGTGGTATTTGTAAGTGCTTACTGTGTACTAAGTGCTAGGGTGGAGCCAAGGTAATCTTGGGACTGGGTTGGGCTCCCAGTCTCCACCCCCATTTTACAGAGGAGAGAACTGAGGCCCAGAGAAGTGAAGGGACCTGCCCAAGGCCCCTTCAGCAGACAAGGGGCAGAGCCGGGATTAGAACCCAGGACCTTCCAAGTCCCAGGATCGAGTTGTAGCCACTGGGCCTTGCTGCTTGAAGCCAGGGTGACTATGGAAACATGGGGATGGAAATCAGATAATAAAAATTATTAATAGTTATGGTATTTGTTAAGCGCTTACAATGTGCTAAGCACTGTTCTAACCGCTGGGGTAGATACAAGGTAATTAGGTTGTCCTATGTGGAGCTTACAGCCTTAATCCCCATTTTACAGATGAGGTAACTGAGGCCCTGAGAAGTGAAGTGACTTGCCCAAGGTCACACAGCAGACAGTGGCAGAGCCGGGATTAGAAACCACATCCTCTGACTCCCAAGCCCAGGCTCTTTCCATGAAGCCACGCTGCGTGGCTGGCCCAAGGTCACACAGCAGACAAGTAATGAAGCCAGGATTAGAACCCATGTCCTTTGATTCCCAGGCCGGGCTCCGTCCATTAAGTCATGGTGCTTCTCCGATTGCTTGTGTCCACCCCCAGCGCTTAGCCCAGCGCTTTGCACGTTGTACGCGCCTACCAGGTATCACAATTATCAATGTAGAACAGTGCTTGGTACGTAGTAAACGCTTAACAAATTCCATCATCATTATCAATAATAATAATAATAACAATAATAATAATTATGGTACTATCCATAGGTAAGGCCTGCTTTGCAGGTGGGGGTGGGGGGTGGGAGGGAAAGTCCTGGTGCAGAGGAGCCTTTAAGGCAGATGAGTAATCATCATAGTTGTGGTGTTTGTTAAGCACTTAGTATGTGCCAGGCACTATTATTATTGTTATTATAATGGTATTTGTTAAGCGCTTACTATGTGCCGAGCACTGTTCTAAGGTGCTGGGGCAGTCACGAGATAATCAGGTTGTCCCACGTGGGGCTCACGGTCTTAATCCCCATTTTACAGATGAGTTAACCGAGGCCCAGAGGAGTGAAGTGTCTTGCCCAAGGTCACACAGCCGACAAGTGGCACATTGTTGCCCTGGCAAATCTATTCCAAGTTTGCTACCTTGTTGTAGTAGGTGTCAATCAATCAGTCGTATTTATTGAGCGCTTACTGTGTGCAGAGCACTGTACTAAGCGCTTGGGAAGTACAAGTTGGCAACATATAGAGACAGTCCCTTCCCAACAGTGGGCTCACAGTCTAGAAGGGGGAGACAGAAAACAAAACAAACATACTAACAAAATAAAATAAATAGAATAGATATGTATAAGTAAAATAAATAAATAGAGTAATAAATCTGTACAAACATATCCATATATACAGGTGCTGTGGGGAAGGGAAGGAGGTAAGATGGGGGAGATGATGAGGGGGAGAGGAAGGAAGGGGCTTAGTCTGGGAAGGCCTCCTGGAGGAGGCGAGCTCTCAGTAGGGCCTTGAAGGGAGGAAGAGAGCTAGCTTGGCGGATGGGCGGAGGGAGGGCATTCCAAACTGGGGTGTCCCAGTTTGGAGATTCGTTCTGCCCACCCCAAACAAAACCCACTTGCTGCAGATGAGAGAAATGAAAAATCAGTGGCACTTCTTGCTTTCCCCTCCCTCAATAATAATAATAATAATAATGGTATTTGTTAAGCGCTTACTATGTGCAGAGCACTGTTCTAAGCGCTGGGGGGATACAAGGTGATCAGGTTGTCCCACGGGGGGCTCACAGTCTTAATCCCCATTTTACAGATGAGGGAACTGAGGCACAGAGAAGTTAAGTGACTTGCCCAAAGTCACACAGCTGACAATTGGTGGAGCCAGGATTTGAACCCATGACCTCTGACTCCAAAGCCCGGGCCCTTTCCATTGAGCCACGCTGCTTCTCTAAGTAGGTAGTTTGTGAGCTGAGCAAAATTCGAGCACCGTTTTCGAGGATTCACTTGACCGCTTGAGACACAAAATACTTCAGAGTCCGGTTATGGGGCTCTCAAAGCGGACGTGTTCCCGACACTCCATAGAGTGAGATGGGAGTTGCCACACCCGTGCTTGGATAGTTGGGATTTTCTTCCGCAGCCTGATGAAGTAGCTGCTTTATTTTTTCCCGCAAGTTGGTTTTATTGCAGGTGTGGATGAAACATTACAGTGAATTTCTAACCAAGAACTCAACCCCACGGTGAAAAGTGGAAGTTGGAGCACACGTCTTTTGCCATCCTACCCTTCCAGGGTATCAGAGCATGTCAGATTTCAGATAATGCTCACATTTAGCAGATCGCTCTGTGGTGTCTAGCTCGTCATTTGAGTTCAAGGAGAACAATCCCTTTTGGTTTATCAATCAATCAATCGTATTTATTGAGCGCTTACTGTGTGCAGAGCACTGTACTAAGCGCTTGGGAAGTACAAGTTGGCAACATATAGAGAATGCTAGCGTCCCTTTGGTGGTTTTTCCCAAGGAGGAGCGAAATAATTCCAGTCCCTTTTGCAAACGCGGGTCATTTAGCTATTGATGTATCAACCTGGAAGGATCAGATGAGTGATATCAACACATTCCTCATTTGTAAAACAGGGACTTGCTTTGAGTCAGTGTGATCTTAAAAAGCTTCTAGGTCAAATTAGATGATTTTTCTCTCTCTAAGATCGTTTAGTCCCTGAATTTACATCCAAGAACGAGGCACTTGTATCCGTTTCCTGCTTTCTCCTCCAGTCAGATTTTGCTACACGTCGCTAACCGGTCCCTTAGTACTGCTTCTGCGTCCCTTAAAAAAACAAACAAAAGATAGTAGTTTCTTCATATTCCTGTGTTTCACTTTATAGGACACCAGTTCAGCTCCATAAATATCTAAGTAGAGCCAGCATTCGTCAGTGCAAGCCTAGTCATTAGGGCGAGAGAGTGCAGACTATTCCTTGTCCCGATCTCGGAACAACAGATGATCCGGACCAAATAGAAATGCCACCATAAAGGAATGGTGTGCCGTTCTGCGGGGAACGAGGCTCTTGAAATCCGATTAATTTTTAGCGCATCAGTTTTCCGGAGCCCCTGGGTGTAATCGAGAGTGTTAATTCCGGGCCTCCCGTTTTTGCCCTCCAGTCCAGCAAGTCTGTCATAGCGGTTGGCAAGAGGAACCGAGTCTTATCTTGCCCATCTTCCTCAGCCTGCGAAAGCAATAAACCCGGACTGGCCCTGGCATTGTTGGGTCTCATTTCGTTTGAACTTTCCATGGGAGTCCCCGAGGCTCAGGGCAAAATGGCCAGCCGGTGAAGGGGGTCCCGGGGGGTACCGTCCGGTGAAGCCGACGGAACATGCCGTTCGAAAGAGCTCACTGAGCAAGCAGGTGCCCCATCTCCAGATGTGAAAGTTGATTCCGGGGGACGCATCTGCCGCCACTCCATGGTGGTGTCCTCTCCCAACTGCTTGAGAAGCAGCGTGGCTTAGTGGAAAGAGCCCGGGCTTAGGAATCAGAGGTCGTGGGTTCCAATCCCACCTCCGCCACTTGTCAGCTAGGTGACTTTGGGCAAGTCGCTTAACTTCTCGGTGCCTCAGTTACCTTATCTGTAAAATGGGGATTGAGACTGATTGCTACGTGGGACAACCTGATTACCCCATATCTAACTACCCCAGCACTTAGAACAGTGCTGGGCACATAGTAAGCACTTAACAAATACCAACATTATTATTACAGTGCCCTGCACACAGTGAGCGCTCAATAAATGCTGTGGATTTATCGTGATTAAGATATTTCTTCTTTTTGACCCCCCTCCCCAATTTTCCAATAGGGGACGAGTGCAGAACAGGACAATCGTTTCAGCAACAAACAGAAGAAGCTTTTGAAGCAGCTGAAATTTGCAGAATGTCTAGAAAAAAAGGTACGGCCTCCCACTGTACAGCATAGGGGTCTCGGTACAAATCTGCCGTGGGGTTATTCTGCGAGCTCTCATCACAATATAATGAGCATCAAGGAAGGTCTTCACCCCTGCCCCATTATCTACCGGCATGGAAATTGAAATCCCCTTTCCAATTCCTCCCTCCCATTCTCCCCCACACCCAAAGACGTTCACATCTTGTCTTATGCTGTCGAGTCGTCTCCGACCCTTAGTGACTCCATGGACGCATCTCCCAAAATGGCCCACTCTCCGTCTGCAGTCATTCTGGTAGTATATCCGTAGAGTTTTCTCGGTAAAGATACGGAAGTGGTTTACCATTGCCTTCTTCCGCGCCGTAAACTCAAGTTTCTGCCCCTGAGTCTCTCCCAGGCCGCTGCCGCACAGCACAGGTGAGTTTTTGAAAGCCCTTCATAGCCAAATCCAAGCCGTTCAATAAGTAGTAGTAACAGTTTTTAGTAATAATGGTATCCATCAAGCGCTTACTGGGTTCAGAGCCCTGTACTAAGCGCTGGGAGAGAATACAGAGTGGAGAATTAGAAGCAGTTCTGTCCCTCACAAGGGATTTGCCTTATGAAAGCCAGAGTAAAACCCCCATTTTTATAGGGGCCCACCACAGACTTAATACATGGGGTAGTGGAGTGCGTTAGACCAGGGTTGGATGAAAAAACCAGGGGGAATCCCACCAGATGGGGATGTTTAAGTTGTCACTTTCCCTTCTTCCAACGCAGGTAGACATGAGCAAAGTAAACCTGGAAGTGATAAAGCCTTGGATAACAAAACGAGTAACAGAAATCCTTGGGTTCGAAGATGATGTAGTAATTGAATTTATATTCAACCAGCTGGAAGTAAAGGTAATGGCTTTGAAGTGGATATTGTTTCTGAATGTGTAATGCAATGTTATGAAATCTGCGGGAACTGTGAATTTCTCAGTGGAATACAGATGATACAATTAGGGCTTTATTGCATTGTATGTTGTGAAAAGAAATTCACTTTGTAATTTAAGGCTGGAAGTTTAGTGAAGGTGCATAGTTTTGAAAGCTACGCAGGTGAAAAAAAAATCAAACTTACTGTTTGTAATTTTGCTGTTACATGTTAAGTTACTTTGACAGCAATTTTCTAATGATGATGTGATTTATGATTTAAAAGGCCTGAACCAAAATGGAAGTTATTCCTTGCGTCTGAAGTATAGCACCATCACCTTATTAGGTCACAGCAGAGTGAGTGTCCCATTGTCGCTCTGACCCAACTCCCTTGATGATGCAGTGTGTGTTTGGAGGTGAGTTGTGTAAAGTGGCCGAACAACAACAAAAGCACAAACAGGAGAACGAGAGAGCAATGGGGCGAAGCTTCACACTGCTCTTTGAAATTACCGTAACGTGGACGGAGCTGTGTGTGAAGCGCGTGGGGCAGTAGGAATCGGTTAGGAGCTCATTCTCTAACTACGAATACCAAGGGCCCCGTTAGCTCCTAGAAGAGGCGACAGCCTAAATCTAGGCTTGGGTTTTGATTGACCACTTCAGTTAAATTTAAGCTGCGGACTGAATTTAATTGGCGGCCTCGTTAAGACTCAGATGAGGTAGCTTTTTCTATGAGGTCTGAGATGGTGATAAACTCACTTTAAAAAAAAAAATTAATTTTATTTTTTATTTTTATTAAGATAAGTGTGCCACTGCAACCCAAGGGACTGTAAGATGTACCATTTGAATTATTGGCATACATGCTTATGTGAATGTATTTTATGTTAATCCTTTTTTCAAAGAGTTCACCCCTTTCAACTGATAAGGTATTGCCGTTTTTTATAATAATTCGCTAGCTGCATTTTGATTTGACTTATAAAGAATACTTAATTTAAATATATATTTATATATACATACACCCCACTTTGGAGGCTTTTACGCCCTTTACTCGAAAGAAACCAAAACCAGGGAAGTCAGTTTAAGCACTAAGTTTAAGCTTAAATTTCCTTTGAACGAATGTTTTACTGCCTTGTATGTTAGCGCACTAGAGCCTAGAGTGGTATAATCCCCCTTATCCTGAGCATGAAATTAGAGTTTAGAACTTTTTTTTTTTTTAAAAAAAAAAGAAACGATCTTTTCTTTTTTTGTGGTTGTGTACTCATTATTGCTTGTTCGTCTTTTGCAATTTAGATAAATGATATAACATTAAACTCAAGGTGGTTGAGTTGCAGTAGGGAGTCGGAAGCAAGCCAAGGGACCATCTTTCTCTACAGGGGACTTGGCGATTCCAAACCCCCCCCAAGGTTCCAAGAAGAAACTGAAGACACCTGGAATCTGTACTTGCTTTGTGCTGTTGAGCTGTGCTTGTTCTATGGGGCCTTGTTGCTTGACCAACAACCGTAGCCTTTCAACTCTTTCCTCCCCTTCCCTCCCTCCCCCTCCCCTTCTTATTTTTGGAGACCCCCCCCCCCAGACCTTTTAGCCCTTTGTGGACAGGGCAGAATCGGACTGAGACAGTTTTGTAACAAGAGGGGCTTTTCATTTTGGTTTCGTTCTTTTATTTTGTATTTCGGTGGCCGTAAAGCAGTCAGGGCAGGCCTTCCGGCTAGAATTTTGGCGAGAGTAAGAAAATGCATGCCTAAATTCCCGTCAGCCTTCACAGTAGGCCATAAGGGACGTTAGAGAACACCACCTTCCGTGTTAGACTCACGTGCCATTTCGGCACACTTTGCAGATCCACAGAACAAGGGAAATTGTCCAAGGAAGCACTTTCCTCCATCTATGAGAGAATTTGTAAATGATGATTGAATTCCAAGTCGTTTTTCCAGCTACACAGTCCCCGTCCCCCCACCCTCGCCCCAAAAATTATGTCATCCACAAAGGATTAAGAGGCTGCTTTGAATTTTTGGTAAAAGTGAGAGAGAGAGAGAAATTGGTTATCCTAGCTAGTGCTATTTGGCCGAGAAATCATTATGGAAATTTTAAAAAAAAATTAGCATTGAGTTGTATACGAAATCTTAGCCCCACTGGTAGACTTGTTTTAAAGTAATGTATAGCTTATTGGGTTTTTTTCAAAGTAACCTGTAGATCTTCCTGTCATGTCTCTCTGCAGAATCCAGATTCCAAAATGATGCAGATCAACCTGACTGGGTTCTTGAACGGGAAAAATGCTAGAGAATTTATGGGAGAGCTGTGGCCCCTTCTGTTGAGTGCCCAAGAAAACATCGCCGGGATCCCCTCCGCTTTCTTGGAACTGAAGAAAGAGGAAATAAAGCAAAGACAGGTGACGGACGACTCGGGGGCGGGGGCGGGGAGACGGCTCAAGCGCCGGAAGGGACGTGGATGGGTCAGAGACGGACCCTGCTCCTCACCCAGTAAAGCGCTTGGGAAATGTAGGTAATCGGCAGGTCCGTTCCGTTGCAACCGATGAGAGTCGACAGTTGGTCCAGGTTCTCTCCTTCCTCGGTCCATCAGTCAGTCAGTACTTGTTGAGTGCTTTGAGTACAGGACACTATACTAAGCGTTTGAGTCCTTAATAGAGGTGCCCAGCTGGCCTGTAGATGTTCCTGTAAATTATTTTTGCATGTGATTGGTTTTTCGAGAGATGGGGAGGGAGGGGAATGCAAGGAGGGCCCGGTGGGAATGGCTTTGATGTGTGCATGATCCTGAGTTACTTGGATTTGAGGTCAGTCGGTCAAGGGTGCTTGAGGGTATCTTAAAGCTGTAAACCTGAACCTTGCCCTTTTTCTCCCACTAGTTTGTGATCTAGTGGGGGAGAAAGGCACTAAAATACATTACGGGTAGGTTTTCTCCCACTAGTTTGTGATCTAGTGGGGGAGAAAGGCACTAAAATACATTACAGGTAGGATGAAAGGGGGAATCCGTACATGAGTAAGTGCTTAAATAATTGACCGGGTAATATATGTATGTTGGGAACACCTGGATAATCTTAGGGGTTGCATTTGGTCTTTTTAAGAATACGCAGAGCCTGTTAGGGGCTTGCCTGAGTCTGAGGGGTTGAAATTAAAAGGGGTCTGAGATGTGCGCCTTCCTGCTTAGGAACATTTTCTGACCATCATCTTTTTCTTTCTTTTTTTTTTTAAATGGTATTTAAGTGCTTACTATGTACCTACTATGTGTCAGGCACTGTACTGAGTGCTGGGGTAGATAAAAGCTAATCAGGATGGACACAGTCCACGCTCCACAAGGGGCTCGCAGTCTCAGTTCCCATTTTACAGAGGAGGTAACCGAGGCACACTGAAGTGAAGTGATTTGCCCGAGGTCCCATGACAGACAAGTGGCGGAGTTGGGAGTAGAACCCACTCCTCCCGATTCCCAGGCCCATCCTCTATCCACGAGGCCACGCTGCCTCTCAGCGCCGTTGTCCAGTTCGTTAGGAGGGCAGTTCTGTTCGTCACAATCCAGGTTCTGTTTTGGGTCTGTTAAAAAATAAAATAAGCTGAAGAAACGGGCTCACGAGGAACATGATGTGAAGTCAGAATAAAAGAAAGCCAAACTTTGTTAGGTGTGGTCAGCCGTCCGGTGGCTTGGCTGACCCCAGTGTGGCCTTGAGGCAAAGGGAGTGTTTTAGGTGGAAGTGACTGCTCTCCCTCTAGAGCGGGCGTCTTCTCTACGTAAACTTTACCATGCACCGATGCAGACTTCCCCCCATGCGGGCACCGTAAGTTGAATGCACATAACCTAGTCCTACTTGCAGATTGAGCAGGAGAAATTGGCATCGATGAAGAAACAAGATGAAGACAAGGACAAGAGAGAAAAAGAAGAAAAAGAGAGCAGCAGAGAAAAGAGGGAACGGTCGAGGAGTCCGAGAAGGTATGGCCATCTCCCCAGAGGTGTGCTAGCGGTCCCCCCTCCTACACTGGGGAGCCGTTCTTTAACCTGGCCTCACTGTTCAGCCGGAGATTTTAGGAAAATGAATTTGGCGGGTGCCGTCCCCCGCAAATTCTGATTATTTATTGTCCCGTTTTTTTAATCCCTTTGTCCTTTTTTTAAATCCCATTTTCTTTCAAGCAATGGTATTTATTGAGCGCCTACTGTGGGCAGAGCACTCTGCTAAGCACCAGGGAGAGTACAGTACAACAGAGTTGGTAGACACATTCCCTGACCATAATGAGCTTACCGATCAGATTGCAGCGATCCTCCTATACTGCTTTACTACGTTTGATTTCCTCATCTGCTGTCCTGTAACAATACTTCTCTTATATCTCATGCTTTTGCAACCCACCCACCTCACATCATCTTCCCCCTTTTGAAAGCCACCCTCATCCATCCAGTTACCCACATTCCCGTACTTCCCTTCCCGTTTCCAATTGGCCCACCCTCCTTGGACTCCACTAGAAAGTTCCAGGCCAGTTTGGATTTAGTCCGCATTTTATTCTTTGGCAGGCCTTTTGAGATTTCCAAGGGCTTCCTTTTTCCTCAGGTGGTGGTGTGTTTTTTCCAGTGCCCCTTGTAAAACCAAGAGAAGGATGTGCTAATTCATTAAATCTTTAATCCTGTCCATTTAAGTGTTCGACATTGACAGCCCGTTTAGAGGTGAAAGAAAGCTTTGCCATAGTTTGAAAGCCTGAGGCCGATTAGCCTACCCACATCTAGAAGGAGAGCTTTGGGAGTGAAGGGCCAATTCAGTGATCCTTGCCTAATTGCCATGAGGGATATTGGTCAGTGATGTTCCTTTGGGTTAATCTAAAGGACCATTGGGAGAGGAGTGCTCTCCGATTGTCATGGCTTTGTGACTAGGCCTGGGGGCAAGCCAAATACCAAGTGTCCTCCTTGACGCAGGGAATGAAGTAGGGGTTTTTCTTGACCCCATGTTGTGTCCCCTGGCCTTCAGGCTCGTTTGAGCCCATCCCCCTACTCCCCCTTGAGAGAAGATGAGGCCCAGATCCAGCCTGCCGGACAGTTTCCACTGGTCTGCCTTTTCCATAACGAACCCTCTCAGTTCAGTTCATCGTCCTATTTTCCAGCCACTCTGGCGCTCTCGCTCCCCACAGCCCATCAGCCGTGAGAATGCAACTCCATTGCCTAGTGAGTTTCCAGGAGGGGCTTCTCAAGAGCAGGCCGCAAACGCAGACTTTTCCCTTCCACCGAAGCCTCGCCCCCCGCGTCGGCCCGAGACCTGAAAGAGAAACTGCTTTTGTCCTAGACGCAAATCGAGATCTCCTTCCCCTAGAAGACGGTCCTCCCCAGTAAGGCGAGAGAGAAAGCGCAGTCACTCTCGATCTCCCCGTCACAGAACCAAGAGCCGGAGCGCTTCCCCCGCCCCGGAAAAGAAAGAGGCCACTCCCGAGCTCCCAGAACCCTCTCTGAAAGCCAAGGAACCGTCTATTCAAGAGGCCACGTCCACTAGGCAAGTATAGACACCTCGATTCGGGAGTTGGGCTAGCATCGGCCCCGTGCGGTTGGTGGTTCCCGAGACCAAAACTTAACCGAGCTGTCTTGTGCTAGCCGGGTGTGATTGAGAACTACCCCCATTTTGGAGCCAGTGAGTGCCGAAAGCTCGGCAGCTGGGGGGGGAGAGAGTTCAGCGGGGCCCGTCTGCTATACTGATAGAGCGAGCGCTGAAAAGCCCCAACTTCGGGTTTTAACAGTGACATCCTGAAAGCCCCCAAACCCGAACCCGTCCCAGAACCGAAGGAACCTTCTCCCGAGAAGAATTCAAAGAAAGAGAAAGAGAAGGAGAAAACCCGTCCCCGGTCCCGGTCCCGATCCAAATCGAGGTCACGGACTCGTTCCCGGTCCCCCTCCCATACCCGGCCCAGGCGGCGACACCGATCGCGATCCAGGTGAGTAGCACCCCCATCCCCCCCCACCATTAACTGTTCTTGTGGGGGCTTTAGGGGGGTCCTGCAGATTGCCAGAACCGGCCCTCGGCACTCCAGGCTTGCCTTGTCCTTGTTCGGGGCAGTGAATTCACAGGTCGAAGGAACTGAGCCTTTCCAACTGGGAAGTACGGGCTCCTGCCTAGTCACTGAAGCTTTCTCCCTAGGGACACTGTCAAAAGAGCAGAAAGGTTGTGTGTAAAACAATTCCAAAGCGGGAGAAAGGGTTGGGGTGTGGGTGCATTGGTTGTTAAGGAAGAATCGCTCCCCCTGCACCTCACCGCCTCCTTAGAGAAACCCCATTCTCCCGGCTCACTGGATTTCTTCGTTGGTGCCAGATCTTATTCCCCCAGAAGGCGGCCAAGTCCCAGAAGGCGGCCCTCTCCTCGAAGAAGAACCCCTCCGAGACGCCCGCCTCCCCCACCGAGGCATAGAAGAAGTAGATCTCCAGTGAGGCGGTGAGATTTTCGGCTTGTGGACATGGAGGGTGGGGCTCCCTGGGAGGAGCTGGGCCGGTCGCTTTCACGATGCCCACTTCTCACTCTGATGTTTACTCCAGCGGCCCAGAAATCAGCATGGTCATCATTGGGGGTAGGGCTTGGGGAAACCCATTCTTCCTTACTCCCGAGTCCTCCTCGTGTGGCTGTGCTCGGCACTTTGAAAACTGCCCTTGCCATTTTTCCAGGTTTTGTCAGTCCAGGAGAACTGTTCCCCACCCCATGCCCTCCCCCGTCCTGCGCTTCTCCTGACTGGTCGGTCTTGCGAACCCTGCAGTCATTCATGGAGAGTTAGAATACTGCTGTTGTAAGCAGCTGAGCATAACGGTCCATAACTGCCCATATCCCAGTTGTCCTTGAAAATGATAAAATGAAGTCATAGAAAGATAAAGCATTTTGGAGCTTATATATAGTAGCTTAGCAAGTGGCCAAAGAGCCATTATCGGTCATCTTTTTTTTTTCTCTCTCTTTTTTTTTTTTGTCTTTTGGCTTTTTGCATGCCTGGGAGAGCAGGTAAGAAGTTAGGTTAAAGATTCCAAATGCCCCCCATGTTTCCTTTCCTTCAAGGTGTGAGATTTTTCTAGCAAAATTTTTCTAGCGGGGATTAAAGCAGGAGAACAAAAGTGCCCCTCATTGCCTCACCAAAGAATGGCTTCTTGGGGTTTTCCCAACCCCCGTGCCAGAGGGTCATGTTGGAAGCCGGGTCTTGGGGTGCCTTTGGGAGAGAGGGGCAGGGCGAGGGCCCTTTCGTTACCTCGGGCACCTGGCCTTTCCAAGTCAGCGTCTGGCACTTGGTAAGCGCTTACCAAGTACCACAATTATTATTGTTCAGTCAGAATTGGCAGCTCGTCACCCAAAAACAGGCAGCACTGGCTCTAGGCCCTCCTCCACCCCGAGGGTGAATGCCCCCGGGGAGGTGGCTGCTCTGTCGGAGTTGGGTATGGTAAGGCAGAGCACTCCTGAGCTGCTTAACATTCCCCTTTGGGTGGTACCGATATCGCACTCAAGGCAGGGTTTTTTTTTTTCAGGTCCTCAGAAATTCTGCAGCCAAAGGTGCATTCTGCAGGTACCTATAAATGCAACAGAAATTGCCACTGATTTTTGCTGCAGAATTCTGGAGATCTCGGCCTTGGCCTGCATAGCGCGAATCTGTGCAAAGGGAGTCTTCCTCTCTGGCTAACCCCGTTGTAATCAAATTGGTTAACTATCCAAAAGGAGAAATAGTTCATCTTAAAAGGAGAGGCAAAAAAAAAGTACCTACCCACAAGAAAGACTTTAAAAGTAGGTTTTCCTGAGGAAAAGTTAATTCTGCAACTCAGCAGCCGCGTATAGTGAGCGCCTCCCTTGTGAGGAGGGAGCACTGTACTAGGCGCTTGGGAACATACAGTCCTCGAAGAGCTTGCTGTCTACTCCTGGAGGCACACTTACCCGCAAGGTCCAGGGACGCCCCAGAAGGAAGGAGGTCAGGGCTCCAGGGCAGAAAGGCAGGTGGAAATTGGCCAGGGCGATTTTTTTTTTCTCCCCAGTCTTCATCTCCAACATAGCTCTTCCCTCTGCTCCCATATTCCAACCTTTAGCTGCCTTTGGCATCTCTGAATCTCCCGGTCGTTCGGTCCCCTAAATTCGCAAGTGGAAAGAAGGGACGGAACGCCCTCATAACGTACGCCAACCTCGCGTGTGGTCGACATTCTCCCCGCCCCCTCCGGCCCCGGGGTCGGCTCAGCGGGTGAGCGGGTGGCTTTTCCTCCCACAGGAGAAGGCGGTCGTCGGCCTCCCTGTCGGGGAGCAGCTCGTCGTCGTCTTCCTCCCGGTCCCGGTCCCCTCCCAAGAAGCCGCCCAAAAGGCCATCCAGCCCCCCCCGCAAGGCCCGCCGGCTAACTCCGTCGGCGAGCCCCCCGAGGCGGAGGCGCCAGCCGTCACCCCCCGCCAGCCCGCCGCCCAAAGCCCGCCGCTCACCGACACCCCAGCAGTCTAACCGAACGAGGAAAAGCCGGGGCTCCGCCTCTCCGGGGAGAACCTCAGGAAAAGGTAAAGTCAACCCCCCCCCCCCCCCCCCAACTTCCTGTCCGTGCCCACGGAACCCGGGCGGCCGTTAATCTGGGGCCCAGGAAAACCGCCCTTCCGTCACCTCGGGAGCCTGTTCTTCCCAGGATCCTGGCTGAACCCGTCCTAGCTCGTCCTTTTTCTCCTTTTCTTTTTCAAATGATATTTGTTAAGTTCTTACTCATCTGCCAGGCACTGTATAAAGCGCTGGGGTAGAGACAAGGCCATCAGGTTAGACACGGTCTCAGTCCCATGTGGGGCTCACAGTTTTATTCTGCATTTGGCAGACAGGCAGTGAAGGGAAGTGACTTGCCTCAGGTCACGGAGCAAACAAGCGGGGAGATGGGATTAGAATAATAATAATACCCAGGTCCTTGTGACTACCAAGCCTGTGGTCTAATAATAATAATAATAATGATAGCATCTGTTAAGCGCTTACTATGTGCAAAGCACTGTTCTAAGCGCTGGAGAGGTTACAAAGTGATCGGGTTGTCCCACAGGGGGCTCACAGTTTTAATCCCCATTTTACAGATGAGGTAACTGAGGCACAGAGAAGTTAAGTGACTTGCCCTCCCCTCCTCAAAAACCTCCAATGGCTACCGATCAATCTGCGCATCAGGCAGAAACTCCTCACCCTGGGCTTCAAGGCTGTCCATCCCCTCGCCCCCTCCTACCTCACCTCCCTTCTCTCCTTCTACTGCCCAGCCCGCACCCTCCGCTCCTCCACCACTAATCTCCTCACCGTACCTCGCTGTCGCCTGTCCCGCCATCGACCCCCGGCCCATGTCCTCCCCCGGGCCTGGAATGCCCCCAATCCCTCTGCCCATCCGCCAAGCTAGCTCTCTTCCTCCCTTCAAGGCCCCGCTGAGAGCTCACCTCCTCCAGGAGGCCTTCCCAGACTGAGCCCCTTCTTTCCTCTCCCCCTCGTCCCCCTCTCCATCCCCCCGTCTTACCTCCTTCCCTTCCCCACAGCACCTGTATATATGTATATATGGTTGTACATATTTACTACTCTATTTATTTATTTATTTATTTATTTTACTTGTACATTTCTATCCTACTTATTTTATTTTGTTGGTATGTTTGGTTCTGTTCTCTGTCTCCCCCTTTTAGACTGTGAGCCCACTGTTGGGTAGGGACTGTCTCTATGTGATGCCAATTTGTACTTCCCAAGCGCTTAGTACAGTGCTCTGCACATAGTAAGCGCTCAATAAATACGATTGATTGATTGATTGATTGCCCAAGGTCACACAGCTGACAATTGGCGGAGCCGGCATTGGAACCCATGACCTCTATCCACTAGGCCACACTGCTTCTTCTGTCTTCCTTGAAGAAGCAGTGTGGCTCCGTGGAAAGAGCCCGGGCTTTGGAGTCAGTGGTCATGGGTCCAAATCCCGACTCCGCCAGTTGTCAGCTGTGTGACTTTGGGCAAGTCACTTCACTTCTCTCTCTGTGCCTCAGTTCCCTCATCTGTAAAATGGGGATGAAGACTGTGAGCCCCCCGTCGGACAACCTGATCACCTTGTAACCTCCCCAGTGCCTAGAATGGTGCTGTGCACCTAGTAAGCGCTTAATAAATGCCATCATTATTATTATTATCAGAAACCTTCCCCCCCGCTGCTGGCAGAGCCCCAGGACTGACCAGAGTGAGGCTGGGTGGGGGTGGGTGGGGTGGAAAGCGCTTAGTATAGTGCTCTGCACACAGGAAGCGCTCAATAAATACGATTGATTGATTGGAAAGGATCCAGATCAGACAGTTGGCTCTCTCTCCTGGCCTCAACCACGCATCCCCTCCCTTTGACCTGCTTAGGGAGCTGACGTTCCTCGACTCTTCAGGGGCGCCAGCTTTTCTAGACTGTGAGCCCGTTGTTGGGTAGGGACCATCTCTGTATGTTGCCAATTTGGACTTCCCAAGTGTTTAGTACAGTGCTCTGCACACAGTAAGCGCTCAATAAATACGACTGAATGAATGAATGTGGGGAAATTTTTAATAGTTTCTTCCCTTGCTAGTGGCAACTCTGGACAGTGCAACTCCATAGGCCCAAGGAGAGCGGGGGAAACACGAAGTTTCATCAGTCACATTATTTTGATGAACTTAACAGCCTGGTGATTCAGAGGGTACCCGGGCACTCTGAGACCAGTCGCCCTGAGCCAGGGAGGAGGCTTATAACAAACGTCAAAGAGTCTGGAAAAAGGGATTTTCTAGTGTAGAGAACCTCAGAAGGATGAGCTGAAAGACTAGAGTAACAAGGTTAGGTATTCCTGATGGTAACATAATGGAAAGAAGAATCCTATCTGAAGGCCCCTGGGCTAGTTAGAGAGAAGCAGGGTTGGTTTCCATACAGAGGGTCTTGTTTACATTCAAAGTTCATTAAGTGGGGAAGCAGCCCAGATGCTAGAAAGCCACTGTTCTCCGAGTTTGCTTAGCAGGAGGTCAACCTCCCTGTGAGTTAGTAAAGGAGAAACCAGTCAGAGCAGAGATTCAGGAGGAAGGGAAGGGGAGAGGTTTTAAGGGGGTTTTGGGGAGAAGCCACGAGGGCTTTTTCTACATTTGAAGAGAGATCCCGGGTAGAAGGGCAGATCCTCTCTCCCCTTCTAGACTGTGAGCCCACTGTTGGGTAGGGACTGTCTCTATATGTTGCCAACTTGTACTTTCCAGGCGCTTAGTACAGTGCTCTGCACACAGTAAGCGCTCAATAAATACGATTGATTGAATGAATGAATGTGGGAGGTGCAGAGTCCACCCCAGGATTGGAAGGAAAAGGGCAGAGGGTAGACTCAGGGAGTGGCTAGCCCAAGTGAACCATCCGAGGGAAACACTTCCAAGCCACTAAGGAACCCTAAGGAAAGGTGGGAGATTAGGTGTGGTCTTAGGAACTGGCTAAATCAGACTGGTGAACAGGCCTCACCGAACAAGAATTGCACTTGGTTTTTACCCTGTGCACATAAATGCCCACTTGTACCTCGGGCTGCTGTCAGAGAGGCGGAGAGGGCCTCCGACTGCGGAAAGCGGGAGGGAAGTTCGGGAAGAATGATCCAGAATGACCAACTGCCCTGTAGAGCCAGGGGCTGGCTGAACCCCCCACCTTCTAGGGGTGCCGATAGACAACGGATGGTGGCAGCGAGGGGAGGGGATTAGGTTTCCAGGTAGTGCAGGGAGGACTCCTTAAAGTTGCCCTGTCCTGGAGAGGTGAAAAACTCTGGTGGCAGACAGCTCTCAATCCCAGTACTCTTGGGGCTCTCTCAGCTGAAGGGAAGGCTGCCCTTCTCTTTCCCCACCCCCGGCCAAAGGGCCACACTGTGTCATCCCAAGTTTCTTTTGATGTCTTACTGGAGAACTCGGTTTTCTGATTGAATTAGTTCAAGGCCACACTGTTCTTCTGAGGGAAGGACACTGTGTTCTGCAAAAATGAGCGGCCTGTAGAGCCGTCGGGTTTGGTTTTCAAATCACTGACGTCACATTTAGGGCCTGGGCGAAGCTCTTTGGAGTGTTGTTTTTACGTTGTTGTGTGGAAGCCCGTTGAAGTGGGGCCAGGCTAAGAAAGCATGAAGTGTGGAGTCTGAAAAGAAAAGAAAGACGAATATACACCCTCCCTTAAACTTAACTTAAACTTAAACTCGGCCTAGGGCCACTTTGATTCGGGAAATAATTTGTTGGTGCCGAAGCAATGTCCTTAGCCCAGGCCCTAGTAGTCGAGAAGCATCATGGCCTAGTGGATAGATCATAGGCTTGGGAGTCAGAAGGACATGGGTTCTAATCCCAGCTCCACTACTTATCTGCTGTGTGATCGTGGACAAGTCACTTAACTTCTCTATGCCTGTTACCTCATCTGCAAAATGGGTATTAAGACGGTTTGCCCCAAGTGGGACAGGGACTGTGTCCAACTTGATTAGCTTGTGCCCCAGCACCAAGAGCAGTGCTTGACAAGTAGTAAGCGCTTAAGCACTATGTTGTTATTATTATTACTGTATCTGCTTCCATGCAGAACTGCTCTGAAGTACTGAGTAGAATTTCCCTTCCTATTAGAGGTCCCCAGAGAGGGCATTTCTCACCGTCTTAGTTTTTATTTTAGCTACCCCTCTTCTCCTGTGCTTAGCAGACCAAAAAAGGGGCTGCTGACCTTTCTCTGAATATTTACCTTGCAAAACTTTGATGACAGCTCACCCTCAAGTTTTCATGTTGGTCTGGTGATTCTGGTCACCAGAATCTGGTCTGGCGGCCGGGTGGTCTCGCCTGGAAGACACCAAAAGGCTTTTAGGGGCTTTAATCAGACCGGTAGAAACTAAAGTTTTTAAAGCGGCTTTAAGATTATTTTTGCTGCATAAGAGCGACTTCCCATCAATCTAGTCTACAGAATTGCAAATATTAAGGGCCTCTGAGGACATTTAAACCCTTCGTTTAGTACCTTGCTCTGAGCATACCTATCTAAGCTCAGCAAAGCTATGCTCAAACCGAGCCATGTAATTAGTGGAGCGATATGCCCCAAATTTGGTTCCAGTTTGTATCATGATGGCAAAGTTACTGGCGGTTCAGGCTGTCTTTCCTCTGATCTAGATTTTGTTTTCCTCTCCTCTCTCCTTCCCTTCTAGTGACAAAGCATAAAGTTCCGGAAAAAAGAGAGTCACCGTCACCAGCACCGAAACCTAGAAAAGTAGAGTTGTCAGAGTCAGGTAAGTTTTTCTTGACGTTACTGTACTTTTGACTGGCTTAGGTGTCCCTTCGTGGATTTGGAAGTTCCACTGCCTTCTCTTAGACAGTGCTGGGGTGGGCTCAGACCTGCTGGCTGTAAGGAAATATGAACCATGGGCACTCGAAACCCTTTTTTAACCCTGAGACTCGCCAAACAAATGCCCCTACCCAGTTTCCCCCGAGAAGCAGTTGTGGCCTAGTGGATAGAGCACGGGCATGGAAGTCAGAAGGGCTTAGGTTCTAATCCCGGCTCCGCCACTTGTCTGCTGCGTGACCTTGGGCAAGTCACTTAACTTTTGGGCCTTGACTACCTCATCAGTAAAATGGGGCTTAAGACTGCGAGCCATATGTGGGACATGGATGGTGACCAGTTTGTGTTTACTGTGTTTACAGTGCCTGGCACCGTAGAAGCACTTAGCAAATACCATAAAAAAGCATCTACTATTGTAATTGTGGTAATTTAAGCGCTTAACTGTGTGTCAAACCCTGGGGCAGACACAAGTCAGTCAGGTTGGACACCGGTCCCATCCTGCACCGGGCTCCCAGTCGAAGAAGGGGAACAGGTGTAAGTCCACATTTTACAGAGGAGGAAGCCGAGGCAGAGAAGTGAAGTGACTTGCCCAAGGTCACAGCGCAGGCAAGTGGCGGAGCCGGGATTAGAACCCAGGATCGTGCCGTCTCCACTAGGCCATGGCGCTCCTGTGGGTTTCCTTGGGTTCTAAATGTATATCTCTTTCAGAAGAAGACAAAGGCAGCAAAATGGCAGCAGCAGATTCAGTGCAACAGAGGCGCCAGTACAGAAGGCAAAACCAACAGTCTTCATCAGGTACGGAAACTCTTTCTTAATGGGGTGGTGGATGGCGGGGTGGGTTTCTCAGGATCTGGGCCGTTAAGCGCTTAGTACAGTGCTCTGCACACAGTAAGCGCTCAATAAATACGATTGATTGATTGTGGGGAAGTAAAATGGACCCGTGGGATATTCTCTGGCCTGGTACCTGGAGGGGAGGAAGGGTTATAGCCCATCTCTGCCACCAATCACCCCGTTTTGATGGGCATGAGCCATCCCTTATCTCTGTGCCCCAGCGCTAATCGTCCTCTGTGGTATATATTGAGCTCTTACTGTGTGCAGAGCACTGTACTGAACGCCCAGGAGAGGACACTACCACAGTTCCCTGCCCACATGTCGGGAGAAGCGAGCGAACCCACCTCAGGAATCCATCACAGTGGCCCCTTGCCAGAAAAACCTAACAGATATTTTCAGTGGGATTAGATGAAATAACTGAAAGTGTTTAAAAAAGAAAAAAACACTCTCCTCAGTTGGAATAGATTAAGGTTCAGGAAGGAAACAGCAGGGTCGCTCACTGGCAGTTCAATCACAAAAGCAGCATGGTGTCATCGAAATAGCACTGGCCTGGGATTCAGAACATCATGGGTTCTAATCCCAGCTCCACCACTTGTCTGCTGTGGGGCCTTGGGCAAGTCACCTCAGTTCTCTAGGCCTCAGTTACCTCATCTGTAAAGTGGGGATTGAGACTGTGGGCCCCACGTGGGACAGGAACTGTCCGACCCGAGTTGCTCATATCCACCCCAGCACTTAGAATAGTACTCAACCCAAAGTGCCTAACAAATACCGCATTTGTTATGACAATAGTCACAGAGAAGGAAACAGTCAGGATAGAACAGGCCTCCAACCTGCAAGAAGTAGACCCCGCCTCCGTGGGTTCTTGTTTATCAGCCACCTCTGGCCTTTTGTTTTAATAGCCTATGGTTACACTGCAAGCGGTTTTTGTGGGGTCCAGAGGGGCAGAGGCACAGGTGGTTTTGTCAGAGTCCTAGCCAGCTAGAGCTGGGTGGTAGGTGTACGGCCCTAGCTGTTTTTTAGTAACCCAATTCCACAGGTGTCATGCCCTCGTCAGCTCAGGGCATCCAAACCTCGCAATGTGCTGTGCCAGCAGCGGCTCGATTTGAGGGAGTTGCAAAAAGTGTAATTCAGGGGCTAAATCTTGGAGTGTGCTTTTAAAAAAAAAGGACAGATAAAAGTAAGATTTAAATGTCCAAGAGTTGGCCTTGATTTTTAGTTTGTTCGCAGAATCATCAGCACGGGATGTGTTTCTTTGGTAATGCAGCTTTTGCTGATAAACCCAACACTTGACCCCTCAACTCCCACCCCTGCCCCCCCAACACACACAGTTAGGAGGTCCTGGAGGTGTCAAGGCCACCTTCCTAAATTGGTGTCGAAGCCCGGACTTTAGGCAGAGAAGAGCAAGGATGTGGGAAGAAGGGAAATCCCTTCCCCGCTCCAGCTGCCAATAAAACCAGATTGGCCAAACCTTCCAGACCCCACATTTCAAAACGCGTGTTGTTTCAGTGGGCAGTGGTGGTGGTACTGATAAGATCATTGTCTAAACTGAAGCTCATCTTCTAGGGTGTAATTTGTGGGCAGGAACTGTCTACCAATTCTGTTATACTCTCCCAGGTGCTTAGTATAGTGCCCTGCACCCCGTAAGCACTCAATAAATACAATTATCACCTGGCACAGTGAACCCACATAGGGCAATCTGGAAGAATCCTCAGAAGTTCGTAAATTGGTGATTTTCCCTAAGTTCATTGGATCTAAAATATTTGTTTTGGTATTATTTTTCCCAGGGGAGGTTTAGCCCAAATTGTCTTTTACGTTTGACTTAAGAGGAAGAAATCAGGTTAAATTGGGAATTCCATAAATCCCAAAATTCCGTAAACCCTCAGCCAGCATCCTCCCCTACCCCCAACTCTGCCTCGGGGGCTGGTTTGGGAATAAGCCCGCAGAATGGCAACCAAATCAAAGACAAAGCTACAAGAAACGCAAATTATTTTGCCACTCATACTCCCGAGACGTAACTTCCCATCTCTCCACTCTTTTGCTGTCTTTAGTCCGTTTTAGACTTGGGTTGGCCAGACGGGGGTCGAGGTAGGAGGCCGGCAGTGTCCCCAATGTTCCGGATATTCGAATCGGACAGTCCGTTGTGTTCACTTCAACTTGTGCGACCAATGTGGCTTGGAGGGGGAAGCCGGAGAGCACCGGGGTAGCCCAGTTGGCCCATTGGAAAGAGTCGGGCGGCGACCAGGCCGGTGGTAGAGGACATCATCATCATCATCAATCGTATTTATTGAGCACTTACTGTGTGCAGAGCACTGAACTAAGCACTTGGGAAGTACAAGTTGGCAACCTATAGAGACAGTCCCTACCCACCAGTGGGCTCACAGTCTAAAAGACTAAGTCTAAAAGGGCACTCTCCGTGAGCGGAAAAATGTTAATGGCATTTTTTTGTGTGTGTTTCTAGACTCTGGCTCCTCCTCCTCCTCGGAAGAGGAGCGACCAAAGAGGTCGAATGTGAAAAACGGCGAAGTGGGTAGGCGGCGGCGACATTCACCTTCCCGGAGCCCGTCTCCATCGCCTCGGAAACGCCAAAAAGATTCCTCCCCACGGTACTTTGATTTCCTCCTTTGATTTCCTTTGCCTCCTCGCCCTCCCCTGCCCCCTGTCAGTCTCCCTATATCCCCGACTCTCCAGTGGGTGGGAAACATAGTCCCATCCTCAGTTGAAAGACTCAGAGTGGCATCAAAGCTCCGAGCAGAGGGGGGTGTCTTACCTGCCAGACAGTCAGGGGCATTGCATTTGCTTCTCCGTTGGTGGTTGGTAGACTGCCATGTCTTCCCCGTGCCTGGCCAAGCGTTGAGAAGTCTTTGAACGCTTTCAAGAGCGCCGTCAGTACCTTGCGTCAAAGTCGATCGGTGATAAATGGAATTCTTGACATGTGTTTTTCTCCACTGCTCTCAGGATGCAGATGGGAAAGAGATGGCAATCGCCAATGATTAAAAGGTTGGTTAGAACTTACTCTGAAATCAGAATGAAGTGTTCAAGCTTGGGACCTCGGTTCCTTCGGGCCTCTGAGAATCATAGCTAGGGGTGGCAGATCCGGAGGCGGTAGTCCGACGGCGATCGATCGAGGAGACATCCGCCCCGGCCTCGGTTTCCCTTCTTGAGGATTTCGTGGCCTCGTTTTTGAAGTCTTTTTGTCTCCGGAGCCTGTCGTGACTTTCACAGGCGGGGTCCGCGACGGGGAAAGTGCACAGACTGAAAGCCGATCTGCAAGACGATTTCCGAAAAGTCATCCCGAGGTGGCCCTGAAACTAGTCTGCGTGCCGCTAGGCGGCCGGAGCGCCCGGGTGGATAGGCGGAGGGGAGGAAATGGATACAGATTCCTAGAAGGTGGAAGTTTATAAGTGGAGGGATTTAATGGGTCCCTTCTAGATTCTCTGACAGGAAAGGGAGGTAAGAGCCTCAGCAGCACCGGTCTAGGAAGCCCAGCCCCTGAGGCTGCTGAGCTGAGCCCGGTGTCCCCCCGTTCCTCGGTCTGATTTCAGACCGAGGGCTGGAAGTGGGGTGCTCCTGGGAAGGGGCTGGAGGGCTAATCCAGAGTTACCTGTAGTTGTGGGGCACTGCCAGTGGCAGACCCACTTGAGCTGAGCTCTCGAGCTCTGTTAACGTCGTGACTTCAACCACGACATTAGGGCCCAGAGAAACCCAGCTATTCCGTTCACCACTGCCCCGGGCCTGGGGACTGTCGAAGGGGTGGCGGATTGTCTCCTCCCCCCGCCAAAAATAATAATCTCGGAAAATCTCCCCTGACAGTTTTCCCCTGCCTCGGCCTCAGCTTTCACCCCGGTGAAATGTGGTGGTAAACGTCCTCCGCCCTGTGACAGTGGGCCCGGCTGCCCTCGGAACCATTTGGTCTTCATTCTTCCGGGGATTGCCTTGGTCCTCTGGTTAGGCGTAGGGGAAATCCGTTCTAAGCCTGAGGCATCAAGGCGGATACTTGAGATGGGGCTCCGGACTTTGTTTCTAAATGAAAACTACCGCAGTTTTATTCAAAAATGCAGGTAGCTGCGGACCAGCCATCCTCTTTTTCCCACTCCAAGTCTTCAATCCCTGATGGGCCTCCCGGGTCTTAGGGCAGCAGCTGTCTCGTGGGTTTTAGAGAGTCATGTTAGAGAATATCGATCTGGACCAGAAGATGAGAATTACCTTCCTCTGTCAGGAGGCCGATGGGACAATTGGGTACATGAGCCCACTGTTGGGTAGGGACTGTTTCTATATGTTGCCAATTTGTACTTCCCAAGCGCTTAGTACAGTGCTCTGCACATAGTAAGCGCTCAATAAATACGATTGATGATGATCTCTGTGGGATTTCGTGCTTGGCCGTGGCTGCTTTTGCGGTCCGTGGCCACCCGAGAGCACGGTCTCCGTTAAAATCACTGTGCCTGTGGCTACCCATCATCATCAATCGTATTTATTGAGCGCTTACTGTGTGCAGAGCACTGTACTAAGCGCTTAAACCCAGATTGTGCTTGGCACGGCGGGGCGGGGAAGAGGGGAATACAGGTGGTAGGAGAGAAGGATCTGCCCCGGTCCACGTTGCGAATCACCTGACCGAGCTCCTTCCCCTGGGCCGGACCCATCGGGAGGGCCAGCCCCCTTGTCTGGGGGGATGTCACCTCCCAGGTGCGGAGCGTGATTTTACGTTTCCTATTCTGCTGGAGCTTGGGGGAGGTCCATTTGCTGCCACTCCATGTCTAGGTGGCTTTCCCTCTGGGCCATCCTGGGCTCCTGACATGGTTTCAGCGGGCCCCTCCCTGCTCCCAGAAACACCCCAAATCTGCACACTTTGCGCCAAGTTGCGTTAGTGGGGCGACCTGTGCTCCCCACCACCGCTACCATCATCGCCAGTGATATTTACTGAGCACTTACTGTGTGCCGAGAACCGTACTAAGCTCTCGGGAAAGTACGAGACCGCACAGTCGGTAGGCACGTTCACTGCCCTCGACAGGAGTCGAACGTTGACCCATCAGATTTGTCTCCTGGAAAATTGGAACTCCAGCGGTGGGTGGGAGTCAAGTTTTCCGAATGAATACTGGAAGGTGGTGGTTTCACTTATTTATTTATATTTAATCCTCCGAACCCTTGGAGAGACTGCAGTTGGGCCTAGGCCCGGGAAACGCCTCCGCTGTGGGCTTGTTGTATTCACCGCCTGCCCGGTTTCCCAGCAGGAGGGAGGGATGGAGGGGTTTGGGGGCCGAGGGAGGGTACCCCGAGCATGCCCCGGTGGGGAAGGGCCAAGGAGATATTGTTGGGAAAAGAACGGACTTCTGTTAGCCCAAAAATTTGCTCTAAAAATAAAATACCTTTGATGACAGTAGTGCTTGTTAAGAGACTCAGCCTGGAGGCCCTCTTTTTTGTTATGCTATTCTCTCAATCGTACTTTTTGAGCAATTACTATGTGCAGAGTATGACTATGAGCCCACTGTTGGGTAGGGACTGTCTCTATATGTTGCCAACTTGTACTTCCCAAGCACTTAGCACAGTGCTCTGCACACAGTAAGCGCTCAATAAATACGATTGATGACGATGATGATGATGATGAGAGGGAGTCTGGGAAAAAGTGGGCCAGGCAAAATTTTGGAGCTTGCTGCAGATGGCGTGAAGTCAGTGGTTCTTATTGAACGCTTTCTGCATGCAGAGCACTGTATGAAGCGCTTGGAAGGGGGCATTCAAGCCTTGTTGGATTCCTTGGCTTTTTAAAGAAAGTAACCAGGGTGGGAGGGGAGGGGAGAGGGTCAGTGGCCCAAACTATTCCTCTGAGCAAACGGCCCGCCTCTGTGGCACCCCGATCTGCCCTAGCGAAGGCCGACCGGAGAACACAGTCGTTTAGACTGTGAGCCCAATGCTGGGTAGGGACTGTCTCTATATGTTGCCAGTTTGTACTTCCCAAGCGCTTAGTACAGTGCTCTGCACATAGTAAGCGCTCAATAAATATGATTGATTGATTGATTGAACACTGGGGCACCAGAAGGAGCCGGTTCTCCCCTGCTTAACCCGGTTTCCCCCCTCTGTTCAGTAGTAGGCGGCGGCGAAGTCCATCCCCACCCCCGGCCCGGAGGCGGCGATCTCCTTCTCCCGCCCCTCCTCCTCGGCGGCGCAGGACACCGACACCCCCTCGGCGCAGGTAACTCTCGGGGCTGGGTTTCAGGGTCCCCCCCACCCTCCAGAGGGAGGAGAGCCGGGCTGTTTGGGGCCACGCGGCCCAGGGCCCTCGGCTGACTTCCCCGACAGTCTCCTCCTTCCCTCTTCTTCCCCGACCGCTCTTGGGGCTGGAAGTTTCCCTGACAGCGAGGCATAAAGAGGTGGGCGTCATCCCCAAAGGGCAGCAGCACCCCAATGGGCATCGGGCGGGGGTCGGGCAAGGGTGCCATCCAAGAGGAAGGCTCCCACCGGGAGCGTCTGCTTCGAAAGCAGGGCGGCTCTGAGGCGGAAGGCCTCCAGTTAAAGCCTTGAAAGAAGCAACTCTGCGAGAGCTCTCCTCTGCCTAAAGTGGCAGGGAGTGTACCCTTCTTCCTCCTCCTCCTCCTCTCCCTCGGCCCCCTTGCCAGCGGCAAACGCCCTGGAAGGTGTGGCGGGTGGGCCCGCGGCCCCCAGTTACGATCTCCAGCGTAAGTTTCTAAAGGGAAACGTGTCCTCTCGGTGTATGTTCCAGGTCTCCCTCTCCTCCCCCACGCCGGCGCTCTCCTTCTCCGAGAAGATACTCTCCCCCGATCCAGAGGAGATACTCCCCCTCCCCGCCTCCGAAGAGAAGGACGGCTTCCCCCCCGCCGCCTCCCAAGCGGAGGGCGTCGCCGTCTCCGCCGCCCAAGCGGCGCGTCTCCCACTCCCCTCCGAAGCAGAGAAGCCCCCCTCCCTCCAAGAGACGCTCCCCCTCGCTCTCGTCCAAGCATAGGAAAGGTTCCCCCCCAAGCAAGTCCTCCCGGGAAGTCCGGTCCCCACCCCCAAACAAACGGCATTCCCCCTCGCCCCGGCCTCGGGCGGCTCACCCCTCCGCGAGCCCCCCGCCACCGCCGCCACCGCCTCGCAGGGGACCCTCGTCCTCGCCCCAGAGAAGGCAGTCCCCGTCACCCAGCACCAGGCCCATCCGCAGAGTCTCCAGGACCCCAGAACCCAAAAAGACAAAAAAGTAAAGTATCGCGTTCCTCCCCTCCTTCTCCCTCAGACCCGCTCGAACTTTCCCAGTACGCACCAGTGCCACCGGGGCCGGGGCGACGAGGGGGGAAGCAAGAGGATGGGTCTGTTTCGGTTTGGGGGTGGGTTTTATTGTCGTTGTTAAGTTGCTCCTTTACTCTGTCAGTAAAGGAGCCAGTAGCCGTAGGCCGCAAATCCGGGGGGGGGGAACCGGTTTGAAGACCCCCCGCGGGTTCTTGAGGTGCTTTCTGAGAGAAACTAGTTCCTGGAGGCTAAGGCTCCGCCAAATGGAATGAGGAAAGGGAGCCCCGGGATAGATGGACCACCTTGTCATCACCCCCTGCCCACAGTTGCGTCTCTCGGGGTGTTGGATGGGAGTTGGGGTGCCGGCTCGATGCAGTGGCTGCTCAGGATCTCACCTCCCTGCAGCTGTTCGGTTCAGAAGGCCCACCCCCCAAAAACCGTTTGAACAGCTCTGCCTTCGGGCCCAGCTGCAAACGCCGTCTGGACGTCCTCAGCGGCGGGCGCCTGGCCCGCCCTCTCGCTCGCGCCGTTTCTCCGGTAGGAAACCGCGTGGGAGGTCCGACCCTTAGCCACCGCTAAACGGAAGGGTGCTTTTAGAGCAGATGCGTCCGGCTGGTCCGGCAGGGTCGGAAAGCGCAGCTGTCGGTACCGATCGGCGCCGGCCCAATTCGGTGCTCCCCCTCTCCTCCTTTTCCAGGGCCGTTTCGCCGAGCCCCCAGTCCGTGAGACGGGTGTCGTCCTCCAGGTCGGTGTCCGGATCTCCCGAGCCAGTGGCCAAAAAGCACCAAGCACCTCCATCCCCGACCCAGTCTCGGTCTCCGTCGACAAACTGGTCGCCGGGAGTGCCTGCGAAAAAGGCTAAAAGTCCCGTCCCGAGCCCGTCCCCAGCAAGGGTAGGTGATGGTCTCGTCGGTCGCGGGAAGAATGAGCGGGATCTTCGGCCGCCGTGTTCGTAGTCGCTGGGGTTTCCGGGTGGCCACCCTCACCCAGCACCGCGTCGCGGTGGGCCGCTCGGACCTTGTCCAACTGGATTTCCTAAGAGCAGTGAGTCAGTCCATCTTTTTGAGCACTTACTGTGTGCAGAGCGCTGTACTAAGCGCTCGGGAGAGGACAACATAATATAACCGGCACATTCCCCGCCCACAATGAGCTTACAGTCCGGAGGAGGAGGCGGACACTAGTAGAAATAACTAAATGAATTACACGTATAATAGTGATTGTGGTATTTAAGTGCTTACCATGTGACAGATACGGACGTACCTGCTGTGGAGCTGGGAGGGGAGATGAGTTAAAGGGAGCAAGTCAGGGCGATGCAGGAATGAGAGGGAGAAGAGGAAAGGAGGGCTTAGTCAGGGAAGGCCTCTTGGAGGAGATGGTCCTTCACTAAGGCTTTGAAGCGGGGGAGAAACGTTGTCGGAAGTGGAAGCAGAGTTTCTTCAACTCTCCCGTGTTCATTTCTTGAGCAGTTCGGTTGATCGTGCCGGTAGCGTGAGACTGGCCCGCCGACGGGACCCATCCCAGCAGGGGCACTGGGGGCTCATCCTAAATCCCCACTTCACCTGCCACCTTTGAGCCAAAGGTTTTGCCACCCACGGGCTCGGGGCGGGCCGGGGCTCTCATCTCTGCTCCCTCCCTCACTTCTCCCTGCCACCACTACCATACCCGTGTCCCCTCCGGCTTCTCCCCTTCCACATCATCATCCCACCCACACCAGTCGTCCGAGGCCTTTAAACCCCTCTCCGGTAGACTTTCTGATGGAAGGGGAAGGAACTTGGCAAGCTCAGGTCCCAGGCAGATCAGTGTGAAGTTGAACTCTTCTCCCGACTTGCCCAGTCATTCAGCAAAAGGGAATCGCTGTCATACCCATGGAGTCCCAGACTGGAAGTGGAGCACAGTACTGAGCTCCTGGAAGAGTTCAGTAGTAGGCACGATCCTTGCCCTCGGAGCCTAGGCGTGCTAAAGTATTTGACCGTGAGGAGGAAGAAGGATAAGGGAAGCAGCATGGCCTGGGAATCAGGAGACTGTGGATTCTAATTCCCGGCTCCGCCACCTGTCTGCCGTGTCACCATGGGCAAGTCACTTCATTTCTCTGTGCCTCAGTTTCCTCACCTGTAAAATGGGGATTAAGACTGAGCCCCACTTGGGACAGGGACTGTGTCCAACATGATTTGCTTGTATTTCATTCATTCAGTCGTATTTATTGAGCGCTTACTGTGTGCAGAGCACTGTACTAAGCACTTGGGAAGTACAGGTTGGCAGCATATCCACCCCAGCGCTTAGTACAGTGCCTGGCACACGGTAAGCTCTTAACAAATACCGGAATTATTATTATTATAAGGGACGGTGTAGGTATGTGCTTAAATAATAGGGCTAGGGCTTTGTGCGGGAGTGCTTTGAGTACTAAGGGTGGTTGTGTATATTTCTACCCCATTGCACCTTCTAGACTGTGAGCCCACTGTTGGGTAGGGACTGTCTCTATATGTTGCCAACTTGTACTTCCCAAGCGCTTAGTACAGTGCTCTGCACACAGTAAGCGCTCAATAAATACGATTGATTGATTGATTGATTGCACCAGAAGAAAAGTGGGTTTTTTGTTGTTGGTAGTGAGTTTTTGTTTTTGGGGTTTTGAGGGGGTAGTTTGGTGGCAGGAAAGTTCTTCGAAGTTCTACATGGAAATTAGGCTTAAGATAAGCAGTGAAACCCGAGTTTTTCTTCCTTGCTATCTTTCCCTTTGAGGGTGGAACTTTTGTGCTTTTAAAATCAGATCATCCCCTTAGATGACTCATCTAAATATTGTTTCAGGCAGCCCCAAGTGGCTGTAAAGATCACAGATCCTCGGCCGTTTCATGTGGCACTTGGGGCCCTTTGGGCAGACAACCTCATGAGTAAGAAGCATGGTTTAAGGGGAAGTTTTAAAGGTGCTTGAGATATTTGAGTTGAAAGTGCCCTGCTGCGTGTTTAAGGTGCACGATGCAAGCAGAGTAATAGTTGTTGGAGAAGGTAGAGGACTGAGTTATAACATAACCTACCTTTTGCCTCTCTTGTCAAGAATCCTGACAGACGTTTTGACCTTTTTTTTTGTATATATGTTGCCACCTTGTAGCCCAAACCACGTGTTAGCAGCCCAGAGTCTGAAACCTGCTGGGGTTTGGTGCCGACCCCCTCTTGACAGAATCAATCAATCGTATTTTGCCGTGTAGAGCACTGTACCAAGCGCTTGGGAGAGTACAAGACAACAATCAATCTATCAATCAATCCTATTTATTGAGCGCTTACTATGTGCAGAGCACTGTACTAAGCGCTTGGGAAGTACAAATTGGCAACATATAGAGACAGTCCCTACCCAACAGTGGGCTCGCAGTCTAAAAGGGGGAGACAGAGAACAAAACCAAACATACTAACAAAATAAAATAAATAGGATAGATATGCACAAGCAAAATAAATAAATAAATAATAGAGTAATAAATATGTACAAATATATATACATATATATAAATATATGTTGTATATATACATATATACAACAAATAACAGACACATTCCCTGCCCGCAACCAGCTCACAGTCTAGAGGGGGAGAGGTTCCGATTCAGGCCATGCCGTTAAGATGTGCAGTCCCGGGCCTCTGTGGCTTTGCGGCCGCACATGTCAAAGTTGACCCCGAGACAAAAGGATTCATTCTCCGGTCGGGTGTCAGAAGTCATACTGGGCTCCAGCCCATTTTCGAAACTTTGAGGAAAACCAGAAAGTCAGTGAGGGGGGGAAAAGTTCCACCTTTGGATCGCCTCTCGTGCGTGAGTGCCTCGCCCCAGCAGCCTAAACTCTAACAGGGCGCTGTTACGGTTTTGCAGAATTCCGACCAGGAAGGCGGCGGGAAGAAGAAGAAGAAGAAGAAGGACAAGAAACACAAAAAGGATAAAAAGCACAAGAAGCACAAAAAGCATAAGAAGGAGAAGGCCGCGGCGGCAGTGGCGACGACCGTAATGGCTGCCCCTGCTGCTGCTGCTGCTGCTGCTGCTGCTATTGTTGCTGCCGTTAGCACATCAGCCCAGGAAGAACAGGAGGCAGAAGCAGAGCCCAAAAAGGTGGGTATTGGCAGGGTCCTTTGGGCCTGCTGGCTTCTTCCAAGCCAGTAGGATGGGGAAACTCAATTCTAGGGTGGCCCAGCTGAACGGATCAGTCAATCCCTGGTCATCACTGGTATTTATTGAGCGTTTGCTATGTGCAGAGCGCGTGGGAGAGGACGGTACAACGGAATTAGGCCATTTCCCTGCCCATAACGGGCTGACAGTCTGGAGATCGAGTCTTTCAATCAATCAATCAATCGTATTTATTGAGCGCTTACTATGTGCAGAGCACTGTACTAAGCGCTTGGGAAGTACAAATTGGCAACACGTAGAGACAGTCCCTACCCAACAGTGGGCTCACAGTCTAAAAGGGGGGATGGATCCTCATCCATAGCTCTAAGGAAGCAATTCTGAAAAGCGCACCTAACTTCCTCAGATTCGCCGGTGCCGGAAAGGGGTCGAAGGGGTTCGTGTAAGCCGCGTAGCCAGTCTTTATGGACATACGGGGTGGCTGAGTAAGGTGGTCAGCCAGGCGGGAGCTGTCTGTACGTTATCCACCCCATCCCACCCAACAACCACCACCAGCTGCTCACGATCCCATTTGCTCCTCTCGCCCAAGGTGGCCTTTCCCTCTGGAAGCCGAGGCCCAAAGAATCAATCAATCAATCAGTCGTATTTATTGAGAGCTTACTGTGTGCAGAGCACTGTACTAGCGCTTGGGAAGTACAAGTTGGCAACATATAGAGACATATAGAGAGTGGGCTCACAGTCTAGAAGGATCGATGGGATTCAACTCCCAGTCCAGTGCTCCGCACCCATTTGAGCACTCAGTGAATACCACCAATTGAGCAATTCACTGTGGCTCGCCTGGCCCCTAGATTCTGCTGCCACTGGTTTTTGGAGTCTCTTCTCACGGCTCCGGAGGGATCAATCAGTGGTGTTTTATTGAGCGCTTACTATCTATGTGCGGGAACAGTGCACTGAGCGTTTGGGAAAGTACAGTATAATAGAGTGGGTAGGCACGGTCCCTCTACGGGGGGAGGCGGATTTGAAAATAAAGGTAGGGGAAATAGAGTATGAGTGCTGTGGGGCTGGGGTCAGAGGGCTTTGGGGCGGTGAGCGGGGAGAGCTGAGCACATAGGTGACGGTTAGGGAAAGAGGCTTAGGCCTCTTAGAGCAGATCCGTGCAGACACTGCCTTACCTGCCCACCTGGGCCCCGGATGATCCAGAAGGAGGAGACGACCTTAGGCGATGGTCTGTCTGTCTACTGAGAGCTCACCTCCTCCAGGAGGCCTTCCCAGACTGAGCCCCTTCCTTCCTCTCCCCCTCATCCCCCCTCCATCCCCCCCATCTTACCTCCTTCCCTTCCCCACAGCACCTGTGTATATGTTTGTACATATTTATTACTCTATTTATTGATTTATTTTACTTGTACATGTCTATTCTATTTATTTTATTTTGTTAGTATGTTTGGTTTTGTTCTCTGTCTCCCCCTTCTAGACTGTGAGCCCACTGTTGGGTAGCGACTGTCTCTATATGTTGCCAACTTGTACTTCCCGGGCACTTAGTACAGTGCTCTGCACACAGGAAGCGCTCAGTAAATACGATTGATTGATTGTACATATCTATTCTATTTATTTTATTTTGTTAGTATGTTTGGTTTTGTGCTCTGTCTCCCCCCTTTTAGACCGTGAGCCCACTGTTGGGTAGGGACTGTCTCTAGATGTTGCCAACTTCGACTTCCCAAGCGCTTAGTACAGTGCTCTGCACACAGTAAGCGCTCAATAAATACGATTGATTGATTGATCTTACCTCCTTCCCTTCCCCACAGCACCTGTATATATGTATATATGTTTGTACATATTTATTACTCTATTTATTGATTGATTTACTTGTACATATCTATTCTGTTTATTTTATTTTGTTAGTATGGTTTTGTTCTCTGTCTCCCCCTTCTAGACTGTGAGCCCACTGTTGGGTAGGGACTGTCTCTATATGTTGCCAACTTGTACTTCCCAGGCGCTTAGTACAGTGCTCTGCACAAAGTAAGTGCTCAATGAATACGATTGATTGATTGATTGATTCCCTTCCCCCCCGGCCGCTGCCCCCCCAGACTAACCGCGACCCCCTCTCTGTGTTCAGGAGACGGAAAGCGAAGCGGAGGATAACCTCGACGACTTGGAGAAACACCTGCGGGAGAAGGCCCTCAGGTCGATGAGGAAGGCCCAAGTGTCACCCCCATCTTAGGCGGGCAACGTTTGTTATTATGTACATTTTATTTGGTTTGTACTCTGAATTCAATTTCAAAAATCGCTAAACTGTGTTTGAGCTTTAGACTATAACATTTGTTGTAATAATTGCTAGGTTGAGGTTCACCATGTTTAAAAGAAAAAAAAGCAAAAAGACAAAAAAAGGGCATGGATTTACATTGCGAAAAGGTGTCCACAGTGTACTAGTGACATTCTTTCATTGACAGCCAACGTCATTTCGTCTGGAGCGAGCCTGGTGCGGAAGGGGGAAGAAATACACCCGGACGGTTTCAACGTGTTGCTGGCAGCCTTCGGGTTCCTTTAAAGGCACCAGACCAGATGCAGACATTTTGGACCTTTTATTAGCACCTACACTTAAGTTATGATTGCTTCTAACCTTCTGTGGTTTGTAAGCTTGCCCCGAAGTGAAGCCACTGTTAATTACCGAGAAAGTATAAAAGAATATCTTCATGCCACAATCTCTTTCCTCTTGCCTGTGTAGTTTCTGCTGAAGTGAATCAAGATTAGAACTCTAGGATGCTACATAAATGAAAGCATGGTTTTTTTTTTGTTTTGTTTTGCCAGGACACTGTGGGTTTCTATCGATGTAACAAGTTGATTTGGAACACTGGAAATCTTATTTTTTTTTGTTTTTCCTCTCCTCTTTTTTTTTTCCAATTATCTTTTTCTAAGAGCAGTTCACTAGAGTCCCAGAAAGGTTCCTTCAGTTCCATAAAATTTTGTTTTGTGAAATGATGTTGCCCCATTCATAATTCCTGTCTCGTCACGGTTCTTCCATTGGTATATGTAACTTTCAGAGCTCTCTTCTTTGAAAGATGGAAGGGTCTGGATTTTGGATATTGTCATGTTTTCACTGTTTTGTTTTTGGGGGTTTTTTGTTTTTGTTTTATTTTTTTTTTTTAACTAAAGCTATATAAAGCTTGTGGATTAAACAGAATAAATTTCTAAATTTAAAATCCCGTTTGGTCATTCCAACAGTAATAACTCCGCGCCAGCTTCAGCGCACAGGAAAGCCACAGGCACCTACCAGTTCCCTCGGCGCAGAGAAAGGTAAGTTTCCTTCCGAGTTCAAAGTGCTCTGGCCGCCAGGTTGGGTCGACCTGTTCGTGAACTGCCCAACGGGATTGTGACTCGTCGGATGCTCCCGTTAAAATTAACTCACAACTCTCCTTCCACCGTCCACGGCACCTAACGGGCCCTTCAGGAAACTAGGAAAGCAGTGTGGCCTAGTGGAAAAAGCACAGGCGTGGGAGCCGGAGGACGTAGGTTCTAATCCCGGCTCTGCCACGTGTCTGCCGGGTGACCTTGGACGAGTCACTTCACTTCTGGGCCTCAGTTCCCTCATCTGGAAAATGGGGATTAAGACTTGGAGTCCTATGTGGGACAGGGACTGTCCAACCCCATTTTTTTTTTATCTATGCCAGTGTTTAGAACACTGCTTGGCACATACTAAACGCTTAAATATCATAATGATTAAACTAGTGAATGGTGGAATATTCAGGCTTTGAAAATCCAGCTCTCTTGAGTTTGCGCCTCTCTTCTTCCCTGCCTCTTTTCTGTTTTTTCTACTCCCTGTCATCACGGAGCCGAGAAAGCAAAAGCATTCGAGTGTCCCCAGCTCTGATGGTAATTTGATTCCTCCGTGCAAACGCGCTGAGATTCACATTCTAGGAAATAGAGCAAGAATCTTATTTTCATTTTGAAGATGAGGAAACCGAGGCTCACAAGGTCACGAAGCAGGTCGGCGCTAAAATTAGAACCTGGGCCTCCTGACTCCCCATAGCCTTGAAAAGTTTGGTGAAGGAGGAGGCTGAAACTTCATTAAAAGGAAGTCTGTCTTTGATGTCTGGATTTCGTTTCACGAAATAGTTGGCTGTGTCTTCAGAGCTCAGTTGTCTTCTCCAGGCAGTCAGTGACCCTAGGTTTGGGATACTTTTCCCGGAGGAAGGTAGCATGGGCTGGGAGCCTGATACACTTTCATCTGTAGTTCACACCTCCCTTGGGAAGTTGTCCCTAGAGGTTTAAATCCTTTATATCCGGATAAGCCCCCATTTGGCTTTTAGTGAAGACTGCCTCTCAGCTATTATTAGCTCTGTTGTGATAATCCTTGGAAGCTGAAGAGTCTGCCTTTCTGGTGGAAGATTGCTGCTTGGGAAAGGAAGACAAATTGTCAAGTAATCTGGTAGAAAAAACCTGTTTCAGAGTAGTAATAATAATAATAATAATGGCATTTATTAAGCGCTTACTATGTGCAAAGCACTGTACTAAGCGCTGGAGAGGTTACAAGGTGATCAGGTTGTCCCATGGTGGGGCTCACAGTCTTAATCCCCATCTTACAGATGCGGCAACTGAGGCCCAGAGAAGTGAAGTGACTTGCCCAAAGTCACACAGCCGACAGCTGGTGGAGCCGGGATTTGAACCCATGACCTCTGACTCCAAAGCCCGAGCTCTTTCCACTGAGCCACGCTGCTATATGCACATCATTAACACAATACATAGAATAGTGAAAGTAGTCCGAGCATTCTATCCATTCATTCGGTCACTGAAGCACTGTACTAAGCGCTTGGAAGAGTGCAGTACAATGTAGTAGTAGTTGAATTGTATTTATTGAGCGCTTACTGTGTGCAAAGAACGGTACTCAGTGCTTGGGAGAGTACAGTATAACAACACATTCCTGCCCACAACGAGCTCCCCGTCTAGAGGGGAAGGCAGACAATAATGTAAATAAATAGTAGTAGTAATAGTATTTAGCATCTACCTTATTCACTGGTAAAGAATCTACAGGTGGGAAGTAGACACAGTCCAACTTGAAGAAGGTCAGCGTTGGAAGATCTAGGACCTTACTCCCACCTCTGGCTAGCTGAGTGACCTTGGGAAATAGGGATAAGAATGTCTGCCTCTCTCTTCCAGGATAATATGTGAAGACACTTTGGGAATAATCAATCCATGATATTTATTGACCGCTTCCCAGTGCAGAGCACTGTACTAAGTGCTGGGGAGAATACAACATCATCATCATCATCAGTCGTATTTATTGAGCGCTTACTATGTGCAGAGCACTGTTCTAAGCGCTTGGGAAGTACAAATTGGCAACATATACAGTCCCTACCCAACAGTGGGCTCACAGTCTAAAAGGGGGAGACAGAGAACAAAACCAAACATACTAATAAAATCAATGGAATAGATATGTACCAATAAAATAAATAAATAAATAGAGTAAAAAATATGTACAAACATATATACAGGTGAAAATTTTATCTCAGCACTCTTAGGTGATCTATTCTAAACCCTCCTAGGTATTTAAAATCTTTTTTCAACTCTCATACCAGAGGGGGGGATTAGAACCGAGGCCTCCCACCTTTCAAGGCTGTTACTTTCCCTCTGAGCCACCACAGGCCTCACACAGTAGATAGTAGATACAACAGAATTGGTAGATATGCCCCTTCCCAAAATGAGCTTGTCTAGAACAAAAGTGCTGTATAAAAAACGTTACAGCTCCCTAAGGTTTCATTCATTCGGGTTACACATCTGACAGGAGAGCCGGAGCAAAGTTAGGTTACCAAGTAACCCAAAGGGGCTAATTGCTGCCACTCAAAACCTGTGTAAACCAGAAATGCTAATTAATAAAAATAATAATAATGATAATGGCATTTATTAAGCGCTTACTATGTGCAAAGCACTGTACTAAGCACTGGGGAGGTTACAAGGTGATCAGGTTGTCCCATGGGGGGCTCACAATCTTAATCCCCATTTTACAGATGAGGTAACTGAGGCACAGAGAAGTTAAGTGACTCGCCCAAAGTTACACTGCTGACAATTGGCAGAGCTGGGATTCGAACCCATGAACTCTGACTCCAAAGCCCGTGCTCTTTCCACTGAGCCATGCTGCTTCCCCAATTACACTCTTGATTGGATATTTAGTTGGGATCCCTGAAGCAGAATGTCCTGCCTCCCCCGCAACTTTTGCTTCTACATCCTAATTTTCTTACCATAAACCACTTTGAGATTTAAGTCCCCCTCTCTATATGTTGCCAACTTGTACTTCCCAAGGGCTTAGTACAGTGCTCTGCACACAGTAAGTGCTCAATAAATACGATTGATTGATTATGCGTGATGGGGATTCCAGAGCAGACCACCCCACAGCCGCTGACTGTCATTACAGTGTTGGCATTTGTTAAGCCCTTGTTTTGTGTCAATCACTGGGGCAGATACAAGCTAATCAGGTTGGACACAGTCCCTGTCCCACATGGGGCTCACACTCTTAATCCCCATTTTCCAGATGAGGGAACTGAGACCCAGAGAAATCAAGCAACTTGGCCAAGGTCACAAAGCAGACAAGTAGCGGAGCAGGGATTAGAGCCCAGGTCCTGATTCCCAGGCCCGTGCTCTCCCCCCTTACGGTTCTCGGTGCACAGTAAATGCTAACCCTAACCCCCGCTCCTCCATCATCATCATCAATCATATTTATTGAGCGCTTACTATGTGCAGAGCACTGTACTAAGTGCTCGAGAAGTACAAATTGGCAACATATGGAGACAGTCCCTACCCAACAGTGGGCTCACAGTCTAAAAGGGGGAGACAGAGAACAAAACCAAACATACTAACAAAATAAAATAAATAGAATAGATATGTACAAAATAGAGTAATAAATATGTACAAACATATATACATATATACAGGTGCTGTGGGGAAGGGAAGGATTTAAGATGGGGGGATGGACGAGGGGGAGAGGAAGGAAGGGGCTCAGTCTGGGAAGGCCTCCTGGAGGCCACTTGTCTGGAAGTCACTTCTCTGGGCCTCAGTTACCCCATCGGTAAAATGGGGATTAAGACCGTGAGCCGCACGTGGGACAATCTGATTACCTGTATCTACCCCAGGGTTTAGAACAGCGCTTAACAAATAACTTAATTATTATTCTTATTCCGCCGTCCTGTATTCTGGCTGCTCTTTAATGGACCCGTGAGATTGAGGGGGGCGATGACAGAGGCAGGAATGGGGGACCCCCAAGGCCGGCAGATGTCCCTCCACCCCTGAACCAGTACACAGAGTTCAGTGTAGCAAGAATGAACAACGGCCCAGAGGACTCTACCCTCATCGGCCGATGATCTCACCACATCTGCGAGACAGGAAACCGCCACCGCCTCCCTCCTCCAGGACTGAGCCCAAGACGGGGCCGGGATTTGCCCCCCGAGGGAGTGGTCCCTGTTTCCCAGGCCTCCTCTGCCTCTGGAGGAACCTCACGCTCAGTGTGAATCCCATCTGCCTCAGTTTCCTCAGTCCGAGCCCTGGGGTCTGGGGTGCAGCTGACAGCCCAGAGCAGCCAGAGAAGGTCTTTTAAGCTTTTTATAAATAAATACATGAATAATAACGGTATTCGTTAAGTGCTTACTATGTGTCAAGTGCTGTTCTAAGCGCTGGGGGAGATACAAACTAATCAGGCACAGTACAATCAATCAATCGTATTTATTGAGCGCTTACTGTGTGCAGAGCACTGGACTAAGCGCTTGGGAAGAACAAGTTGGCAACATATAGAGACAGTCCCTACCCAACAGTGGGCTCACAGTACATGTCCCATATGGGGCTCACAGCATTAACCTCCATTTTACGGATGAGGTATCTGAGGCACAGAGAAGTGAAGTGACTTGTCCAAGGTCACACAGCCAACAAGGGTCGGAGCTGGGATTAGAACCCAGGTCTTTCTGAGTCCCAGGCTTGCTCTCTTATCTACTAGGCCAAGCTGCCCCGGGCAAAGGGGGGCCGTTCAAATACCATCCTACGAGAAGCAGCGCGGCCTGTGACCTCTGGGCTCAAACTCTATTTATTTATTTTACTTGTACAGATCTATTCCATTTATTTTATTTTGTTAGTATGTTTGGTTTTGTTCTCTGTCTCCCCCTTTTAGACTGTGAGCCCAATGTTGGGTAGGGACTGTCTCTCTATGTTGCCAATTTGTACTTCCCAAGCGCTTAGTACAGTGCTCTGCACATAGTAAGCGCTCAATAAATACGATTGATGATGATGATGATGATGATGGAAGAAAGGAATCAGAGAACCCCAAAGCGGCCCACTGAGGCAAGAATACGCCTTACCTACGACGTGAGGGAGTTAGGTTCCCCTTCCCGAAGAGTTTTGGACACGAGGCCACAGGTCCGGAGGACCAAGAGGGGCTGCAGCAGCGTGGCTCGGTGGAAATTGCACGGGCTTTGGAGTCAGAAGTCATGGGTTCAAATCCTGGCTCCGCCAATTGTCAGCTGGGGGACTTTGGGCAAGTCACTTCTCTGTGCCTCCGTTCCCTCATCTGTAAAATGGGGATTAAGACTGTGAAGCCCCACATGGGACAACCTGATCACCTTGTATCCCCTTAGCGCTTAGAACAGTGCTTTGCACATAGTAAGTGCTTAACAAATGCCATTATTATTATTATTATTATTAATCTGGAGGCTGGCCACCCTCCCAGAAAACAAAGCTTCTTCTTGTCTGAGGTGAGCTGGGGCTGTGGGTGGCTGCGTGAGTGACTCAGAGCAAGGGGTGGGTGCCCCGTGGGCCCAGCCCGCTTCCCAGAGAGACAAACACAAAGCTCATTGTGGAATGTGTCTGTTTGTTGTTGTATTGTACTCTCCCAGGTGCTCAGTACAGTGCTCAGCACCCAGGAAGCACATTAAGACTGTGAGCCTTATGTGGGACAGAAACTGTGTCCAACCTGATTATTTTGTAATAATAATAATAATAATTATGTTATTTGTTCTGTGCTTACTATGTGCCAGGCGTTGTATTAAGTGCTGGGCTGGATACAAGCAAATCAAGTTTGGACACAGTCCCTGTCCCATCTGGGGCTCACAGTCTCAATCCCCATTTTACAGATGAGGGAACTGAGGCCCAGAATAGTGAGGCGACTTGCCCAAGATCACACAGCAGACAAGTGGCAGAGCCGGAATAGTATCTACCCTTAGTACTTAGAACGGTGCTTGGCACATAGTAAGAGCTTAACAAATACCACAATTATCACTATTATGATGTGACCAATGAATACGATTGAATGAATGAATGAACCCATTTAATAGTAGTAGTAATAATGAATAATTATGGTATTTGCTAAGCCCTTGCTACATGCCAGGCACTGTTCTAAGCGCTGGTAGATACAAGGTAATCAGGTTGTTCCAAGTGGGGCTCACAGTCTTAATCCCCAATTTACGGACGAGGTAACTGAGGTGCAGAGAAGTGAAGTGACTTGCCCAAGGTGTGGTGCCAGGATTAGAACCCACATCCACTGACTGCCAAGCTTGTGCTCTTGCCACTAATAATAATAATAATAGCACTTGCTACATGCCAGGCACTGTTCTAAGCGCTGGTAGATACAAGGTAATCAGGTTGTTCCAAGTGGGGCTCACAGTCTTAATCCCCAATTTATGGATGAGGTAACTGAGGTGTTCAGAGAAGTAAAGTGACTTTCCCAAGGTGTGGTGCCAGGATTAGAACCCACATCCTCCGACTGCCAAGCTTGTGCTCTTGCCACTAATAATAAGAATAATTTTGGTATTAATTGCTTACTATGTGCCAAGCACTGTTCTAAGCGCTGGGGGAGATGCAAGGTAATCAGGTTGTCCCACTTGGGGCTCACAGTCTTCATCATCATCAATCGTATTTATTGAGCGCTTACTGTGTGCAGAGCACTGTACTAAGCGCTTGGGAAGTACAAATTGGCAACATATAGAGACAGTCCCCACCCAACAGTGGGCTCACAGTCTAAAATCCCCATCTTAATCCCCATTTTCCAGATGAGGCACAGAGAAGTGAGGTGACTTGCCCAAAGTTAGCTGAGAAGTGGCGGATCGGGGTTTAGAACCCATGACCTCTGACTCCGAAGCCCACGCTCTTTCCACTGAGCCATGCTGCTGCTTATTTCTCTTCGCCACGTCTGGGTGAGCTGTAAGGAAGGGCAGACAGAGGCCCCGAGGTCACAGAGGTCAAGGGCCGGCCCCGAGGACCCTCAGAGAGTTGGGGGTCCGGCAGAGTCCGCTGTCCTGTGACCCCAGATGTCCCTTTCTCTCAATCAATCAATCAATCGTATTTATTGAGCGCTTACTATGTGCAGAGCACCGTACTAAGCGCTTGGGAAGTACAAATTGGCAACACATAGAGACAGTCCCTACCCAACAGCGGGCTCACAGTCTAAAAGGGGGAGACAGAGAACAGAACCAAACATACCAACAAAATAAAATAAATAGGATAGAGATGTACAAGTAAGATAAATAAATAAATAAATAAATAGAGTAATAAATATGTACAACCATATATACATATATACAGGTGCTGTGAGGAAGGGAAGGAGGTAAGATGGGGGGATGGAGAGGGGGACGAGGGGGAGAGGAAGGAAGGGGCTCAGTGTGGGAAGGCCTCCTGGAGGAGGTGAGCTCTCAGCAGGGCCTTGAAGGGAGGAAGAGAGCTAGCTTGGCGGAGGGGCAGAGGGATTGGGGGCATTCCAGGCCCGGGGGATGACGTGGGCCGGGGGGTCGACGGCGGGACAGGCGAGAACGAGGTACAACGCGGCAGCAGCAGCAGCGTTCCCGGGAGGAGAGCCATCCTAATGGGTACCACTGGCAGCAGGTGGGCGGCCGTGTCTGCGGACCACAAGCCTCCGAGAGGCACAAATGGGGCCATTGAGTCAGCGATGAGTCAGGGCAGGTGGGGATGGCAAGGCTTCGTCACTGTCCGTGCGGCCGAGAGCCCGGGGAGGTTGCCTTTTGTTTCCTCATCCCCATGGGACGGGCTCCATTGTCCAGATGCCACTGAGTGGCTCAGAGCAGAGGTCCAGCTGGGGAAAGAACCAGGCCAGGCCCACCCCCAACCGTTCCTCCGCCTGTTCCCTCTGTTCTTCCTTCCCTCACACCCCCCTGATTAATCAGTCAGCACTTAGAACGGTGCCTGATACATAGTAAGCGCTTAACAAATACCGTAATAGTAATAATAATAATAATTATTGTTGTCTGTCTCCCACTTCTAGACTGTGAGCCCGTTGTTGGGTAGGGACTGTCTCTATACGATGCCAACTTGTTCTTCCCAGTGCTCTGCACACAGCACTCAATAAATACTATTGAATTAATGAATTAGTATTTGCTGAGTCCAGAGCTCTGTACTGAGCACTTGGGAGACTGCAATATGAGTTGGTAATAATAATAATAATAATGTTGGTATTTGTTAAGCGCTTACTATGTGCAAAGCACTGTTCTAAGCACTGGGGTAGGTACAAGGTAATCAGGTTGTCCCACGAGGGGCTCACAGTCTTCATCCCCATTTTACAGATGAGGGAACTGAGGCCCAGAAAAGTGAAGTGACTTGCCCAACGTCACACAGCTGACAAGTGGCGGAGCCGGGATTTGAACCCACGACCCCTGACTCCAAAGCCCGGGCTCTTTCCGCTGAGCCACGCTGCTTCCCCTGACAGGATCCCCTACCCTCAAGGGGCTTACGGTCCAAAGGGGGAGTCAAACATTAAATTACCGAGAGGAGAAGCGGTAGAGTGTGAGAAGTATTCATTTATTCATTCAATCTTTTTTATTGAGTGCTTACTGTGTGCAGAACACTGTACTATGTGCTTGGGAGAGGACAGTAGAGCAGTAAACACATTCCTGCCCACAATTAGCTTACAATCTAGAGGAGGATAGAATTCAGCTTCCTCTGCTCTGAAGAGGGCAGCTTTCTAGCTGACTTCATCTCTCTCTTTCTTAGACCAAGAGCTATAGCGCAGGGACTGTGTCCCCCAGCACTTAGTGCAGGGCTTAGCACATAAGCACTGAACAAATACCACAATTTATTATAATCAATCTTATTTTTAATGCTATTTTAAGCACTTAGTATGTGCCAGGCACTGTAGTAAGCACTGAGGTGGGTACAAGATCATCAGGTTGGACACAATCCCCATCCCATATGAGGCTCACAGCCTTCATCCCCCTTTTATAGATGCGGTAACCGAAGCCCAGGGAAGTGAAGCGACTTGCCCAAGGTCACACAGCAGACAGGTGGTGGAGCCTGGAATTAGAACCCAAGTCCTTCTGACTCCCGGGCTCGTGCTCTACTAGGCCACACTGCTGCTTATTATTAGGTGGTGCTGGGGTGGTCCGTAAGCTCGGGAGCCGAAACCCCATCCCTGCCGCCCTTCCCCAGGGCCGGCCTTAGGCAGGTTGAGGGAAATAATAATATGATGGCATTTATTAAGCACTTACTATGTGCAAAGCACTGTTCTAAGCGCTGGGGAGGATACAAGGTGATCAGGTTGTCCCACGTGGGGCTCACAGTCTTAATCCCCATTTTACAGATGAGGTAACTGAGGCCCAGAGAAGTGAAGTGACTTACCCAAAGTCACACAGCTGACAAGCGGCGGAGCCGGGATTTGAACCCATGACCTCTGACTCCAAAGCCCGGGCTCTTTCCACTGAGCCACGCTGCTTCTCTTGGAAACTGAAGTAGACACCCCTGCTCCCCCACCCCGATCCCATCTGGGCTCTGCTTCTGAGCCGGTCACTAGTGGCTCCATTTTCCCCGCTGGACTCTGGCTGGAACCTGGACTGAGGAACACGTTGGCTCGGGGCCATGACTTTAATTGGATTAAATCTCCTCAGAGGCCATTAGCGTCTCCACAGATCAGGCCAAAAGCCTTCCCTTTTCTGCGGCCTTGAGCAGCCCAGCCCAGTGCTCAGTAAGTATTGTTCATTAATTGATTGATTGACTTTTCCCCTCTTTCATGGCATTTCACCACCTGAATATTTCACCCTTCACCATGCACGCCACAAAAACCGCTCACCCGGGTGCTTGTGCAGGAGTGAAAATTCAGCACGCCTTCCTGCCAGTGTTTGTACAGCTGACTGTGTATTTATATACGAAGTTTCTCTGAACCTATTTGAAACTGGAAACGCCTAGACAGGGCCAGCCACGCACAGGGAATGCCTAATTGTACATTCAGTTATTTATTTTGATTACTCTAATTGATTTCTTTTGTGTTCGTCTTGCCTATTAGAGGTTAAGCTCATTTTGGGTAAGGGACATGTCACTCCTTGGTTTTGTATTTCTCGAATATTTAGAACACTGAAATCCACCCAGAGGGCACTCATTAAGTGCTCTAATTATTGCTACTTCTACTACTACTGCTACCCCTTTCCTCTCCATCCAAACCGCTACCCTGCTGGTTCAATCTCTCATCCTATCCCGACTGGATTACTGCATCAGCCTCCTCTCTGATCTCCCATCCTTCTGTCTCTCCCCACTTCAATCTATACTTCACGCTGCTGCCCGGATCATCTTTGTGCAGAAACGCTCTGGGCATGTTACTCCCCTCCTCAAAAATCTCCAGTGGCTACCAACCAACCTATGCATCAGGCAAACACTCCTCACTCTCGGCTTCAAGGCTGTCCATCACCTCACCCCCTCCTACCTCACCTCCCTTCTGTCCTTCTATAGCCCAGCCCGCACCCTCCGCTCCTCTGCCGCTAACCTCCTCACCGGGCCTCGTTCTCGCCTGTCCCGCCGTCGACCCCCGGCCCACGTCCTCCCCCGGGCCTGAAATGCCCTCCCTCCGCACACCCGCCAAGCTAGCTCTCTTCCTCCCTTCAAAGCCCTACTGAGAGCTCACCTCCTCCAGGAGGCCTTCCCAGACTGAGCCCCCCCCGCCCTACCTCCTTCCCCTCCCCACAGCACCTGTATATATGTTTGTACAGATATATTACTCTATTTTACTTGTACATATTTACTATTCTATTTAATTTTGTTAATATGTGTTGTTTTGTTGTCTGTCTCCCCCCTTCTAGACTGTGAGCCCCTATTGGGTAGGGACCGTCTCTATATGTTACCAACTTGTACTTCTCAAGCGCTTAATACAGTGCTCTGCACACAGTAAGTGCTCAATAAATATGAATGAATGAATGAATAATTAAGAAATGTCTTTTGGCAATGGTGGTGATCGCTCTCTCCTGGTTACCTAACCTTGCTGAACTTCTACTACGCCCCAACCCACACACTCCACTCCTCAACTCCTACCTACTCTTTGCACCTCGATCTCATCTCTCTCTGGCCACTGACCCCCTTACCTGAATTCTCCCTCCCCCTTCATATCTGACCAATTTTCTCACCTTAAAAACCCTCCTAAAATCACGTCTCCTCTCAGAGGCCTTCCCAGACGAGACTAAGCCCTTTATTTCTTCTCTCTGTCCTCCTCTCTATGCCAACTCTGCACTTGGCTATGGATGCTGTAAATCATTTGATCCTCACCCCAGCCCCAAGATAGTCATGTAAATCTTCTTATGCTCTACTATTTCCCTTATGCCTAATCTACTTTAATGACCACTTCCCCCTGTAGACTGTAAGTCCCATGTGGACAGAGGTAAGTTCCATGTGGACAATCTCTTCCGTACTGTACTTTCCCAAGCACTTAGCGCAGTGCTTCACTGACGATAAGCACTCAATAAATATGATTGATTTATTGAAAGACTGATCTCATTATTTCTGAGGAGGTCTTTCCTAGTTCTCACTCTGGCCCCCAAGAGACCCCCACCACCAACCTGTCATGTTTGAGTCAATCAGTCTTATTTATTGAGCGCTTACTGTGTGTGCAGTGCACGGTACTAAGCGCCTGGGAGAGGACAATACAACAATAAACAGGTACATTCCCTGCCCTCAATGAGCTTACAGTCTATAGGGGGAGACAGACATTAGTAGAAATAAATAAATGACAGATATGTACATAAGTACTGAGGAGCTGGGGATGAATAAAGGGAGCAAGTCAGGGCGATGCAGAAGGGGGTGGGAGAAGAGGAAAGGGGGGCTTAATTGGGGAAGGCCTCTTAGAAGAGATGTGCCTTCAAGAAGGCTTTGAAAGAAGGGAGAGTAATTGTCGGATATGAGTAGGGAGGGCGTTCCGGGCCATAGGCAGGACATGGGTGAGAGGTTGGCAGTGAGATAGACGAGATCGAGATACAGCGAGAAGGTTTGATTTCACTTTAGTTCCGGCCATCCGTCTCAGGCTGGTGGAGGTGAAATGTGGGATCGGGGTGATTCCCAGGCAGAGCCGCCACCTGAGCCGGAAAGTTGAACTCAGGCATGACTTCATTCCCTTCCTGCTTATCCATGGCGGTAAAGTGGGACCCACTGCACCACCTCACAGAAGGGGCTTCTGGAAACACCCGTCAAACCAAATCACAATTAGAGCCAGCTTAAAGGGAACCCTCTGGAAGTTACCTCTCCTCCAAGAAGCCTTCCCAAGTTAACTTCTACTTTTCCAGGTTATATTCCCCACAATTGTCACTTCCCCTTCTAGACCGTAAGTTCTCTGTAGGCAGGGAACGTGTCTACCTTTTCTGTTACACTGTACTCTCCCAATCGCTTAGGTTAGTGTTCTGCACACAGTAAATGCTCAATAAATGCCATTGGTTGATTGATTCAGTTCTTCTGCATCCCTTGAGCACTTGTAAACTCCCAGCCTTCCATTGCTCCCAAGCACAAAGTACAATGCTCTGCATACTGTAGTTAATAAATACTATCAAGTTGTTGCAACTGAGGCAACTGGGGGCCCCAGAGGGCTACTAAATCCTTCTGAAATCCTCCAGGAAGGACTCCCCTAGCACCCTCTCTCCATTCCCTTTCCTCCCTTTCCCTTTATATCTTTAAATTACGTATTATAAATTATTCATATCAATGTCCATCTCCCCCTCTAAGCTTGTAAGCTCGATATGGGCAGGGAGCGTGTCTGCTAATTCTGTTGTCCTTTCCCAAGCCCTGCACATAGTAAGTGCTCAATAAATACTGATTGATTGATTGATATACCTGTATATATGCATATATGTTTGTACATATTTATTACTCTATTTATTTATTTATTTTACTTGTACATATCTATCCTATTTATTTTATTTTGTTAGTATGTTTGGTTTTGTTCTCTGTCTCCCCCTTTTAGACTGTGAGCCCACTGTTGGGTAGGGACTGTCTCTAGATGTTGCCAATTTGTACTTCCCAAGCGCTTAGTACAGTGCTCTGCACACAGTAAGCGCTCAATAAATACGATTGATGATGATGATGATTGAGGAAGTCAATCCTTGGGCAAGCCCCTTAACTTCTCTGGGCCTCAGTTCCCTCATCTGTAAAATGGGGAGTAAGACTGTGAGCCCCACGTGGGACAACCTGATCACCTTGTAACCTCCCCAGCGCTTAGAACAGTGCTTTGCACACAGTATGCGCTTAACAAGTGCCATTATTATCATTATTAATCAATACGAATGAATGAATGAATGGCTTCCCCTTGGCCCCGCCCCCTCATCCAGAACACAATGGACGCACCCAGGCCCGCCTCAGCCCCTCCCCTACAGGCCACGCCCCTTCTGCCTTCGGGGCAAGGGATTGGTCGGAGCTCCGCCCCAGGCCACGCCCCCCCGCCTTCGGGACAAGGGATTGGTCGGAGCTTCGCCCCCCTCCACAGGCCACGCCCCCTCCGCCTTCGGGACAAGGAATTGGTCGGAGTTCCGCCCCCCTCCACAGGCCACGCCCCTCCGTCTTCGGGACAAGGGATTGGTCGGAGCTCCGCCCCCCTCGCCCGAGGCCACGCCCCCTCCGCCTTCGGGACAAGGGATTGGTCGGTGCTCCGCCCCCTCTCCCCAGGCCACGCCCCCTCCGCGCGCGGAACAAGGGATAAATCAGAGCTCCACCCGGCCACGCCCTCTACCAGGCCACGCCCCCCGCCTTCGGGACAAGGGATAGGTCAGAGTCCCGCCCCTACAGGCCACGCCCCCCCGCCTTCTGGGACAAAGGATGGCTCGGAGCTCCGCCCCCTCTCGTCAGGCCACGCCCCCTCCGTCTTCGGGACAAGGGATTGGTCGGAGCTCCGCCTCTCCCCATTCATTCATTCATTCATTCAATCGTATTTATTGAGCGCTTACTGTGTGCAGAGCACTGTACTAAGCGCTTGGGAAGTACAAGTTGGCAACACCGAGAGACGGCCGCTACCCAACAGTGGGCTCACAGTCTAGAAAGGGATAGGTCAGAGCCCCGCCTCTAGAGGCCACGCCCCCTCCGCCTTCGGGACAAGGGATAGGCCAGTGCCCCGCCCCTGCAGGCCCCGCCCCCTCCACCTTCGGGACCAGCGGTAGGTCGGAGCCCCGCCTCAGGCCACGCCCCCTTCACCCGCGGGACAAGGGATAGGGCAGAGCCCCGCCCTTACAGGCCACGCCTCTCCAACTTCGGGACTAGGGATTGGTCGGAGCTGCGCCCCAAGGCCACGCCCCTCCGCGCGCGGACAAGGGATAGGGCAGAGCCCCTCCCCCACAGGCCCCGCCCCTCCGCCTTCGGGACGAGGGATTGGTCGGAGCTCCGCCCCAGGCCACGCCCCCTCCACGGGCGGGACAAGGGACAGGTCAAAGCCGCGCCCCTACAGGCCCCGCCCCCTCCGCCTTCGGGTCAAGGGATCGGTCGGAGCTCCTCCCCAGGCCACGCCCCCCCGCGCCCGAGACAAGGGATAGGTCAGAGCCCCGCCCCTACAGGCCACGCCCCCCTCCTTCGGGACAAGGGATTGGTAGGAGCTCCGCCCTCAGGCCACGCCCCCTTCACGAGGGGGACAAGGGATGGACAGAGCCCCACCCCTACAGGCCACGCCCCTCCGCCTTCGGGACCAGCGATAGGTCAGTGCTCCGCCCTCAGGCCACGCCCCCTCCGCGCCAGGGGCTGGGATAGGTCAGCGCTCCCCATAGCCACGCCCCCTCCGAACCCGGTGCACTTCTGGGCGCGCCCCCTAGGGGGCGGGGCCTTCCCTCCGGGGATTTAGTAGCTGCGGCGCCAAACCCGCCTCCCGCGCAGACCCGGGACTGGGCCCACGAGTTTGCAACAGTTGCTGCAGCAGCAGTAGCCTCGCCCTCCTTCTTCTTTTTCCTTTTTTCCTCCTCCTCCTTTTTCCTCCTCCTCCTCCTCTTAGCTCCCAGTGCAGCCGGAGCCCTTAGCGCAGCCATGGCGCTGTCGATGCCGGTGAACGGGCTGAAGGAGGAGGACAAAGAGCCCCTGATCGAGCTCTTCGTCAAGGTGAGCAATTCTCCCACTACTCTCAGCATCGCCCGCGCTATGTGCTGAGCGCCCGCCACGTGCAGAGCACTCTCCCCCTCGTCCCCCTCTCCATCCCCCCATCTTACCTCCTTCCCTTCCCCACAGCACCTCTATATAATAATAATAATGTTGGTATTTAAGCGCTTACTATGTGCAAAGCACTGTTCTAAATGCTGTATATGTATATATGTTTGTACATATTTATTACTCTATTTATTTTACTTGTACATATCTATTCTATTTATTTTATTTTGTTAGTATGTTTGGTTTTGTTCTCCGTCTCCCCCCCTTTTAGACTGTGAGCCCACTGTTGGGTAGGGACTGTCTCTAGATGTTGCCAACTTGGACTTCCCAAGCGCTTAGTCCAGTGCTCTGCACACAATAAGCGCTCAATAAATACGATTGATTGATTGTACATATCTATTCTACTTATTTTACTTTGTTAGTATGTTTGGTTTTGTTCTCTGTCTCCCCCCTTTTAGACTGTGAGCCCACTGTTGGGTAGGGACTGTCTCTAGATGTTGCCAACTTGGACTTCCCAAGCGCTTAGTCCAGTGCTCTGCACACAGTAAGCGCTCCATAAATACGATTGATTGATTGTACATATCTATTCTATTTAGTTTATTTTGTTAGTATGTTTGGTTTTGTTCCCCCCTTTTAGACTGTGAGCCCGCTGTTGGGTAGGGACTGTCTGTAGATGTTGCCAACTTGGACTTGCCAAGCGCTTAGTCCAGTGCTCTGCACACAGTAAGCGCTCCATAAATACGATTGATTGATTGTACATATCTATTCTATTTATTTTATTTTGTTAGTATGTTTGGTTTTGTTCCCCCCTTTTAGACTCTGAGCCCGCTGTTGGGTAGGGACTGTCTGTAGGTGTTGCCAACTTGGACTTGCCAAGCGCTTAGTACAGTGTTCTGCATACAGTAAGCGCTCAATAAATACGATTGATTGATTGATTGTACATATCTATTCTATTTATTTTATTTTGTTAGTATGTTTGGTTTTGTTGTCTGTCTCCCCCTTTTAGACTGTGAGCCCACTGTTGGGCAGGGACCGTCTCTATATGTTGCCAACTTGGACTTCCCAAGGGCTTAGTCCAGTGCTCTGCACACAGTAAGCGCTCAATAAATACCATTGATTGATTGATTGATTGGACGAAACGCTTCTCCTCCTCCGCCCCACATTCCCGGGCCTTCCCCCTCCCCGCCCCCATTGTCTCGGGCTTTTGCGAGCTCCGACTAAGAATAAATCATCTTGATGGTATTCGTTAAGCGCTTACTATGTGCCTGGCACTGGACTAAGCGCTTAGTACAGTGCTCTGCACACAGTAAGCGCTCAATAAATACGATTAAATGAATTGAATGAACTAAGCGCTGGGGGCGATGCAAGCCAGCCGGGGCTATTAGTTGTTCAGTCGTATTGATTGAGCGCCTTCTGTGTGCAGAGCACTGGACTAAGCGCTTGGAAAGTACAATTCGGCAACAGTTATTATAAATCTATTAAACTTTTAATCAGGGCTATTGATTGAGCGCTTCCTGTGTGCAGAGCACTGGACTAAGAGCTTGGAAAGTACAATTCGGCAGCGGATAGTATAAATCTATTAAACTATTAATCAGGGCTATTGATTGAGTGCTTTCTGTGTGCAGAACACTGGACTAAGCTTGGAAAGTACAATTAGGCAGCAGATAGTATAAATCTATTAAACTATTAATCAGGGCTATTGCTTGAGCGCTTCCTGTGTGCAGAGCACTGGACTAAGCGCTTGGAAAGTACAATTCGGCAACAGATATAAATCTATTAAACGTTTAATCAGGGCTATTGATTGAGTGCTTCCTGTGTGCACAGCACTGGACTAAGAACATGGAAAGTACAATTCGGCAGCAGATATTATAAATCTGTTAAGCTTTTAATCAGGGCTATTGCTTGAGCGCTTCCTGTGTGCAGAGCACTGGACTAAGCGCTTGGAAAGTACAATTCGGCAGCAGATATTATAAATCTAGTAAGCTTTTAATCAGGGCTATTGATTGAGCGCTTCCTGTGCGCAGAGCACTGGACTAAGACTTTGGAAAGTACAATTCAGCAGCAGATAGTATAAATCTATTAATCAGGGCTATTGACTGAGCGCTTCCTGTGTGCAGAGCACTGGACTAAGCACTTGGAAAGTGCAATTCGGCAACAGATATTATAAATCTATTAAACGTTTAATCAGGGCTATTGATTGAGCACTTCCTGTGTGCAGAGCACTGGATTAAGAGCTTGGAAAGTACAATTCAGCAGCAGATAGTGTAAATCTATTAAACTATTAATCAGGGCTATTGATTGAGCACTTCCTGTGTGCAGAGCACTGGACTAAGCACTTGGAAAGTGCAATTCGGCAACATATTATAAATCTATTAAACTTTTAATCAGGGCTATTGATTGAGCGCTTCCTGTGTGCAGAGCACTGGACTAAGCACCGGGAAAGTACAATTCGGCAACAGATATTATAAATCTATTAAACGTTTAATCAGGGCTATTGATTGAGCGCTTTCTGTGTGCAGAGCACTGGACTAAGAGCTTGGAAAGTACAATTCGGCAGCAGATAGTATAAATCTATTAAACTATTAATCAGGGTTATTGATTGAGCGCTTCCTGTGTGCAGAGCACTGGACTAAGCGCTGGGGTAGATAGAAGTCAATCGGGACTATTAATCAGGGTTATTGATTGAGCGCTTCCTGTGTGCAGAGCACTGGACTAAGCGCTTGGGAAGTACAGTTCGGCAACAGATATAAATCTGTTAAACTATTAATCAGGGCTATTGATTGAGCGCTTCCTGTGTGCAGAGCACTGGACTAAACGCTGGGGTAGGTACAAGCCAATCAGGACTATTAATCAGGGCTATTGGTTGAGCGCTTCCTGTGTGCAGAGCACTTAACTAAACGCTGGGGTAGATACAAGCCAATCGGGACTATTAATCAGGGCTATTGATTGAGCGCTTCCTGTGAGCAGAACACTGGGCTAAGCGCTTGGGAGAGTTGGGAGGCAATGTTCCCTGCCCACAAAGAGCTCACATTTACTATTAATAATAACAATAATTGTAGTATTTGTTAAGTTCTTATTGTGTGCCAGGTACTGTACTAAGCGCTGGGGTACATACAAGCAAACCAGAACTATTAATCAGGGCTATTGATTGAGCGCTTCCTGTGTGCAGAGCACTGTGCTAAGTGCTTGGTAGAGAGCAAGACAGAGTCGGGAGGCAACGTTCCTCGCCCATAAGGAGCCCACATTTAATAACAAGCACTTAGTACAGTGCTCTGCACACAGTAAGCGCTCAATAAATACGATTGAATGAATGAATAATAATGATAATTGTAGCGTTTGGGAGAGGGCAAGTCAACAGAGTCAGGAGACAACGTTCCCTGGCTGTAAGGAGCTCAAATTTATTAATAATAGTAATAATAATAATTACAGTATTTGTTAAGCGCTTACTGTATGCCAGGCACTGTACTAAGCGTTGGGGTGAATGCTAGCAAATCGGGTTGGACACGGAGGGGGAGAGCGGGAAAATATTTTAAGTTCTCCTTCTAATTCTCCAAAAACTCTTCGATGGTCCCTGTTGCCGAATTGTACTTTCCAAGCGCTTAGTACAGTGCTGTGCACACCGTAAGCGCTCAATAAAGACGATTGAATGAATGAAAGGTACATTTTGACTCAGCTCCGGGGCAAAGGGGAGTCGAAACTGTTAGGAAATAAAAAAGAGGCAGAGTTGGGTGGGTTTCTGGATGAATGGAGCCCTTTATGAATGAGTAAGGGTCAAATTGGGGAAATGCCCAAATTCCCTAATGCTCTCTTTCTTGCGATTTTGCTCCCCATCAGTCAGTGGTACTTACTGAGCGTTTACCATGTGCAGAACGCTGTACTAAGCGCTTGGGAGAGAACAGTCCAGCAGAGTCGTTGGGCACGGTCCCTTCCCAACAAGGAGCTTATGGTCTCCGAAGCACAGTTTCACTAAAATCCGCCCCGATCATTTTGAAACCCCTTCATCTCAACAAAGCGCTTAGTACAGTGCTCTGCACACAGTAAGCGCTCAATAAACACGAAAAATAAATTAAAAATAAACAAAGATGTTTCTCTTTCTCCTACCATATGGTTTTGTGGTTTCTCCAAGTGTCGAGCAGTCTTTGCATGATGCAACACTTGAGCCCTGCTCCTGGGTAGCTGGCTGATAATGGAAAGATTGGGTTTCCCATTTGCCGAGTGGGAAAATGGGGTGGAAAGAGGAAAAATCTGAAAAGAATACAGTCTTCTTGGGGAAGCGAAATTCACCAGGGAACCTGCCCTATTTTGGGGGCTGTTTTTGAATGCAGCCAAGGGAAATAGAGGCCGATTGTCACAGTAGGCACAGTGGTAGTGTTGCAATGTTAATAATTCTGCCAGGAGGCTTTTGAGATGGTTAGTGGAACAACTAAAGTTTATTTTTTTATGAATTTGAATCCGTGCTTTGCCTGGATGGGATGTGTTTCGAAATAACTGTCTTTGGGGAAGGGGGAGCAATCTGTTCGGGATACACCATAGGATAAAGACTGGTCAAGCTGAGGAAAGAAATATCGCTTTCTTGGGATGATTTTGTATATATGTATATATGTTTGTACATATTTATTACTCTGTTTATTTTACTTGTACGTATCTATTCTATTTATTTTATTTTGTTAGTATGTTTGGTTTTGTTCTCTGTCTCCCCCTTTAAGACTGTGAGCCCGCTGTTGGGTAGGGACTGTCTCTATATGTTGCCAATTTGTACTTCCCAAGCGCTTAGTACAGTGCTCTGCACACAGTAAGCACTCAATAAATACGATTGATGATGATGATGATTTGGCTGTCAGGTATTTTATGGTTATTGGAGGCAGAGGGAGTATCTGACCAAACTTGCAGTGAATAAGTGCCGGATTGGCAAGGGCCTGAAAGTTAACATTAATAACTCTCTTTTTTTATGTGTGCAGCATTTCCTGTACAAACCAATCCCTGAACCCTTTCTAAACCACTAGATAAGGTAATTGCTTTATGGGAATAGAGAAAAGAATTACTTTTCCCGGAGAAACCGTGAGGCAAAGCTTGGTTTTCAAAAGAAAGTGCAGAACGCTGTCGGGCTCTTAGAGGTGTGGTCCATATAAAATAGGGAGTTGACTTGGGGATTCTTGAAGAGTAATTATGGTATTGTTTAAGCTCTTACTATGTGTCAAGCACTGTACAAAGCGCTGGGGTGAATCCACGCACCAAGGAGTAGTCAAACCTATCTGCATGAAAGGGTGTTTTTAGACTGGAGCGAGCGAGAGGAATGATTTGACTTTAAGATGTCAGGAAGTGAGCTATTTCTGAGATTCATTCATTCATTCAATTGTATTTATTGAGCACTTACTGTGTGCAGAGCACTGTACTAAGCGCCTGGGTTCAGCACAGACCCTAAAAGTACTCCCGGACTTTTCAGTATTTGCTGTTAACATTTTGTCCCAGAGCACTGCATCACGCATCCCCTCATTCATTCATTCATTCAACTATATTTATTGAGCGCTTACTGTGTGCAGAGCTCTGTACTAAGCACTTGGGAAGTACAAGTTGGCAACATATAGAGACGGTCCCTACCCAATAACGGGCTCACAGTCTAGAAGGGGGACACAAGCAACAAAACAAAACGTGGACAGGTGTCATGTCATCAGAACAAATAGAATTAAAGTTAAATGCACATCATTAGCAAAATAAATAGAATAGTAAATATGTACAAGTAAAATAGAGTAATAAATCTGTACAAACATATATACAGGTGCTGTGGGGAGGGGAAAGAGGTAGGGTTGGGGGATGGGGAGGGGGAGAGGTAAGATGGGTCTCCGTCTGGGAAGGCCTCTTGGAGGAGGTGAGCTCTCATCCCTAGCCCTTTTTTTTCTTTTTTTTAGCAGGTAGGACGGACTAAGGGGGCCTCTTGGTTTGTTGGTAAGACATTCTGAAAAATTGGGAAACCCTGCCCCAGATTTCAGGATTAGTCATAGCTGCTACTACTATTTTGATTAATAATGATAATATTTTTAAGTGCTGACAACATTATACTAAAAACTGGGGTAAATTCAGGAAAGTTCATTTGCTCCGCAGAGGGCTCACAGTTTGCCGAAAGAGGGCAGGCAGGCCCAAACAGTGATGAAAATTAAAGTTTAACTATCATAAACCTCAACATTAAAATGTGTAATAATCATAATTGTGGTATTTGTTAAGCGCTTACTATGTGCCAGGCAGTATACTGAATGATGGAGTGGATACAAGCAGCGTGGCTCAGTGGAAAGAGCACGGGCTTTGGAGTCAGAGGTCGTGGGTTCAAATCCCAGCTCTGCCAATTGTCAGCTGTGTGACTTTGGGCAAGTCACTTCACTTCTCTGTGCCTCGGTTATCTCATCTGTAAAATGGGGATGAAGACTGTGAGCCCCCCCCCCCCCCCGTGGGACAACTTGATCACTTTGTAACCTCCCCAGCACTTAGAACAGTGCTTTGCACATAGTAAGTGCTTGATAAATGCCATTATTATTATTACAAGCAAATCGGTTTGGACGCAGTCCCTGACCCACACTGGGGCTCAGTCTTAATCCCCATTTTACAGATGAGGTAACTGAGGTCGAGGTAAGTGAAGTGACTTGCCCAAGGTCACACAGCAGACAAGTGGCAGAGCCGGGAGTAGAACGCAGGTCCTTCTGAATGGGGACAGAAAAAAAACTGCCTTAACCTTTGCATGGTTCAGTAGGCAGGGCTTCAGCCTCCCTCCTGAGACCCTAGAGCTCCTGTAGTCATCATCAATCATATTTATTGAGCGCTTACTATGTGCAGAGCACTGTACTAAGCGCTTGGGAAGTACAGATTGGCAACATATAGAGACAGTCCCTACCCAACAGTGGGCTCACAGTCTAAAAGTCCAGAGGCTTGGTTGGCCTACCCTCTGCCCCTTGGGTGGGGGTCAGACCGAGCTGTGGAAGGGTGGCACAAAAAGGCTTCCCCTGGCATCAGCTTTTCCTGGGTGCCCCTGATGGCATGGCCATGTGGCTCCAAGATTTTCTTCCCAGTCACTCATTCAGTCAATCATTCATAGTGACTGAGAAGCAGCGTGGCTCAGTGGAAAGAGCCCGGGCTTTGGAGTCAGAGTTCACGGGTTCAAATCCCAGCTCCGACAATTGTCAGCTGTGTGACTTTGGGCAAGTCATCTAACTACTCCGTGCCTCAGTTACCTCATCTGTAAAATGGGGATTAAGACTGTGAGCCCCATGTGGGACTATTTATTTTACTTGTACATATCTATTCTATTTATTTTATTTTGTTAGTATGTTTGGTTTTGTTCTCTGTCTCCCCCTTTTAGACTGTGAGCCCACTGTTGGGTAGGGACTGTCTCTATATGTTCCCAACTTGTACTTCCCAAGCGCTTAGTACAGTGCTCTGCACACAGTAAGCACTCAATAAATACGATTGATGATGATGATGATGATGACAACCCAATCACCTTGTAATCTCCCCAGCGCTTTGAACAGTGCTTTGCACATAGTAAGCGCTTAATAAATGCCATCATCATATTTGTTGAGATCTTATTGTGTGCAGAACACCTTACTAAGCGCCTGGGAGAGTACAATACAACAATAAACTGGCACATTCCCTGCCCACAACGAGGCAGACACAGATGAGTAGCGATTTTTAGGAAAACACAGAGCTTGATCAAACCCGCACACTCTGCTCCAGTAACTCCAATCTACTTATTCAATCTCCATCTGAACTTTCTCACCGCCGATCTCTTGCCTAAATCTTCCCACCCACCTGGAATTCCCTCCCCCTTTATATCTGGCAGACCCTTACTTCTCCCTCTCTTTGAAGTCCTCCTAAAATATCTCTTCCAAGAGACCTTCCCGGGCTAAGTCCTTACTTCCATTTTTGGCTCGTTGTGGGCTGGGAATATGTCGATTTATTGTTGTACTGTACTCTCCCAAGTGCTTAGTACAGTGCTGTGCAAACAGCAAGCATTCAATAAATACAGTTGAATAAATGAATGAACCCCTTAAGCACTTGGCTATTCACCCAAGCCCCACAGCACTTATGTATGATTCCATCTGTAATTTATTTTCCTATCTCTCTCCCCCCTGGTAGACTGTAAGCTCTGTGTGGACAGCAATCTTGTCTACCTACTTTATTTTTTTTGTACTCTCCCAAGTGTTTACTGCAGTGCTTTGTCCCCAGTAAGCCCTAAATAACCCTCAATGAACAAGCACCATAAAAAACAAAACAGAAATAAGTACCGTTGATGGGTATTGATTTAGAAAATACCGGAACAACTCATTAGAGTGACTAGAGCCAAATGTGGAGCTTACAGTCCAATGGGAGAGACGGACACCAAATTATATCACAGGAACATTATGGTGAATGTCACGCCTCCCTGGAAAGTTGAGGTGTGTTTTGTGCTGTATCCTGAGGAAAACTCAAGCCTTTTACCTGTATTTTCATTTTATCCATGGAGGTGACGCCAGCCTTGATAGAACCCTCCGCGGTGGGGAAAACCGTGGAAGTTAATGGGAATTGCAGGCTTTTAATTTTCCAACAGAGCCATTTTGGATGACCTGTCAGTGGTGTGCTGGGTGGGAGAAGAGTAAAGCTGACATCTGTAAAGGTGAGATTTACAGAGGAAGGGGCCCCGGGGAGGGGAAAAAAATTTTAAACTGATGACGCTGAACAGGGAAATTAAACACCTCACCACCTCCAAACTGAGCAATTCTAGGAAAGAAACAAAAGAGGAAAGTCTGAAGTATCCAATTCTTAGGGATCTTGAATTTTTTATTTTGTTAATATGTTTTGTTTTGTTGTCTGTCTCCCCCTTCTAGACTGTGAGCCCGCTGTTGGGTAGGGACCGTCTCTATATGTTGCCAACTTGTACTTCCCAAGTGCTTAGTACAGTGCTCTGTACACAGTAAGCACCCAATAAATACAATTGAATGAATGAATGAATGAAGGCTAACAACTCTTTGGGAAATTTAGAGAAGATTACAAGGAAATCACTGTCAGTGGTATTTTTTGAGCACTTATTGTGTGCAGAGCACTGTATTTAGTGCTTGGGAGAGTACAGTACAACAGAGTTAGTAGATAGATTCCCTGCCCACACTCGGCTTATAGTCTAGGGAGGGGGGAGACAGACTTTAATATAAATAAATAATTTATAATATATATTTTAAACATATAGAAGAATGCGATGGAGGTGAGGGTGGGGCAAAAATCAGATGCGCAAAGGTCACAGGTCCAAGTGTATGGACAATGCAGGTAAGGACCGTCTCTATATGTTGCCAATTTGTACTTTCCAAGCACTTAGTACAGTGCTCTGCACACAGTAAGTGCTCAATAAATACAGTTGAATGAATTAATGAATGAAAAGAGCTCCTTGCGGGCAAGGAAAACTTGTACTTTCCAAGCGCTTAGTACAGTGCTCTGCACACAGTAAGTGCTCAATAAATGCGATTGAATGAATGAATGAATGAAAAGAGCTCCTTGCAGGCAGGGAACGTGGCTACCAAATCTTTTGCATTTTACTTATTTACTGAGCGCTTACTGTGTGCAGAACACTTGACTAAGCTCTTGGGAGAGTACAGTATACCAGATGTGATAGACCTGCTTCCTCCTTCCCCATAGGAGCTTACAGTCGCACGTTGTTTTTTCTCCTGAAGACTTAACCCCAATCTCTTGCCCTCGGTTTTCTTTTTTCACTACAGTATATGTCTAAAGAACTTCGATGAAAATGCACATTCTTGTTAAAATAAGATTAGTTATGAAAACAAAATTTCTTGTCTAAAAAGGGTTGAGCCATGACTCCAAACTTCTCATAATAAAAGCATTGAACTGCACCACTGGAGAGCATATAAATGAAGGTCATTAATAATTTTATAGCTGTACAAGTTAGGCAAATAAAAGCTATTTAGAGGCTGATCAAAGAAAATGATGTATAGAAAATGAAGAGATCAGACAAATGGGATTGAACCAGGTAAGGATTTTCAAAGACGCTGGGTATCCTAGTGGAAGGGGCGTGGGCTCGGGGGTCAGAGGACCATGGTTAATTATGATGGTGTTTGTTAAGCACTTACTATGTGCGAAGCACTGTTCTAAGCGCTGGTTCTGGTTCTAATCCTGGGGTTGCCAGTTCTGTGACCTTGTGTAAGTCACTTAATATCCCTGTGCCTCAGTTTCCTCATCTGTAAAATGGGGATTAAATACCTGATTTTTCCCTCTCTTACCGAGAGTGTGAGCCCCATGTGGGACAGGGACTGGATTAGATTTGATGACCGTGGCTCTACCCCAGCACTTAGTTCAGTGCTTGGTGCAGAGTAAGCACTTAATAATAACTGTATTATTATTTGTATTTATTATTATTCTTATACAGTACAGAGGGGGCTTTGCCTTACCCCTCCCCCCATAACCTAATAATTATGGTATTTGTTAAGCGCTTACTCTGTGCCAGGCACTGCACTAAGTAGTGGAGTGGATACAAGCAAATCGAGTTGGACACAGTCCCAGCCCCACATGGGGCTCACAGTCTCAATCCCCGTTTTACAGATGAGGTAACTGAGGCGTAGAGAAGTGAAGCGACATGCCCAAGGTCACACAGCAGACAAGTGGCGGAGCTGTGATTCGAACCCATGTCCTTCTGATTCCCAGGCCCGTCCTCTATCCACTAGGCCATGCTGCTTCTCTACAGCTGACCTCCGTCCACAAATCAGCCAGATAATCTGTAAATACAGAGATTGAGAGATCATCCTGTTCCTTTGCGGACTGAAAGGGTTGGGGGTATCCATCTGGTCTGGTTCTCAAAGTTGTCAGTTCAAATTCACCAGTCGATCACTAGGATTTATTGGGCATCTACTGCGAGCAGAGCACTGTGCCCTAAGCACTTGGGAGAATAGAGTGGATTTAGCAATTCAAAGAGCAAAATTGCCCTTTCTTCAGGTGTTTGTGTTCAGTGGATGAGCCTTTTAAGATAAACGTTTTAAATCACAGGCAGTCACAGTTTATAGGGCAATTTACAGATTTAGTATTGTTGTTCTGGTGCCCTGAGTCATATTGGCCACTTTGTTCAGTAAACACGATTTCATATCCAACAGTGGTTTGTGGCAGTATTTAAATGCTTCAGAAACAATTCCAAGAAGGAATGTAGCTTTCTCCCCTGCTGTCGGTGGTTTAGCAGGGTTCACGGTTGCAAAAGAACCTATTTGTCTGTTCCCGTTAATGATAGGCTGCCTCAGTCTGTGTTTTGGGACAGTATTTGGCTCTCGTGGTGTCTAATTTTTCATCCCAAAGTATCGATGAGGTGCAAATAATGTGTCCAGTTTCCTCTGCTTTCTAGTGATGATGATAATAATAATAATAATAATGGCATTTACTAAGCACTTACTATGTGCAAAGCACTTTTCTAAGCACTGGGGAGGTTACAAGGTGATCAGGTTGTCCCACGGGGGGCTCACAGTCTTAATCCTCATTTTACAGAAGAGGTAACTGAGACACAGAGAAGTTAAGTGACTTGCCCAAAGTCACTCAGCTGAAAATTGGCAGAACCGGGATTTGAACCCATGTCCTCTGACTCCAAAGCCTGTGCTCTTTTCCACTGAGCCACGCTGCTTCTCAGTAGTGATACTGAGTAGTAGTGAAAGTAGTGACACTTTCTAGCATTTCCACACGCATTTATTATTGATGAGATCTACTTTCATAGCTTTCCTGGATTATTCTAAGGGGATTCCACAAAAGGAGAGGGAGACAGGGTGAATTTATGCATGTGCTGAGTGAAAACAACACTCAAGTAAAGATGGAGGCCAAAGTTGGTTTCTTTGGTATGGAGAGAAGGCCCAGATGTCATTCGTGCCCTATTTTTTTTCTTCATTGTTTTGGTTTTGTTTATTGTCTATAGTTTGGTAACCTTCATATTCAGAGTCCCCAGACTGTGAAGTTCACCCAGGGGTGTGCATGTGAAAGAAAAGACCGATGTAGAATTCACAGTCCCCTCCATATTATGAGCATGTAAAGGACTGACCCGTGTTGTCCGCCGTGTTTAGCCTTTGTTATCGCCCCCTTTTCTCTTTCCTTAACTATATATTTTTCTAGTCTTTCATTTGTCGTTGGTCCTGGAGGGTCAAAGATTGCTTCCCTGCCTTCTTCCCCCAATCTGTCTTCATCCCTGCCTTATATGAAATGGGACACAGCAACTGTTTAACAACTGGCGTGGTATTTCTCTGGCAGCGTAGGGGCGGAAATTAGGACCGAGCATTCAATTGAAACTGTAGACAGAACTCAACCTCAGTTGGAATTGGGCCCAACACAAAAGCAAGCTGGCAAGACTTGGGCCCGAAGCCTCTGCTCTGAACATTTTAATCAAGTGCCAGGCTATTATCTTGGGTCTGACTTGAAAGGGAACAGTCATTTGTTCAATCGGTGGTATTTATTGAGTGCTCACCCTGTGCAGAGCACTGAGAAGCAGCATGGCGTAATGGATAGAGCACGAATCTGGGAGGCAGAAGGTCATGGCTTCTAATCCCAGCTCCGTCACTTGACTAGAGAGAAGCAGTGTGGCTCAGTGGAAAGAGCCCACGCTTTGGAGTCAGGGGTCACGGGTTCAAATCCTGACTCCGCCAGTTGTCAGCTGTGTGACTTTGGGCAAGTCACTTTTTTATAACATTTATTAAGCGCTTACTATGTGCAAAGCACGGTTCTAAGCGCTGGGTTTTAACTGCTCTGTGCCTCGGTTACCTCATCTGTAAAAGGGGGATTAAGGCTGTGAGCCCCACGTGGGACAACCTGATCATCTTGTATCCCCCCAGTGCTTAGAACAGTGCTTTGCACATAGTAAGCGCTTAACAATTACCATCAGCATTATTATTGTGTGACCTTGGGCAGGCCGCTTCACTTTTCTGGATCTGTTACCTCATCTGTCAAATGGGGAGCCCCCCATGGGACAGGGACTGCGACCAACCCCATTTGCTTGTAACCACTTCAGTGCTTAGTATAGTGCCAGGCACCCAGTAAGCTCTTAACAAGGACCATGGTTATTATTAGGCGCTTGGGAGAATACAACAGAGTTGGTAGACTCAATCCGTGCCCGCAACGAACTTGAGACTGTGGACTGGGAATCCAATTCGTGTCCACACCCTGTGCCTGCTTAGTTTAAATACTTGTTAAGATCACAGCCTTTAGTGAGAAAAAGTGCCAGCTGTCTGACTCCTGTAAACCACTCTTCTAGAGTGTAATAGTGTTTATTGAGCACTTACAGTGTGAAGAACACTGTACTAAGTGCTGGGAAAGAATACACGGTTAGTCGTGGTTCCTGTCCCTGAGGGGATGCGTATCAAGCGCTTAGTACAGTGCTCTGCAAACAGTAAGTGCTCAATAAATAATAATGGCATTTATTAAGCGCTTACTATGTGCAAAGCACTGTTCTAAGTGCTGGCACTGTTCTAAACGCTGGATACTATTGAAATGAATGAATAACAAAGTGCTTTGTAAGTTTCAATCAGTCATATTTTTGGAGCACTTACTGTGTGCGCAACACTGTACTAAGCACTTGGGTGAGTACAGTACAACAGAAGTTATACCACTTCCAGTGCCTGGCTCTTGGTTTTGGAATTTTTTCCCCAAAGCTTCTGTTGTGCCGTACTCTTGGAACATACCCTTACCGTACGGAAGCCTTGTCACAAAGTAAGCTCATTGCCTTAGCCTGTTTTGCTGCATTGTCCAACCTAAGGATTTTCTTCCCCTCTGTCTCTCAAAAGAAAAGAAAACTCTTTGGTGCTACATTTCTATAGATATTTACATTTTAATTTCTTGAATAATGATGGTATTAAGCACTTTTGTGTCTAGCAGTCTTCTAAGCATGGGGTAGATAAAACACAGTCCCTGTACCCCCTGGGGCTCGCAATTTAGGAGAGAGAACAGGTTCATTCATTCATTCAATCGTATTTATTGAGCGCTTACTGTGTGCAGAGCACTGTACTAAGCACTTGGGAAGTAAAAGTTTGCAACATATAGAGACGGTCCCTACCCAACAGCGGGCTCACAGTCTAGAACGGTTGTGAATCCCCATTTTATAGATGAAGGAACTGAGGCATAGAGAAGTGAAGTGACTTGCCCAAGGTCACACAGCGGAAAAGTGGTGGATCCGGGATTAGAACCCAGGTCCTCTGACTCCCAGTCCTGGGCTCTTTCCACTAGGCCATGCTGCTTCCCTGTTTACTTAGGTGTCTATATGGACATTCAATTTGTTGTTCAGCTGTTTTGGCCTGATGTGTTTCTACTGCCTCATTCAGTCATATTTATTGGGCACTTACTGTGTGCAGAACACTGTACTAAGCACTTTATTCTTGTTCTTCATCCAGCTTCCACTATAGATAAATATTTTTGCCTATTTGTACTCTCTCCAAGTGCTTAGTACAGTACTCTGCACACGGTAAGCACCCAATAAATACGACTGAATGAATGAATTCAACTGTAAGCCTCCTGAGGGCAGAGGCCAGACATCTTGCTTCTGTTGCTCTGTCAAGACTTAGTACAGTGCCTTGACTTATGTTCTAACGTTCAACATTTCACTTCTTTTCTGAGTCATACTGGACTTTTATCACTGACATGTCAATATACTGCTTTTCCAATCAATACTTAGGCCATTTGGAAAGTCTGTGGCATTAACTCTGAACTAATTTACTTAATTTACTTAAATTAATATAATTTATTCTTAATTTACTGGCCTGGAGCTCCTTCCTCCTCCATATATTCCAGACTTGCCCTCTCCCCACCTTCAAGACCTTATTAAGGTCACCTTTCCTCCAGGAGGCCTTCCCCAATTAATCCCTCTTTCCCCGTCCCCCACCCCCACTTCCCCTCTGTGTTGTCTGTGCACTTGGATGGTGTGCCCTTTGGGCGATTGCCCCGTAGCATTTTTTTGTGTTATTTATTAAGCGCTTACTATTGACCAGGCACTGCCCTAAGCACTGGGGTAGATCCAAAGTAAATATATTGGACACGGTCCATGTCCCACGTGGAGTTTGCAGTCTTAATCTCCATTTTGCAGATGAACGAACCGAGGCCCAGAGAAGTTAAGTGACTTTCCCAAGTTAAGTGACAGAAAAGTGGCAGAACTGGGATTAGAACCCAGATCCTTCTGACTCCTAGGCCTGTGCTTTATCCACTAGACTGCACTGCTTCAGTTACGTACATAGTATAAATTACATGGTATAAATGATTTATATTAATGCCTTTCTGCCCTTCTACACACTCAGCTCGTGGGTAGGGAACATGTCTATGTGAACATATACCTGAACAACACATTGAATGTCCCCAACGCTTAGATATTCACCTCTCCCTCAGCCCCACAGCACTTAAGTCCAAATCTGTAATTTATTCATATTAATGTCCTCCTCTAGACTGTAAGATCGTTGTGGGCAGGGAACATCTACCAATTCTGATGGAGCATACTCGCCCAAGCACTTAATAGAGTGCTAAAATATGATTGATTAGTACAGTGCTCGGCACACAGTAAACACTCAATAAGTACCACTGATCTAGATCCTCCTCTAGACTGTAAGCTTGTTGTTCTGTGGGCTTGTTGTACTCACCCAAGCACTTAGTAATAATAATTGTGGTATTTGTTAAGCGCTTACTACGTGCCAGGCACTTAACTAAATTCTGCGGAGTATATGAGCAAATCGGGTTGGACACAGTCCCTGTCCCATGTAGGGCTAATAGTCTCAATCCCCCCTTTTCAGAGGAGGTAACGGAGGTACGGAAAAGTGAAGTGACTTACCCAAAGTCACACAGCAGGCAAGTGGCAGAGCTGGGATTAGAACCCTTAATAATAATAATAATAATAATAATAATAATAATAATAATAATGGCACTTATTAAGCGCTTACTATATGCATAGCCCTGTTCTAAGCGCTGGGGAGGTTACAAGGTGATCAGGTTGTCCCACGTGGGGCTGACAGTCTTCATCCCCAGTTTACAGATGAGGTAACTGAGGCACAGAGAAGTTAAGTGACTTGCCCAAAGTCACACAGCTGACCATTGGCAGAGCCGGGATTTGAACCCATGACCTCCAACTCCAAAGCCCGTGCTCATTCCACTGAGCCAACCTTTGACCTTCTGAGTCCCAGGCCCCTGCTCTGCCCACTATGGCACGCTGCTTCTCAGTGCTCTGCACAAAGTAAGCGCTCAATAAATACGATTGATTGAATGACTGACTGATCAAGCCGAAAAGTGGCTATAACAAGTGTCTGCATACCTGAACCTTGATGGGTTGCCCTCGCCAGGTTCGTGGCTCCTTCTACAGTGGCCCTGGCATCCCTTTCTCTAAGCAGAGTTGAATGGCAGCCACACCCCGCCCCTCCCTCCAAGAAATTCTCACCCCAAGGCAGTTTCACCATGCCCTAGGCAATCTCCGTATAATGGGACCTCTCTCCTGGGAAGACTGGGAGTGAGTGTTTGGGAGCAGTTATCTCCGGTCGAGCTGCATCATTGGGAACGGGTGGTTGCCCCACCCGCTGACTCAGTTTCTTTCGTTGATGTTGGCACAAGTATGGGTCGGAGGCATGGCCGAGGAAGAGCTGTTTTTTGCCCTGTAAGGCCTAGTCCCTTGGGATGCGGGGAAAGGGTCAAAAATCTCGTCCCTGTTTGGGAAAGTTAAAAAGCTCTTGGGAAATTTCTCTATGTGTAGGAAGTCAGAGTAAACCGGCCGAGAAGCTAGTGCCTCTAGTTTCTTTCTCCCTGTCTTTTTAATGGTATTTGTTAAGCTCTTATTAATAATAATAATAATAATAGTATTTAAGCACTTACTATGTGCAAAGCACTGTTCTAAGTGCTGGGGAGGCTACAAGGTGATCAGGTTGCCCCACGGGGGGCTCACAGTTTTAATGCCCATTTTACAGATGAAGTCACTGAGGGACAGAGAAGTTAAGTGATTTGCCCAAAGTCACACAGCTGACAGTTGGCCGAGCTGGGATTTGAACCCATGACCTCTGACTCCAAAGCCCGGGCTCTTTCCACTGAGCCATGCTGCTTCAGCGCTGGGGTAGATTCAAGCTAATCAGATTAGACACAGTCCCTGTCTCACATAGGCTCACAGTTTCAATCCCCATTTTACAGTAGAGATAACTGAGGCCCAGAAAAGTGAGTGACTTGCCCAAGGTCATACTACAAACAAGTGGCAGAGGTAGGATTAGAACCCAGGTCCTTCTAACTCCCGGGCCCGTGCTCTCTCCACTAGACCACACTGCTTCTTTTGCCTTGACCTTCAATCTATCCACCATGTACCCCACCCCCTGTAGACCATAAACTCACTGTGGGCAGGGAACGTATCTACCAACTCTGTTCTATTGTCTATTATTGTTATCTATTATTGTCTATTATTACTCTATTTTACTTGTACATATCTATTCTATTTATTTTATTTTGTTAATATGTTTGGTTTTGTTCTCTGTCTCCCCCTTCTAGACTGTGAGCCCACTGTTGGGTAGGGGCTGTCTCTACATGTTGCCAACTTGTACTTCCCAAGCGCTTAGTACAGTGCTCTGCACACAGTAAGCGCTCAGTAAATACAATTGATTGATTGATTGATTATTGTCCTCTCCCAAGCACTTAGTACAGTGCCCTGCACACGGTAAGCGTTCAGTAAATACGACTAACTGATGTACCCATCTCTCGGCAGCGGAGATGGTGAAAAGTAACCTGTGTGCTTCCCAAGTGGTGTAAAAATGGGCCTGCGTAACAGAATTTGGATTGCTTGGAATGATTAACTTATGTGATCACAGACTGGAACTTGGCTAATTTATTGAGTAATTTATAAGAGGCCTGAGGGCTTTAAGAGTGTTGAGCTAAGTACATATAATAGTCCCTATGAGTTGGCCAGCGCTAGTTGGCTCCAATTACTGCTTCCTGGGCCAGTGGGATCTTAGAGTGATCAGCAAGTTCTCTCGGTTACAGGATTTCCTTTTTCCTTTGGCCCACCATTAGCAATAGATATATGTAATCAGCCTGATCAGTCAGAAGCCGCATGGCTCAGTGGATAGCGCATGGGCATGGGAGTCAGAGAACCTGTGTTCTAATCCTGGCTCTGCCTCATTCATTCATTCAGTCGTATTTATTGAGCGCTTACTGTGTGCAGAGCACTTTACTAAGCGCTTGGGAAGTACAAGTCATCAACATATAGAGAGGTCCGTACCCAACAATGGGCGCTCACAGTCTAGAAAGTCACACAGTCACATGTCTGCTGTGTGACCTTGGGCAAGTCACTTAACTTCTCTGGGTCTCAGTTACCTCATCTGTAAAATGGAAATTCAACACCTCTTCTCCCTCCCTCTTAGACTGTTGAGCCCCATGTGGGACAAGGACTGTGTCCAACCTGATTAATTTGTATCTACCCCAGTGCTTAGAACAGTGCTTGGCACATAGCACTTAACAAGTACCATCGTCATTATTATTATTATTATTATTAGTCTTGGTTTTGTTGCCATAATAATCATTATATGTTTGTACAGATTTATTAGTGTATTTATTTTACTTGTACATATGCACTATTCTATTTATTTTGTTAATGATGTGCATCTAGCTTTACTTCTATTTATTCTGATGACTTGACAACCGTCCACATGTTTTGTTCCATTGTCTGTCTCCCCCTTCTAAACTGTGAGCCCGTTGTTGAGTAGGGACCATCTCTATATGTTGCCAACTTGTACTTCCCAAGCGCTTAGTACAGTGTTCTGCACACAGTAAGTGCTCAGTAAATACGATTGAATGAATGAATGAATTATGGTATTTAAGTGCATACTCTGCGCCAAGCCCTACACTAAGCACTGTGGGGGGAATCCAAGATAATCAGGTGACATACAGTCCTTGTCCCCGAGGGGGCTCAACAGTCTAAGAGGGAGAGAGAAGAGGTGTTGAATCCCCATTGTACAGATGAGAAAACTGAGGCCCGGAAAAGTTGGGATTTGCCCAGTGTCACTCAGCAGGCTAGCGGCCGAAGCTGGGATTAAAACCCAAGTCTTCTGACTTCGAGGCCGGTGCTCTTTCCGCTCGGCCACCACTGCTAGGTAAAAGCAAGATTGAACTCTGCCCCTGACGACCAGATCACTGGAGCATTCACTTTCTGAACATGTAGCTCAAGCCAAGAAAGTTTGCGGTTCACAAACCCAGCAAGTGGAGTATTGGGGGAGCTGATTTTTTAGCATGAACATTGAAAATCCATTTATGGATTTGAGCAGGTCATAATATCAGGATTTTGGATTTTTAAAAAATGGTATTTAATAATAATAATAATAATGATGGCATTTATTAAGCCCTTACTATGTGCAAAGCACTGTTCTAAGCACTTACTATGTGGCTGGCACTGTTGTAAGCGCTGGGGTAGCTACAGGCTAATCAGGTTGGGCACGGTCTCTGTCCCATAAGGGGCTCACAGTCTTAATCCCCATTTTACAGATGAGGGAACTGAGGCACAGGGAAGTGAAGTGACTCACATGAGGTCACACAGCAGACAAGTGGCAGAGCCGGGTTTAGAGCCTAGCTCCTCTGACTCCGCGGCTTGGGCTCTATCCATTAGGATACACTACTTCTCGGTTGTGAAATTTTGTTGCCGGCCCAAGATCCTGCCAATTGTGATAGGAAACTCCTTCGTCATCCACACCTCCATTATGAGCATCCCCATGAAGAAGGCAAGGAGGAGAGGTAACCTGAGAGGGAAGCTGATTTTTCTCTCCCTCCCTCTTTCCCACTGTTTTTCCCCTTCCCCATTTTCCTTTCCCTCCCCCAATCCTTGGGCTCACTAGTGGCAGGGGTCAAATTTGATCTCCTGAGATTGTAAGCTCCTTGCAGGCAGGGAACATGTCTGTCAACTCTGTTGTATTGGACGATCCTTTGCACACAGAAGTGCTCAGTAAATACCAGTGATTGACTGAACACTTAATCCAGGGTTCCAGCCACTGTCCATTTTAGCCCCAGAGGTTGAATCTACACTCATTTTAGCTCACTGGGTCCTTTGCCTTGAATAATTAATAATAATAATAATAATAATGATGGCATTTGTTAAGCGCTTACTATGTGCAAAGCACTGTTCTAAGCACTGGGAAGATACAAGGTGATCAGGTTGTCCTAGGTGGGGCTCCCAGTCTTAATCCCCATTTTACAGATGAGGTAACTGAGGCACAGAGAAGTTAAGTGATTTGCCCAAAGTCACACAGCTGACAATTGGCGGAGCCGGGATTTGAACCCATGACTTCTGACTCCCAAGCCCATGCTCTTTCCACTGAGCCTCCCTCTTCTCTAATGAATCAAGGGAGGATTGAGAAGATCTTTTAAATTATAGTAGGAAATCACACAGTCTAGTGGATAGTGCGCAGGCCTGGAAGTCAGGATAAATATTAAATATTTGTACATATTTATTCTATTTATTTTATTTTGTTAATGTTTTGTTTTGTTTTGTGTCTCCCCCTTCTAGACTGTGAGCCCATTGTTGGGTAGGAACCATCTCTATGTGTTGCCAACTTGTACTTCCCAAGCGCTTGGTACAGTGCTCTGCACACAGTAAGCGCTCAATAAATAGGATTGAATGAATGAGGTCATGGGTTCTAAACCTGGCTCCTCCACTTGTCTGCTTTGAAACCTTGGGCAAGTCACTTCACTTATCTGTGCCACAATTGCATAATAATAATAATAATGGCATTTATTAAGCACTTACTATGTGCAAAGCACTGTTCTAAGCGCTGGGGCGGTTACAAGGGAATCAAGTTGTCCCATGGGGGGCTTACAGTCTTAATCCTCATTTTACAGATGAGGTAACTGAGGCACAGAGAAGTTAAGTGACTTGCCCGAAGTCACACAGCTGACAGTTGGCGGAGCCAGGATTTGAACCCATGAACTCTGACTCCAAAGCCCGTGCTCTTTCCACTGAGCCACGCTGCTTTACTTAATCTGTAAAATGGGTATGAAGACTGTGAGCCCCTTGTGGGACATGTACTGTTTCCAACCTGATTGTTTGCATCTACCTCAGTGCTTAGTACAGTGGTGAGACATAATTAGCATTTAACAAATACCAAGGGAAAAAAAATGTTGCACTAATGAAGGCTATAAACTTCTTATGAGCAGGGAACATACCAGCTTATTCTGTTGTATTGTAAGCTCCCAAGCAATTAATACAGTGCTCTGCACATGGTAAGGGCTCAATAAATATGATTGACATGGAAATCCAAGTTTTATGCAGCCCTTCAGGGTAAAATACACTTAGCCTAAGTATAAACAGGTTTCCATCGATTAGGCTTCTATAAGCAACTGGCTCCAATGTTTAGAAAGTTGATGGCCAGGTACTTTTCTGTCTCCTCATTTCCTCTTCTCCCACTCCCTTCTGTATCACCCTTGCACTTGTACCTGCTTCCTTTATTCACCCCCACCCAACAGCATTTATGGCCAAGTCCATAATTTGTTTATATTCATGTCTGTCTCCCTCTCTAGACTGTAAGCTCCTTGTGGGCAGGGAATGTGTCTGCTGTTGTGTTATACTCTCCCAAATGCTTAGTACAGGGCTCTGCACAGAGTTAGTGGTCAATAAATGATTGATTCCTTATTGCTCTTTGCTTATTCCCCCCCAGACTCTGGGTTTAGCTCCTTATGGCATGCTTTAATTCGTTTGCATGTTTGAAAAATTAAAAGTTTTTCTTTCAAAAGGTTGTGAATTCATTAACCTCTGAATTTTGCCAAGGAAGAAGACTTGAAAATTCCATTACTTGACTCAGTGTGGAAGTTTGGTTAATTAGTGTTTTGTAAAGAACCTTTAGCTACCTTTAGTAAATGTGTCGTGACTAGTCTCTGATTTGGGTGATAGATTTGGATTTTAGGTGGGGGGTGGGGGTTTGTGTGTGTGTATGTACACGCTGTAGATGATGGTTGTTGAGGAGAGCTAAAATTTCAAACCAAGCACTCTATTAATGCTTGCTTTCTCTGCATGGTTTTCCATTGAAGCCCACACTTAATCCTTGCATTGTTGATAGACAAAAGGGCAAGGAAGTTTCTTTTTGGGGAGAAAGGAAATGGCTGTCAGTTTAGTACTTTAAATATCCTTATAAGGTATAAACTAAATATAGGAGGGTAATCCAGGAGTGAGGTCACATCTGAAATTTTCTTAAGCAGAGCTAATGAGATCAGCTAGTTCTTTTGGATTTGGTTCAGATTTTTTTTTTCCTGTGTTTTTGGCTGGAGTAAAACATTACGAAACTGACTGTAGTCTGCCAGGCTATGCCTCTGTCTGTCTCTGTGTCTCTCAAACTTCTTTTACCTAGAAACAACTTTTCTTCTTAAAGTTGGATTTGGATTTGATGCTCTTCACGATGTAAAATGAAAAATGCCTCTCTTGAGAAGTGTAGAACAGTTTCTATGCTTGTGAGTACTGTGACTGTAAACAGAATACACCAAAAGATTTTGAATCCATTTGGTACCCCTAGCAAAATGGAAACTTTTTTTCAGTTAGTGTTGTTTTGGAGCAATCCATAAGTCAAACTTTTTCATTCTTGAGTTCTTTTAGGCATCGCCTGTTGATGAAGGAATCAATTCTGCATTACTTTGTCGTGATTTCCTCGGCTTCATATAATTTCCAAGCTCTAAGTCTGATCCCAGCGTGGGTTTCAGAAGCCCAAATGGAAATGGGAATAGGTTTCTTTTCTTGTGGTTGGATGAACTACCGACTGGATTTGGGGATTTGTTTGGAGCATAGAGAGGGAGTAAGTGTCTTGCATTAAGGCCAAAGCACATGTTGTACTCTAAACCTCAGGCAGGGGCGGAGGGGAAGGCGAAAAAGCAGACCTGCTTACAATAGCTGTTCCACTTATGCCGTCTTCCTTAAGAGCTCTCTGCAAGTTTGCCAAAACAAAGTTAACTCCTTGTCACTGAGACCGTATTAAAAGTCATATGGCACATCTTATCAGAAAGAAGTGATAGACATAGATGTTGTGTTTATTCTATCTTATTTATTTTTTGTTTAATAAAACCCACCTCTAAAGCAGACAACACAGTTAAATTGATAGGGCGAGAGAGAGTAACCGTAGGTTACAGCCCTGGAAGAAAGAAGAGTAGAATTTTGTATTTCAGAGCTCTGTAACTTTGCTCTCAGAGATGGTCGTGCAATCGGACATTTCCACCGCTGCTGACATGCTTGAAGACTTTATGCTGATTCTGACATCACCTTATATTTGTACTCCTGATTAGGAGCATAAACATCTGGGTGCCTCCTTTTCTCATTTGCAGTGGGGAGATTAGAAGAAAATGTGCGTGGGAGATGATGAGACAGAACTACCTGGGTTCTAATTCTGGCTCTGCCCTGTGTTGTCTGCTGTGTGATTTGGGGCAAGTCACTTCACTTCTCTGGGCCGCAGTTCTCTCATCTGGAAAATGGGGATTAAGAGTGCAGATCCCATGCGGAACAGGGACTTTGTCCAACCCGATTAACTTGTATCTACCCCAGGGTTTAGAACAGTGCTTGGCACATAGTAAGTGCTTAACGACTACCATTATATATATAATTATTCCACTGAAAGGAGAGAATGTAGATGTGGTGAAAGTGAATGTGATATTTGGCCCTAAGCAGCTTGTGGTCTGCAGTGAAGATGGAGGAAATTGGCCTTTTAGAAAATGTTCATTTCTCCCACTGGCCTCTCTATGCAGCAGAGAATAAGACACTTTCCAAATGGCATAATTTGAGAATGCTGAGTGAATGCGATTGTTTCTGAAGTCATGATGTATTTCTTGTCCAGCACAGATTCCATTCATTTGCATACAAAAGCTGTATTGTGGCTTGGTGGTCAGTCAGAGGGGAAGGGGGGTGAGGGGGGAGTAAAACCATCTGTCCGTTGCAGATCTCAAAGCTGCTGTTCTTCTAATTAGAACCAACCGATTCTGGAACAAATGTAGCTGAGTTGCAGAATCATTTCCATTCTTTCAGTACCTCTTGGCCCCAGTAACTCTCCTGACTCCAACCCAGCCTGCACACTTCGCCACACTTCGCTCCTCTAATGCCAATTTTCTCACTGTGCCTCCATTTCATCTATTTCACCACGCACCCCTCACCCGTGTCCTGCCTCTGGTCAGGAATGGTCAATTTACAGAGAATGACTGTTTTTCCCCCCTCCCTTCAAAGCCTTATTGAAGGCCCATCTCCTCCAAGAGGCCTTCCCGGACTAAGCCCTCCTTTCCTCTTCTCCCCCTACCTTCTGCATCGCCCTGAACTGCTCCCTTTCTTCTTCAATCCCCACAGCACTTATGTACATATCTGTACTTTATTGCTATTACTGTCTCCCCCACCCTCTAAACTGTAAGCTTCTTGTGGGCAGGGAATGTGTCTGTTTACTGTTGTATTTTACTCTCCCAAGCTACACACTAAGCGCTCAATGAATACAATTGAATGAATGAATGGAAGGTGTGAATTCTTTGGCTAGGAGAAAACCGTTGTGTTTTCCCTTGCTGTTTGGCTACCTGATAGGTCAGGCAACTACGGTAGTGTTTACTGAAAGGCACTGCTGCAGTCTTTTAAATCAGCCGGTCGGTTGTCATTATTGAGCCCACTGTTGGGTAGGGACCGTCTCTATATGTTGCCAGCTTGTACTTCCCAAGCGCTTAGTACAGTGCTCTGCAAACAGGAAGCGCTCAATAAATACAATTGATTGATTGAGCACTTACCGTGGGCAGAGCACTATACTGAGCAGGGAGAGTATAGTATAGCAGAGTCAGTAGACATATTCCACACTGATAAGGAATTTACAGTCTGGAGGGGATCAAATCTATTCCTGTCTTAATGTCTGGGGTCTGCACATGATGGCTTTTTTAATATGGGTGTCCAGAAACTCCATGTTCCAGTCAGGGGTTGTCTTGCTGAGGAAAATCGGCGGGATGCAAGAAGGATGCAGGATCAGTTCTCAAATCCGGGAAAGGCCATTTAAGTGCTTAGTTCTGCACACTCCATAATAATAATAATAATGATGGCATTTATTAAGCACTTACTATGTGCAAAGCACTGTTCTAAGTGCTGGGGAGGTTACAAGGTGATCAGGTTGTCCCACGGGGGGCTCACAGTCTTAATCCCCATTTTACAGATGAGGTAACTGAGGCCCAGAGAAGTGAAGTGACTTGCCCAAAGTCACACAGCTGACAATTGGCAGACCTAACGGACATTTAGGCTGGGAATTTTCCTAGGGAGGTATTCAGAGAAGATACTAAATCACCTTCTGGAAAGGGTTAAGTTGGACAGAGTGATGAGGGAAGTTGGAATTCAATCTGCCCTAGCATCAGTTTACAAGTGATGCCCCTTGAGGCTGGGGATGTGGGGGAGGGGGGCTGCGGCTGTCCCCCACCCTTAATGTTGGTCACAGTGGCACTGAATGTGCAGGATTTCCAGGACCTGTTCTCACAAGAGCACATCTGTTGTGGCTTGTGCTTCTCTCACTTTTCTTCTCCCCCCACCTCCTCTTTACCAATGCGGGTAGGTGGAATTTATTGAGGAGGTCTCACTTCCTTGCCTACTGTTTGCTTATTCTGTGGATATAAACAGGGAGAGCTCTGTCCAGGGACAAATGTATTATCTTTGGGACAGAAGAATCTAGGGAATGAAGTTTGGACAGCCAACCCACAAGAAGACCACATGGAGGATTGGGCCCACATCCAGGTGAACGAAATGGAATGGAAAGGGAGCCTTCAAACTTCATCTTGTCTCAGCTAGATGAATGTTAATAGTGCCGGGGCCTGGGAGTTGGAGGGACCTGGGTTCTAATTCTGGCTCCCCCACTTGTCGGCCCTGTAACCTTGGGCAAGTCATTTCACTTCTCTAGTCCTCAGTTCCCTCATCTGGGGATTAAGACCGTGAGCCCCATGAAGGACGGGAACTGTCGATCCCAGAGTTTAGCATAGCACGTAGCACATAGTAAGTGTTTAACAAATACCACTATTATTATGACCTTGTTCAGTTAGGCCCCAGCTCACCAATTTCTGGCAGCTGGTTCCCCTTGAAGACCACTTGGTCTGTAAACATTTTTTTATTTTTCCCCTTTGGTGTCATGGGGCTGGTGATCTTTCCCAGCCTTCCCAATCAGTCAGTGGTATTTGAGTGCTCACTGTGAGCTGAGCACTGTACTAGGTGCGTGGGAGAGTATGGTACAGTAGAATTGGTAGACATGTTCCCTGTCCAAGAGGAGCTTACAGTCTAGAGGTGGAAGTGGCCATTACGTTGACCTTTGTTTTTCCCCTACAGCAGTGGCAAGTCTTTGCACTCAAATATTGAGTGTTTGTCAATGTGTGTTCACTTGTCTTCTCCTAGACTCTAAGGAGCAGGAGTGTGGGGTCCACATCTTTTAATCAGTCAGTCATAGTTATTGAATGCTTACAGTGTGCAGAACACTCTGCTAAGCACTTGGGAGAGGACAATATTACGGACACATTCCCTGCCTACAGGGAGCTTACAACTTTGCTCTTTACTGTAAATTCCCAAGCACCTACCCTAGTGCTCAGAACACAGTGGGTGTGGACGATGAAGTAATCAGCGTTCTTCCAAGACTGCATTAACCGGCTCCCAGGGCAAGTTTTTAGACTTTCTTTAGACTCATTGATACCTGGGGTGGGCAGAGACAAGATTGAACAAGTTGGAGGTAGGTTAAATGGGATAGTTTTGCATATGAACATGCCTTTTCCTTTCCCTCCTCTGAAGAAGCCAGACCTTGGTGGCCATTTTGTCTGCTGAGGGAAGAAGACAGAGACGAAAGTTTTCCTCCTCCTAATGTCAGATGATTAATGAGTCTGGAAGTATTCCAGAGAGTCTGCTTCTGTTGTCAGTTACGAGCCTACCAGTGTTTACAGATGGACATCAATCCCCCCATAACAAATCTGGGGCATGATGGGCAACTTTTATCTATCAATTAATCAGTCAGTGGTATTTGTTGAATGCTGTCTGTATAGGCTCCTTTACTGAGCCCTTTGGAGGATACAGTGGAATAGAGTGGCTAGATGCAATCCCTGCCTCTGAGGAGCTTACCATTTTGTGGGACGACAGAAGTTAAAATAAATTACCGATAGCGGAAACCGCAGAACTCACTGCACTTGCCTGATGTTTAGATTTCACTTCTGGGGATTTTCCTTATTAAAACTGTTTTTCAAGGTGTGTGTTACTAGAGTGGGGTGGCATATGTCTTGCATATTGCTGCAGAAAATTTTATAAACAATAATAATAATTGTGGTATTGGTCAGTCAATCATATTTATCAGCATTCTGTGCAGAGCACTGTACTAAATGCTTGGGAGAGTACAACACAACAATGTAACACACATTCCCTGCCCACAACAAGTTTACATTCTAGGCAGGAAGACAGACATTTAATATAAGTAAATTATGGCTATGGACATAAATGCTGTGGAGGGGTTAAGCACTTTGTGTCAAGCATAGTACTAAGCTCTGGGGGTAGATTCAATGCGATTAGATGGGACACACTCCCTGTCCTCGGTGAGGTTCACAGTCGAAGGAGAAAGTGTTTGAAAGATTAAGGAATCGAGGCCCAGAGAAGTAAAGTGACTTGCCCAAGGAAACACAGTAGGCAAGTGGCAGAGCCGGGATTAGAACTCAGGTCCTCTGCCTCTCGGGCCTGTGCTTTATCCACTAGTTTAAACGACTTCTCAAACCTTTAATTCCCCCAGCAGGAGTGGTCTTGTCTTGTCTGCATGGCCTTCCCATGCAGAGGGGCATCGGTCAATACTGGATCTTCCAGGTGTCGGTTTGGGTCAAGGATTCTGTCACTAGTCCTGTCAGGTGCTGCTCAGATCACTGACCTCAAACTGCAAAGTCCAAACAGCATTGGGAGGAACAAATAATGAACTGTAATCAAACCCAAGCCCCCAGACTCGCTGTGTTTTTCGTCTCTTCTTTGACACACTTTTTAAAAATGATATTTAAGCGCTTACTATGTGCCAGACACTGTACTAAACACTGAGGTTGATTCAGGCTCATCAGTTTGGACACAGTCCCTGCTCACATGGGGCTCACAGTCTTAATCCCCATTTTACAGGTGAGGTAACTTAGTCCCACAGAAGCAAAGTGACTTTGCTCAAGGTCACTGAGCAGACAAGTGGCAGCGCTGGGATTAGAACCCAGGACCTTCTGACTCCCAAGCCTGTGCTGTTTCCACTAGGCCATGCTGCTTCTCTTAGATTCTGGACTTCAGGTTCCAGACCAAAAGATTTGCCTGGCCAGAGGCTTGATTTTTCTTTTTTTCCTTTAGACAGACTGTCCTGGTCTTGCTTGTTTGAAAGTCAGCAGGGGATCACGTCTTCTGTGAGCAGCCAAGCCTTGCCCTGTTCACTGATTTACAAAGAGCCAAGTCCAGATGGTTTCATGAGGAGCTCTGCGTTAATGAGGCGGGAGTTAGAAAATCCATGCCCGCTCCTCAAAAAAACTCCAGTGGTTGTCTATCCACCACTGTATCAAACAAAAAGTCTTCACCATTGGCTTTAAAGCACTTCATTCCTCTAGTGCTAACCTTCTCACGGTGTCCCCATCTCATCTGTCTCACCGTCCACTGACCCCGAGCCCTTGTCCTGCCTCTGGCCTGGAATGCCCTCCCTCCTCTCTCCCAGTAGGCTCTCAATAGTATGATTATTTATGGAAATCAGCGTGGTCTTAAATAATAATAATAATAATAATAATAATAATAATAATGTTGGTATTTGTTAAGCGCTTACTATGTGCCAAGCACTGTTCTAAGCACTGGGGTAGATACAAGGTAATCAGGTTGTCCCACGTGGGGCTCACAGTCTTAATCCCCATTTTACAGATGAGGGAACTGAGGCCCAGAGAAGTTAAGTGACTTGCCCAAAGTCACACAGCTGACAAGTGGCGGAGCCGGGATTTGAACCCCTGACCTCTGACTCCAAAGCCCATGCTCTTTCCACTGAGCCACACTGCTTCAGCATGGCCTGTAAGGCCCTGTACTTTCTGATTTGGAAGTTTGGGGCTCAGGTTATGTTTTTCTCTTTCATTCATTTTTCATTCATATTTACTGAGCTCTTACTGTGTGCAGAGCACTGTACTAAGCGCTTGGGAGAATACAGTGTAACAATAAACAGACATGTTCCCTGCCCACAACGAGCTTACAGTTCTGTGTTGTCTTTGGGCTGTAAAGGACTTGTTTTTTTTTTTTTGTTTTTCAACTTCGTTTTGAAACACCTTTGATAGCTATTTTATATAGCCTCTTTTCCGTAGACTTTCCCCCTGTGTAAATCTGTTTTCATACAGTGCTGCATTCGATTCTCACCCCTAATTCTCTGCTCGCCTAAAAAAGCAAAAAAGGAATAAAATTCAGCTTGCCTTTCTAGGTCTCTTAACTATATCCGTCTGAAAGAGAGACTGAAGGTCACTTTTCCAAGTGAACAATCCTTTAACCTGTCCCAAGTAAAACATTAAAAGTCACATTAAACTAAACATTAAATACTTGGTTTAGTGGATAGACCATGGGACTAGGAGTCAGAAGGTTCTGGGTTCCACCACTTATCTGCTTTGTGACCTTGGGCCAGTCTCCTAACTTCCATGTGCCTCAGTTCCCTCATCTGTAAAATGGGGATTAAGACTGAGTGGCATGTGGGACAGGGACAGTGTCCTATCTGATTAGCCTGTATCTACCCCAGTGCTTGTATTTACCCCAGAGTTTAGTACAGTGCCTGGCACGAGTTAAGTGTTTAACAAATACCATTAAAAAAAAAGTTAAGGCTCCTAAGAGGCATCAACCTGGCAGCCTTCTTTTCATCAGGCACTGTACTAAGCGCTTGGGAGAGGACAACAGGGCAGAGTTGGCAGACAAGTTCACTGCCCATACTGAGCTTACAGTCATGTACTAGAAAGTTTGTAAGTTTTTTTCTGTTTCAGGAAGAACAGAGCACAAGGGTTATTACAATAATAATAATAATTGTGGAATTTAAGTGCTTATTATGTGGCAGGCACTACACTAAGCACTGGGGTAGATACAAGGTAAGTGGGTTGGACACAGTCCCTGCTGAGTTCACATTCTTAATCCCCATTTTTTTACAGATGCGGGAACTGAGGCACAGAAAAGTGAAGTGACTTGCCCAAAGTCACACAGCAAACACATGGCGGAGGCAGGATTAGAACACAGGTCCTCTGACCCCCAGGCCTATGCTCTATCCAAGGTGCTTCTCCAGCGTGGTCTAGTGAATAGAACACTATGTTGGCAGGGGTGGGGTCCCCCTCCATTTTTATTTTTTATTTATTTGAACTGCTGGGTGTCGTGACTTTAAAGGTTGTGTCGGGCTGCTGCCCTCCCAATTATTACAAGAGCCATACAACAACATTCACCACTGGAGGGGCATAGGGCCTTTTGCTTGGGGTTAATGATCATGACTTTGGTCTTGAGAAATGGAGGGGAAAAAGGGCACGTGTTCAGGATAACGTTCTGTACCTTTCTGAAGGACAAGTTGGAAAAGAGTGGTTGACTTGAGAGAAGATCTGACTTTCTCTCCCTTCCCCCATCCACAAATTCTGTTATGCCCGAACTTGTGATGCCAGCAATGCAGGCCTGATGGGCCAGAGAGGGGTGTGACAAAGGGGGACAGTGGAAGATTTTGGGAGAGTGCAGTTTTATCTTGTTGCAAACTCCATTAAACTCGCAGCTCCGGAGAGGCAGGGGTCATATTTTTGCAATTCCCCAAAGTCCAGGACTGTACAGTGTTCTCTGAAAAATCAACAAAAGATAAATTCTGCTGACGGTGAACTAGGACATGGGTCAGTCTCTTTTTTTTCCCAATGGTTTCCACAGGTAAATGCCATATTTACATGCATCATTGCTCCACTTTCCCAAAACCATTTGGTTACATTAAAACATGCCAGGGACACACAATCAAGTTTGCAGGACCTATAAGAATTAAATCTATCACTGAGGGGAGAAAGGGAAGTGTAAGCTAAGGGCCCTTGAAGTTTTGTCTTTCTATGCTCACTCTCCCAAGCGCTGAGTACAATAGGCACTCAATGGCTTAACTCCCCCCTCCTTTTATGTCTACATAACTCCCCATCCCCCAGCCCAAGCCCATCTCTTCTGTTTTGTTGCATTCTTTCCTTTTCTTCTCCTCCCACAGTGTGTGCAGCTAGCACTGCTTGCATTTATTTGGTACAAAAAATGATCCTTTATTTCCTCCTCAAAAATTGGGGTGGGGCAATTATGTGATGGAGGCAATTATGCCAATAAATACAGTAGTTAGGTATCCTGGCTTGATAGACTGAAGCACAGTGAACTGGAGGCCAGCCATTAGTTAATCACACTGATTGATTCCTGTTACAATGCCTCATTTCCCCCCAAGAGCCGAGCCTGCCAACAATGATCTGAGTTCGGTAAGGTAGTTCTGATGAAGTAGGATTAGAACAGATGCAAGGGTAGTAGCAGGAGGAGAGAAAACAAATCAATCAATCAATCGTATTTATTGAGCGCTTACTGTGTGCAGAGCACTGTACTAGGTGCTTGGGAAGTACAAGTTGGCAACATATAGAGACAGTCCCTACCCAGCAGTGGGCTCACAGCCTAAAAGGGGGAGACAGAGAACAAAACCAAACATACTAACAAAATAAAATAAATAGGATATGTACAAGTAAAATAAATAAATAAATAGAGTAATGAATATGTACAAACATATATACATGAATGAACTATGATGAGAGCCTAAATGAGAATTTAGTGTGATAAGAGTAAAAATATTAAGCCCTCTAGACTGTAAGCTCATTGTGGGCAGGATCTAGGTCTGCCAGCTCTGTGATATTGCTATGATAATAATAATAATGATAATAATAATAATAATGGCATTTGTTAAGCACTTACTATGTGCAAAGCACTGTTCTAAGCGCTGGGGAGGATGCAAGGTGATCAGGTTGTCCCACGTGGGGCTCACAGTCTTAATCCCCATTTTATAGATGAGGTAACTGAGGCGCAGAGAAGCTAAGTGACTTGCCCGAGGTCACACAGCAGACACGTGGAGGAGCTGGGATTCGAACCCGTGACCTCTGACTCCAAAGCCCGAGCTCTTTCCACTGAGCCACGCTGCTTCTCTCCCAAGTGCTTAGTACAAGGAAGCGCTCAATAAGTCTGGTTGGTTGAAGTCCACGAAGTTGCATGCTTCCGGTTGGCCGTCGAGACTGCCTGATGACACTTGCTTCCACCCTCGGGTCTGTGGGTGCCTTGTTGAGCTGCTTGAACCCTGAGTTTGGTCTTGGGGCCACAGAGGAGGAAGGCGGTGAGCCAGAGGTCGGAAGCTGTGGGAAAGTTGAGAACGAGGCACGGTGAGGAAGTGAACTGGGGAGGAACGTGGGGAAGAGAAGAAGAAGGTGAATGAGAGGAGAGGGTGAGGGAGAGACAGTGCTGGTTGAATGGTTTAAAGCCAAAGTTGGGGAGTTTGAGGTGGAGTCTAATGGGTAATTGCCGAAGGTTTATGAGGGATTGAGTCGTCCAGTAGAGCCCAGGCCTCAGAGTCAGAAGGACCTGGGTTCTAATCCCGTCTCCGCCACTTGGCTGCTGTGTTATCTTAGACAAGTTACTTGACTTCTCTGGGCCTCAGTTCCCTAAAATGGGGATAAGACTGTGAGCCCCATGTGGGACAGGGACTGAATCCAACCTGATTAGCTTGGATTCATTCATTCATTCAACTTTATTTATTGAGCGCTTACTGTGTTCAGAGCACTGTACTGAGCGCTTGGAAAGTACAATTCGGCGATAGAGACAATCCCTACCCAACAATGGGCTCACAATCTAGAAGAGGGAGACAGACAACAAAACAAGTAGATAGGCATTAGTAGTATCAAATTGGATCTACCGTGGCGCTTAATATAGTGCCTGGCACTTAGTAAGTGCTTAACATGCCATTTTTTTTAAAAAAAGAAGATTGGGGAGGGCAGGAAGAAGGGTCCAGATGAAGGCATGGAACCTGTGACAGGAAAAGTGGTCCTGCTTTCCTTTAGGCTTACAATGTAATGGAGGAAACTGGTTTACAAAGAATACAAACCTACACTTTAAGCAAATGCAAGGGAACAAAGAACAGAAAAATGTCCCAGAGAGCTCTGTATCAATTGCTGTCCTGTAGGTGATGGTGTAACCAGGGTGTGTAGATTGGGGAGGGAGAATGTAATTCAGTGAATAATTCTATAGGAGGGGGACGGATGAAGCAGATTATTATTATTATTGGTCTGCTAAGTTCTTGAAGATCTTGGAACCCAAGGCACCACCAAAGCTGTAAGTAAATTCAGTCTTTACCAGAAGTCACACCCTTTGGTTAGTCTGTCTCTCTAGAACAGTATGCGTTGTGCTATGAAAAAAGACCATTCCACTGTGGTTGTTGGAAACTTCTTACTCACCAGCTAGCCAAGGGGAGACAACTGCTCCTTTCATTAGGTGGGGAATTAGAAATATTGGTTGCGATAAAAGATTTCTTTCTTTTGTGACTTTCTGGCTCCCTGTGGGAAAGTGCTTGCATCAGGGAAATGGGGTGTTTACAGGGAATATCAGTCCTGTTCCTCTCCCTCCTCCCCCGACCAAAATCTCACATCCATGAATGCTGAGTTTCCCAGTCAGAGAGGTTATAGCAGCAGGAAATCCTCGCTCCCATCGGTTCTCATTGAGTATCCTCTAGGGAGCAATGTAGCCTAGTGAAAAGAGCCCGCTACTGGGAGTCAGAGGACCTGGGTTTTAACCCAGCTCTGCCACTTGCCAACTGTAAGACCTTGGGGAAGTCACTTTTCTGGGCCTCAGTTCCCTCATCTGTTAAATGGGGATTCAGTACCTGTTCTCCCTCCAATTATACTGTGAGCCCCATGTGGGACCTGCTTATCTTGTATTTACCCCAGTGCTTAGTATGGGGCTTAGCCTATAGTGCTTAACACATACCATTTAAATTATCTGTGCCTCAGTTCCCTCATCTGTAAAAGGCCTATTCTCCCTCCTACTTAGACCGTGACCCCCATATGAAACAGAGGCTGTGTCCGACCTGATTAACTTGTATCCATCTCAGTGCTTGGGGCACAATAAGGGCTTAACAAATACCACAATAAATAATATGTCCAGAGCCTTGCTAAAGCGATGGAGAAGAGTCCCCTCCCAACTCTTCGTGGAAAGCTCCTTGGTGACTTTGAGTACCTTTCGTTTAAGCAAGAAGAGATGTGAGACAATTGGGTGGATCAGAAAATGTTAAAAAGAACTTGGCCTCAGTCTTCAGGCAAACAGATGTCTACACCCTATCCCTCTCCCTAATATTTTTCCAACAATTTCTTCTCTGTGGGGCAAGGAAGCAAAGAACCTTTTTCACCCCTTACTTGCTCTGCGGGTTTTTAGGGGTTTTTTTAATGGTATTTGTTGAGTGCTTCCGTGGGTGGATCAGAAAATGTTAAAAAGAACTTGGCCTCAGTCTTCAGGCAAACAGATGTCTACACCCTATCCCTCTCCCTAATATTTTTCCAACCATTTCTTCTCTGTGGGGAAAGGAAGCAAACAAAGACCCCTTTTCACCCCTTACTTGCTCTATGGGTTTTTTGGGGTTTTTTAAATGGTATTTGTTGAGTGCTTCCTATGTGCCAGGCACTGTACTAAACCATGGGATAAATACAAGCTAATCAGGTTGGATACAGTCCATGTCCCATGTTGTGAGGCTCACAGTCTTAGTCCCTGTTTTACAGATGAGGTAACTGAGGCACAGAGGAAGGGAAAGGACTTGCCCAAAGTCACACTGCGAATATGTGGCGGATCTGGAATTAGAACCATGATCCTTCCGACTCTCAGGCCGTGCTCTAGTTACTAGGCCACTGTATTGCTCCCCTGCTCCAGTTGTCTTTTGCTGAAAGTTTGTTCAAAGCCCAAGGAGTGATTTCTTTTCTACCTCTTTACCTCTTAACACTGACCTTTTCTCTTTCTCAGGCTGGCAGCGATGGTGAAAGCATAGGAAACTGTCCCTTCTCACAGAGACTCTTCATGATTCTTTGGCTAAAAGGAGTGGTGTTTAGTGTTACAACTGTTGACTTGAAAAGGTAAGTTCTTAATGGGGGTCCAGCAAATTCTGCTGGAATTTGTCATGTGATTTTCGTAGGCATAGTTTGGTGGTTCTCTCTTCCCTGGCCCCTCTACCCCCATGCTCTGTATGTGTTTTGGTCAGGAGCACTCCAGCTGATTAGTGAGTCAGTCAGTTGTATTTATTGAACACTTACTGTGTACAGAGCACACTGTACTAAGTGCTTGGGTAAGTATAACAATAAACAGACACATTCCCTGCCCACACTGAGTTTACAGTCTAGAGGAAATGTTTGCCTCCTCATCAGGGAATCAAATTCCTGTCTCCCATATGACAGGCGGGGATACTAACCACTAGAGAGGAGTGTCCAATCAGTCAGTGATATTTCCTGAGTGCTTACACTGTGCAGAGCACTGTAGACATGTTCCCTGCCCACAAGGACCTTGAAGCCTATAAGAGGAAAGCAAGTTGGACACATTCCCCATGCCACAAGGAGTTCACCGTCCAGTGGGGAGGGAGAACCGTTATTGAACCCCCATTTTGCAGATGAGGAAACTGAGGCACATAGATGTTAAGTGACCTGCTCAAGTCACACAGCAGGCAAGTGGCAGAGCCGGGATGAGAACCCAAGTCCTCCGACTCCCAGCCCTGTGCTCTTTTCACTAGGACACGTCATCTTTTTAGGCAGTCCTCAGATCCAGACTGCACGAAGACTGTGGCTTCGACAAGTCATTCAGCCACTGAATGAATGGCCAGCCTTGCCTTCTAGGTTTCCTTATGAATTTCAGAGAAGCCGAACCTTAGTCTGAAGGAAATTAAAGGAAACCGGCAAACTTTCCAATGAAAACCTGGAGGCATAGTGAAAATACTTTCTTGGCAGGAGTTTCCCTAGCCCCTTTGGTGTGTGTGTGTGTATGTGTCTCTCTCTCACAGGCTGGCTTTGTAGAAATTCAGACCTATGTAACAAGGTCTTGTATGAGCTGAGGTTGAATTTACTCCCTCAGGACCTTTCCATACATAAGTGCCAAGTACGGTGTTTTGCACGTAGTTAATGCTTAATAAATACAATTGAATGAACGAATACTGCCTTTTCCAGTGAACTGCTGCAGCCATCATATTTATGGAGCGCTTACTGTGTGCAGAGCCCTGTACTTCAAGCTTGAGAGAATACAGTAGAACAGACACCTTCCCTGCCCACAATGAGTTTACGGTCTAGAGGGGGAGACATATATGAATATACATAAATGACAGATTCATTCAGTTGTATTTACTGAGCGCTTACTGTGTGCAGAGCACTGTACTATGGACATAAGCACAGTGGGTCTGGGCAGGGGGATGAATATAGGGAGCAAGTCAGGGAGATGTAGAAGGGAGAGGGAAAAGAGAAAACTCCAAGCCCCATAAGTCTCTGGAATCCAGTGCGGGGTGTTTGGGAAAGCACTGTGCATGTATTATTTATCCCCAACCTGAAAGGTCTTCAAAACTGTAAGCTCCTTTCTTCCAGGCTTCTGGGGAGCAGTGAGAGGAGAGGGGAAATCGATGGGAAGGGGGGCAGAGGAGTGGTTTTGTGTCCCAGGCCCGTGGGCCTAAATGAATCTCTTTAAGGTCTGCAAACAGGTCAAAGTCACCTTAAAAGCCTGCTGGGTCAGCTGACTGCAGAAGTTTAGGGAGGAGACTGTAAGCCCATTGTGGACAGAGAAGGTATCTGTTTATTGTCAAACTCTCCCAAGGGCTTAATACAGTGCTCTGCACACAGTAAGCACTCAAAAAATACAATTAACTGACTGACTGAGGAGGCCAGTGCTGATACGGATCTGGATTGCAGGAGAACATGTCTAGGTGACAAAGGTTAGCATCTCTTTGGTGCTGATTTGTACTTTCCAAGCACCTAGTACAGTGCTCTGCACACAGTAAATACTCAATAAATACAATTGAATGAATGGTAAGCTGATCAGGTTGGATACAGTCCATGTCCCATATGGGGTGCACAGTCTTAATCCCCATTTTTCAGATGAGGTAACTGAGGCACAGAGAAATGAACTGCCCAAGGTCACGCAGCAGACACGTGGCAGAGCCGGGATTAGAACCCAGGTCCTTTTGACTCCCAGGCTCTATCCACTAGGCCACGCTGCTTCCCTGCCCACAGCGACCTTACAGTGTAGAGGAGATTAATCCGCATGTTTATCCATCTCTTCCTGCCTCTTCTCTCCAAGTTCTGCGGATACAGGTTGGAAGGCTCCCAAGCACCACAAAGGAAACTTCCCCTTCTCTTGCCTAAAAATAGACCAGGCCGCCAGGCACACCCCCTGACCGTATCCTAAAATACCCCAATTTCTCCCATCCCTTTTTTGGTTGGAGCAAGTAAGCCCGAACAGCCCTCAACACAGTCCCAGACTGGGAACAGGTGGTGCGATATCTGGCTGAGAGTGACCACCATCCGTGCTTCCGGAAAGAGGATACAATTCCCAAGGGCTTTGGAATTCAATTTCTCTTCTTCGTTCTTCTCTCTGGGAAACTTTGGCGTGAGCCTGGCACGAATGAGCATTGAGGAGCATTCTGAGGACCTATGTGGCTGCAGAGCTATAATAATAATAATAGTATTTGTCAAGCACCGTACTAGGCACTGGAATGGGTATAAGAGAATCAGGTCCCACATGAGGCTCACAGTCTATGTAGGAGGGAAAACAGGTTTTGAATCCTCATTTTGCAGATGAGAGAACTGAGGCACTGAGTGACTGACCCAAGGTCACACAGCAGACGTGGCGGAGCCAAAATTTGAACCCAGGTCCTTTGACTTCCAGGACAAGTTTCTTCTCGCAGCTCTCTACTCCAAATAATTATCATTATCGAGGATATTGAGGAAAGAAGAGCCTCTTTTTTCTCTCCCCATCCTCAGCTTCTTGGCTTTAGAAATGTGCCCCCCATCTTTCCAGCCATCCTTAAAATACCTATTTAACACAAAATGGCCTCTTAGAGAAGTGGCCCCCACGAGAGTCAGCCTCGAATAAGGCACACAACTCACGACGTCAGAGATTTCAAAGTAACTTCAGGGAAACAACTCATCTTGTGTGTGGCATAAAATACCTTTCATAAAATATCCAGGTTGAAATAAACGTTGGATTTGATTTTTAAAGAGTAACGGCCAAAGGCCCGTAGCATTCTCAAGTTTCTTCCTTGTGACTTATAGCTCTGTTTTAATTCCTTGGGTTTTGAGCCAAAGCGTGTCGTGAGCATTGGCAAAAGGAACCCACCAAGAGCAAGTGAACCATACTAAGAGTGATTTAGAAGCCTGCAGTTTTTGACAAAAGGAGGTTGTCGTGCAATACTTTATCCTTAAGAACAAACCACTTTTCAGGTTCGATTGGCACAGCAAGGCAAAGAACCCCAATCTGTGCTAATAAGTATGTTCATATTCCCGTCTTCCCCAATGAGGCTTTGAACAGTCATCCATTAGTGTAACTGCCGTGATGGAGCACCTTTCGTGCCTTTGTGGAAGGCATTTCTCCCAAGCGCTTAGTACAGTGCTCTGCACACAGTAAGCTCTCAATAAATGCAATTGAATGAATGAATGAATGAAAAAGCATAAAAATAAAATCCCAACATAAAATTCTTTCCACCTTACCCAGTGTTGGCATACAAAACCCCCAGAGAAGCAGCCGTGGCTCAGTGGATAGAACTCAGGCCTGTGAGTCAGAAGGATGTGGGTTATAATCCCGGCTCTGCCACTTGTCTGCTTGGTGACCTCAGGCAAGTCGCTTCACTTCTCTGTGCCTCAGTTATCTCATCTGGAAAACAGGGATTAAGACTGTGAGCCTTAGGTGGGACAGGGACTAGGCCCAAACTGATTAACTTCTATCCTCTCTAGCTCTTAGTAGAGTGCCTGACACATGGTAAGCGCTTAACAAATACCATTAAGAAAACCCTCAAAACACTATACAGACAGATGCCCCTCTCTCAGCTTCACAAAGGATTTAGATTCCAGTTTGCTTCCTGGGAGAATCTGGCTAAATCTTGAGCCTACTTTGGCCCAATCTCACAAGGAAAGTATTAATTTCTTTAATTTGGGGGCCCATTTATTGCCCTTATGTAATGTCTGTGACAGTCTCTCCCTGTGTGGGTTCTTTTTAATGGAAGCAGGTCTGGGAAAGTCATGGAAAATTTCCTTTCAATTTCAAGTATTAAATCCTTTTGTTGTCCTTCAATGACCCTCTAATTTTGTAGGTCTTCATCTTGAAGTAAATTGGTCTAGCATGTGGATCAGAGAAGCAGCGTGGCTCAGTGGAAAGAGCCCGGGCTTTGGAGTCAGAGGTTCAAATCCCGGCTCTGCCACTTGTCAGCTGTGTGACTTTGAGCAAGTCACCTCACTTCTCTGGGCCTCAGTTACCTCATCTGTAAAATGGGGGTTAAGACTGTGAGCCCCCCGTGGGACAACCTGATCACTTTGTAACCTCCCCAGCACTTAGAACAGTGCTTTGCACATAGTAAGCGCTTAATAAATGCCATCATCATCATCAGAAAAAGAACTGCTTCCCTCTGGTCCCTTTTTGTAAGAAATCCATTCTGTCTCTTGCCACCCCATTACCAGTGATTAAAATTGCTTCTCTCCAGGCACGTTATTCACCACCAGATATTGTTTATTCCAAAACATGGTGAAGATGGTAAGATTTGTCTGTATGTGCCAGTGAGAAGCCTAGTGGTGGGAAGGGGTCGGGGGGGGGGAGGGGGGGAGAGAGGTAGAGAGGAAGAAAGAAAGAGTGTGTGTGTTTGTGTGAAATGGGGACTTTTAAAAAAATGATATTTGTTAAGCACTTTGTGCCAGACTCTGATCTAAGTGCTGGGGTAGATACAAGTTAATCAGGTTGGACACAGCCCCTGTCCCACATGGGGCTCACAGTCTTATTCCCCATTTTCCAGATGAGGTAACTGTGGCCCAGAGAAGTGAAGCGACTTACCCAAGGTCACCCAGCAGATATGTGGCAGTGGTGGGATTAGAACCCAGGCCCTCCTGTCTCCCAAGCCCGTGCTCTATCCACAAGTCCACGCCACTTCTCTTGTGGTGGAGACGTGGAGTCCCCTTCCTTTTCTCTGACACCAGAACATCCTTTTCAAATGTAAACATTCTCCTAAGGTGTGAGGCCTTCATAATAGCAAGATCAGGTTCAAGGGGGCTGATTTTTGGAGCATTGTGGCTTCTAGTGTAAACACCAACTAGATCTACAATAGACCTCCTATATGCTGACTTCGACCTCCTCTGTCTTTACAACAGTAGACCTCATTTGGCGGAAGGTTGGCCTTTGAGCTTCCAAGTCTAGCAGTGTGGCTCAGTGGAAAGAGCCTGGGATTGGGAGTCAGAGGTCATGAGTTCTAATCCCGACTCCCCCACATGTCTGCTGTGTGACCTTGGGCAAGCCACTTAACTTCTCTGTGCCTCAGTTCCTTCATCTGTAAAATGGGGATTAAGCCTGTGAGCCCCACGTGGGACAACCTGATCACCTTGTAACCTCCCCAGCGCTTAGAACAGTGCTTTGCACATAGTAAGTGCTTAATAAATGCCATTATTATTATTATTATTATTATTCAAATGAAGCATCTACCAACCCTGTTGCATTGCACTCTCCCAAGTGCGTGGCACAGTGCTCTGCACACAGTAAGCTCTCACTAAATAAGATGGACTGATTGACCTTCTGGTGAGTTTCTTTTCCTTACCTGTGCTCTGATGAGCCATGCCCTCAGAGATCATCCCGAGCCATCAGAAAAAAACCATTTTACCAGTCTGTTCGGTAGTTGTAACTAGGGACCCGAGTGAAATATGGATGGAGTTGAAATGAAGAGGAACATTGCCAACCTTTCAGAGGCCATACAGTTCCTCCTCCTCTGGACACAGGCAGGACAGAGGCTCCATTCTCTCCTCCGTCAGTAGGCCAGTTTATTCGACTTGAGCCGCATGAGCCACTCGTGAGGAGAGGAGGAAAATTTCAGTCAAATGTAGTTCATAAATGCATTCACCATCACCAAGCTCAAAAACTTCTCTGTCACATTTGTCACACTTTAACTTATTCTTTTGTACCTCTCATAATAATTGTTAGAGAAGGAGCATGTCTTAGTAGATAGAGACGGGCCTGGGGATCAGAGGGACCTGATTTCTAACCCCAGCTCTGCTACTTGCTTGTTATGGGACCTTGGGCAAGTCACTTCACTTCTCTGTGCCTCATTTCCTTCATCTGTGAAATGAGCCCCATGTGGGACATGGACTGTGTCCAACCTGACTAGCTTTTATCTACCCCACCGCTTTGTTCAGTGCCTGATCCACAGTAAGCGCTTAACCAATACCATTTCAAAAAAGAGGGCGTGGGGAGTGACCCACTAGTGAGAAGGGGGCAAATTTTTCTTAAACTATTTCAGTCTGCTTGGGTCTCAGGAGCAAATCAAAATTCTAGAAAGAATGGGCTAGAATCAGAATGTCCTGAAAAAGTTAATGTACCCCTCCAAAAAGAGAAATAACTTTTTTTGTAGTGACATTTATTAAGCGCTTACTATGTGCAAAGCACTGTTCTAAGCGCTGGAGAGGTTACAAGGTGATCAGGTTGTCCCACATGGGGCTCACAGTCTTAATCCCCATTTTCCAGATGAGGTAACTGAGGCACAGAGAAGTTAAGTGACTTGCCCAAAGTCACACAGCTGACAATTGGCAGTCGGGATTTGAACCCATGACCTCTGACTCCAAAACCCATGCTTTTTGCATTGAGCCACGCTGCTTCTCTTATTCCCTTACTGCCAGACTTGGGCCACAAAATATTATTGGTGAGTCTCCCAAATCTGTAGATACTGCTGTAAAGATAATAAGACTTTGGTTTCAAACCCTCAGTGAGTGAGGGGAAGCAGATGAGAGCCCCAAAATCTCTTACGTTGTGGGGAGGGAATGTGTCTACAGCTCTGTGGCATTGTCCTCTGTCAAGTGCTTAGTATGGCAAGCGCTCAATAAATGCCATTGATTGATTTCAGGAGCCTTTAGCAGGAGTGATCTGCACTCGGTGCCGGACTGTGGAAAGGTGGGCTGGGCGTAGGTGGGCGCGCCTCTTATACCCGTCACCCCGCCAGGCAGGGAGGGCACTATACCTTGGCACCGTCAGGGCCTGGTGTAGCTGTGTTGAATATTGGAGGTTCAGGGGGCCACAGCAAGTGACCCCGATTCATTCATTCAGTCGTATTTATTGAGCGCTTACTGGGTGCAGAGCACTGTACTAAGCGCTTGGGAAGTACAAGTTGGCAACATATAGAAACGGTCCCTACCCAACAGTGGGCTCACAGTCTAGAAGGGGGAGACAGAGAACAAAACAAAACATATTAACAAAATAAAATAAATAGAATAAATATGTACAAATAAAATAAATAAGTAGAGTAATAAATCCGTACAAACATATATACAGGTGCTGTGGGGAGGGGAAAGAGGTAAGGCGGGGGCGGGGGGCGTGGGGAGGGGAGGAGGGGGCTCATCCCTTGTGCGGGATGAGCCAGGTTCCAAGTTTTGATTTGGGTGAGGCTCTAGCCTCTAGCTCCTTCTGATTCTCCACCTCATAGAAAATTCTCATTTTTACAAACTTTTTGTTGTCTGAAGCAGTTGGAAATTCACCAAACCACACAGGATTGAGAATCTGACTTCGAATGAAAGTCAGAATGCTAAGGCAAGAATTCGGCATTGAAGAACTCTTTCTCAATTGTGGACTTACTTGAGTTTTTAGTTTTAAGACAAATAACACATCAGTGGGGCGAAGTAGAAGTCACTGCTGCCTTATCCCTGAGTGTTGGTTTCTGTCTGAATAGTAGCCAGTATTTTCTGGTCGTAGTGTCCTGGGAACATGAACCAGGAGATCGGGAAATGGGCCCTTGCCAAAAGAGAAAACGAACAGATGTGTCCCACTTTGGCAGATTTATACTTCGACTGTGTAATTTTTGTCCATTTGTGGAGCTGCTCCTTGGTACTACATGCTTTTCTCTGTGCCACCCCAGAGCCAGTTCTCGGACCATCTAGCTGTGCTTGTCAGAGTTGGAAGACCTCTACCACCACAACTTCCTGCTATTGTCCCAAACATACCAAGCTAAATTTTAACGGAAGTTAAGCTCCTTAGATTGCTTAAAGCATCAACTGACATCTGTTCAGTTTGGTCCCCTTTTTTTTTTAAAAAAAAAAAAGTTTTCTTTTATCAAAAACAAACTTGGAGGGTTTTCACCTCATACAAAGGAAAGCTGAAACCACGCAGGATTTAAAACCATAGAGGCCCTTATCTCAAGGTCTGATTTCTGCCACAAGATTAAGGGAGATACAAAGATTAGCAAACCAAAGTTGATTCAGAGCCCCGGAAACTAAGCCATTGTCTGTCTGGCTGAAGCTTTCCTATTCAGTTGAAATTCCTTCCAACTCTAGCTATGCTCTCAAGTTCCCGGTAGTTTACTGTTTCCTTTGCCAGGTAATTTGTGCCTAGTCCCATGAGGGGAGAGCCCGAATAAAGTGTCAAAACTATCCCCCCAACTAGATTGTTAGTGTTTTATTAATATGAATGTCTGTCTCCCCCTCTAGACTGTAAGCTCGTCATGGGTAGGGAAGACATCAGGTAATTCTGTTTGTATCGTACTCTCCCAAGCGCTTATTAGAGTGCTCTGCACATAGTAAGCGCTCAATAAATCCAATTGAGAGAAAAGAATTGTGCTTTGGAATACCTGGAGTTTATGCAAAAATATTGCACCAAAATGTTGCTCTTCCTTCTGACAGAAGTGCGATTAATAGAGCAAAAATGCCCAGTTTTACTCAGGTTACTTGGCTTTTTTTCCATCCCTCAAAGCACAATTTCTAATAATAAATATGATGGTGTTGACGTGCGTACCATATGTCAAGTACTGTTCTAAGCACTGGGGTAGATGCAAGCTAATCAGGTTGGACACAGTGCAGGCACTGTGGGGCTCACAGTCCTAATCCCCATTTTACAGATGTGGTAACTGCGGCCCAGAGAAGGGAAGTGATTTTCCCAAGGTCACACAGCAGACAAGTGCCAGAGCTGGGATTAAGAACTCAGGTTCTTCTGACTCCCAAGTCTGGGATCTGTCCTCTGAATTCACCTCTGAATGTGCTTCATATAGGATATCTCCCCCTTCTAGACTGTAAGCCCATTGTTGGGTAGGGACTGCCTCTATATGTTGCCGATTTGTACTTACCAAGCGCTTAGTACAGTGCTCTGCACACAGTAAGCGCTCAATAAATATGATTGAATGAATGAATGATATCTGAACCCATAGTTCTTGGAGGTTGTCAATCAGTCAGTTGTATTTATTGAGCACTTCCTCTGTGCAGAGCACTGTACTAAGCACTTAGGAGAGTACGATATAACAATATAACACACATTACCTGCCCACAGCGAACTTACAGTCTAGACGGGGGAGACCCAACTCAAACATTTCACTGATTGTTTGTGTACTGTTGAAGGATCTGTGGGACGTTTTAGCCAATTTCTTTAATGGATCCTCCCTTTCTATTGGTTAGTAATTTGGGCATGCACTGTGATAAAGTAATTTTCTTTTAATGAAGTTTAGGAAAGAACGGTATATCTTATGAATGACTTGTTTTTCCCCCTTTAAGGTAAAATGCATTATATTAAAACCGGTGGTCTTTTCAGACCCATGAATGACTTAAACTGGATGTAAGAAGTTAATGGCCTCAGGCTTTGGCTTTCTTGCTTGAGTTCTCAGTTTTATTTGAGTCCTTTATTAAATGTAAAATATTGATTTAAGGTTTTAAGGCACTCAGTCAGTTCTCCCTCTCCTACCTTACCTCACTGATTTTTCTACCACAATCCAGCCCGCACACTTTGCTCCTCTAAAGCCAACCTGGACAAGTCACTTCACTTCTCTGTGCCTCAGTTACCCTATCTGTAAAATGGGGATTAAGACTGTGAGCCCCATGACGGAGAGGGACTATGTCCAAACTGACTACCCTGTATCTTTCCAGTGCTTAGCACAGTGCTTGGCACAGAGTAAATGCTAAACAAATACCAAAAAAGAAAAAAAAATCCTACTCTACCTCAGTCTCACCTACCTTGCCACCAACCCTTCATTCACTTTCTCCCTCTGTCCTGGAACTGCCTCTTGCTTCATATCTGACAGCCTATTACTCTCCCCACCTTCAAAGCCAAAAAGCACACCTCCTCCAAGAGGCCTTCCCTGACTAATCATTATTATTATTATTATTATTATTATTTACCGAGCTCTTACTGTGTGCAGAGCACTGCACTATGCGCATGGGAGAATACAGCACAACAGAGTTGGTAGACACGTTCCCTGCCCACAAGGAGATTAAATTCTAGAGGGGAGGGAAAGACCGTAATATAAATAAATAAATTATGGTTATATACATAAGTGCTGTGAGGCCGAGGGAGGGGTGACAAAAGGGAGCAAATCCAAGTGCAAGGTTATATTGGTGTTCAGTAGAGAAGCAGCGTGGTGTAGTGGATGGCTAGAGCACAGGACTGGGTCAGAAGGTTATAGTAATAATAATAATGGCATTTGTTAAGCACTTACTATGTGCCATGCACTGTTCTAAGCACTGGGGTAGAGACAAGGTAAGCAGGTTGTCCCACATGGGACTCACGGTCTTAATCTCCATTTGGCAGATGAGGGAACTGAGGCACAGAGAAGTTAAGTGACTTGCCCAAAGTCACACAGCTGACAAGTGGCGGAGCCAGGATTAGAACCCATGACCTCTGACTCCCAAGTCCGTGCTCTTTCCACTAAGCCACACTGGCATGGGTTCTAACCCCAGCTCCGCCACTTGTCTTCTGTGTGACCATGGGTGAGTCATTCACTTCTCTGTGCCTTAGTTACCTCATCTGGAAAATGGGGATTGAGACTGTGAGCCCCACATGGGACAGGGACTGTGTCCAAGCCGATTTGCTGGTATCCATCCCAGAGCTTAGTACAGTGCATGGCACATCATCATCATCATCATCATCATCAATCGTATTTATTGAGCACTTACTATGTGCAGAGCACTGTATTAAGCGCTTGGGAAGTACAAATTGGCAACATATACAGTCCCTACCCAACAGTGGGCTCACAGTCTAAAAGGGGGAGACAGAGAACAAAACCAAACATACTAACAAAATAAAATAAATAGAATAGATATGTACAAGTAAAATAAATAAATAGAGTAATAAATATGTACAAACATATATACATATATGCAGGTGCTGTGGGGAAGGGAAGGAGGTAAGATGGGGGGGATGGAGAGGGGGACGAGGGGGAGAGGAAGGAAGGGGCTCAGTCTGGGAAGGCCTCCTGGAGGAGGTGAGCTCTCAGCAGGGCCTTGAAGGAAGTAAGTGCATAACAAATATTATTATTATTATTCACGTACAGTACCTAGTACTTTTTGGGTGTCTTAAAATAATAATAATAATGATGGCGTTTATTAAGCACTTACTATGTACAGAGCACTGTTCTAAGAGCTGGGAAGGGATACAAGGTGATCATTTTGTCCCACGTGGGGCTCACAGTCTTAATCCCCATTTTACAGATGAGATAACTGAGGCTTCAAGAAGTTAAGTGACTTGCCCAAGGTCACACAGCTGACATGTGGCAGAGCTGGGATTCGAACCCATGACCTCTGAAAAGCCTCACCTAAAAGCGACGGGATGTCACGTGCCTTTTCGTACTCCAACTGTCATTTTTTCAGTGTTGATCAGTTGAACTGTAACAGTTTCCCCGCCTCCTGCTTAAGGATTTGGGTGACTATACCTCAGTTTCACCTACTTTGCCGCCAACCCCGCACCCACATCCCCCCTCAGTCCTGGAACTCTCTCCCCCTTCATATCGTATGGTTTTGCTCTCCGTCTCCCCCTTTTAGACTTTGAGCCCACTGTTGGGTAGGGACTGTCTCTATATGTTGCCAACTTGTACTTCCCAAGCGCTTAGTACAGTGCTCTGCACACAGTAAGCGCTCAATAAATACGATTGATGATGATGATATTGTACAAACTGTTATTCTCCCCACCTTCAAAGCCTTAAAGCACATGGCCTCCAAGAGGCCTTCCCTGACTAAGCTTTTATTTCTCCTACTCCCTGTCCCTCCTGCTAAGCTCAACCCAAATGGAGCCTGGAAGAAGTTCAGGAAAACACAGAAACAGCGTGGCTCAGTGGAAAGAGCCCGGGCTTGGGAGTCAGAGGTCATGGGTTCTAATCCCGGCTCTGCCACTTGTCAGCTGTGTGACTTTGGGCAAGTCACTTCACTTTTCTGGGTTTCAGTTCTCTCATCTGTAAAATGGGGATAAAGACCGTGAGCCCCAAGTGGGACAACCTGATTACCTTGTATCTACGCCAGCGCTTAGGACAGTGCTTGGCACATAGTAAACGCTTAACAAGTACCAACATTCAAGCGTTTAGTACAGTGCTGTGCACACAGTAAGCGCTCAATAAATACGATTGAATGAACGAAAAACGGATGAATGTGCTTGTGTGCGTAAGAATGTGAGTGGGTGGTGAGAAGGCTGGAGCCGTCAAGTGGGAAGAGAGCCAGGGCTGGAACTTCAACCTCTGCCGTCCTGTGGCGATCAAGGCGGGGCACGTAGTCCGGAAGAGAAGACGGAAAAATCTGCAGAGGATCTCTTAAATTCAACTGACCCCAGAGATGGGGCAGAGGGTTTTCCATCTAGAGCTGGGCCTTCGCAGCTCTTCCCACGTGTTTTGTTTTGCTTTGCTTTTTTAAAAATGGTATTTGTTAAGCCCTTACTATGTGCCAGGACTGTAATAATAATAATGATGATGGCATTTATTAAGCACTTACTATGTGCAAAGCACTGTTCTAAGCACTGGGGAGGTTACAGGGTGATCAGGTTGTCCCACAGGGGGCTCACAGTCTTAATCCCCATTTTCCAAATGAGGGAACTGAGGCCCAGAGAAGTGAAGTGACTTGCCCAAAGTCACACAGCTGGCAATTGGTGGAGCCTGGATTTGAACCCATGACCTCTGACTCCAAAGCCCATGCCCTTTCCACTGAACCATGCTGCTTCTCTATGCGCTGGGGCAGAAGATACAAATTAATCAGATTGGACACAGTCCAAGTCCCACAAGGGGCTCGCGATCTTAATCCCCATTTTGCAGATGAGGTAACTGAGGCCCAGAGAAGTGAAGTGACTTGCCCAAAGTCACACAGCTGACAATTGGTGGAGCCGGGATTTGAACCCATGACCTCTGACTCCAAAGCCCATGCCCTTTCCACTGAGCCATGCTGCTTCTCTATGCGCTGGAGCAGAAGATACAAATTAATCAGGTTGGACACAGTCCAAGTCCCACAAGGGGCTCACGATCTTAATCCCCATTTTGCAGATGAGGTAACTGAGGCACAGAAAAGCGAAGTGATTTGCCCAAGGTCACACAGCCGACACGTGGTGGAGCTGGGATTAGAACCCAGGTCCTTCTCTCAGGCCCGTGCTCTTCCTCTAGACCACACTGCTTCCCAAGTTGTAATGTTGAAATGATCCTGCAACCTGCTTCTAAAATGAGGGGCTTCCTCCCCCAAAATGTGCTCTCCAGTTTGGCTTCAGAGTTACCTACCTTTTAAGCTTCATCTCAAACTGAAGTATCATGTAGTAAAATAAATGGCCAGTGTTAAAATGGGGCTAAGTTTGGGAAGGTTTCAGAAAACAAACAAAAAAAAAAGTTTTGTTTTTTTTTTCTGAAAGCTCAGGTTCAGCTAACTTAATGTGCTTTGGTTTGAAGATCCTTGCAGGGAACAAAGAGAAAGGGGATTTAGGGGAGGGGTTTGGGACTGGTAAAAGTTTCTTTGAGATGAAGGAATCTCAAGCTGATAGGATTGAGTTCCAACTCTTCCCTCAGCAAATAGGAAGGGGAATGAGCAAACACAAGGGTAACAAAACCTGAAAAGGGGGATTCTGTGGAACAGATCGTGGAAGGCTCTTCAGGGCCCCATTTTCTACCTTTTTATGACAGATTTGTCATGAAAGGGCAGCTCACCTCTCTGTTGAATCGAGACTAAGAAAATAGGTTTTATTTTAAATATCTGAACGGAATAAACTTTTGGCATCTTGCTTGGAGTTAAAAAAGGGCATGTTTGGGATAGGTCTTTTGGGTAGGACTGGGACTCTAATCCCCTGCCATCAAATTCCATAAATCTTGTTTAGTTTTTATTGAAGTGGGTTTTTTATGGTACTTATTCAACTCTTACCTCATTTGTAAAACGGGGATTGAGACTGTAAGCCCCACGTGGGACAGGGACTATGTCCAACCCGATTTGCTTGTATCCACCCCAGTGCATAGTACAGTGCTTGGCACATTGTAAGCACTTAACAAATACCACTATTATTATTTCTATTATTATTATTATTGTGTGCTGGGCACTGTACGAAGTGCAGGGGTAGATACAAGCTAATTGGGTCAATCCCCATTCTATGGATGAGGTAAGTGAGGCCTGGAGAAGTGAAGTGACTTGCCCAAGATCATACAGCAGACAAGTGGCGGAACCGGGATTGGAACCCAGGTCCAGGAGGTGTACTTATTTCAGTGTAGTGGGGGGAATAATGACAATAATAATAGTGATGGTATTTGTTAAGCACTTACTAGAGAAGCAGCGTGGCTCAATGGAAAGAGCACGGGCTTGGGAGTCAGAGGTCATGGGTTCAAATCCCAGCTCTGCCAATTGTCAGCTGTGTGACTTTGGGCAAGTCACTTAACTTCTCTGTGCCTCAGTTACCTCATCTGTAAAATGGGGATTAAGACTGTGAGCCCCACGTGGGACAACCTGATCACCTTGTATCCTCCCCAGTGCTTAGAACAGTGCTTTGCACATAGTAAGCGCTTAACAAATGCCATTATTATTATTATATGCCAAACACTGTTCTAAGTGCTGGGAACTGCTCAATTTGTCACCTTTCTCTTTCAAACTTTATTTGTCTAGATCCAATTTTGAGGAATTAGCATTCCTTCCTATCTTACTTTTTTGCGGGGATGGGGGGGCTGTTTTCCTTTTGAAGATTACTTTTTTTTTCTTCCCCCCTCAATAGGAAACCTGCTGACTTGCAGAATTTGGCTCCGGGGACCCATCCACCTTTTATAACCTTCAATAGTGAAGTCAAAACTGATGTGAACAAGATCGAGGAGTTCCTGGAAGAAGTTCTCTGTCCCCCAAAGTAAGTGTCAAAAGAATGCACATTCATTTCAGTAGTCCAGTGGGTTGAGTCTTCCATTCTTTTGCTCTGGACAGAGTGTTTGGGCTCAGCTAGAGAGAGATTCTCGCTTCCTTGGTAATGGCTACCCCCTGGTGAAATCCGATTCATGAATATACTTGTGACTTGCATGTATTTTAGGACGGTCAAGGAGGATATGATTCCCTCATGAACCGACTTTTTTTTTCTTTTTTGGGGGGAACGATCTTTATTAAGCCCTTACTATTTTTTATGGTGTTTGTTAAGCACTTGCTGTATGTCAGGCACTGTTGTGTGTGCTGAAGGCAGGGTACATCAAAATAAACAGATCGGAAGCCATCTCTGTCCCACATGATGATGATAATAATAATAATGGCATTTATTAAGCACTTACTATGTGAAGGCACTGTTCTAAGCGCTGGGGAGGTTACAAGGTGATCAGGTTGTCCCACGGGGGCTCACAGTCTTAATCCCCATTTTACAGATGAGGGAACTGAGGCACAGAGGAGTTAAGTGACTTGCCCAAAGTCACACAGCTGACAAGTGGCAGAGCTGGGATTTGAACCCATGACCTCTGACTCCAAAGCCTGTGCTCTTTCGGCTGAGCCACACTGCTTCTCTGGGTGTCTACACTCTAAAAGGGAGGGAGGCCAGATGCTTTCTCCCCATTTTACCAATGAGGAAACTGAGGCCCAGAGAAATTGAGTTGCCCATGATCCCTCAGCAGCCAAGTGACAGAGCTGGCCTGAGAACTCAGGTCCCTTGACTGCCAGTCTTGTGCTCTCTTCCCGTGGCCACGCTGACTCTCTCATGATCGTTCTTCTCTAAGCCAGTCCTCGATGGGAAATTGAAACCCGCAAGTATTCCAAAAACCTCCCGGAAGGCCACAGTTTCTATTTCCTTTCACACCAAAACTTTTTATTGCAAAAGAGCTGCAAAATGGCAATGCAGCCAGATGCCTGCTGTGAGCCTCAGCTTCTTTAATTTCTGTCACCGCCCCTCTGGAGGAACTGGTGAGTAGTGAAGTGATCAAATGGAAAGTAGCCGGGGGGAGGAGGGAGGGGGAAGCAAGATAACCCACCGGCTGAGTAATTGGGCCCCCAGTAATAGAGAGGTAACTTGTTCTCAAGGCACTAAGACTTGAGAGACTTGCCTTTTGGCCTTGAGCCATGAAAGCAAAGCTCACAGGCCAAGATATACAAATAGAACTGAACATACTGAGCAGTGTGTCATCCGGAGAGAACTACGTCGTCATCTATTTATGACACTTTGCCAGGCAAGTCCCTCCACTCGCCTGCTGGGTGACGTTGGGCAAGTCACTTCACTTCTCTGTACCTCAATTCCCTCACTGCAATCAACACCTGTCTTTGCTACTACTTAAACTGGGAGCCCCATGTGGGACCGTTTAGACTGTGAGCCCACTGTTGGGTAGGGACTGTCTCTAAATGTTGCCAACTTGTACTTCCCAAGCGCTTAGTACAATGCTCTGCACACAGTAAGCGCTCAATAAATACAATTGATTGATTGACCTGACTATCTTCTATGAACCCCAACTCTTAGTACAGTGCTTGGCAGATAGTACGCGCTTAACAAATTCCACAATTCTTTATTAGTAAAATGTCCATGCCCATCTGGTCAACGAAACTCTTTGACGCCCAAGCATCATTGGTGAGAACATCTATTGGCTTGATTTCAGACTGCGTCTAAGGCACTTGACATTACTGTCTGAAGTGAGGTTTTTAGAGTATTTGCCGGTTTCAATTACTTACCAAAGGCACTTAGAATACCACAGAGCCAATAAATTAAAATTGTGATCTTCATAAAATATGGATTGAGGCCATTCCTGTTTCAGAAGGGCTGGAATCTGTCATTGAGTGAAAATAAGCGCCAGATGGAAGGCTGGAAGTGGATGGAACCAGTTTGAACCCCTTTTTTCCATATCTAGCTCCTGAGGTTGAGGCACGTATTTAATGCCCAACCTCACAGCTATTTATTGAACGGGATATTCCCTTCATGTAACCGAAGACCATTGCGATCAAGCAATCAGTGGTATTTATAGAGCTGTTAGTGTGTGCAGAGCACTGTACTAAGTTCTTTGGGAGAATTCAGTTTTACAGAGTTGGTAGACATGATTCCTGCCCAAAAGGAGCTTGAGGTCTAGGGTAAGTTTAGTACTAACATTAGTGTAGTCTACAGTTGTACTTCTGAACGTATGTCTGTTTTTATCTGTATATCCAATTGTTCAGTGATTTCCCCATGAATCCGTCTCATACATTAGTTCATAAGCTCCTTGTGGGCAGGGAATGGGCTTCTTCTGTTGTACTTTCCTAGCGCTTCATGTAGTGCTTTGCAGTCAATGAAAACCATCGGTTAATTGACCTAAGATGTATTGTTCAATCACAAATTGAATGAGTCTCTAAACTAGTGCCATTAATAATGCCAATATGGAAGGCCCTTCTGCTTGGTCATATCCTGTGTTTAGTCTGTGGAGATGTGCCACAGACACAGCTCCACATGAGAAGCAGCATGGCGTAGCGGATAGAGCCCAGGCCTGGGAATCAGAAGGTCATGGGTGCTTAATACCATAATTATTATTATTCTATTTATATTCAGGAATGGACACCCCACACTTCCCTCACTAGTCTATCCCAAGGAAAGTTCTTCTGACTATCCAACCAAGTTTTCTTCTGCCTCAGTTCCCACTTGTTGAGTGCCCTAAGGACCATCATCATCACCTAAGGACCATGGTAATTATTGAGCACTTACTATGTGCAGAGCATTGTACCCGATTCTGGGGAAAGTATAATACCATAGAATTGATAGACGAGCTCCACCACTTGTCTGCTGTGGGACCTTGGGCAAGTCACTCAGTTCTGTGCCTCAATTATGTCATCTGTAAAATTGGGTTTGAGACCGAGCCCCATGTGGGACAGGGACTGCATCCAACCTGATTTGCTCATATCCACTCTAGCGCTTAGTGCACATAGTAAGTGTGTACTTAGTACATAGTAAGAGCTTAGTACACATAGTGTGGCACATAGTAAGCGCTTAACATATATCGTAATTATTGTGTGCCTCGACACTGAATGCTGACACCTTCTCCAATCTCTCCAGTGAATTCATTCATTCAGTGGTATTTATTGGGCACTTTCTCTGCAGAGCATTGTAGTAAGCACTTGGGAGAGTACAGTACACCAGAATTAGCCGATACATTCCCCGCCCATAATGAATCTAGAGAATGAGTCATCTCAAGCTGAAAGAAGAAAGGAGGGTGAGGGGTTTAAGGTGTGGAAGGTCCCCAGTTCCTAGGGCTGAGAGTTAGGAAAAAAGCAGTCCCTTTTGGCAAGCTCCACCCATTGGTGCTGAAATTGAGCCCTGGCAAAGAAGAGGTCTTGATTGGACCCTTAACTTACTGCTTAGTTCTGAATATCATGGTTGAAAAGGGACTTAAAGATCCTGGAAAGGGTCTAATAAAGGGATGAAAAGGAGGGTGATCCTTTGAGGAACCATGAAAGGAATAGGACTCCCTAGCTTGAGGAGAGAAGTCCAAGAGGTAACTTCTGTGACTGTCCATTAATGAAGATATTTTTGCGAGGAGTTCATTACTATCCCACTCCCCTGTAAACTGTAAGCTCCTTGTGGGCAGAGATTGCATCTATCAACTCTATGGTATTATACTTTCCCCAGCATCGGGTACAATGCTCTGCACATAGTAAGTGCTCAATAATTACCATGGTCCTTAGGTGATGATGGTGGTCCTTAGGGCACTCAACAACTGGGAATTGAAGCAGAAGAAAACTTGGTTGGATAGTCAGAAGAACTTTCCTTGGGATAGACTAGTGAGGGAAGTGTGGGGTGTCCATTCCCGAACATAAATAGCATAATAATAATTATGGTATTAAGCACTTACTATGTACCAGGCACTGTTCTAAGCACTGGAGTGGATACAAGCAAATGGGGTTGGACACAGTCCCTGTCCCCCGTGGGGCTCAGTCTCAATGCCCATTTTACAGATGAGGTAACTGAGGCACAGAGAAGGGAAGTGGCTTGCCCAAGGTCACACAGCAGACAAGTGGCAGAGCCAGGATTAAAACCCATGATCTTCTGATTCCCAGGCCTGTGTTTCTCTACTATGCCATGCTGCTTCTTGTCTGTCAGAACAGACAGTGATTTGTCCTGTGCAGTTTAGTCACTCTCCAGCTTGAGGGTGAAGACTGGACTAGGTAATGTCTTGATCATCTTTCCCCTTGGAGGCAGGGCGGGGGAAAATGTTGAATTATTGGCCAAGGTCCTCAGATATTTCCAAGTCAGGTGGAGTCTGGGGTCTGCGTCAAGTCATACAGTCTTTAGCCATTGAACTGTTTGGTAGGACTTTCTAGTGGCTTTGAAATGAATATTAAAGTGGCCTAGTACAGTTTTGCCTATGCAATCTCACCTACTCTGTAGCATAACTTTTGGAGTAGCAGTGTGGCCTAGTGGGTAGAGCATGGGCCTGGGAATCAGAAGGTCCTGGGTTTTAATCCCAGCTCCGCCACCTGTCTGCTGGGTGACCCTGGGCAAGATGCTTCATGTCCCTGGGCCTCAGTTATCTCATCTGTAAAATGAGAATTGAAACTGTGAGCCCCATGTGGGACAGTACTGGGTCCAACCTGATTTGCTTGTATCGACCCCAGTGCCTAGTACAGTGTGTGGCACATAGTAAGCGTTTAAACAAATACCACAATTAAATTAACCTCAGCACTTAGTACAGTGCCTCAGTACTTAGTATAGTGCCTGTCACATAGTAGGTGCTTAGCAAATACCTTTAAAAAAAAACTAGTTCACTCTGAACATCTGCATTTATTTTGGTCATTGCATTCTCACCTACTCTGTAGCATAACCTCGACACTTACTATAGTGCCTGGCACATAGTAAGCGCTTAACAAATACCATTTAAAAAAAACCCAACACTTCCCAAAAAACTCAAGTAGTTCACTCTGCCCATCTGCATTTATTTTGGCCTGTGCAGTCTCACCTGCTCTATAGCATAACCTCAGTGCTTAGTACGGTACCTGGTTCGTAGTAAGTACTTATCAAATACCATTAATAAAAAAAAACCCTCAAGTAGTTCACTCTGCCCATCTGCATTTGTTTTGGCCTATGCAATCTCACCTATTCTGTAGCATAACCTCAGTGCTTAGTACAGTGTCTAGTACATAATAAGCACTTAACAAATACCATTAAAGAAAAACAAATCCCCCAAAACGCAAGTAGTTCACTCTGCCCATCTGCATTTATTTTGGCCCTTCTCCCCCCAAGACAACAAACACATTCTGAATGAGCTCCATTCAACTCTCATTTAGTCAATGCCCTCCGCGTGCTAAATACTGTCCTGGATTTTGTTCCGAGACGCAGTGAACAAACGCATTAACTCGAAACACATGGTAAGTGTTCCCTAGCTGGATCCACAGGAAGGAGCGAATGGAGAATTTATTGTGTGAGGAGACCAGTAGGGCCCCTCCCCACCCCTGTGACTTCAGGTTTGATTCTGAGCCAGTCAGGGTGGTTGGCAGAAACCCAGAGACCAGTGACTACGTCTAACTTCTATATTTAATGGAGAAGAAAGGTACCATTATGGGCAGTTTGGAGTACAGGAAGGAAAGACAAGCCAGCCAACTGTATTTAGCCTCACCCTGAGCAAGCCGGCAGGCAGAAAGACCTTCTAAGACTATGATTGGCAAAACTCTGTAAAGCCTCTGCCACTTAAGACGTCACCATCCATCACTGAGTGTAGGAACTGAGGTTCTTCAATGCTTTCAGGGTATTTTTACCGGTCGTCTAGCTGGTTAATCTTCCCAAAAATGGGGCTGAAAAGCTACCGGATTCCTTTAGCCTTGGCTCATTTTGGAGCCGCTACATTCCAGGAACTGCTCAGATAAGCTGGAGACATTTAAGTCAACTAATCTGTCCTTCACGTGAGAAGCAGCGTGGCTCAGCGGCGAGAGCCCGGGCTTGGGAGTCAGAGGTCATGGGTTCCAATCCCAACTCCACCACATGTCTACTGTGTGACCTTGGGCAAGTCATAACTTCTCTGAGCCTCAGTTACCTCATCTGTAAAATGGGGATTAAGACTGTGAGCCCCACATGGGACAACCTGATTACCTTGTACCCCCCCAGCGTTTAGAACAGTGCTTTGCACATAGTAAACACTTGACAAATGCCATTATTATTATTATTATTATTGTTATTATTATTATTATTATTATTATTTTCCTCCGTTGAGGGAGAAAGAGTGCGTTTCAGAGCACCGCATTCATTTCGACTCTTGACCTGGGACCAAGTTGTGTCCTTCCTTTGAAATGCTCCATAGTACTTGAAGTCAATCAATCAATCAATCGTATTGAGCGCTTACTGTGTGCAGAACACTGTACTAAGCGCTTGGGAAGTACAAGTTGGCAACATATAGAGACAGTCCCTATCCAACGGTGGGCTCACAGTCTAAAAACAGTGTGGTCGTTCAGTCCCATTGAGGAACGTTGTAATGTAGGCACGCCTAGCTATAGGAAATTTCAAAATGTCTAGGCATAAATGCCTGCCTTCAAATAAGGAAAATGTCTCATTAGAATACTTTGTAATGATGGTATTTGTTAAACGCGTACTATGGGCCAGGCACTGTACTAAGCGCCAGGGTGGCTACAAGCAAATCGAGTTGGACACGGTCTCTGTCCCATATGGGGCGCACAGTCTCAATCCCCATTTTACAGATGAGGGAACTGAGGCATAGAAGTGAAGCAGTTTGCCTAAGGTCATACAACAGACAAGTGGCAGAGCCGGGATTAGAACCTGTGACCTTATGTCTCCCAGACCTGTGCCCTTTCCACTAGGCCATGCTGCTTCTTAAAATGGCCAAGCCATTGCAGCTCCCGGGGGGCCAGGCCCAGCTGAAAGACCCCCCATTTTTAACCCCGCTTATCTCAGGCCAGGTGTCTGGCCGACCACCAGCCAGTCACGTGGCCAAGTCCCTCACCTCCTGTAGAATTGTCAGGATTTAACATCTGCCGTCCGGAAGGGTGACCAGAACCGTAACCGAGAATCTCTGTGAACTCCCGTAGGACAGAGCATTTCATTCATTCATTTATTCAATCGTATAAAGCGCTTACTGTGTCCACAGCACTGTAGTAAGCACTTGGGAAAGTACAAAATAGCAATGAACACACACATTCCCTGCCCACAATGCGCTTACAATCTAGAGGGGGAGACAGACATTAATATAAATAAATATTCCTTCACTCCTTCAGTTATATTTATTGAGCTCTTACTGTGTGCAGAGCACTATACTAAGCGCTTGGAAAGTACAATTCGGCAACAGATAGAGCAGACCCTACCCAACAACAGGCTCACAGTCTAGAAGGGGGAGACAGGCAAAAAAAAAACAAAGCAAGTAGACAGGTGTCAATACCATCAGAATAGATAAATAGAATTATAGCTGTATACACATCATTAATAAAATAGAGTAATAAATATGAACAAATATACACAAGTGCTGTGGGAAGGGGCAGAGGAGCAGAGAAGGTGGGGTGCTCAGTCCGGGAAGGGCTCCTGGAGGAGGTGAGCTCTCAGTAGGGCTTTGAAGGGAGTAGAGCTATGTACATAAGTACTGTGGGGCTGGGAGAAGGGATGAATAAAGGGAGCAAGTCAGGGCGAAAGATTTCATGATTTTAACTTTCATTTGTTCTTCCTCTATGGCAGTTTTACGGTCCACATACACCAGGCCTATTGAGAATACGGCCCCTGAGGTCTTTTGGGAATGATATATAACTCCTTGCTACTTCCCCTGCTTAGGTATTTAAAGCTGTCACCAAAGCACCCGGAATCCAACACTGCAGGAATGGACATCTTTGCCAAGTTTTCCGCATTCATCAAGAATTCAAGGCCGGAGGCGAATGAAGGTAAAAAAGGCAAATCCTTCTCGACTGTAGTAGGAAAGAGCTGTAATGATTCGCGAATTTGCAGGCACTCCCGAGAGAACCTGTTTCTCCGTCTGGCCTTACTCCTGATTGACAGGGTTAAAGATGGAGTAAGTTGGGCTTCCTGCCTGGGTCATTTGGACAGAGAGAGGTAGGTTTTTTTTTTTTATGGTATTCATTAAGCACTTAGAGCCGTGCTTGCCACATAGTAATTGCTGGGGTAGATACAAGCTAATCGGGTCGGAAACAGTCCCTGTCCCACATGGGGCTCACAGTCTTAATCTGCATTTTCCATATGAGGTAGCAGACACATTCCCTGTCTACAGCGAGCTTACAGTCTAGAGGAGGAGACAGGCATTAATATAAATAAAGCAATATGAGTAAAATAAAATAAATATAGCGAGTCTTTAGCACCTATGCCAGAGGCTGGCATGCCAGACAGCATGCCTCTGAGTGCCCTCTTCATAGGGCTGCTTTTTATCACATGGTGACGGGTTGTAAGGTTGAGGGGGGGGACTTTAGGCCTTATCTGATCTTCACTCTTATCACTGGCACTCAAGGCTAAGTGGGGAAGGCCTTTTTGGGGTTTTTTTGTTTTGTTTTGGTGTGGGGGAGGAGGGAAGTGGTTGTCACTTGGCCTGTTCTTAGGCTAGATGCCAATTTGTGACTCCCGTTCGTTTCAGAGACTTTTTGTACACTGTCCTTTGTTTAAAGTTTTCACCTTAGGAATGGCTCGCAGTTCAAAACTCATCAAAACAGGCCCCATTTTTTTGCTTTGGCCCAGACCATCCTGTTGCACTCTTTTTCCCTCCCCCTTCCACTCCCCTCCTTCCGACTTCCGTTCTCCTTCCATGGAAGAGGAGACCAGCTCCTCCTAAAATAGCTACACCGAAAGCTCAAGTGTTAGTAAACAAGAGGCCAAAAAAAAAAAAAAATCCAACTAAAACTTTCCAGCCTCGGTTTGAAATTCAAAAAACTCTCCACAGAAGCTCAGGCAGGCAGCTTGGGTGGGGCTCTTCTGGGCAAGTGTTTTGAGGCCTCTTTCACCCTTAAATGGCAGCAAATGATCCAGGGCCCTCCCAGGGAAGGCACACAACTGCCGTGCTGGCAGAAGAGGAGCAACAAGATATCAGTATTATTAAGTAAAGCCTGGCTTTGCACTGGCAAATATCCTTCCTCTGCCCCTGGAGCAGGCAGGCAGGCAGCCAAGACTGCCATGTGGCTGCCTCTTAAAATTGAAATCGCTGGGGCAGACTTGCCCGTTGCGATGAAATTTATAAAACCCGGTGTTGGATGTCAGCATTTTCTGCCTGTCTCGCAAAATAATGACCCATTGCTTCAAATATTTGCACAGCTTTGACCGCAGACTTGTTCCAGTAGCAGTCTTTGGTTGGAGTGGTTTTCCTCCCCTCTTCCCCCTAACGAGAGAGCCCCTGGCTGTATCAGCCAAAGTTTTTGTCTAAGAAATGAGGGTGGGCGCAAACTGAGACCATATTGAGTAGCAGCGTGGCTTAGTAGGTACGGGGTGGGCCTGGGATTCAGAAGGCCTGAGTTCTAATCCTGCACTGTGTAACTTGGGGCAAGTCACTTCACTTCTCTGTGCCTCAGTTCCCTCATCTGGAAAATGGATATTAAGGGTGTGAGCCCCATGTGGGACACGGATTGTGTCCAACATGATTAACGTATCTACCCCAGTGCTTAGAATAATGTTTGGCACATAGGAAGGGCCTAACAAGTACCAGACGTATTATTATCATATTGGAATACCTTCCCTCCCCAGCCGGCATCCCTGCTGAACAACTAAGTCTCTCTTTACACTTTCCTCCTGTTGTGGTCCACTGTGGCCCCTCAGCCCTCGACACTGGTCGGGGTCTCCCTCCTGCCGTCCCGGCCTTCTTTGGGCTCTTCCCCTTTTTCTCTCCTCCCTCCTGCCTAAAATCTCAACTTTTCTGTCTTGATTTACATCTCCCCTCTCCTTCTGGTGGAACTTTACTAAATGGAATTTTTGACCAGCAGGAAGTTTGGCTGTCTCGAGAAGCTTAAAAATACCTTTAAACAAACCCAAACCAAACTTGGCGCTCCGAGGGGAAAGGATGCCTCATTCAGCTGTAGCTTTCTAGAACTTTCTACGTTTTTTCCTTTAACTTCCAACTCGATTCTCCCTAAAATAGCGCTGTAGCCCTCAAGATGCCACAGCCCATAAGGACTCAAGGCACAATGAACTGCACAGTGCATAATTTGAAGGCCTTTCTATTAAATTACCGATTGGTAAATAAGAACTTGCAGTTGCCAAGCAACCTTCCGCCACAGGGATCCGCTGCAGCAGCGAGACTTTGGAAAACAATATTCCAAGCCACTTGGGAGTTTAACAGGCTTCTCCAGTGAGCTTTTGCTGTTTCAGGTCTCTTGTCTCAACCACAGCGTGGTTGCTTTCATGATTGTGTTGAGGGAAAGTATCTCGACTAGTACCTCTCTTTCTCCACCGAGAAAAGAATTCTGGATTTAAAGAAGGAGCCTGTCAAATTCTGGGGCCTAGAAAGTGTAATTTATTTGCAATAATGTCTGTCTCCCCTCTAAGTGCTTGGGAGAGTACAGAACAATTGAGTTAGTAGACACTTTCCCTGCCCACAGTGAACACACTGACTAAAGGGTGCATAGATGGAGGGAGCAACTCTTATTCTCTGACAATTTTTTTTTATGGTATTTAAGCGCTCAGTATGTGCCAGGGGTTATACTAGGCGCTGGGGTAGATGTAAGATAATCAGGTTGGACACAGTCCATGTCCCACATGGGGTTCACAGTTTTAGTCCCCATTTTACAGATGAAGTAACTGAGGCCCTGAGAAGTGAAGTGACTTGCCCAAGGTCACACAGCAGATAAGTGGAGGAGGAGGGATTAGAAGCCAGGTCCTCTGACCCAGGCCTGTGCTATTTCCACAGAGCTTCCCACTTGCAAATAGTAGTCTGTGTTCCTGTGTTCCATGGCAGCCCTCACAATCTTGATCATACGAACAATAAGAGCCATTCAATGGGAAATAAAACCCAGCCAGGTGTTGCATATTTAGATTGCTACTGAATCTTAATGGTAATTTAATTTCCTACTTTCTTAATATGCCAACCGTAATGGGATCACTTTTTTGCACCGGGAAATGGCGAGGCTGCTTCTTCCCTCCGTCAGAGAAAGGAAATCCTTCCTTGGCTTCCTGATCTTCTTTGCTTTGTTAGCTCAAACCTGGAATCTGTCTCTCTCCTCCACGCTGCAGTCCTCTTTACATATTTATTACTCTATTTATTTATTTTACTTGTACATATCTATTCTATTTATTTTATTTTGTTAGTATGTTTGGTTTTGTTCTCTGTCTCCCCCTTTTAGACTGTGAGCCCACCATTGGGTAGGGACTGTCTCTGTAAATTTGTACTTCCCAAGCCCTTAGTACAGTGCTCTGCACATAGTAAGCGCTCAATAAATACAATTGATGAAATTAAAACAATGGAAAGACTTTATTCTCTCTGATCTAGAGCCTCCGTCTTTAGGATTTAGTGACCCTACATCAGGGTGGTGTTGGAAGAACAGTGACTGTCAGCCCCAAATGTCAGATCCTGGGGTGCTTCAAGGTTTGGGAAAATCAGTCCGTCAAACGTATTTATTGAGCGCTTACTGAGTGCAGAGCACTGTGCAAAGCGCTTGGGAGAGTATAACAGTAAACAGACACATTCTCTGCCCTCAATGAGCTTACAGTCCAGAAGGAAGCAGCGTGGTCTAGTGGATAGAGCTCAGGTCTGGGGGACAGAAGGACCTGGCTTCTAACCCTTACTTACTCTGCCACTTGTTGACTATGTGACCTTGGGCAAATCACTTCATTTCTCTGTGCCTCAGTTCCCTCATCTGTAACATGGGACTTAAGAGTGTGAGCCCCATGTGGGACAGGGATTGTGTCCAACCTGATTAGCTTGTATCTACCCCAGTACTTAGTTCAATACCTGGAGCATAACAAGAGTTTAACAAATACCATAAAAATTAAAAAAAAACCCAGCTCCTTCTGACAGGGAGTAATTGCACTGAGGCCCCCTGCTCCATGTAGGAGGTTATCCTTGGAGCTCATAGTAATAATAATAATGGTATTTGTTAAACGCTTGCTATATACCAAGCACTGTTCTAAGCACTGGGGTAGATACAAGGTTATCAGGTTGTCCCACATGGGGCTCAAAGTTTTCACACCCATTTTACAGATGAAGTAACTGAAGCACAGAGAAGTTAAGTGACTTGCCCAAAGTCACACAGCTGACAAGTGGCAGAGCCTGGATTAGAACCCATTCTTTCCCATAGTAAGTGTTTCCATCACCTAATACAGGGCCTGGCACATAGGATATACTTAACAAATACCATAATTATTTTTATTAAGCTTGCAATCTGGGAGATAAGAAGGCATTAGCCCCCTGTTCTGCTGTGCAAGAGTGGAGCAGTGAGCCCGTAATTTTCAGTATTGTTTGAGCCATTTCCCATCTTCCTCCCTCTACAGATACTGTGTTCAGAGCACTGTACTAAGCACTTGGGAGAGTACTATATAGCAATAAACAGACACGGTCCCTGCCTGCATGGAGCTTATAGTCTAGGGTGAATCAGTGTGGCTTAGTGGGACCGTCTCTATATGTTGCCAACTTGTACTTCCCAAGCGCTTAGTACAGCGCTCTGCACAAAGTAAGCGCTCAATAAATACGATTGATTGATTGATTGACATAGCTTGGGTCTGGGAGTTAGAAGGATTTGGGTTCTTGTGACGGAAGATGGGATCTTCTGAAGAGGGTTGTGTCCATGGAGAAGCAGCGTGGCATAGTAGCAAGAGCCTGAGCTTGGGAGTCATAGGCCTTGGGTTCTAATCCCCCCTCTGCCACTTGTCATTCATTCATTCAATCGTATTTATTGAGCGCTTACTGTGTGCAGAGCACTGTACTAAGTGCTTGGGAAGTACAAGTTGGCAGCATATAGAGACGGTCACTACCCAACAGCGGGCTCACAGTCTAGAAGGGGAAGACAGACAACAAAACAAAACATATTAAGAAAATAAAATAAATAGTTAATAGTAAATATGTACAAGTAAAATAAGTAGAGTAATAAATATGTACAAACATATATACAGGTGCTGTGGGGAGGGGAAGGATGGTAAGGCGGGGGGGATGACGAGGGGGAGAGGAAGGCGGGGGCTCAGTCTGGGAAGGCCTCCTGGAGGAGGTGAGCTCTCAGAAGGGCTTTGTCAGCTGTGTGACTTTGGGCAAGCCACTTAACTTCTCTGTGCCTCAGTTCCCTCATCCGTAAAAAGAGGGTTAAGCCTGTGAGTCCCATGTGGGGCAACCTGATTACCTTGTATCCCCCCAGAGCTTAGAACAGTGCTTGGCACATAGTAAGTGCTTAACAAATGCCGTTATTATTATTATTATTCTATTGATTGGAAATGGTATTTTGATAAATTTTCATCCTAAATTTTCATCCCTCAGTTGGCTAGTTTATTTAATGGGCTGTGGCGCCCTCTGGTGTCCATTGCCTAGTTGCTCGTTCTCTTTGTAGGCGTGAAGTCGCTTCTGTGTTAGGAGATGCCGTAATTAATTAATTTAATAATGGCATTTATTAAGCGCTTACTATGTGCAAAGCACTGTTCTAAGCGCTGGGAAGGTTAGAAATATGCTTTGCTCCCAAAGCTACGTAATGTGGGTGCACCCAATGCCATTCAGAGTAAGCGCTTTCTATTTTTATGACTTCCTCCCTTTATTCATCTCCCGGCCCCCCCATCCCAGCCCCATGGCACTTACGTATCTTTTATTTGTTTCTGTTATTGTCTCTCTCCCCCTATAGACTTTAAGCTTGTTGTGGGCAGGGAATGTGCCTGTTATAGTATAATAATAATAATTTGTGGTATTTAAGCGCTCACTATGTGCCAGGCACTGTACTAAGCGCTGGGGTGGATACAAGCAAATCAGGTTGCACACAGTCCCTGTCCCATATAATAATAATTATAGTACTTAAGTGCTTACTATCCGCTAGGCACTGTTATAAGCACTGGGGTAGATACAAGACGATTAGGTTGGACACAGTCCCTGTCTGACATAGGGTTCACAGTCCCAATCCCCATTTTACAGATGAGGGAACTGAGGCCCAGGGAAGTGAAGTGACTTGCCCAAGGTCACACAGCAGACAAGTGGCTTAGCTGGCATTAGAACCCATGACTCGCAGGCCTGTGATGTATCCACTATGCCATGCTGCTTTTCAGCATGTGGCTCAAAGACTTAATCCCCATTTTACAAATGAGGTGACTGAGGCACAGGAAAGTTAAGTGACTTGCCCGAGGTCACCCAACAGGCAAGTTGTGGAGCGGGGATTCAGGTCCTTCTGACTCCCAAGCCTGTGCTGTATCCACTGGGCCACGCTGTTTCTCTCAGAAATGCTTAGTACACTGCTGTGCACAAAGTAAGCACTCAATAAATACGATTGATTGATTGGTTGATGTGGGCCAAGCCCCATATACAGATATACTAATCCTTTGGACTGTAAGCTTTCCTTTTTGATATTTTTTTTAAATGATGTGTGTTAAGTGCTTACTATGTGCCAGACACTGTCCTAAGCACTGAGGTAGATACAAGCTAATCTGGTTGGACATAGTCCATGTCCCACCTAGGGCTCACCGTCTTAATCCTCATTTTACAGATGAAGGAACCAAGGCACAGAGCAGTGAAGTGACTTGTCTAAGGTCCCACAAACGACATATGGCAGAGCTAGGGTTAGAACCCAGGTCCTTCTGACTCCCATGCCGATGCTCTATCCACTAGCCCACACTGCTTCTCTTTCATCATCATCATCAATCGTATTTATTGAGCGCTTACTATGTGCAGAGCACTGTACTAAGCGCTTGGGAAGTACAAATTGGCAACATATAGAGACAGTCCCTACCCAGCAGTGGGCTCACAGTCTAAAAGGGGGAGACAGAGAACAAAACCAAACATACTAACAGAATAAAATAAATAGAATAGATATGTACAAGTAAAATAAGTAAATAAATAAATAGAGTAATAATCAGCCCCCACAACATTGGGCTTTGGCCAGAGAGACTCTTCCTGATATAGTCACGTGGACCTTGAGCACTAATGGATTCTGCCCTCTAGACTGTGAGCTTGTTGTGGGTAGAAAATGTGTCTGTTTATTGTACTCTCCCAAGCACTTAGTACAGTGCCTTTCACACAGTAAACACTCAATAAATACAACTGAATGAATGAAAACCCCGTGGTTTTATGGGTTTTTACGTTGGTTTGTTTTGTTTTGGTCTCCCAACCCCTCTTAAACATTGCTTCCTTCCCCTTCTCAGGTTTGGAGCGGAATCTTTTGAAAACGCTGCAGAAGCTGGACGAGTACCTGAACTCTCCCCTCCCCGACGAAATCGACGAGAACAGCTTGGAGGACATCAAGGTTTCCTCCCGTAAGTTCCTGGATGGCAACGAGATGACCCTAGCAGACTGCAACCTCCTGCCCAAATTGCATATCGTCAAGGTAAGCGTGGCCGGGTTGGGCCCGTGAGGTCTGGACGGTCCACCAGATCCGGCTCCACTGACCTCTTTAAACTTGCTTGACCACTGATGTCAAGAGAGAGACCCTAAACCCAATTAAAACTGCACAGTACAACTGCCTTGGGGTTGGAAAAATGATAGTAAGGAATAATCAATAAATACGATTGATGATGAAGGGAGACGCGACGTGGCACAATGGATAGAGCCAAGACACGGGAGGCAAAGGGACTTGGGTTCTAATGTCGGCTCTGCCACTTGTCTGCTAGGTGACCTTGCACAAGTCACTTCACTTCCCGACTAAGCCCTCCTTTCCTCTTCTCCCACTCCCTTTGTGTCACTCTGACATACTCCCTGTATTCATCTCCTTTCCCAGCCCCACAGCACTTATGTCTGTATCTGTCATTTATTTATTTATATCAATGTCTGTCTCCCCCACTAGACTGTAAGCTCGTTGTGGGCAGGGATTTTGTCTGTTTTTGTTATAGAGTACTCTCCCAAGTGCTTAGTACAGTGCTTTGCACAGAGGAAGCACTCAAATACAACTGAATGAATGAATTCACTTCTCTGGGCCTCATCTGTAAAGTGGGGATTAAGACTATGAGCCCCATGTGGGACATGGATCGTGTCCAACGTGATTGGTTTGTGTCTCTCTGAGCGTTTAGTACAATGCCTGGCACATAGTAAGCATGTAACAGATACCATTAAAAAAAAAAAGTGAACATAGCCCTTAATTTCTGTTGTGTGTTTGGGTGTTTCAACCCCACCAGAAGTAGCAGGTTGTGGTGTGTAGTTTCATACGGGCCCTACCAGTTAATCTTGAATTGGGGTTTGCCACATTAACCCGTGCTGTCGCTCTGGCTTCGCAGTTAGGTTGCCTGATGCCCAGCTGGTTTCTCCCCCTGCCAAATGGAGCAGGCTTTGATGGCGTGTTCTTCATCTCCCCCCAGAATGGGGCAGACCGAGCTCAGTTTCTGCTGTAGCTGTAATAAGCACCCTCAGGTGACCCCTGTTTATTCGACTCCATGGTGGAAGCATTCGTATCTATGATCTTTCCCCGTGGCTTTGGTCTTCGTGGCCTTGTTTCATAAATCCAGCTTGCCTATCCTCCATCCGACCTTGTCGGGAATAACGGGCGGGCCTTGACTCTGAGAATTCAGGACTGAGAACCTGCGCAGAGGAATTGTCTGTAGAGAAGCAGCTTGGCTCAGTGGAAAGAGCTCGGGCTTTGGAGTCAGAGGTCATGGGTTCAAATCCCGGCTCCGCCACTTGTCAGCTGTGTGACTTTGGGCAAGTCACTTCACTTCTCTGGGCCTCAGTTCCCTCATCTGGAAAATGGGGATTAAGTCTGTGAGCCCCACGTGGGACAACTTGATTACCTTGTATCTACCCCAGCGCTTAGAACAGTGCTTTGCACATAGTAAGTGCTTAATAAACACCATCATTATTATTATTATTAATTGTCAGTCAGTCCATCGTATTTATTGAGCACTTACCGTGTGAAGAGCACCTTACTAAGCACTTGGGAGAGTACAGTATGACAATAAACAGACACATTCCCTGCCCACAGCTAGTTTACAGTCTAGAGGGGGAATTGAGTAGCATGCTGATTGTTTAGTGATAGCAGGGTGTTTGCCTTGTATTTTTTAAACACTTACTACATTCCAGGCACTGTACTAAGTGGTGGAGTAGATACAAGCTAATCAGGGTGGATACAGTCCAGGTCTCACATAGGGCTCCTGGTCTTAATCCCTTAATCTCTGTGGACCAGAGAAGTGAAGTGACTTGCCAAGGTTTTAGTGGGCTAAAGAAGCAAAAAAAATCCCAAAGATTTGGTTTTCTCCATGTGAGGTGGAAAGAATGAACTGACTTGTATTTTTTCGTGTGTGTTTTAGGTGGTGGCCAAAAAATATCGTAACTTTGATATTCCCAAAGGAATGACCGGCATTTGGCGGTATCTAACTAATGCCTATAGCCGGGATGAGTTCACCAACACCTGTCCCGGCGATAAGGAGGTGGAAATAGCCTACAGCGACGTGGCCAAAAGACTCACCAAATAAAGCAACACTCGAGCGAGAGAGAGATCATAGAGACCTCCCCTAACAGAATGCGCTTCTCTTAACAGACTGCTCCTCTCTCTATAAAATAGCCGTTTCATTTTGCATGACTGTGCATTTACTCAAGGTTAGGATCAAGGATAGGCCAGGTACAGTAGCAAACTTGGGGGAAAAAAAAAAATTTCACCTGAAAAGTGTCTTGAAGGTTTCAGCCCAAATCCCGTCGAACCCGGAGGTTTTCGTTTGCCACCGCGAGGAGTTGGCCATCTTGTCCCTCGGGCAGGAGAGGGGAGGATCTGTTAGAGAGGGCCTGTCCTCTTTCCCCGCAGGGCCATCCCAAGTAGGGCCCTCTCTTAGCACCGTGCCAGGAATATTTAATATGTATTTTTGAGTTTATGATTTTTAGCAAACTGCGTGGAAGGACTATCACTGTATTGGCAACATCTAGTTGTACCATTTCAGACTATTCTAGATAGGCACCAGGGGACTTGATCACCTGAGAAGAGAGCCTTTTGCAGAAGTTTTGTGTTTGTGGGTGTTTTTCTTTCTTCCCTTGACTTCAAAGCATTTATTAGTTATATCACACCCAATATAGATAATGAAGAGCTCAGTGGGAGAGCCGATATTTAATTCTCAGGACCTTCCTGGGGCATGAACTGCCCTTCTGTTATGGTTAATCTAAGAGGAGCGACTTGCCTATACCTGAGACACCTCAGCCCGTACCAAACATTAATGTTTCGGCTCCACGGCCAAAGTTAACCCACTGTCCTCTGTTTGAACCGTTTCTGAATTCTCCTGCTTACTTGGAATGGAAGGGGCTTCTTCCTTAAGGTGGGAGGTTAGCAAACCATTTTTCCTTGGGGAAAATCGGGTGGATATAAGGAACACTACATATAATGCAAACTTGGATCTGGCTGAAGTAGAGCTACTGTATGTGGTAATAGCAGTGCAAAAATGAACAATTACAGGAAATAGTGTAGGTTAAGTTAAGGTGTGGCATCAATTGTCTTTCAAGTTTGATTTGTTTTTTTAAGCATGTTTAATGTAAGTGACCTTTATGAAGGAAAAGTATTTGCCTTAACCTACGGAATGCATAGCTTTCCTAGAGAAAAGTAGAACTTCCCTTGATGGGGTTCAGTATTTGAGTGGAAAGAACTATTCATTCATTCCTTTTTAGGTTAAATTGGAGTGGTTAAGGCGTGTGTGTGTGTGTGTGTGTGTCTGTGTGTGTGTCTGTGTGTCGACTACAATTTTGGGTAATCTCAATCATTGCATTTCTATTAAGGGTTTTTTTTGTTGTTGTTTTTTGTGTTTTTTTTTAAACCCACAATCCCACTGAGGAGTAGCGTGATTATGATTCTAAAAGTTTCAGTTTTATTTATAAACCAGAACTAGTTTTGGTTCTGGTTGGGGAGGAAGAACCTGGAAAAATACATCAAATAGGAATTCAATTTGTGTAGTAAAATTTAGCTGTTTTAAAAAAGCCATTATGAAAACTACTCCAAAGAACATGATTATGATTATAGTTACGGATTTTTTTTTTGTTTTTTGGGGGGTTTTTTGTAACCCTTTTTCTATTGAACAGATTTTAGAAGTGCCATTCCTTGCAGACTGCAGTTTGGACACTTTTAAGTATATTGCATTTAATGCAACCAAGCTTTGACCCTTTTCTACACTAATATTTGGTAAGCACCGGCTTCAACAGCCTGACTTTTCTAAGCACCCTGCTTCTTTGCAACTTTACGTAACGATAAAGTTAGCTTCATAGAGGAAGATGAAGAAGAGAAAAGTTCTGTAATACGTGTCCCTTTGGCTTGGGGAGTTGCGTCTGTCTTACCTTTCAACCAAGCTCTCTTGCAGATAGAGTAATGGTCTCGGCCGACAGATCTTTCAGACTTTAAAATATTGCATGAAGTGTAGAGGCTTTTCTGCCTTCAAAGGAAAGCCTGTTAGACTTTTCCCCCCTACCCCACAATGGGGAAATTGTTTTGAGTCCTTTGTCGAGTGTGCTAAAGACACGCCACAGATAATGCTGCGGCCAAATATTACTCCATGGCTGCAGAGCTGGGAAAGAAGTATATTTCTCGGTGCCTATATCTGCAAGTTGGAGGGAAGGGTGGGGAGAATGGGAAAGAGCTGAATTCTAGTAAAGTAAGCACCGAGGAGACTTAGGCTTTGTGGAGCTTGAATCCTTATCCGTGGTCTCATCTTCCTAGACCTTCATTTCCCATCACTTATTCATTTTCCTCATTCGCTTTCCCTCCCCTTACACATGCCCACGTTTTGAGCCAGCCCAGTTCTTTTCCAGTATGTCTCTTTCAGAGGGGAACTGTTTTCTCCACAGGAGCACAAATTGTGTCACTTTCTTGGCCCTCCATCCGACTGGGATGGGGGAATACAGCAGCCAAGCCGAGGTTGTGACATTGTGACAGGCAGGGGAAAGTTGGGAAATGGAAGGTTGTAGCCCCCTTTGGACCTTACCCATCTCCTCGTGTCGTCTTTTCTCCACCAACAGGCTATCCTTTCTGGGATGTTTAAGCAGTTCCCAGCTGTTCTAGGCCATGTGGGTAATGGGACTTTTCACCGCTAATCACAGATTAAATACAGGATGTGTTAGTAGCACCCTTCTGACTTCAGGAAAACACTGTGGGATTGACCCTGGATTAAATGCTCCACTCTACCCTGGAAAGGTTGGATTCTCTTACTCAAACCTCATTGGAGGGGCCAAAGTTTGAGCGAACTCAAGAGATCAGGTTTCCTTCCAAATGATCCCAGGAAACCCAGAAAGAGGCCCAAGATGAGGGGACATTGGCTAGGAAAGGTTTCTGGGTGCTAACGGATTTGGTCCACCTCAGTTCTGAGCAGCTAGGACGTAGACTGGCACTCCAGCCGCCTTTCACCGACATTAATTCTTGTAATAAAATCCAATCCTGACTACATTTCCGAGCTGCTCTTGCTTTGTCACAACCTTATCTTTAAACCCGAGCAATAGCTGTGCGCTTCAGAGATTTCTGATATTTGTCAGCTGCCCTTATCCATGCGAACAATCTTTTTGGGTGGCAGTCAAAAATTTGTGCTTTTAGGCACTTTTTTCCTTCAGTTGCAGGGTGAGATTTCCCCAGTAGAACAGGTCGTTTATTGATGGTTTTATTTCTGTGTCAGTTTAAAAGATAATATCAACAGCGCAGAGGCATCAGCAGCACTCACAAAAAAAGTATTTTGTTTCATCCCCTTGCACATCCTATCTTGTGGTTAAATCCAAAAATGATCAACCTCTTTTGTGCCACTCCAGTATTTGGACATAGAGAAGGAATCTTTTCTTAGGTCTCATGGAACTCTCTCATCCCCAAGAAAAGTACCTTTCCCTCCCATCCAGTCTATTGCTTATGCTCTTTAGTTACGTTTCATCACGGGGGGGAAAAAAATTCCCTCCCCAAGCCAGGACATTGAACTGAATTGGAAAACTGACTGTAAAATTATTCCAGAAGTCAAATGAGAATTTATTGTAGTATGCCTAACATTTTTTTCCTTTTCTCTCTGGAACATTTTACAAGTATACCATGTACTGCTGGCAGCTATTGTTTAAAAAAAATAAAAATTATATTTTCACTACCACCAAGGACTATGTATGTTTCTCAGGGGGGAAAAAAATCAGGACTGAGTGAAACAGTTTAAAACAAGATCCCTTTTATTTCTTGTGTGAGTGTCTAGAGGTTATAATAAGATGTTGGGGTTAATTATGAGTTCAACCAGAAGTTTTTGTCCAAAGTACTTTGATGCCAAGTTGACATTTAAGAATGTGGGGTTGTAGAGAGTTGGTCGGGAGAGGACGTAGGACAAGGAAAAGAGAAAGTACAGTGGGGAGCTGGTACTTCCCACATGAAAAAGGAGTGTGTTTGTCAGCATCTCTAGATTTTAGTCTGAATTCTTGGGAATGCAATAAGTCATTTAGGATATAAATCTCAAGTGTATGATAAGTTTCTCTGAAAGGCAAAGCAATTAAGAGGATCCTCTACCCCAAAGAGACTGTCAATCAGTTAATCTTAGCCAGCACTTAGAACAGTGCTTTGCATATAGTAAGCACTTAATAAATGATATTATTATTATTATCCATTTTCCACCCACCAGGCAGAATTGCCCCTGATCCAGCCTGAGCTATTACTAATATGGTATTTATTAAGAGCTTACTATGTGCCAAGCACTGTTGTAAGCCCTGGAGTGGATATAAATTAATCAGGTTGGACACAGTCCCACATGGGACTTGTTCTAAGTAGGAGGGGAAACAGGTATTTAATCCCCACTTTACAGTTGAGGAAACTGAGCCACAGGTGAGTTAAGTGACTTACCCAAGTTCACACAGCAAGCAGTTAATAGAACCAGGGTTATTCATTCATTCAGTTGTATTTATTGAGCGCTTACTGTAGGCAAAGCACTGTACCAAGTGCTTGGGAGAGTACAATACAACTACAATAAACAGACACCTTCCCTGCCCACAAGGAATTTACAGTCTAAAGGGGGAAATAGACATTAATATAAATAAGATAAATTACAAATATGGATGTATTAGAACCCAAGTCCTCTGATTCTCGGGCCTGTGTTCTTTACACTAGGCCACACTGCTGGGAAATCTGTTATTAGTCTTGGAAGAAGATACCTCCTCCTTTCCAAGCAAAGAGGTCTTGGTGTTTGAAGAAGTTGCAACTACTTCTAGACTGCACGCTCACTGTGGGCAGGAAATGTGTCTGTTTATTGTTGTACTCTCCCAAGTGCTTAGTACAGTGCTCTGCACACAGTGAGTGCTCAATACGATCGAACTGAATGAACTACGATCAGACTTCATCCGATTCAAGTGTGGCTGCGACCAGCGTGAGACTCCCAACCCCTTCCATACTGGTCCCTCAAAAATAGTCCTTGAGGCTGATGCCTTTGCTCTCGTCAGAGTATTTTCCATCCTGCAAATCTCACTATCTTAAATGCCAAGAGTTTCCCTGATGATGCCTGGTTTTGGCCTGCTGTAGTTCCACTTCTTGTTATTTGATTCTCGATAGAGATGGGTGTCCATTGAGAATAAGGCATCATAGACTTAATGATAGCCAAGTAGCCCCTTGGTTTTCTCACCTTCAGCCATGTCACCCAAATTCCCTTAACTCTTCATCTGAGATTTGGCATTTGGTCAGAGGAACTGAACTTCAGGATGTGTTGGAGAAAGTCTTGGTTCCCTTCAGCAACCAATTCTTCAGGATAGGAAGAAACAGGTATATGTCTTAGAAATGTATTAGGGCTAATGGTTCTGGGGGGCAGGAGGTGGGGAGTGTTTAGCTCTTCTCCCCCCATAGAGAGAAGTCAGACTGCCTGGAGTCTGTCAGTCATACTTATTGAGGGATTACTGTGTGGCTAACACTGTATTAAGAGCTTGGGAGAGTACAATGTAATGGATGTATTCCCTGCTTGCAACTACCTTACAGTCTAGAGGGGGAGACCGACATTAATAATAATAAATATTGTAGTCTGACATTATGGGTTGTTTCATCTTCTTCCTTCTTCCAAAGTCCTTGAGCTTGCTTCAGGTCTAGCTGAGATGTAGTGGGGCAGCTACATTCCAATCCAGCCTCCTTTGGCCTAAATGCAACAAACTAGGCCGAGGCTGTTAAGTCCCTGGCAGTGGATTGGGAGAAACTGGTGGTTGGGGCCAGACCAGGAGGAGGCGGAGATTGGTTTTAACTCTAATTTGTTAAATCCCACAACCATACAACCTGGCTCCTTGTATGGAAAGTCCCTCTTCCTGAAGGGATTTAATTTAAGATTTGGGATGGGGATAATTATATTTTATTTTGGTGTTTAGCATTCACCCCAACCATCGAGATGGATCTGTTATTATTTTTTCACTTGCAGCCTCAGCGTTTTCCACTTTGGCTTTAAAATTTGTTTATGACACAATGTTATTGATAAAAAGAATTTGGTTTCCTGTTGAAGTTTCATTTCTGGAGCAATTAGTGCTGCTTTAGTAGGCCTGGGGGTCTTTCAATGCACTGAAATTAAAATATACGGGGAGCCGAAAGCTATCGTCATATTAATTAGGCAATGGAAACTCCAGAACCAATTACTTAATGACTTCCTGCCTTGCTGAGCTTTCTTATAAAGATCAGAGTTGCAGCTAGGAGAAGTGGCCCAGGAAAGCTACAGTAAATCAGGGATTTTTTTTTTTTAAAAGACCCCCGGATCAAAAATATCTGGGTCATATCCTTAAATACAACTCTCAGATCCACAGGGGCAGTAGCAAGTGGGAACTTCAAAATTCCAAACTCCATGCGTTGAGTTGGAATGAATGAGTTGGAATACTCCTTCCCAGACTGGCTGAATTGGAAATGGATTTCTTGAGTGCCTGAGCATTTATTGAGTGCTTACTTTGTGCTGAGCATTGTACTAAGTGCTTGGGAGAATACAAGAAAATAATAAACAAAGCCTTCCATAAGGCTTTGTAGCGGGGAGAGTAACTGTCCCTCAGATATGAGGAGGGGAGGGTGTTCCAGGCCAGAAGCAGGACATGGGCGCAAGGTCGGCAGTGGGACAGAAGAGATGGAGATGATAGATAATAATAATAATGATGGCATTTATTAAGGGCTTACTATGTGCAAAACACTGTTCTAAGCGCTGGGGAGGTAGATAGATGAGATGGAGGTTTCCCTGGAACAGAGGCACTCAGGCTGCTCTCCCCCAGGCTCCCTCAACTTTATGATGTTGGCACAGAGCCGCTCTATGAGAGACAACTCTCCTTCCCAGATCCACCCCCATGGTCTCCTCTGCCAAGCCAGAGCAGCTAGGGCCTCTGCCCCAGGGCAGCCATCTGTATTCACCAGTAGCATAGGCCTCCTCCTGGGGCTTGCAGTGTCAAGGACCTCTAAATAATAATGATAGTATTTGTTAAGCACTTACAGAGTGTCGAGCACTGTTCTAAGCACTGGGATAAAAACAAGATAATCAGACAAAAATAGCCTGTCAGGATCCTCTCCCCAGCTTTCTCTTTTTTTTTTCAACATTGACGTCTTTTAGGTGGAGGTTGCGGGCCCATTTTAAAGATGAAAATATGGAGGA